>NC_141693.1:1596560031-1597760031 GCF_964263255.1 Lissotriton vulgaris
TTTTACTGCTGGAAGCTGAAAAAAAGAAGTCTGTGAAGGTGATCGCCTATAAGCTGTTATAGCGGCTAAATGCACCTTAATGGAGTTAAACTTCAAACCTGCTTTAGTCAGGTACAACAAGTATGGGAGAACTGCTTCTTCCGGACTCTTTACCGGATTGTGACCATTCTGCATGCACCACATATAGAATCTCTTCCACTTGCATGCATAAGAATGTCTTGTAGAAGGACGTCGTGCTTCTTTCAGAATGGACATGCAGTCCTGTGGCAGTCCTAGATGGCCGTACTGAATGACCTCAGGAGCCATGCTGCCAAGTTCAGTGACGGAAGGTTGGGATGGTGAATCCTCCCGTTCATCTTCGATAACAGGTCCTGCCTGCATGGAAGCCTCTTGTGAGGAGACACTGATAGGTGAAGTAGGTCTGTGTACCACCATTGCCGTGGCCAGTCGGGGGCAATCAGGATCATGGTTGTGCACGAGTGGTTCAGCTTGCTCACCACCTTCGGGATCAGCGGAAGGGGTGGAAAGGCGTACACAAACTGCCCTGACCAGTCGATTAAAAGAGCATTCCCTCCATGGTCGATAGAACCTGGAGGCGAAGCTTGGGCATTTGCGGTTTATGTCTTCCGCGAAGAGATCTATGGAAGGACGACCCCATGACTGGAAAATGTCGTGTAGCACTTAGTCGTTGAGAACCCAGTCTTCTTTGTCTTCGGAATGCCGACTTAGGGCGTCCGCCCTCACGTTCTGCTTCCCGGGAGATGGACTGCCTGAACAGACAACTTGCGAGCCAGAAGCCAATGCCAGATGCGCTGAGCTTCCAGAGACAGCGTCCTTGAGCGAGTTCCTCCCTGCTTGTTCAAATAGTACATCGTGGTGGTGTGGTCCGTCTGTACTAGAACCATTTCCTCCTGAAGCGAGGGAAGGAAAGCTTTGAGAACCAGGTGAACCGCTCTCAATTCCAGCAAGTTGATGTGATAAGTGCTTTCTTTGGAAGACCACAGACCTTGCACTTGAAGAGGACCCATGTGCGCCCCCCATCCTTGTAACGATGCGTCTGTGATGATCGTTTGTGTAGGAGGAGGTTGATGGAAAAGAATCCCCACCTGCATGTTCTGTCTCTTCGTCCACCACTGGAGGGAAGATTAAGCTACCTCCGACAAAGTGATCTGATCGTCCCATCGATCTGAGTATTGGTCCCATTTGTCCTCCAGATCCTGCTGAAGAGGACGCATCCGAAGTCTGGCGTTCGGTACCAGGAAGATGCAGGAAGCCATCGACCCCAAGAGTGAGGCTATCTTCCGCACTTTGAGACCTGTGGTGAAGAATTGTCTGGCACTTGAGGGCTATCGAAAACTGTCTCTCCTCCGAAGGAAACACTTTTCCTACCTCGGAGTCTAGCAGAGCTCCTAGGAAGTGGATCTTCTGAGTGGGCTGAGATACAGACTTGCTGTAGTTGACATGCAGTCCTAGACACTGACAAAGTTCTATGCATGTCTGGAATTGATTCCTTACATTGCCTGGAGTTGGACCTTTCAACAGCCAATCGTCTAAGTATGGGTATACGAAGACTCCCCTGCGGCGTAGAGCTGCCGCCACCACTGCGGCACACTTCGTGAACACCCTGGAAGCCGACTTCAACCCAAGCGGAAGGACTTTGAACTGGTAGTGGGAGGTCCCCACCCGGAAACAAAGGAATCTCCTGTGATCGGGCCGTATTGGTATATGAAAGTACGCATCAGAAAGGTCCATAGAACACATCCAATCCCCCTTCCTGAGATGTGGATATATTTGGTGAAGCGCCAACATGCGAAACTTTTCTTTTCGTACATGCAGATTGAGTGTTCTCAAGTCCAGAATGGGCCTGTATTCTTCCTTTTGGCCCTTTTTCCTGACCAGAAAATACCTCGAGTAAACTCTTTTCCCCCTTTGGGACACCGGAACTCTCTCGATGGCTTCTTTTTCGAGGAGTGTAGCTACTTCCTTCTTTAACCTTTGTAGCTGGTAGCTTGATGTTGACATCGGGGAAACAGGTGGAGGTAGACGATGGAAACGAAGACAGTACCCATTCTGCAGCGTAGACAACACCGATTGATCTTTTGTAATGGCCTGCCACTCTGTCCTGTGATGCGCAATGCTTCCCCCCACTGGAGTGGGTAACGGCGCTGGGGGAAGTGAATATTCATTGCTTCTGCTTAGATTTATTGAAGTTGTTGCCTTGGCCCTGATTTCCATTTCCTTTGGAATTGCCCTTGCCTTTGTATTGTGACTTTTGTTGGCCCTGCTGGTTCTGGCCTTTCTGCCAGTGAGGGGTTTGAACCCTCTGCTTCGAAGAACCCTTGTTTTTCAAACTGAATTTCTTCCTGAATTCCTTTTTCTTCTCAAGCCCCACGGCTTTGAGGGTGTCCAACTCGGTCTTCATCCGTTGCATCTCCTCATCCGCACTTGCTCCAAAAAGAGATGTGCCTGAAAAAGGAAGGTTCAGGATTCTGGCTTGAGCCTCTGGTTTCAATGCTGTGAGGCGTAACCAAGAGGTTCTTCTTGCTGTGATTTCATGTGCATAGCCATGCGCAGCCAGCGTTGCCCCATCTGCCACCGCTCCTATAATCTGATTGGAGACTTGACCGCCCTCCATCAGAACCTCCTCAAAGTCCTTCCTATCTTCCTGAGGAAGTTTTGCAGTAAATCTCTGAAGTGAGTCCCACAGAGCTCTGTCATACCTGCCGAGCAGGGCTTCCGCATTGGAGACTTTGAGGAAAGAGGCTGAGGAATTACAAACTCTTCTCCCCCATGAGTCTTGCACCTTGCTATCCTTATCCGGAGGTACCGTGGATGAGGAAGCTACCGCATTAGATTTTCTAGCCGCCGCAATGATTACTGAATCTGGCGGGGGATCAGCTTTGAGGAACAGAGGATCCTCCTCCGGAGGACGATACTTTTTGAGAATCCTCGCTGGAACGGACTTCACCGTTGCCGGAGTGAGGAAGACTTCGTTCACAGGTTCCATTATACCCGGGACCAACGGCAACAACGGTTTGGGTGCTGTTCTGTGTTGCAGGGTTTCAAATATGACAGTCGTCTTGATTTGTGGAGCTGTCATCGGTACTCCCAGCTTCAGGGCTCCCCTGCCCAAGATATCTTGGAACGAGAAAATATCTTCAGTTGGAGATACCCTCGAGCGTGGGCTGCTTGTTAGGGTCGGAGAGTAAGCTCTGTGAGATCGGGTTCTCGAAGAACTTTAAGAACTACGTGTCCTCCTGGACCTAGATCTTCTGCTTGAACGCGTTTTAGAACGAGATCGCTCTCTGTGACGAGAATGTCTCTTACTTGAGTGCCTAGAACGAGACCGTTCTCTGCGGGGAAGAGGTTGGTCTCGATATCGTCTTAGGCGATCTGCAGTCTCCTTGTCCTTTGCCCAGTGCTGAAGAGGTCTATTCCACCTTGGGGAAAGATGAATAGTAGGAGATTTGTGGATGGAATCCTTCACTGGTGACCGTGGAGGTTGATCCGTTCGATCCTGCTGCGATCTTGCAGGGGATTTGGACTTCTCCCTATTCGATGCGCAGCTTTGTCCATCCGAGTATCTGCCACTCCGAGATGAGGAAGATGAGGAAAGACTCACTAGAGATCTAGAGGAAGACCTCGACCGAGATCTCTCTTCTGCAACCCTCCGTCTCTTGGCAGGAGGATCCTGCACTGGAGATTGTTCCACCTCCGCAGCCGATGCTGAACCTGGTGCTCCTAGGACGTGAGCCTGGCCCAATGAGTCACTTTCCTTGTCCTGAACCACCTGTTTCAAAGGTGACCTCTCCTTTGATCTTGCAGGAGAAATGTTCTCTGGCTGCGAAGAGCTCCGTTCCCTGGATCTTTGCTGATCCCTCGACGGTGGTCGTATCGACGCCGAGCAGGTAGACGCTCTCTCGACGTCGACCGTGATTTCTCTAATGTCGACCTCGGGTGGCGATGACTGTCCTTCGACGTTGAAGGTTGCCTGCTCGACGTCGATGGAGGCTGTTTCGACGCCGATCGCCGTTGTTTTGTCGGCGACTGGGAGTGCCTCAACTCCGAATGCCACTTCGACGTCGAACGCTCTTGCCCAGGCGTCGACGTTGGCTGCATCGACGTCGACTGATGTGTCGACAGAGGCTCCCTCGACGCCGAACGACCATGGCTAGTAGTCGACGGAGGATGACTCGACGTCATAGCATGACGATGCTGCTTCGACGTCATATGGCTCACCGTCGAGCTCTTCCGCTTCGACGGTGACCTATCCCTCGACGCTGACTGTAGCGGAGGTACCTTAGATGTAGACGCTGAAGACATCATCTTCGTCGCCGTCGACTGCTTCTCCAACGCCGATCCCGACGTCGAATGTGAACCAGTCGGGGCTTCTCTCGACGTCAACCGCGCCTTCCGACTTTTCTGCTTCTTGGGAGATCTTCCTCTCTCAGAAAGCCCATAAACTCGAATCCTCTCACGTTCTTTAAGAGTCCTGGAAGTTAAAACCTGGCAGTGTTCACAGGTTTTAGAGGAATGAGATTCTGGTAGGCACAGGATACAGACTGAATGAGTGTCAGTCTTTGCCATCTTCCTTCCACACGAAGGACATTTGTCAAAGAGAGAAGGCATCTTTGACAGGAAAAACACCTTTTTTTAAGCCTAAAAAAAGGTTTAAGCAACACTCTGTCTAAAAGACGTCGAGTGAAAACAAAAATTGTAGATTACTTGGAATATTTTTTGACAGAAAGTCAAAAAGAAAGGAGCTGTTTCACCAGGGTCCTGACTGAAGGAGCCGGAAAGAACTGACCTAACTGTCACCCTGAGGCATGATGGGAAGCCTGGGGTCATGGCTGCCTTAAAGGCACGGTGCCAGTTTTTGTTGAAAATGGTTTCATTTTCCATGCTATTGTTTTCACAATGCAGCCTGAGGTCTAACAATGCCTATTTACAAGCAATTTTCAGGATTTAGGAGTGGTTTACTCATTAAAACACAAAGTTCAAAGATTATTTGCCCTAATGTGTTTACTTTCTTTTTGCTTCCTAAATAATTGCAGTGCATGTATATGTGTTTACATCGTTTTTTGCCCTCAGTTATGGAGCTTCATTGTTGTGAGAAAAATAATATATGTACATACATATATGTGGAGCGAGATATACAAGTTTTTTACATATATATTTGTATATTGTTTCCGGGGTCCCGCACATGGGCGGGAATATTCAGTGCTTATGACTATTGATGAGGATCCCCTGGAAGAGAAGTTTATTTTCCTTTTCTTCTCACTCCTCGCATGAAGCATTTCGGGCAACGAGTGCCCTTGATATAATATTATATATATATCATTTTCTATATGGCAATCTGACAATGTCCATGCATAGATTTATAACTATCATGAAAATATACACACACACACACACACACACACACACACACACACACACACACACACATATATCAATTATAAAACTTAAAAGGAGGTGGGAATAATAGAGGCTTACCTTACATAATGAGATTATGTAGCACCACCTGTCCCACTGCTGTATCAGCATTACTAGCAGCTTCAAGACAGTAATGCTTGGTAAAAGTGTGCCTGCTGGACCAAGTTGCTGCTCTGCAAATGTGTTGAATATGCACACCGGCAAAGAGAGCTGTAAATGATGACTGCTCTCGTAGAATGTGCTTTCACTGTTGAATTCAGAGGCTTGCCCGCTTGCTGATGGCAAAACTGAATCGCACAGGAAATCCAACGTGCAATGGTTTGTTTAGTCATTGGATACCATTTTCTTATCTTTCCAAAGGCCACAAAAAGCTGATCAGCTTTTCAGATACTGGCTGTTTTCTGTAAATGACATTTTATACATCTCTTAACATCGAGAGAATGTAAGGCCAATTCCGCTGGTGACTGGATTAGGAAAGAAAGTCTTTAAAATGACGGGTTCATTTAAGTAAAAATTAAAATAAAAAAATAAAAATAAATGTAAAAAAAAAAAAAAAAAAAAAAAAAAAAAAAATCGATGGAACTGTAGGAATAAAGGTAGGATTTGTCCTAAGTACAACAGAGTCCTTAGTAAACTGGAGGAAGGGGTGTCAAGTAGTGAAAGCATGTGTATTGCTTACTCGTCTAGCTGAAGTAAGAGCCAATAGAAGTGATGTTTCAATGAAATAAGTTTAAGATCAGTCCTATGAATAGGCTCAAACGGAGCTTTATTGAGTTGTGCTAACAGAATGCTAAGGCGGAGGAGCTTGCCGAATTGGAGGAACATTCTAAATTATCATTTGAGAAATTGTATTATAATTCTTGAAGACCAAAGCGACTGATCCATTTTGCTGTCGAAATCTGGAAATTGCGGCAAGGAATACCTTAGTAGAATTAGAAAGGCCAGATTTTGCTAGTTGGAGGGAAAAAGGCAACAATTGTTCCGGTGAAGACAGGATAGGGTGCACTTCAGAGGTTTCACACCAATGACAGAATCATTTCCACTTGAGTGTATAAGTCTTTATAGTAGACGGCGCCCTGGAATTAGCTAGAACCTCCAGACAATCAGCAGGTATAACTAGGTCGGTAAACTCCTAGTATTCAGGAGCCAGGCTACTAATCGCAGAGCTTTTGGATCTAGATGGCTGACTTGGCCGCAGTTCATTGTCAGCAAATTCTGTTATGAGTGCAATAGTCTGGGTTTGCACTCCCACAGAAGTGGAAGCTCTGTGAACCAAAATTGGCAAGGCCACCTGGGAGCTATGAGAAGTATTCAGCAGGGTTCTTTCCTCATCTTCTGAAGCACCCTTGGGACTAAAGGAATCTGAGGAAAAGCGTAAGCATACATTTTTGACCAATTTATCGATAATGCATTCTTGCACGATCCCTGTTGGGGTAGCCAGCAGGCGAAGAATTGGCATTTGCGGTTCAGACTTTAATCAAATAAATCCAAACTCAGTTTGCCCCATAACTGAAAGATGTGATCCAACATTGGTTGGTGAAGTTCCCATTCGTAGTTGGATATAAATGACCTGCTCAGGGAGTCTGCTAGGATGATGGCCACTCATGGAACATATACTGCCGTCAGTGTTATCGGATGTTGTATAGTCCAATCCCAGATTTGCTGTGGCTGAAGGGATAGCATAGTTGATCTTTTACCGCCCCGCTTGTTTAAATAATGCATGGTTGTTGTGTTTGTCCAAATAAAAACCGAACCTCCTGATATTATGGAACAAGATTTCAGAGCCAGGAATATTGCCTTCAACTCCAAGAGGTTTATGTGCAATGTTCTTTATTGACGGTCCCATTTTCCCTTCACTGTCAGTCCTGTAGATGTGCTCCCCACCCTTTGAGGGATACATCTGTTATTGTGAAACCTGGTGAGCCCACTATGAACGATAGGCCTGTTGCATTGTTTGGGATGCGAGTCCCCCATAGAAGCGCTTTTTTCAGTTGAGGTGTTACTCTGATAACATCGTCGAAGACACTGAGATGTGCAGCCATTGTTTGGCCACCTCCTTTTGCAAGGGTCTCATTCGCAGATGACCGTTGGGGATTAGGGGAATGCGAGAGGACAACATTCCCAGAAGCGATTTGAACTTGGAGAGAAATTGACTGTTTTGTGAGCAGTAGAGTTGCCAACTTGTAAATCCTTTGTTGGCTTTCTTTGAGACAAAGGCCTTTGCATGATGAGTGTCCAAGGTTGCCCCTAAGAATGTTTTTACCTTTGAAGGGGTTAACTGAGACTTTGGTAGATTTATCGAAAGACCTAAGGACTGGAAGAGAGAAAGACATCGTAGAGTGTGACTGCTTGCCACTGAAAAACATTTGGGCTTTATGAGGAGGTCGTCCAGATAAGGGAAGATTTGGACTCCATCCTGACGAAGATGAGCCACCACCGATGCTAACACCTTGGTGAACACTCAGGGCGCCTAACGAAGGCCGAAAGGTAGGACCTTGAATTGGAAATCTCTGCCAGCCACTCTGAAGCGCAAGAACTTAGTGTCTGTGAAGGATTTGGACATGAAAATAGGCATCCTGAAGGTCTAGAGTTGCCTCCTGCTTTATTAACTAAAGCACCTCCTGAAGAGACGACATCCAGAAGGATTGTTTTTTTTTTTTTTAGAAATGTGTTAAGGCCACAAATGTCTAGAATGGGACGCCACTCTCCCAATTTCTTTTTATGAGAGAAAACCTGGAATAGAACCCTGCTCCCTTCTGTAGATTTTGTACCACTTTGATCACTCCTTTCTTTAACATTTTTATTTTGGACAAAAGTTCCTTTAAATAAGCAGGAGGACCACCCCTGGGGGGATAATTTGGAGGAATAAATAAGAATTCCTAAGTGTGACCCCCGGAAAATACGTCCAAAACCCATCTGTCTGTTATTGGAGACGATTCATGGAAGACATGGGAGATTCTACCTCCAACATTGACCGGGTGGAAGAGAAACGTGGTTGGCAGTGGTCATTGTTTTTTGGAGTGGTCTCTGCCTCTGTAGGCAGTCTTTACCTTGTAATGCCTGCAGGAAGCGGCCGGTGGTTGCTTAAATGACTGTTGCTGCTGTGTAGATGTGTACCTTGGTACGGTTGATATTAGTTCTATTAATGCATCCTACTTGAAAGGGCTGCTTTCTGAATTGCACAGTGCCAAGAGCCTTTTTAATACCTGTATCTTTCTTTATAGTCTGAAAAGCTTCATCTATATGTTGGACCAATAGAGATTCGCCATCATAAGGGATAATCGATCACCTTTGTTTGAACTTCTTGTCTAAAAGAAGTAGCCTTCAACCAGCCCAGACGATTCAGGACCACAGCCCCAGCCAGTTGGTGGAATCCTCTGTAAGAAACATCCACTGCGCACAGTCAATGATCTCAGCAGAGATCATTTCTCCCATCTAACATTTTTAATGCTTCAGCTTTGGATTTTTCTGGCAACAAATCAATGAAGGGCGAAATGTCAGACCACATTTGCCTGTCATATCTGTCTAAGATAGCGAGTAAATTGGCTGCTCTGACCGTTGTTGCCACCAAGGTCGAACAAGCATTGGCATAGCCATTAGTTCTTGCCTTTGGGACCATATATAAGTGTATAACCATGCAACACTTGATTTTAGTGCACCAAGGATATTGTGCTAGATAACTAAACACTTATAAGTTCCCAAAGGCGAGACATATTGGCTGTGCTAATGCTGGTTTTATCTTACCCTTGAGGGTTCTGTTTCAAGCCTGCCTTCACACTTCAATTTTGCTTTTCTGTCTTTTGCTCTGTTGCTCTAGGTTAAAGGTACGCGATTGAAAAATAAATATTGGTTCCCAAAAAGTAGTGCCAGCTCCCAAGACCCTCCCTAAGCAAAAATTAAGCTCTTCCGTGGGGTATGCCACTGTGGAACAAACCAGCTCTGCTAATATGAATTGAAGGATTCCTACGGTTTAATCCGAAAATTTGCAGGAACCCAACGCAGAGTGTGTGTTGTGCTGGACCCGCAGTCCGACCATTTTCAAGGAGGTGTCAACAAGTGTAAACAAAATATTAAAGGCGCATACCCTTTAAGAATTCAACTCATCTGGCTTTACGCTCAGTCGCCCACGGCGCTTCCACCTCGAAGCAACCCTCCTGGCATGACGTGCTGCAGTAATATATATATATATATATATATATATATATATATATATATATATATATATATATATATATATATATATATATATATATATATATATATATATATATATATATATATATATATACACACACATATATACACACACATATATACACACACATATATACATACATACATACAATCCCGCTTTTCGAGAAAAATAGGTCTGACATGCTGAAGTTGCAATTCGGCAATTTTATGGTCACCATGCAGCACTGCTCATGTTCACAATGTCCTCCTTCTCAGCTCCTGGCAGACCGGTTTCGGCGTGGTGCCTTTGTCAATGCCGGATACATGCTGGAAAGGTGAAGTTAATTCTGGCTTTCGTGGGCGGTTCTTTAAAAGGCCAGGTGAATCATTTCATTGGACCGTCGATGTCGTCACAGAGAGAACTCGGAAAACTCCTAGAGATAGTATTTTTCCCCTCTCACAGTCCAGGGTGACTCCAGTGCGCCGACCACACTTAAAGGAACTGCAGACGCTAGATTCGTGCCACAATGTGATCCAGCAGATCTCGAGTGCGTTCCAGTGTGTGCTCAGCCCAGGGGTCGCATCCTGACCCAAAAATTACTTTGTCACAAAAGAGGCGGCACAACCGGATTCCTTATTGAAGCCTTTTAATCAGCCCTTCACCCCACCAACGCGTTTCAGCCACAAAAGGCTTTGGTCACGGTCAGTTAGTCCTTCTACCATTTCCCTTTAAATACTAGACCATGTTAGCCTTAGGTGGCATTATGGGATACGTAGTTCGGAACAAAATTATATTAAAATTTCAAACAATGAAAGAAAGACTGGTGTAATTCAACATTTGTGCTATTAGTACATTTTGCTACATGTTAAGTTACATGGGCAGAATTCTTAATTAGAGTTCATTATTAGAATAGTTCCTGGTTACTGTTAGTTCGAGTTTTGGGTATAGTACCCCAAGCAATTTGAACAGTTCAGCTGGTACTATCAAAGTCACTCTAAATGTATGTGGAGGTCCTCCCCAAAGTTCATGCCTCTCGGGATTTTTGTTCGTAGTCTGATAATGAGGCGGGACTCAATTTGTCGTAATTTTCGAACAGTGTCACCTCCTCTCTCCATTTTTGTTAGCATCTTCAAACTATAAAATCTCATTGTTCTCCAGTCTCCTTCTTGGCAAGCATTTATGTGTTTTGCCTTGGCGTAGAGCATGTTTTTGTTCTTCACTGCCCTGATATGCTCCAGGATTCTCTTTTTTAACATGCACGTAGTACTGCCTATGTACTTGATCCCGCATCTGCACTCAATTGCATATACCACATTTTTAGATGTGCAAGTGATTTGTTGGTCAATGTACATTTTTTTGCCATTTGGTTCTTCAATGCTTTTCTTACTGCTTCCAATTTTACATGCTTTACAGGTGGAGCATGGTTGGAATCCATTGCGTTGATCCATTAGCCAGTTTGTTTGTGATTTCATTTGAAAAAGAGCATCACACGAGGCGGAGGAAGGGGAAGAATACCGAATCAAAGAGGCGGACGGGGAAAGACAACAGAAGCACAACAAACTCCCTTGCCAGCACCCGAAAAACCCGCAGATCAATGCAACGCAAGAAGACAATATCCCCTCCGCAACAGGAAATAATTAACCTGGTCGTGAACCTCTCCAACTACCAGTTAACTGAAAAAGAAAAAAAGGTATTAAACAAAGGACTATCATTTTGCTCGGAATCTCACTTTGATTACAAGCAAACAAAAATGAATCTATACAAATTCGTCAGGAAACAAATTGGCAAAAATACATGCCAATAAACCTTCGGTTCATAATGGTCAGACAGTCAATGACAACAATGAAGGTTGGACAATTACCACTATTGAACAGCTACCTGATTTAAGACGAACCTTTGAAGTGCTATTTGACCAAGAAAGTACAACCCTTTCAGATACTCAAATGCTGGAGCAAATGGACATTAGAACCAATGAGAAACTAAACACAGGATTAAAAAGAAAGTCCCGGTACTATCCCATCCTGTCACCTGGAAACAAAATTGATCTCTTCTCAGTTGCAATAAATGAAGAGTTGGACAAACTAACAAAAATAAGAACCAGCAGGGAAAATCTAACATCCGAAGAACAAAAAGCAATCAAATCTCTCATGGACAATGAAAAAATTACAATTAAACCCGCCGTTAAGGGGGGAAATATTGTGATAATGGAGACAACGGACTATGTTAATGAAGCCATGAGACAGTTGAATGTACAACAAAATTATTCTAAACTCACCAATAACCCGAGTGTTAGAATGTTAAAAGAGCTCAAAGAACATCTAAATGAGTGGTATTTGAAGGGATTGCTTAATGAGGAAGAAAATAAATTTTTGAACACTGACTTTCCAAAGCTGCCCTGCATATATTTCTTACCTAAAATACATAAGACGCTGATAAATCCACCAGGTAGACCAATTGTCTCCTCTTGCAGCTCCCTATATGAGAATGTCTCAAAATATGTGGACACCTTTCTTGCTCCTATTGCTCAAAGCATGCCTCCTACATCAAGGACACGGGAGAGTTTGAGATCCCTTCTTGACATAACATGGAATAAAGAATATCTTTTGTGAGAAGTTGGCCTGATATGTAGTGCTCACTATTCTAGTGATCACTGTGTATCATTCCAAACGACCCTTTTGATGATTGGTTGTAAGTCAACCTTATAGACCAGCTATCCTAGTAGCATGGACAAGAGCAGTCTTTAGGCTAAACTCTAGAGGGCGTGTTAAGCCAGCTGTTATACCATCACATATACCCCTTGAACACCAAGTGAAAGGACACCACACAAGTTGTTATGAAAATAAAAGGATATTTATTTATAACACAACAACCCTGGACTCTTTATGAGGACAGGGTGCTAAGCACAATACAAAGCTCTTAAAGAAATACTGAAAGTCGCACAATTTACACAAATGCCCGAGGGGCACGAAAAACCATATACTATGGAAGTGGAATGCGAATCACTAGCAGGTAAGTAACAGGTCTCAAGGACTTTAGAATCACTAGGCCTACAATGCTGAACCCTTCGATTAGAAGCAGAAGGCCTAGGGGCAATGTCTGCAGAGTGGAAACTCTCACGCGCAATGCGGGACAAAGTCTATGGATGCTAGTAAATGCAAAGTTAGTGTTATCGGGCGAGCCCGACAAGGTAGGTCAAAAACGAAAGTGGATCTAGACACTTAGAGAGTGGTTCTACGCTGGAGCACCGTGGTACTCGGTTTACCTAGCCCAGGGGCTGCGGCTGCATAGGGTTCAAGTGTCGTCGGGAATCCTCGTTGAAGAACCAGGAGCCTGAAGTGGAAGTTGCTGGCAGGCGACCAGTGAATATGTTCCGGGCTGATCCAAGGACGGATCAGTGAAGGATACCTGTAAGCAGAGGGGACCGAGTTCTGAATCACTAGCCAGTGATTAGGTGGGCACCAGGATGGCACAGGACGAGGTCACTCAGCCAGGTGAAGAGGTGACACTGGATTCTGCTGCTGCACGGACCAGGGCGCTGATGTCGACCAGGCTGGAGGTCTGCGAGCTGTCCCACGTCGGATGTCTGCTGCTGGCGATGCTGGATCCGTTGAAGGAGGCAACAAGCCTTGGCTACGGCAAGCCCACGTGGCGACACAAAATGGCGTCTGGAGTGGACCAGGAGGGTCCGAGGAAGGTCCCCTTCAAGGAAGAGACAAGGGCCAGGCAACACTGAAGCAAAAGGGCCCCACGCAGATCTGGTGGATGCTGGGGGGCTGGGCTTCGGTGCTCGTGCTGCTTGGGGCTTCTCTTACCCCAGTGCACCCACTCGAGAGTCCCTCGGCGGTCGTGCTGGTTCTGATGATGGCCGGCTCCTCTGGTCTCGTCGCACCCCCAGTTCTCAGCTGTGCTGTAGAGGCAGGTAGAGGTCAGAGAGGGCAGGGAGTCCGGGTCTCGTCGTGCTGGTCGGTCTGGTTCCGGAAGAAGGACGTGCAGCAAACCGCAAGATACTTAGTTGGTGCCTGCTGATGCAGGGTGACTACTCCTTAGTCACAAGGGAGAAATCTTGAGAAGAAGTCTTGAGTTCCTTTCGTGGAAAGTAGTTTCAGGATTCAAAGATTATCTAATTTGGGAAGGGGGCCCGCTCCTATCTTTATACTAAGGAAAGGGGCTGGCACGCGACTAGGTCCTGCCCATGGGTGGGACCAGGAGGGGGGTGGTTACACCCCTCTCCCTTGTCCGGACTTTCCCCAGCTCAGGGGCTGGTGTGCCCCTGGAACTGGTTCAAACCGGCAGATGCATAGTGAGCACCGGGGTGCCACTTGCAGTCACCTTCCTCCTCAGCCCTGCCTACCTGGAATACACAAAACCCTGTTTGGGATGGTGCTAGCACCGCCCCTGACAGGAAACCCTTTGTCCAAGCTCTCCTCGCTGGAAGTACTCCCAGCAGCAGGAGGTCAGACTTGTGTCTGTGGTGGCAGCATCCATTTTGTGATGCTGAGGCTCGAGTTAACTTTAACCGGGGTTCACAGTTACATACATGTCGTGTCCCTCTAGAAGGGTGGAATGCTACCCCCGTCGCCAGAATTGGCGAGGGGGTAGTATTCCAATTTGTATGACACCTTACTCGACATGTTTTGCTAAAGCGATACCAAAGATAGCAAATAGCCGCGAGGATTATAATGCACTTAAGAGTATATGGTACGCGTTATCATAGAACAGCTATTAGGACTTGGTTCCGCAAGCTGCAGACTGGCTCAGCACATGCCAGAGCACCATCTCACATAATTCCAAGTACTCTACCTTCAGGATTGTTAAGGCCTGCCATAGGAGAGACTGATAGGAATATAAGTGTCCATTTTAGGGTTAGATATAGAGATACTATATCTAAAGCAAAGGGGTATTACACCACTTTGCCCCAGCTGTCGTGCAGCCAGTTGTGTCAGATTTAGATGGCCAGCCAGGGGTGGCATATTACATGCTGCAGCCCCTGGTAGGCCCTGGGTACACCTATGCCCTGGGTACAGGGACTGATAAGGTGGCCCAGTACCAATTGGTATGTACCTAAGGTACATGGATTCCATTTTACAGAGAGAGCAGTAGGCCTGGGGCCCTGAATAGCAGGGTCCCAGGTCAACTAAGTCGAAAAACCAGCAAAACACCAGGCAAAAAGTTGGGGGTAACCATAGTCAGGTATCCACCTTCCTACATCTTTTAGTCACAATAGATGTGGTATCGCTATACACATCGATAAGGCATGACGTGGGAATAGAGGCTTGTCAGTACTTCTTGAAACAACAGAGCATCACAACATTGGAACATACAAACATGCTCTTGAAAATGATCCATATGTGTCTAACAAACAATGTTTTCCTGTTTTAACAAAGAACTATACAAGCAGGAATACTGCCATGGGGATATCTTTTTCACCAAATTATGCCAATACTACCATGGGCTGGTGGGAAAAGACAATTGCGTGGAACACCAATAATCAACAAGATTTGGATTGAATAATTCTATGGGTACGCTACATAGACTATTTGTTTATAATATGGCCTGGATCAGATCCTCAATTTCAAAAATACCTCCTCATTGACCAACAATGTTGGTCTACAATTTACATGCTCCACAAGTAAAAAACATATTGACTTTCCGGACACCAAGATCTACATCTCGGAAGGGAAAATAGAATCCACCCTGTTCTGCAAAAAAACAGCCACCAATAGCGTGTTACATGGTACTAGTTTCCACCCGAAAGCGCTTCTGAAAAGTATACTGTGAGAAGTTGGCCTGATATGTAGTGCTCACTATTCTAGTGATCACTGTGTATCATTCCAAACAACCCTTATTGATGATTGGTTGTAAGTCAACCGTTAGACCAGCTATCCTAGTAGCATGGACAAGAGCAGTCTTTAGGCTAAACTCTAGAGGGCATGTTAAGCCAGCTGTTATACCATCACATACACCCCTTGAACACCAAGTGAAAGGACACCACACATGTTGTTATGAAAATAAAGGATATTTATTTATAACAAGTCTACCCTGAACTCTTTATGAGTCAGGGAGCTAAGCACACAACAAAACTCTTAAGAAAATACTTCGAGTTGCACAATTTACACAAATGCCTGAGGGGCACGAAAAACCATGTACACTAAAAGTGGAATGCGAAATACTAGCAGGTAAGTAACAAGATCCAGAGGCTTCAGGATCGCTAGGACTACACTACTGAACCCTAAGGTTAGGAGCAGGAGGCGTAGGGAGATCGGGTGCGGAGTGTGCACTCTCACGCGGGATGCGGGACCAAGTCTATGGATACTAGTATTCGTAAAGTTACAGTTATCGGACAAATCCGACTAGATAGGCTGAAAACGAAAAAGCATCTGGACACTTAGATAGTGAACCTACGTTGGAGCACCGAAATGCTCAGGTTACCTAGCCCAGGGGCTGCGGCTGCATAGGGTTCAAAAGACGTCGGGAATCCTCGATACAGTCTATGGAGCCTGAAAGAAAAAGTTGCTGGCAGGCGACCAGTGAAGAAGTTCGATGTGATCCAAGCCTGGATCGATGATGGAGACGACCTGAAAGCAGAGGGGACTCAGTTCTGAATCACTAGCCAGTGATTAGGTGGGCACCAGGATGGCACCGGATGAAGTCACCTCGACCAGGTGAGTGGGCGACGCTGGACTCTGCTGTCCCTCGGACCAGGAGGCGTTGTCGGCGACCAGGATGGAGGTGCGAGTTGTCCCACGAAGGTGTCTGCTGTCGGCGATGCTGGACCCAGGATTGGGGCAACAACCCTTGGCAAAGTCAAGCCCACGCGGTGGAGTCAAGATGGCGTCTGGAGTGGACCAGGAGGGTCCGGGGTGCTCCTCTCTTGGAAGGGAGCAATGGCCAGTCTGGAGCAACCAGACCAGCGATATAATCGTCGTGGTTAGTCGTCAGGAGGGCCACTAGCCAGCAGGCAAGTGACCGGACAACGCGGTGAGCAGCAAAGAGCAGAAGGGCCCCACGCAGATTTCGTGGATGCTGGGGGGCTGGACTTCGGTGCTGGAGCTGCTCAGGGTTAGGGCTTCTCAAACCCCAAAGCACTCACTCGAGGATCCCTCGGCGGTCGTGCTGGATAAGCGTCGTGCAGGTTCTTAAGATGGCCCGTCCCTCAGGTCTCGTCACACCTACGAATCTCAGCTGGGCTGATGATGCAGGTAGAGGTCAGAGATGCCAGGGAATCTGGGTCTCGTCGAGCTGGTCAGTCTTGATCCGGAGGATGGACGTGCAGCAAACCGCAAGCGCTTAGATGGTGCCCGCTGGTGCAGGGTGGCTATTCCTTAGCCACAAGGGAGAGTCTTCAGAAAAAGTCAAGAGTCCTTTCGTGGAAAGTAGTCAAGATTCTGAATTATCTAATTTGGGAAGGGGGCCCGCTCATACCTTTATACTAAAGAAAGGGGCTGGCACGCGACTAGGTCCTGCCCATGGGTGGGACCAGGAGGGGGTGTTTACACCCCTCTCCCTTGTCCGGACTTTCCCCAGCTCAGGGGCTGGTGTGCCCCTGGAACTGGTTTAAGCCGGCATATGCACAGTGAGCACCGGGGTGCCACTTGCAGTCACCTTCCTCTCAGCCCTGCCTACCTGGGATACACAAAACCCTGTCTGGGATGGTGCTAGCACCGCCCCTGACAGCAAAGGAGTAGTTTCTGTCCTGTAACTCCAGTTCTGTAGTAGGGGTATCTCTGTTATAGTCATAATCTAGTGAATAGTCCCGCCCATGTGCGTGGCCCCCGGCAATCAAAAATAATCTCTTAAGTTGTCAAAATAATGCAGAAACTGCAAAGACACTTAAGAGAGAATTTAAAGACAAATAATGCAGCCTATATCCACAGGCTACACTGTCCAGTACTTCAACTAGAAATTCCACCAAAAAACACCACACACAACACAGCCTGCCAGTTTCTACCATAGAGAAACTTGTCTCCCCCAGTCAAAGACTCTGGAATGATAGAGAGGAAGGTAGGGACAAACAAGCCCCATAGGCTGCCATTATGTGGCTTAAAAAGGATACTGTGCCTTTAAGAGAACTTTCCAGAACTTCTCCCAGTATCCCAGAATGCATAGCAGGTCCCTCTACTTTCAATTCTTTTTGAAGGCGAAGCACGCCAGACCTGTCGCATTCTTTACATGTTGAAATATCTCCACCTGGGAGGCGGGCGGGCGCTTATGACTATAACAGAGATACCCCTACTACAGAACTGGAGTTACAGGACAGAAACTACTCCTTCTGTAGTAGGGGATCTCTGTGTATAGTCATAATCTAGTGAATAGAATGGCAAGCCCATCCCCACACCAAAGCGGCGGTGGAGAATAAACACATAACGCCACTACTGTGCGAACAAACTCCGCAGCAAAGCCTGCCCAAACTGAGCGTCTGCCCTGGCGTCAGTATCCAGGCAGTAATGCTTAGCAAAGGTATGAACCGACTTCCAAGTGGCTGCCTTGCAGATTTCAGCAATCGGCACGTTACGGAGCAGAGCAGTCGTGGCAGCTTTGCCCCTGGTGGAATGAGCCTTAGGCTTACCTCCTAAGGTCTTATTAGCCTTTTGATAACCCAATTGTATGCAGGACACAATCCACCTAGAGATGGACTGCTTAGAGGTCGCAAGACCCGTCCTTACCGATCCATAATTGATGAACAACTGGTCAGACCTACGAATATCTTTGGTTTTATCCAGATAAAATTTCAACACCCTCCTAACATCCAGGGAATGGAGGGACCTCTCCGCTGGGGATGAAGGGTTCTGAAAAAACGTAGGCAAAGTTATGGTCTGGTTGACATGAAAATCAGAAATAACCTTGGGAAGAAATTTAGGGTGAGTACGCATAACAACCTTAGCAGCATGAAATACAGTATAAGGTTCATTACAACACAACGCCTGAATTTCACTCACCCTGCGGGCCGATGTAATGGCCACGAGGAACGCCGCCTTCCAGGACAGGTGCTGCAACGAAGCCTTATGAATAGGTTCAAAAGGTTCCTTCATCAACCTGGACAGCACCACATTCAATTCCCATGAAGGCGAGGGAAGCCTGACAGGAGGGAATACTTTCCTCAATCCTTCCAGAAAGTCTTTGATCACAGGGATCTGGAAAAAGGAAGTCTGTGAAGGGCATTTCCTGTAGGCAGTCAATGCAGCCAGATGAACCTTAATGGAATGCACATTAAGGCCAGACTGCGCCAAATGTAAAAGTTAAGGGAGGATGACCTCTTCCTTACAGGTCGTAGGGTCATGGTTCTTAGACTGGCACCAGATACAAAACCTCTTCCACTTGTAAGCATATGAAGTCCGAGTGGAAGGTCTCAGACTCCTTCAGTATGTCCATGCAATCATCGGGCAGATTCAGATGGCCATATTGCACTCTCTCAGGAGCCATGCCGCCAAACTCAAAGACGAGAGGTTGGGGTGTAACATCCGTCCCCCGAACTTCGTAAGAAGGTCCGGCCTGCACGGCAACCGAATGTGAGGAAGGAGAGACCGGTGAAGTAGGTCCGTGAACCACCACTGCCTGGGCCACTCCGGGGCGATGAGTATCATCCGAGCCCTGGACCGGGCCAGCTTGATGAGCACCGCCGGAATCAGGGGAATGGGAGGAAAGGCGTACAGAAAGCGGTTCGTCCAGTTGATCCATAACGCATTCCCCAGCGTCCCTTGCTGGAAGTACCTGGAGGCGAAGTTTCTGCACTTGCTGTTTTCAGCAGTGGCGAACAAATCTACGTCTGGAGTTCCCCACCTTGCGAAGACTTCTCCTAGTACTTCGTCGTTTATGACCCATTCGTGGTTTTCCTGAACCAGTCTGCTCAGTGAGTCTGCCTGAACATTCTGCACACCTGGCAGATGGGTGGCCGTTATCGTCAGTCCTCTGGCTAGGAGCCAGTGCCAGATCGTCTGCGCCTCCTGCGACAGTGCGTGATCTCGAGCCCCCCTGCTTGTTGAGGTAATACATCGTGGTGGTATTGTCCATCAGTACAAGCAGAGAGTTGGTCTGGAAGGACGGAAGAAAGGCCTTCAGTGCCAAGTGAACAGCCCTGAGTTCCAGGAAATTGAGGTGATACGTGGCCTCCATCGGCGACCACGTTCCTTGAATCTGTAGAGTCCCGGAGTGCGCTCCCCATCCCAGGACAGAAGCATCCGTCACGACAGTCTGCGTGGGAATGTCCTTGTGAAAGGGAACCCCCTGAGGAGATTCTCCGCCGAACACCACCACTTTAGAAACTGAAGCGCATGCAGCAACAGTCGTATCTTGTCGTCCCAAGATCCTTTCCTCTGATCCCACTGGTCCTCCAACCACTCCTGCAGCGGTCTCATGTGCAGCCGTGCGTGTGGCGTCAGGAAGATACAAGAGGCCATCGATCCCAGTAGAGAAGACACCGTCCTCACTGTTGTAGATGGAGTGGTCATAAGAGCCTGAGCCTTCCGAAGGAGTGATAATCGTCGCTCTTCCGAAGGAGACACGCTTGCTGACAGCGTATTGATGGAGGCTCCCAAGTACTGTATGCATTGGACCGGAGTCGGAACAGACTTGGCCATGTTGATGTGCAGCCCCAGCTTGTTCAAGAGAACGCACGTCTTCTGGAAGTGTGCTCGCGCTTCCGAGAAGGAGGATGCCTTGATCAACCAATCGTCCAAGTACGGGTAGACGAACACCTTGTTCTTCCTCAGGTGTGCGGCTACCACCGCCATGCACTTCGAGAATGTTCTCGGCGCAGACTTCAACCCGAATGGGAGTACTGTGTATTGATAGTGATTGGTGCAGACTTGGAACCGCAGGAACTTCCTGTGTTTGTGTGCAATGGGCACATGGAAGTAAGCATCCTGTAGGTCTATAGCGCACAGCCAGTCTCCCCGTTGCAACTGAGGGTAAATCTGATGCAACGACAGCATGTGAAACTTTTCCCTGCGAATCCATTTGTTTGCCTGCCGCAAGTCCAGAATGGGCCTGAACTCGTTCTGGTCCTCCTTGCGAACCAGAAAGAACCTGGAATACAGTCCTCTTCCTTTTTGAGACAGAGGTACGTCTTCTATCGCCCTTTTCCTCAACAGGATATCCGCTTCCGCCTGAAGCTCGCGCAGCTGAAACTGCGAGCTGACCGGGGGAATTGCTGGAGGAGGGCTGGTGAACCGCAGACTGTATCCATTGCAAACAATATTCAGCACCCACTTGTCCTGAGTAATTTTTCTCCACTCTGCCAGAAAAAATTGAATGCTTCCCCCTACCGGAGTGGGTAACAGATCCGGGGGAAGTAGGTTCCTAGGGCCTAGACCCAGCCTGCCCCTTGGGCGCTGGGGCCGACTGCTGGCCTCCTCTGCCCTTCTGGCGCTTCTGGAACGGCTTACGGAACTGGTGTTGCTGTTGCGATTGCCCCGAAGCCTGGCCCCGTCCTCGGCCTTGCCCGCCGAACCGCCGTTGGAAAGGGCGGTACGTCTTCTTGGTCTCTTTAGGCTTCTCCAAGCCCACAGCCGTTAGCGACTCGGCCTCCGCCTTCATGCGGGCCATCTCATCGTCCGCATGCATCCCGAAGAGGGTCTCACCGGAGAATGGTAGGTTGGCCACCCTCTGCTGTGCGTCCGGTTTCAGGGACGTAAGCCGGAGCCATGCGTGGCGTCGTTGGTTGACTCTGTGGCAAAATCCGTGAGCAGCCAACAGGGAAGAGTCCGCTGCAGCGCTAATAATCTGGTTCGCCACCAGCATCCCCTTACTCATCACTTCCATGAAGTCTTCACGCTTCTCCCGAGGTAAATGTTCTGCAAACCGCTCGAGGGAGTCCCAGAGGGCGCGGTCGTATCGGCCCAACAGCGCCGTGGCACTCGCAGCTTTCATGGAGGTAGCGGAGGTTCCACAGACTTTCCTCCCCGCCGAATCTATCCACCTGGACTCCTTATACGGGGGAACCGTGGAGGATGGAGTGGTGGCATGCTGCTTGCAGGCCGCTGTCACAATGACCGAGTCAGGAGGGGGTTCCGTTCTCAGGAATGCCGGATCCGAATCGGGAGCCCGGTACTTCTTCAGCAACCTCGATGGAGCCGCCCTCGTCACCGCAGGGGTGAGAAACAGGGCCAGAGCCGGTTCCTCCAGGCCCGGCACCAGAGGCAGGAGAGGACGAGACAGGTGTTTTTGATGTAAAGTCTCAAAAATGACTGACTTCTTCGGAGTAGGCACCGTCAGGGATATGCCCAACTTCGCAGCGCCCCTTAAAAGGACGTCATGGAACGCCACCAGGTCATCTATCGGGGACACTCTCGTGTCCGGTGACCCCGATAGGGTAGGAGAATAGTCCCTGGTCCCAGAGGACCTCGTGTGTGAGCGAGATTCGCGCCTCCTATGGCGGCATCTCGACCTAGTGGATGATCTGCGTCGCGATCTCTCCCTTCTCCCAGAGCGAGAGCGAGACCTGCCCGCCCGTGGCCGCTCCGTCGGTTTTCGTGGAGGGGTCTTCCTCGGCTCCTCACGGGGTTTCGGTTTTGGGGTCCCCTTCGGAGGAAGAGGCAGAGACGGCAGGGAAGTGGACCTCGGCGGAGGAACCTTCGGCTGCGGGGTGGGCCCATGCGGAGGGACCGGAGGTGGTGGAGGGTCTCCTGAAGGGAGTGGAGGTTTGGGTGGAGGGTCCTCCTTAGGAACAGGAGGAGGAGTCGGAGTCCTAGGCCGAGATGGTGTGTACACCTCTGAGTACACCGAGCCCGGTGACCCCTTAGGCGAAGGGTGCGGAGAGCCAGCCCCATCAGCAGGTGACCGCTTCCTCTTGCGTCCTCCACTGGTGACTTCTGGGACTAGAATCCCTCTTGCGCCGTTTTGGAGAGGCTGACCGACTCTTAGACGCTGACCGCGGTCTGCTCGACGCAGAGCGTCGCTTTTCTGGCGTCGAACGACGCTTCCTCGACTCCGATCGCCGTCTCCTCGGCGTCGACCCTATTGTCCTCGGCGTCGAACGCCGACTCAGACGACGAACGTCGCCGTCTTCTTGATGCTCTCGACGTCGAGGAGCCCCTCGACGTCGACCGGAGCTTCGACGACGATCGACTGTCGCCTCGACGGCGAGCGTCGGTGTCGCCTCGACGGCGAGCGTCGATGTCGCCTCGACGGCGAGCGTCGATGTCGCCTCGACGGCGAGCGTCGATGTCGCCTCGACGGCGAGCGTCGATGTCGCCTCGACGGCGAGCGTCGATGCTTGTCACTCCGCCTTCGGCGTCGGTAGGAAGACCTCGACGAAGACGATGACGTCGACGGTGGCTTCTACGGCGACTTCTCCATGATCTTAGACGTCGAGCGGTCACGCCGTCTCGACCCGGAGCCCCGGGGAGAAGGGGAGCACACCGCCGTCATCCCTCTCGACGTCGCCGTCGATGCAATCGACGTCGACGGAGACCGGGACCGTTTGCTGGACTTCCTGCCCCTGGGGAGCCCCCCAGAGGCCTCAGCAGAGGCAGAGGGAACCTTCCCAGCCTGCCCAGACCCACCTGCAGCCTGCAGACGCCTCTCCTCAAGGCCAGAAAGCCTGATCTTCAGTCTGTCCCTCAGAGTCCGAGCAGTAAACTGCTGGCAGATGACACAATCCTCAGGGACATGATCTTCAGGGAGGCACACGATGCAGACATCATGGGGATCACTACTGGCCTTCTTCCTCCCACATGCTGGGCACTTATCAAAAAGGCCAGGCATTTTAGAGCCCTAAAACGCCTAAAAACAGCACAAAAAAAGAGAAAACCAAGAAAGTAACTACAACACTTTTAGAACTCAAAAGTGCCAAAATATCCAATAAACCCTTGAAACAAGGGAGAGCTCAATGCCAGGGTCCTGTAAGCAGGAGCCGGAAAAAAGAACTGAAAGTAGAGGGACCTGCTATGCATTCTGGGATACTGGGAGAAGTTCTGGAAAGTTCTCTTAAAGGCACATTATCCTATTTAAGCCACATAATGGCAGCCTATGGGGCTTGTCTGTCCCTACCTTCCTCTCTATCATTCCAGAGTCTTTGACTGGGGGAGGCAAGTTTCTCTATGGTAGAAACTGGCAGGCTGTGTTGTGTGTGGTGTTTTTTGGTGGAATTTCTAGTTGAAGTACTGGACAGTGTAGCCTGTGGATATAGGCTGCATTATTTGTCTTTAAATTCTCTCTTAAGTGTCTTTGCAGTTTCTGCATTATTTTGACAACTTAAGAGATTATTTTTGATTGCCGGGGTCCACGCACATGGGCGGGACTATTGACTAGATTATGACTATACACAGAGATCCCCTACTACAGAACCCTTTGTCCAAGCTCTCCTCGCTGGAAGGACTCCCAGCAGCAGGAGGTCAGACTGTGTCTGTGGTGGCAGCATCCATTTTGTGGAGCTGAGGCTGTGTTAAGCTTTAACCGGGGTTCACAGTTACATAGATGTCGTGTCCCTCTAGAAGGGTGGAATGCTAACCCCGTCGCCTGAATTGGCGAGGGGTTAGTATTCCAATTCGTATGACACCTTACTCGACATGCTTTGATAAAGTGATACCAAAGTTGGCAAATAACCGCGAGGATTATAATGCACTTAAGAGTATATGGTACGCGTTATCATGGAACAGCTATTAGGACTTGGTTCCGCAAGCTGCAAACGGGCTCAGCTCATGCCAGAGCACCATCTCACATAATTTCAAGCACTCTGCCTTCAGGATTGTTAAGGCCTGCCATAGGAGTGACTGATAGGAATACATGTGTCCATTTTAGGGTTAGATATAGGAATACTACATCTAAAGCAAGGGGTGATTACACCACCTTGCCCCAGCTGTCGTGCAGCCAGTTGTGTCAGATTTAGATGGCCAGCCAGGGGTGGCATAATACATGCTGCAGCCCCTGGTAGGCCCTGGGTACACCTATGCCCCGGATACCTAAGGTATACTGTACAGGGACTGATAAGGTGGCCCAGTACCAATTGGTAGATGCACCTAAGGTACACGTGTGTCAATTTAGAGAGAGAACAGCTAGGCTGTGGGTCTGATTAGCAGGCCCACAGCCAGGGAAAGTCGTAAACCAGGGAAGCAAAAAGCAAAAATCTGGGGTGATCATAGGATTGCAGACCCTACTCTCCTACATATACCATATGGAGAATATATAAGACTCAAAAGAAATTGTTCCAAAGCTGAAGATGCAGAAATCAAAATGGAAGAAAGTAAGATAAGATTCGCATCACGAGGATACGAAGATCGAGCCCTAAAGAAATGCAAAAAGAAGGCAGACAAAAAGACAAGAGCCGAGATATTGGTAGTAAAACCCAAAAAAAGCACTGAAAATGATCCACCAAGATTTGTAACCACATACAATAAAGAAAGCGGAATCATCGCCAATAAGATGACAAAATATTGGCATCTCATATCTGGAGACCCGGATATAGGAGAACTGGTAGGCAAACAACCATCAATAACTTATAAGAAGAACAGTTCTCCAAGATCTCCTGTGAAAAGCCATTTTCAAATGAAATCACAAACAAACTGGCTAATGGATCAACGCAAAGGATTCCAACCATGCTCCACCTGTAAAGCATGTAAAATTGGAACCAGTAAGAAAAGCATTGAAGAAACTTCTGGATCCATGTAAGAAGTCTACCCTCACGGTCCCGGAGGGTCTTGGTTGAAAAGGTGCGGCAAATCTTGCAGTCCGCAGCCTTGTGATCAGGATAGAGGCAGTAGATGCAGTCTTTATGCTTATCCTCAACAAATAACCTTTTCTTGCCATAGGTGGACCATGGCTTGAAAAGGGCCTTCTTTTCCTTGTCAGACATCCTGGCAGGAACAGCTAACAATTTGAAGAGAAACCTGAAGAAAAAACTTCTGAAGAACAGAGATTGAGCAGCGCTCAAAGGAGACTCCCTAAGCACAACGTGCAGTAGAAAATCTTAGGCTCTGAGGTTCCTTCAGGAGGGTTCTATGGGGTGAGGCTCTTCTCATTGGCTGATGCCTGATTTGGTCTCTTATACACAAAGAGGCGGATATGCTACAAAAGGGAATGAGGCCTAGGCCTTTTTCTTTCTCTTTTGTACCTACTACTATGTTATTTTTGTTACCGAAACTCCCATTCCAACGACGGGGAATGATACAAAAGCATGGGAATCTATGAAAGTTTAAATACTGGGGTAAAGAAAGGTTCCGAAAATGGACATAAAATGAGAGCAGTGGAGGGATAGTGTAATTGGTCAATGCTCTTGGGGATGGGTAAACACAGGAAGAGCCATGACAAATGAGTGCCATGGACAAATGGGGAAAGAATAGTAGAACGACAATGGAGCCCACAAATCGGAAACCTATGGGAGGGCAAAAGCCCACAAAATATACACAACAGGTCTTTTCGAAAGAAAACAAGTTACTTACCTGTAACTTTTGTTCCCCAGTATTGGTAACTTTCATAGATTCCCATGCTTTTGTATCATTCCCCGTCCTCGGAATGGAAGTCTCGGTGACAAAATAAAATAGCAGTAGGTACAAAAGAGAGAAAAAAGGCTTAGGCCTCATTCCCTTTTCTATCATATCCGCCTCTTTTAGTAAAAGAGACCAAACTTAGGCATCAGCAAATCAGAAGAGCCTCACCCCTTAGAACCCTCCTGAAGGAACCTCAGAGCCTCAGATTTTCGTAGCCTTTGTCTAACAGTCGCCATATCTGCTGAAGGCTGATCTTTCCTCGGGGAGGTGGGTGGGCGCATGGGAATCTATGAAAGTTACCAATACTGGGGAACCAAAGTTACAGGTAAGTAACTTGTTTTCTTGCCCCAGTATTGGAACTTTCATAGATTCCCATGCTTTTGTATTAGAGTAGCAAGCAGTAAGCAATAAAAAATACATTTTGTAGCATAAATATACCTTGTAAAAACCAGCAATGCATGAAGATACAAAATGTGCAGAATAAGGAAGGTGGGATAGAAAGGAAAGCTCACCAATCAGTGGAAGAGGTTCCTCATGACTGCCTAGCCCACAGCCGTGTCTTCCTGTTGCAAGGAGTCCAAGCAGTAATGCTTTGTAAAGGTGTGCACGCTGCTCCAAGTTGCAGCCCTGCAAATGTATTTGATGTGCACTCCAACGAAGAGAGCTGTTGAAGAAGCCACTGATCTTGTGGAATGCGCTCTAACTTTACTGGTCAGTGGCTTACCCGCTGCAGTATGGCAATGTAGAATGACACCTGTAATCCACCTCGCAATACCTTGCTTTGATATAGGGAGCCCTTTGCAAGGACCACCAAAAGCAATGAACAATTGGGAGGATTTACAGAATCCCTTGGTGCGATCCAAATAAAGTTTTAAGCACCGTTGTATGTCCAGAGGATGCAATGATCTTTCCGCTGGTGTAGTAGGGTGAGGAAAGAAAGCTTTAAGAATAACCAGCTCATTTAAGTGGAAGTCAGAGGGCACCTTGGGTATGAATTTCGGGTTCGTTCTCAAGATTACTGTATTCTTTTGAACTGGAGAAACGGCTCTTGGATCGTAAGAGCCTGCAACTTGAGGTGAGAGCAAGAAGGAGAGCCAATTTCCAAGAAAGAAATGTTATGTCTGCTAGATGTATTTGTTCAAATGGGCCTTTCATGAGTTGAGTGAGGACTAAACTCAATTGCCAAGTAGGAGACGGATGTCTCACCAGTCGGTAGACACGGAACAACACTTTGAGAAATTGTTTCACCATTCTGGAAGACCAAAGGGAAGGTCCAGACTCAGAACGCCTGTATCTAGAAATTGCTGTCAAATGAACTTTAATGGACGAAAGGGCCAGCCTCGTCTTAGCCAAGGACAAAAGATACAGCAGAAGTTGATGAGATTTTGAAGAAAAAGGGTCAACCCCTTCCTTTCTGCACCAAATACAAAATCTCTTCCATTTGAGATGGTAAGTCTTGTTCGTGAAAGGGGCTCTAGCCTGGGAGAGAATTTTATTTCATTAGAGATACGAAGATTCATAAATTTTCGCTGCTCAGGAGCCATGCTGTCAGGTGCAAAGACTCTGGATCCGGATGACAAATTTGTCCTTCGGACATTGTGAGAAGGTCTGGAATGGTTCTCAAGGGAAGAGGAGGAGCCAGCGACAACAGATGGAGTTCCGTGAACCAGAACTGTCTCGGCCAAGCAGGGGCTATCAAAGTCATCCTGCAAGGTTCCACTTTGATCTTCCTGATGAGTCTCGGGATAAGTGGAATGGGGGAAAGGCGTAGAAAAATGTCCTTGACCAGCCTATCGAAAGAGCATTCCTCAATGATCCTCGGTGGTGAAGCCTGCTTGCATAAGACCGGCATTTCTTGTTGATCGGTGTGGCAAATAGATCTATTGTAGGTTTGCCCCACTGTTGAAAGATCTCGTCCAGAATCCGCTGGTTCAGTTCCCACTTGTGAATGATAGAGGACAATCTGCTTAGTCTGTCTGCACTCTCCTTTAAAACTCCTGGTAGGTGTTCTGCCTGCAAAGTTCTCGTGAAGGATCGCCCATTCCCAGATTTCTTGAGCTTCCTGAGACAATGGGAGAGTTCTGGTTCCTCCTTTGTTGAAGTAATGCATGGCCGTGGATGAGATCCTTTGAACCTCTTAGGCGAGGGAGAAAAGCTTGTAGAGCCAGTTTGATTGCTCTGAGCTCCAAGAGATTGATGTGCAGCCGACTGTTCTGTGGAGACCAATGTCCACTGACATGCAGGTCCTGCAGCACTGCTCCCCAACAATCAAACGACGCATCTGTCGTCACCACCTGAGGAGACGGATTGCTTACGAAGGATAGAACTTGAGACAAGTTTTCCTGTTTTGTCCACCACAAGGCCGCTTTTTTCATTGCCAAGGTGGTCACCTTGTCGTCGAACGACCCATGGATCTGTTTACTTTGGATGTCCAGCTGCTCCTGAAGGACGCATCCTCAATCTGCAGTGTGGAATTAGAGGAATGCATGATGAAATCACCCCCAGAAGAGATTTTTAGCAGTGTACTGAAAGACACCTTTTTTGTAAGTCTAGGGCCATAGTCTGCAGTTTTACTTGCCTCTCTAAGGTTGGGAAAGCTTTCTTGAGATCAGAGTTCAAGCTGGCTCCCAGGAAGCGTGCGGTCCTGGACGGGACCAGAGACTACTTCTCCTTTTTTAAAGTAGACCTAAATTCTGAAAGAGGTTGGTACATGCCTCGACCGCATCCCTCGTGGACTTCCTGGACGGATTCTTCAGTAATCGTCCAGGTAAGGAAAAACCTGAAAGTGATTCTTCCGCAGGAATGCAGCTACTGGTGCCAGCACCTTCGTGAATATTCTCGGGGCTGAGCGAAGACCAAAGGGTAAAACCCTGAATTGAAAGTGGCTCTTAGCTACTGTAAATCTTAGAAACCTTCTCTGTGTGCTGGGTGAATCGGAACATGAAAGTACGCATCTTCGACAGGGCCGGACTGGGAACCACAAAAGGCCCTGGCAAAGTGCTCGGCCGGCCCCCCCCCTCCCCTCTCGGAGGACAGAGCACTTTGCGGGGCCTGTTTTCGGCCGATTTTGTTACAGGGCCGATTTTGCAGCTATGCTGCAAAAACGGCCCTGTAACAAAAACGGCCCCCAGGGACCCAAACCCGGCCCCCACCCGTGCGGCGCACCGGGGTATTGCCCGGTGCCCGCTATGGCCAGTCCGGGCCTGATCTTCGAGATCGAGCGTGGCCATGAAATCCCCCGGCTTGATTAGACGTAAAATGTCTTTAAGAGACCATGCGGAAAGACAGGGAGATGAGATAGGTGTTGAGCTCCCTGAGATCTAAAATGGGGCGCCATTTCTCTAGCGTCTTCCTTACCAGTAAGAACTTGGAATAGAATCCTTCTCCTCTTTGAGCGGAGGGGACCGGCTCTATAGCACCCTTCAGGAGCATTTGATGAACTTCGAGCCGCAGAAGACGCAGATGTTTTGATGGAATGGCAGCAGGGGGTTTGGATGGAGGGATGTGTGTGAATTCCAAAAGTATGGCCCTTTCGAATGATGTTTAGCATTCAACTGTCTGATGTTATCTTGGACCAATTCTGAAGGTATTGCGACACCCTGCCTCCTACTGATGATCTTTCGAAGGTGGGCACAGTAGGAAGAGCCAGGAAGCCGCTATTGTCTGTTGGACGTATCAAGTCCTTGGCGAGCCTGCTTCCCTCTGTTATTTTTGCTGATAAGGTTGGCGGTATTTGTGTGAACCTGAGCCATATGAGGAGTACCTTTGCTGTTGATGAGAGCCTCTGTAGTTGGTGCTCTTGCCTCTGGAACCTCTAAAAGGAGCTTCACGGTACTGAAGCGTACCCAGAGATCTAGCGCTCTCAGTAGCTTTTTTAAATATCTTGGAGTGTGTCATCTATCAATTTTCCAAATAATGCTTCTCCATCAAAAGGAAGATCCAGGATCTTATTCTGGATTTCAGGTCTAAACCAAGTCGCCTTAACCCATCCCTGGCGACGAAGGACTGCAGCTCCAGTCAAAGAGCGGAATGCCGTTGTGGCAATTACCATTGCACAGTCAATGATTTCCATTGATGTAGCCTCACCTTCTTGCAAAACCTTTTTAGCCTCTGTTTTTCAATCTGGAGGAAGTTGCTCCAAGTATGGCGAAACATCACACCATAGTTGGCGACCATATCTCCCCAATATCGCCAAGGCATTAGCCGCCCGCACTAGTAGACTCGCCATGGAAGAGAATCTTTTCCCGGCGTTATCTAACCTCCTGCCCTCTTTATCCAGAGGAGTTGTCAATGGAGTTGAAGGGTTGTGTGACTTTCTCTGCGCCACTTGAGAAATAACAGAGTCCGGTCTTGGATGTTCCGTCAGACGCCGGACCATCTTCAGGCGCTTTGTATTTCTTGTCGAGGCGCGGTAGCACAGGGACCAGTCGCTGGATTTTTCATTGCTTTAAGGCCCTCATCCCAAAGATGCTGGACAATAGGGATAGATCTTGTTGTCTTCTTATAGGGCTCCTTAAAATTGTATAAAAAACATTCAGTGTCAACGGAGGGCATAGATAGTTTGAATCTCCCAGCCGCTCTCTCCATCAGCTTATGAAAAACCCCTAGATCAGCTGGCGGAGAGTCCACTGGATCCGGACATGGAGATGCTGGGTCCGGGATGACATTCATCCCATTCGGTATCTTCATCAGTCCGGTCATCAAAATTCTGATCCTCATCCAAGGAATCATTGGTGTTTACTCCTGTAAAACCGGTGTCTGTGGCCGAGAGGTCTCCTGGACCGGCAATTCTGGTGCAGTCATTGCTGGAGTCGCAGGGACAGGCATGGCTTGAGCAAATGGAACAGCAGCCGCAGGTTGTGAACATCTAGACTTATAATCCTGTAGCATACTGTGAAGGTCCTGTAAGAGAGACGATGGTACCAACACCATGTCCTGTCTCGAGTACTGTTGTGGTCGGGCAGAATGATAACCACATTCCTGGTTGTACTCTGTCAGAATCCATCTCTTGGCATTTAACCAGAAGCTGGGATGGGCTTTTTGCATAGCCATAAGAGTCCTGATAATCATCCTCTGATTCATCCTCATCCTCCTCTAAAAGTAGAGCTGGAGGCAAGGGGGTAACTCTCCTAGGAGATGTTATGTCCGGTGTAATCCTGGTCATTGAAATTGTAATCCTTTTTCCCCGATGATAAAATAGTAGACGATCCCGCCGACAATGGTGTTGTTAATACTGCCATCGTCTGCCTCGTAGACAGAACAGTCGTCGACGAAAGAACACTAGACGACGAGACGGGCGTCGTTAATGGCGTCTAAGCCGTCGACGAACACTTCGTCGCCGCTGTCGTCATCGAAACCCTAGTCGACGACGCTGTCGTCGCGGTAGTCGCCGCCCTAGTCGACGACGCTGTCGTCGGAATCTTCTTCGACACGGCTACAACTGCCGTCGACAGTCATCGTCGACGATCCCGTCAATTGCTCCGTGGGCGAGCACATCGACGGTACCTTTTTAAGTTTAGGCTTCAATTTCTTCGCCGATGGAGCCTCCGTAGACGCCTTCTTCATCGTCGACGACTTGGAACTTCTGTCTGACTTTCCAGAAGACTGAGAAGAGGGTTTCTTGAAGGCTGGAACCGTCTTCACACCAAAAGAAGGCGTAGATGGTCGTACCCTCTCCTTTTCACCATGGTGAGGAGAGTCAACTGGACCTTGGCTCTCAGACTGTGGGGGTCTTTTTTGAGGCCTTAGAAGGATGCTCCACAGAAGGAGAACCCCTACCTCCTTTGACTGACCTAGCTGATGACGCTGAAGAAGAGTCCTCATCACTGGAGACTGTCTAGTCTTCAACTTCTGGAGCCATATAAGAAGCCTAACCTCACGGTCCCGGAGGGTCTTGGTTGAAAAGGTGCGGCAGATTGCAAATGCTACTTACCAGTATGCATCTGTTCTTGGCATGTAGGGCTGCTGACATTCATATCTGTGCATAGACCGCCACCTAGTGTTGGGTCCGGATGATTGCACATTGTTGTCCTGGAAGAGTCTTCGAAGTATCACGAGATAGGTGGCTCCTCCCCTGGACTACAGTGCGCATGGGCATCGCCTCCATCCCCAGATTGTTTTTAGCCATTGGCAGAGATGGAGTGAAGAATGTGAGTGATGACCATGCTATGAGCATATGTGTTTGTATGAATAAATACTGCAGCTGCTACAGGCGCCGGGGAGGAGGGCGGGCGATATGAATGTCAGCAGCCCTACATGCCAAGAACAGATGCATACTGGTAAGTAGCATTTGCAGTTCGAGGCATGTGGGCTGCTGAATTCATATCTGTGCATAGAATACATAGTAGTCCCTCCATTAACGGCGGCCGCCCGTGCCAGCTGCAGCAGTCTGAAAAAGCGTTTTTAGAACAGCCTGACCAACAGCTGCCTGCTGTTTGGAATGCACGTCTACACAGTAGTGCTTAGTGAAAGTATGTGTGGTAGACCATGTGGCTGCTCTACAGATATCTTCTAAGGGAATGTTACCTAGGAAAGCCATAGAGGCCCCTAACTTCCTAGTGGAGTGGGCCCTCGGTGGGATAGTGAGAGTGCGCTTAGCTTTAGCGTAGCAGATCTGAATGCACTTTACTATCCATCTAGCAATCCCCGCTTTGGAGATAGCGTTTCCCTTGTGTTGTGTGGCAAAAGCAACAAAAAGCGGTTTGGTTTTGCGGAAATCTTTCGTCCTGTCCACATAGTACATCAAGGCCCTTTTCACATCAAGGGTGTGGAGCATGCGCTCCGCCAGCGTCTCTGGGTTTTGGAAAAACACCGGCAATTCAATTGTTTGGTTTATGTGGAATTGTGAGACCACTTTGGGTAAGAATTTAGGGTTAGTGCGGAGCACCACCCTGTTAGCATGTACCTGGAAGAAAGGTTCTTGGATGGTGAGCGCCTGCAGTTCGCTAACCCTCCGTAGCGATGTAATTGCTACTAAGAACGCAACCTTCCAAGTTAAAAACTGGAGCTCACAAGAGTGCAGTGGCTCAAAGGGAGGACCCATCAGCCTTGTAAGAACCACATTGAGGTTCCATTCTGGAGCTGGTGGAGTCCTTGGTGGAATGACCCTTTTGAGTCCTTCCAGAAAGGCCTTGATAGCAGGGACCTTAAAGAGTGACAGGTGCTGCCTATTCTGGAGGTATGCTGCCATAGCAGACAGGTGAATGCGGATGGAAGAGTACGCTAGATTACATCGATACAGGTGAAAAAGGTAACATATGATGTTTTGAATGGAAGCATCTAGCGGGTCAATGTCGTGGTTCACACAGTAGATGACAAACCTCTTCCATTTAGCCGCTTAACAAGCTCTATTAGTGGGCTTCCTTGCCTCCCGAATGATGTCCATGCAATCGGGAGGAAGATTGAGGTAGCCAAACTCTAGGACTTCAGGAGCCAGATCGCCAGGTTGAGCTGTTGCGGATCTGGGTGCTGAATGTCGCCATGGCTCTGCGTCAGAAGGCTGGGAGTGAGATGAAGCCGTTGATGCGGTAACCACGGAGAGTTCCAGAAACGTGGTGTACCATGGTTGGCGAGCCCACGTTGGAGCAACCAGGATGAGCGTCATCGAGTGTTGCCTGAGCTTGCGTGCCACCAGCGGTATCAGAGGTGCTGGGGGAAAAGCGTACGCAAATCTGCCTGACCAGTTCATCCACATCGCATTGCCCTGTGATTGGGGGTGTGGGAACCTGGCGGCGAAGCTTTGGCATTTTGCGTTCTCCTTTGTGGCGAACAGGTCTATCTCTGGATGACCCCACATTTGGAAGTACGGTTGGAGTACTGATGGATGTATCTCCCACTCGTGCATCTGATGGCTGTGCCTGCTGAGCAGATCTGCCATCTGATTGTCCTTGCCCGGGAGGTGCTCTGCCATGAGGAAGATGTTCCTCTGAATGGCCCACTTCCACATGCTCTGAGCCAGATGAGACAGCTGTGGAGAGTGTGTGCCTCCCTGTTTCTGGATGTAGTACATGGCCGTCATGTTGTCCGTCCGGATCAACACGACCTTGTTGCACAGATGTACTTTGAACGCCTTTAAGGCCATGAAGATTGCCATCAGTTCCAACACATTGATGTGCATCTTCCTTTGCTGTAGTGTCCATAGTCCCTGCACAGTGTAATGGAGTACATGCGCTCCCCATCCCTGGAGAGAGGCGTCCGTCGTCAGGATAATCTGTGGGACAGGCTCTTGGAAAGGTCGGCCCTTGCAAAGGTTTTGTGGATTCCACCAATGCAGAGAGTTGTATGCCCGACCGCTCACCAACACTAGGTCTGTCAGTCGCCCATGAGCCTGAGTCCACTGACGTGCTAGGCACTCCTGAAGCGGACGCATATGTAGTCTCGCGTGCGGGACAATGGAGATGCAGGAGGCCATCATGCCTATCAACTGCATGAACACCTTCGCGGGAAGCGAGTGTTGGGGTCTGAATCGTTGGATCAGCGCCTGGATACTGGCGATTCTCACTGAATTCGGCTGCGCAGTGGCTGCCAGAGTATCGATCGTCGCGCCCAGATACTGTCGCACGTGGGCGGGCTGGAGATGGGACTTTGGGTAGTTCAGAGAGAATCCCAGATCGTGCAGGAGACGAATGGTGCGTGACACGTGGTCTACGCACTGCTGTTCTGTCTTTGCTTGAATGAGCCAGTCGTCTAGGTATGGAAAGACGTGGACGTGCTGGCGACGGAGATGCGCCGCCACAGTCGCCAGGCATTTTGTAAATACCCTTGGTGCCGTGGTGACCCCGAACGGCAGGACCCTGAACTGGTAATGCTGGTCTAAGATTGTGAATCTGAGATACTTCCTGTGGGAAGGATGCAGGGGAATATGAAAATAGGCATCCTTCAGATCCAGCGTAGCCAGAAAGTCCCCCTGTTGAAGCAGGGGAAGCACCTGCTGCAACGTGAGCATATGGAAGTGCTCCGAGAGGATGTACCAGTTCAGGGGCCTGAGGTCCAGGATCGGTCTGAGTGATCCGTCCTTTTTGGGGATCAAAAAATACAGGGAGTAAACCCCTGTTCCCCGCTCTTGCAATGGAACGAGCTCTATCGCCCCTTTTTGCAGCATAACTAGAACTTCTTGCTACAACAAGGTCAAGTGCTCGCCGGACATAGGACGGCTTCTTGGCGGTATGTCCGGTGGAATGGACGTAAGCTCTAGACAATACCCGTACTGGATAAGAGACCTCACCCACCTGTCCGTGGTGATGGACCTCCACGCCGGCAGGAACTGCTGGAGTCTCCCCCCGACCGGTGTTGTGTGATCGGGGGGCAGTGACAAGACGTCACTGCTTGTTGGTGGTGGTGGACCTGGAGCCATTGTTTCCACGTCCCCTGCCTTTGATATTATTGCCTCTGTAACCACCTCTACCCTTGGTGTTATACGAGGGCTGGGTGTTACCCTTGTAGTATTGTGTGGACTGGGATGCCTGTCCCCGTGAGGTGCCTTTTGAATTTGAGCGGCGAAAGGAACCACCCCGAAACTGCTGACTTTGTAAAGCCCCCATTGACTTGGCAGTTTCGGTATCCTTTTTCATTTTTTCTAGGGAGGCATCCACCTCAGGGCCAAACAGATGGTCAGGATTCACTGTTTGACTCAATATCGTGGTTTGGATGTCGGGCTTGAACCCCGAAATTCTAAGCCAGGCATGGCGTCTAAGTAACACACTTGTATTGATGGCTCTGGAGGCTGTGTCTGCCACGTCTAGGGCACATTTGATGGATACATTTGTAATGAGTTTACCCTCCTGAATGAGCATCTCTCCTGCCTCTTTGTATTGGTCAGGCAAGTGTTGCAGAATGGCCTCTAACGTGTCATAATGGGCCCTATCATAACGTGCAAGCAGGGCTTGGGTGTTAGATATTCTCCAGATGTTAGCTGCCTGCGCAGCAATGCGTTTGCCTGAGGCCTCAAAGATCTTGGACTCTTTGTCTGGGGGAGGAGCGTCACCAGTAGTCTGAGAATTCACCCTCTTCCGAGCGTTGGAAACAACCAAGGAGTCCAATGGCAAGTGTCCCTTGATATAAGTGGGATCCGTGGGCGCTGCCTTATATTTCCTGTCGATGCGAGGGTTGACCACCCGCGCCCGGGTGGGCTCTTTGAAAACCTCCGATGCATGTTTCAGCACCCCTTTAAGCATCGGTAGCGTTTTGACTTGCTTTTCGGCTACCGAGAAGGTGTCGAATAAGAAGTCCGCATCCACGGGGTCCGAGTGTAGCTCGACGTCGTGGTTCGCCGCAGCTCTCTCTATTAAAGCATTGAAGGCCGCCGAGTCCTCTGTCGGGGACGTCTTGGCGGCGAAAAGTTGAGCGTCCTGACCCGGCTGCGGGTCTTCTGTGTCGCCTCCTGCGGCCCAAGGCACATGCTCCTCCTCCGGATCCGAGTACGCAGGATAGGTGTACTCTGCATCTTCCTCATCGGCCGCGGGGGAATGCGTCGGCGAGTGTTCCAAGGCCTGTGGGGACACCGGTTCCACTAGAGCCGAAGAGTCCGCAGAGTACTTCTTGTTTTTGAGCGGGATCTTAAAAGGTTCCAACGCCGGCTCCGACGTGATTTTCCGTTTGAGGAGCGACAGTTTCCCGGTGTTGGCGTCGATGATGACCTCACGACGTTCTTCTACCGCAAGCGGTTGGAGCCGAAGCTTCGACACCACCAAGGCAGCTTTCGGCGTTAATACCTCCCCAGAATGTCCGCCCTGTTTCGGCGCGAAGGCCTTCGGCGCCGACTTGGGTGGAAGGGTGAAACGAATAGGCGTTTGCTCTTTAGTAGGCTTAGGCGGGAGCGTAGGCACTACAGTGTCCTGAGCGGGAACCACCGTGGGCTTTCGGATCCGCTGTAAGGATTCCCCCACTTTCTTCGTAAAGGTTGCCGAGGGTTGCACCTGCTCGAGCGACCCCTCATCTTCGAGAGCCTGATCGCCGGTAGGCTTCTTCTTCGGGGCCGACGCCCCATGCCTAGGCGCGTCGTCGCCCTGACGCTTCTTCGAAACCATCTTCGGGTCCCCGACCCCTTTCGGCGCCGACGCGGTCGCGTCGGAGGCCTTTGGCGTCGACCCCGAGGGCTTCGGGTCGGCCATTTTGGCGTGGCTCTTCAAGTCGGCCATTTTGGTTTTCTTGGAAGTTGACGCCTCCAGAACCTTCTTTACCAACGCAACTTTCAGTTTCGGTTTCGCATCCGAGGGTGCGTGACCAGTTGGCTTCACTTTCGTTTTCTTCAACATAAGTGATGGCTTAGAAATGTCCGTGACCGGGCCCGGAGGCGGGGACGTAGGACTCATAGGTAGATCTTGGGTAAGGCCCGAAGGCGATCCCTCGACCTGGGCCGTATGAAGGGGAATAACCCCTGAGTCTGATTGGGGATGCTCCTCCTCTGAGCTATCTCCCATCGTGGCACAAGCTTGATCGTCGTCCCCTACCTCGTCGGAGACTTCGTCAAAGTCCGCCTCACCCGCGTCATAGTTCTCCTCGGACGCGGGGCCAGAGTCCGACTCTCGCACGTCGTCTTCTCCCTCGACAGATTCCTGGAAAATGTCATCTGGTGGGGGCGCCGAAGCCGATAATTGAGCCTGGAGCCGATTGGCCCGGCGAATCTTTAAAGTCTTCTTGCTTCGGAACTTCGAACACGCCATGCAGGTGTCTTCGCGGTGATCCGGCGACAAGCAGGTATTGCACACAGGGTGCACGTCGAGGTGTGAATATTTGGAGTGACACAGCGGACACTTTTTGAATGGAGTCCGCTCCATAGCAAAGGGTGTAGTGTAGGCCCGTCCGCGCCGAAGGCACGTGGAAGGGCAGCAAGAGATAGGAGCTGAGAGTCAGAAAGAAACCCGTACGCAACTATACCGACGCCCAGCCTAAAGACCTTTTGGTCTCGAGTAGAAGTTGAACAACTATCGGTTCCGACAGAGGGAACCGAAACACATCCGAACCCAATGGCGGAAAAAAACAATCTGGGGATGGAGGCGATGCCCATGCGCACTGTAGTCCAGGGGAGGAGCCACCTATCTCGTGATACTTCGAAGACTCTTCCAGGACAACAATGTGCAATCATCCGGACCCAACACTAGGTGGCGGTCTATGCACATATATGAATTCAGCAGCCCACATGCCTCGAACCTTGCAGTCCGCAGCCTTATGATCAGGATAGAATCAGTACATGCAATCCTTATGCTTATCCTCAACAAATAGCCTTTTCTTGCCACAGGTGGAGCATGGCTTGAAAAGGGCCTTCTTTACCTTATCTGACATCCTGGAAATAACAGCCAACAATTTTAAGAGAAATCCTGAAGAAAAAACTACTGAAAGAGTAGAGCGTGAGCAGAGCTCAAAGGAGACTCCCTAAGCACAACGTACGGTAGAAAATCTGAGGCTCTGGGTTCCTTCAGGAGGGTTCTAAGGGGAGAGGCTCTTCTGATTGGCTGGTGCCTAAGTTTGGTCTCTTTTATAAAAAGAGGCGGATATGATACAAAAGGGAATGGCCTTTTTTCTTTCTCTTTTGTACCTACTGCAATTTTATTTTATTACCGAGACTCCCATTCAGACGACGGGGAATGATACAAAAGCATGGGAATCTATGAAAGTTCCAATACTGGGGCAACAGCGCATACACATTCTAATCAAGATCTAAAAAAAGGGCACCCATGACACCCAGACCTCAGATCTTGACAGACTGGAGACGAGGACCGAAGGACTACCCTGCTGCACCAAGGACCCGTCGAAGAAAGGCTGCCCCGGCATGGCCCATACCTGCGGAACCTGGTGGCAAGCAAAGGAGAAAGGACTGTGCCTGCTGTGTCCTGCTAGTGGAGAAGTTGTTCATGAACCCAGCCAAAGCAATTGACTCTAAGGGTCAGTTGGCTACTTACAGAACAAGGCACAACAGCTGAAAAAGCTTGCTTGGGTGAGTTGGTACCCCACATTTTATTACCCCCGCTATGTAACATTTGTGACCAGGACCCTACGCTCAAAATTGCGCAGAATCTGTTGAGTCCAGGAAAGTTGTCAGAGTGCAATATTTTCACTCAGAAGGCAAGTTACTATCCAAAGAAAGGTTTCCCTGTGCCGAGCTACGAGTGCTGATGATTCACAAAGATGAGGCTGAGACAAATAAATCTTACTTATCACTCTTTGCAAAGTAATGAAAATTTGGTGGCGCAACGATCCAACCCGGGAGTCAGCCTATTAACTCCCCAAACGAGAACAAATTCTCACAAAGCAATAAAAAAAAGATGATCAGCACTCAACACATATTTGGTTCATTATAGAAAACGTGCAATCAGAGAATATTTTCGTATTAGGCACAGACTCCATTTCCAAAATATCAAACTATCCTTATTTGTCTCTTTTTATATTATACCATGTAGCTATGAGTGCTATATAACAGCAGTCGCAGCAGCCCTATGTTAGTGAAACGCTCCCAGAGGCTCTGGTTGTGAAAAACCCTGCAGAAGCAGATAAAACTGAACATAGGGTCGGAAGGCCCCGGGGAACATTCTCTGCCACATAGGGCTTCAGATGCTGGGAAACCTTGGAATTTGAAAAGAGTCAGAGTAGGACTCTTGAGACTCTGACTACTGCTGGGGATAACCTGAATGTCTCCTATAGTGAATGGAGAATAACCCCTACTGCTGGTGAGAGGGAAGGAGGGCAAAAGACATGCCTATTGAACACTAGAGCCCTTACCTCAGAGGTCTGTGTGCATTGCTTGTGTATGCTGCATTTCACTGTGTTTTTATATCAATACTCCTTTTTAAAAGCATGTATTTGACAGGACAATCATTTTTTGCTGCTGCTGAACGTATTTGGAGTTGTGAGCCTGTGTTCATCCTACGGTTTCTACCTCCCCCACTCCCGAGAAATCTAGGACTGCTCAACCCAAACTAATACTGCGAGTCAAGTGCTGAATGGATACTTGGTCCGGATGCTCAGGACCCATAATAAGCTATGTCCATGGACTCCAGGAGTAAACGGACTCAATCTCCATGGTTAGGCCCAGTAGATCCTACTTGCCCCATGCCCCTCTGAAAGGGGTTCTGACAAAGAGTTAGGCAGGATAAGGGTGGAGAGTTGAAATGGGGAAGGGTGCCTCTTACTTCTCCCGAAGCTCTGGGTTTAACTTCTTCCAGGTTTTTGTCAAGCGTCTCCTCACCAGCACAGCTGCAAACTGACGAATCTGCAAGTGACAAAGAAAGCTAGGAGTCAAAAGAGCTCGCTAAAATTAGCAACAGTTTTCCAATTCCCCCAATTACAAATCAAGGGAGCTCTATCATAGTTCTATAGGGGCGTGTGCACAGGACTAGATCCCTCCACAGAAGAAAGATCCCCTTTATTTATGGCCTCAAAGGACTCAGTCCAAATCCAGGACATCTCTGCAACGTTTGGGATAATAAATATAAAGGTAAGCTGCAGCCAAGGTGAAACAATAAAAGTGGTAATCCCTGCTCGCTTATTTACTTCCTGTGATCTCCAGTAAGCAATAAAAAATACTCATCTAGAACATTAGGTCTCCAGCGATTATATTAGTCACATATTCAAAACCTTTAGAATAAATACAGCTTCCATACCGGACATTGAAAAGATATCTGTATTTCATTTTCTTTCCAACAATTTTTATTTTTGTATTTCTCATTTTTATTAGCAAAAGGAACATCGTACAGTTTACAAGTGTGCTCACATTCCTCGTCCAGAGTGGCGGATTGCAGTGCACGTGCGACATCAGACAGGTTCAAAGTGTCCAGCCCTCCAACTAGTGCGGCCGTCAGTACAATGTCCAAGTACGCTCAATATTGATTTCTTTCCAACAAATTAACACTTTTTTCCCCCTCAAAAGCCTTTTCACAAAATACTTCATGAGAAATATCTTGAATCCCCAGAGGTAAGGGTGACTATCTCTACAAACTGTTGTTTTAGGCGAGTGGGACTAATTTCTGCTCAGAGACGGTAGATGTAACCCTCCAAAGACGGGTTGAGGGGTTTGAAAGAAATGCTTAATGACTGTGAAGGATACCTCACTGGAGACGGAAAGGTTACTTACTTATAATCCTTGCTCTCAGCAAGGGATATTCATTAATATCCATGAATAAATAGGTAAACGGTCAATTCCCCTATCAGAAATAAGTAAAGATATTTCTAACTAGAAAGTTATTTCCAACTACCATTTCAGATCCAGTTTTAGGAAGTAAGCAGTCTGACAGTTTAAATGATGATCCCTTAACTACTTCACTTTCAGTAGCTGGATGGCATGACAAAAATGATTGATCTGAAGAAGCCGGTCTATGCTTCTTTAGTACAAGTCTTGCCATAAAAGTAATAGTCTGAGGTTTTCCATAAACTGATTTTATTGCATCATTCAAAGTCTCATTGGAAGACACAATTAGTTCCATAGACCATTTTTTGACAAAATTGCATTATAGATAATTGTGTTGATCAGAACAGAACGGAATACCTAAAGTCTCTGCAGCCTTCATTCTTACTACAAAGAAAGTGGATTACACTGCAGACAGATGGCCCCCTGACATCCAACACTTCAACTTGGATGAATTATCAAAACCTCTGGCATTCTGTATATCAAACAATCCTTAATCAGAATACTTAAGAGGCAACAACATTTTTCCCCAACTGGCATCATCCTCTTCATTGCAAAAAACACAGTTGATGGACAGAATGCAGAACAATGCCTTACATTCACCCCAGTACAAAGATCTGGGCCTAAATCCATCGTTTTTTTGCACTACACACCACCCTAGGTCAGACAATGGCTATATGCAAATCAGCCTTGACCCTGTGCCTCATGGGAACAGTCCAGCCCGAACTACCAAGCCATGTCTTTCCTAGACCGGAATCAAGCATCCAAGGACCGGTTTCTGGCTATCAGCCTTCTTCAGCCTGGATAGCTTGACTCCAGTGATGTGGAGTGCCTGGGACGCAAGTCTGAGCATACCCAGCCCACTCGGGGTGAAAATTGCAAAAAACACAGTTCATTCCCAGAGTAAGATTCGCCAAAGGCCAACACATCCAAATCAGAGCAAAAAGGAAATCTGTGGACAGATTCCTCAATGGTCACCTTTATCTACCAAATCCCCTGACCCCACAGATATTCAGCAGACTATATGCTCAAAATCTGTATTATTAAATGAGTCACATAAGCTGTAAAAAAGAAATCTATGTGCTAAATAAGAGGTTTGTAGTCCGTATCAGTGTACAGTTTGGCTTTTTTGTATGTTCCTTTTATTACTGCTTGATAATGGCACACGTAGCTCCTGAGTACCGACCACTCTATCCTAAATATTATATTATTTTAACTTCATGACGTTTTTATTGTTTTAATATATTGCATTTATATGGCGTTTATGGCCATGTCCCAAATAAAGTTATTTGGACTGACTGACTGCGAGTCACATGAGTCCAACTCCCTTGAATTTAGATCTAGAGCCACGGGCACAATCCCCAGCATCACAAACATAGAAATCAACCCCACAATGCTTGTTTATTTTGACATTTCCTGGGTGCACTTCCAAAGGAGCCACTGGCAAGACCGCAACAGACCTAGACAGAGTCTAAGCCAGCACACCACCACTCCGAGGCAGAAAACACCTTAGACTTCACCTAAATGACTGTGGCTCTAAAGGGTGCAGACGAGTGCTAACTGACAGCAAAAATGGCAATTTGTGAAGTCAAAAGGCAACTTAACATCTCAAGGTGGCTCCCGGAGGCAAGAAAGCTGATCTTATGCTTCCAAAGAGAAGAGAAAAAATACTCCTTAAGCTTCTTCTGATGCATCTTATGTATTGTCTTTAGCAATCCTCCTATGTTATTGTCGGGCAGCTTTATGATGCATCAAAGTATAATGCTCACAAGCAGACCTTCATCTGATGTCAAAAAGCACTAGAAACTTCAAATGGCATGTTTTACAGACCTTTAGTAACATTCGGTTCAGGGCTTCAACCCGGAGGATTTGGGGAAGGACAATATAAAAAAAATGTCATCTGAAATTTGACAAAAATTATAAAACAATGATAATTCAGCAACTACTGAACCCCATGTCTGTACAGTATTGAAAAAATGTTAGCTTATATTACCAATGACACAATCTCCAATGCATGACAACACCAACCAGGGGGTCTCATGAAACAGCCACTTAAACTAAGGAGCATCACTGAACACCAATGAATGCAACAGCTTGAAAATATCCAGTTACAGTCTGGTCACTAGGCAAGTTTGCACCAATCACTGTTCCAACTTAGAGAAGTAACCTCTCTATCTGCACTGCCTTAAAGGAATTAAAATGAGTTACTTACTTGTAAATTTGATATATTCACAAGCTTGAATCATTCCATGTTGCCAGGCTGGGAATCCCCAGTACATTAAAGTATCAGTATACAGTGTTAAAACAGCCATAGGCCTGTGACACCACCATGCATTTACTAGCACATCCACCTCATTTGAAAGCACCTAAACTTCAGCCAATAAAGAGCAAGCATAAGCTCTCCTACTCCCCCCACAGACCACCATAACTCAGATTTCAAACAACAACAGTGAGAATTAGATATATTAAATGAGCGTCGGACCGGGGATGAGGAAGGGTCGCATGTGAATGCATAAAATATATCAACATTGGAGAAAGAGTTACAATTAACTAATTTCTTCTCCAACATTGGATCTTTTATATATTCACATGCTGAATCTGAATTGCAAGCAGTACATATATAGTGTATAATAAATATGGAAAGCAAGCTCAACAGTACTGCTATGTCAGCTTCTGCATTCACATCAAGACAGTAAGGCTTCGTGAACGTGTGCCTGCTTTTCCAAGTGGCTGCACACTGCATGCCTTTCAAGGGCACACCATCATCGAGTGCCGCAGTCTATGCCATGCTCCAGGTGAAATGTGCCCTCATTCTTCCTTTGAGTGGACGCTTGGCCTTAGAATGACAGAAAAAATACAGACTGAGAACCAACAAGCTATCTCCTGCTTGGTCATGACCTCTTTGTGGTGGTACCCTATTTTTTGTGAATCGAAGTAAAGGTCCCTTGAATGTGAACGCTTGAATTTTACTGACTGTCCTGACCGATGTCAAGGTTATGAGACAGTCTAATGCCTAACGTGCCTTAAGTATTGCTTCAAAAGGAGGTATTATTAACTGACTGAGTACAGTTCGAAGTTCCAATGGAACCGGAGGATGTCGCATATGTGGGATTACTCTAAAGAGTCCTTTTATAAACTGTTTTATGGTCCTCTATGAGAACAGACTAGATCACTACTTTCATTCCCTTGAGTGTTGAAATAGCAGCCAGATGGACTCGGACTGAAGAATATTAAAGTTCAAATACAACAAATATGGAAAAATTTGATGAGGTGTAATTTGAAGAGGATGATGACCCTTATCCCTACGCCAAATACAGAAATGTTTCCACTTGGCTCTGTAGGTCTTTGTGGTCGATGCGGCTCAAGCCTGCGCCAAAATGTTTCAACAGTCTTGTGGTAGATCAAAACAGTCAAACTCAAAGTTATCAGGTACCATGCTGTCAAGTACAGCAACCAGGGGAAGTGATGGGAGTCTGAAGACTGGGGAATATCTCAGGATGCATTTTAGAGGAATGGATGCAATTGGCAATAAATGAATAAGATTGCTGTACAGGTTTTCTTCAGTACCCTGGGGATCAGGGAAAAAGGGGGGAAAGCCTAAGCAATGATTTTGGACCACTAAATGAAGGGGCATTGACCCTGGGAGCCAGAGCCAAAACCTGCTACCGAAGCACCAGCATTTGCTGTTGTCCAGAGTGGCAAACAGATTTATCATGGGTCAGCCCCATCGACTGAATATGTAATTCACTATGTCTTGGTGCAGCTCCCACTTGTGACACTCCAAAAGCAGCCAACCGAGTGTATCCGACCAATCATTTTGTCAGTCCAGTTGGAGCTAATCTCATCAGAAATGGCCCAGTTCCACAGCTGTTGAGACTCTTATCAGAGGGTTCACATAGGAGGTTGGCTTATGTGGTGCACATATATATGTATGTGTAGCACCCTACACTAATCCAGACAATCCTTAAGGTGATTTCAGTGGTCTTAGACGGACTTAGAAAGCTCTCTAAGTGGTTGATGTGGACAGCAGACTTTAGGCTTATTCCAGAAGGAGTGTAAAGAAGCTTGTTTTACCAGTACTTAATCTTATGGTGTAGGTTAAGTGAAAAAGAACCACAAAGTGTAGTTATAAAAATATGTATTTATTATAAACACTCACTAACACATAGCAATATCGCCTATCCGGTGATATAACCACAATACACACAATACTTTGATAATTGAACATGTTAAAAATACACAGTGGTTTCCCAGGGAAACCAAACCATATTCTAAAATAGTGTAATGCGAACCACGACCTAAGTCGAGACTGGACCCAGAAGACGTAGAAGAGTTGGCGACCCAAGGAACCACTCAAGGTAAGTAGCCAGGAACACCACTGAGGCCATGTGCAGAGTGGGAACACGACTGTATGCTCAATACAAGTCAACGGGTAAGTTGCAGCTGCCGTTTTAAATAAGGACACTTCCCAGAGGACCCAGAAGAAACAATGTAGAATATGGAAGGTTGGAGACACCCAACCATGGAAACCCCAGGAACCAGGATACCTACACCAAGGTGCATAAGGGCTAAGTGACGTCAGAAGCCGCCATAGACCAGAATGGAGGACTTCAGTGAAGATGCCCCTCGCGAAGAAGGTGAAAGAGTCCGGTGAAACTCAAAGGTAGATTAAAAATGAGAGGTACATGCAAGCAGAGGGGACAGAGACTATGCCACTCAGGCGTGACCAAGAGGCACAGAAGACGAATGCCCACCGAAGTAGGAGATGCAGGAGAGTTGGCGGTGCCCTTGAAGTTGCAGCTGTGCGGACCAGGGGATGCATTGGAAGACCAGGAGCAGTTTACGAGCTGTCCCACGTCGGATGTCAAGAGCCAGAGGGTCGGTGTCCGTCAAGAGCACCAACAAGCCTTTGCAATAGCAACCAACGAGTATGTGAAAAAGGTGCGTTGTTGGGACCAGCAAGGTCCAAGTGACTCATCACGAGCAGGTAGGTCAGAGTAGGCCCAGAGCAAGCAGGGGAGCCCACTGGAGTGAAAGGCAGGGGAGCCCACTGGAGTGAAAGGCAGGGGAGCCCACTGGAGTGAAAGAAGACCCTCAAGATGACCCAAGGACTGTAGGCACAGGAGCCGCAAGAGGACCTCGAGCAGCTCACCAAATGGACCTCAAGCAGCTCACCAAATGATGAAGGCCCACGGTGCAGAGGATGCGGTGTAGGTGAATATGAAAACAAGTTACTTACCTGTAACTACGGTTATCAAGTATTGGTATCTTTCATAGATTCACATGCCTGAATCATTCCCCGTCGTCGAGGCGGGAGTCCCACGGTAAAAATATATACAATAGCAGTGCCTAAAAACTTTCTTGCAGTAGGCTGGAAAAGCCTAAAGTGCTAGTTAGGCCCAAAACTTAGCAGCCTATCTACCTCATTATGTAAAAAGACCTGATATAGTAGACTCAGCCAATCAACTGTCCTCACCCTCTAGAACCTTCCCAGCTCAGGCAGTTCTCCTCAGATTTTCCCAGCACAAGTGGGAATAAGTATCCATAAAACAGAACTGCCCTGCCGGGGAGGAGGGTGGGTGCATATGAATCTATAAAAGATACCAATACTGGATAACCATAGTTACAGGTAAGTAACTTGTTTTCTCATCCAGTATTGGGGTATCTTTCATAGATTCACATGCCTGAATCAGAGTAGCAAGCAGTGAGATCATGTCTGTCGTAAGAGGAAGGTGGGAGACAAAATAAATCGTATACACCCCCACACAACCTGGAAGGTTATAGAGCACAAATTTGTTTACATAACATATGCATCAAAAAACCTTCATAAAGAACATTAAAGAATAGGACAGCGTTTGAAAAGAGTAAAACATCATAATGCAATACATATGCTTAAAACAGTCAAAAGAAGGATGAAAGACTATAAAGAGTCTAACCGTAGTAAAGAAGATGCTGCAACACCGCTTCCCCAACTGCGGTATCATCCAGATTTGCAGACTGCAGACAGTAGTGCTTCGTAAAAGTGTGCACACTTTTCCACGTAGCAGCTCGGCAAATGTTCTCCAGCGTCACTCCAGCGAAAAGGGCTGTCGATGCTGACATTGTTCTGGTGGAATGCGCTTTAACCTTTCTTGCTAAAGGTTTGTTAGCTTAGTCATGACAGAAGAGAATCGTAGATGACAACCATCTAGCTATAGTTGCCTTTGTTGCAGCCTGACCCAAGGTGGCTTGACCATAAGCAACAAAAAGCGGATTAGACTTGCATATGTCCTTTGTTTTTTGAAGATAAAACTTTAGACACCGTTTCACATCTAGGGAATGTAAAACCTTCTCCGCCGGAGTTTTAGGATCCGGGAAAAAAGTCTTGAGCTTGACAGGCTGATTGATGTGAAATTGGGTCGGCACCTTTGGGATGAATCTTGGGTTGGTTCTAAGCGTCACAAAGTCTCTAAATTTGCAAGAAAGGGTGTGCAATCGTGAAGGCCTGTATCTCACTGACTCTGCGGGATGAGGTGAGAGCCAGTAAAATCGCCACTTTCCAAGATAGAAACTTCAGCTCCGCTTTATGAATAGGTTCAAAGGGCCTTTTTAGAAGTTGGGACAAAACAATATTGAGATCCTATTCAGGAGGAGGAGGCCGAACTGGAGGAAAAGCTCAGAATAGCCCTTTAAGGAATTGTTTGATCAAAGATGAACATAAAGATGGTTTGTTGGAACTCTTTCTGAATCTGGATATTGCCGCCAGATTTTCCTTAATGGACGAGAAAGCCAGTCCTGCCCTAGGCAAGGAGACCAGATAAGGTAGCATGTCCTCTGGTGGAGCTTGGAGTGGATGAACATTATTTTCTTCACACCAGGAACAGAACCGTTTTCACTTAAAACGATATGTCTTGATGGTACTTTGAGCACGGGGCTGTAATAAGATCGCCCTGCAGTCTGGGGAGATGTTAAGATCCTTGAAATCTAAGAAGTCAGGAGCCAGGCGTGCAAGTGCAGTGACTGAGGATCCAGATGTTGGATCTGGCCCCCTTCTCTTGTTAACATTGACACTGTCGGTTTGAGACGAAGGGGAAGCTGCTGAGAGAGTAGAAGAAGTTCCTGAAACCAATACTGCCTTGGCCAACGGGGAGCAATGAGGATGAGAGTGCAATGCTCTTCATTTTTTGAAGTACTTTCGGTATGAGCGGGATTGGAGGAGAAGCGTATGCAAATATCCCGGACCATCTCATCAAAAGGGCATTTCCCCTTGATCCCGGTTGAGGAAACCTGCTGGCATAAAATAGGCATTTGCTGTTCTGTTGCGTGGCAAACAGATCCAGTGTTGGTGTTCCCCATGTTTGAAAGATCCTCTCCACTTGCTGTTGCTAGAGTTCCCATTTGTGACAGCCTGTGAAAGCCCTGCTGAGGTTGTCGTCTAGAGAGTTCTGAATACCTTGTACATGTTCTGCTCTGAGGGATATGCCATGGAGTATGGCCCATTCCCACATTTCTTGAGCTTCCAACGACAGGGTGAGAGATTTCGTTCCCCATTGTTTGTTTATATAATACATGCTGGTGGTATTGCCCGTGCGCACCAGCACTGACGAATTCGCAATCCCTGGAAGGAAGGCTTATAGGGATAGAAAAATGTCTCAGCTCCAGGCTGTTGTGTTTCTTCCGGTACTGACGAGACCATCGCCCTTGAATCTGAAGGTCCTGGAGGTGACCTCCCCAGCCTTCCATGGAAGCGTCTGTTTGTTGTAAGGATAAACTCCGGTATGTCGTGGAGAAATGTGAGGCCGGGTGACAAATTGTGCGCCTTCGACCACCAAAGAAGGGCTTGCTTTATCTTGGATGTTACTTTGATGCAATCGAACGATCAGTCGGCTTGCCTCCACTGTCGAAGTAATTCCTCCTGCCTCATTCTGAGTCTCGCCATAGGGATGAGGCTGATTGCAGACAAGCACATCCCTACAAGGGAAGCAAATGTTCGAACCGAAAAAGACCTTCTTGCAAATATTTGTTTTGCCAGCTTTAACAGTTTGCTTTGCCGCTCCTGAGTCAAGAACGCTTTGCACTGGCATGTGTCCAACACCGCTCCCAGAAAGGTCAACTCCTGGCGAGGTTGAAGCTGAGATTTGCTGGAATTGAGGGTCAGTCCCAGATTTGAGAATGGGGAGAGGGAACTCTTGACCGCCTCCATCGTAGATTTTCTTGGTCCTTTTAGTAGCCAGTCGTCGAGGTATGGGAAAACTTGTATTCCCTGTGATCTCAGCATGGCTGCCACCGGGGCCAAACATTTGGTAAATATTCTTGGCGCCAATTTCAGGCCGAATGGAAGCACTTTGAATTGAAAGTGGACGCCAGCCACTGCAAATCTTAAGTATTTGCGATGTTTTGGGTGAATAGGAATGTGGAAGTATGCGTCTTCCAGAATGTCTGTTAGCGTTACCATGCGAAAACTGTTTCTTCAGATATTTGTTGACTTTGTGCAGATCTAATATTGAACGCCACTCTCCTGAATTTTTCTCCACGAGGAAGAAGCGAGAATAAAATCCTTTCCCTTTCTGAGAGGCAGGAACTCGTTCTATCGCATTCTTGTGTAGCATCTTTAAGGCCTCTTTGAATAGTAAGTGTAGACCAGGGGGAGGGGGACCCCTGGGCGGCGCTGTTGGTGGTTTCTGTAAAAACTCCAGAGTGTGTCCATTCCTGACCAGATCTAGAACCCCCTGATCCGAAGTTATTTTCTGCCACGGTTGGTAAAAAGCGGAAATTTCAGCTCCCACAGGAAAGGGGGGATGAATGACTGGCGTCCGGCAAAGCTCATTGGCGCTTGTTGGAATCACGCCCTTGATTGTTTGAGCGCAGTTTCCCTCCCTGAGGAGAGAAACTACCTGAGGCAGGTTGTCTTTTGGATGACTGATAGTAGAGTTGTTTGTACTGGGACTGGTACTGTCGATTTTGCTGGTTGGAATAGTTCCCTTTGGAAAAGTAACCACGGCCTCTTGCTCCTCTAAAGGACCCTCTTTTGTATTGTAGGGTACCTAGAGATTTGGCAGTGTCCGTATCAGTTTTTATTGCCAGTAAAGCATCATCGATGTGTTTTTCAAAAAGTGAATCCCCATTGTACGCCATGTCCAAGATCTTCGTTTGGACCTCAGGTCTGAAGGTGGTAGCCTTAAGCCAACCTTGGCGCCGAAGGACTGCTGCTCCCGCCAATTGCCTAAAGTTGGTGTTGGAAATATCAAGGGCACAATCAATGATTTCCGAAGCCGCCCTTTCTCCCTCAAGTACGATTCTGCGTACCTCCTGTTGACGATCCTCAGGGATCAGATCAAGGAACTCAGACAGATCTGACCACATCTGTATCATAACGGGCCAGAATTGCTAGTGAATTAGCTGCCTTAATGGAGGCTGCTGCATTAGCAGAGAACTTCTTCCCAATTGCATCCAGTCTACTGCCTTCCTTGTCAGGTGGCGTCGAAATAGGAGTTGAAGGGTTCTTGGACCTCTGTTGTGCTGCCTGAGATATGACCGAGTACAGTCGAGGGTGTCAAATTAAGCAAGATTGAGTATCAGGTGGAGCTCGTAGCTTCTTCTCAATTCTTGGAAGGACTGCCGGAATGGAGGCAGGTGTTTTCATGATGTTGAGGCCCTCCTTCCATATGTAATCGATAATAGGGATAGCTCTGGTGACTCTGCCATACCCCTCTTTAAAGTCATGCAAAAAGCAGTCAGACTGCTCAACTGTGACAGACAATTCAAATCTACTAGCAGCACGGTGCATAAGATTATGAAATCCGCCAATATCCTCAGGCGGAGAATAAGACTGGCGTGGAACAGGAGGTGAAGGCATGGGAATGACCTAATCATCCCACGGATCCGTAGGTGTATGATCCGGCAACTCGCCCTCTTCCCTGCCCTCATCATCCTGAGAAGAGGTATCCGTGTCACCTTGGGGTGTACGGCCAGTGTCCTGCCTTTGTGACAATGAAGCTTGCGGTGAAGGAGGCCTTGGTATGTCAACTGGGACAAGCTGCACAGAAGGTGTAACTGGAGCTGAAGGAAATCTCTGGCGATAGTCTGCCAGCATAGCTTGTAAATCTCGGATTAAAGTAGGTGGGAAATGACTTGCGTCCTCTGAACGAGGGGATCTGGTATGGGGCGAATGGTATGGCATTGACAACTCTTCATTTGCATAATGCTCCTGGTCATAGTCATCATCATCCTCCTGATATTTGATGTTCAATTGTGATGGGTGTTGGGTGTAGGAAGGTGGATATCCGACTATGGTTGTCCCCAACTTTTTGCCTGGTGTTTAGCTGGTTTTTCGACTTAGTTGACCTGGGGGCCTGCTATTCAGGACCCCATGCCCACTGCTCTCTGTAAAATGGATTCCATGTACTATAGGTACATATCTAATTGGATACGGAGTCACCTTATCAGCCCCTGTACAGTGTACCTTAGGTACCCAGGGCATAGGTGCACCCAGGGCCTACCAGGGGCTGCAGCATGTATTATGCCACCCCTGACTGGCCATCCAAATCTGACACAACTGGCTAATCAATCAGCTGGGGCAAGGTGGTGTAGTCACCCTTTGCTTTAGATATAGTATACCTATATCTAAACCTAAAATGGACACATATACTCCTATAAGTCACTCATATGCCAGGCCTTAACAATACTGGAGGCAGAGTGCTTGGAATTATGTGAGATAGTGCTCTGGCATGAGCTGAGCCTGTCTGCAGCTTTCGGAACCAAGTCCTTTAGCTGTTTCCATGATAACGCTATACCATATACTATTAAGTGCATTATAATCCTCGCGGTTATTGCTAACTTTGGCATAGCATTATCAAAACATGTGGAGTAAGGTGTCATACGAATTGGAATACTACCCCCTCGCCAATTCTGGCGACGGGGGTAGCATACCACCCTTCTAGAGGGACACGGCATGTACCTAACTGTGAACCCCGGTTAAAGATAACCCGAGCCTCAGCATCACAAAATGGATGCTGCCACCACAGACACAAGTCTGACCTCCTGCTGCTGGGAGTCCTTCCAGCGAGGGAGTCTTGGACAAAGGGTTTCCTGCCTTGGGAGGTTCTAGCACCACCCCAGACAGGATTTTGTGTATTGGGTAGGACAGGGCTGAAAGGAATGAGACATGCCTGGGGCACACAAGGTGTCCCTGTGCATAGACCGGTCTAAACCAGTTCCTGGGGCTCTCCAGCCCCAGCTCTGGTGCAAGACCGGACAAAGGATAGGGGGTGTAACCACCCCCCTTCCTGGTCCCACCCATAGGAGGGACCTAGTCGTAGTACAGTCCCTTTAGCAGGATAAAGGTAGGAGCTGGTCCCATTCCAAGTTAGATTAATCCTAAACTGAAACTCTACAAGAAACTCTGGACTTCGACTTTCTGAACAGAAGACTGAAGAAATCTTCCTTGTGGGCAAGGAGTGTCCACCCTGCACAAGCAGGCACCATCAGCGTCCAGCGGCTTCCCTTTGTCGTCTTCCCTCGAGGATCCAGACTTAGGAGCCTGACGAGACCCGGATTCCCAGACCTCTCAGACCTCAACCTACATCTGCAGCACAGCTGAGATCCGTGGGTGCGACGAGACACGTAGGACCGGCCATCTTGGAAGAAGCAGCACTTCGCTCCAGCACGACTTCTGAGGTAACCTCGTCCAAGTGCTTTGGGGACTGAGAAGCCCCGACCGAGAGCAGCTCCTGCACAGAAGACCAGCCCTCCAGCATCCACGAGATCTGCATGGGGGCCTTCTGCCTGTTTACTGCTCGACGCGTTGTCTGGTCACTTGCCGGCTGGCTAGTGGCCTAGACGACGAACCTTGAAATCTTCACTGCTGGTCTGGTTGCTCCAGACTGGCCCTTGCTCCCTTCCAAAAGAGGAGCACCCCGGACCCTCCAGGTCCACTCCAGACGCCGTTTCCACTCACCGCGTGGGTTGCCTTTGTCAAGGCCTGTTGATTCCAAATCCGGATCAGACACCGCCGACAACGAGAGCCTGCGTGGGACAGCTCGTGCCTCCATCCTGGTCATCGAAGACACCACCTGGTCCACGTGGCTGCAGAGACAAGCGTCCACTCTTCACCTGATCGCGACGACGACATCTGGTTCCACTCCTGGTTCCACTCCAGTCACTGGCAAGTGACTTTGAACATTGTCCATTCTGCTTTCAGGTTCTCCTCTTCACTGATCCACTCTTGGATCACACCGGACATCTTCCTCCTGATCGCCTGCAGCATCTTTTCTTCCAGGCTCCATAGACTTAAACGCCGGAACCTGACACGACTTCGCACCTATGCACCCGCAGCCTGTGGGTGAGGTAACACGAGCATTTCGGTGCTAAAGGGTAGATTGACTCTCCTAGTGTCCAGTTCCACAGTCGTTTTAGTCCTACATAGTCAGGATTGTCCGTACTCACCTTTTACTTGAACTGTACTGTCCATAGACACTGATACACATCTCGCATGTGAGTTCACACTCTGCACACGCATTCCGTGGGCCTCCTATTACTTAACTAGAGTTAGGGTAGTGTGGTCCCAGCGATCCTACAGCCTCTGGACAGCTCCATTCCTTTTATCGACTTTCACATTCCACTTACTTAGTATATGGTTTGTCGTGCCCCTAGGGCACCATTGTAATTTGAGCAACTTAAACGTATTTGTCATGTGCTTAGCCCTCTGATCTCATAAAGAGTTCAGAGGTGTATGTTAGTTAATAAATATATTGTTTATTTTCATAACAACCTGTGTGGTGTCCTTTCACTTGGTATTCAAGGGGTTATATGTGGTAAAACAGCTGGCTTCACATGCCAAAAGAATTTTGCCTAAGACTGCTTTGTCCATGCTACCATTAGGAGAGCTGGTCTATAAGGTTGACTTACAACCAATCACCATAAGGGTTTTTTGAACTGATAAAAGGTGATCACTAGAACTAGTGAGCATCATATATCAGGCCAACTTCTCACAACGGGCAACCCCAAAAGGTCCCTCTTCCTCTTCGCCGTCATCCGATTCTTCGTCCATATAAGTCTCCAAAAGATGTGATGGTACGAGTGGAGAAATGTGAGAGTAGTCTCTCTGATAAGTTTTCATCTGAAAATGAGTATATTGCATCCTCTTTGGAGGTGTGCTGTGCAGCAGATGAGGTGATGTCAATGCTCTCATAATTCGATGACGTCGACACTGGAATTGCAGATGACATTTCCATCGACGGAGCTGCCGTCGACGGTATTGATGTTGCAGTCGACGAGGCCATCGATGGTGTCTTAGTCGACGAGTCCTTTGTACCTCGCATCAACAAGACCACCATGGGAGGCAGATCCTTCTCATACCTAGCTGCTAAAACATGGAACTCACTCCCCGCTTACCTTCGCCTTACCCAGAACCACCTAGCATTCAGAAAGCAACTTAAAACGTGGATATTTGACAAGTAAACCTCCTCCCCTGTCTAAGCGCCTTGAGACCCTCTGGGTATGTAGTGCGCTATACAAATTCTCTGACTTGACTTGACGAGGCCGTCGATGGTGTCTTAGTCGACGAGACCTTCGTCGACAAGGCCACTGATGACTTCGTCGACGGAACTGCCGTCGACGGGCCTGTAGATTGTCAACGGGGCCTTAGTCGACATGGCTGAAGGGATCTTAGTCAACAGAGCAGTCGACAATGGGACAGTCGACAATGATTGACGGCAAAATTTTAGCAGACACCATAGTAGAAGTAAAAGCCGAAGTGGTGACCGTAGCAGAAGAAATTGAAGAGGTAGACGTCAAAGTAGTAGTACTCACAGTGGACGGTCCTGAAGGAGACGATTCAGTCTTTGAGAGGATTTAAGTTTTTTCTTCCTCTCAGGAGAAGAGCTCTCTGGATTTGGCTCTCTTGCTGGAGGTAGATGTAGGAGAGTAGGGTCTGCAATCCTATGATCACCCAGATTTTTTGCTTTTGTTTCACTGGTTTACCACTTTCTCTGGCTGTGGGCCTGCCAATCAGACCCACAGCCTAGCTGTTCTCTCGCTAAATTGACATGTGTACCTTAGGTGCATTACCCAATTGGAACTGGGCCACCTTGTCAGACCCTGTAACTCAGGGCATCGGTGTACCCAGGGCCTACCAGGGGCTGAAGCATGTATTATGCCACCCCTGGATGGCCATCTAAATCTGACACAACTGGCTGCACGACAGCTGGGGCAAGGTGGTGTACTCGCCCTTTGCTTTAGATATAGTATACCTATATCTAACCCTAAAATGGACACCAGAGTTCCAATCAGTCACTCCTATGGCAGGCCTTGACAATTCTGAAGGCAGAGTGCGTGGAATCGTGTGAATTGGCGCTCTGGCATGAGCCGAGCCCGGTTGCAGCTTGCGGAACCAAGTCCCAATGGCTGTTCCATGATAACGCGTACCACATATTGCTAACTTCGGTATCGCGTTATCAAGACATGTCGAGTAAGGTGTCATATGAATCGGGATACGGACCCCTCACCAATGCTAGCGACGGGGTTAGCATTCCACCCTTCTAGAGGGACACGACATGTACGTAACTGTGAACCCCGGTTAAAGTTAACTGAAGCCTCAGCTCCACAAAATGGATGCTGCCACCACAGACACGAGTCTGACCTCCTGCTGCTGGGAGTCCTTCCAGCGAGGAGAGCTTGGACAAAGGGTTTCCTGTCCGGGGCGGTGCTCGCACCATCCCAGACAGGGTTTTGTGTATCCTGGGTAGGCAGGGCTTTACAGGAAGGTGACTGCGGAGTGGCACCCCGGTGCTCACTACGCATCTGCCGGCTAGAACCAGTTCCAGGGGCACCCCAGCCCCTGACCTGGGGAAAGTCCGGCATGGGAGAGGGGTGCAACCACCCCCCTTCCTGGTCCCACCCCTAGGGCAGGACCTAGTCGCGTACCCACCCCTTTCTTTAGGATAAAGGCAGGAGCGGGGACCCTTCCAAATTAGATCATCTTTGAATCAAGAAACTACTTTCTACGAAAGGAACTCTCGACTTCTTCTCAAGATTTCTCCCTTGTGGCTAAGGAGTAGTCCCCCCGCATCCGCAGGCACCATCTAAGAACTCTGCGGTTTGCTGCACGTCCTTCCTCAGGAATCCGACTGCCCAGCTCGACGAGAACCGGCTTCCCTGGCACCTCTGACCTCTACCCACATCGTCAGCTCAGCTGAGATCCGTGGGTACGACGAGACCTCGAGGGACCGGCCATCTTCAGAACCTGCACGACTTCTAAACCAGCACGACCGCCGAGGGATCCTCTGGTGAGTGCTTTGGGGTCCGAGAAGCCCCGACCCGGAGCAGCTCCAGCACCGAAGTTTATCCTCCCAGCATCTCCACGATCTACGTGGGGCCCTTCTGCTTTTGCCGCTCATCACGTTGTCTGGCTACTAGCCCGCTGGCTTGTGGCCTTCGACGACGGCCGACAACAACGCTGCTGGTCTGGTTGCTCCAGACTGGCCTTTGCTCCCTTCTGAAAGAGGAGCACCCCGGACCCTCCTGGTCCCCTCAAGACGCCATTTTAGGTCCACCACGTGGCCCTGAATTTGCCAAGGCTTGTCGCCCCAATCCTGGGCCCAGCGACGCCGACAGCATCAACCTTTGTGGGACAGCTCGCACCTCCATCCTGGTCGCCGACAACGCCTCCTGGTCCGTGAGACTGCAGAGCCTAGCGTCGCCCACTCACCTAGTCGAGGTGACGATCATCCGGTGCCCTCCTGGTACCCTCCGACTACTGGGTAGTAGTTACGAACTTGGTCCCCTCTGCTTTCAGGTGTCATCCATCTCTGATCCAGGCTTGGATCTCTACGAACTATCTTCACTGGTCGCCGGCCAGCAACTCCTTCCTTCCGGCTCCTGGTTCGTCAGCGAGGACTCCCGACGTCTGTAAAGACTTATGCAGCCGCAGCCCCTGGGCTAGGTAACTTCGGCATTTCGGTGCCCGCATAGCCTCATTATTTAAGGGTCCAGAGTCACTGTCGCTTCCGACTTACCTTATCGGGTTCGCCAGAGAACACTAAACTTTCCGTGCCCTCGGGCATTTGTGTAGATTGTGCACTTGAAGTATTTTCCTAAGAGTTTTGTTGTGTGCTTAGTACACTGTCCTCATAAAGAGTACAGGGCTGTTGTGACTTAAAATAAATACACTGTATATTTTCATAACACTTGTGTGGTGTCCTTTCACTTGGTGTTCAAGGGGTACATGTGATGGTATAACAGCTGGCTTAACACGCCCTCTAGAGTTTAGCATGAAGACTGCTCGTATCCACGCTACTAGGATAGCTGGTCTAAGGTTGACTTACAACCAATCACCATAAGGGTCGTTTGGACTGATGCATAGTGATCACTAGAATAGTGAGCACTGCATATCAGGCCAACTTCTCACAGTAGAGGCCTTGTCCTCATCTGTGGAAGATGATTTTAACCACAAAAGAACCCTTGCCTCTCTATCCCTGATAGTTTTTGAAGGGAAGGTACGGCAAATCCTACAATCCTTCACAACATGTGAGGCGTGCAGACAATAAATGCAGTCAGAGTGCTGGTCGTCCACATGGACCCTCTTCTTATAGCAAGTTCCACAAGCCTTGAAAAGAGCCTTCTTTTCAGACATTTTGAAGAGAAAAAAAAGACAAACTGAGTAGGCACTCAGGGAGACTCCCTTACACACGAAGTGCGTTGAAAATCTGAGGAGAACTGCCTGAGCTGGGAAGGGTCTAGAGGGTGAGGACAGCTGATTGGCTGAGGCTACTATTTCAGGTCTTTTTACATAATGAAGTAGATAGGCTGCTAAGTTTTGGGCCTTGCTAGGCCTTTAGGCTTTCCCAGCCTACTACAAGAAAGTTTTTAGGCACTGCTATTGTATATATTTTTACCGTGGGACTCCGGCCTCAACGACAGGGAATGATTCAGGCATGTGAATCTAAGAAAGATACCCCAATACTGGATAACTTGGTTGACGGAGATGCTTGAGGCTGGAGCTTCTTGGAGCCCAAAGATCTCTGATAAAGACAGTCAACAAGCCTTGGCAACTGCAAGTCTACACGGTGCCTAGGGGTACTGCTCCAGTGGTTCCCATAAGGGATATTGGCCTGAAACTTGCTGTGAAGTCAGTGCAGGCTTAGAGGGAGTTGCAGAACTACTACTAGTGGTGCTGAACCTTTCAGAGTCCATAGCAGCTCAAGAACAGCAGACCGGTCAGCTCTGTTGCAGTGCCAGCAGATGTAGGGAAGCGACTCCTTCACTTAAAAATTCTTTCGGGTGTCTTGGATGTCCACAGGCCTGTAGAAGAACCTGTATGGAGCACAGGCAAAGACAACGCAGAAGACTGGCATGACAACGAAACCAGGCGCAGCAGAAGTCTTCCCAGTTGCAGTCTTAGTTCCCAAAGCGAAATCCAAAGTGCCCAGACAGCTGAAGATAAAGTGGTTTCAGATTTGAATCGCAAGGAACCACCCACAGGCAAGTCCTTTAGTACCCAAAGAAAGGGTTGGGACGATTCAGGGATCCCTCCAACAGGAGAGGCTAGACAGTAGGGAGGATACTCCCATGGCTTCCGTCTACTTTCGCACCAGAGCGGGACCCAACAGCTACCTGAGTTGGTTCTAACTGGAGTATGCAAGGAGGGCACCAAATGTGCTCTTCAAAGCAGTTTAGTGGTGCTGGCAAGCACCCCCATGCTGCCCAATACAGTAAGTCCTGTCTGGGAGGTGGTCACACCTTCCTGTGACAGGAAACCTATTGTCCTGCTTTACCCTAGCTCGATCTTGGCTCAGCAGCAAGAGGGCAGAATCGTGTCTCTGGTCAGCAGCAGCCCTAGCATGCTATCCGGTTCTGGTAGACTGGTAACCGGAACACTGAGGGCCTCCTAGAGGAGCTTTACAGTATATGGAATCATACCTCCAGCAGTGTTGGGGTACGGTTCTACCCTATTTGATATCAGGGACGACAGGATTCCTTCCAATTAGTTTAGAGCTAGCCATCGCATAATGACGCATGGTCACTCCAAGTATCGTAATGGCTGATGCAATACAACCCGGGAGAATGGACTTCGAGGGTTGTAGGGGTGTCCTGCTCATGCAGGGGGCACCCTCACACTTGTAACCAAGCACTCTGCCTTTAGGATTGAAAGTCCTGCCTCAGTGCTGAGTTTTAGGTTTAAGTGCAGTGACCTCAAATACATGGAAACCTATATCGGTCTTATGTGGTAGCACCAGCTTACACAGGCTGCCATGGCAGGCCTGTAGTCACAATTTGAGTGCTCTCCCATGGGTGGCATAATACATGGGTGACCACTGGTGTACCTTTTTCCTGGGTACCTTACTACCATATACCAGGGACTTACAAGGGTACACCAGTGGCCAATCTGGGGCGTACCAAAGTCCTCACCCTGTCCATTTTAGGGATGAAACAGACTGGGGTCGTGATTAGCAGGTTCCCAGTCAGACTAGTCAGTAAAACATAAGGACACCAGCAAAAAGTGGGGGTGACCATGAAAGCAGATCCTTCTTTCCTACAGTGCTGGACTGTCTCCCTCCTTGCTTGGCTTTCTAGAATTCTAGAACATAGATGTTATTTGGGATGTTATGACTAGGACTGGCTGACCTGCTAACCTAGGGAGGAAAGCTCAGAACCCTAGCCATATGGCTCAGAGTTGCAGCACACTGATGTGTGGCATCTTTGAACATTGTAGGAGAGTAGGGTCTGCTTTCCTATGGTCACCCCACTTGTTGCTTTTTGCTTCACTGGTTTTCGACTTAATGTGGCTGTGGGCCTGCTAATTAGACCCACAGCCCAGCTGCGCTCTCTAAATTCACAACAATGTACTTTAGGTGCATTACCAATTGGATACTGGGTCAACTTATGAGCCCCTGTACAGAGTACAATAGGTACCCAGGACATATGTGCATCCAAGGCCTACCAGGGGCTGCAGCATGTATTATGCCACCCCTAGCTGGCCACTCACGTGGACACAACTGGCTGATCACTCAGCTGGGGCAAGGTCGTGTAATCACCCCTTGCTTAGATATAGTATTCCTATATCTAACCTTATATCTAGACACATATACCTATAAGTCACTCCTATGGCAGGCCTTAACAATCCTGGAGGCGGAGTGCTTGGTTTTATGTGAAAAGGTGCTCTAGCATGAGCTGAACCTGTCTGCAGCTTTTGGAACCATGTCCTTATAGCTGTTCTAGGATATTGCCATACCATATACTCTTAAGTGCATTATGAACCTTGCGTTAAATGCTAACTCTGGTTTGGCTTTATCAAAACCTGTTGAGTAAGGTGTCATACGTTTTGGAATACTACCCCCTCGCCAGTTCTGGCGACGGGGGTAGCATTCCACCCTTCTAGAGGGAGAAGACATGTTGTTCCTACTATTCCCGGTTAAAGTTAACCAGAGCCTCAGCATCACAAAATGGATGCTGCTGCCACAGACACCAGTCTGACCTCCTGCTGCTGGGAGTCCTTCCAGCGAGGGAGGCTTGGACAATAGGGTTCCTGCCTTGGGAGGTGCCAACACCACCCCAGACAGGATCTTATGTATTAGGGCAGGGAGGGCTGGAAGAAATGAGACACTGCCTGGGGCGCACACGGTGTCCCATGCATAGTCCAGTTCAAACAGGTGCTGGGCACTCCAACCCCAGCTCTGTCGCGAAACTGGACAAAGGGAAAGGGGTGTAACCACCCCCTTCCCTGGTCCCACCCGTAGGAGGGACCTAGCAGGTAATCCAGCCCCTAGATTTGGTATATAGGTAGGAGCTGAGTCCCAAGACTTTACATTTATCTTGACGCAACCTTTGAAACGAAACTCTGGACCTTTGACGATCTACTTTGCAAGAAGACTGAAGAATCTCCCTTGTGGGCAAGGAGTGACCACCCTGCACAAGCAGGCCCCATCCAGCGATCAACGGCTTGCTTTGTCGACACTCCCGCCGGAGCCAGAGCACAGAGCCTGACAAGAACCGGACTTCCAGACTTCCAACAGCCCGATCCACAGTCCCTGCAGAGCTGAGACCCGTGGAGGCGACGAGAGACGTGGGACCGGTCATCTTGAAAAGTCTACGACTTGCTAATTGTGCAGCACCCGAGGCACCCTCGAAGCTGTGCATTGGGGATTGAGAAGCCCCAGTCCAGAGCATCATCTGCACCGAAGATCAGCCCTGCACACTATGAGTTCAGCGTGGGGTCCTTCTGCATTTTCCTGCTCGACGCGTCTGCCCGGTCACTTGCCCATTGGCTAGTGGCCATCTTGGCGACAAACCTTTGAATTTACACTGCTGGTCTGGTTGCTCCAGACTGGCCCCTGCTTCCCTGAAAAGAAGCAGCCCATCAGACCTTGCTGGTCTGATTAAGAAGCCAACTTCGATTCCTGCGTGGGTTGCCTTTGCCAAGGCTATTTGACTCCATTCCGGAAGCCGACACCGCCGACAGCGAGAGCCTTCGTGGGACAGTCCGTGCCGGACTCCTGGTCCACGTGGCTGCAGAGACAAGCTTCACGACATCACCTGATTGCTTCACGACATTGCCTGGTTCCTTCCTGGTCACTGGCTAGTGACCCAGACTCTGTCCCCTCTGCTTTCAGGTCCTCTTCATCTTCGATCCACCCTTGGATCCAACCGGACACTTCTCTCCTGGTCGCCAGCAGCATCTTTCTACAAGGCTCCATAGGATTCAGCGACGAAACCAGTCACACTTTGATACCTATGAACCCGCTTCCTGTGGGTGAGGTAACAAGAGTACTCTGGTGCTCCTGTGGGTATTGACTATCCAACTGTCTAGGTTTCAAGTAACTTTCATCGAGTCCAGTCAGAAGTGCCCTAAAAGAACTAGTTTCCATCTTTTACATTCCCATTCATTCTCTATGGTAACCCGCGTGTGTGTTTAGACACTGCACACGCATCCCGTGGGCCTCCTGCTTCCTAACTCTTGGTAGTTCAGCGTAGCCCCAGCGATGCCCTAGGCCTAATTACTGTTCGTGTGGTGGTTCTTATACCACTATTTTAGTATATGGTTTAGCGTGCCCCTAGGGCCCTACTGTATTTTGTGCAACTTTTTGTATTTTAATTAAATATCTTGTATTGTGCTTGTGCCTCTAACCTCATAAAGAGTTCAGAGGGATTGTCTAGAAATAAATAACATATTTTATATATATATCCTGTGTGGTGTCCTTTCATTTGGTATTAAAGGGGTTACATATGGTAAAACAGCTGGCTTCACATGCCCTCTTGAGTTTAGCCTAAGACTGCTTTGTCCATGCTACCACTAGGATAGCTGGCCTATAAGGTTGACTTTACAACCATCGCCATAAGGGTTGTTTGGACTGGTACAAGGTGCTCACTAGAATAGTGAACATCATATACCAGGCCAACTTCTCACAAACCTTGTGAGAAGTTGGCCCGATATGCAACGTTCGCTATTCTAGCGACCGCTATGTATCGTTCCAACGACCCTTATGGTGTTTGGTTGTAAGTCAACCCATAGACCAGCTATCCTAGTAGCGTGGATACGAGCAGTCTAAGGCTAAAGACTCGAGAGGGCGCGTTAAGCCAGCTGTTTACCACACATGTACCCCTTGAACACCCAGTGAAAGGACACCACACAAGTGTTATGAAAATAAACAGTATATTTATTAAGAATCACAACAGCCCTGTACTCTTTATGAGGACAGGGTACTAAGCACAAACCAAATCTCTTTAGCAAATACTTCAAGTGCACAATTAAAACAAGTGTCCGAGGACACGGAAAGGTTAAGGTCTCGGGCGGACCCGATAAGGCAAGTCGGAAGCGAGGGACTCGGGACCCTAGAGTAAGGAGGCTATGCAGGCACCGAAATGCCGAGTTACCTAGCCACGAGGGCTGCGGCTGCACAAGTCTTACAGGCGTCGGGGTCTTCGCTGACGAGCCAGGAGCCGGAAGAAAGGAGTTGCTGGCCGGCGACCAGTGCTGAATAGTTCGTAGAGATCCAAGCCTGGATCGGAGAGTGATGAAACCTGAAAGCAGAGGGGACCAAGTTCGTACTACTAGCCAGTAGTCAGAGGGTACCAGGAAGGCACCGGTTGGCCGTCACCTCGACCAGGTGAGTGGGCGACGCTAGGCTCTGCAGTCTCACGGACCAGGAGGCGTTGTCGGCGACCACGGTGGAGGTGCGAGCTGTCCCACGAAGGATGATGCTGTCGGCGTCGCTGGGCCCAGGATGGGGCAACAAGCCTTGGCAGATCTCAGGGCCACGTGGTGGGCCTAAGATGGCGTCTTGAGTGGACCAGGAGGGTCTGGGGTGCTTCTCGCAAAGATGGAAGCAAGGGCCAGTCTGGAGCAACCAGACCAGCAGTGATGATTCTCGGAGGTCGTCACAGAAGGGCACAAGCCAGCGGCTAGTGACCAGACAACAGGCTGAGCAGCGAGCAGAAGGGCCCCACGCAGATCGTGGAGATGCTGGGAGACTGCACTTCGGTGCTGGAGCGGGTCGGGGCTTCTCGGACCCCAGAGCACTCACCAGAGAGTTACCTCGATGGTCGTGCTGGTTTTTAAGAGCGTGCAGGTTCTGATGATGGCCGGTCCCTCGAGGTCTCGTCGCACCCACAGATCACAGCTGAGCTGATGACGTGGGTAGAGGTCAGAGGTGCCAGGGAAGCCGGTTCTCGTCGAGCTGGGCCGTCGGATTCCTTGAGGAAGGACTTACAGCAAACCGCAGAGTTCTTAGTTGGTGCCCGCTGATGCAGGGTGACTACTCCTTAGTCACAAGGGAGAAATCTTGAGAAGAGTCTTGAATGTCCTTTCGTAGAAAGTAGTTCTTGAATCAAAGATGATCTAATTTGGAAGGGTCCCCGCGCCGGTCTTTATCCTAAAGAAAGGGGTGGGTACATGACTAGGTCCTGCCCTAAGGGTGGGACCAGGAAGGGGGGTAGTTACACCCCTCTCCCCTGCCGGGCTTTCCCCAGGCCAGGGCTGTCGCCCCTGGAACTGGTTCTAACCGGCAGATGCGTAGTGAGCACCGGGGTGCCACTCCGCAGTCACCTTCTCGCCAAAGCCCTACCTACCCAGAATACACAAACCCTGTCTGGGACGGTGCGAACACCGCCCTCGACAGGAAACCCTTTGTCCAAGTGCTCCTCGCTGGAAGGACTCCCAGCAGCAGGAGGTCAGACTCGTGTCTGTGGTGGCAGCATCCATTTTGTGGAGCTGAGGCTTCAGTTAACTTTAACCGGGGTTCACAGTTACGTACATGTCGTGTCCCTCTAGAAGGGTGGGATGCTAACCTCATCGCCAGAATTGGTGAGAGGGGAGCACCCCGATTCGTATGACACCTTACTCGACATGCCTTGATAGCGCGACACCGGAGTTACCGATATGGTACGCGTTATCATGGAACAGCTATTGGGTCTTGATTCCGCAAGCTGCAACCGGGCTCGGCTCGGGCCTGAACCTAGCTCACACGAGCCCACGCACTCTGCCTTCAGGATTGTTAAGGCCTGCCATAGGAGTGACTGATAGGAACTCGGGTGTCCATTGTATGGTTAGATATAGAGCTACTATACCTAAAGCAAAGTGTGATTACACGACTTTGCCCCAGCTGTCATGCAGCCAGTTGTGTCAAATTTAGGAGGCCAGCCAGGGGTGGCATAATACATGCTGCAGCCCCTGGCGGCCCTGGGTACACCTATGCCCTGCGTTACGGGGTCTGATAAGGTGGCCCAGTACCAATTGGTAAATGCACCTAGGGTACATATCGTAATTTAGAAAGAGAACAGCCAGGCTGTGGGTCTGATTAGCAGGCCCACAGCCAGAGAAAGTCGTAAACCAGTGAAACAAAAGCAAAAAATCTGGGTGATCATAGGATTGCAGACCCTACTCTCCTACAAACCTGACCAAAGGGCCCCGAGTGCTCTTGTAGGGGAGCTCCCCATCCATCCATGGACGTACCTGTTGCAAGGAGTATACTTTCTGTTATAGGCAGAAAAGTCCTGTGTTCAGATTTGTTACCATCCTCCACCACAACAATGATTGCTTCAGACACCTTCTGGCATGTACTGTATCTTCCCAAGAGCCTTCTATCTCCTTCCACTGCACATACAGTTCTTGATGAACAGGTCTCATGCAGAGCCTGCAAACTGTAAGAGACCTCTACATGACGCCATCTGATCCAACAGTGACTTGTATTCTCTATGAGAACGATTGTTTAGCTCAAAGATTCTTTGCACACTATTTGGAAAGGCTTTCTCATCAAAGTAAAGAGTGAGAAAGTTGCAAACTATTGCAGAGTACTGCACCCAGGATTTGTTTTTTTGTCTAGGGTTGTAAAGATGATGATCTCTGCTCAAAGTGAGACCCAATCTCCAAAAGAGAATACAGCAGGCCAGTGCAGAAGCCTTTGCTCCTTTTCTTGATGGTGATTTCACAAGCCAGGCATCTGGGAATGAGAAACCCTGATGATCTTCTAGAGTGAGAAAGGCAGCTACTGATGTGAAACATTTGGTAAATATTTGAGACGCTGACTTGAGCCCAAAAGGTATTGCCTTGAATTGGTAGTGTTGTCCCACTATCAAGAATCAAAGGTACTTTGTGTTTTCAGTGAATGGGTATGTAATGTAAATGTATACTTGTAAAGCGCACTGTGACTACATCTCGGAGTGTCCTGGCGCTGTATACCGCTGGGGAACCCTTCCTGGCTTTCGCTGTGAGATGGTCCCTCCTGGGCACCCCCAAGGTGAAGCCAGGCATCCCCGGCGCTGAAGGGGCCGTTGTGGAGATTAAGCAAGCTATTGCCAAGACTTGCAGAGTGGAACCCATGGTTAGAGTAGGCACCGAGGCGAGAATTATAGAGTCCGCGGACATTGACCCAAGACCCTGCCGCGTCGGGAATTGAACTCTGGTCCCGGGCCAACCTCTGCTTCCAGGTCTGCCGCTTCTAACCAGTGAGCCACACTTCCCATGTGCAGTATGCATCGCAAAGATCCAGGGAGGTCATAACATCTCTGCCTGCATAATTAGGAGGACCTCTTGTAATCATCCAAAATTATTAGGTCAGGCCTAGAGTCAGCACACAGGTGCTGCTCTAGGAAAGATCTGGGGTAGTTCTGTACGTGAGAAAAGCCCCGCCCATTTTTTCATTGGCTTGAGTATTTGCCCATCGTAAATGCTGTCTTAGGATTCATTATGAGGCTTGTTAGTCCCTCCTTATGACGGCCATGTTGTCATTTGTCACCTCCCATGGCTACTGGCCCCTTTACTGCGAGTGTCACACCGGTACGTGGACTGAGCACTACTTTGTCAGCCCCCTTCTCCCCTCGCCGGCACTCTCGCCGTCCATGCCTTCAACCCCACACCCTCCCTCCCGTTGTCTGTGATGCATTAGGTCTTGCGTGAATGCGAGTCATTGCAAACGCTTTTTTTTCTTTCCGTTCCTGCCTCGCGCCTTCCTTTTTCCCTCCCCGCCTCCCTTCCCACCCTCCTCTTCGCTCCCCGCACCTCCACCAGCCCGCTCGTGTTTTGCAGCGCCTCCTCGAGGACAGCACAGTCACACCATGTGCGAAAGGTCACACCGCCTCAGAGGGCCCCGGGACGACTGCCATGCTATCTGGGCATAGCTGCCAAGGTTTCAGATGGCCATGTGTGACATTTTTATAATTTTAGTGTAATTATGAGTGACATTTCAACCACAATGAGTGACACTTTCTCTCGAACAAAATCAAGTAATAAAGACAAGGGAAAAATATAAATATTAGAAATGACACCCATTTGAGCAACAAGAAACTAAGAAAATGTTAAAACTGCTGTACAGCTAATAGTTTTCAACAGGGATATTTAACCCCTCTGTGCGAAATCACGGTTACCTTTTCTCCAGTAGTTACATCACTACCGTCCCGCACCTAGACTGGGAAAAACAAAAAATAGTTCATCTGCCGAAGTCCTTGAAAGAAATATCTGTCTGCTCAGCCGGCTGCATACTCTCCCACCTGCTGCACAGTATCGAAGTCAGTCTGGCCTTAGTCACGACTGCTGAGGACCTCTGAATGAAAAACTGGTCACTGAGATGCATATTTATGTTTTGTGCATTAATGGGAACCTTTTTATATGAATTAGAGATCCATCAAACCTGCATGGTTTGTTTCTGTAAACAATTACTTTAGTTGGATTTGTAGTTCCCTGCTAGGCCTGTATTAGAGGCGTGCCTGCCCTAAACACGACCTGCTCAGCCTCTCCCGGACTCAGAGCAGTGTTCAGGAGTGCCAGTGTTGCCAGCCGACAACAAGAATTTCTAGGGGCCCGGGCTGAGGCAGGAAATAAACATCCAAAAGCACTAGAAATGCGAGCGCACGCAAAGAAGTTTTTTTAAGACGCAATGTAAAATTACAGTTAAGATTTCCTGCTCTCCCAAGCACTTACTGAAAAATCATGATCCTCACTGGGCAGCTGAGCCCGGCTGGGGATGGCGAGGCCCGGTCGCTGGGTGAAGGCCCTGGTTGTGTGAGATATTACCGCTGCCGCTGTGCCATTAATCATGCTGCACACACTCTCACTGGAACTGGCCCCCGGCGCTGCAGCCTCGATGATGCTGACTGGTGAGTCAGCCTGTGGCCGAATGCTGCAGGTGGGATCCGATTCCAGATTGGATTCCTGAGCCATCAACGGCCGAAATCCACCACCTCATCCCCGGCCCGCACTCCACTGCAGTGAGAGCTGTGGTTCAGGAGCTGCGTCATTGAACTTCGAAAAGCACGGGGTGGCAGCAGGAGGATGGACCCTGACTCAAGGTAGCTATTTATCTCACTGTCAGTCAGTCTACCATTGGACACTGACTGTAGTGAAGTCAGTCTAAATTCGGCGCCACATGAGTCAGCCCCCAGCTTATGCCTAACTTGGGTACAATTACATTGTAGCAGTCAGTACTGTAGAGCAGCAGCAGATTTAGACAGCCTCTTTAGCCTCTGCCTACCGGGAGCAGTGCGCACGGCGTTGAGAGGCACCTCGGTCCATCATATGTGCATTATGGCAGCGCTCCACATGGCAGCTGAGGAGGCGCTATAATGCGTGACAATGCATTTCAGTGCGGTGATGCGGATCACCACACTGAAATGCGTTAGTGTCAAATGTGAAGCGTCATACTTGGCAGGGATATCTGGGACAGTTCCCTCAGCTACTGCGGAGAGAGGGGTCCGGAGGATGGGGGATCTGTCCTGCCGCCCGCAGAGTGTGGCAATCACAGGCTGACAGAGGTGCTGTCATGACTGGGAATAATCCGGGCAAACATGAGTGTGCGTCTAAACTAGTATGCTTACAGCAGAGTACAAAGTTCCCCAGAGATGGTGTGAATACGTGGAGATAAGGGTGGGTAGGTATAGTCAATAACGTGACTGGGAGGATTCCCTAGTTGGAACTTGGAGAGCCTCATACACCCAGAGTATTAGGTGTGAAACACACCCTTACTGGAGGGTATCCAGTGTCATCATCGACTCACTGCCCCTCGACAGACCGGCGCTGCAATGTCTGGCGGAGTACCGAAAGGTACTCTTTTAGCGGGGTTCTTTAGTTCCTTGCCGATGGTGGGTGTAGGTGAGGAGATAGAGGAGTGTAGTCAGTGAAAACGTGAGTGGAAATAAAAAGGGTAAAACAGTCCACACTGAATTTTATTACCGTGGCTGGTTCCCTGGTTAAAAGGGGTGAGACGGGAACTAGAGACCGTAAAAAGTGTACAGAACTCCAACTCAACCCCCTGGTGTGGTCAACATGTTTCTTGCCAGATGGCGATTCGTCAGGACCTAAATACAGTACTACACAGAATAACAAAGATGAGCCAAATGTTCATACAATATGTAGAAGGTAAATACAACCTCTCATTCGGAGGAAAAGAGAGCCTCGGGGTCCTGCTCTATTTAAGCGACCTAGTGGTGGGGGAAAAAATTAAACAAAGAAAGAACAGGTCAGGTCACATGAAACATAAGTGACTTATATGCTCCCAGGGTATATCGTGACTATGGTTACAAATATCCATTTATTGAGGGGTGACAGGGGTATAACTGTGTGAAGGGAAATAAATTGTAACAAGATGTGGTTGCAAAAAATCCCTTCTAAATCGGACGCAAGTGGATCTCACACTTGAGAGTGACCATCGTGCGTTAAAAACAGAACATACAAGTGAAGCCAAAACCTATCATAAAAACACCCAACCCTAGACAAAAGCAGGCATGTTCTTACCCTAGGGGGGATTGGATCAGGCCTCGCAGCGTACTCCCGTGAGGCCAGCGCATTGAAGTTACTGGAACCTGTTGGATATGGAAGGGAGGTTAAGGTTGAAACTTGGTCTAGCAGTGGGGGTGGGGTAAAGAGTCAGGAAGATGAAGCCCTGTAAGCTGGTAAGGAGGGTGGCCACCATTCTGACACCCATAGGGAAGAGGTCACTGGCAAAAAGGAGTCTCTCAATGTCTTGGAAAGGGGGATACTTAGAGGGGGTGGGACATAGTGGGAGGCGGTAACATCCCTAGAGTGGAAGTCCCTGGTCAGGAGGAATCTCTCAACTCATTCGAATGAGGGATACTTGAGGGGGGGGGGGTTACAACTACTTATAACATAAGTCACGTACTAGTATATTGCTCTGTTTACAATGCATCTGACAGTATGCAACGCAAGTGTGTGCCCGATCCCATTAGGACAGGGCATTCCGTGAGGTGAACTACGCTCTGGGAAATGTTAGGGTGAAGAATGTCAGGCTAATCATGTGTGGTGCTCACATGTTGCCGAGTGCACTAGCAGGAATGAGCATGATGTAAAAATGGGTGAACAGCCACTACCAAACGGGCGAAAGGCAGGCGGAGGGACCGGGGAACTGGTGTTCAGCCTCGGTGGAATCACAGCCGGTGCGGTCGATAAGGTGTAAACATCACCGGAACTGTGAACTCGCGCTGGGCTGACATTCACGGCAGACGCTCGAGGGTTTAAAAAAAGCAACAGGCTTACCTTCGTAATCGCGCTGGAATGGGGGCACACCTACCCCTCACGCTCGCGGCACCTGGTCATGGTGCAGAGCAGCTGGTGAGGGTTGGTAACGGTGTCCGCCATTATGAAGGTGGAAGCTTAATGACGTAGGAGTCGCGGCGGTAGTGGCGCGGCCCTCGCGTCTAATGCGCATGCGCACCATAGAACCACTAACCCAGCATTGTGTACGTTGCTGGAAGGCTCGAAGTGGGGGCCATGTTGCATGGGACAGGAAAGGCGAGCGTGTAAGGTATGAAACACGGAGAATCACCCAAGGTGGCAGGGGAATGGAGCAAGGGGACGGGCGCCTGTTAAGTCAATAAAGTGGATCTCATCATGAGCTGGGGGTAGGGCAGAAACGCCGACTAGCGTGTCTCTCAAAGGCTGCTTGCACACTGGCTATGTGCAGACGTCAAGCCCTGTCACCGCAGACAGGTGGTTGAGTCTAGTTGCCTTATCGGCGGAGGCACTGGTGTAGAGGGTGAGATACCCCTTTGGTGACGTCAGCTCGGGGAAAGAGGTAGATTAAGTGAGGCTGAACTAGTGGGTTTCCAATAAAAAGCAGGGTTGTGTGCCTTTGCGTCACCGGGTGTAATTTAAAAAATGCATAGGAAAGCCCTCTGGTGGGCCAAAGGTGATGGCTCAGGGGACAGGTCGCTAAAGTCGACCAGTTAATATAGAGGGGTATGAGGTAGAGTCTGGATGGTTCTCATGGAATAGATGGTGACAGGGGAAGATGAGCCTCTATTGATGAATAGGTCGTATCGGGAGAAGAAAACCAGTTGGTGTCTCATAAATTGCGGTCAGTGACTTGGTCTGGTTGACAGGTGACCCACACGCTCTGGCCAAAGTTGATTTGCTAGGGGGGGAAAGGGGAGGGGAGGGATAAGGAGGTGGTTTGGGAAATGCACTGGTAATGCCAACGGGGAGGAATGGTATGGTACGGGGTCTTATCTTGAGACGGTCGCCCAAGGTATAGCGTCATTTAGCTCTGTTGTGTCTAGCTGGAGGCGGTGTATCCATCTTTGTTCAAGTCTGAATAAGGCATGTTTGCTCATGCCTGGTTGGGACTCAAGCACTAGCCATTGGATGCTGTCAGCAGAGTGGTTGTGTAGTTTGTAATGTTCATACAGTCTCGTGTGGGTCTTAGAGCACCGTATGTTACCTTTGTGCTCCGTTATTCTGAGCTTCACCTGTCTCATGGTCATCCCTACATACAATTTGCCACAAGGGCAGATGAGAAGGTAGATACACTTAGAGCTGTTGCAATTAGTGTGTCTGTTAAATTTCCACAGGAAGGACTGTTAGCTGGATCTCTTTACACTGCTTGGTCTGGGGACAGACCGCACAGCCTCCACAGGGGTAGTGTCCAACAACAGGTGGGAGGTCCCACAGTGTACATTGTCCAGCACCGGGTTGTTTCTTAGGACGTGTGTGAATCAAGGAGTCTTTAAGGTTAGCCGTACGTTTAAAGGCGAACCTTGGCTTAGGTAAATCAGCGCCCCCTGAGTTAAGAATATCCCAGTGTTTGTTCACTGTCTTTTTTATGTAGTTAGAGAAAAAAAAAAAAAAAACTAGTATGCTCCCTTGTCTGTAAAGCATAAGTAGCGCCAGAACTGGCAAGTTAGAAAGGGAATTCGGTTACGCTGCAAGAAACACTTTCAACCCTTCTCTTACTGCACTATAGGTGGGCTGCTCAGGGGGGAAATCGCTTGGGGATTGATCTTTAAACTGGTGCGAGGAGGGGTGGACACTGATCTGCATATCAGCCTGTACCAGTAAATTTCACAACTCTGTCATCTGCAGCGTGGGTTTCCAAATCAGCTTTCCAAACAATCTTGGCGTGAACTTTATTTTCTAACCGAGACATGGGCTTTGTCCTCTAGAGGGTGCTGGTCTCATGATTCAGAACCTGAAATGAATGGAACATCAGAAAGCAGAAGGGAACTCTGCCCATGCCGTTCCGAATACCCCACTTCATCGGTTTAAAATTGGACCAACCATAAAATCTATGCCCAGAATCTTTCCTAACCCACAGCATTTTAGGGATTTTATTTAAAGTCACTGAAATCTGATTTTTTAAATTGTAGCTATTCAATAAGCAAACGACGCAAATTAAATTCTCACTTTTTATTATTCTAGCTTCATTTTTTTTACATTAGCCGATCTCTTTTTCTACTGTTTTAATTTTCGACTTTCTATCAGGTTTCTTTGCCTACTTTTGTTTTCGCCCTTTTTCGGTTTCAAATTTTTTCTCATTCTATTCTCTTTCTTATTTATTCTCTCCTAACGTCCTATTTTTCTTCTTTGTCTTCTTTTAATATCAATCTTAACGTCTGTATATAACGCTCTATTGCATGTCAGACATTATTAATTCATTATAGATTAGTTACGACTGCTTACATTATAGAAACAGACCTACATTAATATTGCTGCCCACTTAACTCCTTAACTTTGACAAATATAAACATTGTTTGCTAAACAAGGATGCCTGCTTGACCGAACACGTCAAGCGTGCACATAAAAAGGCAACTAAAAGTCCACACAGGGAAGAGGGCAGTACCAAATGCTTCTCGGATTGTTTTTGTGCAAATGCAACTATTGAGGTCAATTCCACCCAGATATAATTGTTACTTTTTTAAAGAAACTAATCAAAGTAAATCATAGGTCCTGTAAAAAAAGGTATTTGACCATGCAGCAGTTGATGATTTAACATAAGACAATTCTACTTATGTTCTTATTCAAAGGTATCCCTAAACAAATGTAATTTCTCAGTAAACAACTGGATAAAGCATTACTGTACCCAACGGCCCATCTCATCCAAACTCACTTACAGTAAAAACAGACAAGAAATTCATGGGTGTAAAGCGTTTACGTTGACCAGTGATTCAAAATGGGTCTGCCTCCACCCTCCCAGTTTTTGTAGCTTATTTGTTTATGAATTTAACAATTTAATGTGCAGAGACTTTTGTCAATACAATAGTGTAAAATAAGCATTCGCAATGCAATAGGTCTCGCATTTACGAGAGTTTGCGCTATTGGCATTGTAAATGACACTGCCTTTTATTTAGGTTTTAAAAAACGAAAGCAAAAATAAAAGGCATTGTTATTTGCAATGTCAAGAGCTCAAACTTACGTAAATGCAAGACCTATTACATTGAAAATGCTTGTTTTCTTTAGAAATCTGTTTAGTTGCCAGAGATGCAGAATTTGGCCTCCATCGACTGATTCTTTTTGATTAGGAAAAACCTGGAAAAAATTATTTTTTTCCTTTGTGACTTGGGGACAATCTCTATAGTTCCATTGAGGAGAAGCATGAACATTTGCAGCTGAAGCTCCTTCAGATGGAGATGATGCTCATTCTCTGAATGAATTTAAAGGTATTACCTGAATAAACAATTTGCCTCATCCACTTGTTCAATGTTACATCTTTCTAAGCAGGAATTCAGAATTAGCTTTATTGTGTAGTTAATAAAACCCATTACAAAATATAGATACGACAATGTGTTAAAAAGCAGAAAGTTAACACCGCTGTGTGGAAGTTTAAAAAAGTTATTAAAATGAGAATGTCTTTCAAAAGAAAACATGTTGCTGTTTCAAGTCTTTGCCAGTGATCTTTGCTTTTTCTCAAAGTTGGCAATAAATTGACTGCTCTGCAAATGAATTGTGGATCTACTGAGCATAAGATTTATACGATCGTAGACCGACAGGTGCGTATTCCATATTCCTTAAACTTGGTTTTTTACCAACTCAGACGTTCCTGAATCCGAGCCGGGCAAATACAATAAGATGGATAAAGTCTTGTCTTCCTGCGCCACATAGATCACATTCCTCACATTCTTGGGGCTTCCACTTTGGTAGATCAGCACTTGTTGGGAAGCTACCCAACCTTAAATTGATGTATTTAAGTTTGATGAATGGCGAGAAAGCAAGGTCAAGGTAGGCTGCCGGTACAGGTTTTTTTAGAAGATTGAATTGTCATCCAGGCTTGGCTCCGGTGACAACTTCTCGTTGAACAACGAGTGCCTGTTGGCAGCCTTCTTTACCAACGGTTTGAAAGATTGTACTGGAAGCTTGGTTTTCCAGAGTGCAGCCAGCTCAGTCGATTCTAAAGACAGTTTAAGGTATTTGGCATAGTGGGAATTGGGACTCTTGTCTATTGTTTCCCACATAGCACGGTAGACCACAATTTCCTGGTTCATCCAGACATTGTACCAAAATTTTATAGTCTCATACATTTTCATCAGCACCTGGGATTGCAAACCAAGTTAGAGTCTTACTTGTGCGGGTGATGCATTGCTTGGTAACGCAAATACACGTTTGTAGATTTTCATTTGTACTTTGTCCAGGAGTTGTGCACTCTTGCCATGATGTAATACACTCCCATAAGCTATTGTTGGGAGTAACTTAACTCATTACTGTTAGCAGAGGGGAGATCAGAGGGCCTTTAAGTTTTGTCGCAAGGCTACTGAAAGTATGCAGTAAGACGGTGCCCTTTTCCATGCTATTGAAATGCGTAGAGAAATTAAGGCGCTGGTCCAATTGTATCCCGAGATACTATAACTGTCCACCAATTCCAATTTAACGTCTATTGTGAAAGTTGGTGGTGCTTTGTGGCTTAGAGTTATAACCATGGTTTTTGTTTTCGTGCTGTTTATTTCTTACAAGTTCTGTTTAGTATATCGGGTCAATTCCTGTAGAAGACGTTGCAAGCCTATTCTCGTCTGGCTTAGTAGAACCACATCGTCGGCAGAGGATAGATGTGTTACACGTAGATTGCCTAGCCGCGGTGGATGAGTGTTGGTCTGGTCAAGGCTTACTGTCAGGTCGGCCATGAATAAATAAAAGAGGTGGGGGGCCAACACACAGACTTGCTTTAGTCCATCGAAGGTGCGGATCTTCCGGGTTAACCGCTGTCCATTGACGATCTTTACCTGCATCCAGGTGTTAGTGTACAGGTTGATGATCGGCGTTAAAATAGAGTCTGGTAGGCCCTGCTGCTTCAGTTTGGCCCATAGTAGATTCCTGCTGACACGGTCGAAGGCCGCCTTAAAGTAAACGAAACCAGTGTAAAGTTCCTGATGGTTTTGTAAACTTTTTTCAGCCATCAAGCACAGTGCCATTGCATTTGCCACAGTGCCTGTTCCGCGACGAAATCCTGTCTGATTTAACGGGATTTTGTTGTTCATGTCAGACCAATGTGCTAGATCAGCTAGCACCAGGGATGCGTAGTATTTTGCTTCTGCATCAATCAGGGCTATTAAGCGATAGTTAATTGGGTTCTTGCGATCTCCACCTTTATAGATAGGATTAATGATAGCACCCCTCCAGCTTTCCGGGAATCGGCCCGAGTTGCTTATTGACCGAAACAGGAGATTGAATTTTCAGGCCCAGAACTTAGGGTCCTCTTTGTAGATTGCCTGCGGGATGCCGTTTGGCCCTGGCACACTATCTTGCTTGCTTTTCTTGATTATTTGTAGTATTAGACAATCGTCATCTGTCCACATTGATTGACCCATGCCTTCCTATTGATTGATCGCGTTGTTGGTGCTGAAATCAGCCATGTTTTCCTGGTCTACTATACTAGGTGTTTCACATATAGTTATTGCGGTTGTGGTCTGGTGTGCCGATGACTTAATCGAAAAAGTGTCGACTACATGTTGGGCCCAATCATTTTCTGTGATGCATGTCATACTTAGAGGTTGTGCTGTTCTGTTGATGGAGTTGACTTGCATCCAAAAAGCCCTGGAGTCTGCTTTTTTTATTTTATGCAACAATTTAGTTCAGAAGTCATTGGCTTAGTTCCTTTTTTCCATCCAAACCATTTTCTTGTATAATTTCCTTATTGTTCGAACTTCTTGCCAGATACTTGAGTTTATCCATTGACCTTGTGCTCGTCTTGTGAGCTTCTTCAAATGTTTCTTCATGGAGAGTATAGTTTTTTGTGAATTTGAAATCTGTCTTAGGAAAGGTCTTTCTTTTGGTGTGGATACTGGTCCTCGGTAATTTTTCCAAAAAGTCAGACCAAGTTTCTGAGCACAGGTCCTTCTCTTCAGTGGACGTTTTGAATAGCTTCTTAGCGTCCTGCGCTAATTGGGGTAGTGTGTTACTTGTCCACCTTAACCGCTTCAGGTTGATTGTTGAAATTAAGCCTGCTATTGTTGGTGCCTTTACGTACCTAGAAGAAGCCAGTTTTATCTCAATGTGTTGTATTGAGTGATCACTATCTAATGAGCAGATGTGTTGCTTAATTATTGTACTGCTCCTTTAATCATACACATTCTAGTCATGTCATCACTGAATGTGGAATGTTACATATGTCATGTTGATGTGCATCCTTTGTAAGAGTCAGTTACTCCTTGATGCTGATCTTGCTGGATTATTTGTACTGTGCTCTTCGACTGAATAAAGGATCTTCCTTAATTATTGGTTGGATCATCTTCATTTCACTGGCGACGGGATTCGAAGAGCAGAACCTACCTGGGATATTTTTTTTTTCCTGCTTTCAATAAAAAATTTTTGTGGAAAGGACATTGACTTCTATACCCAACAGACAAGGAAGGATATTTGCTGTTTTGGTGATTATACCATTTTATTGTTGACTATTTATGATTTAACTTTCGTGTGCTTGAGCCCTTTATTGAACTGCTTCGTTTTAAGAAACTGCTACGTTTTAATTTTGCAAGCGTTTTTAATTATTGAGATTATCGCCTTTTTTAAAAAAACATAAGGAGAACTTTACAGCGACTTGAGCTTAAATATGAGTGGATTTGTTGATTTTGCGTGACACTTAGTGTTAAGGTAACGAAGGAAACGAAGCGTTTTTACCGTTGCCGTTGTACCATCTACACGTCACAGCTCGCATTTACTCCTCCTCGCTCTACAGCTCGCACCATTTTTTTTAAAAAAGTAATCACCTTGTTGTTGATTCTTCGTGACTGCCGTCAGCTTCTTCCTTCGGATTCCATCTTCGAGGCACAGAATTCTACGCTCTGACGACTGACGCTCCGCTTTGCATTGTGGGTATTTGCGTGTGACGTAACACGTTTGGCGGCCATCTTAAGTAAGCTAGGAGTCCGGAGAAGATATGAAGTCCTTCGTGAGAGACTTGAAAGGGAAATTTAACGATCGGAAGAAAGTTCAATGCGCTTTGCCATCAGCGGTGATTCGCACACCTTCCTCACTCTCATCAGCGAGTTACTACCTACGGTGATTCGCACACCTTTCTTCATTTTTATTATTTTTTTTATTATTTTATTCAGGCAGTATTGGGGACTTAAATTAGCGCTTTACACTGTTTTACCATTATAAGCATATTATAAGTTGAGTATTATATGTGCACTAGTTTTTACTATTAATACTTAAAGTACTGTATCCAGCATTGTTATTTAAATTGTTATTGTCTAGGTTTCATATTTTATAATGACTCAACCTAATTATAATATTAGTCCTCCTCAGGCGTTTTGGGTTTCAGGCAATGAACCACCACAGAAATGGTTGGAGTGGAAGCCATATTTCTGCAACTATATAGATGCCTTAGATGAGGATGGAAAAATGTCTCATGTTCAAAAAAAAGAGAGACTTCTTCTTCATTCTTTAGGTCCTGTTGGACTAAAATTATATGAAACCATGACTAAACCCTCTTTTCCTGGGGATTTAAATGTTTATATGTTAGCGCTTTTACATTTAGACACTTACTTTGCTCCTAAAGTGTGTATTGGCGTAACGAGGTATACATTTTTCTCTAGGAAACAGACTAAAGAGGAAAACATTGACCATTTTCTTGCTGATCTTAAAAAATTGGCATTGGATTGCAAATCTGGTGTACTACAGGAGGAGTTAATTAGAGACCAAATTGTTATGCATTCTTATAATGTTTCCATACAAGATAGGTTATGGATAAATGGAGATTCTCCTTTAGATGATATTCTTGCCATTGCACGCAAAGCAGAAATGTCTGGCAGGTGCGCTAATGTGATAAAGAATGATAATAGTGCACTGACTAATGAAGTGGTTTGCAAAGTGAATGCTACTGATAAAAAAAGGTTTAACTACAATTCTAGGCAATCTTTTGGTTCTAACAACAAATCTTTTTCAACTAAACATCCTCAACCTTCCTCAAATTGTAAGCCTAAATGTTACAGATGCAACAGTTTAGAGCATTTAGCTGATTTCAAAGGATGTCCTGGCCTGAAAGCCAAATGTTCTAGTTGTGGTTTAAAAGGTAATTTAACGAAAGCGTGCAATAGGAAAAAGAAGAGTAAAGTAAATTTTGTGAATGATATTGATGAGGAAGAAAACTTTGAGAACGACGTAGAGGATAATCTAGTAATGAATGTTCATGATAAGCTAGTTTTAAGAATAAGAGACGAAGACATGGTTAACAAACCTATTTGTACAATGAGTATTGGTGGAGTTGTTGTCAAAATCTATGCTGATTCGGGCTCACCCTATACCATTGTTAATGAAGAAATGTGGAAATCTTCTTTTATCCAACATGTTGGTGAGAAGTTATTGCCATCGGATATCCACCCTGAAGGTTATATGGGAGACCCCATTTCTATCCTGGGTTTTCGTTGGTTTGTTTTCAGATTCAAGGATAGAGAGTGTAGAGGAAAGCTTTATATTTCAAAGAAAGGACCACCTGTTTTAGGGTGGTTCGACCAAAAACAACTTCACATTATCTTAGATCCAAATAGTAAAGAGCAAGTTCTAGTAGTTGATGATTGTTCAGTTGTTACTGATAATATTTTTAAAAAAATTCCGAAAGTTTTTAGTAAAACCTTGGGAAATTTAATTGGTTTTGAACATAAGATTATATTAAAGGATGATGCTTGTCCAAAGGTACACAAGTGTAGAAATGTGCCTATCTTAGTGAGAGATGAAGTCAGTAAAGAGCTGGATAAACTTGTTTCTACTGACATTATAGAACCAATTGAGGCGAGTGAATGGGTTTCGCCAATTGTCGTCGCGAGACGTAGCAATGGTAAAATCAGATTGTGTGTAGACCTGAGATATTTAAACAACAACATTGTGGTTGACAAGTTTCCACTTCCTAAAATCAATGAGATGGTCTCTAGTATTGGGAACGCCCAATGGTTTTCTACTATAGACCTATCGTCTGCATACCACCAGATTTCTCTGTGTCCTGAATCAATGAAGTTTACATCTTTTGTGACACCTTTTGATTGCTTCTGTTATAAACGCATGCCGTTTGGCTTAGCTTCAGCGGCTGCAGTTTTCCAACGGCTAATGTACCAATTATTCAAGGAAGAAAAAGGTGTCAGATTTTTTCAAGACGACATTCTTGTTTTCGGAGATGATGAAAATGAGCATTTATCAAGGCTACATAAAGTCTTGAATATTCTTGAAAGCAAGGGTCTTACTGTTGAACATTCTAAATGTAAATTTGCTCAGAAAAGTGTAACTTATCTAGGCCATATCATTGACGCTGAGGGGGTTAAACCTAAACCTTCTTTAGTTTCAGCTACCTCCGAGGCTCCTGTTCCGACAAGTAAAGATGACATTAAGTCATTCTTAGGAATGGCTGAGTTTTGCTCTAAGTATGTTCCTAATTTTGTGAGTGTCTCATACAATAGCCGGCAACTTTTAAAGAAGGGTGTGAAGTTTGAATGGTCTAAATCTTGTAATGAAGACTTCATGAATATTAAAAACGCTATTGCCCAGACCACTGCTCTATACAGTTTTGATCCATCTTTAGAGAATGTAATTACTACTGATGCTAGTAACAAGGGTCTGGGAGCCGTTTTGGTGCAAGTAGATGAGAAGGGAAAGGAAAATGTAATAGCCTATGCCTCAAGATCTTTCTCCTTGTGAAGAAAAGTACCCTATTATAGAAAGTGAGGCCTTAGCTTGTGCTTGGGCTCTTGATCATTTCAAATCCTTCGTGTGGGGTAAAATGTGTTTGTTAAGCAGCGACCACAAGCCATTGGTAAAGATTTTGACTACCGAAGGGGTTATCAATGCTTCTGCTCGCCTACACAGTTGAGGGTTGGCCAGATAAAAAAGATGTGTTGGATGATATTTTTAGACCTTTTTGGGAAGTCAGGTCTGAACTCTCTGTTGCTCACGAGACCTTATTAAGGGGTGAAAGAATCGTTCCTCCTTGTGGTCTACGTGAAGGAATCATTGAACTTTGCCATGAAGGTCACCCCGGGATTGTGAGATCCAAATCCTTGGTAAAGAATTTATTCTGGTGGCCTGGTTGTGATTCTCAAATAGAAAAGATTGTTAGAGATTGTGTCATCTGTGCTTCTGCAGACAAAACCTTACGTACCTTTCATCCTCCTATGTTGGAGTGTTCTCCTCCTGAATCTACTTGGGAATCTGTCGCTGTGGACATTATGGGTCCTATTCAAGATCTGGATGGTTCTCATCGGTATTTAATAGTCATCATTGATTTGTTTTCTAAATGGTCGGTTGTTAAGGTGGTAGAGAGAGCAGATACCGATTCTGTTTTAAGTTTCTTGGATGAAACTTTTGTTACTGAGGGTATTCCTTCTTGCATTCTCACCGATAATGGTGTTCAGTTCTTATCTGTTAAAGCGAAAAGATATTTCAGTAAACTTGGTATTAGGCATAGAACTACTTCTCTTTATAATCCTGGTGGCAATGGAGTAGTAGAACGTTTTAACAGGGTATTGAAAAATACTATTCAACTTTCTATTAGTAATAATTTGGATTGGCCAACTCAAGTTGGGAAAGTTGTTTGGAATTATCGTATTACTGTAAATGACTCTACTGGTGTTTCCCCATTTGTCCTAATGAAAGGTAGGAAACCACGTTCTAAAAGCATTCCTACTTGGTTATTTTCAGGTGAAATTGAGCCTTACTCTAATGATCTAGTTAAGGCACGGTTGGTACAGGTCCACGACAAAAGTAAAAAATATCATGATTGGAAGCATGGATCAAAAGAGGTTAAGATAAATGTTGGTGATTGGGTTAGAATAAAAAACCTTTTAAGGTACAGAAAGGTGAATCTACTTTTTCTGAACCCTTTCAAGTAATGGAAATTTTAAAGAATTCTGTTAAACTTAGCAATGGGAAAGTTTGGAATGTAGGTAGAGTTGCCAGATGTAACCTGAGTTGTTCTTCTAGGTTTGATTTTCCTAACACCCTTTGGAAACCTGAAGATTTGGATGTTAATGCTTCTAGTGGTAATGATAATTTGTTTGACAATTCTGGTGTGAATACTAGTACGAGTGATATTCCTAATTCCAGTGTGGTTCCTTCTGAGAATAATAATTTAGAGTCTTCTAGCAACACCTCTGAAGATTCGGTTGTCACTCCTATGGATAATGGTTCGGCTACTGGTGAGGATCCTACTCTCCGCCATTCCTCAAGGAAGAGGGTGGTTCCTTTGTGGCTTAAAGATTATATCACCAACAATAGTTAAGGGTTTTTCATCGCAAACTATAAGTAGTAGTTCTTTCTATTTAATGTATGTTTTTCTTTTTTTTTCTTTTATTTTTATTATTAGAAAGGGGGATGTGTTGTGTTGCTTAATTATTGTACTGCTCCTTTAATCATACACATTCTAGTCATGTCATCACTGAATGTGGAATGTTACATATGTCATGTTGATGTGCATCCTTTGTAAGAGTCAGTTACTCCTTGATGCTGATCTTGCTGGATTATTTGTACTGTGCTCTTCGACTGAATAAAGGATCTTCCTTAATTATTGGTTGGATCATCTTCATTTCAGCAGATTATTTGGAATTTTTTAATTGGACTCTTCAGGGGGGGTAGTGTTACTAATGTATAATCCAGGATTGAGGTTACGTTGGGGCCTATATAGATGGTGGCGGGGGGTTTATCGTGGTTAGCTCTTCCATTTATTACACGTAGTCCAAGGCGTTCAAAGTCCCACATCAATTGCCTATCCACTTTATCGGTCTTTTTGACCGATGATATCTCTTGGTGTTCAACATCCCACAGTTCGTTTGCTACAGAGATGTTGTCCTCATCTTCCGGATGGTGCAAGAGGTTAGTAGCAAGGCACCTTCAGCTGATCTCCCCGCCCTGGCGTTCAAAGAACCAGCAAGGTGTTCAACCAGGGAAATGCCCAGATGTTCCAGCCAAGTCCAGAGATGCAGAACCACTTGACAAAGAGTCCAAGACACCACTCAGCCCTGTCTGTTGCAGTGGTATTGTTGTCCGTGAACACCTGAACGAGACTTCCCTTTATTGATGGCAAAAAGGCTTTCAGTGCCATCCGGATCGCCCGAATATCAAACAGGTTGATATGGAGCTTAGTTTCCGCAGGAGACCAGACACTTCTCATCTCCATCTCCCCCAGATGGCCACTCTATCCCAGAAGTGACGCATCCATCACTACTGTGCCATCTGGGTGGAGAGGGGCCTGCCCTTGAACCAATTGCAATAGGTTAGCCACCACTGCAGGTCATTCAGTGCCCTCTGAAATTTGAACTAGGTCGGTAAGATATCCTCGATGCTCCGCCCATTGGAACTTCAGGTCCCACTGCAGAGCCCTCATGTGCCACATGCATGGGTCACTAGCAGGATACACGAGGCCATGAGGCCCCACAGCCTCAGTCATTCTCACTGTGATCAAAGATAAGAGGCTGAAACATCAGTACCATAGCCTGAATATCTTGAACTCACCGTTCTGGAAGACAGGCCCGAAACGGCACTGTGTCCAGAAGTGCCACAATTAAAAGGAGCATCTAAGAGGGAGTCAGGTGTGACTTCAGCACCTTGCTAGTGAACCCCAACGAATGCAGGAGGTTCGCCGTAGCCTGAAGGTGGGAGACAACTGCTTGGGGCGAACACGCCTTCAACAATGTCACGTTCCTGTGTAGTATTGGAGAGCGAATGTTGTATGGTTGGCAGTCCAGCTCTTCACATGAACGCAGTGCCGCGGGTCACCTGAGCACTTCCGGGTGACACCGTCAAAACCCTGCAATGCCCTAACAGTGCTTCTGAAGTTGATGCTATCCGGAGCTCTGTTCTTGCAAGTAGTTAGTGCGGGCGCACTCACTCTTCCTCGTGACTGTACACGGTAAGCGCAAGAGCGTGTTACCGATTCCTCCCTTTCACGGGGAGTGCTGGAGCGCGTCACCGCTCCTTTCTTTCCACGGTGAGCGCATCACGCACTTCCCGTGCGTTACCGCTTTCTCCCTTTCGCGGTGAGCGCTCAAGCGCGTTACCACCCCTCCCTGTTTCCACACCACGGTGAGCGCAGTAGTGCATCACCGCTTTTCTTTTTTGCCATATACCAAGCGCAGGAGCGCTTTGTTACTTTCTCTTGTTTCCACACCACGGTGAGCGCAGGAGCGCATTACTGCTTTTCTTTTTTGCCATATACCAAGCGCAGGAGCGCTTTTTATTTTCTCTTGTTTCCACACCACGGCTTTCCTTTTTATTTTGCCACGTATCGAGCGCTGGAGCGCACGGTTACTTTATTTCCTGTTACGGAAAACGCAGGAGCGTATGACACAGTAACTACTGCTTAAGGAACCCCCTGTTACTCCGAGACTGGTTTCCAGTGCTGGTGCGCTACCCGTCTTTTCCTAGTACCTAGGTGGTAGGCGCCTCTACCGAAGATTCCTGAAATCATCACTTCCTTTAGGTGACGGTCTTTCTCTTTCTACCTTTTTTTTCCCCCAAAAAAACCTTTGTGTCATCATATTTTACATACAGTTAGTTGTAGCATGCATATAAACAGTGTAGCATGGATCTAATACATCTTAATAAGCAGAACATGTTGCAGAGGTACATAGTATTGATTGCGTGGTTGTAGCCATTGTTACAATATAGTTTTAAAAAGGGGGGTGATACCGTTCTTCTCTTGATTCATATAGAAACTTTATATAAATCGGGCTGCTACCCAATACTATGATTCAGAACATTGTTATGGACTGACCTCAGGTGATGGGATCTGCAAGGGAGGGTCACAAATATTTCCCCGGAATTCATTCCATTTATTCCATACTCTGGTCCATTTCTGTGGGCAACCCCTGTGTGTGCAAACGGCCCTTTCAGCCACCATGGCATTGTCCAGGTCTTGCTCCCATTGTGAGCGTGTGGGTGATGTCCCAGAACCCCAGTTTCTGTCTATGTTCCGCTTTGCAATCGTCATGCCTAATGTTGCCCAGTTTTGTAAGGCTAGGTTGAGATCAGTGGGTTGCCAAATGTTAAGGAGGCAACATTTTGGGTCACAGGGGATTTCTGCTAAACCAACCTCTGAAATTTCTGCCAGTACCCTTTCCCAGTAGTGTTGTATATTGGGGCATTCCCATATTATGTGGTAAAACGTTCCAATTTGACCACAACCCCGCAAACAAAGATTGTCCAGTGTGTGTCCCAGCTTATGTAATGTGGTGTGTGGGTAATATACTCTGTGAAGTATTTTCAATTGGATGAGTTTAAGCCGGGATGGAATCGCTGCCTCTCGGGCGGATGCTAGTGCATCCATCCAATGTGATTCCTCTATGTCCCCCAGGTCCGTCTGCCATCTATCTTTTAATGCAATCATAGGGTCTGGCTGATTATTAATCAGTTTTTTTATATGTGAGGGAGGTGGCTTTGTCTATATAATCCGTAAGTAGCCTGTCTTCCAGAGGGGAAGATTCCACCAGCGTGGTCTCTGGGGGGGATTGCACTCTGCAGTGCGTGTTTTATCTGGAAATCTCGGTATTGTTCTGAATCCACCATTCCATACTTCGCTTGTAGGTCTGTAAATGGTATTACCACACCCTTCACCCACAGATCACCTATTTTCGAAATTCCTATGAGGTCCCATTTATCGAACCCCTTGGTGTTCGCTAGGGTGCCCAGTCGGTGCGTTTCCCACAAAGGGGTGGCCTGCGTCAGCACCTCTTCCCCTCCCAGGGCCTTTTGTGCATCGTGCCATGTTTAACTGTGTGTGCGGTTGGTCCCGTGAGTGCAGTCTGTTTCCTGCTGCTGTATAGTGCCCTCAATAATCTGTTGGTCAGTAGGATGCTTCGATCTAGCCAAAATGCTGGTTCGTCCTGTGAGACGTGGAGCCACTGTTTTATTATCATCAGTTGTGAGGCCCAGTAGTATAATTGGATATTCGGGGAGGCGATACCACCGTCATACCAACTTCGTGATAATTTGTGTTGCGCTATTCGGGGGGGCTTTCCATCCCACAGTAATGTAGTTACTTCCGCTTAGATGGTTTTGAAGTATTTAGGAGGGACTGGAAATGGAGTGTTTTGCAGCGCATAGAGAAAACTTGGCAATGCCAGCATTTTAAACAGTGCAGCTCTTCCCAACAATGTCAACGGGAGGGATCTCCAGTGTTTAACATCTGCCCGGAGTTGTTCTAGGGGCTTCATCAGGTTTTCTTCCATGAAGATGGACTCTGTTGGTGTGACATATATTCCCAGATACTTGAACCCCCTAGTCGCGACCTGCAGTTCGCAACCCTGTGGGAGTCGTGGCGTGGGTCCATGTAGAACGTATAATAGCGATTTTGTCCAATTGATCATATATCCGGATACTTACCCATACGCTGTGAGGATGTTCTACCATTTCTTGATGTATATCCGTTGAGGCAATAAAGTGACCGATTGTTGGTTATCCTGCCAGGCTCCAGGTCAGGAATGACAACGAACTCCACGGAGGGTCCATTATCATTTCGCCACACCTTCAGGCACTTCCCTTTCCAGGATTCCTTCCGCCGGTCTTCACCACGCCCCAGTCTGGTACTGATCGCGGTAGGACAAGGGAGCAGGTTGGAGACGGTGGAGGTTATTCATATCATCCCTGCAAGACTACTCTACAGGCAGACGGTAAGGCTCTTGGGGTCCATGACAAACAAGCAGTCGTCGAGTTAGGGGAAGACTGGAAGCCCTGATCGATGCAGATGAGCTGCAACCACCGCCATCACCTTTATGCACACCCAAGATTAGCTGGTGAGGCCAAATGGGAGCACCGCAAATTTAAAGTGCTTGTGAACCGCAGGTAGAGACGATGGGCCAGCAGATTGGGGAGATGAAAATGGGCATCCGGCAGGTCCAGTGCTACCATATAGTCTCCTGGGTCGAAGGCAGACAGGACCTGAGAAAGAGTGAGCATCTTCAATTTATCCTTCTTCAGGAAGTAATTGAGGGCTCGAAGGTCAAGGATAGGACGAAGGCCTCCGTCCTCCTTTGGGAACAGGAAGTAGCTGGAATAGCAACCACTGCCTACAACGGCCCAGTAACCCTCTCTATAGCTCCCGTGGCCAAGAGAGTTGAGACTTCCTTGCAGAGCAGGGCAAGGTAGTCCTCAGTCAGCTGATCGTACACTTGGAGGCATAGATCAAGGGGTAGTGTCCACAGACTATTTGCAACACCCACCTGTCCGATACAATGTTTTGACAGTGGTGGAGATGATGGCATATTCTGCCACCGAAGGGCCGAAAGTGATCCTGGGGGGCTGGACTAGGAAGGTTTTGCGGTGGAGGGGAGGATGGTGGCTTGGCTTGACTTCTGGTTTCCTGATCTGGCCAGGATTGGGTTGGCACAGCGGATGACCAATTCCATAGCCACAAAAGGAGGGAAAATTGGATGAAGCCCTGAGGGCGGCAGTGAGGCCCACAGACTTGGCCGCAGCCCGCGAGTCTTCAAGGCGCTCAAGGGCAGCATCCACCTTGCCTCCAAAGAAACGGGAGCCATCAAAGGCCATGTCCATGAGATAAATAACGGTGATGGATCAAGCCCTGATCTTTGGACTGGGTAAGAGTGGTCTGCTCAATTCAGACACTCTGTTCATCACCACCCCCTTTTGTAAATCGATTTTGGCCACTATAGGTGTGGCAGGGTATACTCAGACATGAGTCCCTTTCTCACTGCTCCATCAGGATTCAAGCAAGCCGGGCCGAAGAGGCTGAAATGCCAGAAACCGGTCCCCGGTAGCTTGTCTCCTTTCTGGTAAAGAATTGGCTTGGTAGTTTAGTCTGCCCTGTTCCCATGATGCACTGGGCCAGGGACAGACTGATTTGCATATAGCCAGGTTCTGAGCTGGGATGGGGCAGTGAGATAAATAACGGTGATGGATCAAGCCCTGATCTTTGGACTGGGTAAGAGTGGTCTGCTCAATTCAGACACTCTGTTCATCACCACCCCCTTTTGTAAATCGATTTTGGCCACTATAGGTGTGGCAGGGTATACTCAGACATGAGTCCCTTTCTCACTGCTCCATCAGGATTCAAGCAAGCCGGGCCGAAGAGGCTGAAATGCCAGAAACCGGTCCCCGGTAGCTTGTCTCCTTTCTGGTAAAGAATTGGCTTGGTAGTTTAGTCTGCCCTGTTCCCATGATGCACTGGGCCAGGGACAGACTGATTTGCATATAGCCAGGTTCTGAGCTGGGATGGGGCAGTGAGATAAATAACGGTGATGGATCAAGCCCTGATCTTTGGACTGGGTAAGAGTGGTCTGCTCAATTCAGACACTCTGTTCATCACCACCCCCTTTTGTAAATCGATTTTGGCCACTATAGGTGTGGCAGGGTATACTCAGACATGAGTCCCTTTCTCACTGCTCCATCAGGATTCAAGCAAGCCGGGCCGAAGAGGCTGAAATGCCAGAAACCGGTCCCCGGTAGCTTGTCTCCTTTCTGGTAAAGAATTGGCTTGGTAGTTTAGTCTGCCCTGTTCCCATGATGCACTGGGCCAGGGACAGACTGATTTGCATATAGCCAGGTTCTGAGCTGGGATGGGGCAGTGAGATAAATAACGGTGATGGATCAAGCCCTGATCTTTGGACTGGGTAAGAGTGGTCTGCTCAATTCAGACACTCTGTTCATCACCACCCCCTTTTGTAAATCGATTTTGGCCACTATAGGTGTGGCAGGGTATACTCAGACATGAGTCCCTTTCTCACTGCTCCATCAGGATTCAAGCAAGCCGGGCCGAAGAGGCTGAAATGCCAGAAACCGGTCCCCGGTAGCTTGTCTCCTTTCTGGTAAAGAATTGGCTTGGTAGTTTAGTCTGCCCTGTTCCCATGATGCACTGGGCCAGGGACAGACTGATTTGCATATAGCCAGGTTCTGAGCTGGGATGGGGCAGTGAGATAAATAACGGTGATGGATCAAGCCCTGATCTTTGGACTGGGTAAGAGTGGTCTGCTCAATTCAGACACTCTGTTCATCACCACCCCCTTTTGTAAATCGTTCATGTCCATGAGGTCAGCCTGGATATCCCCTGAAAAAACAAATGTTCTCAGCCAGGCGTGGCGACTAACTGCCACTGTCGTGGAAATCCCTATACCTAGCGAAATCGGCGTGTCCAAGCCACATCTGCTGGCAAACTTAGTTGCGTCCCTCCTATAGGAGAGTAGGGTCTGCTTCCTATGGTTGCCCCCACTTTTTGCTGTGTTTCACTGGTTTTTCGACTTTAGTCTGGCAGTGGACCTGCTAATCAGGACCACAGCCTAGCATTTCTCCCTCTAAATTGATACCATGTACTTTAGGTACATACCAGATTGATTACAGAGTTACCTTGTGAGCCCTTGGTATATGATACCTTAGGTACCAAGAGCATAGGTCCCCCAGAGGCCTACCAGGGGCTGAAGCATGTATTATGCCACCCTTGGAAAGCCTTCCAAAATGGAACCACAGGTATGCAATTGCAGTCTGGGTAACGTGGTGTAAGCACCCCTTACTGATTATACATATACATACATACATATAGACACATATATACACACATATATACACACATATATACATACACACACATACATACATACATACATACATATTAACCCCTTCGCAGCAGGGGTAATTCCCCCGCTATGCTGGGGGGCGCGCACAGCGCCCCCTGTGCTCATGACTAGCTCAGCTTGTCATGAGGCACAGTGCTCGTGGGCTAAGACTAGCTGAGCTCGTCATGACCACACCCGTTCCCATGGAACGCACAGCACTGGAATTCTCAGCGTGAGCGTTCCACGGCTCATGACAAGCTCAGCTAGTCATGAGCACCGGAGCACCGGCCCTAATGACAAGCCGAGCTAGTCATGAGCATGGATGGAGTTACCAATCCTGAAGGCAGAGTGCTTGGTTTTGTGTGAGAGGGTGCCCTAGCATGAGCTGAGCCAGTCTGCACCCTTCGGAAATCCTTCCTTATAACTGTTCTATGATATAGCCATACCATATACTTTTAAGTGCATTATAATCTTGCGGTACATGCTAATTTTGGTTTGGCTGCATCAAAACATGTCGTGTTTGGTGTCAAACACTTAGGAATCCTACCCCCCGCCAGTACTGGCGGCAGGGGTAGAATTCCACCCTTATTGAGGGAGAAGACATGTACACACTGGTACACCTGGTAAATGTCTTAAAGAGCCTCAGCATCACAAAATGGATGCTGCTGCCACAGACACGAGTCGGACCTCATGCTGGTGGACAACATTCTGGCAGGCAAGGCCTGGACAATGGGTTTCCTGCCCAGGGAGGTGCTAGCACCTCTCCAGACAGGCTTTAGTGTATTGGGGCAGGGTGGGGTGCATTCAGTGAATGCTTTTCAGACACTGCCTGGGGCACACAAGGTGCTCCATGTATGTCCCAGTTAAAACTGGTTGCTGGGGTACTCATCCCCAGCTCTGGCGCAAAACTGGACAAAGGGAAAGGGGTGTAACCACCCCCTCGACAGGTCCTCCCATAGGTGGGGCCATAGAGTTAGTCCATCCCCTAAACTTAGTATAAGTACAGGAACCCAGTCCCTAGGACTTTAGATCACCCTGGATGAAACTTAAGAAGAAATCTTGGAGCCTGGAGAAAAGATGCTGCAGGCGACCAGGAGAGAAGTGTCTGGCTTCTTTTGAGGGAAGCAAGAGCCAGTCTGGAGCAACCAGATCAGCGGTGTAAATTGAATGGCTAGTGGCCATCTTGGCGACGATCATAAGGGCAAGTGACCAGGCAGACGCGTCGAGTAGGAAAATGCAAAATGGCCCCACGCAGGACTCGTGGAGGGTGCAGGGCTGATCTTTGGTGCAGATGCTGCTCAGGGCTGGAGCTTCTCAATCCCCAATGCACAGCTTCGAGGAGGCCTCGGGGGCTGCACAGTTAGCAGTTCACAGACTTTTCAAGATGGCGGGTCCCACGTCTCTCGTCTCCTCCACGGGTCTCAGCTTTGCTGGGACTGTGGATCGGGCTGTTGGATGTCTGGAAGTCCGGTTCTTGTCAGGCTCTGTGCTCGGGCGGCGACAAAGCAAGCCGTTGATCGTTGGATGGTGCCTGCTTGTGCAGGGTGGTCACTCCTTGACCACAAGTGAGATTCTTCAGTCTTCTTCAAGTAGATCGTCGAAGGTCCAGAGTTTAGTTCCAGAGTTTCAGTCAGTATTAATCTAAAGTCTTGGGACTCAGCTACCTATATACCAGATTTAGGGGCTGGATTACCTGCTAGGTCCCTCCTATGGGTGGGACCAGGGAAGGCGGTGGTTACACCCCTTTCCCTTTGTCCAGTTTAATGCCAGAGCTGGGGCTGGAGTGCCCCAGCACCGGTTTGAACTGGACCATGCATGGGACACCTTGTGTGCTCCAGGCAGTGTCTCATTCCTTTCTGCCCTCCCTGTCCCAATACACAAAATCCTGTCTGGGGTGGTGCTAGCACCTCCCAAGGCAGGAAACCTATTGTCCAAGCCTCCCTCGCTGGAAGGACTCCCAGCAGCAGGAGGTCAGACTTGTGTCTGTGGCAGCAGCATCCATTTTGTGATATTGAGGCTCTGGTTAACTTTAACCGGGAACAGTAGGAACAACATGTCTTCTCCCTCTAGAAGGCCGGAATGTAAATTGTAAAATTGATATGTAAATTGATACTTGTATAGCGCACTACTCACCTGCAAGGGTCTCAAGGCGCTTGTACGAAAACCGCTGTGGAACCCATCCTGGCTTTCCCTGTGAGGCGTCCACTCCTGGGTACCCCCAAGGTGGAGGCGAGGCATACTTAGCATTGTGGGGGCCGTTGTGGAGATTAAGCAAGCTTTTGCCCAGAGTTGCAGAGTGGGACTCCATGATTGGAATAGGCACCAAGGCGAGAATTATCAGGTCCGTGGAATTTTGAGCCCAAGACCCGCCGAGGCGGGGAATTGAACCCTGGTCTCGGGCTAGAACTCTGCATCAGAGTCTGCCACTCTAATCATTGAGCCACACTTCTCCGGAATGCTACCCCTGTCGCCAGAACTGGCGAGGGGGTAGTATTCCAATTCGTATGGCACCTTACTCAACATGTTTTGATAAAGACAAACCAGAGTTAGCATTTAACCGCGATGTTCATAATGCACTTAAGAGTATATGGTATGGCAATATCCTAGAACAGCTATAAGGACATGGTTCCGAAAGCTGCAGACAGGCTCAGCTCATGCTAGAGCACCATCTCACATAAAACCAAGCACTCTGCCTCCAGGATTGTTAAGGCCTGCCATAGGAGTGACTTATAGGTGTATATGTGTCTAGATATAAGGTTAGATATAGGTATACTATATCTAGGCAAGGGGTGATCACACGACCTTGCCCCAGCTGAGTGATCAGCCAGTTGTCAATGTGGATGGCCAGCCAGGGGTGGCATAATACATGCTGCAGCCCCTGGTAGGCCTTGGATGCACCTATGCCCTGGGTACCTATAGTACACTGTACAGGGGCTCATAAGGTGACCCAGAATCCAATTGGTAATGCACCTAAAGTACATTGTAGTGAATTTAGAGAGAGAGCAGCTGGGCTGTGGGTGTGATTAGCAGGCCCACAGCCACATTAAGTCGAAAACCAGTGAAGCAAAAAGTGGGGTGACCATAGGAAAGCAGACCCTACTCTCCTACACAACCCCTCCCCCCCAAACGCAGGGACATTAGACTAACCTTGACCAGTTGTATCTTCATGTTCTAAGTGGAAGTACCTGGAGAGACCATCTGCATTGCCATGGTCAGTCCCTGCTCTGTGCTCCACTGTAAAGTCTATCCCCTGTAGGGAAATGGACCACCTGAGCAGTTTGGGGTTTTCACTCTTCATTTGATTTAGCCACAAGAGGGGCTTATGGTCGGTCTGAATCTTGAAGTGAGTGCCAAATAAGTCTCAACTTCTTCAGGGCCCACACCACAGCAAAGGCCTCCCTCTCAATGGCTGACCAACGTTTCTCTCCAGGGGTCAGCTTTCTGCTAATAAAAGCAATGGGCTGGCCTTGACCATCCACATTAAGTTGTGAAAGCACAGCTCCCACCCCCAACTCAGAAGCATCTGTTTGGACAATAAACTCTTTGAAGTAGTCAGGACTCTTTAAGATAGGTGCAGAGCACATGGCCTTCTTCTGGTCATCAAATGCATTTTGACAGCTGTCCACTGCACCTTCTTTGGCATCTTCTTGGAAGTTAAGTCATTAAGAGGTGTCACAATGGACCCATAGTTCTTACACTTTCTGTAGTACCCAGACAGGCCCAAGAAAGTTCTGACCTGTGTCTGGGTGGTTGGAAGAGCCCAGTCCTTGATGGTCTGGGTCTTACTCTCCAGTGGTTGAACCAGACCCCCACCTACAAGGTGGCCCAGGTACACAACCTTACTCTGCCCTATCTGGCACTTTGTTGCCTTGATAGTTAGGCCTGTCTTTTGCAGGGCCTCCAAAACCTTCTTCAGGTGGATCAGGTCATCCTCCAAGGTGGAGCTGAAGACAGCAATATCATCTAGAAAAGCTGCACAAAAGTCATCCAACCTAGTGAAGACTTGGTTCACCAACCTTTGGATAGTGGCAGGTGCATTCTTCAAACCAAAGGGCATTACCACAAATTGATAAGGACCTCCAGGGGTTGAGAAAGCAGTTTTGGCCTTGGACTCCTCAGCTAACCTGATTTGCCAATAGCCAGCTGTCAAATCAAATGTGCTCAAAAACTTGGCAGAAGCCAAACTGTCAATGAGCTCATCTGCCCTTGGAATTGGATGAGCATCTGTCCTAGGGACAGCATTGAAACCTCTATAGTCCACACAGAACCTCATCTCTCTTACCATCTTGGGTGTGAGGTTTTGATACAAGTACTACTGGGCTGGCCCATGGGCTCTCTGATGGCTCAATTACTCACAGTTCCAGCATTTTCTGCGCCTCAGTCTTTATACAGTCCCTGACATGGTCAGGTTGCCTGTAGATCTTATTCTGTCACCAGTGTCCACCTCATGGGTGCACCAGTTAGTCTGACTAGGTGTTAGTGAAAACATATGTCTAAAAGACTGTAGAACTTGTCTGCAGTCCTGTTGCTGCTGGTCAGTGAGGCTGCCAGCTAAGGCCACACCATCAACTGAACCATCATCAGGGTTCTGAGATAACAGGTCTGGGAGAGGGTCACTCTCTTCCTCCTGCCCCTCATCTGTAGCCATGAGCAAGCCCATGTCTGCCCTGTCAACATATGCTTTAAGTCTGTTGACATGGAGCACCCTGAGGGGGCTCCTGGGAGTGCCTAGGTCCACCAAGTAGGTAACCTCTACGTTTTTCTCAACAATGGTGTGGGGTCCAGACCATTTGTATTGGAGTGCTGAAGGGGGCACGGGCTCCAACACCCATACCTTCGGTCCAGGCTGGTACTCAGTCAGCACAGCCTTTTGGTCATGCCAAGCTTTTTGAAGTTCTTGGCTAGCCTCAAGGTTTTTAGAAGCCTTCTTCATACACTCAGCCATCCTGGAGCGGAGACCAAGTACATAGTCCACTAAGTCTTGTTTAGGCTTTTTGAGAGGTAACTCCCATCCTTCCTTCACTAGACATAGGGGTCCCCTTACAGGAGGTCCAAACAAAAGTTCAAAACCCCCTTCTGTGGGACCTCTCTGTAAGCAAACAGAAGGCAGGGTAGAAGGATGTCCCATCTTCGCCCAAGCTTTTCAGGCAAACCCTTTATCATACCCTTTATGGTCTTGTTGAATCTTTCAACAAGCCCATTACACTGTGGATGGTAGGGAGTGGTGAATTTATAATTTACACCACACTCTTTCCACATTGCAGTCAAATATCCTGACATGAAGTTTGAACCTCTGTCGGATACTACCTCCTTTGGAAAGCCCACTCTTGAGAATACTCACAGGAGGGCTCCTGCCACACCAGGAGCTGTTATAGTCCTTAGGGGAATAGCTTCTGGATACCTGGTGGCATGATCCACTACCACCAGCATAAATCTGTGCCCAGATGCTGTTTGGGGATCCATTGGTCCAACAAGGTCTATCCCAACTCCTTCAAAGGGTACCCCCACCACAGGTAGTGGTATCAGGAGGGCCTTTGTGGTGCCACCTGCTTTGCCACTGGCTTGGCAGGTTACACAGGAGCGACAAAACTCCTTGGTATCTTCTGACATATGGGGCCAGTGAAAGTGAGGGACAAGCCTGTCCCAAGTCTTGCTCTGGCCCAAGTGTCCTGCTAGAGGAATATCATGGGCTAAGGTAAGAAGGAAACCCCTAAAGGACTGAGGTATAACCAACCTCCTGGAAGCACCAGACTTGGGGTCTCTAGCCTCAGAATAAAGGAGTCCTTCATCCCAGTACACTTTGTGGGTACATGTAGCATTCCCAGCAGCCTCAGAAGCATGCTGTCTGAGGGGTTCAAGAGAGGAACAGTCTAACTGTGCCTGCCTCAAGTCTGCCCTTGAAGGTCCACCTGTCCCAAGAAACTCAACCTGGTCAGGTTCAAGCTCTTCTGGGACAGTTCCCTCAGAGGTCTCAAAATCAGCTTCCTGTGAAGGCTGATCTTCACTTGTAGGCAGGGGGAAGGCACTGCCTTTACCCTACTGCTCTTTCTCTTGGGAGGTACTTGGTCCATAGTTGCAGGATCCAAGGCCTGTTCAGTGAGGCACTTTTTGGCCTGTGACCTGGTCACAGCAAGGACATGTGATGACATACCTAACATCTGCTTAATTCAGACACTCTGTTCATCACCACCCCCTTTTCTGAATCATTACTCAACATCTCAGCATGAGTCCTATACTCCACTTCTGACCATTGTGAGGATTCAAGGTCATTGCCCAACAGACAATCAACGGGGAGATCTGCACTTACCACAACTCTTTTGAGGCCAGTTACCACTCCCCAGGAGAATATAACAATTGCCACATTATGTCAAGTCAAGTCATAAAATTTATATAGCGCACTACATACCCAGAGGGTTTCAAGGCGCTTAGGAAGGGGAGGAGGATTATTTGTCAAATATCCACGTTTTAAGCTGCTTTCTGAACGCTAGGTGATTCTGGGTGAGGCGAAGGTAAGCGGGGAGTGAGTTCCATGTTTTGGCAGCCAGGTATGAGAAGGATCTGCCTCCCATGGTGGTCTTGTTGATGCGAGGTACAGTGGCGAGGGCTTGGCTGGAAGAGCGAAGTTGGCGGGAGGGGGTGTAGAAGGACAGTCGAGAGTTGAGGCAATCTGGTCCGATGTCGTAGAGTGATTTGTGTGCGTGGGTAAGCAGACGGAAAGTAATCCTCTTATTGACGGGTAGCCAGTGGAGGTCTTTAAGGTGACCAGAGATGTGTTCGTTGCGTGGGATGTCCAATATGAGCCTGGCTGAGGCGTTTTGGATTCGTTGTAGTTTCTTCTGGAGTTTAGCGGTGGTACCTGCGTAGAGGGTGTTTCCATAGTCCAGTCGGCTCGTGACTAGAGCGTGGGTGACTGTTTTCCTTGTTTCGGAGGGGATCCAGCGAAATGTTTTTCTGAGCATGCGAAGAATGTTAAAGCAGGAAGAGGATACAGCGCTGACTTGTCTGTTCATTGAGAGTGAAGAATCCAGGATGACGCCAAGGTTCCGTGCGTGGTCTGTCGGGATGGGTGCATTTCCGAGGGCTTCCGGCCACCAGGAGTCGTCCCATGCAGAGGGGGATTTACCTAAGATGAGGACTTCTGTTTTGTCTGAGTTCAGTTTCAGACGGCTTTGTTTCATCCATTCGGCGACTTCTTTCATTCCTTCGTGTAGGTTAGTTTTGGCGGTGCTGGGGTCCTTGGTGAGAGATAGGATCAGTTGAGTGTCATCCGCGTAAGAGATGATGTTGAGGTTGTGTTGGCGGGCGATGGCCGCGAGGGGGCTCATGTATACGTTGAAGAGGGTGGGACTGAGTGAGGATCCTTGTGGTACGCCGCAGATGATTTCAGAGGCCTCGGACTTGAAAGGTGGGAGGCGGACTCTCTGGGTTCTTCCGGTGAGGAACGAGGTGATCCATTCCAGTGCCTTTCCTTGGATTCCGATGTTATTGAGGCGTTGTAAAAGGGTGCTGTGGCAGACTGTATCGAATGCTGCAGAGAGGTCGAGGAGGATGAGGGCGACTGTGTCTCCATTGTCCAGTAGAGTTCGAATGTCGTCTGTTGCTGCGATGAGGCCGGTCTCAGTGCTGTGTTTGGCTCGGAAGCCAGATTGTGAGGGGTCGAGTGATTTGTTGGCTTCGAGGAAGGCGGCGAGCTGGTTGTTGACAGCTTTCTCGATGACTTTGGCCGGGAATGGAAGAAGCGAGATGGGGCGGTAGTTTTTGAGTTCGGTGGGGTCTGCTGTTGGTTTTTTCAGAAGGGCGGTGAGTTCAGCGTGTTTCCAGTCTTCTGGGAAGGTAGCGGAATTGAAGGAGCAGTTGATGACGTCTCGGAGGTGCGGAGCTATGACGGAGTCTGCTTTGTTGAAGATGTGGTGAGGGCATGGGTCTGTGGGGGATCCAGAGTGGATGGAATTCATCAGGCGGATGGTGTTCTCAGTGGAGATTGGGTTCCAGGCTATAAGGGTGTTAACGGGGGGAAGATGGTCAGCTGATGGTAGGGTGGGTTGGCTTCCGGGTTGGTTGTCAAAGCTGTTGTGGATGTCAGCAATCTTGTTGTGGAAAAAAGAGGCTAGGGAATCGCAGAGGGTTTGAGAGGGGGTGATGTCGTTGGAGTTGGCCGAGGGGTTGGAAAATTCCTTGACGATGTTGAAAAGTTCCTTGCTGTTGTGGGCGTTGTTGTCAAGTCGATCCTTGAATGCTGTTTTCTTGGCTTTTCGGATCAGTTGGTGGTGAGTACGGATGGCTCTTTTGAAGGCGTCCTTGGTGCTGGTGGATGGGTCTTTTTTCCAGGCCTTTTCAAGGGAGCGGCAGAGTTTCTTGGACTTCTTGAGGTCATCGTTGAACCATGAGGCCTTCTTGATGCCAAGTTTGTGTTGACGTTTTTTCAGTGGTGCTAAGGAGTCGGTGGTGTTGGATAACCAAAGGGTGAGGTTGGAGGCGGCTTCGTTGGCGTTAGAAGAGAGGGCTGGGGAGGTTAGAAGGAGCGATGTGGAGATCTGCTCCGTGGTGATTTTGTTCCAGTTTCTTTGTAGAGTTGGTTGGAGGTGGATGATGGGTTTCGGCTTGTTGTAGGTGAAGTGAACGCAGCTGTGGTCAGTCCAGAGGAGATCCGTAGTGTGGCTGAAGGAGACATGGTTGCTGGAGGTGAAGATGGGGTCGAGTGTGTGACCTGCGATGTGGGTGGGGGAAGTGACCAGTTGTTGAAGTCCGAGGTTGGCGAGGTTGTCCAAGAGGGTGGCGGTGTTGCGGTCGTTGATCTTTTCAAGGTGGAAGTTGAGGTCTCCCAGAAGGATGTAGTCTTTGGAGGGGAGCGCGTGTGGGGTGATGAAGTCTGTGATGTCTTCACTGAATTTTGCGCGGGGTCCTGGTGGTCTGTAGAGGAGGGTGCCTCGGAGTGTGGTTTTGGGGTCGATGTGGATCTGGAAGGGAAGGTGTTCGGAGTTAGCGAGGTTGGTGTCAGAGCTGGTTGAGATGCGGATTGATTTCTTATGGACGATAGCGATTCCTCCTCCTGTATATTCGGTGCGGTCTTTGCGTGTGATCTTATAGTCATCAGGGATAGCGATGGCGATGTCAGGGGCGGAGGAAGCGTTCATCCATGTTTCCGTTAGGAAGGCGATGTCAGGAGAGATGGTGTCTAGTAGGTTCCAAAGGTCAATGGCGTGCCTGTGGACCGAGCGGGTGTTGAGAAGGATGCATTCTAGGTGGTTGGGGTCGGGAGTCTGTGTTGTGGTCGTAGCGGAGATGTTGTCGGTGCCGCTGAATTTGCAGGAGTAGCATGAGAAAGGTCCATGGGTGCGTCCAGGAGCGGCTTGGACGCAGTAGGGGGCGCAACCTGGGTTAAGGGCTAGGAGGATGGCGGCATCGTAGGTAACGCGGGGGGGCTGGGTAGCGCGAGGGGCAGGGGGTCTGGCGCTGGGCGCGGTCCAGGCGTGGACGGGCGTAGACGGGCTTACCTTTGGCGCACCTTCGGCGTGTCCGTAGCGCGTGGACGCTGCGCGTGGGACCATTGGCCATAAATGGATGGTGGAGGGGGCGGAGCGTGGGAGGGGCAGCAGGGAGGCGGTAGTGTGGCTGAGGGGCGGGTCAGGGGAGAACAACAACAGCAAAATGGAGGGTCCGAGGGAAGGCAGGCAGGGGTAGCACTGATAACAAAAATGCAGCGAGTTAGCAGTAAGCGCAATTCAAGCCAAAGCGCTGGTGAAATAAACACTATCAACACAGTTACAGAATATAACACAAGCCAATAGTCAAGTCAAAAGCTGAGCGAGGTCGCGTTGCGAGAGGCAGGTAATAACTAAAAGCACTATGCAGGTAATTACTAAAAGCGCTATGCAGGTGAGGCGCTACAATGTTAGGCAGCGGCAGAATAGTGAAAAGTGCGCAGAAAACGATACCAGGGAAGCACAGGAGGAACCTGGTGGAGCGACCGTCCGGAAGCAGGTCCAGGTGGTAGTGGTGACATTGCTGGCATTGGTCACCAGGTAATTATCACCCAGTACAACCTGTCCAGGGTCCACAAAGTTAGGTATCACCATTGTGACACTGGCACATGTGTCCCTATATGCTTGAGCCACTTTGTTATTTATCAAAGGTGTCTGTCTGTACTTGCCCAGAGTACTGGGACTCACAGTAGAGGACATAGCCATGTCCACATCACAGACTAGAACAGCCTGAGTTGGTATTCTGACTAGGCCAGAATCCTTCTCAGTTCCCATGGTTAACCCCACTACACCCTTGGGTTGTGAACTAACACTGCCAGCTGAACTAGGGGGTGCAGTTGCCTTAGAGCAGTGGTAGGGGCTGACTTTCTTGGTGTAGTCACTGGTCCAGTGACTAGTGGATTTACATACATTACACCAAGGTTTTCTTTGACCATCTTTCTTCTTGGAAGTTTGGGACCCACCCTCATTGGACTTTTGGGGCCCTGTAGAAGACTTCTGGTCTGCCTTTTTCTGATCACCACCTTGGACCTGATTTTTCTGCTTAACCCTGGTTCTGACCCACTTATCTGCCTTCTTTCCCAATTCTTGGGGAGAGGTCAGATCTGAGTCAATCAAGTGCTGATGCAATAACTGGTTCTGACAATTGTTAAGTATTTGCTCTCTCATGATCAAATTATACAATCCTGTATAGTCCTTAACTTTACTTCCCAACAACCAGCCTTCCAAAGCCTTAGTGGCACAATCAACAAAGTCAGTCCAGTCCTGGGTCTGTGTATTCTGGGAATCTCTGAACATTAACCTGTACTGTTCAGTGGTTAAGACAAACCCATCAATCAGAGCACTCTTCAGAACAGTGTAATTGTAAGCATCATAATCACTAACTGTGAGGAGCTTATCTCTACCTTTTTCTGAAAAGGAGAGCCACAAGATTGCTGCCCACAGACTTTGGGGTACCTGCTGTACTTTGCATGCCCTCTCCAAAGCAGTTATCCATTTGTGGATATCATCCCCTACTTGGTAAGGAGGCACAATCTTACTCAGGTTTCTAGGATCAAAGGACTTGTCTTTATCCTTAGGGATATTGCTGCCACCAGTGGGCTCTAGCCCACCTAACTACCTTTCTCTCTCAAAAGCAAGTTTTTCGTTGGCTAGGGCAAGTTGCTCTTTCAATTCGGAGATGGACTTCCCTCATCCTAGCCTGGTGTTCTCTCCTCTGAAGAGATGTCCTCCTCTTCTTCTTCTACAACAGGGGGATCAGTGGTATCTGAAGAGGGCAGGACCTCATCTGCATTCCCTGTAGGGTCTGCACCTGAGGCTTTTAGAGCTTCAGACTCATCTAAGAGCTCTAGGAGTTGCTGAATGGTAGGGTTCGACCCTTGTTTCAGCCTACTTGTGGTACACAAGTGTCTCAGTTCCTTAAAACTGAGAATAGCAAATCTGGATGGTGCCTTGGGAGGGTCACTCTCCACAGGTTGGAGTCCACTGGGCTCTCCCGTGCCAGGGATTGCTCTAGTGAGGTGGATGTGATGCACCTACCTACACTAAGTGTCTTCCTACTAATCCTCTCTAGGAGTTGTAGTCAGGGTGTGCTAGGCCCTTTGTTCTACAACCACTAAGTTCAGTAGAACTTAAGTATTCTAATCTTGTTTTATATGTACCTATAGGTACCTGTATGATCTTTTAAATGATATTGCAAAGGTTACAGTTGGTAAAACAGCAAGCTCAAATCCCAACCGCTGCACACCAAGGTGAGAAGTTGGCCTGGTATATGATGTTCACTATTCTAGTGAGCACCTTGCACCAGTCCTAACAACCCTTATGGTGATGGTTGTAAAGTCAACCTTATAGACCAGCTATCCTAGGAGTAGCATGGACAAAGCAGTCTTAAGCTAAACTCAAGAGGGCATGTGAAGCCAGCTGTACTTCAGGCATAAAGGGATGTTGCTTTAAGCCACCCTGCCATCTTAAGAACGCTGCCCTGACAGCAAACTGGAACCTGTGGAAGCAATGTCCATCGCACAATCAATTACTTCAGAAGATGTTCTCTCTCTCTCCTCAAAGGTTTCTTTTAGCGCCGATTGTTTATCTTCTAGCACGAGATCCATCAGTACATTCATGTCAGACCAAAATTATCATCCAGGCTGTTAATTCTCTTGGCGTTTTGGGTCGGTATGCATGACAATGGCAGACATCATGGAGAACCTTCTGCCTAGATTGTCTAGGCACCTGCCTTCACAATCTGGTGGAGTTGAGACTGATGTATACAGACTTTTAGTTTGATGTTGAGGCACTTGGGCAACTACAGAGTCCGGCTTTGGGTGATCCACTAAACAGGCCAGTGAATTCTCACATGCCTTTTATTTTTTTATCCATTTGAGACAATACCACTGCCAACGACGCTAGATTTGTCATTATCCTTATGCCTTCTTTCCAAATATAATACACTACAGGAATAGCACACACAGGCTTCCTTTCCTGCTCTTTGAAGTCATATAAGAAACAATTTGTCTGTTTGACAGTGATTGGCAGTTTGAACCTCTTAGCAGCACTCTCCACAAGGTTGTGGAATCTCCCAATATCGTTCGGAGGAGAGTCCACTGGGTGTGCAACTGGTGGGGATGGAGTAGGAACTAGGTAGTCGTTCCAATCCGGGTTGGATGGGTCATCAGTAATTTGACCCTCTTCCTGATCGTTATCTCACGATGTAGGATCATCCTTTGGAGGCTTGCCAATGCTAGATGGAGGTGTCCTCCTAGGAGCTACTGTGGTGGGATCGGTCTCTGGGTTCTTGGTGATGTTAGTGGTGGAACAATAGGCTGTTCTAGCAGCAGTGGTATAACTGGCTATGGAAATGTCATTGATATTCATTGAGCATACCCAGTAGACCTTGCAATAAGGATAGTGGCACCTGCACAACCGCTTCTTGTGAAGCAGAGTGTTCATGATGTTTCTGTCTTTCAGAGTATATAGTTTCAAAGTAACCTTGACAATAGGTTTCTGCCCCCTCATAGTCTTCTTCATCTGGACACTTTACATGCAATTCGGAGGGACTATGGACTGCTCTAAAGGGTCTCATCTTCAGATTCTTCACTGTCCTACAGGTGGCTTGGAGGAAGAGAGGACACCTTACTGGGAGAGATGTGTTCTGACAGTAGAATGTGTTAATCATTGGCCGGGTCGTACAGGTATGTCCTTCACTCTCTTTAACAAAGCGCTCATCGATGGTATGCTCATCAATGGAGTCATCGTCGATGGGGCCGTCTTAGTCTTTCACTCTCGACGACGAAGTACTCGTCGACTGGATGGGTGCCGTGAACTATCTGGAAGGCGTCTATATTGTCGTAATCAATGCAATTGTTAAGGTGGTTATTGTCGTCGACAATACAGTTGGGGAAGATGACCTGGTCATCATCGAGGCAACGGAGGCCTTAGTTTTGGCCCTTTCCTTCGATTAATCCATAGCGAACTCCAGGTTTCAGAGCAGGAGCTGGAGGCTCAGAAAAAGAAGTATTTGATGAAATTCTACTTTAAAAAAAAATATTGTAACTGTCCTTTAAGGACTTCCTGGGAGCATCTTGAATACCTTGCTGCTTTGACCTCTTCTTTTTTGTGACCTTATGTAAGAGGTTGATGAAGTGTCACTGTCCTCAGCAGAGGTGGTAGTTCTTTTTGAAGCCATAAGAGTAGCCTTCCATCTCGATCACTAATACTTTAGTAGAGAAGGTGCAGTCTTTCACCTTGAGGAAAGTAAAGGCAATAAATAAAATCCTTGTGGGGGATCATCTGTATGAAGAAGTTTCCTCCCACAACTGCTGTAGAGTCTAAAGGGCCCTTTTTCGGCGATTCAGACTTGGGAGTAATGAAAATAAAGTTTCACAATGCCAGTTGGTAGATAACTGAGCAGAGCTCGGGAAGACTGCCTTCACATGACGTGCGGTACAAAAGCTGAGGGAGCTTGACTATTTTGGGAGTATTTTAGATGGTGCAGTCTCCTGATTGATTAAAATATGGTCCTTTTTTTTTTAAAAGACCATAGATAGGCTCCTAATGTGACTATACATTGTCATTGTGGCCTATGTTAAGGATACATACTGCTTTATTATGGTACCGTGGGGCTCCCACTTCGACATCGGGGAATGATTAAAGCATGTGAATCTATGTAAGATCCAATGCTGGAGTAATATAAAACAATTCAGAGTTGGAGAAATATAGATTACTGCCATTTCCCACATTCGTATTAACAATGACTCAATATTTCCAATATTAAATCTGTAGGTCTCACAAACGAGCTTTGTGTTTCAAAAAAGTATACTTGTTGCAGTTTTTCCTAACGAAATATCTCACTTTAAAATAAGATGCATCAAATCCCCCAATATCCAATCGCATTTCGGGTATCAGAAGCCATGCTTCAAGGACCAATCTCCTTATCAACCCTCCATGGATGAAATTGTGTTTCTCGGGTGGAGACACAAACTTGTGCACGTCCATTAAACATTATCTAGAGGGACGCACTTACCAGAAATGGGACAGTGATTGTAGTATCTGTTTGCGCGTAGAAACCAGAGGGACACGCGCTCAGTTGCATACATTAAGCAAACAAACATTAAAACAAATTGTAAAGCGGAAAAGCAGAAGTGATAGAGAATCACAGTTTGTCATGGGATGATTCACATAGGGAATATTCCCCAGTAGTGATCTAGTTTTTTAGGGTCAAACATCCATTCTCATAATGAGAAGAGACTAAAAAGTGATTGTTTTCAGAGCACCTATAATAAACTGAGTCATAAGGCTTAGAACTGAAGTTGGCAGTGTAATTTAGCAACAAATATTTGGGCTCAACCTGTATCTAGCAGCGAAAGTCCGGAATATAACTTTACATAGATAATTGAGCTTGCGGTCAGTGCTGCATCTGGAGTATCACTTTATTACCTGAGGGTTTTGGGATCCAGTCAGAACTTCGCAAAGTGCCAGGAGCACAGCAGGGTCTTTGAATGCCTCCCTCAGCTGTGCAGTCGCCTGCAAAATAGAAGACATCTTTGTATTAGGACGTGAGTAGGAGGCTGAACAGAACAAATGGAGACACATGTGGTACAAAGTAATCACAAACATAAATAGACCCAGTTGGAGAGCCTGAGAGTTGTTGGGGATGAAGGGAAAAGTTGTATAGAGAAGATGTGGAAGAACACAAAGCATGGGACTTGGGCATCCAAACCCAGAAAAATAGCGCTAGGTAGTAGGTCTGAAACCACAGACTGGAAACCAACTCGGTACAAAATTCCTTTAAATCACAAAAGAAGGCAATTAACTACCAGCTGAATACAGTCAGTGGGACGGAGTGGAGACTGAAAAAAGCCTAAACACTAGAATCTCAAATAGGCATGTTTCGATGAGTTGGGTCAATGCCCACAAGATAAACAGGAAAATACATTTTATTGCTAAAAGAGGCAAATAATCAATCAGCATAGAGGTAGACATCATGACAAACATAAATGAGAATCTCCAAAAGTAAAACATATTGATCAGGCACAGGGTCCATGGCCACAGAACAGAATGCAGACATGCACATTGACGCTTAGTAAGCCTAAACACAGGGAAATTATCCAATATAATGCGAGCGATGCAGAACAGAGACCCACCCATGAATCCCAAAACGAAAGTAAACATGCATTGGCAGGCCGCATAGCCAATAGGTCTCGCCTTTGGTACCTATTAAGTGTTTAGCCATGCAGTGAATAAATAAACAGGAGGAAGGAAAGTGAAAACATGTAAATATGCTTAAAAAAAATGCAAAAACATATATAGATATCTCTACTCTCGAAGACCAACAGAGTCAGCTTTAGACTTGGGGAACCTAGTTGAATGTGCGGAGTGCTGTTCACATGTGAAGATGCCTGGAATGTGGAGACATGCTGATGCTCGGATTGAGAGGAGTTTTGTTTGACTCCCTAGGGTGCATCGATTGACGCCTCTGGGTCTTCTAGTCCCAGTGTGCTACTTCTTCGTTCGAAATATGCATTTGTGTTGGTGAATGGCCTGCGACTTCGTTGAGCGGACGATGGAGGCCAGAATCTACACGGAGGGCAGTTTCTGTTAGGAGCTTCCCATAATCACTTTATCCAGTGCAAGTGTGCCAGGTCCTGTAGGTGCTCAGCACCGGAGTTCTAAAAACAGGTACAGAGACGGCCCTTTCGGGCTCACGCTTTCCATTTTTGACCTCAGGGTGAAAAAAAGCTTAACTCGGCGCAATACCACCCATCACCGCCTTTGATGAAGCTTCAAAGAGACTCCTGTGTTATTCATGCCTCCACAGTCAGGTGCTACTCGGAGATCTGATCACGTGATCGAGATCTGAAAGCGCACGCGCTGGTATCTACAGCACGCAGAAGAGGCGAAGAGCCTAGGTCAGGCTCTAAATGTGACAGGTCTCCATGATAAAGGCGCTTCTAGGTAGACAGCTGCCAAGCATTGGCAACTTCAAGACATGTTTCAGAGCAACGATAAATAAAAGTAAATATTTCACAAAGTTTGGCTTTACGTCCCTCAAGGAGCGTTGTGGTTATTTCACCAACTCACAATTTCAGAATTGAAGCATTTTCAACATTATTCACAACAAAGTCAAGGTTGTTACTCCTTTATTTTACGCAGGGAGCAACCACTGACAAAGCCAATAGTCCTGGTTTGTTTTAGGAGTGATGTTAGTTCTTGTAATAGATCTGGATGCATTAACAGTTAGAGGCATCAAAGCACCAGTCGGGCGGCACACTGTGCTAAGCACAGATGTGTAGCTTACCTGTTTAAATCACACCCTTAATTGCACAGGCCACGCTCCTTCGAGAGAGCCCTGTTCCTTCAGTTTTTTCACCCGACTTAAAAGACTAAACTAGACACGTCCATAGGAGCATTGGAGCAAACGTCATCAGGGGAAGCTTGTGCCACCTGCACTACCCAGTAGCAGGGTCGGATTGGGATCACAATTCGGCCCGGGCACTGACGAAAAAAGTGGCCCACATTCAAGAGGCGTGGCCCATATTTAAGGGGCGTGGCCCACAATCAAGGGGCGTGCCCTTTCATGAAACACCATTTGCACAGACAAGGAATGAAAGTGGGAGGATACTGTTCTTGCACACGACACAGGGCCATGCTGAGCAAGTAAAAAAAATAGCAAGACCCCTTTTTGTCACAAAATTATTCCAGCCCTCCAGCACAGGAGCACCTGAAAAGCAGCAAAGCCCCTGCTATTACTAACCTACTCAGCCCTCCCCAGACCTTCAGCTCAGGAGCACATAAACAGAGGTAAGGCCCCTGCAATTAGTAAAATTAATCAACCCTCCAGGCCTTGGGAAAATGTCCTGGCAGGGGAGCACAAAACACAGCTTTCTGGGTCATCCAAGGTAGCCAGGGGGGAGGCTGAGGTGAAGCTGGTGCATGGGAAGTGCCTTCCCAGTGTGTCATGGCAGTTTGAGTATTTACCATTTACTGTAGTATTACCCTTGTACCTGTGTATGGTACCCTTTTGTAACTTGCACAAGTCACTTTTCTCTTGTAACACACTGTTTGCTCCTCTCACTTTTGTTTGCTTTAGATACTTGCACAAGTGCCACCATTGCCTATGTAACGTTTGTTCTTGTGCTGGAGTGTCTGCCATTAATTGCAGTATTACACCTCTACTTGTATTTTGTACGCTTTTATAACCTGCACACATATCTCTTTTTCCTCCTGTAATGTATTGTTTGCTTCTCTTGTATTTTGGTTGCTCACTATTGTCACTTTTGATTCATGTAACTTAACGTTTGCTTTTGTAATTTGTCCACTTATAATTTTCTCTGCATGTATTATTGCAGTTCCTAGTGTGAAGCGCTCTGACACCTTCGGGTAAAGTCCACGCTATATAAAATCGCATAAATAAATATATAAAACAAAAAATTCCAAACATTACCAGGCCCCCACAGCAAGACCCATTCTTCCTCGCCCACTATGCCCTGAATGTGAAGGGCTGTGGGCGAGGTGTTAAGACTAACACCGTTTCTGGGCTGCATGGGCACCAGGGGGCCGAGGTGCAAATGGCTCAAAGGCCTGAGAAACAGCTGGCCCCCAGGGAGGCCGATTATTGCAAACAATCACCCCTCCCCAGCCCAGCCTCAGCTTGATTGCTTGGCAGGGTAGGGGTGAAGGAGAGCCCACAGCTGACAATCGCTGTCTGGCCACACAGCGAGGCTGCTTTAATTTTCTGTCTCTGCGCACTCTGTGGGCCGGTTTTTTCCTCCCCTTTCCTAGTCCACTCTCTGTGGACTGGGGAGAAAAAAAAACGGCCCACAGAGGGCACTGAGGTACCGGCCCTTCGGCCCATTCCCGAATGCCCGCCTTGCCAATCCGCCCCTGCCCAGCAGGGACATCGCCTAAAATAAACACTACAAAACTTGCGGTGTGGATGGTAGCACGTTTTTAGGGCTCGCCTGCTGATGCGCTTCTGCGCATCGCTGGCGAAGCTCTAATGTGGCTTATCCAGTGTTGATCCACCACTGGCGTTTCCACTGGCGATTTCTTCAAGTGCATGTGCTTTTTAGGTCATTGCGCAAGCGCAAGCCCTAAAAAGCGCGTGCACAATGCCACCAGCCGCCTGCCTGCCTGCCTCGCATTACCAGATCAAAGGCATCCCGCCCCCCTCCCACAAGCTTCTCAGCGTGTGCTCTGCCTCAGGCCGGCATTTCTCCTCCCCATATTATTCACTGCTCGGCCTGCTGCTCCCCATGCGTCTCGTCACCCTTCCTCCCTTATGCTGGACCCCAAGAGATTAAAGTGGGGAAGGGATGCGAATGTATGAAATTAATTAATTAGTGACCAGTTCAAATGTTCGGTTTACATCCTAAAGCTTCAACTCCAATGACATTTCTACAATTTGCAACTGTCCTTCCCAAGATTCCCAGCTAAAAACCACAGCATGTTTGTATTGGGTCCTGTCAATTCAAGATGTAAGTGGGGTGTTCTGAACACAAGCTGTTCCCCGCCTCTAATTTATTTAACTGTAACCCTTCTGCTGGCCTTCTATTCCGTGTTTAACGCAGGCTTTTGAGAATAAGTAGCCTGTTGTCAAGTGTTATTGCGTTTATCCAAGATTTCACACCGCAGTACAGTATATTACGTCGATGTGCACCGCAGGAAGGATGCACTCGATCACTCATGGGTCTGCTCAAGTGTCACTGCCCCATGCTTGTTTTACTTTGCTTACCATGGGGCACCCACGCTTTAGCTTTAAACATGTAAAGCCAACGCGTTGGTGCCGTGATTGCTTCAAACGCAAAGAAATAGAAAACAATTGACAATTTTTTTTCTATTGCTTTATTTTTGGTGCAATCGCGGCACAGCCTTAGCTTTACATGTTTATGGCTAATGCGAGAGTGCCACCATTGTAATAAGGTTTCACAATGTCCGCCGCATGCCAAACTTATTTCCATGGGAACCGCTTTCTTTCACAGGGTTGTCGCAGCCGCCATCTTTCCGTGCTTCCAATAGGTTCTCAGTTCCCTTTCTGCCTCCATATGCCCTCCCAGCCTAATCAGGGCCGGGCCGAATGCGAGTGACTCGGGATGGGGTCCTGCTTTACATTGCGACTAACTTTTATTTACATGGACGCAGTTTTCCCGCTACAGCACGGCGCCCGCTTTCATGTATTCACAGGGTTGCGTCAGCTGCCATCTAAAGTACAACCGGCAAGTGCAAAATGTTAAAATTGCTGACCTCCAAAGTTTTGCCATATGAAACCTGCGCCTGAGAGTCTTTTAAGCTTGCAGTAAATGTCTGTAAGTGACTTCCGGATTTCTCTTGTGGCTGACTTTGGCAGTGTAAAACTGTTGCTTTGTGAGAATAACTGTGGATTGAACTGGGAGTCAACTGTAGCGTTTCCAACACTGCCGACATAACTACAGTGTTATTACATCTGCTAAGGCACGGCTGAAAGATATAACGATATGCGGCCGGTAACATTTCAGGTATATGAACAGCCAGCCTGGCGTCGGTAGAGGCAGGCATTTTTATATTTATTGGGCAGGTGGATAAGATACGAACCTCCACTGAGTACGGAGGTCACCCCTGGTCAGATTTGATGCCCCAGGCAGTATGAGGCATAGGTTGGCTGCAGTTGTCGTCATAATTATTTTTCTCGATGTTGTGTGCTGGTGTTTGTATGCATTCCTTGCTCACATGGTTATACGCGGATGTCCAGCGCCTCAATGACCTCTCTTACGAGTCTGTGCGATTTCCCTCACCCCCTCCCCTCACTCTTGCTCTCACATTGGAGGAGAGGTGTTGGGTGGGGACTTTTATTCATGTCTGGGCTGCGGCCCCCGTTGCTCGCACCGAGGGCTGCCTGGCGGTGCTGCGGGGGAGGGAGGGGAGCTGGCAGTGAAGCAAGGCGGAGCAGGCTGGTCTTTTATTTTGGATCCATTTCACAGAGGAGCAACAGCACCTTGAAGTTATACAGAGCTGTAGGAATACATGAAAACAACCATTGTTCTAAGATTTGCTTTTAGGTTAGACGTAAACTGTCGAGGTATGGGACACAGCACAGCGCCTACACGTTCAATCTGTGGTCATTGGTGCTTTATTTCACTGAGCTCAAATTCGCCACACAAAGGAAAGCAGTTTTGAGGAGCAAGTTACACATTTTGTAGCGGGACCGAGGCCATGGGCGGTGTGTTCACCACCCTCTGTAGTTAATAATGCCTCAAAGTAGATCTCATGAGGCCCGCAAACCACAACAGACTCATGTTAGCTTGGTGGTTCAATAGGTTAACTTCACGCACGCACTGTAGAAACCTCTCACCGCAAGGTCGAAGGGTCTGATCACTGCCGGTCTAGTCAACTCCTTACACTTTAAACGTTGTTAAATTCCCCCAAATGGCTTAAGTAAAGATAACACTAAATGGCAGTGCAGCTTTTACGCGTTTCACTGAGCATACCACTTTTTAGTTGGCTTTGTCTGCCTTGATGGTTGTGTTTTTTTTTCCAGAAGAGCGCTGTGCATGTTGATTAGACTAGTCATTTACATTGTCCGTTGTAAATTTGGACCTACAAGTCCCAGCATGCCCTTTGCTATTTGCTGATAATCCACGACGGGCTGAAACCAGTCTCGTGATACGGAGCCAGTTGACAGCTTTGATAACAGACAATTGTCCACGTGGTGGCCGCTGCTTTTGACACGAGGCCACCATTAAAACAAGAGTCCATGTTATCAGTAATTAGTTATCAAATGCAGTGGTCTCATCTTGCCAGCGAACCGCCCTCATGGCATGGGCCTGGTGACTCCTATGTTAATATTACCAGTCAATAATCCGTGCCGTGACCTCTGCCTCGTGCCTAGGTGTCAGTTTCCAGCTGTGGTATTATTAGCAGTCAATCTACGCCATGGCCGCTGCCTAGGGTCAGTTCAACACATATTAAATTACAAATGCTATCGGTGTCACATTTGCGAAAGTTAAAAATATTGGAATTGTAAATGACAAAGCTATTAATTTCGCAATTTTCAAAACCAACACATAAATAAAATATTTGTCATTTACAATACCAATAGCTCAAACTTTCCTAATGCGAGACCTATTGCATTGCAAATGCTTGTTGGCCCTGGAGACTGGGTCTCTCTTTTTGTCTGACTCTCCCTTGACCGTTTTGCCTGAAATAGACATGTTCGCCTGCAAACATCCGTGGCAAGAAAATAGGGCATGCATTATGTTGCCTAAGCAAATAGATAAATAAACAATGCGCTATATGTCCCCTTCTGTGGAGATTTTAAATGAAACTTAATGAAATAAGTTAATTCTCAAGGTTGCGAAGTTTCAGTGTTTTTTCCAAAGCATTTCACATAAACACATCACAAACACATGAGCAGCCCATAAGGGTGGTCAAAGAAGCATGAAAGAGCGTGGCCATGAAAACACACAGAAACCTGTCAAAGATGTGTGACAAATGCTTGATGTACTCCACTAGTCACTGAAGGAAACATCTCCTGCAGTGCCCTGGGCATTCCTTTTAGTATTTGTAAAAAAGTATCTCTGTATATCCTGGACCAAAGTAAGGTACAGTGTGCACAGAGTCCACAGTCCTCAGAGGTATGGCAGAGGCTAAAGTTAGATATAACCTTACTCTCTAAAGTGGTAGCTTGGTCGAGCAGTAAGGCAGTATCAGCGAACAGTGTAAAGCATTTGTTGTACACAATCAGTCAGCAAATGGTCTCACACACTCAAGAACTGAACTCCAGGCCAATTGTTTTGTATCAAAAGATATAGTTGGTTTATTTTAGAACCAATAAGGTAGCAAAATATACTTTCTCAGAATGAGTTAATTTAATTAAGTACTTTTCAACTAGGCAATAGACTTTGAATGCAATAGTTACACTTTGTTGCAATAGGCAACACAATGCAACATTGAGCTCAATGGGAATTTCTAGTTGAATGCAATCATTTACTGTTTAGATTACTTTTCTAAAGACTGGATCCTAGATTCAGTCCCAGGACAGGAGCTGTAAACAGTTAAGTAAAAGAGTTTGTTACAGTAGTGATTTTTAACGATTATTGTATTTTAAAAAGTTAACACACTTTTTCAGCTGAAATTACCAATGTTATCCTATGGAAGGACATTCAAGTTGCAGGTAAAGTAGGTTCTCGTTACTTTTGTAATCCAGTACTGGACTCCTAGGTTCAGCAGTGAGTCCCTTATCTAAAACAGGTAAGTAATTACGTTTTGGTAGTTGGTACGATTTTTAAAGAATATTTGTAGTTTACAAAAATCGACAGAAGACATTTCACAGAAAAATAGTAAATGGTTTCCTATGGAAGAAAATTCAAGTTACTGATAAGTACGGTTAAAATTACTTTTCAGGGTTTGTGCTGGGCTAGAAGGTGCAACACCGAGGTCCCTCCTTATCACAGGTGAGTAAATCGGAATTCGTTGTTTGGCTGATTTTAGGTGAATATTTCAAAGTTCCCAAACTCCACACTTAGAAGAATTTCTGAGTGAAACCAGTCAATGTTAGCCTATGGAAGAAAAGTGAGTTATCAGCTTTTAGGTCAGTACTCGACTGGCAGAGTTATGGTTCTGGGCATAGACTCAGAAGTCTCCCAGGGTCAGGTAGGTACAGTTGGTACACCCTCAGCGGCAAAGGGGCAGCTGGGTGCAGAGGTATTTCGGCCCAAAGTTATCCTATGAGAGGCAGGGGGCCTTCGGTTGGATGCCTTCCGGCTAGCAGGCCACGCGGCTGTGGGAGCTGGGCTCCTGGTCACTTGTATATAAATGTGCGTTTCTTGAACCCAAGCTCCACTATCACATGGGCACTCAAAATAACCTTTCATACTCTTTAGGAATGATTGTCTTCACATATTATTTATGCTTTCTTCTTTTTTAATTTCCATTAGCATGTTAATTTTCAAATCATTAACTTTTCAAATTCATTACATATTTTTTCATTCATTAAATGCCCAATGCATTTCAAGCATGACTGCTCTTCCTCAGGGGAATTTTTTTCTGAAACAATATAATAATATGTCGGTACATTACCACCTAGGTGTACAAACACGTATTTGATCAAAAAATGTTATAATGCATTTCATGTTCCCACTTTGTTATGGTAAAGTTGTATTACACTCACATGTCATGTTGCATTTTAAGTACAAAACGTATCAACCGGTCTCACCCCGTGCTACATACACAGTAGGTGCATAAGTATTATTGTTCCAATTATCATTATTGTTTACTAAGCCACGAACCTTATACGGTACTTCTCTATTCTTGTACCTGCTGGTGTAAACGGTAAATAATAAATCATAAGCGGGTTACATACATGTTACGATTATCACCGCATGTATATTACTATCTTATGTGGGTATCTCAGTCTTAGAGTGATTTTCAAACGCTCGCTGCAGTGTAAAGTAGTGTGGCTCACTGGTTAGAGGCGGCAGACCCGAGAGCAGAGGACGGCCCGGGACTAGGGTTCGATTCCCGGCGCGGCAGGTTTCTGGACCAGGGTCAGCGGACTCGATAATTCTCTCGCCTCGGTGCCCACTCTGATCAGCGATCACACTCGGCAACTCTGGGCATTAGCTTGCCTCATCTTCACTAACGGCCCCACCAAACCGCCGGGGATGCCTGGTCTCACCCTGGAGATACCCATTAAGGGACCATCTCTCAGGGAAGCCAGGAAGGGTTTTGCAGCGGTCGAAGCGCCTTGGGACCCTCCAGGTAAGTAGTGCGCTATATAAATGCCTATACATTTACATTTACATTTTCCCTCCGTAGATTTCGGCGTGCGTCGCTCTATCCCCACCGTACTCTATGTGTATCCATGTCCGATCACGTGGTGTGTGCGGATCCAAAATGAGCAAAACTAAAAATGGACTATGTAACTTCTATCTCCACCGTACTCTATGTGTATCCAGGTCCGATCACGTGGTGTGTGCGGATCCAACATAAACAAAACTAAAAACGGACTGTGTGACTTTAGTATTTTCGACTCGATATGTATAAGACTCGTGTGAAAGTTTTTCCTAATATACTTATCCTGTTTATAGTGATCCCGTGTGTGAGTATACAAACCATGTAGAGAACTTTAAGGATGATTTAGGATTATCCAAAAAATAAATTAAATCAGATACATTACATTACTTTGCTAATTGTCCTATACAGGTCATCCAATATCATCATGTCCATAACTGACCATAATTAATATCACTTTATAAGTAACAACTTAGTTCCATCCGTTCGTTTAACCCCTTCAGGTGCAGGGTGCATAAAAAGTTCATCCAGAATGTCTCTTCTCAGCAGTTGATTATTATTGTCTCTTCCTGGCTGAATTGTAACTAGTTCCAATATGCAAAATTTCAATTGCGAAGGATTGTGTTTAGCTTCATTAAAGTGTGCTGCTACTGTTGATTTAAGGTTTTTTAACCTGATATTACATTTATGTTCTGTAAGCCTGGTTTTTATTTTTCTTTGTGTTTTTCCCACATAGGACAAGCCGCATGGGTATCTTAACATATATATCAGGTTACTGCTGTCACATGTTCCTGAGACTTTCAACTTCATGGGTGTTCCTTTCGTAGGGTGATTAATAACATTCCCTTTGATGATGGCTGAACAGTTCCCACAATTGTGACAAGGCAATGTTCCTTTGTATTTCTCTGTATTCGCTTTTTTGGGATTCTTGATGAGTTCCTTAATATTCTTAGTTCGTTCATATGCGAATATTGGTGAATTCGAAAAAATGTCTTTGAAATCTTCTAGTGTAAACAATGTCCAGTGCTTCATTATAGTTTTTTTGATGCTGTAACTGCGTGTGGAGAATTTTGAAACAAATACTGCCCTTTGTTCTTCCTTTTTCGTTTTTGCGGTAAGCAAATGTTGTCTTTGTAATTTGTCCGCTCTTTCTGCAGCGGCATTCAGGATGGGTTCCGGATATCCTCTCTTTTTGAATTTGCATAAAGTTTCTTGCTTGTGAAATCCTAGAAGTTCATGTTGATAAAGGCATGAAACACGGTCAGAGAATAACATTTGCTGGAGAAGCAAACCAGGACCCCGGCGTTGAACCTGGAGACATAGTCCTTGTTCTACAAGAAAAGGAAAATGAGATATTTCAGAGGGATGGAAATGACCAACACATGACCCACAAGATAGGGCTTGTGGAGTCGCTCTGTGGATTTCAGTTCACATTTAAGCATCTTGATGGACGTCAAATTGTTGTCAAATAGCCACCAGGAAAAGTAATTGAGCCAGGTTCTACACGTGTAGTTCGAGGTGAAGGAATGCCACAGTATCGTAACCCTTTTGAAAAAGGCGATCTTTTCATTAAGTTTGAAGTGCAATTTCCAGAAAGTAACTGGATTAATCCAGAAAAACTCACAGAACTGGAGGATCTCTTGCCAGCTAGACAGTACCCCAGCGAAATTGGTGAAACAGAAGAAGTAGACCTTCAAGAGTTTGAAAGTGCTCGTGGATCAGGCCAGAGATGTGAAGCCTATAATGATAGCTCAGATGATGCCCATCAGTAAACATTTGGAAATGAGTTGCACAAAGGATTTTCTTTTCAAGTTTTGCCTGGTTTATGTTTCAACAATCCAGCTGGATTGTGTAAGAAATCCAGATGAACCAATGGAAATCTCTGTTGCTGTATGTGTAACTTTAAATTGGTTATATAGTTGTGAGAAATGGGATCTCTGGCAGGCCAGGGCTTGCGCCAAGGTCAGTCAGAGATCACCACTCCCAAGTCAGGGCAAGGGGGTTGCACGCCAAGATAACCCCTGTTCACCCTCTCGGTAACGTGGAGCGAACAGCAAGGCTAAACTCGGAGGCTATGTAGGTTAAGTATTTGCGCGCGCACCCACCAGCACCAACATCCAGGGCCCCCCACAAAAGGAACTCCACACAAGGTATATATGAAAATAGTCTTTGTATTAAAAAGGACACATTGGATAGGAACACACACTTTACAAGGTGCCAGAGGCACGGGCAGGATTTACAAGGGACTATGTACAGGGCAGGGCCAAGGGACCACTGCTAGGAATATGCACTTGATGGAATTGGCATTAGAACATATAACAACTGGGAGCTTCATAGAACTAGCATTAGCACTCACTCTAACCAGAAGCAACCTATATGAGGCATTGGAACACAACAACTGGGAGCTTCATAGAACTAGCATTAGAACTCACTCTAACCAGAAACAACCTACATGAGGCAATGGATATTCAGGAGGGAAGGAATGACAAGGCACATAACATCAGACGCACCTTCAAAGGCGCTACACATAAGTACTCTCAGGAAATCACATTTAACATTAGCCAATAACTTTCAACAGGCCAACTGGCCTTTCTGGGGCTAGGACGCCCAATGTCGCCATGTCAGGACAGGCTGCAGGGAGCTGTGAAAAAACCTACATGTGGCAGCTGCCCACAAAGTGCTGGGCAGCTGTAGATGAAGGGGGCCGACGTGGGAGCCTAGCATGCTCTGGACAACTGGAATGCCCCCCTGAGCCTCTTGGGGGACTCGGCAACGCTTGAGGCCCCACGGACCTCTTAGCACCACAAGGGACTCGCTGGAGGGGGGGGGGGCGGGCACCGGCAATGTGCCCCAACGCCCCTCCTCCCAGTCTCTGCACTCACCGGGTCGTGTCTCCGGCGACTCCTCAGGAGAACTCCCGCTGCTCGGGACTCTCGGGTGTCACGGCCTCCTCTCGCTCTCCGGGGCTCTCGGGAGCCCCGGGTGGTGGTGGGGGGGGTTCAGCAGCTTCTCGGGGGCAATACAGGAGCGCGGAGTAGGTTCCCGCCGCTCACTGCTTCATCTTGCTCCATGGGCCGAACTTTGCAATTTCCTCGGGCCGGCAGCCAATCAAGGCGCGGCCCGGGGAATGACATCACGCAGGAATCCCGGGCCGGCAGCCAATCCCGGCGCGGCCCGGGGCAGAGGTCAGGAGGGGTCCGGGCCAGCGGCGGTGAACTTGGGGGGATAACGAGGGGTAAGCTCCCTCGAAAATACGGCAATTAAGGGGATAAGCGAGGTAGGCACTCACTGGGGGCTCGGGGACCTTCACGAGCACGGGGCAAATGCCGGGTGGGCACCGGCTTGACGAATAAAGCGCTCCCAGCGCTCGTAACAGAAATGAAGCGCTCCCAAGAGCTAGAGGGCATGAACCAGCGCTCCCAAGCGCTAGGTAGGAGGAACAGTGCTCCCAAGCGCTGGGGGTCAAAGGAAAGCACTCCCAAGCGCTAGGTGCACAGAAAACAGCAAAGTCCATAAGGAGTCCAGGACCTCAGTTGGAGCACAGCAGCTCCTAGGAAGGAAAGTCCATCAGATGTCCAGGAGCAGGGCAGGGCCCAGGGAAGCAAGCCTTACCCTGAGCCCAAGCAGCAGCACGTCCCTGGTAGATTGGGAACAAGAACATTTTCAGAGTGTCACAGCACCCTTTTTATACACAACATCCTTTGTCTAAAGGGGCAGGCAGGGGGAGAACCAGCTAGAACTGGTTATGGGGGATTATTTTCACTGGCCATGCTAGAGACAGACGCACCCCATTGTGGAGCCAGCATTGTGTGGGGAAAACCCAGCCTCATTCAGGACCCTCAACCCAGACAGTCAATCCACAAGCAGGCCCAGGCTCACTCCTCCCCTCACATCAGCATGCTAAACACTCCATTCACCACCGGGGCAGACCCTCCCAGACTCTTGGAACCAGGCTCACCAGCCAGCCTCAGGCCAATCACACGCCAGAGACAAATTACACAAATATGCCAACTTCTAAAAGTGGCGCTTCTACACTAGACCCAATCATACCGCATATACCATTGCGCAGCATTCAATCTCACAAGTTCACACATACCAGACTCGACCCTGCACACCCCACGCATCAGGAACTAGCAGGGATACATACATTCCCCATGCATTCCTATGGGAGGGCTGGCCTCTCACAGCACGCACTCAGAGTGGGAATCACCATCCCCAGGTTACATATAATAAGCAAAAACTTCAGGGGTGAACCTGCCAGAAGGGCCAAGTCCAACAATAGTATTTACAGAGTGTATAATTTAAACTAACCACAATGCTTACATCTTCAGTTTGAATGTTCTGTAGCAGAATAAAGCACTCAAAATGAAGACCCAACTCCCTCCTGGGTTTTAAGTTTCAGTCCTTGTTCCGGTGCTTTCATTTTACTGGTTCTCATGTACATTTTAAGTTTCGTATTTTACATTGAAACTTCACTGTAAAATGTGTGTAGAATTTGTCCTGAAGCTTTGTATTTGGACGCAATCGCATCAGCTGCTATAAAATAGAATACTGAAATTCCTAGCTTGTATCTATGAGTTAGATGCATGCTTTGCACACAAAGGGTGTAGAGCAGGATGGGGCAAGAAAGAGCACAGCAGGAGTTGTAAAGTTTGTTTTCTACCATCTTGTGACAGGTTCTTGAGATTAAGTAATAAAAGGCAGTTAGTGTGTTATTTCATTTTTCTTTTATTACTTTTAAAATTATTTCTTTAACTCCTGAAGTTCTTTTGGCGAGGGCTGTGCTCTTTTTTCCCTTGTCTCCACTGCAATGCCCACCTTGGCTATTTGATGTTTTTCTTCTGAGGTTTTGAGGAGCACTGTTAAATGTTGTACAGGAAACACTGCACTTTGAGGTCTAGGATGACTTAATAAGTCACCTTAGATAAAGTATTCAATTTTTATGGAAAAAATAAATAGTACACTATAATGCCGATTAAACTCTTCAATGATAGGGAGTAATTTTATTTCACTTGCACACAGGTTTCACGCACTTCACCTACATTGAGCAATTCCAATGCCAGATGTCCCCCACATCCTAAGTCCTGAAGAGACCCTATATCCATGTTAGGGTCGAAACGCCGTAGACAATTGAAAAAGCGAACCTATATAAACTGACATTCTATCATCTTATAGATGTTATGTATTTGAAAAAAGAAACTGGTCGCTTTTGTAGATAAACTTTATTTGAAACCTGCACATATTTCACAAATGTTATTCATATGCCTTGGTTCATAATTTCACTTGGGACACAATCCTCAATTGTAAATACTTGTTGAGGAATTGGTTTACACATTTTGGGTTTTTCAATACAATTACTATACAAACCAAAACAGTGCATCTGAGGCCATCTGATATCCCACTTAAAGCCTGTCTATACATGCAAATTTTCGCTCTTATTTTATCAATTCATATTAAGTATCTTTCTCCACAGGAACCACTGTTTTTCTTAAAATGCTGCTGGAACCCAAGCATAAACTGCGGGCCACAGGTTAGAATCCTGAGTGAGTCCATTCCACTTTTCATCCTCTCGCGGCCAATAAAAAGCAGAAGTACCGTTAATGTGTAGTAAAAAAAAAAAAATAGAACAACGACGAACATCGCATTCGCAACTCTGCAAAACCGCCTATTTCTCACAAAAATGCGCATTGTTTTTGCAGTGCTACCGTGAGAAAACAGCTTCACTAAAACGATAGAATATTGGTGTTCAGGCCATATTTATAACAATAAACAATTGCCTGAAAGGACGCTGCGAGCAGTTATTTACGGAGAAATACAAATCTGGAAAGCCCACAGAAGGACCATCACCATGTGGAGGCTGCCTAGAGCGAACGACCAGAGTTGCCGACTCGTGAGCTGAGGAACAGGTGAGTCTTAGCGTCCGCTCAACATCCTGTGATTCTGGGCAAATCTCTCCCTACCTACCTACCTACCAAACATAGAAAGAACAAGCGTGCACGCCTCGAGCTAAAAGTGGGAGGGGTGGAGGGAGTGTGGCCCAAAGCACACAAAGCGTTTCCCTTGCGGGAGCAAGCCAGGGGCACCATGTGTTTGTAACTTAATTACAAATGTATGAGTTACTTACCTTCGGTAACCATGTATCTGATAGAGACTATTCTAGTCGCAAATTCCTTCACGTAGAATTATCCCCAGGCGTGGGACTGGATCCGGAAACTTTTCCACAGCATCCCTGCGCGCCGGGGGTAGGGAGATTTCATGCGACTACGCCCAAGTGTAGTCTGCGTACATGACTTCAGCGATTTCACATAAGACCCGCCCCGGCGCGCCTACGTCAGTTTTTTTTGGAGAACTTTTCTGCACCACAACACAAAACCACCAGATAAAAAAAAACTGTGGAAACATGGGAACACTGTGTGAAGAGCAGAAAAATTGGAAAGAAACGGTGACTAACAACACCACACAGTAGTGTCAACACTGTAGAACCCAAAGGCAGGGAAAGAAGAAAGAACAAGCAGAGCCCTGCGCAGCCACCCTGCCAGCACATAGACAGCCTCCCACCTCTGTGCCCCAGAGGCAAGGAACATGCGTAAAAGTCATGGCACACGTAGTAACCTACCACCCCAATCCTGAGCAAGGAAGGAGACCAGTCCCATGACAGGCAGGGACAACAAACCTCCAAGCCACCCCAACATAGAGGGTAACCACCCACAAGGGAAAAGGGCAAGACATGGCCAGATGACCCTTAATCAGAGGATAGCAATGGAAGGAGGAGAGGAGAGGACAGGGATAGAAAGCAATCCCCCCCCCCTTAAACCTGGAGTAGCCAGAGCAGCAGGGCACCAGAGCACCGGAACCCCATCCTTCAAAGAAGCAAGGGAGGAATGAACCGCCTCCAGACAGAGCCACCCGCCAAGAACAATGAAGACACTCACAGGAGACTCAGCCCCCCCACCGGGAGGAGAGTACCAAAAACCAACCCAAGGGTCCTCACAGAATAGGGGATAAAGGGCGGGCCGTGAAGGAATCTGCGGCTAGAATTGTCTCAACCAGATACATTGCTTCCGAAGAGAAGTAACTCGTACATCTGATACAATACTAGCCGCAGATTCCTTCCTGTAGAATAGATACCCTAGCAATAACGCTTGAAAACGAGGGTCTGCGAAATGACCCCAACAGCCAATACAGAACAGAGAGCCCCACAGGGGACCAGATCTGTGTACCAGGTAGAACCTCGTCCCTGCCAGCAATAGGAACCCCCACAAGCTGAACCCCACCAAACCCAAGAGGATGTAGGAGGGAGAAGGCGGCTGAAAATCCGTACACTCACAGCAGAGGAACCAAGGGCAAGGTCGGAGAGGCGGAAGCACTCCACTCCCCAACAAAGCAACATAGCTTCCACCCAATGCCAAGACAGGAAGAGAGGAAGAAGCCTAGCGGACCCAAGGAAGCGAGGGAAAAGAAGGCGAACCCACTCCAGATGGAAAGCAACCTGCCAGCCAGAACAGCTCCGGCAGTCAAAAGCCGCCAGAGGCAAAAAAAACAGCCTAAGGCCTCAGGAAGGCCAAGTAGGCGTCGCCTGGCAAGGGAGAACACAGGATCATTCCAGACCTCAGGACAGGAGCAGGGAGAGGAGGAGATGCCGGGCACACCACTACGAGTGGCCGTGCACACGACCTCAAGAAGCAAAAGCAACCTACATAAACGCCATGGAGAACAGGCACGCAAAGGCGACCAGAACCCCCTAGCAGAGCGCAAGCCTTAGGACAGCTACCACTACCCCACATAGGGTACGTTAAGTCCCAAAATATGGGAACCCTCTTTGAAAGAACTTCCGCAGCAGAGAAAAAACAAAAGAACCACAGGAAAAAAACATCCCCGTGGAAGGCTTGACAAGCAGCTCAAGTAAAGCAGAAGGCCTAATCTGAGGGCCAAGTCTGCGCAACAACATCGGCAGAACACACACAATCAACAAAAGGGTCATCCAGCAGCCAACAATCCTAAAGTCCCAAGGAAGGAAACAAATGGCCAGACAACACACTCCACAGCCAGAACAACCGGACTAAGAAGGCCCAGAATCAGCCCAACTCAGGAGTCACTGAGGAGGGGACGGAGGAGGACGACGGAGCCCCGCCAAGAGCATTTGGATGGCGGAGTCAGCCGGGGAATGGAACAACAGGCTGCCATCAAACGGAATGTCGATAAGTTGCTGTAGGAGAGTAGGGTCTGCTTCCTATGGTCACCCCCACTTTTTGCTAAGATTCTATGGTTTTTCGAATTTAGTGTGGCTGTGGGCCTGCTAATCAGACCCACAGCCCTGCCGTTCTCTCTCTAAATTGATGCCATATACTTTAGGTAGATACCGGATTGGGTATTGGGTCACCTTTGTGAGCCCCTGTATAGTGTACCATAGGTACCCAGGGCATGGGTGCATCCAAGGCCTACCAGGGGCTGCAGCATGTATTATGCCACCCCTGGCTGGCCAACCAAACTGACACCACAGGCTGATCACCCAGCTTAGGCAAGGTGGTGTAATCACCCCTTGCTTCGATATAGTATACCTATATCTACCCTTCTATATAGACACATATATACCTATAAATCACTCCTATGGCAGGCCTTGACAATCCTGGAGGCAGAGTGCTTGGTTTTATGTGAGAGGGTGCCCTAGCATGAGCTGAGCCCCTCTGCAGCTTTCGGAACCATGTCCTTATAGCTGTTCTATGATATAGCCATACCATATACTCTTAAGTGCATTATAATCCTCGCGGTTAATGCTAACTTTGGTTTGGCTTTATCAAAACATGTTGTGTAAGGTGTCAAACACTTTGGAATATTTCCCCCCCTCCCGCCAGTTCCTGGCGGCGGGGGTAGCATTCCACCCTTTTAGAGGGAAAAGACATGTTTGTTCCTTCTTTACCCGGCTAAAGTTAAACAGAGCCTCAGCATCACAAAATGGATGCTGCTGCCACAGACACGAGTCTGACCTCCTGCAGCTGGACGAAATTCCGGCAAGGGAGGCCTGGACAAGAGGTTTCCTGTCAGGGAAGGTGCTAGCAACTCCCCAGACAGCAATTGAGAAAACAATCTATTACATTACAGAAGCTTTCATCAACCACCACTCAAGAAACACCTCCCATTTTCTCAATTGGTCAGAATTAAAAGGATAGCCTCAACTGAAGAACTATACAACAAACACAAGCAACAAGACAGCCTGTAGTGTATTGGGGCAGAGTGGGTTGAATGAAAAGATTATTTTCCAGACACTGCCTGGGGGCACACAAGGTGCACCATGCATAGCCCGGTTCAAACCAGTTTGCTGGGGCACTCCAGCCCTGCTGGCACGAAACTGGACAAAGGGAAAGGGGTGTAACCACCCCCTTCTCAGGGTCCACCCATAGGAGGGACCTAGCAGGTAATCTAGCCCCTAAATCAGTATAAAGATAGAAGCTGTGTCTAGAGACTTTAGATTCATCCTGGAAGAAACTTTGATACGAACTCTTGGACCTTCGACGTTCTATATCGACTAGAAGACTGAAGACATCTCCCTTGTGGTCAAGTAGTGACCACCCTGTGCAAACGGGCACCACCAGTAACTTGCCGGTTGGCTTTGTCGACGCTCCTGCCGGAACCCGAAGGCTCAGCTACTCAGGAACTGAACTTCCAGACTTCACCGACTCCGATCCACATACACAGCAAAGCTGAGACCCGTGGTGGACACGTGAGACGTGGGACCGGACACCCTGGACATCCTGCATTTTGCCAACAGTGCAACTACCGAGGCACCCTCAAAATTGTGCATTGTGGTTTGAGAAGCCCCAGACCAGAGCGCCATATGCACCGAAGCTCAGCCCTCCACGAGTGCGGCGTGGGGCCTGCTCCTACATTTCAGCTCAACGAGTCTTCCCGGTTGCTAGCCCGTTGGCTAGTGAGGCCTCTGAAGACGAACCTTTGAAACTAACCTGCTTTTCTAGTTGCTCCAGCTTCCCTCCAAAGGAGAAGCCCCCCCAGACCTTGCTGGTCTGACTCGAAGCCCATCTGCACTTCCTACATGGATTGTGGTTACTAAGGCTTGTTGGGTCCAATCTGGATACAGACACCGCAGTCAACTAGATCCTTCGTGTAACAGCTCAAATCCAGCTCCTGGTCATAGTCGACGCCTCCTGGTCCTCATGGCTGCAGATACTAGCTTCGCATCTTCACCTGAAATCACTTGACATCGCCTGGTTCCTTCCTGGTCCCTGGCTAGTGACCCAGACTCTGTCTCCTCTGCTTTCAGGTTCTTCTCGTCTCCGATCCACCCGGACACTTTTCCTCTGGTCGTCTGCAGCACTTCTTCACAGATCTCCATAGAAAACATTGTCGAAACCCGACACGAAAAGACACCTATGCACCTAGCTTCCCTGGGTGAGGTAACTCTAGTACTCCAGTGCTCCCCTGAGTGTTTACTCTTGAAGTGTCCTAGTTTAAAGGGGTTTTACCGTAGTCAATCCGGAAGAGTCTTAAAACTGTAACTTTGTAACTTCTAAGTTCTTCATTGCAAGTCAATGTTAACTCGCGACTGTTTAGACACTGCACACGTCTCCCATGGGTCTCCTACTTCCTAACCTTTGGTTGTCTAGTGTAGCCCCAGCGATTCCCTAGGCCTATTCCTGAAGTGGTTCTTACACCACTTACTTAGTATATGGTTTGTGAGGCCCCTAGGGCAGAATTGTATTTGTGCAACTTATAGTATGCTAAATGAGTAACTTGTAATGTATTTCGATCTCTGACCTCAAAGAGTTCAGAGGGGTTGTGTTAGAAATAAATACATAAATATTTGATATATACCTGGTGTGGTGTCCTTTCATTTGGTACTCAAGGGATTCTAATTGGTAAAACAGCTTGCTTCACATGCTCTGAGGTTTTAGCCTAAGACTGCTGGTCCATGCTACCACTAGGATAGCTTGTCTATAAGGTTGACTTTACAACCACCACCAATGTGAGGAGGCCGCCTGTGAGGAGGGACGAGATGGACCAGAGAGTGATGAGGGGTCGCCACCCAGCCTCGACCCGGAGCGGGACGAAGACGGTCCACCAACCCCTGTGGCTCCGCACGGTCCAGCTGCTGCTGTAGCAGCGTCACCAAGGCCTTAGACAGGACCACCTTGTCAAAGGACCGAGAGAGGCTCGGGGATGCTACCCGAGCCCCAGCGACCTCCCGAGACACCACAGGGACTCCCGCAGGAGTTTGCGGCGAGGCAGAGATGCCGTGGAGGAGGTGCCCCGGAGGAGCCGCACCCCAACAGCACTACATCCTCCAAGCCTAGATCCAAACTAGTCGGCACTCAGACGCGAGTCCCATGCTCTCCACACCACTGGAGTCAGGCTATCCTGGCTGAAGACGGCTGATAGCCAGAAACCGTCCTAGGATGCTTGATTCCGATCCAGGAAAGACATGGCTTGGCAGTTCGGGCTGGACTGTTCCCATGAGGCACAGGGTCAAGGCTGATTTGCAAATGGCCATGTCTGTACTGGGGTGGAGTGGAATGCAAAAAAAAGATGGATTTAGGCCCAGATCTCTGTACTTGGGTAAATGTATGACATTGTTCTGCATTCTATCCATCAACTGTTCTTTTTGCATTGGCCGGAGCCACCAGATGCGCCGTGGAGGGCCCCGCGCAATGCAGGTGTGAAAGGAGGGGACACCAGCGAGGCCTGCAAAGCCGCCGTGTATGTCTCCATCTGGACTCTCGACGCCCGAACATGGGAAACGGTGGATAGGACGACAAGCGGTTTGCATCACCCATGGAGAGTCCGCACCCCCAGCAGGCCGGAAGCCCCTGGGACAAACTGCAACACTTACCTACCAGGGAGCGACGCTCACGTGACATCAGATACTGCCGTGGTAGTTGTCCTCGCCCTTCTCCGAAGCCGTCCACCGAAGCAGACCGAGGGGAGGATGCCGACCTGGAGAGACACAATGAGAGAAGTTTTATCCAGCGCTCCCGCCGAGACTTCAGCTTCAACTGTTGGCACGCCGCACAATCAGTGGTGCTGTGATCCTCTCCCAAACACCACATACAAATGAGGTGGGGGTACGTCACAGACATAAGACGCCCACAAAACGTGCAAGTTTTGAAGCCCGAAGGCATTCGCACACTGTTCCATCAAAAGAAATGGAAGGAAAAAAGGGCCCCAAACAGGCCCGTAGCAAGGACAAGATCCACGTTGCATGCGGAAAAGGAGAAAACTGACGTAGGCGCGCCGGGGTGGATCTTACGTGACCTCGCTGACATCACATACGCCTTTGACGCCTGGGCGAAGTCACGTGATGTCGCTGTAGGAAGGTGGATATCGGACTATGGTTGCCCCCAACTTTTTGCCTGGTATTTTGCTGGTTTTTTCGACTTAGTTGACCTGGGGCCCTGCTATTCAGGACCTCAGGCCCACTGCTCTCTGTAAAATGGATTCCATGTACTCTAGGTACATATCTAATTGGATACTGAGTCACCTTATCAGTCCCTGTACAGTGTACCTTAAGTACCCAGGTCATAGGTGCACCCAGGGCCTACCAGGGGCTGCAGCATGTATTATGCCACCCCTGGCTGGCCATCCAAATCTGACACAACTGGCTGATCAATCAGCTTGGGCAAGGTGGTGTAATCACCCTTTGCTTTAGATATAGTATACCTATATCTAAACATAAGATGGACACATATATTCCTATCAGTCACTCCTATGGCAGGCCTTATCAATCCTGAAGGCAGAGTGCTTGGAATTATGTGAGATGGTGCTCTGGCATGAGCTGAGCCCGTTTGCAGCTTGCGGAACCAAGTCCTAATAGCTGTTCCATGATAACGCTATACCATATACTCTTAAGTGCATTATGAACCTCGCGGTCAAATGCTAACTTTGGCATAGCATTATTAAAACATGTGGAGTAAGGTGTCATACGAATTGGAATACTACCCCCTCGCCAATTCTGGCGACGGGGGTAGCATTCCACCCTCCTAGAGGGACACGACATGTATGTAACTGTGAACCCCGGTTAAAGTTAACTCTAGCCTCAGCATCACAAAATGGATGCAGCCACCACAGACACAAGTCTGACCTCCTGCTGCTGGGAGTCCTTCCAGCGAGGGAGGCTTGGACAAAGGGTTTCCTGCCTTGGGAGGTGCTAGCACCACCCCAGACAGGATTTTGTGTATTAGGTAGGACAGGGCTGAAAGGAATGAGACATGCCTGGGGCACACAAGGTGTCCCTGTGCATACTCCGGTCTAAACCAGTTCCTGGGGCACTCCAGCCCCAGAGCTGGCGCAAGACCGGACAAAGGATAGGGGGTGTAACCACCCCCCTTCCTGGTCCCACCCAGGGGAGGGACCTAGTCATAGTGCAGCCCCCTTTAGCTGAAAAGGTAGGAGCTGGTCCCATTCCAAGTTAGATTAATCTTGACAACTTCCACGAAGAACTCTTGACCTTCGCCCTCCTGGTTACCAGAAGACTGAAGAATCTCCCCTATGGTCAGGGAGTGACCATCCTGCTCCGCAGGCACCATCAAGCTCCTGTGCGGTTTGCTGTAAGTCCTTCCTTCCTGGAACCTGACGACCCAGCTCGACGAGACCCGGACCTCCAGACTCCTCTGACCTCTACCCACATCCACAGCACAGCTGGGACCCGTGGGAGCGACGAGCAACTTGCAGACGGTCATCTTGAAGAAACCTGCACAGCGCTTCCAGCACGACCGCCAAGGGATCCTCGAGTGAGTGCATTGGGGTCTGAGAAGCCCCACACCGACGCAGCTCCTGCATCAAAGACCAGCCCTCCAGCATCCACGTGATCTGCGTGGGGCCCTTTTTCCTGGTTGCTGCTTTTCCTGTTGTCTGGTCACTTGCCGGCTGGCTAGTGACCTCTGAGACGACGACCCGAAGATTTCAACACTGCTGGTCTGGTCCCCCAGACTGGCCCTTGCTTCCTTGTAAAAGAGAAGCACCCCGGACCCTCCTGGTCCGCACCAGACGCCATCTTTGTTCTATCGCGTGGTTTGCACTTGCCAAGGCCTGTTGACCAGATCGACGATCCAACACCGCCAGCAGCAGCAGACTACGTGGGACAGCTCTGCCTCCACCCTGGACGTAAAGAACAGCTCCTGGTCCGCGCAGCTACAGAGAGAAGTGTCCCTTCCACCTGATCGCGGCGACAGCATCTGGTTCCCTCCTGGTTCCAGCATGTCACTGGCTAGTGACAGAGACTCTGTCCCCTTCCCTTTCAGGACTTCTTCCTAGTTCCATCCTTAGAACCACCGGACTCCTCCATCTGGCCGCCTGCCAGCAACTACTTGTTTCAGGCTCCATCAGGATCAACGCAGCAAACCCGACACCACTTCAGCCCTATGCACCCACAGCCTGTGGGTTAGGTAACTAAAGCTTCTAGGTGCTGAAGTCAGTGTTCACTATCCTAGTGTCCAGGTCCACTGTTTTTCCTCCATCCAGCCGGGTTCGTCCGGAATCCGTAACTCTTTAAACTGTAGCATCCATAGACGTTGGTACGCATCTCGCATGTGAGTTTCCACTCTGCACGCGAGTCCCGTGGGCCTCCTGCTCCTTACTTACCTAGTTGGTAGCGTAGTCCCAGCGATCCTCCAGCCTCTGGATCTCCTTACAGTATTTTCTTTCCTCGCATTCCATTGTTTCAAGTATATGGTTTGTCGTGCCCCTAGGGCACCATTGTAAATTGTGCAACTTAACGTATTTTTCTTAAGAGTTTGTCATGTACTTAGCCCTCTGACCTCAAAGAGTTCAGAGGTGTATGTTAGTTAATAAATACTTGTTTATTTTCATAACAACCTGTGTGGTGTTCTTTCACTTGGTATTCAAAGGGTTATATGTGGTAAAACAGCTGGCTTCACATGCCAAAAGAGTTTAGCCTAAGACTGCTTTGTCCATGCTACCATTAGGATAGCTGGTCTATAAGGTTGACTTACAACCAATCACCATAAGGGTTGTTTGGACTGATACAAGGTGATCACTAGAACTAGTGAGCATCATATATCAGGCCAACTTCACAGTCGCCTCGCCCCCGGCACGCAGGGATCCTGTGGCAAAAAAGTTTCAAGATCCAGTCTCACACCTGGGGATAATACTACGTGATGGAATCTGCGGCTAGTAGTCTCAATCAGACATATGGTGTCAAGCTAGCAACCGCAAGGGAATCGCCAAACGTGCACGCGTTGCCATTGAAGGCAATGGAACGCATGCACATTTTTTCTGGACACAAACCAAAAAGATAGATTAAGGTCTTTTTCCATGCGCACCGCTAGGCGAGACCTAAAAATGACCTTATTCTAGTTGTGAAGTGCTGATCAATAAATACCGACAGACAAAAATAGTGATCCCATATCTAAACAATTTATTAAAAAAAAGGGGACTTTACTCACCCCCCTTTGCGGAGTCTTTTTTAGGTCTTTATGTTTAAGGCACTTGGCACTTAAACATTCATAATTCAGTGCTAAGTTAATTTAATTATGAAGTTTTATATAGCGCGAACTTGATCCTGAAGGATATCACAGCGCTTTACAATGCGTACAAACACCCTGCTGATTCATGGCCGAAACCATGCTCATTTGATAGATTTAGGGTACGTAGCTTTGCATTTTCACTACACATGACATTTTACACACACATACATACCATCCTATTGATTGGATGACTTCTACAACTTCTGCTGCTTACTTTTAAGGAAACACTGAAATCTTTTTTTAAGAAACTCTCGACTTTATGTGCCCCTCCCCCTCAAATACCCACACTAGGTGCACTGTATTGTTACCTCCTATGTCCACCACTACCTCAAGCCTTTCTTCCAACCCTTGCTGTCGTCCTTGTGTGCTGCTACCCCACCCAATGAGCTCTGTGTTGTTCCCTCCACCACAACCCCATCTATTGCTTCTCACACCCAGGCCGTTTTCAATTTTTAAATGTATCTATACCCCTTGTTTCAAACGTATTTGTTGATCTATGTGGCCACTTCGACCGCTATCTCTATCTATATCTCTCTATCTATATCTATCTCTCCATCTATATCTATCTCTCCATCTATATCTATCTCTCCATCTATATCTATCTCTCCATCTATCTATATCTCTCCATCTCTCTCTCCATCTCTCCATCGATCTCTCTCTCCATCTCTCTATCTCTCTCTCCATCTCTCCATCTATCTCTCTCTCCATCTCTCCATCTATCTCTCTCTCCATCTCTCCATCTATCTCTCTCCATCTCTCCATCTATCTCTCTCTCCATCTCTCTCTCTCTCCATCTCTCCATCTCTCCATCTATCTCTCTCTCCATCTCTCCATCTATCTCTCTCTCCATCTCTCCATCTATCTCTCTCCATCTCTCCATCTATCTCTCTCTCCATCTCTCCATCTCTCCATCTCTCTCTCCATCTATCTCTTCATCTATCTCTTCATCTATCTCTCCATCTCTCCATCTATCTCTCCATCTATCTCTCCATCTATCTCTCCATCTATCTCTCCATCTATCTCTCCATCTATCTCTCCATCTATCTCTCCATCTATCTCTCCATCTATCTCTCCATCTATCTCTCCATCTATCTCTCCATCTATCTCTCCATCTCTCCATCTATCCATCTATCCATCTATCCAAACAAAAGAGGAGAAGTGTGGCTCAATGATTAGAGCGGCAGACCCTGATGCAGAGGTCTAGCCTGGGACCAGGGTTCAATTCCCCGCCTCGGCGGGTCTTGGGCTCAAAAATTCCACGGACCTGATAATTCTCGCCTCGGTGCCTATTCCAATCATGGAGTCCCACTCTGCAACTCTGGGCAATAGCTTGCTTAATCTCCTCAACGGCCCCCACAACGCCAAGGATGCCTGGCCTCCACCTTGGGGGTGCCCAGGAGTGGACGCCTCACAGGGAAAGCCAGGATGGGTTCCACAGCGGTATTCGTACAAGAGCCTTGAGACCCTTGCGGGTGAGTAGTGCGTTATACAAGTATCAATTTACATTTACATAAGCAACAAGAAGTCACTCCACGGCGCTCTCACCAACCGTTTTTTTCAGCCTTGTTGCTGCTCCTTTCTCACCTCCTTTAATTTGTGCACTCTGCCTCTGCGTTTCAAGGCTATTACGCCTCTTCATCATGGGCCGACAAACACACACTGATTAATCACCTTCATTTGCAGATGCCTTTATTAAGTACGATTACCCTGAGTGGGCATGGCAACATTCATTAGCACAATGGTGTGCTGGGAGATGTAGTCCTTTGAGATGCATTATTTGTTGGTTTACTTGAGTAAGTTCAATGCTACGAGGTCCCAGTCTGACAGAAAGCACTGAATATGTAGTCATTATTTTAAACTTTAATTACACTCCATATAAGATAGACCGCTACAAAATGCATCAAAGGGTTTAAGATAAAATGGTGCTTCAAATGCAATTCTTTACAAAACTGTCCCTTCAACACCCCCTCAGGGGTAGTAAGCGCTATATAAATACAATTAAAATTAAAAGCACAAACTTCACAGCTCAGTTGTTAACTATTTGCACTACCATTTAAAAATACATCTTTGTCTTCTTTTCTTTTTTTTTAATGGTAGAAACAAAAGCAAACGCTTTGCTGTGCTAAGATGATCCTCTTCCTAGCTTTCAGAACCAGGCAGAGTTGTTTAATAAAATAGAAGTAAGAAAAACCCAACAGACCAATGGGCACAAACTGAGAAAAAGAATGGTGGGCTGAATGGTTCATCCTGGGCAATGCATCCCCCTACCCAGGGCAGGAGTCTTTCTGCCACCGGGGAAGAGGTAGAATTTAACACGCTCTCGGTTGATCCATATTTATTTATAAAGTCAGAACAGTGCCCCAAATAATCCAGATTCTCTCGCTTGCCACAGGGATGCAGAAATACAGTTAGGCTCTGGGCTGGGGGTGAAGGCTGAAGCGAAGATAAGGCTGCTCCCCCCCATTCCTTAAGAAAAACAAAAAAAATCCCTGGCATCTAGAGGGCTTTGTACCCTCCCTCCTCTCCCACGAGAGTGGACTAAGTTTATATGCTCCCAACCTCCCTCCCCCCCCAAAAAAAACCAAAGGGGGTAACATTTCTACTAGGGATTTTAGCGGTGCAGAAACAGCCTGCGATAATATGGCTCAATGCCTGGGGGACCCAACCCCTCATTTCATTTTTTTTAAAATATGTAGTGCCTAGTTGTTTTTTTGCCTTGCAGGAGGGCAGACTGGAGGCAAACCCCCTTCCCCCCACTAATCTGTCCCTTCTGGCGAGGAGCAGTTGATTGGAGGAGGGGGGGGGGGGGTCTAAAAAGATTTGAACTAATTTGGAGTGGGGGCAAAAACCAATGGCACGTCAGTCCGCCATACCCCATTTAATTTTTTTAAATAATTTATTGGAGTTCTAGTGGGCTTTCTGCTCCCCTGCCTACACTGGCGGAGGTCACATTGGTTCAAAAATACAATAAATTGCCACCCAGGGGGCATAATGACTGTAGCATCCTTAAAAGGGTGCAACTGAAAGCACAAGATCAGGAAGGCCGCTCCACATATTTATTTGTTTATTTTTATATCCAACTATTCCCCAGCGCTTAGTGGGCTTTCTGCTCCCCTTGGGAGCGCAATGGGGGTAACAGCCCAGAACTGCAGACAAGTGGATTTAAAAATCTATTTCTGGAATGCCGAGCCGAAGATACTGGCCAAATTACTGGCTACCATGCTGGTCAAGGTAATTACAACAATCGTGCATCCGGACCCAATCGGGCTTCATGCCCGTCGTAATACAGCCCTTAACATTCGGAGGTTGCACAGGATTATAGCCGGGGCACCGCAGATACATGAACCTGCGGTTTTGCTGTCTTTGGACACCACTATGGCGTTCAACAGAGTGGAATGGCCCTATTTGTTTGTGGTGTTGGGTAAGATGGGTATAGGGCAGGACTTCATTGAATGGGTTCGCCTTTTATACTCTGGCCCTCTCGCTAGAGTAGTGGTAAACAACCACAGGTCGTAGGACTTCCCATTGGGAAGGGGTACACAACAGGGGTGTCCCCTGTCGCCGTTGCTGTTTACATTGGCGCTTGAGCCCCTGGCGGCATGGGTGCGCTGGGATAGGACAATTAGGGGGCTGAGATGGTCACCCGAAGTGAGAGGATAAAATTTCACCCTACGCCGATGACATTCAGCTTCATCCAACGTCCCCCAGGGAGTCCCTGATCAGTTTCCTAGACATAATGCCATATTTGGTAGATACTCTGGCTTTGCCGTCAATTGAGGAAAATCAGTGCTGTTTGTAATTAGCGGCGAACCCCCAGTGATTCCAGGCTCCTGCCCATTACAGATGAAGTTGGTGGGATTCCGATATCTGGGCATATATGTGACCAAGGACTCGAAGTTGCGTTTTGACAATAATCTCGGGCCCCCACTTGCGAGGCTTCGTAGAGATGTTGCCAGGTGGAAGGCGTTGCCTCTTTCCCTTTTGGGTCGCGCGGTATTGTTCAAGATGATGTCACTTCCCCGTTTTTAATGCGCTCTTCAGAATGCAATGGACCCAGTGCCCCCTTCGTTTTTTAGAGAAATTGAGTCCCTCCAGCGGCAGCTTCTTTGGGAAGGCAGGCTACGAATCGAGTTTAGAAAACTCACCGTGCCCTGGTATGACGGAGGGATCGGACTACCGGACCTCCGGAAAAATTACTGGGCCTCTCGGCTAGCTACGATTCACCACGCGATCTATGGATCTCCTGGAGATCCTGGATATGCGATGGACAGGCGTCAGATAACTGGCGGTGACTACACAAAAGCCCTATATGCTAGAAAGAAACAGGTACCCCTGGTGGGACCCGCTGCACACGCAGTTCAGGTGTTGTGCACGGCTAATCTGCACCTTAAATGGTATGATAAGTTTACGCTTGCCATCCCGTTGTGGAGCTCAGAGAGCCTCAGTTGCCTGTGGATGTCGAAGGGTTTTGATAGATGGGATCTCATCGGGATTACATAGATCAAAGACATGGGGGAGGGATGGAGTCCTCACGTTTGAGGCACTGCAGGAAAGACATCAGTTACGGGAGAGAGAGATTCCGATATATGCAGGTTAGGCACGCCTTGTTGGAAAATATTCCCCTGGGGACCGAACTTCCAGAGGCCTCCCCATTGGAGGATCGAGTGTTGGAGGAGTGTGGCTCAATGGTTAGAGCGGTAGACCCTGATGCAGAGTTCTGGCCCGGGACCAGGGTTCAATTCCCGCCTCGGCGGGTCTTGGGCTCAATTTCCTCAGACCTGACAATTCTCGCCTCAGTGCCTATTCTAATCATGGGCCCCACGCTGCAACTCTGGGCAATAGCTTGCTTAACCTCCACACCGGCCCCAACAGCGCTAGGATGCCTGGTTTCACCCTGGGGGTGCCCAGAAGTGGACACTTCACAGGGAAAGCCAGGAAGGGTTCCACAGCGGTATGTGTAATAGTGCCAGGAAACCGCTTGGTGGCAGTGCGCTCTACAAATACCTTGACATTGACATTTACATTTCACCTCCCGACCAAGGCCATTTCACCGATTTATAAAAAGCTCATTAATCACATGGAAGACCCTCTGGTTAAAATTAGAGACCAATGGAGGACGGATGGCTTTGTGCTGGAAGACTAGGATTGGAGTGAGGCAGTCTCCTCCCCTAAAATAGTTACGGTTCAAATGAGATTAAGACTAGTCCAACTGAAGATCTTACAACGGTCATATATTACGGGTCCCCGACTGGTAAGGATGGGACTAGTGAATGATGGAAGGTGTCGTAGAGGTTGCGGGGAAATGGGTACATTCATGCATATTTTATGGAATTGCGCAGAAATACAGGACTACTGGATTAAAATACATGGCAAGATCTGAGAAGTGCTGGGGGTGGAAGTGTCGATGGAGGCCAGACGTTTTATCCTTAATGTTTGGGAACCGACTGACCTTAATGCACATGTTAAACAATGGGCGACACTGGCTTGTATGATAGCCAAGAGTAACATCCCCCAATTCTGGAGAACTAGCCAGGTGCCACAGGTGGGGAAATGGAATGTTTAGAGAGAGATCGGTGTATGTGGCCAGAGGTCGCATGGGAAAATGGGGGAAGTTTGCGGTGCGTGGAATTCCTATAGGGGAGATATATGTACGCCTCAGTCTGTTATAGATGATGCTGGAGCAGTGGAGCCTCCTGACCCTTGAGTTTTATCCTTGATAAAAATGTTTGACATAGAAGTGTGTGTACAATGTTGTGATTAATGGTGCGCCAACTGAAACCATAAATGTTTTTATAGGTTAATAAAAAGATATATTTTTTTTAATGTATTTCTGGGGGGAAGCATTTGCCCATGCCTGGTGGGCTCATCCTCACCTCCTTGGTGTCTTGAAAGGGGATTCACTAGAAGAAATACCATTAGAAAGGAAAAACTGGCCCTTTGCAACAGTACCTCTCCTGCTATGATCACGGCTTCCGAGAAAAGCTATCCAAGCACAGAAACAAAGGGAAAGCAGTTGGGATCTCATGGCATTTCGCTTTCATTCAATATTTAAGTCGGCGCAAGTTAGAGGGTAACTTCCACCATTCCAACACTGTTTTGACTCTGGCTGCGAGATGGATGAGATCCTCAAAAGATTGACGTAAGCTACTGGGCATCTAGTTCTTTCTATAAACTAAAGACATATCAAGCCTGCAGTGAGGATTCAACAAGATGCACTGTCACAATGCACCCACAATCTGCTCTTTGCGAGTGGGAAAGAGGGTTTATTCAACACTGCTAACAGAGGAAAGCAATAAGCTGTTCTTCAGAAGGACCTTCCTTAAATTCTGGCTGGCTTCCACAAATATTTCCAAACCCCATCACCAATGTCACCAATGCTTTTCAATTCCTCTTTTAGAATGGCTTTTGCTTTTCATTGAAAGATGAGGTCTATATTAAGTGCTATGTCCTCCTACATTTGCCTCTATTGCTGCTCCATAATGGCAAATTATTTTGCAGTGTTCACTGAAGTTTCCCCAAGAGTGCATACAAATCTATTTATTTTTCAGACTCTGTCTGGAGAGGCCTTTTAGGGCTTACGTTTTTTTTGATCGGCACTGAGCTGTCTGCATAACCACCAAGTCTGCCAATCAGGCATACTTTAATGTAATTGCATGCGTTGTGTTTTTCTTTTTTTTGCAAGGCAAGGCACCAAGACACGGACAGATGTACGCTTTTGCATTATCTTCACACCGTGTTTCCACATAAAGTCAATAGCAAGGATTGTTTTAAGGGACTTTATAGGAACCTCTGGAGTTAGGCTCCTTCCATCAGAAAGAGAAAATTAGTAATGTCGCCCAGCAGAGAGTCTGCACATCACAGGATTGGCTCAGACGTGACTGGTGCAAGGTAGTCACACCACTCATCGAGCTGATCCAGAGGGTTTTCCAGAAGCTCTCCTTTTTAGATTGAGCCTAGCAGCGTGCATGCACTGCTCTACCAGGCCTGCTGTATCCAGTGTATGGGCATTCAGCACACCTCTCTTGATTGGCTCTTCATTTGTTTTTCAAAAATCCTTTGTATTTATTGATTTATAGCTTTATTTGTCCCTTCTATGTCTGGGTCGGTCACACCCTGGAGACTGCCCCAGTTACATGCGTTATTTCACAATGGGCCATATAGGTAAGTGTTGCACACTACTTGTTTTGTTAATTCTCTGCTCGGTCTTGCCTCAGACAGGATGTTTATTACCAAAAAGCAGTGCTAATGCGTTTAAGGTGGAGCTGAGTTTTATTTCGCAGCTGGTGTTCTTTTCTGTTCACAATGCTCTCCTATCTTTAATCTTGTCCAGGGTGCCCAGTACGTCGCAGCTGCTCGGATAGGGGAAGCCTCTATAATCTCTACCCACTGGACTCGGATGATGTCAGCAGCCAGCTGCTGTTCCCCACATGCTCTGCCTCCTACAAGTTTCTTATTGGTTTGGGTCTTAAGTGTATATAATTTCGGCCTCCATTGCTAGCTTTTCCAGTTCCTCTAGGTTTTCTTGCTGGACCTAGATCACATTGAGCTAAGACTGGGAACAGCCAGCTAAGGCAGACAGACAGCTGCTTCTTTGATAATGGTACCTTTTTGGGCAGTGCTGCTAGCTGCTCCTCTGGTCCCATAGCTGATTCCACCATCATTGTTCTCTAGGCAGTGCTGCAGCTGTGTCTCAGGTCAGTGTTGATTCCCCATTCTTAGTCCTCTAGGCAGTGCTGCAGTGGCGTCACTGTTCCCAGAGGTGATTCCTCATTCTAAGTTCTCTAGACAGTGCTGCAGCTGCTTCTCTGGTCCCATCTGCAGTTCCTCGGTGCTGTATCTGTGTCTCTGTTCTCAGTGGTAATTCTTTACTCAAAGTCATCTAGACAGTGCTGCAGCTGCTTCTCTGGTCCCAACAGTAATTCCTCATTCCAAGTCCTCTAGTCCAATTTGCTGTTACATCTGTGTTCATACACCCACTACACTCCAAATCAAAACAGTGCGGTAAAACACATTGTTATTTACAACCCTAATAGCTCTAACTCTCAAAAATGCAAGACCTATTGCATTGCAAATGTTTTCACTTTGATCCAGATCTGAAGGGCCCATATGCTTATGCTAAGTAGCTGGAAGCATGGGAACAGTGTCACAGGAGGCTGTGGTAATAAGAGGTTGCAGCATTTTGTGGCTCCTTGTAAAACGTATTGTACGAGTGGTCATAATGAGGAATAACATAAGCACACTGCAAATTATAATCTTCCTACTAGTGGTAAATAGTCAACATTTGACCGTCCTGCCCTTCTCCCCAGCATCCTCCATGTATTTGACATGGAGCAGTGTCAGGCTAGCAGCTGCCCTAAAGACACCAACATCCTGTAATTCTCCTCATGCAAAATAAATTCAGCGGACAAGCTGAAATATTACTAGGGGATGGCTCTTGCAGCATGGGTGGCAAGGGTCCATGAGATTAGTTTCAGCATAGGTGTGGTGTAATTACTAGATGAGGACATGGACGGGGCAGTTATCGACAAAGTAATGGTTGATGTTCTGTTTCATACCAGAGCCGTCAAGGCCAGAGTGAAAAGGATTGTCATCAACGGTGTAGTAGAAGACAATGGCTTCAAAGTCGAACAGGTGTATGGTGAAGTGGCAAAGGTGTAAGATTTGCAGCTAGTGGTTTTGAGGATGCCATTAGGATTTTTAATTCTTCCTTTGTAAGAGGCAACTCAGACTACGCTTGCCCAGCCTGTATGTCTTCTTGTCATACTTTCTGAAGACCTCTTTGGGAAGGCCACCAGACAGATATTGGAGTTTTTTTTAGATATTGCCATTTAAGGTTTATTACCCTCGGTATTGTTTTGTAGGACTTATGCCTCTCAAGGTAAGGCCCTTTAACTGACAAAGTAATTTCCGAAGGTGTCCTGCTCCGCCACAAGAGAAGTCAATCCTCCGTCGATGATTTAGGTGGCGAAAATGCAGCTAACCTCAATCATCTAGCTGGGATACACATGGTGGACACAATCATGAGTTTAGTCAGCCTAAAGAAGCCTCTTGTCAGACAAAGCACTGGGCCTAAACAATGCTGTATTGGAGTCGACTATTCTAGGGAAAGAAATCAAAACCCTAATTAAGATTTAGGACCCAATTATTCAGTTTTATCGGTCATGTGCCCACACACTTTGAAATATTATGTAAAGACAGAAAAATGGTATAATGCTGTTTAAAAGTGCATGTTAAAGTTGCACAATTGTATCTGGAAAGAACCACCAGCCTGCTTTCAAAAAAAGGTCTAAATGCGGTTTGGTTTAACTGTTTGTTCCTCTTCATTGTATTCAAGCTGAGAACGTCCTGCCTAGGATATTTAACAAGAAATTCAGAGCAGCAAGAATGCTTTCCATTGTAGTTTGTAAATTTGGCGTGATAAATCACGAACAATCAAAAAAAATTCTAGGCAGATAGCGCAGGGGAATAAAGTACAGCAAACTGAGAAAGAGAAGCTACTGCCTAGATTTCAAAATACCACAGGCCCTACAGTAGAGTCCCAAAATTATATATTGTTGGCTGAAATAGTAATTTCACAACATGGCGGGGGTTATTTTCAGCACGGCGCGAGCTGAAAACAACCCCCGCCACGTTGTGAAGAGCAGGACTCCCCCGCTTTCACGGTCTCCATCGAGAATACAGAAATTACCATTTGGGCTGTACCCAGGGAATGTAACCAGACTGTCTCCTGTGGTTAACCTCGTGTTGAGGCGCATTACTGGATCCCTGGCTGCGCAAACCGAGTTAACTAGGACCTGAATACAACCTCCTGAGGCAGGAAATTCGCTCGCTTCAATGAAGGTGATGGACAGCCTTTCTCATCTCTGAGGCCCCTTGAACATTCCATGAATACAGGATGTGGAAGTTTGATTGATTTTCATCCCCGGCTGTGGATGAAGGATCCTTTGCTGTTTTTTATGAATTCCTCTTAGGAAATCCCATGGATGGCCAGAAGGCACAAAGAATTCCCTGGTTCCATGGCCACTAGATGGCTCTTTTGATAACACAGTGATAGCCAATGTAATATCATATCTTAGGAGCATATAAAGGAGATAAGAGAACAAAAAAATTACCATAATTGGACATGTGGAAGATATTCGGCCAGGATTCCCACTTAGAAGCCACAGCACCACACCCGACATATTCTGAGATAATTAAAGGGGCCCTTATGCTGTCAGGGTATGTATCCATCAAAGGTCAGTGGAAGATAAGAAATCCACTACCTCAATAGACTCAGTGTACACTGATGTTCCAGCTTTAGGTTATAAAGATCCAATATTAATACCCTTGACTGACCAACAAAGTTACACCAAAGGTTGATGACTTGAGACATTTCAGTAAAATTAAGACAAGACAACAATGGAAAATTGCTGGACCAAAAGATATTTTAGAATGGGCTAACAAGATTCCTCAAAACTAAAGTGAGGGAAATGGATATTATACTAGCACCCCACAGGTGCAGTTTAATTTAGGGGCACGATCAAAAATATATCAGGAAGAGGATAAGGGTTATCGTGCCATGACCACCACTGTGAAGGGAATACAGAATAGAATTAAGAGATTAAGCCTTATTGCTGATAACTGTTCAAATATATGTAATTCCATATCATTTAAACCAGATGCAAAGCAAGTTGTAAGTGACATAGGATATGATCTAGAAATCAAGAATGTGACAGGAGAGGATGAGAAAGAGGAGGAAGAAATAAACTCAGTGGAGAGGTGAACTAGAAGGGTTCTTGACCGGGAACGCATGGAATTGTGGCAATGCTCAAATAAATAGAAGATTAGAGTATCAAAGTGCTTTTAGAGAACAATTAAGAGGAGAGCAGGTATTTCCCAGTAGTACAACAAGGTCTGGGCGTCCATTTCGAGTTAGGACAAAGTTCCCCTCCAGCTGAAGTAGGATCCCTTCAGGTACGAAATATGCAGGGAATGGCAAGTATTATACAGAGAAGAGAAAGGAAACAGTGTCTTGACACCCAATGAAATAGTAGCAAAGGGAGAAAATAGTTGGTATAATGTTGTCCCATTTACTAATAACCTTGCAGGATGGACAGCAGGTATGGTGCCATAGATGAAAGTGTGGCCAAAAGCAGGATCCTTTGACCATGAATTGATCAATATGGCTGATGTATGTATTTTTGAATTTTTCAAGGTTATGGGGATCCAGAGTGGGATTATGTTTATATGCAACAAAGTCAGTGTGTGTGGAAGAAATATGCTTTAAGGTCTGACACCTTATGAGGGACATGGTAACAGGAATACTGCTGTAATGTAGATGCCACTGGTGTATAAGACACATGGAGCACAGCCTGTCTATGTTCCATGGCAACACATAGATAAAGAAAATCTAAAAATAACCCTGCCTCCATTACATGATGGAGCAGGGAAATGGATAAAAGCATTTGAAAATGCAACAGCTTGGATACCTTTAGCTTTTGGGGATGTAAAGAGCCTTTTGAGCTCCATAGTAGGGAATGAGGTGGATTGTATATTGAGAAGTGCAGGGATACAAGGAGTAACTATTACTCAAGGATAACATGATGGGTCTGCTTTTGGAGTAGTGCGCTCTAGAGTGTGGACTGAATTAAGGAATAGGTACCCAGACCGACCAGGTATTGGGACATTGATGAAACAAACTATGTCTCAAGGACAGTTCTGTGCAGACTACATAACAATGATGAAGAAAAAGTGGGAAGCAGATGTAGCACCTGTAGACATGGGAGGTAGTTGTAGATTATTCTACAATGTTTTTAAACAGGGGCTACCAGGAGATATACAAGACCATTTAGATCAGGTTGTAGCTTTAGATGTAAAATCCGGGGCAGAAATACAAGCACATATTATACATTTTTGAAGAAAAAATGAAGAAAAGGAAAGGAGGAATAAAGACCAAAGTGACAGAGCCCAAGCTAAACTGGTGACACAGAAAAATGAGAAGGAAAAGAAATGACTGCAGGTTTCTGTTGCAAACAGGGAGCAAGGAAGGGGTCAAAGAGAGGGGAGACAGATGCAAGGAAGACGACATTTTAAATGCCATTACTGCAGTAATATTGGACATTTTATTGCTGAATGCAGCTTTAAGGGTTATCAAGTCCAGGGAGTGATCGGAATAGGGAGAGTAAGGGGAAGACAAAATGTGAACACGTCAGGGTCAGCGCCTCAATGTGGTCTTTATCAGTATGCCCCCTATCCTCAACAACAAATAACTCCACTACCAGAGGATTATATGCCACAACAGCAATTTGCTAACATACCTATTCCAGGGGCACCAGCACCTGGTGTGCAGGCAGGAGGCCAGCATTAGGTGCAGACAGGAGTCAAGGACAAGGGGGAGTGATTGTTCAAGGTGGAAACCCCTTTTATCATACAGACTGATGGGAGGCACCAGGGAATCCCAATAGTACTGTGGTAGCTAGGACTATAGACCCAGAGGAAGAACCAGTGGTAGAAATGATTATAATGGGAAGGAGGTATGATTTTTTGGGTTGATACAGGGGCAACAAAATCTTGCCTCTCAAACGAATATGTTCCATTGTCCTCTGCCACCATGGATACGCAGGGCTTCTCTGGTGAAGTATAGCGCATTCCATACACAACACATGTGCCCATAGAGGTGGCAGGAGTGCCAAAGCAGGATCGTCTCCTTTACTCTGCAAATTCACCAGCAAATTTATTAGGAAGAGATATCATGTCTAAATTAAACAGGACAATAAGATTTTCCTCTGATGGGTCCATGACATGTGAAATGCCAGGGCAAGCGAAATGTGGGATATATGTAATAAGAATACCAGAGGAAAATGTGGTTAGAAGGGCAGAGCCAGTGCATTATAAACTGCTAGCAGATGCTGTACTTATGGTTCTGAAGACAGAGGAAATACTTTTAGGGAGATGGATGGAATTACCACCAAAGACTAATTTTCAGGAGACAAGCTGGTGGTGATGAACTAGGACAGGAGAATACCCTTTATCAGATCAGATAATGCTTTATTCGATTTGGTTTCAAAAATCATAAAAGCGTACAAATAAAAGACAATCAATTAAAAAGGCAGCAAACATACAGACAGTGGTACAATGCAGTCAAATATCTACAGGTTAAAATAACTACAAGTTAAAAGACATGTGCCCAGACTTTTGAAGTACTTTCCAAATTTAAAAACGTGCTGTTTAAAATTGGGATTACCAACTAAGCTAATACAGGAGGCTGTCGCTTTATACAATTTCATCAGCAGTTACAGTTATTATACCGCGAATCAAGTCTCTTAGATGCAATAACGTTACTACCACTGAGAGCATGAGGACCCCTTACCAGCAGATAGGTATGGTCTGCCATTGATCTTATTGGCGGGATATATGGGGTACTTGGGTAGAAATCATGTAAGTCCCACACAGATATGGGGCCCGTCTCCTTTTTGGGGCGGGTTGGATCGTAGATAGGGGACAATGTTCCTATTTCTAAATTTCACTAGAACCAGGTCCCCGCTGATGTCTTTGGTTAAAGACCCTAGCCAGCCCACCCTTCTAACACACAGGATTCCACCGTCGTGATTGAGTGCGAGTAGTCTGTTTTTAGATAGCCAGAATATGACCTTATTTAAAAGTTCCTGGCGTCTTCCGGGTTTCCCGTGGGAGGGTGCCGGTATTCCTGAGAGAACGAGGACAAATGGGGCAGCTTCTGGGGGTAAGTGTATGGATGCTGCTCTGTTTGGGTCCACTCTGGCGGCAGTATAAAACCCAGATTTAGGGGCGACTTTAGGGGCAGTTGTAGCGGTTTTGTTAGGAGATTGTGGAGGGGTTTGGGCATATTTACTTATGTTAATTGGCAAAGGAGCATTGGGGGCAATAAATAAGTCAGAACCGTTTGGTATTACCTTCTTGGAAGTGGACGGAGAGTTGATTTTAGTGGTTTTCTCTTTTCTTATGGTAGTTGGCGAAGGGGCTCTTCCCCCACTAGATAGATCGTTAGTGATTGGTGGAGAGTTGGCTTGAATGATTTTCTCAATACCTGTTAGTCTATCAGCCAGGGCGTTGATTTTTTCTACCAATGGTAATACGATAGAATTTAATAGCTCTAACTGAGACAATAAAGGGAAACGAGGAGAAGATACTTGGTTGTCACATTTTCCAGACTCCACCGTAGTTAAGGTGGGGTTAGTGACAGGCGATGTAGGACCAGCGCACAGTTTTAGTATTTCCGGATGATTCCCGCTATCATTATTCCCGTCAAGCTTCCTTTTAGCGTTTGGGCCCTGAAACAAAGCAATACCTTGGGTATTGTCTTTTTGAGATGGTAAAGATGAGTCACAATGTTTCCTAATTGGAGTAATGGTGCGGATGCCTTTTACGGGGGATGGTGATACCACTGGGGCATACTTAGTGCCACACAAAGCATTTATTTCCTCCCAAAAAGGCAAGTTCTGCGGACTATCAGGGATCAGTGGGGGTGATTGCCTGGCATCTATGGATTGGCGCGGGTCATTCTCAGCTTCGCTAGAGGTGGGCAATGTTCTACCGATCACTGTAAAATTTAAGGTCCCCTGACATGGGTCGCGCTGTGAAGGAGATTTCTTATTGGTCCCCTTGCGTGTCATAATACAGTGTGGTACTATATAAACGATGATGATGGCTTTAAGGGGAAAATAAACTGTCCATAAAGTGTCAATGTATAGTTCAAATCGATGTACCTCCTTGTCGAGGAACCAAGGGGGGTGGCCCGTCCCGTCCTCCTCAGGCCTCAGAGGGCCCGCCCTTTGTCGGGGCTTAGCCCGGCGCGTCCCGCGCGCGTTCTCGCGGCACGAGGGTGCAGGCGAGTTTTTATGCGCCTCATGGCACGTGGGAAATGCGCAATGAGCCCCTGAGGCTCCTGGGGCTTGCAGTGTGGCAAGTGGTCTGTGGCGCTGGACCGGCGGAGCAAAGCCCGGCCGGTCGGGGGGGCGGAGCTAAGCCCGGACGCGATGCAAGGAAACACCCACAAACACGAACACCGATGGACTCTGCTGCAGGCGAGTCTTTATGCGCCTCCTGGCGCGTGGGAAATGCGCAATGAGCCCCTGTGGCTCCTGGGGCTTGCAGTGTGGCAAGTGGTCTGTGGCGCTGGACCGGCGGAGCAAAGCCCGGCCAGTCGGTGAGGGCGGGGGGCGGAGCTAAGCCCGGCCACGTTGCAAGGAAACACCCACAAACACGAACACCCTGGTACTGTGGTAGCTAGGACTATAGATCCAGAGGAAGAACCAGTGGAAGAAAGGATTATAATGAGAAGGAAGTATGATTTTTTTGGTTGATACAGGGGCAACAAAATCTTGCCTCTCAAACGAATATGTTCCATTGTCCTCTGCCACCATGGATACGCAGGGCTTCTCTGGTGCAGTATAGCGCATTCCATACACAACACATGTGCCCATAGAGGTGGCAGGAGTGCCAAAGCAGGATCGTCTCATTTACTCTGCAAATTCACCAGCAAATTTATTAGGAAGAGATATCATGTCTAAATTAAACAGGACAATAAGATTTTCCTCTGATGGATCCATGACATGTGAAATGCCAGGGCAAGCGAAATGTGGGATATATGTAATAAGAATACCAGAGGAAAATGTGGTTGGAAGGGCAGAGCCAGTGCATTATAAAATGCTAGCAGATGCTGTACTTATGGTTCTGAAGCTAGAGGAAATACTTTAAGGGAGATGGATGGAATTACCACCAAAGACTAATTTTCAGGAGACAAGCTTGTGGTGATGAACTAGGACAGGAGAATACCCTTTATCTTGAGCGCATGGAAATATCCAGAAGGTGGGGCGCTCTGGTGGCATCAGATAATTATGGAGGAATTTGGAAGGTCCTGATTTTTCTTATGCCTGGTCTGGTACCACTGGACATTTCTGATTCAGAACTCTTTTCAGACGATCCCAACATGACAGAGATAGTTTATACATACACTGCACCCTTGTTAGTACGTGTTTACCGTGCACAGACTGAATTTCGGGCATTTACATAATGCCCTTCATCAGGGAATCGACACTGAAAACAATAGTATAAACGGCTATTAGTGTGGCTACTGACTGTGCAAACATATATGCAAATATAATAAACATGTAAATAAGTGTGGTCTTATTAGTCGTTGTAAAAAGCTGTAAACATGCAGTAGGAAAGAATTAAGCATTGATACGTGGTTAAGGTTTTTGTCCGGCATGTAAGGGGACTGGTGGGGGTGTTTAAACACAAAAGGTGAATATATGGTAGATTGGCGTGTCACTTACATGCCTGTCTGTAAGGGTTGGTTCGAATCTGTAGGAAAATACGAAAAGTGCGGTCAGCGCTTGTTAATTGAGTGCTTCGGTGAAGCGCTCGGAAATTAAGTCTATCGGGTGTCTGTGACTGACCTGGAGTTTGGTGGAAAAGGGTTCCGGTCTGGTGTTCGTCTTCTGAAACGCCGGCATAGGGGATACTAGCCGCGTTTAATTATTTTGAAATTGGCCGATCACGTGACACGTCACGTGTTGGAAAATAGTAAAAAGACTATGTGGGTCTTAATCTACTGGAATGGCGAATAGAAAAAAATGCCATCGAGTGGAAGGTTGGATAACGGGCATGTGAATAATGAAGGCTGCGTGGAGACTACAAAGATGACTATCTGATGTAGATAGAAAGAACCAGTGTGTAATAAAAAACGAGTGGGAAAGTTTACGTGAAAAAGACGGATCTGGGATCGAACTCATGGTGTTTGGGGTGGGAGTGAGCTGGTGCTAGCAATGTAGCTACTGTCATGTAGGCCGAAAATGAATGAAAACAAGGGGATTGTGGTGTCAGTATCAGTTGTAACAACATGAACAAACACAGTGATGACAAGTACAGTCTATTGAGCAATTCTTTACAGGTAACAAGACAATTCGATTCTTTCATTCAAACCCATCGGTTTTTGGGTCGATAATTTCTGTATCCAGTAGTTCTCTCGTCTTAGAAGGTATTTGCTGTTGTCTCTCCCCTCCATTTTATGAATGGTTTCAAGAATGATGAATTTTATTTGCGAAACGTTGTGTTGTTCTTCAACGAAGTGTGCGGATAGTGCTGACTTCTGATTCTTAAGGCGAATGTTTGACTTGTGTTCTGTTAGACGCACCTTGATGCGTCGTTCAGTCTTGCCGACGTACATTTTGCCACATGGGCATCTTATCCCATAAATCAGATTGCTAGTATCGCAGGTTGCATTAACCCTTAGTTTGATAGGATTACCTTGCCTAGGATGATGGATGATGTTTCCTCTGATTATGCTGTTGCAATTACCGCAGTTAAGGCAGGGTTTATTTCCAGAGTATACTGTGGTCCCGGAGGGTTTGTTTTGTAACATCTCTCCCAGGTTCTTTGCCCTAGTGAAAGCAAATAAGGGTGGTTGGCTAAATGACTGTTTGAAATCGGGTTCAATGTTCAATATTGGCCAATGTTTTAAAATGATTTGTTTGTATTTTTTACTGGCTGTTGAATATTTAGAAACCACCACGGTCCGCGTTTGGTCAGATTTTACTTTGGGGGTTAGAAGTTTGGTTCTGTCCATGTTATGAATCCTCGCTTTAGTGTCTTCAACTAGGGTTTGTGGGTATCCTCTGTTCATGAATTTATTGGTCATCTCATTGAGTCTTATGTTGAGTGTGGTTTCATCAGAGGTAATCCTTTTAACTCTGGCTATTTGTGAGAATGGCAAATTCCTTATCAAATTTGGTTCATGAAAGCTCGAGTGTAGTAGCATGTTGTTTCTGTCTGTCGGTTTGACATATAAATCCGTTATGAAGCCTTGTGGGGTTACGGATATTTTCACGTCCAAGAAGTTGACTGAGGTATCTGATATGTCCCAAGTTAGTTGGATTTGTTGGTCTGTTGCGTTAAACTTTGTGAGTTCCGTTCGTAATGCCTCCTCAGTGTTTGTCCAGATGATGAAAAAATCATCTATGTATCGGATTATCATTCTTAAGTTGTTGGTTCATGTTGTCTTCGATAGGATGTGTTGATTTTCATACCATTGCATAAAAATATTTGCGTACACGGGTGCGGCTGAATTGCCCATGGCCATCCCGGTGAGTTGTTGATACCAACCTTCTTTTACTTTGAAATAACTGTGGTACAAGGTGAAGTACATTAATTCCATTAGGAACATCTGAAAATCTTGGTCCAGGTCCGTGTTCAAAAGTGCTGCTTCCAAGGCTTCAATCCCCATGTCATGGGGTATGCTCGTGTATAAGCTGCATACATCTGCTGTGCATAGGATCACTTTCTCATCTGGATTCCATGGTATTTGCTGTAGTCTCAGTAAAAATTGGGAAGTATCTTTAATGTAAGTTTGCATCGATTGTACTGTCGGTTGTAGGTATCTGTCAATCAGCTGTCCAATCGGTTCATGCAGGCTTCCTCGTGTAGAAACGATTGGCCTCATTGGTGGGTCCCTGATATTTTTGTGAATTTTCGGTACCATTCTCAATGACGGGCTTCTTGGGTTAGAGGTTATGAGGAAGTTTTTTGTTCTCTCTGTGATGGTACCCTGGTTTTGAGCTCGGTCAATGATAGTCCGTAATATTTTCTGATACTCTGGTGTAGGATTGTGATCTAGTTTGCTATACGTGTTGGTGTCATTGATATGTTCCATCACTTTGGTATCGTACATGGTGGTGTTCATGATCACAATTGCTCCACCCTTGTCCGGTTTGGTGAATATCGTTCGGTCATTAGCTGCCAGTTTAATCAATGTATCAAGGTCTTTTTGTGTCATGTTCCTTGATTTGGGTTTGGTGTGTCTGATCTTACTGAGGTCTTGTTTGACTATGTTTTCAAACAAATCCAGTGTCTTATGACTTGTTGGTGCTTGGAAGGAGCTCTGGGGACGTAGTCCCATCAGTTGGTCTTTCTCTTGTGATGGACGCTCCGATACTACGTTGTCAAAGAAGTGTCTGAGTCGAAGTTTTCGCATGAGCTTGAAAAAGCTCACTTCCAGTTCTAAATGGTTCGTAGAAGTGGTGGGTACAAAGGAGGTTCCTTTTTGGAGTAATCCCAGTTCATAAGTGCTAAAGTCTTGGTCACTGATGTTGATGACTAGTTGTTCTGTGGTTGGTTCTTTTTGGTTCTTTTCTCCTTCTCCTTGTCCTTGGTTGTGTCAGTGTTGGAATTGTATGGACGATTCCTACGTTTCTCACTTATCAGGGAGGAACTCACACAGGAAACCACAAGCCGGTCTAAAGAGCAAAACATAAGACAGTTACTTTATCTCTCAAAAAGGAAAACCAACCAACAACTTCATGCCAGTACTCTCATTAAATACCACCGTAACCAACGAATACCACGAGGCTTAAGAATTGCACTGAAACCATCCCTCTGTAAGCATTCTAAAAAGTTCCAAGAACGCTGGTACGAGATTTTGAATAAATGTTCGCTGGATTTGATCATTTTAATCATCCAAGAATTATCCTCTATCCTTGATGAACTCACCGCAGAAATTGAAGAAACTTCAACAGAACTGTCTAAAATGATGTCAGAAGACAAACTAAAAACAACTTTGGAGGATATCAAGAACCAAATTGAACGCCATTCAAGAGAAATCAACGAACGTAAAATCCGGAAGTTCAAAAGGGAAACCTTGGATTACAGACTAAGTGAAGTCTACACATGGGCTGACATCTATGCCCAGAAACGTAGGAATCGTCCATACAATTCCAACACTGACACTTCATCCACTGACAGCGAACCTAGCAACAAACCACGCAAGTCTCAACCTACCCGGACATCACAAGATCAAACACCAGCTGAAGAACCCACCACCAGTAAAACAGACACCCATCCTTTTTTAGAACAAGGCCAAGCCCAAAAAGGAGACCCAGGAGAGGGAAGGGAAAAGGACAAAGAAAGAGACCCTCCGACCACTCGGAGTACGACAGCAACAACCAAGGACAAGGAGAAGGAGAAAAGAACCAAAAAGAACCAACCACAGAACAACTAGTCATCAACATCAGTGACCAAGACTTTAGCACTTATGAACTGGGATTACTCCAAAAAGGAACCTCCTTTGTACCCACCACTTCTACGAACCATTTAGAACTGGAAGTGAGATTTGTCACTTCTTTGACAACGTAGTATCGGAGCGTCCATCACAAGAGAAAGACCAACTGATGGGACTACGTCCCCAGAGCTCCTTCCAAGCACCAACAAGTCATAGGACACTGGATTTGTTTGAAAACATAGTCAAACAAGACTTCAGTAAGATCAGACACACCAAACCCAAATCAAGGAACAGGACACAAAAAGACCTTGATACATTGATTAAACTGGCAGCTAATGACCGAACGATATTCACCAAAGCGGACAAGGGTGGAGCAATTGTGATCATGAACACCACCATGTACGATACCAAAGTGATGGAACATATCAATGACACCCTTTCATCCATCCACCCACCCTTTCATCCATCCACCCACCCTTTTATCCATCCACCCACCCTTTTATCCATCCACCCACCCTTTCATCCATCCACCCACCCACCCTTTCATCCATCCACCCACCCACCCCTTCATCCATCCACCCACCCACCCTTTCATCCATCCATAGTTTATACTATTGTTTTCAGTGTCTATTCCCTGATGAAGGGCATGATGTAAATGCCCGAAATGCATTGGACACATTATAAAGACATTGCCTGAAGTAAACACTTTTCATAATGATCTTGATGATATAAGAACTAATTTTGAAAATCTGGAGTTTAAACTGCAATGAAATATAAAGAAACGTAAACCAAAATACATTGAGTGGAAGTCTTTTGTTATCAGGAAAGACGAAAACATGTGTGCCGGCAAGGGATGAGACTAGAGACCCTCTAGCCTCACTTCTCAAAGCATTTCGATTGACGCCGTTGGGCCCTCGACGTCACCTTGCGGAGCACCAAAAAACTCAAATCAACATTATTCAACACTGCGCATTTACCTTTCAAAAAAAAGAGCAGTGCATCCATCCGATCTCAGTCTCATTACCGTGCACAGACCACATTACCAGTTGTGCCTCCCCCTCCAATGATATTGAAGCACTTGCAGCAGTCCCACCTTGTCTCTGGATATCAGCTCCAGATGAGGTAGGACTGATGCTATCTGCAGAACCATTTAAGATAAAGTTGAAGCCAGGTGCACAATTGCCACGTGTAAAACAGTATCCACTGTCTAAAGAAGCAAAAGAAGGTTTAGAGGGAAAATACAAAGACTGAAGTATCAGGGAGTACTGTATTCCTGTCCATCGCCTTGTAATACAGCAATTTATCCTGTAAATAAATCTACAGGTAATACTTGGAGGATGGTTCAGGATTTTCACCCCCTTAATGCCATAGTAGTGGCAAATTACCCCTAGTGCCAGACCCATCTGTGATATTGACTAATATACCAAGTAACAGCAAATGGTTTTCTGTGGGGGATTTAAAGATTTTTTTTTAGCATACCTTTACATCCTGACAGTAATCATATGACAGCCTTCGGTTTTGATGGAGAACAAATCCAGTACTCTAGACCAGCGGTCTTCAATCTGTGGGGCGCGACCCCCAGGGGGGTCGTGGAGTCCTGGGAAGGGGGTCGCAGATTCTGCAGAGTGCAGTTCCTGGCATTGGGCTGATCGAGGGTGCTCACGGCGGAGGTCTAATTCACACCGAGGTGTGAAAAACATCAACGCCTCATTAACAAGTAAAAAGGTCTTTTAAAGACCTGTCAAGTACTTGGGTGTGACTGTGTGTGTGTGTCCCTGAAGCTGTTTCAGCCGGGCTCACATACAGGGGCGGGGGGTAGCTGGCGGGGGGGGGGGGCTGGGGGAGTGGCTGTAGTTAAGCCCTTTGAGTTCAATGGATGTTGCGCACCTGGAGCTGTGGGTCCCATGACACGTACCCTGCCCCCAGCAGGGAGGCACAGAGATGCCTTCCCATGAGCGGGAAAGAAGGACGACGACGCAGAGAGATACTGATCTCCCCCCCCCCCAACATGAGAGGCACAGAAAAGGTGGGTGGATGAATGATGGATGGATGGATGGATGAAAGGCTGAAGGATGGATGGATGTGTGAAAAGGTGGGTGGATGAATGATGGATGGATGGATGGATGAAAGGCTGAAGGATGGATGGATGTGTGAAAAGGTGGGTGGATGGATGGATGGATGGAAGGATAAAAGGGTGGATGGATGAAGGATGGATGTGTAAAAAGATGGGTGGATGAATGAAGGGTGAATGGATGAAAGGGTGGATGAAAGGGTGAATGGATGAAAGGGTGGATGAAAGGGTGAATGGATGAAAGGGTGGATGAAAGGGTGGATGGAAGGATGAAAGGGTGGACGGATGAAGGATGGATGAAAGGGTGGACGGATGAAGGATGGATGAAAGGGTGGACGGATGAAGGATGGATGTGTAAAAAGATGGATGGATGGATGTGTAAAAAGATGGATGGATGAAAGGGTGGATGGGTGAATGGATGGATGAAAGGGTGGATGGATGAAAGGGTGGATGGATGAAAGGGTGGATGGATGAAAGGGTGGATGGATGAAAGGGTGGATGGATGAAAGGGTGGATGGATGAAAGGGTGGATGGATGAAAGGGTGGATGGATGAAAGGGTGGATGGATGAAAGGGTGGATGGATGAAAGGGTGGATGGATGAAAGGGTGGATGGATGAAAGGGTGGATGGATGAAAGGGTGGATGGATGAAAGGGTGGATGGATGAAAGGGTGGATGGATGAAAGGGTGGATGGATGTGTAAAAAGATGGGTGGATGAATGATGGGTGAATGGATGGATGAAAGGGTGGATGAATGAAGGATGTATGGAAGGAAGGATGAAAGGGTGGATGGATGAAGGATAGATTGGTGAAGGATATATGTATGGATGGAAGGATGAAAGGGAGGACGGATGATGGATGTGTGAAAAGGTGGGGGATGAATGATGGGTAGATGGATGAAAGGGTGGGTGGATGGATGTATGGATGAAAGGGTGGATGGATGATGGATGGGAGGATGAAAGAGTGGATGGATGAAGGAAGGATGGATGTAAGGATGAAAGGGTGGATGGATGTGTGAAAGTGTGGGTGGATGAATGATGGAGGGATGTGATGAGGGCTAACAGGCGCATTGATGGTTGTCAAAAGTTGATGAAGAGGAGTACCAGTATCTAGAAACTTTTGTCGGAAGGGGGTCCTTACGCCTAAAAAGGTTTAACAAGGGGGTCTCGGCATCAAAACGTTTGAAGACCTCTGCTCTAGACTCTCACAAGGCTGTTGTGAGTCTCATCTGTGTTTAATAGAGTACTGAGAGATGATTTGTTAAATTTCCAGTCAGACAGTTCAGTTTTGCAATATGTAGATTTATTAATATGCGGTAAAAGAATCTGAATGTGTTTGTACACTGTCAATCTCCTAACGCTACTTGCTACTAAGGAATACAAAGTGGACAGGAAAAAACGTACATTGTGCAAAAAGAAGTGCTGTATTTGGGCCAGTATTGTCTGCAGAAGGCAAAAAGATAGCAGGTTCTAGAATACAAACTATACGTGATCAGCCTCAGCCCAAGACAATAAAAGACAACCATACATTTCTAGGCCTTTGTAATTTTGTACGTCCATGGGTATTTGATTATGCTACCATCATACAACCACTATTATATGCAATGAAGCAAGCTAACACTGACAACACAGGCATAGAGTGAAGTGATGACAGTGTAATTGCATTTCAGACATTGAAAGAAGCAATTGCTTCAGCCCCAGTGCTAGTAAATCCAGAATATACAAAGATGTGGTTTCTGTTTTTTGCTGCCACAGAGGATTCCATGATATCAGTCCTTACTCAAAAATACCCAATGGGTCACAAACCTGTCGCCTATTTTAGTGGACTATTACTTCCAGTAATGAAAGGTCACTTTCCTTGTTAGCGAGCGCTTGCAGCAGCAGCTTTTGCCGTAGAAAAGAGTAGTACTATTACAGCAGGATGCCCGGTAACATTGTATGTTGAGCACTCTCCATTTGTTGTGCTGCAGAAAAGTAAAAGTACACTTATCACTCAAAGAGCAACAGGTTATGAAGTAATACTGTCAAATCCTTCTATCTGCATTGAGCGAGTACACTCAGTCAATCCTGCAACTTTTTTAGTGCACCCACTAGAGCCCATTGATCATGACTGTAGTGCAACATTGGAGGAGGACAATCACTTGGCACATGTGGAACCCTTGTCTGATGGCCGACAATTGTTTATTGATTGTTCCTCATGGATAGACTAGGAGGCATGTAAAAGACATACAGGTGCAGCTGTTGTTGAGGCTATTGGTACACCTACTGATTATACCTTGCACAAATTGCGCCTCTGACCCTTGCCATCCCAAGTCTTGGCCCAAGTGACTGAATTAAAAGCATTGCTAACGGCCCTACAGGATTGTCAGGGCCAGACAGTAACAATATACACTGATTCAGCATATGTAGCTTCCACAGTTCACTCCGGGCTGAATAGATGGGAAAAGCGAGGATTTCTTAACTCCGATGGGACACCAGTAGCACACCAACATCTTTTAGCTGACCACCTTGCTGCATTGCAAATACCATGTCAAGTAGCAGTGGTTAAGTGCCAGACACATACAAAGGGAACAGATTTGGTGTCTAAGGGAAATAAAGCTGCTGATACAGCAGCAAAGGAAGCTAGTTTATATGCAAGGAAAACATGCAGTATGCACACTCTAGATGCAGATGATGAGATTGAGATACAATACTATGAGAATATTTCTACAGAGGAATTACTAGGCATTCAAAATGCAACGCCACAACATGCCAAAGATCTCTGGAAATCAAGGGGGGAGTGACTGGATTTCCAGATCTTTATAGATCAGCAACTTCAGGTAAAGTTATAATGCCTCAGCCATTTCTTATAACAGCCCTTCGACAACTTCATTTACCAACACACAATTCTAAAAGAATAATGATGGATGAATTAAATAAAAGATGGTTTATCCCTAATCTGGGACCATTAGTGGATGTATTTCTAGCTTCATGTCATGTGTGTTATCAGTACTCCAATAAGAGGTCACCAAAAAAGGCCTTCATCCTACATTCCAAGACCAATAGGTACTTTCATAGAGTTACACATAGATTTTGTAGATATGATATAAAAATGTGATTGATATAGTATTTGTCAGTAGTGGTGTGACTCTTTTCACGATGGACTGAAGCAGGACCCTGCTCCAGGTGCGATGCTGACCAGGCAGCCAAATTCCTGGTGAAAGAGGTCATACCTAGGTGGGGGGTTCCTGCGGCGATACACAACGATAATGGAAAACACTTTGCTAACACATTATTTCAGCAAATTACTACAATATTAGGAGTGGAACACCAGTTTACCAACTAGAGAGTAAGGGTATTGTTGAGTGGATGAATGGTTTATTGAAAAGCAAAGTGTCAAAAATGTGTGAGACTGAAAAGAATTGGCTTTACTGCCGTCCTCTTGCTCTGTATGCATTGAGAAATGCCCCTTCTAAAGATCATCATGAGCCCTCACCAAGTTTTAACAGGTAGGCATTCTAATTTTTCTTTTAAACAAAATCAAATGAGTTGTTCTGATACCAAGTCTGCATCAGAAAATGTTTTGCAAGAAATTAATGCATACATGTCTGCCATAACAAAAGCTGTACAGGTTTATTCGAAACCGGTTCAGCTGCAACAGGCGAACAGTACTGCACCACCCCAGCCCTTGTCTACAGCCATCAGCATCGGTTCCTGGGTCTTCGTGCACAACATTGTGAGAACATGGAAGGATCCCAAGTTTCTAGGCCTCTACAAAGTAACACAGAGCACGCCTACAGCAGTAAAAGTGGAGGGGATGCGGAACTGGATGTACATTACGGACATTATTCCAATTTTTGCCTCACTCCCAAAAAGCGTGGAGGAGGCAATTGTCCAAGATCAAATTATACAATGAAGAAACAGCTAAATGATATTTTTCATAGTATAATAATGAGATCAGTGGTTAAGCATGATACATCACAACTGGCAGATTTCCTATTAGCTTTTGGTCTTGTAGATATTTGGAGGCACTTCAGTCCACAAACACACCAATACACATTCCACTTGCGGGGCCACAGTAGCCAGTCCCGTATCGATTACCTCTTGGCACACACTGAGGACATCCCCAATTTCAGAGAGGCAGGGGGCTTAGCGAGGAATATTTCAGACCACTCCCCGGTTGTCACCCAAGTAATAACGCACTCCAACACTGCTCTCGTGATCAACCATGGTGTCTGAAAATCCCACATGTAAGGGGACGTGCTCTCGGCTATAAAAAAAGAAAAGAGTTGGCGGCTCAGAGACGTAGCAAGGGAAATCCTGGAAGGAGAGGTAAGGATTGCAAACACTGACGAGTTAGCTGGGCACACCCTGCACATGAAGACTAGATTGCAGGCAATGACTAACAGGAGGTAGTCAGAGCCAAACAGAGGGCCATACAGCGTTTGTTATAAATGGACAGCCGGGTTCGAGCTGCATTTTAAAGGCTGTTTCCCCTTCTAGATAGCCCACTAGTGGTGTCACACAATTAGAATAGAGAATAAAACAAGAAAAACAGTAAGGCAGCTAACGGTAAGCAAAGTCTTCCTAGGAGATCCGACTGTTCAGAGAGGCAGGAGGAGAGCTGTGCGAATGGAGAGCCTTCCTATGCCATTATGGCACCTCGCAACAAAACTACAAAGGAAGTACCAAAAACAAAACCCATCAGATGAGAGAGTTTAAATCAGAATGCAAGAAACATTTACCACATTGTGGGGGGAAAAAAAAGAAAAGAAACCCTAAAAAAAGAAAAAGAAAGCCTAAACAAACTACTTACAGTATCACTTACATTTTTTTTACAAAAATGTAATAAGAGCGCCCATTGACTGATGCCGTTGTTTGGGCAGAAAGCAAAAAAAAAAAAAAGCTTGAGAAAATCTTCAAACCGGAAGGCTTACAAATACAAAAAGGAGAATAGCAAGTTTTTCTGTATGCGCTTTCACAAAAGTGTAGGTTACAAAGTGCCCTTTTACTTTCAACAAGCCACCAAAGTCAAATGAAAACATCAAAAGCTTACGCAGACTTGACCAAAAGTTGCAATAATTCTGAATTTTAAAAAACCTTCAGATTAGCATATTTAAATTTGAATGCAACAAGATTTACTGTATTGCCGAAAGAAATACAAGTAATGTCTTACTAGCAATGGTAAAGCACAAGCGTATACAGCTCACGATAATTCAGCAGGAATAAGTAGAATCTACACATAGGCACGTTATAGCATATCGCTTGCATGCATTTAGTTTAAAAGAACGTGTTACAGGAAATAGAAAAAAAAATATGTATTGCCCAAAAAAAGATGTAATGTCTTGATAGCCGGGGTAAAGTACGATTATAATACAGGCCACGATAATTCTGGCGAAGTAAGTAAAATCTACAAGTAGGCATGTTAATGCAAATCACTTGCATGCATTAGTTTACGAGAACACAAAATAGGATATACAAGAAAACAAGGTCTTTCAAAGAGTACCTTGGTGCCCAGGCGGTGCCCCTATATTAACTACACTCCGTTAATTACAACATACTGTTTAACTGTGTGCTTCGACTGATGCATGTGTACATGAAGGTGCGTTTCAGTGATACAAGCACAACAACTGAGAAAGAAAGATGAGCGTATCTGAATGCTAGAAAAGATTGCATTACTCACCAATTCACACCTTGTCCAGCATAGATTCTGATAGGGCACGGGAAAGCAGGTCTTGAACAAGCCACAGACTCTAGATAACCCCCTTGTGCTTTGACAATGGCACTTTACTAGTAGGAAATTTCTGTGGTAATGCTATTAGGGGCTATGAAGACATTATATTAGAGCCGTGCTCATCTGCTGGGCATAATGATTGATTGTGCGAAAAAAAATAAGACACTCTGGTTTGAGCTTTAAGTTCTTTAAATTCCAAATTTTTAAAACAGAACACGTCGGATGAGAGTTTAAGTCAGAATGCAACAACAAGATTTACTGTATTGCCGAAAGACGAACACACGAAAAACAAAAGAAAGCTTCTCCGACATGATGTGGGTACCTTCCTGAAAGACTGAGAGAAAGGGAAAAAATGAGGGCGCACAAACACAAATGTACAAAAGAGAAAGGCTACAAGTAATAGGGCCATGCTTCGTGGAAGCGATGGGCGGGCTGTAAAGCTATAGAGTGAGTACAGCATGTCTCGAAGAGATGGCGCATGTGCTGTCTAGTTAAGACCAAAAAAAGGGAGTTGTTAAGAGTTTCCTAATTGGAATTTTGTGGTGTCGCCAACACCACAGAAATGCACGTATCGTACGATTAGTAGAACAAGGATGACCAAAAAGTTTGCAGAAGTATGTAAACAGAGTATAAGATGGTGGCAGTGCACATAATCTGGAGGTGCCAAGAGGACCCTATCATGACACTTTTGGGGGTTTACGAAAAAGATTCTCCCTTTGGATGTCATCGTGAGGTTTTCTAGTTCAGCTGAGAGCATTTATCAACGTGCCAGGACAAAACACTTCTAAGTCTGAGGTATAGTAGGAGTTGTTAATAAACTGTCAATATGGGAAATTGTGTCTGATGTAGAGGTTTGTAAGAGGCAAGTATTCACTTTTTACTTCATTTGATTATAAATGCATACATTTATATATTCTATGATTTCCTGAAACAGCCTATTTTTATTGTAATAAAGAATAGGGTATTGTTTGAGTAAGCAGAAAATGTGAATTTGTGGATGTAGATTTAGATGCCTTCAATAAAGTTATTTGATCTGATGTTTTGTACATGAGATCTAAGGGCCACTATATGCAATAGGTGAGAAAAAGGGCATTATTTTGTACCCCTTGGGAGGTTGAGTCTTGCTGAAGGAATGTCATTGAGCAACACTGATGCAGGGGCGACTGCACAAAGAAGTTTTATCCAATTCTTTAAAAAACCGTACCATTCAAATACCTTGACGAGCAAAGGTTATTACAAACTACCAAAGGCTTTTTCTTCATGGCAATTCAACACCACATATAATCGTTGTGGCAGAGTATGGCATTTTGTACGCAGGAAGCCTTGTACTAGATGCCAAATACCGACCCATGTAGTAGCCAGATTAGATTGGTTCTAGACAACGCCGCTCCTCCTTCTCCTGCAGTGCTCGGTGGCCGTTGCTTCTGCTTCTTTCCTCATCCTGACTCCTAGGTCCAAGGGTCTTAGTGGACTGCTGGGGGCGGATTGCTGCTCCATTAGCCATAGCTGCGAGCTTCCTCACCCAGAGTAGCCAAGTGTCTCAGAGTCTATCGAGGCAGATTACTATATTATCTGCGTCACTTGGACTACTGACTTGTGAATTGCAGAAAAGTCTCCTTGGTTTCACATTCCAAATCCAGCTCCTTTCCCCATTGCATGCTTCCCGCAGTACTAGAAAAATACGAATCCGAATCCAACCAATCAGAGCGCGCAAGCCATACACTGTTGAACCACTGGCCCACACCACACTCGCCAAAACCAGAGGTGAAGCCAGACTAACGAGCAGCAGAGGCAGCACCAGATAACAGCAGTCATGTTTTGTGACATCATTCTTCAGCTCCCACGCTCTGTATGGATGGTGGCGAAAGTAGGCCACAGAAGAGACTGGATGTGCTCATCCCCTTGGGCTTTCCTGCAATCTACCTTTCAGCTTGCAATGACATGACAGACGGCCACCGGGAACCATAGGAGGAGGGATACCTAACTACGGCATATCGCCAACGGAGAAAACGAACCAGTTTTCGGATGTTTTACTGTTCTTCTATTTGATGGATCCCCTCCCGGTAAATGCCTGAAACATACCCACTTTCAGCGCTTAAACCTTGAAGTCTCTGATACACCTAAAAGGGTGAAACAGAGCAGATAGAACGCGAACTTGCTTCTACCTCCACTGGATATTCCACCCCCATCTACCTACCATTGTGTTGAACTGTAACAAACCCAGTGTCTCTCTCTAATTTACCTACGTGAGACATTACCATTACCTCCAGACTATTCTCAACCCACATCCAGGAGTTGAGTCTAAAGCCCTGAAGAGTCGTGTTGACTCAACGGCACACGACGAAACACGTGTCGGCATATTGTGACATTCCTCAAGTCTGGATGCAATAAATCTTCACCCCGCTGGGACAAGAAACACACCAAAGAATCTGCTTCTTTCTAATTTTTGATACTTGTCTATTGTACTCCACTGTTTAATACTTTATTGTAGTTGCGAGAGCACAGCTGTATAATTATAGTAAAGTCTTTGACTTCTCAGACGGTTACGGGTGTTTTTCCGCCTGCTCTTCACGCACTACACAACTACTACCTTTCAAACTACACACAGTAACGTAGAATTCGAGGCAGTGCGCCCTTGATATCTGAACTTCTTAAAAACCCCTAAGCAGTTGACATGTTATGGCTTTTAAATAGGAAAAGGGTGGAGGGATAGAGAGGGAACAAGTGTGTTGTTGGGTCCAAAGGCGGACGCACGAATATTGAAGCAAGTACGAAGCAGACTGTGCAGAGTCAGGGTTGCAGAGAGGCACCCGAGAAAATCTTGATAACACAACATGGCAGTGGGGTTGATCATCCTAAAATCCTGTCCTGGAATATAAATGGCCTGGGGAATACGATCTGGTGCAGTGTGTCTGCAATATTTCAGACACACTGCACCAGATATAGTCTTCCTACATCCGGTGGGTAGAGTGTACGTTCATGGGGAGAGACCATTGTGTGTCACTTTGCCACACTGGGTTCTCCAGGGGTGTGACCATATTGGCATCATGGAATCCCCCCCCCTCCTTTAGCAATACTCAGGAGTGGTCAGACCCAGATGGCATGGTGCTCTAGATACAGGGTGATAGAGGAACCAAAGCTCCCTTGCTCAATAAGGTCTATGCCCCTACTTATCTGCTGAAGCAGGCACTGGAGAAGAGGAATGACAGAACACCCCACCACACCCACTTGGCGCAATTTATCAAGGCACTGGGACTAGCTGGAACATAGAGGTGTAGACAACCAACTTATGTGGCGTACTTCCTCTCCAGACTGGACTACTTATCTCACGCAGGGTTGGCACCGACGATTGAGGGGGCAGAGTATTTAGTGAGGGGCATCATTGACCACTTTCCACTGCTGCTCACCCCAGGAGATATTAGGCAACACAATAACCGTCAGTGGCGACTTAACAGCTGGGAACTACAGGATTCAGACACAGTGACCCAGACATGGGCAGATTTTATTGTCTACTTTGAGAAAAATAAGGACTTGGTCGAATCACATGGGGTGGTGTTGGAGGCCTATAAAGCAGACCTACTTGACAGACTGAAGACGTTGATAATCCCCAAGAAGAGGACAAAGGCAGAACAAATCCTAGCTCTGGTGCGACAGATGGTGGAGCTGCTGGAAGTGTAGCTCTCTACCTCCTGGAGCCAGTCAAAGCAGAATACTGCGATGCAGCGGAAAAAAACAGCCTGTCGTCACTCTCTCTCTGTGCAGCAGAAAGTGTAAGATGTCTGGGACTCACCTGGACGCTTGTTGGTGGGGTTGAGCTACAGGGAGGAAGAGGCAAGATGGGTTGGTCAGATTGTCACTGGGGATTTCACCCAGGCACAGAAGATAGCCAAGGAATTTTCCCAATACTACCTTTTATGATCCCCACCCACATAGGGAAGAGGCAGCCACAGCAAGGTCCTGGGATCACTGGATTTCCCGCACTTAAACAGGGAAGGTGACCTCAACCATGGGGAGCTCTCCTATGCTCTAACTTCAATGAAAAGTGGAAAAACAATAGGCCCTAATGAATTCCCAGTAGAACTTTTGAAAAGACTTGGGACACTGGTGGCCCCGCATCTGGCGATGTACAAAGACTCCCGTAGAAGGGGGATGTTACCCCCTTACCTCCGACGCACCTTGATCATAGTGATATACAAGGGAGGCAAAGTGAGATTGACTGTGGGTCATACCGCCCAATATCTTTGCAGAATGTGGAGACCAAATTATTAGCCACCATTCTGGCTCAACAGGGTGATCTACCCGCTGATTTTTTCCAGGACCAGACAGGGTTCATGCTGCGCCAGTCCACACAATAAACCTCAAGTGCCTGCTTCGTTGGCTGGATGCAGCGAGAGATGTCCATCACCCACTGGTGAGTGTCTCCACTGATGCTGAGAAAGCGTTTGAGTCAATACACAGGCCTTATCTCTTCATAGTGCTGAGGCATTTCGATTGTGGCCCTCATTTTTGCAGTTTGGTGACCCTCATACATACAAAGCCTGCAGTGGTGGTACGCCAGAATAGGGTGACATTGGCACGGTTTCTGATGGGGGGGAAGAACCAGACTGGGATGCCCACAGTCCTCCCTCCTGTTTGCCCTGTGTATAGAGCTCCTTGCTTGTTGGATCAAGGCTGCAGGCAATGGAGATGGTCTGCTGTACATCAGAGGTCCCGCAGTGACCCTGGACCCCTTGTTTAAGATAGTGGAAGTATTTGGAGATTACTCTGGCAAATTGGTATTTTTCAAGATTGGGAACTGGAACCAGGGGGTCGTCACAATGATCTCCATCAAGTTAGGAATTGATGGCTTCAAGTATCTGGATATATATGCATACATATACATATATATCTCTCACGATGGGCCCCAAGTGCTTCTGGGAGACAGCAAACTCACAAAACTACTGTACGTCTTGCAGAACACACTGTTTGATTCTGAAGTACTTCTTTACCCTATTGGATAAAGAGGTGCAATTGCTCCTATGGGATGAAGAGTCCAATTAGATAGGATTAAGAATCTAGCGCTCATGGTACAATGGTGGGATTGACCTTCCACAACTCCAAGCATACTACCCCGCCTATCAGCTCCAGGTAGTCAATTATTGAGCGCATGCCCAAAGGGTTGATCCAGCCATACGCCTCAAGAGCTCACCTGAAGGCAATTTTACTACAGTCGAGAAGGCCTGGGTGTCTACTGCCACCTAGACAAGCTATTCTACTTGTGTGGGACAGGGCGAGGACACGTGGGATGGAATGGAAGAGTTACCAAGGCTACATCACTATGGGAGGGGGGAATGATGTGGGAGGTCAGCAAAACTGCAGGGCTTAGCCTACTGGGACCTCATTGGCATTTCCAGACTGGGCGACATGGATTTGGGGGGGGGGGGGTGACAGTCAAGTACTCTGAGCACTTGCAATAAGACTACAAGCTCTCAAACACACAACTTTAAATATAACCACCTTAGACACACCCTACATGCTGAGGCAGCAGACTGGTATACATCCCAGATTCGTCCCAACCTGGAGGTCCGTCTGATAGATGTCACACTCAGCCGAGCAGCAGCCTCTGCCACATATAAAGTAATTATCATTAATATCCCAGATGGCCTTGGGAGTCTCCGGCGACTATGGGAACAGGACATGAGCGGCATGGAGAATGTAGACTGGGAGGAGGCCCTGATGCACCCATGTGAGCTATCAGGGTACAATTGCGTCTGCTCCAGCTAAAGATTCCACAAGATGGGGACAATTCCCTACGACGGATTGCCTACAATGTGAAGCCCCGAGGTTTCTCTTCAGACGTTATGGAGTGTTCTGAGATCCAATAATACTGGGAGAATATATAGAGGTAGCTGGGGGACATACTGGATGAGGATATCCTTACTAAGCACCCACTTAATTCTCCTGAGGGTCCCAGGAGACACTGACCTAACCTGTAGGAAACTTGTGTCATGCTCAATAGGCCTAGCGATGGCGAAGACGGACACAGCATAGGTATGGGGCACCCAGATAAAGACCACCAAGGCCCAGTGAATTGCAGTGATGGACAAGTGCATGGGGACCGAACAAATTGTTTATACAGCAGATGGTGCCCTCAGAAATGTGATAATACATGACACCGCTGGAGGGCTTTCTATGGCCTAGGATTGGAGGGCCTACAACCGTCTCAGGGGTGAGACCCACATACTGAAGTACTGGACAGCGTCTTGGACGGGGTGCTAATGGAACACCTTCACCACCCCACAAGCCCTCTTTACCTCAGCGTCGTTGCCCCCTGCCCAGCATAGCCCTATTCAGTGAAATGTCTCGTGTACCCACATTGGCGTCATGTTTGTTGCTCAATATGCTTGCTTGCGCACAAAATGCTAATAAAAAAAGGAGTTCTAATAAAAGTTAGACAATTAAACTATCACATGTCCTAAATTTGCCCAAAAATAAGACTTTGAACAGCTCTTCACAAATTAATGGGAGCTACAATGAAAACCCACTAAAAGAAACAGAAGCAGCATCAACAATTAAACGGAAACAATGAAACTCTCGCTGGTCAACACAACAAATTAGAAGCATATTAACGGGAACATGGTCAAAATTGTGTGCTAGAAAGTGTCCCAAAAAATGGGAAAAACTTTGGGGCGCATGGAACACTTACAGGGGTGACCTTTGTGATCTTCTCTCGGATCCTGAGGATAGTGACACTGATTCAGAGGGGGATTGACAAACCAAGAATACGTCTTACTGCTGAAGTTCTCGGGACTTCTAATGCGAGATGCCGAAATGGGGAAATGCAAGACTTACCAGATTTTAATTTCAAACTGAAATATTGTCATATGTACTCTGTGTCCACCAAGATGTCTTCTTTGTGCTTGCTCAATAAAAATCAATAAAAATGGTTTTAAAAAAAAAATTGTTCTCACGCCATTGAATTTCGGGCAGACTAATAAGTCTCGATGGCAACAGGTTCCACACTCAACTTATGTCTCTACCCTAGATTCATCAACCTTAGCCAACACGACTCAGGGAAGGGACAAAGCTTGAGCGCACAATACTTAAAATGCTAAACTTTGACTGCTGCAGTGCTGCATTGACAGTCGGCAGAGTGTTACAGGGAAATACATTGATCTTGCCCAGAAGACGTCCAAACCCAAAATCGCTATACACAAACATAAGACAATTGAGGCCCGATTCGATTTTTGCATCAGCATACTTTTTAAAATTACAACATAGGTTCCCTACAAATAGAGAAAACTGAAACTTAACTTGAAACCATACCAAGTGCAGGAAGCCCAGTCTTCACAATAACGATTGAAATCAATAAAATTCTACAATCACCGTCCTAAGCACTGCTACTTGGAAGCGATTCTATATATGGCCAGGAGGACATAGAAACTGGCACTGAGGATACCCACACCAAGCTTTCATGTAGCTAGGATCAGATCCACGCGTTTACAATATCATCCAAACATCTCTGAACAGGGATCCGAACATCGCTCCTTGGATAATACAGACCTTCAGATCGATATACATGTAGTTATTCAAAATGTAACAATTCCCACATAATCCCCAATTAAAGATACTGGAAAAAGAGAACCACCTGCACCATACTCGTATGCTCCTAACAAACGATTAAACAACTCCACCAATATACCTAGCACTAACTGCCATGGATGAAATAAAAACTTATCAAAAAGCCAGACATTATCGAAGCTCAGTACAGCCTTATTAGAGAAGTCATTATTTTGAAAGCCTATAAACACGGAAATTTCATTAAGTCAAAACACTACTACTTAAGTATTAACTAATACAGAATGAAAAATAACTAGCTTAACTGAGATCATCAACACCCAACTCAGAACAGACAATGCCATTCATCTATTACAGCTACTGCCCACGAGAATTTGCACAAATTTAACAGCTGAACGTGCTTTCTTATTTCAAACCAATTTTGTACTGTCAGTCCATAATCCCCTTGTATTAACCAAACCAGACAAAATAAATAGACTGGCAAACTACACAACCGCGCCCGAGGTTAACACAAAAAGTATCGCCACTAGATAGTACCAAATTGGAAAGAATGCACTGCAACTCATCTTTAAAGGACGTATCAATAGAATGAGAATATTTTCAAACCTACATCAGTAAAAGATGCCTAAAGAATGTGAAAAAACGAAACAAGAATTTAGCAGAGCAAAAGCAAGCATCCCCTCCTCTCCCAGCATTATTCATAATTCTCAGAAGCATAACACAAACCTAAACTTTACTTCTGTCACACAAGGGGCTGATGGAGCAAGGTTGCGAACGTAAAGCAACTTGCTTGTATTCAGCCCTCTCGAAAACATTATTAATGTACTAATTAATAGGTTTTTTCTTCCTAATATTGCACCACACGACATTTCCAGTATCTAGGGGAAGCTCACCTATGTGTTTTTACTACCGTAATCCAAATGCATTCTAATGCGTACGCGTATGTCACACTCACGTGACATGACTTATTTCTCTGCTTGGTGGGAAACTTTTGCTTCTGCGTACTAGAACTAAGATGGCTTCCCTATGTTTTAACATGCTTAGGCTTGCATCGCTGCTTTTGCTAAATTGTTCGTTCTGCTTAACTCAACGCTGTAGTTAAAATAAAATAATGGGACTAGAGTGGAGATAAGTGGTATACAGTACATTATTTTATTCTTTGTTCTGAAACTGTTCTTCTTTGGACTTTGTTATAAGCTCGTGTTGGGACCAAACAAGTACAATGTTGCTCCATCTTGGGTTCAGAACGGAGCATGCGCTGACTTCAGAGTCCACAAGCCAATGCATTGAATGGATGCAAAATTTTGACTTGCTAGAAGATGCGCCTGGGAAGCTGACCTCTCAACCTCACAAGAGGAAGCTGGACTGTACAAAAATTATTATACAATGTTATTGATATTGATACATTCACTGCCGCGTGGAATAAAAGTGCATGGGAAATAAAGCTATGGGAGGGAACCTTAATTTGAATATATGGAGGAGGTAACCTCATAACTGGTATGGGGTGATGACCTCTCCTCGTCTTTTGATCAATCAGATTGCGGGAATACACAACTTGCAACATTGGGGGTTGTTACACTGCCCTGGAAAATGTTATATCTAAGGTAGGCTTAGCTAGTTAGTTTGTTCGACTTATCCGAATAGCTGACCTGTCACTGACCCAACGCACACAATAGGCGATCAAGAGCAGAGGTGCTGGCGGAGCACTCCGTCAGAACATTCGATCACCCAATCTGGGTTCTGGGAAGGAGTTAGTTAACCCAATCGGGGTCCGACTGTTAGCTGCAGAGAGGGGTGTGACGCTGGCGTTGCACTTTAGCTGTGGGTGCCGGTCCTGACCTGCGGTGGTCCTGTCCTGATCCAATTTGATCCATTCTTATCCTGATTTCTGGTCTGCACTTGTTCGATCCTGCTGGCACCTGCACTATCGGGGGTCTTCTGTCCCTTAATCCAGCCCGTGGCCAGGGTTGGTCTTCACACCATTCTAGGTAAATATGAAATAGAGTGGGAATGTCATTGTGTTTTCCTTTTCTTCCCTATATTTCAATGCTTGAAGAAAGTCTTGTTGAATATTTCCGAATCAGTTTTGCTTAAAATCATAAACTTTGACTGAATTAGTATGGACATCTGACACTTTAAACTTACATAGATAAAGTGTTTAAACCTTTTCCTGAGTTTGTGGTTATTTTATACAAGGAATGTTATTTACTACCTATTTTCTTGCTAACTCCCTTGATCCCTTCGGATTCTAGGTACCGGTGACTAGGGTTGGTAAGTCAAATGGTATAGGTCCTATTTGATAAAACTTAAGCTTGGGGAAGCGTAAAGAGTTACCTGTTCAAAGTATGTTGTTTTTATTGGCCCAGGTGAGTAAGGTAAATGAGCAGGTTAGCCCACGCTCTATCAGTTTCTTTTGGTAGCAGAGGATGGTTGGGGTTTAGTTAAGATAGGTAGTTAGTCTAGTTAGGATTGTTGATTTGTATTTTGAATTTGATTTATGTATTAACCAAACTTGTTCGTACCTGTTTTATGTTTGTTTGGAAGCACCGGGGGGCAGAATAGCAAGTGGAAATGGAAGCCACATTGCAGTGAGGTCTCTTGCCTGTGGAAGTAAGTAGATGGTTAGGTAAAACCGGAAGCACTAGTTTTACTGACTTTCTGTATAAATGTGAGAATTGATAGCAAAGAGTTCACAAGTAAAACTTTAGTGTGATATCATCTAAAAAGGGTCACACTGAAGTAGTAACAGGTTCTTCTGAGCTTGATTGACCACAAAGGGGTTCGCTGGTGAAACTTTGGCCTTATATCACCTAGAAAAAGTAAGCCAGAGGGAGTAACAGGTTCTCCGATGCTTGCATGAAGGGAAGACGGAAGGGATCTACTTGTAGTATATGAAGAGTAAACAGAAGGGAGTTACACAGTGAGTGCAAATCATCTTTCCTTTGAATTAGTCACTCAGGCACAGTGGCGAATGTTTTTACATCGTTAATGAAAAATTTGCATTTAAAAGTGAATAGAAGTAAGTTCCAATATTACCTTGCAAAGAAGGGAGTCAGTTGCGGAGCTGCGCTGACGTCACTTAGAGCCGCGCTGGTATTGGTTGAGACAGCGGGTGTGTAGCTGAGGTAATACTGTAAAGGAGGGGTGAGTGCAGAAGCGTGAGAACTCGTCTCACGGGAAAAGCTACGCAACTATTGGTTGGATTTATTTGAATTCTAATTGCAGATTGGTCATTGAAAATTAAGAAACGTGCTGGTATTGGTAAACCGTTTTTGTAAACAATCGAGCGTCTTTTCGAACCAAAGCGGCATAAAATTACATGTGTCATTTAGATCCAGCAATAATAGAAAAAAGACCAGATAGGAGGTACTTAGGTTTTGCGCAAGAGCAATACATAAGAGAGACCTTATATCATGTACGGAGATGAAAGAAAAATGTCGTTCAGTAAGAAAGTTAAACATTTCTTTAAGAAAGATAAACCGATTAAAATCAGAGAAGGGATTATTATTCCACCACCGAATACTCCCGCAGCATACATGATGGTTCAAAGGGGCTATCACACTTGCATGTGGTTAGGGAACTGGATAGAATACACAAAAAAATGGAGTTTTGGCATTTCCAGAAAACGGTACCTTCAATGGAAGGATTCTGTATAATTTGAGGACTCGCATGAATGAATTCGATCCCAGACCTAGATTAACACAGTAGGAGGCATTAGAGGAATGGGAAATTGAAGCTTTTGAGCGAGATCGACCCAGAAGTGACTGGAATTTATGCAGTTTTATCCAAAATTTCCACGAGAGACAAGGAGTTAAGCAAATGAAACAATGGAGACAATTCATGATAGTGGAAGGATTGCATCCTACATTAGCCCTAGAAGAACGGTCAGGAAGCAAGAGAACAGAGAAAACGAAAAATCTTATGACTAGTGTCGACCCAGAAGACTATTACCTGGAGGATTTGTTAATGCAAAATCTGCCACCTTATGAGGTGTCAAACCCTTTTAATCCTAGTGCTCCGTTCTTAACCCCTTCCCTGCTGGGCACATTCGCCGCTGTGCTGGGGGGAGGGGGGAGCTCGCAGCGCCTTCATGCACATGACTAGCTCAGCTCGTCATGAGCTACAGTGCTCCTGTGCTCATGACGAGCTGAGCTCGTCACGGCCACACCAGTTTCTTTGGAACGTTCAGCACAGCAGGGGAATTAGCCCAGCGTGCGAGCGTTCTAAAGGCCATGACTAGCTCAGTTCGTCATGAGCACCGGACCACTGTAGCTCATGACGAGCTGAGCCTGTCATGAGCATGCAAGGGGCTAAAGCCACCTTTGGTTCCGCAAGTAAAACATGAGACTTCATTAGAAAAGGTGTTACAGGAAAGGGAACGAGAAGCAATGAACAGAGACATGAGTTAATTCAGAAAATTTCACAGTTAAGTACAAGTCCCGAAGACTTAACAATTCCAGTGACTATAGGTCCTGTTCCCTTATATAGAGATAAACAGACTCGTCCTAAACCTTCTGTTCTGACTACACCTGTAGTGAAGTCAAGAAAAGAGACATTAATAGTGGATGATCAAGCAAGTGAATGAGAGTCAGAAATTTCTCTGATGGATTTACCTTTAAGAGAACCGGTAAGTAGCTCAGTCAGGAAAATTACTCCAGCAAGTTCTAGAGAGATACGAATTGAAACATCCTCAGGAACAAGAAGTACTACTGTAGTTACCCCGGAAGAAATTGAGAAATGGTCCTGAGAGATAGAAAATCCAAAAGCATTGGATATTTTTAAATTAAGTGTTGAATTGGAAGAATTGCTTGCTGGAAATGTGGGGTTAGATTAAATACAATAAATGAAGAGGAATTGTTGTTTATATGTCAAAGTATCACTCAAAATACAAAAACATTTCATGGAAAGTTAACGAGTTTGGCCTCTGAAATGGGAATTGATATTGGTAAATCTAAAGTGTTACAGAAACCTTAGAGCTGAATTTTCTGACAAAGATTTAGAGAATATGAATGTGTCAGGTCGTAAATCGCAAATTAAGGAACTATTATCACTATTGCAAAAATAGGGTGATTCAGAAAGGTGGAAAGCTAGATGGACAAAGAAAAAGGAAGAAGCTCAAGCGAAAAGCATTGTATCAGAATATATACTGAAAGAACCAGAAAAAGTAGAAAAGTTGTGCCCGATGAGAAAAGTGCCAGGAGGAGGTTATGTGCATGTCCCATGGTCCAGACATGATATTTGATCATATACGAATGATTTCCCAAAACTCAGAGAGAAACCTGTAGAGTGGTACCGACAAGTCGAAAGATTTGCAAAAGTCTCAAAAGTGTTATTAAAAGATTTGGATGGGTTATTTGACATGGTTGTTCCTGTAGATTTGTGGACAGAATGTAAAATAGCGGTTGATTGGCCTAATGTGGAGTACCCTAGAGACTCGAAAACAGGAGCCCCTTTAGATGAGGTTATGAAAAAGTATAATCAAGTAATCCTGTAATTGAAAGGAAAGGTACCCCCAAAGGAAACGGATTGGACAAGAATAGACAGAACTATCCAAAATAAGGATGAATCAGTACGTGCATACTATGAGCGCCTTTTGCAGGTATTCAAGCGGTACAGTGGCTTGGAAAGCATTGATACGAAAGAAATGACACATTTTATTTATCTGTTTGTGTCGGGATTAAAACCAGAAATTTCGCAAATGATTAAAGATCACAAAATTTGTTGGCAGGCCAAGCCGATAGATTACATTTTTAAATATGCAAAATACTGTGGAGATGAGACAAACAAAAGAATTTGGAAGAAAAGGTAATGTGGACACAAGTAAAACTAGTAGAGCAGCAAGAACTCCAATTAAGTCAAATGGAAAGGGGCGACCACTCGGTCCCCCCGAACGTATGGTTGGGTGCCCCGATCCCCCGGGAAACCATTTTGGGCGAGGGGGCGTGGCTCGGCTGGTATGCCCGAAGCGGCCTTTTCCCGCCCAAGAGGGGTTGTCCTAGACACCTACACCGAAGACCACGCCCAGTAGGCGTACCGGAGGAGGGTACACGCCCTCCCGCAGAAGAATAAATAGAGCGGGAATCCGAAGAAGCGTCCTCTTGTTCCTGTGCTCTGAAGGCTGCACCCACTCGTTGCTCGTGAGCCCTCGACGGAACAAGCAGCAATTTTGAGAACTTGTAATCTTGTTGTTTCTCTTTCAGTTATTTGGAGTTCGAGGAGTCCAGGACCTCGTTGATCGACTGGGAGCAGAATACTCGAAACCATGGCTGGCAAGAAAGCGGGAAAGGGTTCCGAGACGGATAAGGTGTTACGCCTATTGTCGAACCGGATGGTTTGCATGGACCGAAAACTCGGACAAGTCCAATCGATCGGTAGAGGATTGGCGGAGGTCAAAAAACAGCTGGCTGCACTGAGCAACCAGGGTCTTCCTAAGATAATAGGCCCGGCCTTGCCGGGAGTCGTCCCCGAGGGTATAGGGAAACGGGTCAAGAAGAGGGCGGTTTCGGGGGAGGTCGCGGTTCCAGAGGTACCCCCAGACGCCCCCTTCATGCCGGCAGACAACCCGGTACCAAACCCAGATATAGGTCAGCCGATCCCGGTTGTGATTACTCCCGCTGATGATGAGGAAATGCCTCCCGAATTGGCCACCCAGTTGGCAGCATGGCTCAAGAAAAAGGCAGGGGGCGCAGTGGCCCCTGGAGACCCGGCCGAAGAGGCCAGACTACTAATCGAGCAATTGCCGCAGTCGAGAGATGTCGCAAAGGCGAATGTTCCTCTTGTTTCCCCACAGGTGGCACCGGTAGGACCTGCAGTTGGTCACGAGAAGACGGCGGGAACAACGGCCGAACCGGGTAAGCTCGCATTGCCAATGGCGGGGGAGGGTTCAATACCCTCGAGGAGGGAGAAGGTGGCACAGCACGTCCCTATGGCCACGAAAGAGTTAATATGGGGAGACAAATATATTAACATGTTTTCATTATTAACTGACCATCGCGAGATGGAATATGCTAAAACCCAGAAGGATTTGTGGCACCCGAGCGTCTGGCGCGCCAAGATGGCGGAATTCAGGGTGGATGAGACAGTAACGAACTGGGTTAAGGCCTTTTCTATATTTACTGCAGTTATGGGGGAACGTAAACCCGAGGTGATGACTGAATTGACTTGCTATCAAAATCGTATTATGGATTTTCATTCAATGTATGAGGGGGAGGAATGGAAAGGTTATGACATGAAATTCCGGAAAGCGAAAGAATATGATGCTACCTTGACTTGGGATTGCCTGGACTCGGTGTCATGGCACAAGCAGCTCCTGCCAGGGGCGGCAGGTACGTCCTCGCCAGGCGGGAGTGGGTCGGGGGTCGGCCGCCAAAAGCCCGCGGTGCCCTTTCGAGAGGGCGCCGGTGGGGATTACCAGCTTAAGACCGGCGGGAATGGCGGCAAGCGTGGGGTCTGTTGGGGCTTCAATCGAGGCAACTGTAACAGACCGCAGGGAACATGTAGGTTCAAGCATGTGTGTGCGGGCTGTGGGAATTCCTCACACCCGGAGAGTTCATGTAGATCTAAAAATAGCGGGACGGGAGGAAAAGGAAGGTCTAAGCAGGAGTGAGGTAGAACGTTGTGACCAATTGCCTACACCCGTTGATCTCATGGCTATGACTCCTTGGTTGAAAAAATACCCTGATCATGTATCCGCTGGGGTGTTGAAGGGATTCTTACATGGCTTCCACATCCCGGCGGGGGATTTTCGGGGGGACCCCTTTTGTAAAAACCAGTTATCGGTACAGCACAACCCAAGCGTGGCAGAGAAGAAAATTGCAAAAGAAGTCAGCTTAGGGCGAGTGGCAGGGCCTTTTCATCGCCCGCCGGTGGCGGAGTTAATCTGTTCCACGTTAGGGGTTGTCCCGAAGAAAGACCCAGGGGAGTTTAGACTTATTCATAACCTGTCTGCTCCAAGGGGTTCCTCGGTGAACAAGGCCATTGACCCAGAAGTTTGTTCAGTGCGGTACGCATCGTTCGATGATGCCGTGGCCATGTTAAATCGCCTGGGCCCCAGGGCGCTGATGGCGTAATCAGATATCGAATCGGCGTTCCGGTTGCTCCCGGTACACCCACAGGAACAGCGCTTGTTAGGTTTTGCATTTCACAAGAGTTATTACATGGATAAATGCATGCCTATGGGTTGCTCCATTTCTTGTGCCTATTTTGAAATGTTCCGCTGTTTTTTAGAGTGGGCATTCACCGAGGCCACAGGGCATAGGCATGTTATGCACTATCTTGATGACTTCCTGTTCTTGGAAGCAGCCGGAGATACGAAATGTGCGCAGGCGCTGCATGACTTTTGCATCCTCATGAGGGAGTTTGGAGTCCCATTGGCACCAGGTAAGACGGTTGGACCATCTACTTCACTGGAGTTTCTGGGAATTGAGCTCGATTCGGTGGAGGGATGTTTCCGTTTACCGATGGAAAAGGTGGCCAAGTTTAGGGCTTCCTTGACGCAATGCCTGGGCAAGGAGAAAGTGACCCTGCACCAGTTACAACAAACAGTGGGTCAGCTTAACTTTGCCTTGAGGGTGATACCAATGGCCCGCCCCTTCTCACGCTCTATTGCACAAGCTATGGTTGGTCTCAAAGAGGGACACCACCGTACGAGACTGTCGGCAGAGGTTCGCCAGGATATGCGCATTTGGTTGGCATTTCTGGCGGACTTCAACGGTCGAGTCGTGTGGAACAAGCCGCCAGCGTCTTCAGATGAACTAGGTCTGTGGACTGACTCAGCGGGGAGCGTGGGATTTGGCGCCATCTTTGGTAATCGAGGGTCGGCGCAAACATGGCCGACGTGGTGGCACTCCAGCGGTCTCACAGGTAACATTGGGTTCTTGGAGCTATTCCCCATTTGGGTTGCTCTGATGGCATGTCCAGACGACTTCAGGGACCGCTCAGTGGTGTTTTGGTCTGATAATATGACTGTTGTCGAATGCATTAACCAACAGACAGCACGCCGCAAATGGATCTTGAGATTGTTGAAAGAAGTTGTGCTGCTTTGCATGAGACTGAATGTACAGTTCAGGGCGAAACATGTGCCAGGCGTACTGAATCATGCAGCTGATGCACTCTCTCGTTCACATATGCAGGCGTTCAGGGGTTATCTACCTACAGCGGACCTAGTGGCGGCACCATTCCCCGAAGCACTATGGCTAATCGGTGCCCCGGATTACAAGACCTCGTGGCAGCAAGCTTAGCCCCCAGGACAAGGAAGGCATACAAAGGAGCGTTTCGTTCCTATTGCACATTTTTGGGTCCAACAGGGAGTCAGAGCTGGGGTCCTGGTAGCGCTGCACAGAGAAGGCCGATCAGCGGCAACGGCCAGTAGGCATAGGGCGGCCATTTCATTCATGGCGCAGGTGCATGGCATAAAAGACCCAACGGGTTCCTTTTTGGTTAAGAAGGCCCTTCGCGGCTGGCAGCGCCTCGAGGGTCGCAAGCAAGATGCGAGGCGCCCGATTGGCTTAGACAGGTTGTCCCTACTTGTAGCGAAACTAGACGAGACGTGCTCCTCCCATTTCGAAGCAGTTCTGTTCCGGGCAGCTTTCGCATTAGCATTCCATGGGGCTATGCGGGTGAGCGAACTGGTCGCAAGGAATAAGAAAGACGTTGAGGGAGGTTTGTGCAGGCATCACGTCCAAATTAGGGGTGATTCGATGGTGGTCCCGATAGCCAGGTCCAAGACCGACCAGGGGGCTATGGGAGATAGTGTTGTCGTGCAGCGCGCGCGAGGGTCCCCCACCTGCCCGATAAAGTGTATAGAGGAATACTTGGCACTAAGGGCGGCTACGTGGGGGGGGGAGTTTGCTGAGGCACAAGGATGGCACCCCACTGACGAGGTTTCAGTTCCAGAGGGTGCTAGCACTGACAATCGCTGCTGCGGGCATGGACCCGTGCGATTTTGGGACCCACTCCTTTAGGATAGGGGCTGCTACTGAGGCTACAGCCAGGGGTCAGAGTGCGGAGGAAGTGAAGCAGTTGGGACGATGGTCCTCGAATTGCTTCAAAAGGTATGTGCGATTGCACATGTTGTAAAGATCAATTGACATGCACTCACGCTTCTTGTCTTTTGTTTGAATTACAGTTTCGCGAGCCTGTCACGCGGGGCGGAATGTGCAGTCGACCCAGCACCAGGAGACCAGCGGTCAAGGACCACCGTCTGGAGAGAGAGTGGTATGGGTCGTGGGCCACTCATATGTGAGGCGCGCCGGGGACGTATTCAAAGCAGGTGACGCGACTCACGCAGCTGGGGAATACGGGTACAGAGTGAGCGTCCTCTGCGCCCGTCCGCGCTGAGGACGCGCTGCAGGACGGGCTGGACCCTGGGTCTCCTGGCGTTTGCGCGCCTACTTCCCGGGGGGATCTATATGCCTTCCTTTTATCCCTTAGACCCCAGGCGCTCTGCTGCCATCATCAGCTTAGACCCGAGGCATTGTGTCGCGCCCACTTGTGTCCCTCCTGCAACGTTCCTTTTGCTGGTCCTACTCAGGACCGCAGTCATTCAATCTCTTCTTTGTCGGCCAGTCATACCTCCCATTCCAAACATGGATTTTTGATCAATGCGCGTTCATTGATCAAACATGGGATTGAATTCCACGATTTTGTTAGTTCAAGGAATCCTGACTGGATCTTTGTTACAGAAACGTGGGCCACCGAGTCCTCTGGCCATGATCTGCTTCTGGCCATACCTGAAGGATATACCTTTTTAAGGTTAGATAGAGAACGTTGTAGAGGGGGTGGAATTGCCATTCTTTTTAAATCCACGCTTACATGTACCATAAAACCCTTATCGGTCTCTACGGATCCTTTTGAGGCGCTTTACTTCTGTATTGTGCATACCCCGGTGAGCTCCTTTTCTGGCATACTACTTTATAGGCCCCCTGGGTCTAGAGCTAACTTCTGCTCAGAACTCTTCAGAATTTTGGAACCTTATTTTGGTAGACCCCATCTCACCATTTTGGGCGACATTAATTTTCACTTAGAGGATTTTACTTCTAAAGAGACCTGTTCCCTGCTCAACTCCCTGGAGGCATGTGACTTTGTCCAACGAGTTCTCCTCCCGACTCACAGGGCGGGGCATATCCTCGACGGGATCTTTTCCAACGACCCCAGATTAGGTGTTGGTACCCCGGTCCCGATTACCTGGTCTGACCACTTAGCAGTCCCGCTGTTTCTAGACATTCCCTGCCCCGTTGTTATTGCGGGCTCCGGTAACAAACAATTCAAAAGGAGCTTCAAAAACTTTACTTCGGAGGCAGTGGCCCCTTTTATTTTCAACGCCCATATCTCAACTCAGCGGAAGGTGGATGAGTCGGCCCAAGAACTCGCTGATGCCATCACCAGAGCAGCTGACGAACTAGCCCCCCCTTCCCTTAAACCTGCAGCTAGACAGAAGCCAACTGCCCCCTGGTTTTCTGCTGATCTGAGGCTTCTCAGACAATCTTGCAGACAGAAGGAACGCAGGTGGCGTAAATCCTGGGATCTCAGGGATAGAGAAGGCTATAAGAGCCTACTACGAGAGTACAAAAAGAGAGTCATTAAGGAGAAACAGGACTACTTCTCTAAGGTAACCTGTTCCTTAACATCTTCCAAAGAGTTCTTCAAAATAGTGGACTCTTTGTGCTCTCTCCAGGTCCCCGATCCTGTAGTCGCTTCCCAGGAGCTATGCAATGATATATCAGACTTTTTCTACAAAAAGATAGATGATATCTACATAGCTCTAAAGTCGCAGGGGAACTCGCTTAGTGCTGAGGATTTCTCCCAAATTACACGTCTGGAAGCCTGGACTACAGAATCCTCTCACTCCCTTGATCATTTCCCTGCCCTTTCGCTAGAGGATCTTAACAGCCTGCTGGACAAAACTAAATCGTCATCTCCACTTGATCCAGTTCCTCTGAAAGTACTGAAGAACTGCAGAGAGGTTATTCTTCCTCCGTTGCTGGAAGTCATGAATGGAGCATTGGAGCAGGGCGTCTTCCCGTCACTTTGGAAGAAAGCCATTGTAAAGCCGCTGCTTAAAAAGACCACCTTGGACCCTGGAGTACTGAAGAACTTTAGACCCATCTCTCTTCTGCCGGCCCCGGCTAAGATGTTGGAGACCCATTTGAATTTCCATCTTTCAAATTTCCTCGATACCTCTGGTTTCTTGGACGGGTCCCAACATGGCTTCAGAAAGATGCATAGCACGGAGTCTGCTCTGACGAAAGTCATGGATAACATCCGCAGAAAAGTGGATTTGGGTCTAACCACCGTACTGGTGCTGCTAGATCTCTCAGCAGCATTCGACACCCTGTCTCCCCTTACTTTAACAACCAGGTTAAGGGAGGCAGGGGTAGAAGGACCGGCACTCAGTCTCCTGAGCTCCTTTCTTCAACAACGAGAGCAGTGTGTCATGCTAGGTGAATACCTCTCCCCTGCTAAGTCTCTGCAATGTGGGGTGCCACAAGGGTCGGCATTGAGTCCGACCCTGTTTAACATCTACGTGGCCCCACTTGCAAGACTAGTAAGATCTCAGGGGATGGAGGTAGTGTCGTATGCCGACGACGCGCAGATTATGGTGTCCCTGACTCACTCTGTGGGTGAAACCGCTTCTAACTTTAGGGCCTGCATGCAACTTGTTGCAGAGTGGATGATTGCCAACTCCCTGAAGTTGAACGGGGACAAGACAGAGGTCCTGGTCTTTGGCAAGGACCAGGGCATATGGTCAGACGATTGGTGGCCTCCTTCTTTAGGTAGCTGCCCAATACCAACACAATCTGCCAGGAACCTAGGCGTCATCTTTGACACCCAGCTCTCCATGGAGCTTCAGGTCAACAGAACGGTGGCTACCTGTTGGGGAGTCATCAAGATCCTGAAAAGAATCGTACACTACCTGTCCCCACAGGCACGGAAACAGGTGGTGATCGCCCTTGTTGGCTCAAGGCTTGATTATTGTAACTCAGTGTACGCCGGGGCCAACAAGGGTCTGCTCCAACGCTTGCAGGTTATACAAAACGCGGCAGCGCGGTTTGCTCTCGCTCTGCCCTGGCTGGCCTCTATGACCTCAGCGAGGAAGAACCTTCACTGGCTCCCCATCTCCTCAAGGATTACCTTTAAACTCCTCTGCCTTACATATAAGGCTTTAATTGCAGGTTCGACTGATGCCCTTGGATCACTACTCTCTAGATACGTTCCGAGTAGATGTCTCCGATCCAGTGAGCTTAACCAACTGGTTGTTCCCAGAGCCAAGAAGGCTAGATGGGGGAGCAGAGCCTTTTCCATACTGGCTCCTCTGATGTGGAATTCACTCCCCCTGGAAATTAAAATACTGCCCTCTCTCGACCTCTTTAGGAAGTCATTGAAAACCTGGCTCTTTATCAATGCATATCAGTAGGCTCTGTTTCTATCTGCTCACAGTCGATATTTGGACTAGGCGCCTTGACGCCCACTGGGCATAGCTGCGCAATACAAATAATGTTTCATTCATTCATTCATTCCATGGGAAGGGCGGGCTCTGTTTTGACCAATTCGAATCATTTTTTGAGGGTCTCTTAGGGCGGCAAAGGTCACCGCCATCTGTAGTCATAGTACACCTGGGGGGCAATGACTTGGTGACACTGGGTAGACGAGTGTTGTGTGAACAAATTTTGTCTGCTGTTAGCTGGTTGGCTAAAAGAATCCCGGGGTGCACGATTGCCTGGTCCCACATGATTCCCAGGAAGGTATGGCGGGGGGGCCTTTCGGTGTCAGCACTGAACCATTCGGTGAAAAGGGTTAACAATAAAATTGGTAAATTGTTTCGCTCTTCGCAGTTGCATAGCATTCCTCACGGGTGTATTCGGGGTGATCTCATGTATCTGAATGATGGGGTTCACCTGTCCAGGGAGGGGAATGATTTACTCATAGGAGACTTCATAGCATGGCTAAGGGGTTTGAGGAAGCATGACCTTTAGGAGGAGTAGGGGGGGCCGGATAGTCGGTCAACTATCCGGCCTGTGGCGGTAAGGTCATGATCGGTGAGCAGTAATTTCAAGGTCCCTAGAGGGGGGCGCCACCCAGAATGGATGGGAGCGCCCGGGGGGAGGCGGCCATTGGCCCCTCCCACGGGAAGGCGGCACCCACTAAGGATGGGTCGCCTAGGGGGAGACGGCCATAGGCCCCTCCCAGGGGGGGAGGTGGCTAGATGCCCCTCCTACTAATTTCCCGGGGGCCGGATATCCGCGACGGCGGATAGAGAGTGTGGGGGAGTCCACGCTGTCCTTCCTACAGATACCTCACACGGGAACTCGGACGACCTTTAAGATGGCGTCGAGTGGAAAGGGGGCCCCCACCACGACAAGGGAAGTTACAGTTGGCAACAAGGGTAGAGTCCTCTGCGCATGCGCCACTCACACCGTGAGGGCGAGAGTTTTGGTAGTAGGGATCTGACACCGATTAAGACCTTGCCGTTGGCCCTTAATGCTAGGATGTACAATTTTAATTTAGAGTGTATGCATTTTCAGGATGTTAGACTCTGCTAGGAAACCTTTGTATTAGAGATCTGTTAAGGTTAGCCAAGGAACATGTCTTCATCGAAATGTAATAAATGTAAAATTGTACATGATTATGAAACTTTTATTTAATGTTTTAAATTTTGTTTCATATTTTAATAAATACGGCCGGGAGGGTGACTCCCTCCCGCCTTCCAAAAGTTCAAACCTGTGTCAGACTTCTCCCATCCTTGGGGATTGTGTTGGGAGGGGGTGGCGGGCATCCCGGCCATATGAAAAATAATCAGACTCCAGGAGATGGGAGTGGGGGTAAACCAAGGGGAAAATTCAACAGAGATGAGGCCAAGAAAAAGTTCCCTAGTCACTGGTGCGGAAAATTGGGGCATTGGAAGAACGAGTGTAAGGCTGTAGTGAATAATATGCAAACTAACAATTTGAATTCACAGACACAGAATGAGGTGTAGAGAAAACAGCAACAGGTAATACAGAACCAGTTACCACTAGCGCCTTGACAATTTCTTAGAGTCAAACCCCATACAGCGTGGATACCACAAATTGGGAGGGAAGTGGTAAAAGGGACACAGTGACACATACTTTGATGAAGACAGTTTCTGACGGTGCCTGAGAGGAGAGGAGGAGGAGTGCGTACTTGGTGCATCCTTGCGGGTAGATCAGTCGGGTCCATATATTGAAGGGAAAGTTGAAGGAAGAGGTTATCTTTTTATTGGACACTGGCACTACCTGTTCTACTGTAAAAACAGCAGACGTTCCAAACCTACCCCTCTCGGGAGAAGCAATCCAAGTAGTGGGCATTTCTAATAAACAAATTAGTACCCCAATTACAGAACCAATGGAAATTAGAATAGGCAATTTTAAAGAAATGCACAAGTTAGTTGGGTGCGATTCCAGTCCAGTAAACCTGTAAGTAGACTTGCTGTGTAAAATGAATTGCACTATCTTTTGCACACCAAGTGGTGTTGAAATTCAAACCCCAGATGAAGATTAAATTTATAAATTAATGTTAGCAAAACAGGAAACTGAAAATAAAAAGTAGACTCTAGAAGATTTGCCAAGAGAATTACAGCATACAGTAAATCATATGTGGGATTTTACAGGAAAGGATATAGGATTAATGGCAAATGTTGATCCAATCAAAGTGACAGTAAAAGAAGGAGCAGTTTACTTGAATATTCGACAGTATAAACTGAGCCCAGAAATAAAAGCAGGAGTTGCAGCAGAAATAAAGAGTCTAGTTGAAGCAGGCATTTTGAAATAATGAGCAGTCCATGTAATTCACCCATAATTGGCATAAAGAAACCGAGCGGAAAGTAAAGGGTCTTACAGGACCTCCGAAAAATTAATAAAATTGTTGTCCTGTGTTGTCCAGTTGTGCCAAATCCTGCTGTGATTCTGTACTAAATACCGTAGGCAGCAGGTTGGTTCAATGTAATGGATTTGTGTCATGCATTTTTCCAAATTCCATTACATCCAGATAGCAAATATATTCGCTCGTTTAAATTTGACGACCATGTCTATGTTTGGAACAGTGTCCCTCAGGGGTACACAGAAAGCCCATCGATTTGTAATCAAATTTTGAAAAAGTACCTTAAATCTATGGTACTGCCCAGACATTCAGTCCTGGTACAGTATATAGACGACCTACTGGTGGCGTCAAACTCTAAATGACTGTTGTTGATACCGTTGCTTTACTGAATCATTTAGGTGAAGGAGGACAAAGTATCACCTGAGAAACTGCAATTTTGTACCACATCAGTGAAATATCTGGGGCACCAGATAGAAAGAGGTGTCAGAAGGGTTACCTCAAAGAATCAGAATAATCCGAAACATGGATCTACCTCATACACAGAACAAAATCAGATTGTTTCTTGGAGTTGTAGGTTACTGCATGCAGTGGATTGAGGGATTTGCAGTCCTAGCAAAACCATTGATACAAATGACAAAGAAAAGAGCAAAGGACCCAGTAGAATTGGATGACGAAAGCAGGACATCTTTCTAAAAATTACGAGATTGTCTGTGCTCAGCTCCAGCATTTGGGAAGCTTGACTACTCAAATGATTTTGCATTATTTTGTGATACACAAGACAATTGTGCTCTTTCAGTTCTGACTCAGACTCATGATCTGATGAGACGAGCTGTGGCATATTTTTCTTCCACACTGGATCCAGTGGCATCTGCATTGCCAGGATGTCTGAAAGCAGTAGCTGCAACTTGCATGAGTCTTGAGCAAAGTGAGTTCATTATTATGGGACATCCAGTAACTGTGTATGTTCCACATGAAGATGTGATTTTGTTATCAAGAACTAAAACTCAGTATTTGACTCCTAGTCGGCTGACTAAGCATGAGCGAATCCTTCTAGGTGCAGCAAATGTGACCATTGCTAGGTGTAACATTCTGAACCCAGCAACACTATTGTCTGATTCACATTTTGCGGAAGTCAAAAATGAAATCTAACATAATTGTATTGACCTCACAGAATACTGTACCAAACCTCGCCTAGACATAAGAGAAGAGCCATTAATAAATTCAGAACATGAGCCATTCGTAGATGGTTCATGCATGCGACATGAGGAAGGAGGATTGAGTGCTGCTTATGCTGTGTGTACTTTATGGGGTCCAGTTGAAGCATCCTATTTACCTGGAGTCAAGTCTGCACAAGTAGCAGAATTAATTGCATTGGCAAGGGCTTGCAAAATTGGGAAAAATTTTAAAGTGACTATTTATACTAATATGCTAAAGAAAAAGCCTTACTGCCGAGTAAGGCCTGGCAATATACACACTCGTGGCGCTTAGCGCCTAATGACTCTAATCCACTCTATGGATTGGTTTAAAGAGTACTTGCTTTATTTTGGCTCTTTATAATCAATAATTCTTCATATTTCTTCATATGATCAAATAGATTTTCAATGATTTACGTTTAGATGAACTCCAAATGTGGAAACAGATAACTATATGTTTTTCAAAACAGCGTGAATTATGTCCCCAATGCATTTCGTGCGATGCACTTCATCAGGGGGAATCTAAGTAAATAGCAGAAAAACATGTATATCGCTGATCAAAAAGAGGGAGGAATGCTTAACGCAAATAGTGGCGCATAGGTACAAATCTAAAAAAATGAAAGTGCTCTGAAAAAGAGTCCGTGTCCCAAGGTCAAAAAAAGAAAGAAAGCAAACACAGTTCGTGTGAGTCATAACCGTGACGAAAATATCAGAAAGTATACATTGTGCAAAGGGAAGGTAGAGTGAACCCAGTGAATGAAAATAAATTCAGAGCAGCTTGCTCAAGAACGTACACGTAATGCGCATGGAAACTGGTAAGAGTAGACCGTGCGTTAACTGACAAGCTGTAGTGAACCAAAAGTCGAATAAGCGCTGTGATTATACCTTGCGGAAAGTGTTGGTAAAGTGCTGTGCCATAGCGTAAGGATAAAGGTGACAAAGCTTACCAGTTTGGTGCAGTTAAACGCGTAGCATAGTTTAACGCGAATGGTTCCATGTAAAGATCCCGGAAGACGCTAGAAGACGTGCGTATGCGTATTAATGCCCGGAGTTATGGACACAACAACAGACTAAAACAGTTGCCGGTGATCAGTGAAAGTAAAGGATCTACGTGTACTTCAACGAATTGATATCTTCCTAATATGGAAGGGAAGTGAAATCCAACTGTTAACAGCCATCGGCAATCTGAATCAAGTGGACGACAGAATACAATTTACTCACTATGAACAAATCAGAAATATGATTCTTGGACGTACACATCAAATTAATTAACAACAAGTTGGTTACATCTGCACCAAATGGGTAAGCTTTGTCACCTTTATCCTTACGCTATGGCACAGCACTTTACCAACACTTTGCGCAATGTATAATCACGGCGCTTATTCGACTTTTGGTTCACTACAGCTTATGTCGGTTAACGCACGGTCTACTCTTACCAGTTTCCATGCGCATTACGTGTACGTTCTTGAGCAAGCTGCTCCGAATTTAGTTTCATTGACTGGGTTCACTCGACCTTCCCTTTGCACAATGTATATACTTTCTGATATTTTCATCACCGTTATGACTCACACAAACTGTTTGCTTTCTTCCTTTTTTTTGACCTTGGGACACGGACTCTTTTTCAGAGCACTTTCATTTTTTTAGATTTGTACCTATGCGCCACTATTTGCGTTAAGCATTCCTCCCTCTTTTTGATCAGCGATATACATGTTTTCTCTGCTATTTACTTACAGAGTCTGCCTGAATAAGTGCATCGCACGAAATGCATTGGGGACATAATTCACGCTGTTTTGAAAAACATAGTTATCGGTTTCCACGTTTCATCTAAACAATGTAAATCATTGAAAATCTATTTGATCATATGAAGAAATATGAAGAATTATTGATATAAAGAGCCAAAATAAAGCAAGTACTCATTGAACCAATCCATAGAGTGGATTACAGTCATTACGCGCTAAGCGCCACGAGTGTGCTCATTGCCAGTCCTTACTCGGCAGTAAGGCTTTTTCTTTAGCATTTCAGTTGTTTGCACCTCAAGGACTAGGTGATCTCTCTAGGCACCCATAACTTATTTACTATTTCTTATCCACGTCCTATTTTTGACTATCCAGAGAGTGCAGCGGCATTTCACACTTTTCTATTTATACTAATAGCCAGTACGGCTATGGGGTTGTGCATGACTTTGGCCAACTTTGGATGCAAAGGGAGTTTCTGATTTCATCATGTACTCCTATTAAAAATGGAAATTACGGGAAAGACTTGCTAAATGCAATCCAATTACCAGAAACAGTGGCTGTGGTCAAGTGTGCTGCTCACCAATCTGGCAACAATCGAGTGACAGAAGGTAACCGATATGCTGACCAATTAGTCCAACATTGTGCCAAACATAAAATGGCAATAAACAAGAAAATTGATGAGTGGAAACAGCTGCCAACTTATGTTGCTTGGAAGAGTGAAAACGTGGGAGGAACTGAAAGACGTGCAAACTGAAGCAGAGCAAAAGGAAAAGGATGAGTGGGAAAAGATAGGTTGTCAGAGAAGGGCTGAAGATGGTGTCATTGTTTACTTTGATGGTAGGCCTGTGTTACCAGACTGTATGCTTGCTCCTATGGCTAGAATATACCACAGAGATTCCCACCTAGGGCGGGACACCACGATAAGTTTGTTCAGGCAAACTTGGTTCAATGCGAGGTTCAGGAATATAGCAGAGAGTCTTTGCCATAGGTGCTTAATTTGCCAACAAATGAATCCTGGGAAGAAAACTGTAGTGTTACCAGGAAAGATTGGAAAGGCAAAATGTCCATTCATACAACTACAGATTAATTTTATTCAGTTATCCCCTTGTAGAAGACTGAAGCATGTCCTTGTTATGGTCTGCCTATTCTCAAAATGGGTGGAAGCCGACCCTACGAGAAGAATGATAGCATTACTGTAACAAAACTCCTACTTGGAGAGCTCATTCAACGTTTCGGTTTTCCAGGAACAATTGAATCAGACCGAGGAAGACATTTTAATAATGAAATAACTGGTCTAACCTGTGAAGCATTTAAAATGAAGCAAAGGCTGCAATGTGCATGCCGCCCAGAGGCTTCTGGAGTGGTAGAACAACTGAATGGCACAATCAAGTCTAGATTGGTAAAGGTATATGAATCTACTCAATTAGAATGGCCTGATGCTTTACCTCTTGTTCTGATGGGACTCAGAAGCATCCCAGACAAACACAGGCTTGAGTCCCCATGAGATACTCATGGGAAGAGCAACGAGGCAGGCATGGGTGCCAGGCCACAAGCTGATAAATATATCTGATGACTTGGTACTAAAGTACTGCAAAGAACTGGCTGACCAAGTGCGTTCTCTCTCTCACCAGGTTGGAGAAGACGCTGTCGCCAGACAATCAACTCCAGCACATGATCGGATTCCAGGTGACTGGGTTGTGATAAAGGAACATACTCTAGAACCATGCCTAGCTCAGAGGTGGGGAAAGCCACATCAAGTGATATTGGTTACCACCACAGCTGTGAAGTGCAAGGGAATTCCGAATTGGATCCATGCGAGTCACACCAAAAGAGTGACTGAACCCGATTAAACAGAAGTTGAAGGTTGTGCAGCTGAGGGGTCTTAAGAAGTTGATCCCGAAGAAGTTGATGATGAACAACCGTGCACCACTCAGGATTAATCAATCAATCAGTGACACTTATAAAGCGCGCTACATACCCGTAGGGTCTCAAGGCGCTGGGGGGAGGGGGGGGGTGCCGCTACTGCTCGAACAGCCAGGTCTTCAGCTTCTTCCTGAAGGAGAGGTGGTCTTGGGTCAGGCGCAGGTCGGGAGGGAGGGAGTTCCAGGTCTTGGCGGCCAGGTAGGAGAAGGACCTTCCTCCTGTAGTCGCTCTTCGGATGCGGGGAACGGCGGCGAGGGCGTGGTTGGCTGATCGGAGGTGGCGTTTGGGAGCGTAGAAGTTGACTCGGCTGTTGAGGTAGCTCGGGCCTTGGTCGTGTAGGGCCTTGTGTGCGTGGGTGAGGAGGCGGAAGGTGATTCTTTTGTTGACGGGGAGCCAGTGAAGGTCTCTCAGATGTCCGGAGATGTGGCTGGTTCGTGGGATGTCGAGGATGAGTCTGGCTGAGGCGTTCTGGATCCGCTGGAGTCTCTTCTGGAGCTTGGCGGTGGTACCGGCGTAGAGGGCGTTGCCGTAGTCCAGTCGGCTGGTGACGAGGGCCTGGGTGACGGTCTTCCTGGTCTCGGTGGGGATCCACCAGAAGATCTTCCGTAGCATGCGTAGGATGTTGAAGCACGCCGAGGAGACGTTGTTGACTTGCCTGGTCATGGAGAGGGAGGAGTCCAGGATGAAGCCCAGGTTTCGTGCATGGTCTGTCGGTTTGGGTGCGGTGCCCAGGGCGGGAGGCCACCAGGAGTCGTCCCAGGCGGAGGGTGAGGAGCCCAGGATGAGGACCTCCGTCTTGTCCGAGTTCAGTTTCAGGCGGCTGGTTGTCATCCACTCGGCTACCTCTTTCATCCCTTCGTGCAGGTTGGCTCTGGCGGCGGCGGGGTCGTTGGTCAGGGAGAGGATCAGCTGGGTGTCGTCGGCGTAGGAGATTATGCTACGGTTGTGGTTGCGTACGATGGCCGCGAGGGGGCTCATGTAGACGTTGAAGAGGGTGGGGCTCAGAGATGATCCTTGGGGGACGCCGCAGATGACTTCGGAGGCCTCTGACTTGTACGGTGGTAGGCGGACTCTCTGTGTTCTTCCGTCGAGGAAGGAGATGATTCATTCCAGCGCCTTGTCCTGGATGCCGATGTTGCTGAGGCGCCGTACTAGGGTGCGGTGGCAGACCGTGTCGAATGCCGCGGAGAGGTCTAGGAGGATGAGGGCCGCTGTTTCTCCCTTGTCCATCAGGGCTCGGATGTCATCGGTGGCGGCGATGAGCGCGGTCTCGGTGCTGTGGTTGGCTCGGAAGCCGGACTGTGAGGGGTCGAGGGATCCGTTCGTCTCGAGGAAGGCGGCCATCTGCTTGTTGACTGTCTTCTCGATGACTTTGGCTGGAAACGGGAGGAGCGAGATGGGGCGGTAGTTCTTGAGTTCGGTGGGGTCCGCTGTGGGTTTCTTGAGTAGAGCGCTGAGTTCGGCGTGCTTCCAGCTCTCAGGGAAGGTGGCGGTGTCGAAGGATGTGTTGATGATGTCTCGCAGGTGGGGTGCGATGACAGCGTCGGCCTTGTTGAAGACGTGGTGAGGGCAGGGGTCGGTCGGTGATCCGGAGTGGATGGAGTTCATCGTGCGGATGGTGTCTTCGGTGCTGATCGGGGTCCAGGCGTGGAGGGTGGTGGTGGGGGGTGGTTGTTCGGTCATGGTGTGCGTTGGTTGGTTGTTGAAGCTGTTGTGTATGTCCGCGATCTTGTTGTGGAAGTATGAAGCGAGGGAGTTGCAGAGGTCTTGCGATGGGGTGATGTCGTTGTTTCCTGCGCTGGGGTTGGAAAGCTCTTTCACGATGTTGAAGAGTTCCTTGCAGTTGTGTGCGTTGTTGTCCAACCGGTCCTTGAATGCTGTTTTCTTGGCGGCGCGGATCAGCTGGTGGTGTTTCCGGGTGGCAAGTTTGAAGGAGGTCCTGTTGTCCGGTGTCGGTTCCCTTCTTCAGACTTTCTCGAGGGCTCGGCAGTTCTTCTTGGAGCTCTTGAGTTCGTCGGTGAACCATGGGGCCTTCTTGCTGCCGGGTCTGCTAGGCGGGGTCCTCAGTGGGGCGAGTTTGTCCGCGCAGTTGCTGATCCACTTCGTGAGGTTGTCGGCGGCCTGGCTGGGGTTCGCTGAGCTGGCAGGAGGGTGCTGGCTCAGGGAGGTGGCGAGCTGGTCTGCTGTGATCTTGTTCCAGCTTCTGCGGGCGGCCTGTTGCTGGTGGTGGTGGGTCGTCGTTCTCTTGAAGGTGAAGTGGACGCAGCTGTGGTCCGTCCATTGAAGCTCAGTGGCGTGGCTGAAGTCGATGTCTGTGCTGGAAGAGAAGACTGCGTCGAGTGTGTGTCCGGCGAGGTGGGTGGGGGTGGACACCAGTTGCTTGAGTCCCAGGTTGGCGAGGTTGGTGAGCAGGGTGCTGGTGTTGCGGTCGTTGTTGTTCTCCAGATGGAAGTTGAGGTCTCCCAGGAGGATGTAGTCAGCGGAGGGGAGGGCATGCGGGCTGACGAAGTCGGCGATGTCCTCGCTGAATTGCGTGCGTGGTCCAGGGGGTCGGTAGATCAGGGTGCCTCCTAGGGTGGTGTTCGGGTTGGTGTGGATCTGGAAATGCAGGTGTTCGGCGCTGGTCAGGGTGTTGTCGGTGCTGGTCGTGAGACGGATGGTGCTCCTGTGGACGATGGCGATGCCTCCTCCCATCTGGTTGGCGTTTCGGTCCCTCCGGACGATCTTGTAGCCCTCTGGGATAGCGATGGCGATGTCGGGAGCTGAAGAGGCGTTCATCCAGGTCTCCGTGAGGAAGGCAACGTCAGGGGCTGTGGTGTCGAGGAGGTTCCAGAGTTCGATGGCGTGTCTGTGGACGGAGCGGGTGTTGAGCAGGATGCACTTGAGGTGGGTGCTGCTGGTGTTTGACTTGGCGGGTGTTGGTGCGAGGCAGGTCCGGGTGCAGGAGAACTTGCAGGCGTGGCAGCTGAAGGGTCCGTGGGTGCGACGTGGTGTGGCTTGGTGGCACTCTGGGCGTCGGCCGGTGTTGAGTGCGCTGAGGGTGGCGGCTGAGTACGTCCTGCGGGTCGGTCGGGGTCTTCGAGGTCCAGGGGTCCTGGCGCTGGTCGCGATCCGGTCGCGGACGGGCGCAGACGGGCTTACCTTTGGCGCGCCTTCGGCGCACAATCGGCGCGCCCGCTGCGCGTGACCGCTGCGCGTTCGCACGGTCGCCATTTAAGGCGAAGTGCGCGGGTGGGCGGAGCAGCTGGGAGGCGGGAGCGGGGAGGGTTACAGAAGAGAAAAAAGGGGCGGGGGCAAGCGGCGGTGGCGGGAAGGGAGGGCGGGGGCCGGCGGGGTAGGCGGACAACAAGGAAGGAAAGCCAAAAACACGGGCCAAATGAAAATAAGCAAAACAGGCACAAATATTTGACAAAACAAGGGAAAAACAATCCCTGCAGCGGAGGCAGCCGGCAATCGGCAAACGAGGCAGCAGCGAGGCAGCGGGCAGGCAAGGGGCACACGCAGCAGCTGGTGGCCGTGCGGCGCGGGGGGTGTCCCACAATTCCAGTGATTGACATTCCTGCAGATTTTGTGAGAACCAGAAGTCAAACCTATTTAGATAGACAGAGATAGTGAGGACGAGTCAGGAACAGAAGAAAGTACTCATTACAGAAATCTGAGCCAATAGTAATTCTGAGGAGGAACAGATAAGGAGAGATCAATATACTCAGACATTCAAGATTCCGGTCACAGCTCAAGAGTCTGAGGATGGACAGATAGGTACAAGGGCGAAGGCTCAGGAAGAAGAAAAACGAGATCGAGATACCCGAGAAGGAGCAGATAGGTATAGAAAAAAGTATTCAGGAAGAAGAAGGCAAACCAAATCAGTCAAATACAGCACACTCCTGAACAAGGCCAGATTAGTATCCAGGCAGAAGAAACAGAAACAAGACCTGGACAAAATCAGATAGAGAGGGATACCGAAGATGAAAATGTACAAATTGCGCCACAACTAAATGAAAATAAAAGCATTTGACGAAAATCAAAGCACAGTGCCAACTAAAAGACTCAGAAAGGGAGATAAGTGGCCTGGGTTTGTTAAAAGACTACAATTTTGCCTTTAAACAATAAATGAAGAACCAGAGCAAGTAAATTAAATATCTAGTCAAGCTGGACCTTCCGCAGAGCAACCGAGAAGGAGGAGTCCACGACTGAAAAGACTGAATAACAAGTTCAGAGGCCCAGAATGAACCTATGTCATCCTTGAAGATTTTGAAAACTTAGAATTAAGTAATAAAAGTGATGATGAATTAGTTGTTGATCAAGCTGACGAAGAAGTGAGACCAACTTGAAAAAAGTTCACAGGTTAAATTACTGTGGAAACGTTATAAAGAGGAGCCAAGTCTCCTTAGTCAGAAATGGCTGATCATACCGTTAACGGAAGACCGAAAAGAACCTGCTTAAAAACATGCTGTAGAGTATGCACAGGTAGTATAATGATAGTACTGATAGTATGGCTAGGACTGACAGTAGATATTCCTAATCTAATGAGTAAAAACATGAAAAATTACAAAGTAGATGCATCTGAAAAGTTAAATACACACAAAAGGATAGATAATCTCAGACAGCAAAAGGTAGATTTAGAAGCATCAGATGAGGAAGGATTACACTATAGTAGAGTTAGTAGTCAAGCAAAAATGTAACTGTGTAGGGTCTACTTAATGTGCACCCAAGGGGTAAATCCCACACAAGTAATCTTAGTATCTAATCAAAATAAATAGATCTGTGTGCATACTCAAACTCCCCAAGGTACACCGTTCTGACCTTACAAAACTATTGAAAAAACTAGAAATTGAAGAGAGTATGCTCAAATACAATATTATATCACTTTCCTAATATGTTTTGGAATATCAACAATTTATATAAATGCTCCGTGAAACAAGTGAAGATTAACGTTGATTGTTCTTTATTCTGAAGCGTGTATTAAATTCAGTCAGCTTCCAGAAAGCACAACAATTTATATCACATAAAACAAAAATTAACAAATTAGCTAACTAGTTTCGTCCCCATCCGGGATATCAGGGTTTCTATGAATGGCCGAAATGATCATCAATCAAAGAAATGAGAATCTTTATGTCCAAACAATAATGTAAAATGCAATAAGATCAATGGTTTTACAAAATCGACTTGCTCTTGATACATTATTGGCAAAAGAGGGCGGAGTCCGGAGAATGTTGAAAGTGCAACATTGTTGCACTTACATACCTGATAAAAGTGTCGCCATTAAAGGGTATGTAAAGAATATTACACATTTAGAAAAAACTCAAACCACTGGAGGTTGACAGTGCATGGAAGAGACTTACAGATGGTCTCTCCTCTATAGCTAGTTGGCTCTCTAATAAAGGAAACAGTTTTGTAGATAGAATACTAATGCCAATGGTGGGAGTAGCCCTGCTGATTTTAGGGATAACAATTTGTTGCAAATGTCGTAAGCATACAAATACATATACAGTAAATAAGAAAGGAAACAAGAGAAATATTGATGAAATTGAGTTAGAAGAGCTAAATGGAAATTTGTACAAGAAAGTGAAAAACTTTCACAGGAATAATGAAAAGAAACAAAACAAAGTTTGAAGAAATTGAGTTGGGAGAAATGTGAAAGTTAGCATCTGTTTCATTAATTAGTGATGATATAAAATATCATCAAAGAGGGGATTGATGGAGCAAGGTTGCACACGTAAAGCGACTTGCTTGTATTCAGCCCTCTCGAAAACAGTATTAATGTACTAATTAATATGTTTTATCTTACTAATATTGCACCACATGACCTTTCTAGTATCTAGGGGAAGCTTGCCTATGTGCTTTTACTAACTGTAATCCAAATGCATTAAAATGGCCGTCGCAACGCGATATTTTCTACTGCGCATGCGTATGTCACACTCACGTGACATTACTTATTTCTCTGCTTGGTGGGAAACTTTTGCTTCTGCTCACTAGAACTAAGATGTCTTCTCTATGTTTTAACGTGCTAAAGCTTGCATCGCTGCTTTTGCTAAATTGTTTGTTATGCTTAACTCTTACGCTGTAGTTAAAATAAAATAATGAGAGTAGAGATAAGTGGTATACAGTGCATTCATTTATTCTTTGTTCTGAAACTGTTCTATGACTTTATTAGCTTGTGTTTGGACCAATCAAGTACAATGTTGCTCCATCATGGGTTCAGAACTGAGCATGCGCCGACTTCACCAGAGTCCACAAGCCATGGCATTGAATGGATGCCAAATCTTGATTTTCTAGAAGATGCGCCTGAGAAGCTGACCTCTCAACCTCACAAGAGGAAGCTGGACTGTACAAAATGATTATACAATGTTGATACATTCACTGCCGGGTGGAATAAAAGTGCATGGGAAAATAAAGTTATTGGAGGTAACATTAATTTGAATATTTGGATGAGGTAACCTAATAACTGGTATGGTGTGATGACCTCTCCTTGTCTTTTGACCAATCAAATTGCAGGAATACACAACTTGCAACATTGGGGGGTGGTACACTGCCCTGGAAAATGGTATATCTAAGGTAGGCTTAGGTAGTTAGATTGTCCGACTTGTCCGAATAGCTGACCGGTCACTGACCCAACGCATACAAAAGGCGATCGAGAGCAGAGGTGCTGGCGGAGCACTGTGTCAGAAGATTCGATAACCCAATCGGGGTTCCGGGAAGGAGTTTGTTAACCAAATCGGGGTCCGACTGTTAGCTGCAGAGGGGGGGGGGGGGGTGACGCTGGTGTCGCACTTTGCCGGTCCTGACCTGCAGTGGTCCTGTCCTGATCCATTTTGGTCCATACTTATCCTGATTTCTGGTCTGCACTTGTTCGATCCTGCTGGCACCTGCACTATCGGGGGGCCTTCTGTCCCTTAACCCAGCCGTTGCCAGGGTTGGTCTTCACACCATTCTAGGTAAATATGAAATAGAGTGGGAATATCATTGTGTTTTCCTTTTCTTCCCCTTCCTATATTTCAATGCTTGAAGAAAGTCTTGTTAAATATTTCTGCATCAGTTATGCTTAAAATCATAAACTTTGACTGAATTAGTATGGACATCTGACACTTAAAACTTACATAGATAAAGTGTTTAAACCTTTTCCTGAGTTTGTGGTTATTTTATACAAGGAATGTTATTTACTACCTATTTTCTTGCTAACTCCCTTGACCTCTTAGGATTCTAGGTACCGGTGACTAGGGTTGGTAAGTCAAATGGTATAGGTCCTATTTGATAAAACTTAAGCTTGGGGAAGCTTAAAGAGTTACCTGTTCAAAATATGTTTTAATGGGCCCAGGTGAGTACGGTAAATGAGCAGGTTAGCCCACGCTCCATCAGGGCAATCAGATCACGGTTCCACAATAGTTCGGATGTTTCACATACCAGTAGCAATCTTGCTACCATATCAGGAAATCAACAAGCAAGTGTTGCTGAGGGCAGCAAACACCACAAGTGACCTCCAATTTATAGCCCAGTGATAGTCAATGGCACTACAGAACCATTCTTAATGCAAGGAAACTCGGATGATCAAGGGTAGGCCACTTCCCAAGAGGTGTTGAGCACACAGAAAAAGAAGCTTCAACTTTAACCGGTTAATTATTGTAAAGTGTTGCAGGCGGATCCAGATTTTTTTTTATTCGAAAACTATGCAACTCAAGCCCCACTGGGCATCCAATTGACACAAGGAGTTGGGCAAAGATAACACAAGGAACTTGAACATGATTAAACCTCAAGAAAACACTGGACTGGTATAATAGATAAAGAAGGGATAAAGTCATCCCCTGCAGTACTTTATAAGGATATTGCAAGTCCCCAGAAGTTCCTTAACCATATAAAGAAACAAGGCCAAGGGAACTCCAAGGAGACTTGCAATATAATCTTCTTGAATGCCAGGCGGTACTTTATCCCATATAATACATGGTCACGCCATCATCTTTCCCACAAACCACTTAAGATCTTAGTGAATAGTTCTTTCATATGAAAGAACGAGCATGTTTACAAACATGAAGAATAAAAATAAAACCCACGTACAAATTTAAACACATTAAAAACTGGTTAGCCATTTGTGGTAAATGTACTGAACTGTTTCTAATATCGATATCAGTTTGTTTTTTTAAAGGCAGTAGCTCGGAACGTGTAGAAAGATTCTAGCTTTTATCTAGCCAAAGAGTGCAAAACAAACATTCTCTCTGCTTGTCAATGTAAGCTAAAAGGAGAAGCAGCGTTAAATTAAAGTTGCTTTAAATAGCTTCCTCAATTATGCTTCATAATCAGACCTGCCTTTCACCTCCAGTGCTGGCTCTGGCAGGAGGCATTTTGACGTCAGAACTCGACTAATATTATAATGTTCAAATTCTGGCGTCTTTTCTTTACTATCGCCAATTGGGTGCCTTACAAATCGACGATTATAAATAAATCCGAGACTTCCATTTACACATTGATTACAGAATAGACACCGTATCGCTTACTCAAACAAGGACCAACACGGGGGAAATGTCTGACTCTACTGAGAATACACCTCCGACTAACAACGTTCAGTTTTTATGGCAATGAGAAACTGAGCAACATCTTTCAGAACACCATCCATGCAATTACAACAATCCATGGAAGGATCCTCCTTAGATGTTATACCACTTTGTAAGTCCAGAAGGAATGATACCTTAAAAAAAAACAGAATGTCTTGGAAATTGTGAGATCCTTTTCTGAACCCAAAGAAGCAATAACTCAAGACCTGATGAGTGTAAGCTTCATTACAGGCACTCACCAACAACGGAATGAACTAGGACTACATGAGCCTCCGAGCCAACCATGTCTAGAATCTGGGCTAAGGGAAAAGAACTAAGTGGGAAACCGAAACCATCCTTGCGAAGCTGCCTGCTGAAGTCTCGGTTCTATCAAATCCTCCAAAATCAGTTAAAAGATGTAAATGAGTTCAATTTAGTGATTGGTTTGATCGTGATCATCATTTAAACAAAAACATTTTCATTTTGAACAGAAAAAAGGGAATTCAATTGGAAGTTAGACCATCAACCAAATAATTCTGTGGATACTTAGGACCACCTTGGCTTCACTTTGGAAACTAAATTAACAGCATCTCAGTATCTGACAAAGACACAAAAGCAAAAGAGAGAGAAATGTGCTCAAGTATGTAGTGAAAGAACAATTAATCCAAACCTTGAACACTAAGCTACTTCCAATTTTAACAAACTGCCACTTTTCTCACGGATGGAAAAAAGTAACTCAAAACCTTTACAAACAAAATATAAGAGCATTCAATCTTCTCACTTCAACTCCTCACCTCATTATTTGGTTGGAGTTTAATGTTCCCTCTGTCAAATCAAAGAACTTCTCGCAAAAAAAAAAAACTACATGTATGAGTACCACAGCAAAAAAAAAAAAAGACACCATGAAGGATCTCGCAGCAGAACCATAGAGCTCTCTTCCCTTTATTTTCACAGGTGCCTCAGTTGCACTCCAGGAACATGATGTACCATCATTAGATGGCTTGCTGAGAGGGGCAAGACCCAACCACAAAAGTACCATAATAAAGACCCAGTTGTATGCTGCCATTATAAGTGTCCTTCTAGAAACATACAGGTTAACTTCAGGACGCTTATCCCTACTAGAAAAGAGCTATCATATCTTATCTGGAAACCAACATAGAAACAGAAATATTCAAAATTCCAGCTTCTTTATATTCTATTTAAGCAGCGTGAAGGTTTCTAGAACAAAAACAAACTGCTTAAAAAAGCCTGCAGAATTATAGGTAAGAGAAATTAAGACATATCATATGCATTTGCTTAAAACTATAATACATACAAAGTAAGCACCTTTTGCAGACATTAAGAAAAATTAACTCTTAGCACAATTAGAGATGCAATTGAAAAGTGCTTAACCTAAGAAACAAATAGTCTTTAATTGGGAAACTGACAAAGTTCCTGGGTCTTGCTTATGGCACACTTAAGACAGCTGCTTAGAAACATTTGCTGATGGTTGGCAGAAGGAACTTCTGATTGGTCTGCAAGACAGAGCGAGACTCGAAAACTAAAACCTTGAGCTGTCCCCACTGTTTCTTGTACACAATGCACGTAAAGATTTTTATTTTTAATATAAACTGACCACTGAAGTGAATATTGCACATTATACGCACACATTCCTAATAAAATTGAGTTCTGGATTGAACTTCAGCACAAATTTTGTCTTCTAACATTTTAATACTTTTAAATTGTTAAAAGAATGACATTCTGTAATCTGACTTTTGATATATACTTTGGTTGATGTTTTCAATTGTAATGAATTTTAAACATTTATAAAAATAAAGCGACACCTACCTACTACACCAGAATTTGCCCGAAATTTTGCAGTTAGATTTGATCAGTGAGACTGGGCGTTATTAGGTCTCGCGACCTATCAATGCGCGCAAGCGCATTGAGCGGAGCGAGAATTCAAGTGCTCAAAATCCTCGTCAAACCAAGGGCTTCTTGCTGCGGATTTCTTTGAGTTCACGTGAATCACGTGACCCAAACAAGCACGCGCATCAGCCTCCCTCCCTCCTAATTGCATTTTTTTTAACGGCCGCACAGCACATCAGAAGGCTTCGCCCAGCGTGCGCTCTGCGGCTGCTCCTCCCCTAATTAATCATGGCTGGCCAGCCGTACTTTCAGTTTCCTGGCCGCTCTGCATTATCAGGTACGTGTTGGTGACGCATTATTTTTTCCGTTTCCTCTTTCTGTCTCTCACGCACTCTTTCATTGTCACCCCTCAATCTCTCAACGTCTGTGTTCCGCTCTCTCTCTTCCCACATCTTTCGCTCTAAACTTTCTCACACACACACCATAATTATCTTTCTTTTTCCTGTGACCCTTGCTTCCTCTCCTGCGTCCCTTCTGTGCCTCTGTCTATTACTCGTTGTCACCCACACTGTCTCTTCACCTCTGTCTCTCCCGCACCGCTCTCATTGACCTACTCACTCTCGTCTCTATTGCTCTCCCACCCTAGACATTCCCCTTCCACTCACTCCCTTCATACACCTGGCGAGACTTCAAAGCGCTTGCGGTGCACGGGAAACACGCTATTTCATACATTTGAGTATGACGGTGAGCTCATTGGAATGAAGATGGACTTTGATACTATGTTCTTTTTGGGTGCAATGCAAAAACGTTCTGTGTACCAGCGCTATTTTTTATTTTATACGAAAGAAAATAAACCAGCAAATTATGACTTCACTTTGGCGACGTCTAGAAACGCAAACCGTACACATTATCTAAAATTCCTGCCCATCTGTCTCGTTATCGCGCAGTTTGCCATGCGATACAGCGCGAAGGGGTCCTGACACACTTAACCCAGAAAAAAATATTATCCTTTTGCCCGACTTTACTATGTCCGTCGTAAAGTCCTCCATTTGGTCTGGCAGACAATGTCCCGCGCGCTTTAAAGGCAGACGCTCGACTTATCTTCATTAGGTGGCACCGGGAGTCTGGCACCTTCCCATTCCTGTGATGCTTAAAGTTCAAAAGAGACCAAGACACGGGGACTGGGGTTGTGTTTCATGTCGGGCAATTAAACTCTACCCAGGACCGCTTAAGTGATTTCACCATCGAGGCCCGCGCACCACGCCGGGCCAGTGTTGCAAACGACATACTATCCGAAGGTTTTCATATTTACTTTTATTGTCTGTCCAATACATCTATAGTCCTGCGCGCAGTAAATGGATCACCTTTGCTACAATTGGTAATGCATGCAATCTCTTGCGCACAGATGCTGAACTGGAATGTAATATAGGTGCTAAACGCGAAAAATAAAGTCATGTTATCTTCTTCGGTACGATACTGTCGTTTGACAAGCAAGTATGTCAGGCAACGTCAATGTCACAAAACAGTCTGATTTAATATGGATTGGGGGAGTGGAACAGGCCAAACATGCTTTGGAATGTAAGGATGACAAATTCATAACACATAGTAAACACTGCACTTTACAAAAAGTCACAAGTAAGTTTTGTGGAAGTAAGAAAAAGAGAAAAAAAAATAAAGAATTCTGGAAGTTTCTATGCTGATTTTCAGCCACAAGCAAGCATAACATGGCGATTCAGCCTCTGGGTCTCAATTTATAGCCATAAATTCAGAGTCGTTTCTCATTTCAAATCAAATTCTAATGGTCAAAATGTATACGGTGCTACTGGTATTGTTATTATATTCAAAGACAATACCATTTCTATCAGAAATGATGTTTTGCACAGGGTCCGACTGGCCGGTAGGGCAACCAGGCAGTTGACTTTTACTGTTGAGTTCCCTGATAGTATCCCATATTTTTAGCTATTTGCTTCTCTAATGGGGACCTATTTTATGTACCAGTCAAACGCTGGTTAAGCAAGCAAACTAATCGAAGTTATCCTCATAGGCCTTTGTTACCAGTGGCCTTTTTGGTCTACCAGTAAGTTTAACCACCGCAACTATGAGCAGGAAGAAGTAGGTGTCGCTTAGGCTTCAGCATGTGGACGCGGGTGCTGAGTAATTAAGGAAGGACTCAAGCACTGACATCCGGTACTCACTCCGACACATATTTTACTGCCCCATGTGCAACTGGTGGTGACAAGAAGCTCCAGGAGTACTCAGAAAACAGTCCTCAAGCCAGGTGCTTCAGTTATCCAAGCTTAGTTGCACAGTGTCTCGATCCCAAATTAAGAAGGTTGTTTCATACACTAAAGACTTAAATTAACTGTTTTATAGGCTCACAACGAAAATCAACCACTTCAACAACCAAGGGATCATTCACCTGAGCGGTTCACTTGTTTTATTGCAGAGTTTGCTGGATGATTGATTGAGCCCTTTTCGCCACTCCATGTCTATATTTGCTCATGCCGGCAGCTTGTACCCACTAAACCTCAGTGATGCTGCACTGAGCACACTGAAAAGGGGCGCCTGAGCCCCAGCCCTCACCGTCAGACTCCAAAGGCCCGATCAAGGTCCTGCTAGAGACAGGAGTGAGCGTAGCAGCCAGGAAGCACATGGCAGTCAGGGATGGGATGCCCATTACAGGTTTGCCAAACTCAACACCATAAAAGTGTCACTGTGTTTAACGTGTCCACCGAATTCACAGCCTCAGTAAGGTGTTTATTATTAATGAGTTTTTCTTACATATATGAAATGATTTATGTGATGCTCCTGGCATTTCTGAGGTCACTTAGTCCTTTATTGTTCTCATTTAGCTCTAAAACGTTCTGCCGCAGTAATGCCTCGCGCATGAGAAAAGCATAACCTGAAAAGTTATGCGGAGAGGACGTGGTGACTCCATAGCTGCCCACTTCGCAACTAGGGATCCGGGTTCGAGTCTCGGTGCTGGCTCAACATCCTGTGGTTCTGGGCAATTCAAGTAATCTCCCTGTGCCTTTAAAATAACAGTGACCTAGTGTAGTGTAAAAGGTGCTCATGTTGGGCGCTCCAATACCTTTGGGTTGAGTTCACTCTATATAAAACTGCAACAAAACATTAAGTAACTGAAGCCACAGCCGCAATTATATGGACACAACACTTAGAGCGGGCCGCCATATGCTGCTCACGTCTTGGCAGATGGAGGGAAGGGCCATAAAACCCCCCACTCCACTTCAAAGCGGGCACAAGGGATTCTTCAGAGTTGAAGGCCATCCCCCACCCATAAATTATCAGCTTATCTCCAAGAGCGCATTCCTCTAATGCTCTCTGAGAACAGGCAGAGACACAGGAATTTGGAAAAGCGGGCCCCAGCAACAACATAAAATGTTGGCTGGGGCTATCAAATATAGTACATAGCCCCTCTATAACAACGCAAAGGCCCAAAAAACACGCTACAACCTTTGGCACTATTTATAGCCGCTCAAGGCATTTGACTTAATAGTAAGCCGCAGGTACAAATAACCAATGCTGCTGCCTCAAACACGCATTAACACGTGTGCCAGGGCACATTTTATCGCAGCTGCAAAATGAAACAGCTGCCTCACAATTATGGGGGGAAAAGTGATACAGATCAAGTACACGCGAAATGCCCTGTATTGCTACAGAAACTGCCAAGCTTTAAACTAAGAACAAGCACTGGCGTTGCCAATAGGTTTCGCAAATTACATTTTATATTTATAGATTGTTATTGACAATGCCAATAACGATAAATAAATATAAAATGTCATCTACAAAACCAATAGCTCCAACTTTCCTACTGCGAGACCTATTGGCAACGCCAGTGCTAGTTTTTAAGTTTCTGGGGATCCTTTCCTAGGAGGGTTTCACAATTAGAAAAATAGTCTATAGCGAAAGGAGGCTTTTTTGTTATTTGATCAGTACTTAAAGAGTGTTTGGAAGAAGCCTACCCAATACTGGCACTGGACCTTTATACTACTGATAATTTCCACCTCTGCTATATAAGTTTGTGAAGGTTGGAGGTTCTCCGAATCAAATGTTCTTTGAGTGATACCTCTATCAAGGTTTTTTAGATGTTCATTAGACAAATTCTATTTCTCTCAGATGTTTAGAAAGACTGGGGGGGGGGCTTTAAGTTTATTTCACGCAGTGATTTCAGGTCTCGCCTAAGCAGCGCACATGCGCTGCATAGGAGGGCCTTTAACCGTCGCTCTGCTCATTTTCAAGCACACACTTGTGCTTGTGGCAGCATCTACCTTGCGAGAGAGGGCAGCGGCACGCCACAAGCACGAGTGCAGTTCTTGAAAATCAGCAGACTGCTCTCCCAAGTGTGTGCGCCCACCACTCGCAGCCTCACCTCCTGCTCCCCCTCTCACGTGCGCACCACTCGTACTCGTCTGTTTTTCCCTGCCGATGAGCAGGCTTCTCACACAACATTAGTGCCACTTTTTTCTGTTGCTCAGAGCTCCGAAGGCCCTTTAAATCATCCCCACCATGACTCGACATCCTTATTGGAAGCATGGCGCACATCGTTATCTGGTCCTGAGCTGCCTGATTTTGCGGTTTATCTTTCCGATATACAGCAGAGGCTCTCAAGTGCATTGGATTAGCAGCTCATCCATAAACAACACTGCTGGCATTAAGCATATCCCATGAGAAATGTATATTGAGGAAGCCTGGTCATTCCAACTCCAGCTTCAACCTCTTAAGCATCGATTTTACACTAAGTCAAGACAACTTTGAATTCCTCAGTGGGCAATTTTATTTTATATTTAACCCACTTTGATTATCATTGTGCACTTGAGATTAGCTGCTTCCGTAGTAATTCTGATTATATCTATCGACACAGACTAAGAATAGTCCCCTATAAAATTCAGCACTACTTACCCAGCGAACACCCTATTCTGGAGGTGGAACTCCTGAGGAAGGCAGTGTGGGCTGCCGAAACGCGCGTGGAGATGCAACTTGGAAACCACCCAATAAATCGTTGTTCAATGGATACTCTTTACAATAATATAAACTGCTGATCAATGAATTGTATTTTTATCTGAAGAATAATTCTGTGCCAATAATCCTTTTTGAAAGGCCTGACAAATGACTGAAGTTAAATATATTACTCAAGTCAATTTGCGCCTAGAGATGTATAATCATAAGATTACCTCTTTTTAGATTTACTACCACGTATAAAAAACGTTTTTTGTGTGTATATATATATATATATATATATATATATATATATATATATATATATATATATATATATATATTTAATTTCTGTTTAACAAATAATATCTTTATGTTCAACCAGTTGATTTATCGGCAAATTCAGGGTGTGGCAATGGGGGCCAGCTTCTCCCCGAGTTTCGCATGTTTGCACATGGGAGCTTGGGAGGAGCTGGTCCTCAGAACCACATACCTGGAGGAAATGGAGAACAACATTGTTTGGTTTCGTTTCATAGATGATTTGTTTATTGTTTGGCGGGGCAGTGAGGAATCTGCAGAAAAATTCATTTCTAATATCAATGAAAATGAACTTAATCTTAGATTTACTGCAACACTCAGCCAAAACACTGTAACCTTTTTGGACACGGAGGTGTATGTGGAAAACAATGAGCTACACACAAAAATATACCGAAAGAACTGCTGGAAACAGCAGTCTACACGCAGCAAGTGCCCACCCTAGGCACCTCATAGCAAGCATCCCCTATGGGGAGATGCTAAGAATGAAAAGAGGTTGCAGTGACCCTGTAGAATTGAAAAAAGCCCAAAGTGAGTAAAAAAAGATTTCTCGACAGAAGATACTCAACCGAGATAATTGATAGAGCCATTGCTAAATCAGAAACATTATCAAGGGAAGAGTTACTGGAGGGTAATTACCAACACAGACAGAATCTTGCCAATAAAGATAAAGGTGTATTTAGAATCATAACGGGATTCAGTAGACAATCAAGGGACATCTACAGGATTGTCAATAAATATTGGCCTCAGGTGACAAAAGATCCTATCATTGGCAAGGATTTGCCGACTAGGGTATCTCTGACTTACAGCAGGTCCCCGTCCCTCAGAGATCAAATAGTGAACACCAATCCTGAACACGTCAAAGGCAGCAATTGGTGGCAATCGAACAAGGGATTTTATAAATGCAAAACATGCAAAGCATGCACCCATGGGGTCAATACCAAAACATAAAGACGGCTTTAGTGATATAGATCATCCAATATCACAGGTATTGACTTGTAAAACCGACCATGCGATATACATCTTGCAATGCCCTTGTTCACTAATGTACGTTGGTAGTACCAAGCTCCCGGTACACCAACGAATCCTACAACATCTCAGCTATATCTAATGGGGACAACACCTACCCAGTAGCTCGCCACTACCGCGAACTACATCAAAACAACAACAAATCATTAACTTACTTTGTGATTGACAGCGTTAATACCAACAGACGGGGTTGTGATAGAGAGTCTAAGTTGAGAAAGCTTGAAACAAAATATATTCTCCTACTCAACACCAAGGCCCCGACAGGATTAAATATCACTGAGGATATGTACACGTGTCTACTTTAATATAATTGGAATATGAATATTTCTAACATCATCATGAGTTGTGTTTAACAGGGACCTGTAACATAACTGTAACATCCTAGAAAAATAGAGGAATATCTGAACTGAAATACAAGTAGGCCTTATTTTTCATGCGATGTTGGTTCACTTGATTTTGAATTGATGTTGAGTCTGTGGAACCGAGTAGCTGCTGTTATTTGATTGAAAAAAATGCAAAAAAGCGAAAAAGAGTAACAGGATATATATGTGTTTGTTCACAAGTCAATACTATCTAGCTTAGCGGTACTTAATCCTGGATAGCTGATTTGATCAATACTGACTTGTTTTATTATGCTTAGCACCTTTTCACTTTATTATGGACATGGTTGAAAATGAAGGCAAAACTGTTTACGTTAAGTAACTGAGTGAGAAATGATAGATTATGTACAGTCGATCATCGATTATTACATTAACGTCCATCATTGGAACCTTGCCTTCGGGTAACTTTTTTTTACATTGAACAGTGTTACTGTGATAATTTGCACATTTATTTGCTATGATAAAAGTTATTATATTGTTACCATAGTGGCAATCTTTTTGCACAATTGCAAGATTTTGCACATATCATTTATACACTTTAGCAGAAGCACTTTACATCCTCTGACACAATACGGAATGGCAATGTAAATATGTAAATATATTAAATATACCGAATAACCTATATTTTTTTAAGGACGTTTTTAATAACAGATGGATATATTCTTGTATTTGACCATTATCAAGAAACTCATGATTTGTTTACTTTCTGTAAATAATAAGGTATTTTACCTGTGATTTTTACAACTTTAGGTAAAAAAACGATAAAAAAACGACATGTATGCCTTCTATGACATTACCTAGATATGTTTTAGAAACCCTTCAAAAACTAAGTATTTTTTCCATGTCTATTTTTAACTCAAGCATGTGATCAACTTTTTTCAACAGAAGCTGTCTCTTTAAAAGAACAGCTCATTATGTTTGACACTGTCATGTGAACAAGGCTCCTTGGAGCCGAAACGTCATGCGATGTGCTTGCACTAATTAAAAGAATTGCACGAACTTGGACCGTGTCTGCGTCATTCTGTGGAGTGTGGGGAACGCCACCCGATGGAGTTTGAGCGCTGATCTTTGGATGGATGGATAGATATATATATATATATATATATATATATATATATATATATATATATATTAGTGTCACTACTTTTCATTTGTGCATCGTTCAGCAACTGTTGAGCTTTTTATTTGATTGAAGTTGGCCTAGCCCATTTACAGTATATAATCATCCCCACCATGCCTTGTCACTTTGCCATCAGCTCTGTGTAAGCCCTCCTGTCTCTTCTTCCGCCGCCCTCACCCATTGGCTGCTTGCGCCACTTCAAGGAGTTTCCTTTCAATCTTGCCGGGGGGTTTGGTTACGTTTCATTCTCTCACCCTCCCTCTGGACCCCAAGGACAGACACATCCGCAGAATGAGTGTCAAGGCATACAGACCCTCACCATTCTGGAAACCGAGGAGGCCGAGCTGCTGGTCGTTGCCGACACCAAGCGGGACTATTTACACTTTGCTCTAGTTTATTTTTGTTTTTCCTTCATGACACTTCCTCCCCTTGCTCACGTAGGCCCAGCACTGCCCTGCGTCCCACCAAGGACAACTCCATAGGTCTATATATGCTCCTTCTAACCTGTTGTGTCTACATCATTCCTGTGAGCACTCCTGTGACTCCACAGTCACACTTACCCTCAGATGCACACTCTTCCTACACTGTAAAGTGGTGTTCCACACGTAACGCTCACTTGCAGCCTCCACACTCTGTACAACACCAGAGTCATACACCATGCTCCCAATGTATACCTCTCTTCCCTCGAAGAGGAACACTTCCCCATCCACAAGCTTTCCAGGCACTGTGTACACCCCTGGATGTCTAGCTTCTCTTTGCTTATCCAAGCGCTATATCAATCTCCTTATCATATGCTATGGGAGCGGGCATGGTGCTGTGAGGTGAACAAGAGAGGGTGCCTCACAACTGTGTTTAGGGAGGTGTCTGAGATCCAATGTTACCCCTGTTCGGGGATACTGGAGGCAACGGCAGGAGAGCATGTCAGCCACAAACTGTTCTACACTGGCTGCCCCTTAATGGATTAATGTAGGATTTCAAATTAGTTTAATTATTTAATTTTTTTGCTTCTTTCACAGACTTGGAGCAGTCGTGTTTCTGGCTCCCCAGCTGCTAGCTCCTCTTGTGGTTGTGTTCACAGAATCTCTAACTCTCCTCCTATCCTTTGCTCCCTGGATGTAATTGCTGGCGGCCAATTCCTGCCCCTCCCCACCCCTCACATCTTTGTATTCAGCCGCTCTCCTGCTGGTCCTAAATATGCCTCTAGCTCCCCAGTCTGTCAGCGGAGGTGGCACAGTCTACCAGACCGCAACATTACCTGGGTTAGGTGGCATGGGGAAAGTCTGCTGTATATGTACGCTTCTATATTCAATTGGAAACATATCTTAGTGTCAGGAACGCATCTATGATATGGGAGAAGAAACTATGTTTTTATAGTCTGTATGAGGAAATGTCTCCTGTCAAGGCTGTAGCCCCTCAGGGACACTACTCCAAGTCCCACGAGTTCTTTTTGCTAAGCCTTTTCATTAGAGTGGTGTGGCTCACTGGTTAGAGGTGGCAGACCCGGAAGCAGAGGTCGGCCCAGGACCAGGGTTCGAGTCCCAACGCGGCAGGGTCTTGGGCCATGGTCTGCGGACTCGATAATTCTCGCCTCGGTGCTTAAACCAACCATGGGTCCCACTCAGCAACTCTGGGAAATAGCTTGCTTAATCTCTACTAACGGCCCCATCAGCGCCGGGGATGCTTTTATTCACCTTGGAGATGCCCAGGAGTGACCATCTCACAGGGAAAGCCAGGATGGGTTCCCCAGCGGTATACAGCACCGGGAAGTCCCTTTGCTGGGGCAGCTGTGCGCTTTACAAGTATACAACATTTAACATTTAACATTAGGTAGGCTATTGCAATCAGGTCAACTGTACTATTCCATGACTACAACTCCCAGAATTCATATTAGCTTGGGAGTAACCCATTAAGGAGCTTTCCTAGAGCACAGCGCGTGCTCAGCGCCTGCTTCACCATGAAAACCACACGAGCCAGACTGAGGGCCACTTCTATGACTGGCGATAGGACGTAAACATAGAAGAGAGACATAATAAACTAAATTGTTTTGCAAACAACAGCAACGACAAAACCTGCATATACGGAAGAATATATGTGCCATCAAAGAGTCACAGATTGTGACCAAATTAAAATCTCACTGAATGAAAGTGTTTCGCGGGAATGACGAGACCAGGAAAGCGCAAGAGAGAAAGCTAATCCATCACAAACAGAAATAAAACATATGCAAAATAGGAGCCTGGACTGGTCTATGAACACATTCGACAACACTATACAGAGAAACTAATCTCAGTAACAATAATCTCAGTAACAACAAGCATTTACAATGCAACGGTTTCGCCTTCGGAAAAGTTTGAGCCATTGGCATTGTAAATGGCAAACTTTTTATTTATGTGTTGGTTTTGAAAACAGATAAATAAATGGCATTCTCGTTTACAATGCCAATACACACACCCTCACAAGAGCCCCCCACACACACACACACACACACAAGAGCCCCCCACACACACCACACAAGAGCCCCCCACACACACACACAAGAGCCCCCCCCACACACCACACAAGAGCCCCCCACACACACCACACAAGAGCCCCCCACACACACCACGCAAGAGCCCCCCACACACACCACGCAAGAGCCCCCCACACACACCACGCAAGAGCCCCCCACACACACACGCAAGAGCCCCCCACACACACGCAAGAGCCCCCCACACACACGCAAGAGCCCCCCACACACATACGCAAGAGCCCCCCACACACATACGCAAGAGCCCCCCCACACACACACGCAAAGAGCCCCACACACACACGCAAAGAGCCCCAAACACACGCAAAGAGCCCCACACACACGCAAAGAGCCCCACACACACGCAAAGAGCCCCACACACACGCAAAGAGCCCCACACACACGCACAGAGCCCCACACACATGCAAAGAGCCCCACAATTAAGAGTGGAACTACGGATAGATAGATTTTTTTTTTTTTTTAAACGAGATAGAAAATTACTTTCATATGTAAACCTAAGGAGGCATGCAAGACTACTCCCCGGTGACCTACGGTTATACTAACGCCCTGTATATAGAGTCTAAGAAAGGCTAACAAATCAAAGAAGCTGTCTGAAGGAGAACATTTTTTAAAGAAGCAATAAAGCTAAGGATAGAAACATGGTAAATGTTGACTCCATGGCAGGCATGTGGTATTGAAAATAGGTAGGGCAAAGTGTAAAATAATTTGACATGGCAAACATTATCTGCCCTAAATTTATCATACGTAATAAAAAGTAAATTATTAAATACCTGAAGGAAAAACTACACCAGTGTAAAAAAAAATATTTAGATAACAGAAAGCAAGGTTCCAAGTAAACCATCACTAAATGGGTGAACCTATGTGGCACAAATCAAATAAAATTGTTTCAGGAGCACCATTACATATCTCCTTGGCATCCCTTTTATGTACAACTCCCTTAAACATGTATCTACTCCATACATTTAATCACCTTATTATCTACTTAGACTCCTTTGAAATCTCAACCCTCCTGTCTGTTTATCGAAAGCAAAGGTTAAATGGAGGGCAAGGGAACCTACTTTCACTTGCTAGATAGTCCTACATCTAATTTGACAAATAGCAGTAGCAAAACGTGGACATTATATTTTGTAGACTCTGGGGGGAGTTAATATCATTGAGGTCACACCAGAGAAAGATCTCCATGTTCAGCACAATTATTTTGGCATTATGGTACCCTCCCTCAAAGGTACTCATCTGCTCCTTGTGCCAGCTCCGATTCTCTTGATCTAACCACGAATGTTTGACAACCCAACTACCTTCACAAAGTAATCACAGCACCAGATAGGTCCTTCTCCTCAACTACTACCTAAGCATCCCTGACATACTTACTGTTATTTTCTTCAGCTTCGTTCTCTGTTCTCATCGGAGATGTTTTAAGGCTGCCTTTTTCTTTAGTCCCTGTTTGTCACCTAGGTTGCGCAAAGCTTCCAGAATTAAAGGCGCGTTACAGTTTTAGAAATACTGGCGACAGCTATTCCTTCAGTGTTTCACCGGTTCCATTCGCTTTTTTTTTTTTTTTTTTTTGTGCATATATAATTTCGCGCGAACTCGCCCCGAAGTTATTGGAGCGCTTTAACATGAACACCATATATACATTACGCATTCAGGCACGGGGAGATAGGGTGATTTATCTCCGCTCCCACCTCCATCTTCTAGCCTGCCACACTTTAGGTCTTAAGTAACTGGTCTAACCTCTCAAATCCCCTTCATTTAGAGGTGTCAGTCTACATAGATTACCTCTAATTCACCAGGCATGCAAATCTCTCTTAGCCTATGGTGGGATCACCTTCACGGAAATCCTGCCCACCCTCGTAGCTGCCATGGTTTCAGATTTCTCTGTGTGACGTGTTCATAATTTCAGTGTAAATATTAGTGCCACTTCAAGGACTACCGTGAGACTTTATCAGGGGGAAAACTCTAGCAATGAAGGCGAGGGAAACTCACAAATATCAGGAGTTGCACCAATTTGAGCAACAAGGAACTCTAAAAAGCAGGCCCAAGGACTGGCGTGCTTTGCCTGATCACAAGTTATGTGCACCTTTAATAGATCTTAACCGGGGATTTCTCTGCACATTTTATATAAAGGCGGTGCACACGTTAAATATATGAAACTAAGCACTTTCAGGTATGAGCGCCGTTCAATAAACAAGGGCTAAACACAATTCAGTTCTCCTCACGATAAGGCAATGCGCGCCCAAATGGAAGCAGTTTCATGTGTGCGCAACTAAAACCAAGAACTCACAACTGAGTTGTATGCCCGTGTATGTTGGTGTGCACATCACTGCGCCATAATCTCTTGTGCACTCTGTAAACATGTGGCCGCGACCACGAGGCTCGAATGTCTTGTTCATTTTTTGGCCCCCCAAATCTTTCTGTAGCTTGCGCAGCGCATTCTCGGCCACACTGATTGGAGCGCTTTGCCCGGTCACAAATTATGTGCACGTTCAGCAACTTTTTGTGGGGAATTTTCTGCGCGTTCCTTTATATAGCGCCAACTCGACCCGAGGGGGGTGGAGCGCTTCTCCTGGGCCCCGTCTTTGCATTACACCCTCACGCATAGTAAGATAAAGTGATTTGCCCGGTTGTGTGTACCTTAAGTAACCCTTTTTTGTGGGGATTTTTCTGCACCTTTCTTTATATAGCGCAAACTCGAACTGAGGGGGGTGGCGCGCTTTACCCGGGCACCTTATTTGCATTAAAACTCAGGCACCGTAAAATTAAGGGATTTGCCCGATATCACCAGCTGTGGCCGCGATCCCGAGGTTTGACTGTCCTGCAGAGAATGCCTTTTCCCCCCCAAATCTTTCATCGGTTTATGTAGCGCCAACCCGGATCGGAGCTCTTTGCCTGATCACCCGTTATGTACCCCTTCCGTAACACTCTTTGTGGCGATCGCCTACGATATTGACCGCCGGTTTCAGGGCGCTTTGCCGGAGCAGTCGTGCATTACAGGCAGCACGTTCATTTATTGTCCCACATGGGTGAGTTAAGAGAAGGCGGAGAATCTACTTTTACTGTTTTATTTTACGCAAATCGGCCCAAGGAAGCGCAAGTCACATTACCCAAGGGGATCTGCCCAGAATCACAGGCTGCTGAGCCGACGCCGGGACTCTCACTCAGTTGGTGAATTGCCCATCGAATCAGTCTTGCACCGTTCTAGCTATCTAGCCAGCTAGCTGTGACATAGGGAGGGCGCTGGGGTCCTAGGCAAACCGCCTTAACTACCCAGGGCCTCGGCTGACTGGGAAAAGTACAGCTAACATCGAGGTGCTACATTCCACCATTGCCCCATCCCCCGCCTGGGCATGAGCAACCCGGGGAGCATGCTACCCTCCTTTGTAGTGCTCTATTTGCTAACACAAGCATCAATCTCCCGCTCTCCCGTGGAGCCATTCAGTGACCGGGTGTAATCGTGATTAGCGGCTTGCATTTAACACACAGCTCAAATATTTGTACCATCGAAAATATTAATCTGCATGAACTCCTTGTCAGGGTCCCGCGCCTCTGGTTTCCTTTCCAATTTACTTATCGTTCAGTTCTCCTGCGTTTACCACTACAGTCGGCACTTCGTGAAAGAAAAATTAACTGCAATGATAACTCATCTCGCTACGAGCAGCTGTGCCATGGGTCAATTGCTTCTAAGACACAGATATATTGGATTAAAAAACACGCATCACTGACTTGTGCCATCTTTTAGCCCCGCGCAACGCAGCTGCTTATCCCCCTATGTAGTTACCGCTTACCAGTATGAGCGCGCCCTCCAGCCTCACAGGCTTGAAGGCGACTTCTCGCCTTCCAGCGACCCGAGTCACGGTGTCTTGCTACGGATGGCTGCTCCCCCTGTTCACTGTCGTCCTGGCCGCGGCGAGCCCGCCTCACCAGATACTCCTGGGACTCCTTGTTTACTGATCACGCTCAGCCTCGCAGCCCCGGTGGATTTAGGCGCACCGCGCCTCACAGAGCACACTCGCTCCTTGCCCCGGCCGGTCCCAGCAGCCCTCCGCCCGCTCTCGTTTCCTCGGGGAGCGGCGGAGGACTAGCGCTGCGTTCCAAGCAGGGACAGGCAGGCCAGGGGCAGGGGGCACTCACGGCGCTCCCTCGGCGAGGTCGGGTCGGTCTTCCCCGGCTTCGTCACTCCCACGCAGCTTCCTACCAAGCAGGGCGCCGAGGACCAATCCGGTCGCGGCGTTCACGCCAAGCCTCCACACACGCCCGGGAGTCAGCCAATGACAGCGCGGCTCCCGGGACCTGCCCCTGGATGATGCTGAGCCGGCAGCCAATCAGTGCGCGGCCTCGGCGATGACGCGGCGGCGCTGGGCCAATCCCAGCGCGGCGTTACTGGAGGGGCTCGTCTTGCTGGGCCAATAGGAGCGCGGCGGCTTCGATCTTTGCTGCTGCAGCTCCTGGTCACGAACGGCCGCTTTGGAGGGTGTTTCTGGCCCCGGGCCGCGACGGTGATTTGGCGGCAATAGATTTTCGGGGCCCCAGGTCGCGGTTAGACCGTTTCTAACCAGCAGATCAACAGGGGGGATCCTGGGCGCAGGGAAACACCGCGGGCCTCGTTTCACCCCTGAATCTGTGCCAGCAGCAAGCACGGCCCGGCCGGACCAGACACGGGGGCGTTCCCGGCGTCGCGTGACGTTGGCAAAAGCCAAAGAATCTCGGGAACGCCCCCGTGTCTGGTCCGGCATTGACGGACGCCTCTCTGTTCCAATGGCTAGCCTCCATTTATGGAGCTAGCCAATGAAGCAGAGAGGCGTGACTAAGTCACCCATACTAGAAACTACAGATTTCTCTGGAGGAGGAGCCTAACGGCTCCGCCCCCCAGCGAAACCTAAAAAGGATAGGAGGCAAATATCAAATACTAATTAAAATTACAGAAAAACCCCATACAAACAAGCCATAAGTACCACGCATCAGGACATTCCAAAATTACAGCACTGAATACCTTTTTTTCAAGGTTTAGCGGCAGTGCAGATTTTAACCTACCGGCGCGGGGCACGGAGGACTCGTTGCTATGGTGAACACTGGATAAACTATCTTTCCTGTGCGCAAAAAAGATATTGCTCTCTCTACAAGCCGTACGGGCCTCTGAGGCACATTGTGGCTGCTGGTTCTTCCAGGATGGGTGGGGCTGCTAACTCGAGTGTTGGGCCACGAACTGCTGCTGCACCCCTGCCAGAACGGACACCCAGGGAACAGCTCGCTAGGACAGTTTCCGGCCAGCCTCCTGTGTCTGGTCCTTAGCCGCCGCATAATGGAGCAGCCCGAGGTGAGAGCTTGACACTTTAAAAGTGCCCCAGCCAGCCACCTGCCCTCACTTGACAGGACTCCTCCGAGGGAGGAGGGCGGCCATGACGTCACTGGCCAAGTGAGAGAAACTACAGCCTGCTAGCAACACAATGATGCCGAAGAAGCTGCACCAACAGGCTAATAACTGCTGCTACCAACAGGCCTGAATCGCATTTGGCTTAAGTTCATTGTTGCGTGATATGTGTAGATGCAATAACAAAAGAAGCATTTGTTATGCAATAGGTCTTGCATTTAAGAGAGTTTAAGCCATTGGCAATGTTAATGACCATGCCTTTTATTTAGGTTTTAAAAACAAAAATAAAAGGCATTGCTATTTGCAATGTCAATAGCCCAAACTCACGTAAATGCGAGACCTATTGCATTGCAAATGCTTGTTTAGTTCAGTATTAACTTGGTTTGGGGCTAATGTAGGATGTCTTGAATGAACTTATTTTAAGTTGATATCTTCAAATAAATCTCTGAACCTTTCAGCACAACTTTCCAAGTTTATAATTTCTTTCCAGAAAGTGGTTTTCTAGGCATGCCGATTAACTTCTATTGAGTGGTCTTAACTTCACAAACTGGTAAAAAGTTAGTAGTGAATACTTTCAAATGTTGCACGATTTCAGGGTCAATACTGAGATGCCATCTTGAGGTGCTGTTTTGCTGTATGGGTGTTTCAAAGGTGATTGAGGTAGGGGCATGGTCAAATACAAAGTGTGAGCCAAAGTTGTTATGTAGTCAAGTATGTTTAGAGTTAAAAAAGGTAGCCAAACTGTCACATGAAAATTATGCAGTTTGTAGTAGTACATGTATTCTTGTGCATCTAGGTTACTGTAAGTTTAATTTAAAAAAGAATTTATCATTCTGTATATTCACTCCTTGTTCAGATTCTATTTCATAGCATTGTAGAGTTCTGCTACAACCGTTACATACAACTGGGAAGGTCGCTGCATGGTTGAGGGACTGCAGGCAACTTAAAACCTTACTTGTTATGCTATTCTAGACCGTTTATTAGGGTGGTTTGTGGAAACTCATGTTTCATTGTCAGCAAATATGATTTTAGGACATGGGGTAATGGTAGGATGAAATGTTGAATTATGGAATGGGTTTATGAGATATAGCCAGTGGTACTTGTTTCTGGAAGCAATCAGAGAAATTAGATTTGTATCTTCAAACTTGGTGATTATCAGGTACAGAGAAATAAGTTACTCAGATTTTTATGATCTATGCTTCTGATGCAGAGACACTTTGTCATGCTAAACTGATGCAGGATTTAATTGAAAAGCAAGGATTCGAGGCATGTTCTATCAGGAACTCGTCACAGAGGAAGATAAAGCAAAGGCAACACCGAAATCAGAATGAAGCTAACTTTAGGACTCAACTGCTGTGATCAAGGGGAAGAGTCCGAACTGTCATTCAGTGAAACCCAACGCCCACAGCATTCATATAAAATGTAGGCATGGGCGAAAAAAACAATGAATGCGTCAAATCGACTCAGCCAAAGAACACAGACTTCAGCTTCACCAGCATGTAGATAAACGGGTGGAATGTTGTTCAATTAAAAGCATCAATGTGAAAGTTTTTGGGGAAAAGAGGGGTTTAATATTCAGTATGGCATCAACATGGCAGTAGCATTGCAACCATCTGAGTAGTAAATACACGTCAGCCACAGACATTTTTAATTAATTGAGCAGCAGGAGCAGTTCCATGCAAAAAGATGCAGATAGCAACAATCACACTCTACATAGGTCAGTGTTCTTTTAGAGTGGGTAAAATGCAGAAAATTATCTTTGTGATCAATGGCGATATAAAAAACATTCTTATGGGGGGCGTGGCCAAGACAGCAATGTGAACGGGCGCATCTCGAGCGAGCTCCGTCGCCCCGCTGTCTAAACAAGCTATAATAAGCGAAGTTCGGGGGGCTTCATGGGGGGCCCCACCAGCTAGACGAGTCCTGACTACGAAGTGACCCTCGGGGAGACCCCACCTGCTAGACGAGTCCTGACTACGAAGTGACCCTCGGGGAGACCACTCTGGTGCGGGGGATCCAGCTTGGGGCGGCTGGGGGCCTGGACACTCTGCTGCCGGACTCCGACCGCCATTTTGTCACTGCGCCTGGCGGCCGGAGCTCTGGCTTAGTTTCCCCTACGGACGGCTCCCAGCGCTGAGGAGGCGACAGGAGACGCAAGCGGACCTTCTGAGGCGGACCCCCCAGCTGCGGACTGCACACCGGGAGATCAGCGGACGGAGGGGACGGGGCTGCTGGCATCGGGGTGACCCCCGGGCAGGGGCGTTGCGGGCGCTCGGCTGCAGACCCTAGGAGAGGCCCCGGCTTGGGTGGAGACGCAAGACCGTGCTTCCCGCAGAAAAGCCGCCGGCTCGCCTGTTGCTGGGAGGCCCTGCTGCGGGACCACAAGCGGTCGCAGGGCCGAACTGGTGAGCTGTCTCCACTGCATTTACCCCCCTGCCTACAGACGGATGCACCCTGGTGGCTGCGGGAACACCCTGGACTGCAGAGCCGTGACTGGGCCCATTGAAGGTCCTGCCCGCCATCTTGCTCCCCCGTCTGGCGCCCGCCGCCCGTGTGCCTGGCTCCGTGGGCTGCTACTGAACTTTGTCGAACGCTGAGGCCCCCCGACGGGTGGTGCTCACCTGCGGGGACGGAGCCGGGCGCTGCGGGGTCGGCCCCACCGACCCACGCTGCCATCTGGGTGGGGAGAAGCGGACCCCGATTCGAGAGGAATGGCTGGGCCTGGTCTGCCTCACCCTTGGACTGAGCTGGGCCTGAGGCCGCTGCGTCCCTGCCTCGGGACGGGGGGCGCTACTCGGGAGGCTGCGGAGGCGGTTGGAGCACTCTCCCCCTCACCTGTGGGGTGAACTGGGCCTTGCCCGCCGTCTTGCCTTCACTGTTTGGCACCTTCAGCCCGGGTGCCTGTCCCTGCTGTACATCGGGACTCCCGGTGGTTTTTGGCTGCCTGCCTGAGTGGAACCGGGTGCGAGAGGGTCGGCCCTGCCTACTCCTGCTGCAGTTCGAGGGGAATGAAGGGGCCCTGCCTAGAGAGACGCACACCAGCCTAGGCCCTGCCCCACAACCCAGCCCTGCTGTCCTTACCTGCTGGCCCGCGCTGGACCTGAAGCACTACACCCCCACTCCAGAGCGGATGACACCGCCCGGGAGGCTGCGGAGGCGGCTCGAGCACTCTCCCCCTCACCGGTGAGTCGGGCTGGGACTGGCTGCTTGACGGTGCCGCAAGGGGAATGTGGCCCGGCCCCCCCTGTTTGGAGAGAGCAAAGTAGTCGGCTGGCTGGGCGAAACGCTACACCCGATAGTGTCTACACCCCACGGCCTGGCTGGCCGACTCGGAGAAGAGGAGAGAGGCTGCTGAAGACGCGCGAGTACCCCTTCACTTGCTCTGAAGCCCCTGGGCGACCTGTGCGCAGCTTATTTGCCATCTGGGAGGTACGAGCAAATAGTGGCCGGGGAGCTGGGGAGCGCCTTAACTGCCCTCGAGGGAGCTGCCACAATCTGCGGGGGGAGCGCTGCAGCACCCCCGACTCGAAGAGAGGTCTGACCCCCATAGCGGATCCCTCATACACTGGAGACACCTTCAAGACTCCTGAGGACTCAGGCCTGACCTTCACTTGTCGGGCAGAGCGGGTCTCCATGTGAGAAGGTGCTTGGGAGGGGAGGAGACTACTAGTGGTGCACTGATCAACCCCCACGCTGCTGTGGCGACAGAATTCGCGTCCACGGCGACGGGTGACGCATCAGGTGGCAGGACATGGAGCACTGGTTTGATGATGACCCGCGGCAGGGGGGGCAAGACGGATCCGGCGGAGACGCCTAGGGGCACATCGGTGGTTGCCATGTGGGGCAAAGCAGGAGCACCAGCACAAGGAGTGCCACAACCTATTGCCGACTCCCCTCCGGTGACCCAGGCCTTCATGTCCTCCTTCATGACAGACCTGAAATCGGAACTAGGGTCCCTGAGATCAGAAGTGCACTCGTGCGTCAAAGAGCTGCGAACGGAGGTGACCGAGCTGGGGGACAGGATAGATGGACTCGAGAAAGTTGTCGATACACACACAGAAGATCTGGAGCAGCTGTGGCAGAGAATGGCGGCCCTGGAGGAACAAAACATCGAGCTCCAGGTCAAGCAGGAGGACCTCGAAAATAGAGGGCGCCACAACAACCTTCGTATACGGGGTATGCCACTCGGGGAAGAAGGGACTGACGCAATGGCCTATGTGGCTCAACTCCTACACGAGGTGTGGGGCAAAAAAGAAGCCTCCCCACCGCTCTTGGACCGTGCTCACAGAGTCTTTGGGGCAGGAGGCAAGACGGGCCTCCTCCCGGATATCATAACCCGACTGCACTACTTCACAGAGAAGGAGGCTATACTGAAAGCGGCGAGGGACAAGCCGGACCTACGCTATGGAGGGCACAAGATCCAAATCTTCCAAGACCTGGCCCCCAATACGCTCCATTGAAGGAAAGTCTTCCGCCCGGTGACAGAGAAGCTGCGGGCTCTCAATATTCCCTACCAGTGGGGGCATCCCTTTGCCCTCCTCTTTCGCTGGGAAGACAAGCGCAGAGTCATCCGATCCTACCGCGAGGCAGCACAACTGCTTAGACTCTCGGAATCCCCGGAGCACAGTCCCTCCCGCTCCAAGCGCCAAGAGAGACTCCCAGCCCGACCGGACTGGACCACAGTACACTGACGTCGCCGAACCCCCCCAGTGGATGACTGCTCCACATCTTAGGCCAAGCAGGACATCATAGAACCTATCCGTTCCCTTGAAGGTGATCGCGAGTGGCAGGCCTCGCGGCCTCACACTCCGTGAAACGAAGAATAACAGCTCATGACCTTAGGCGGTCAACGACCGGCAAGGAGAACATCGCCACAATCCCTGGCCAAAGACCTCTACATCTATGAATGAGATGGACAACATGGAGTGAACTTGCCCCCCTCTGATGGCTCTGCGCCCCGGATCAATCGGGACATCATAGAATACACTTGTTCCCTTGAAGGCGATCGTGAGGGGCAATCCCCCGTGGCTTTGCGCTCCGAGAAGCTGAGAAAGGTGCCCCCTGTACTGATGCGCCATGAAACACACCCGCTCTCCAGAAGGTGATCGCGACTGGCAACCCCGCGGCCCTGCACCCCCTGAAATAAGGTAGAACGACTCCTGCACTTCGGCGGCTTCTTTGGGACTACATACCTTGATCATATAGGCGGCATACACTCCTGCTGTTGAGCCCGCCGCACCAACGCCTGGGGTCATCTGAGCACTGGAGGCGGTCTTGACAAGCTAACAGAGACAATGGGGGCTGCAGTCAAACATCATGGGATGCTGATGCCCCCTTTAAAGTGACCGTGGGGGTCAGACCTTGCGACCTTCCCCTTCAGGGACCAGATCCTCACTACTGGGGCCCGACACTTCTGATCCAACCGCTATTGCACACCTACCTTTGGGATGTACTAGAGTTAATCACCCCCGAACCTACCCTGGGCAGCGGGGCAGACGGGCCGCGGGGCAACCGGGACCCATATCTTCAGTAAAACACCCCCCATTTTGTCCCATAGGAAGTGACATTCCTGAGACCATCCAAACCCTCGGGTAGAGGATGCCCGGAACCTGGAACATTACATTATGGCCCTGTTGGCCTGTTGTGGTTGTATGCTTTCTACATGTTTTCTACTTTCCTACTCTTCCTGCTCTTCCTACTTCTCATCTGAGCTTTCCCTGTTCCTGGACCCTACTCCCTTTGTGTAGTGTGGTGGTCCGGTGGCCATTGAAGGTATCTGCGAGACAGTGGTGGTAGGGGGGAGGCTACTGCCCTACACCCCGCGGGTGGAGGGTACTGGGCGATGAGGCAGCTTTAACCCCCTTATTGTCATGGCGGTGAATATTCCCACACCCCTAAAGATCCTGACGCTCAATGTCAAAGGGCTTAACTCCCCCAACAAGCTGAATCAGGTATGGCGCTATCTTCTCCATCATTCCCTTGACATCGTCTTCCTTCAGGAGACACATCTTCTGCGGGGGGACACTAGCCGCATGGCGCATCCTAGATACCCCACACAATTCTGGGCATCGGCTGACACTAAAACGGCGGGGGTGGCAATCCTGTGCAGAGCTGGCTTTAGGCGGGGACCTGCAAAACCCTACAAGAGTGGAGATGGGCGCTTCCTTCGGGCCACGGTACAGGTGGGAGGGGTACAGTTCACTCTAGGTAATGTATATGCACCCAACCAGTCGCAAGATAAATAACTCCAGTCGCTCCTGCGAGAACAGTTCAAGACTGGCGAACCGCGTACAATATTGGGAGGGGACTTCAATCTAGTATGGGACCCAGATTTAGACCGTGAGGGGACTGCGCTTAGCGGCGCGGGCGCGATGTCCTCCACGCTAAGGGTGCAGATTACGGACCTAGGGCTTGTCGATACCATAATCCAGGAGTCCGAGGCTATACTTTTTATTCGCACTCCCACCGAACCTACTCACGCATCGACCACATCTTCACCTCTCTCGACCTGACCCGAGACACGCTGAAGGTTGCCATCTCAGACATCTCGCTATCGGACCACGTGCATGTGGAACTACTGATACAGGACCCACTAGCTCACACCCCCCGGGAGCGACGATGGGCCCTCCCACCGAGGGGTCCTCCGGGACCCGGAGGATGTTAGCAGCATCCGGGAAGCAATAAACTTGTACTTCGCCATTAATGACAACTCGGAAACGCCCTTCCCGGTAGTATGGGATGCCTTTAAGGCCACCATACGGGGTCACATTACCTCCCTGGCGATAGAGAGGAGACGGGCGGCCTATAAATTGGAGACTGACCTAGCGGGCGAGATCAAACAGGCGGAGGCGGAGGCGCAAGACAGGGATCAACCTTCTCTGGCGTCCAGGAGAACGCTTGCTAACCTTAGGGGACAACTTCGACTCCTGCGCACCAACAAGGCGGAAGACTCTACTAGCACTAAAGCAAAAATACTATGAGGGTGGGGCCAAAAATACTATGAGGGTGGGGATAAGGTGGGGCGTCTGCTGGCAGGAAGGCTGAGGGCTCGAGCAGCTAGAGCCCATATCGCTAATGTACAACGTCAGGATGGCTCTAGCGCTGTCACTGAAAGAGCCAAACAGGACGCCTTTGTTGCCTACTATACCTCCCTGTACGCGGGGGAACCTACATCAGTGGAAGCACAAGCGGCCGTCCTCGCTGACTACGAAGGGACTCCGTTACCGCCGGTATGCGCGACAGAGCTGGAAGAGCCCATACTGGAAGATGAGGTCTCTGCGGCTATTAAAGATCTCCCCACCGGGAAAACTCCGGGGCCGGATGGCTTGCTGCTGACCTTTTACCAAACCTTTCAGACTCAACTTCGCCCCTACCTACTAAGGCTGTTCCACTCTCTCGGACGCATCTGGCCCGTCCCCCAATATGGGAATGGCGGAGATCGCTTTGATACCGAAGTCAGGAAAGAATCCTACACTATGTGCCTCCTACCGCCCTATCGCCCTCCTAAACACCGACCTAAAGATATATACCAAGATACTGGCTAAACGACTCGACCCATACATGCCAGGGCTGGTGAACCCGGACCAGGTGGGGTTCATCCGGGACCGACAGGGGGCTGACAATGTGCGTAGACTGGCGCATTTAGTAGGCAAAGTGCGGCACTGGGACATCCCGGCTTGTCTTCTCTCGCTTGACGCGGAGAAGGCCTTTGATCGGCTGGACTGGGCCTTCCTGAAAGAGGTACTCCAGAAGCTCGGTCTAGGCCCAAAAATGATAGCTAGTATCATGGCCCCATACCTAGGGCCACAAGCCAGAATCAGGGTCAATGGTCAACTAACACCGCCGCTAATGATACACAGAGGCACGAGACAGGGGTGCCCACTCTCGCCGCTCCTGTTCGCCCTTGCAGTGGAACCTCTTGCGGCATTGATAAGGCGCGATCCTAGAATACATGGAATAGCCCATGGGGGGGAAGAGACAACAAGGTGGTGCTATTCGCGGACGACCTGATCCTCACTCTCACGCATCCACGTGAATCCCTCCCAGCGGTCCACGAGGTGCTCTGCCTATATGAACAGGCGTCAGGCCTTAAAATAAATCATACTAAATCTTGGGCGCTCAACCTCACTATACCTGAGGAGGAGATCCCATTCCTGAAGAAGGCTGTGCCCTACCAATGGGCGGAGGACCACATCAAGTACTTGGGTTTTGACTTGACACCCCATTTAGATCCCTGGTCCTCGGTAAATTGGACAGAGTGCCGCAAAGCGGTGCTGGAGGACCTTCGGAAGTGGAAGCCTCTGATGTTCTCATGGCTGGGGCGCCTTAACGCGGTTAAAATGTCGATCCTCCCCAGAATTCTATACGTCTTCCAATGTCTGCCCACCCGATCCACTGCATTCGGAGCCTTCAGTGTGAGATCACGTCCTTCATCTGGGGCGGGAAGCGCCCCCGGTTCTCCCAGAATATTCTTATGGAACCAAGGGATAGAGGCGGCCTGGCGTGCCCCAACTTGGTGCACTACTATTGGGCAGCACACCTCCGCTTCGTAGTGGAGTGGGGCGCACGTGAAAGCGACAAGCATTGGTTCCACATGGATCGAGCTGTCACAGGACGCACCATATGGGACCTGCCCTGGCTCCCGCGGACGGCACGTTCCAGAAGTGCGTACATGGCAGTCCCCACAAAAAACGGTCCTGGATATTTGGGACAGGGTAGCTGTGTCTAGAGGTCTCACCACGTTCCCATCCCCACACACCCCGATAGTGGGAAACACACAATTCCCACCGGCCTACCGGACTCGGTCGTTTGAAAAATGGAGGCGGGCGTTTGAAAAATGGACGCAAGGGGACTGCAGAGTTATTGGGGACCTCTTTCTCGGGGGCTCGCCCAAAACTTGGGGGGACTGCAGGGAGGAATTCAGGATACCACTAACGGCTGGCTTGCAGCATGCCCAGTTACGCCACTGGACTACGGGTGAAGACATGTACAAAGCGGCCACTAGGGCCTACACGCCCTTTGAGAAGCTGGCACGTTCCCTTGGGGGGCTGAAGAGGCTAATCTCGAAAATATACTGCATACTGCAGCACCCTACTTCGACACCTGCATACCCCTATCAGAGACAATGGCAATTAGCGGCAGACTCAGAGATTGAACCCTCCCAATGGCACAGACTATGGCGTGATATCCCCAAAATATACCGCAGTGTCCCGCAGAGGGAAAATGCCTAAAAGCTGCTCACTCAATGGTACTACACCCCGCTGCGACTTAGCAAGATGTTCCCCAACGCCTCGCCGATGTGCTTGAGATGTGGCTCTGCAACTGGTGACTTTGTGCATATATGGTGGACGTGTCTGACCCTAGCTGTTTTCTGGAAGGAGGTGCTCAGCCATATCAAAGGGGTGCTGGGTTTCCCCCTGCCTGAAGAAGTGAGCACGATCTTGCTTGGCATTCGGCCTACCGCACTTAGGGCACTCACCCGAAGCGACTGGATCCTTACGCTCCAAAATGCTGGGTACAGCTAAACAACTTATCGCCATATACTGGAAGCGAACTGAGGCGCCACCAATAGCTTCCTAGTTTGTGCGCCTCTGGCAGGTCCTGGCAATGGAAATCCTCACGCCAAGGTTACAGGCGCGGGACACACGCTTCAAAGCGGTTTGGGAGCCCTTAGTGCGATATCTCTGCTCTATAAGTTATGCGCGACAAATGCCCCCTAGACTACGCGCTCTGCACCTCTTTGAAGACGCAATTGCCCCTGCGGATCCTGCCAGGCTATTCCCTTGACTACCATCCACATTACAGATGCTGCTGCTGCTACACACGCCCCCATACCCTACTCCCTGACACGCCGCGCGTAACCACCACCCTCTCTCCTTTCTCTGCCTACCCTCAGGCTCTCTGGTCTCACATACCTCCTTCCTTCCTACTTGCCACTCTGGCCTTCGTCTCTCTATGAGACAGTTGCGCCCTGTTGGGCTATTTGTGACAATTGAGCCAGTTACCCGCCATATACCTTCCTTACAAAGCGGATAAACATCTGCATGCGACAAGCCTCTGCGAAACTCACTCCTAAGCCACGCGGCCGGCCCTCCCTAGAGGGTTGTAGGCAAGGCGCTGTGTTAAAGCTCCTCCCCCGTCCAAGTTGGCACAGAAACACAAGAGCTATCACATACGCGGCCGGCCTCAGCATGAGGTTGTAGGCTTAACGCTGTGTTCACAATAAAAACAGATTTGAACTAAAAAACATGCTTATATATGTTTACCAAGTGAACATATATGCAATAGCCTATTCTCTACAAGAAGACGGTCCGTATAGCAATTCTTGTAGGTGCTCCTTAACCGCAGCTTTCAATGTTGAAAGCGGTGAGAATGAACGCAGGGTCAGTGGGAATAAAGATCAGGGTTAGTGGGAATAAAGATCTAGTGAAAGGTACCAGGTACACCAGACTTCTGGCTGCTGGGTTTTATTACTGTCATCTTGATGCGGATAGAAGGAGAAAGGATGAATACAATAATAGCAGCAAGAGTCCCACCTGTGTGCGCTTCAATCTGCTGTTATATTATCTCAGAAGGTCATAAAGAGTACTTGTGATGACATTTAGTACCTTATCAAAAGGGGAAGAGAATTGTAACAATGGCCAGGTTAGATTACTGTGTGAAAGTTAATGACTGGGCAAATTTTAAATACATTTAGTTGTTGATACCTAGCCACTTTACTTGTTGCTGCTACTAAATAGTCCATGCTCACAGGGGATTGTAGCGGAATTTTGCCCCAGGGACTTGCGGGTCACAGACAAACAGATAGGCTAGGGAAGTAGGTGGTAGGTATAAGACAGCCAAATTCTGTTTTTCGATGACTGATCAAACTTCCATCCCATGGTGGATGGCTAGACAGTCAGAGGTATGTGATTGGAAGTGGGAGGTAAAGATTAAAAAAGGAAGAATAGTGTTAGCAAAGAGTTATGCCCCAAAGTAATATGGTATGAAAAGGAAGTGAAGAAAAGCCAAGAGGTCTACTTATAGAGGTATATGGATACATAAGGACAAGCGCTATGAAGAATGTAAGAGTTTAGAAGAGAATCCGTCAAGTGATGCTCCAGTAATGACTATCTTCATAAGGGTTGACTGTGGAGTGGTCTAAAGTATCAAACACTAGAGACAGATCAAATAGTACGAACATGAATAAGAAGCATTTGTGATGGACAGGGGTTATAAAGTTACTTATTGAGAGAGGGTAGTTTCTGTAGACCGCCAATTCTACCAGGCACATTGAAAACATTAAGCTGGTGATGGGTAGCGAGAAAGACTGAATAAGCTGAAACCCATGATTTTAGAGACAAAGGGAAGTTGGGTGAGAAAGAATCACTGTTTTTTTTAGGTAGGGCATGCCCACTACAAACGTAACACACAAAACAGTGACAGAGCACAGCACAAAAAAGTGTACAACTGACTATTCACAGTCAGAAAAAAGTATTTAATACAAGAAACATAAGAAAGAATGTAACATTTTGTTCAGCACAGTAAGCTTCACCACGGTTGCTAGATTTTTACAGCACTGGCACAACCGACACCTCTTTCGTCGCCATTTGCGACTTTTTCAAGGCTTCTATAAATGTAGCAAATGGTCTTATCTTAAAAACCACGATCGTTCAATTTGTTCTAAAACCATATGGGATATAGAGGACGATTGTCCAGATCCCCGTTACGAGGTCCAATTGTAGACCGGCATCAATAGTCTCATGTACGCTGTTCCCCAAGTAAGAATAAATAGAGTAAACAGCTACAGCTGCACGTGGTTGCTGTCCCAGTCGTGTTTTCACAAGTATAGTAGCTCAGACGGACGGGTTCCAGCGTATGAGTGGTTCCCAAAGTCAGTATAGGAAAGGAAAACAGCTACAGCAGCACCCGCTGTTTTCCCATCGTAGTGATGGGTCACGTTTTACCATCTAATTACCAAAAAGGGCATTTTGATCGACCTTGATAGAATGAAGGTCTGATGTGGGCCCTGCTCGACAAAATCTGAAAATATGCTAAAATGACCAATTTTCACCATACTATCAGTAAATGAAAGCCCACAGATTCCGTGAAACCTCTACATATAGGCCAAAGGACAAGGGTCACCATCTTAGGTTATCAGTCCTTATTACTCAACTAGGCCCTGCTGATTTCAAACATGCATTTCTGTTGCGCTGAAAACAACGAGGTAATTTGGGCAATCACAGAGTGCAGTAATTTTCCACAGCTTCAAGACCAACGCCCACACACACGTACACAGACCCAGCTGGTACAAGTTGGTACATCTTGGACTGCTGCTAAAATATTTTGAAAGATAGCTTGCACAAAATAAAAAAGCCACATCATCTTGCAATAGTAGCACCTGTCTTAAGTTCTGCTCTCACATCTATTTGTAAAGATATGTATGTGTCAAGATGTTCTTTGTTTAGGTTTTGCGGTCGAGCATGGCCAACCAACCGTTGGGGCCACCTGACCATTTCCGTGTCCTAGGACATGCAGTCAAGCCACCAGCACCAGAAAGTGCGTCAAGAGTGTAAAGGGGTTCGCTTTTTCAGGTATAAAGGATTTACCACCACAATTAGAAACCAGAACTCTCCTGCAAGTGCTTGGCACGAGCGTGGGTTCATCGTCCGGCCGTTTATCTGATTTGGGACTTCAAGAGCCTTTTAACTCAGGTGGTACCTCCCAATCTGATAACATTTTGCCTTTATTTAACCTTTGATTATTCTCTGTACTTTTTCATCCACACCCAATTCCTTGCATTTAGGATCTCTTAAAATGATGAATCTTGCATAGCTAGTTCTCTTCAGAGAGATGTGCTTCTAAGCACTAGAATGTTATAAAAAATTTATTCTATATCTTTGAATCTCTAGCGGTTTTCAATTATGCCTTTTTAACAGGTACTCATTCCAGCTGGTCTTACAGAATTTTGAGCATTTGTCATCAAGCATTTATTCCTGACTGAGTGAAGTCAGGTTTTCTTAATGGTTTTCACTTAGTTACATGAAATGAAATGCATTCATTGATATACTTGTGATTTAACGAGTAAAAGTGCCATTCCAATATGATTCTTCGTCAGCTCATATCTTTCTTCCTTGTTCCTCAGTGAAGGGTGCGTCGGTGGCCTGTGACCACTGTTTAGGTGACCACACCCCAAAGGGCATCTCGGTTCTCCCTTTGTCAGCTGCGACCACCGAATTTATCATACCACGACTGTTCCTAACTGCGGTGGATCTGGAGCACTAGATGCTGCTGCTGTGGGTGCTGCCTCCTCCCATTTGCAGACCACAGGTAAGACAAGGATTTTTGTTTTTCCCTTGCATTTCCTTGGCCTTTGCTCTATGGGTGTGAGGCGGCCTCGGTTCAGCCGCCTCTGGCTGCCTTCCTCACCTACCATAGGCAGGCCTCCCAGGTTATGATTAAACTAAAAACCCTCTTTTCCTTGTGTGGTCACGATTTGTCTCTTTGTCAGATGCCAGTGTTGGCTTTCCTTGTACACATCGGTTAAATATACTAGTGTCAGTTTCTCTTGTATATCTCTTGTGGCTTCGGGTGCTGTGGGTTTCATGTTTGCCCTGCCGGTTCGAGTCCGGAGGGGATGGTTCTAGGTTCGCTGGTTATAGATTTTATGTTCCCTCTGCAGTTCAAGTCTGAGAGCAAGGTCCCTCTGCAGTTCAAGTCTGAGCAGGGTCAGAGTTTGAGTCTCCCCTACTTCCACATTGCATTGCTAGTCTGTCTCTCCATTCCTTCGCCTCTGATTATTCATGTTCCTATTCCTTTTTCAATATTCCTATCTCTCGCGGCCGTTGTCTTGTCGCCTCCTGCAACCTGTTTCCTGCCTGTGCCTTCCCACACAGGCCTCCCCCACGCTTTCTTCCATGCCGGTTGCCTCCTGGCTTTCCACTCCTCTATCTCATTCCTTCCCGTCCTTTCCTCTTTTTCTCTGCTCTCCACACAATATTTTCTTGCAAGGTTTGGGTGTCTCCATTTGCCCTTTAGTTCACCTTTTTATTCTGTCTTACCGTCGGGCTTTGACAGCCCCTTCTGCGAACGCACAGAAAGAGGAAGTACCTTGTGCTATTTGCAGAACTCACCCACCCACTGTCGCTCACTTCCTCGCCTGGCACCGCTGCTCTCTCTCGGACATTGCAGATCAGCTCCCTCGCGCCCCCACCCTGACCCACAGCTCTTTCGCTACCCCTACATTATTATTCCTCCTCCTCCTCCTCCTCCTCCCTCCCTCCCTCCATCCATCACCCCTCCCCTTCTCTGACAACAGGTTCCGTCTCCCCTCCCTCCATCCCTCCCTCCCTCCCATCCTCCCTCCTCCCCCATCCTCCCTCCTCCCCCCATCTTCCCCCCATCCTCCCATCCTCCCATCCTCCCCCCATCCTCCCATCCCTCCTCCCTGAGGCCGTCTATAATACCACCATTAGCGAACTCACTGCCCTGGATGACACACGCAGAAAAATACTAACAGCTGCTTGGGCAATTTTAGGGGTCACCTTCACTCAAAAATCTCAAGTTCGCATCTCTGCAATTTCCATGAACGACATATATGACACCCTCCCAGATATATCGCTCACCCTGCCATCTCCAGACACTACTTGCCCTCACCTGCTATACCCTGAGGAAGGCTCTAATTCCTCCACCCTGTTTCCCACTCTGTTCCCTTTGAACACCTAGGTTACCCTGACCATCCTGCTACCTCCCCCATTTTCATCACTGACGGGGAATCTTCATTAGATTCCATACAGTGAGTAGCTTCATCTGAGGTAGCTTTCATCCCACCTCTTGAACCCTCCGCCTCCGATTCCTATTCCTTCCACCCACAGTCTCAGAACGATACAACACCTCTTTTGAGAGCACTGTTTCTCAATTATTTACAAGACCCCGCAAGCTCTGCACCCCTGCCTGACCTTGAGAGCCCACCCCATTTTTCCAACTTAATATAAGAGAATGACCAGTAATCCCCATAACATCAGGATATACCTGATCAACAATCACGTTGTGGGCCTCTCTGACGGTCACCCGTCTGGTTTCATTCACGTGACATCCCTCACTAGCACTGTCCTTCTCACGATATTTCAGGCACTCAGCATTAATTACAGCCAGACTCGCCAGATGACGCTGTCTATCGCCCCAGCATTTTCACAACCCCTGGAGCAGACAACTAGCACCTTGAAGCACAAAAGGAAATAATATTTACTGCTCTCCTTCCGCACCACCTACCCCTTCACCATCAGAAAACCCCATGCAGGCACTTCAGGCAACATATGAGAAAATAATATTTGGCACTTCGGTGCACAAAACACCGGACTGGATCCACGCACACATCCGTCTACTATCTCCAGGGTTAGAAATACCCACACACTTACTTCCTCCTTGCCACGAAACCCATTGCAGAGCAAAATTATTAACGCCTTTGCCCGCCACAATTTTGAATTTCCTGATTTTTCCGCTGAGGGGAAAAACAGGGGACCTGAAGAACTAGATTTAAGACTAATACTCACCTTTAATATTTTCGATGAGGTAGGAAATGAGCTTGTAAAAGATCTGTTTCCCAACTTTCCTCACAACTAGGTGAGACATACACAGGCGAGGCACACTCACTCCTTCCTTGCCAGCAATAGCGTTTCTCCTCACAGGCTCACAGTGAACCACATCCATACTAGTGTCCCTATGAATAGGATACCAAGTTCTACTGTATAACAACTGCTAGCTTTCACATATATTTTATCGTACACCTTGAAAGCTGGGAAGGACTAACAATTGTATCAAGTTTCTGGCCCAGACACCCACTTCAGTCTAAAATAGCGGACGCCTGCTTTGGCGGCCTGCTCCAGTTCACTGGCTGCACTCCTACACAGAACTATGAGTTACAAAAGGGTATCTATGACCGGGTCCTTGAGGGTATAGGAGGAGAACTCATACCTGATCTTAACTACAGCCACCGAGTAGGGAAAGCGTAAGCAGACTGTTCCACAAGCAAATCCCCCTCCCATTAACTGAGTTACCGTGTACTTACGCACTCAGATATCTCATTATGGCGACACCCCTTCAACACGTTCTGAAGACATTTGGTGGGCAGGAACAACGCATACTTAAACACTGTAGGGAACTTCACAAACTCACAAAAAACATGAGTTATCCGTGGCCCTCAGAAGATAGTTTTGATTAAACGGTCTTCGAGCACGCCACCCCATTCCTAGATAACAAGTACTCTGGTACCAAGTTACACAAAAGAAAGGCCACCTTAGATCTCTGGCATATCTTTAAAGACAATACTCAGTAGCACACTGCTACCATGGCCACCGCTCCTTCGGCCCCTCCACCATATCAGGCCAGCGGCATGTACCCCTCACTATCGACTACCCCAACTGAAGAACCAGACCTACACTGTACCACTGATATGACAGCTGCAGGATACAACAAACTCCCAGAGGATTTATCTGCCCTATCAGACCCCCCTTCACCCACTGCTGAATGCAGTCCATCCCACCTGCACCATCCGGCACCAACAGTGGCCCGACGATACCAGTCACATTGCCACCCCCTGCCATCACCCCACAGTGCCCGGGTTGCCAGAGCAGATAGACGCGCAATTTACATTAAAACTTACTCCCACATCTATGATCATCACACCTACCGAGGAAGACAACAAGGGTTCAGACGAGTCTCTTGTATAATCTAACAATTCACATGCACCATCTAACCCCTCGTTCGCATCTCGTTACCCTGATCTCAACACCCTCTGTGATGACAAGACCCCACCACTCCAGGAGCGGGACGTCGCCCCCCCCAGACCAGCCGGGAATATTCGGCACAAACACAGACTACCAACTGCTCACAGTTTCGACCATCCAACTGCAGCATATGGACAGGGAACAGCAGGCCCCCCAGCGACCAGTCCATTATGACAATTTGAGGACCTCCACTGACCTTAGCAAAAGCCTGGAGTGTAGTCAGACTGAAAACACCAGTACGGACATATTCAGCAGAGCAATATCACCCAACGCAGACACCGGTACTATACTCCCTTAACTCCGACGCATGTCGTTAAAAATAGAACAAATGAATGAAAGAATAACTGAAACCCTAAAAAATGCCAGCCTTGGGCCATCAAATACCAAGCAGCAATAAATACTTCACAGCCACCCACAATGCAGGCAGATCCCTTTGGGGATACTGAGGGGAATAGAGGTCTGGACCATAGTGAACAACAGACAGCTCATACCCCATCCGCAGATTCTATTCGACACGCAGAGAGGAATGAAGGATTGTGCCACAGCGGTCGCTCCCCATGGCTTCAGACAGCTACAACGGTACAGACACACACAAGGGCCCACTAGCACAGCAAGAGCCACGTTTACTAAACAATGCAGCCTTGACATCACCCCTCATTCCCTTTGTCCCACTAACTGCAGCAATGGTGGTACAACATAGGCACTTACTCCTCCTGTTCAACTGATATCCCTGCCATACGGTGTTTTTTCTTGCAATTACTTGTGCCATGCCCTAATCACTGTGCATTCACCTTTGATCTGTACATTCATATAGCTATTATGCATTTATAACCAATGTAACTTTACTGTGTTGCTAAGTGTTTATTTAAAATAACTATGTGTTTTCCACTTCTTCCGATTCTGTCATAATCTCATCCCGATATGACAGCCCATTCTATCGCTAGTCTTCAGCACATTTCCCTCCTCTCTTTCCCCTACGCACCCCCCGCCCCCTCCAACCCCTCTCGGTTATCGGACTTAGTCACCGGCCGGAGTCACCTCCTTTGTCCCCTCCCTCCTTCCTCCTCCACGCCCTCTCACAACACGCTACCCCACCCCTTTTCACGGCTACTTCCATTACAGCAGCCGCGTCCCATTGCTTTCCTTCGCGGGAGATTGGAACCCATCACATCGGATTCATTCGGCTCCAGTACCAGATTAATTCAGGTACATGTTACCGCTTGCGGACCGATTGTCTTAGTTTTTCGAGGCATCTTTAATCTGATAGTGCCCGAGTTTCACCGCCGGCTCTAAAACTCAGGCTCTCTCATTCCAGGCGCTGCACCGGCTCAATACGTTGAGACCTGGATTCCCTCAGCACAGATTACTGCTTCACCTCTGTAAGTCGTGTTTCTATTTTAAATCCCCACTCCCCCTCCTCCCCCGTGCCTTCTACCCCCACACCATCGAGACATTTTGTCCTTCCTCCTGATAGGATCGCCTGGACCCATTTTCCTGTACGACTGACTATCAATCTATGTCAGCGTCCTTCAGGTATGCCACTGTCACTTCTGTCTGGCCACCCCTCGCCCTCCACCATAAGCCCCCCCTCTCCATATTCACACGCAAGTAAATGCATGAATCCTATCACCTCCCCCACCGATAGGCCTGTCCTTGAATAAACTGGCTCTTCCGCTCATGTGTGAATTGCCCAACCACTCGGCTCACACTTGTGCCTTCTAGTTAGGCTACCTTTAACCCATGCCCGATCCCTCAATTCAATTTTATCCCCTTGCAGCACTCCTATCCATCACCAACCCTGTCCTAAAGAGGATCCCAAATCACTGAGGATCGAAACGCCGTCGACAATCACAGCGCAATTTCTTGGCGCACTACCTCTAGGCTCATAACTGTGTTCAATTCAAACATTGGAATTATGTATACTTATTGTGGAGCCTATTTCTGATTTTTCTCAGTCACTTTGCGCCGACCACGCTGTTCACCACGTTCACTTGCGTCGTCACTTTCACCTTGTTATCACCTGGTCACCAAGTGCTTTTTGGGTTGCTTCATGAATGTTTTCATGTACAGTGCTGCTTTTTAACTGTGCTCCCCAATTCAAATAAGTTGGTGATTAATAATCCTTTCACAAATGTATTGAGACTCCTTGTTGTTCTTGACCGGTAATGCTTGATGCATGCATCTTCGAAACTGCCTTAATCATTGATACCCATTGGGACACTGTACCCTATATATACTATATACCCAGTCCCACTTTGGTTTATGGGTTTCACTCCTGTTCTTTTGTACTTAGAAGTGAGCAGCTGCTGAGCTGCGAGAGTGGTACCATACGGTACTTGCCTTTTGTGCTTCATTTATTGAGCATTTAGTTGTGTAATAGTCCTTACATACACACTATGTCCAAGGAGTCTCTGACTTACTCTGAAGAATACATTCAATCGAGGTTGACCGGGCCATCACTTCTCTCAGGCCCAACCACCTCGACCTCTACCACACCTACCCCCAATTCCTCAAAAATTTTACTCGAAAAACTAGAGAAAAAACAAATACGTACGGACCTCCATGCACGTATGCTTACAGATTACTTGAGATCGGGTGTAATTCCGGTAGGCCTACAAATAAGGAACACCCCTGCCATCTTCACTCAAGACCCAAAATTCAGAATCAGCTTTAGTCATCTTGCCACCACATGCTCACGTCATTGGATGGTTCTAGGAATTTATACCGCTATAGAACATAGCCGCCTGGAACTACAAGAGATTGATGAATTGGAAAAACTCATCGCAGCTGATGATTCACTCACTGATGCCAAGAACCTCCTTGATAAGATTAACAATACCATCGAAACCTTCAACACCTTCGAAACAAACAAAAAAGTCAACAAAATATAAAAGGACATTACATTTTACAAAGTTGAAAACACGTATCCCTATCTAAACTAAGATTTCTTCAACACTCCTTATAACCCCCCCCCCCCCCCCAAGGACACGCAACTGGGGTAGATTCCGGAACAACCAGAGAATCACCTTTTCGGACTCCTCCAACACCTCCGCAGAAGAATCAGACTCTGGGGCTTCTTCGTCCAGCAACAGACCCCAACCTCTCCTGCCACCTGGTTTTTTATGCCGGGGCCGCGGTCAATCCCCGCCACCGAACCGCCAAACCAGGAACCGTCAATACCAACCACAACTCCCAGGCGAACGACAAACACGGAATCGCTTCTACCAATGGGGCCAACCACAATAAACGACGGCAGTGAAATCCAGGGCACTGACCTTACCATTCCGATATTTAACTTATCCAGACATACCTTGACTCCTGATGAAACTAACTTGCTCTCGAGAGGACTGTCCTTTGTCCCTATGGAACGTACGAACTTCCTGGACCTTCAATCTAACCTTCTTAAATTTTTCAGGAGGATTCGACTCAAACATTTCTTTGCTGACAAAACAGAATCAAACTACCAAAATCACTCTATATTCCGACCGCCATCCACCTTCAACCCACCCTCCAATCAAATGTCACCAGAAATTTTGACCTTTGAAAAATTGGTAATGAAGGAAGTGCTGGATCTCAAAACTATTCCAAGATTCACACCTTACAACCTACCCATAACCGAAAAAAATGCTCTCCATTCACTCAAAAACAATAATGAAATGATCATCAAGCCTGCTGACAAAGGCGGATGAATCGTCGTAATGGACACAACCCAATACGATACTGAAATCAAGCGTCAACTTTGTAATATGGAACACTATCGTCCACTGACAAAAGATCCCATACAGGACATCAAATCCAAAATAGTAACAGTTACAAACTCAGCAAGAGACCTTGGCATCATAACCAAAAAAGAGCATGCTTACTTAAACAACCCTCACCCTAGGACACCCGTCCTATATGTACTGACAAAAATCCACAAGGACACGACCAATCTACCGGGTCGACCAATTGTCTCTGGGTGTGGTTCGATTCTCGAACCACTGGGTAAATACATCGAAGCAATCATCAAGGAATTTGTCCCTCTCACTGATACCTATGTACGAGACACTATGGACCTCATTACCACTATTGAAGACAAGGCTTATGACATCACTTCATAGCTCATGGTTAGTTTGGATATAGAATCTCTATATACCAATATACCCCACAAAGAAGGCCTACAAGTTATCCATGATTTGTTAGTTACAAGACCACAACCCACAAGAATCCCGACGGAGTTTATCATGGACTTACTCCGCATTGCCCTACAGAACAATTACTTCCTGTACAGTGAGACATACTACTTACAAATCAAAGGTGTCTCCATGGGCGCTTGTTTCGCCCCCCAACTTCGCTATATTGTTTGTCCATAACCTGGAAAAATCACTTATTCTCAACCCCGCCAATCCCTACCTCCACCATGTGGGCCTGTGGCGTCGTTATATTGACGACATCCTCCTACTCTGGCATGGCACCTCTGATGATTTGACACCCTTTATTGAATGGCTTAACACCCAAGAACATCTCAGATTCACGAGTGAACACAAAACGAATGACATTCCTTTCCTGGATGTCATCATACATGCGGAGGAAGGCACCTTGGGGACCATTCTCTATCGGAAAGCCACAGAACGCAACAGCTCGCTGCACTACTCAAGCCATCATCCCAGAGGCTTAAGAGATGGGTTGCCATTTGGACAATTTCTACGCATCAGACGTAATTGTAAATGGAGGAAAGACTACTTCCGTGAAGCAGACATTCTTGTAAATAAACTAATACACAGAGGTTACCCCCGCAGACAGGTCACCCGTTCGTCTCTATCTTTGGATCAGACAGCAACAAAATAGGTGCCATCATCAAAAAGAACTGGGGAGTGCTACGATCTGAAAAGCAATTCCAGGATCCACCACTCTTCTCATACCAACGTGGGAACAACATTGCAAATCATTTGGTACATGCCATCACATGGCCAGAAACATCCAAAGACAAACACACCATCACATCCGCCTGGGGCCTGCACCAATTCGAGGACATTTCAAATGCCAGAGTTGTAGTGTATGTGAACTCACCATTAACACCAAGAGTTTTTATACAATGGAAAAAGTCACGAACTGAATTGCCATACCAACTGCAAAACTATCAACGTGATCTACGCCATTCGCTGCCCATGCGATCTACTATAAATTGGCCAGACCACCCAAATGGTCAAACAGCGCATTATTCAACATAAAAGCCGAATAAATTGCCAGGTTCTTTCAGCACCCCTTGTATCTCATTTCATTGAAAAGGGACATCGAGACATTGACTTACAGTGGCAGGTGATTGAACATCCCAGACTCCCTGTGAGAGGTGGCAACATTAACATGCTTCTTAACCGAGCTGAATGCAAATGGATTTCACTGGCAGACTCTGTAAACAGGGGCCTTAACACCCTTGATGAGTGGAATAGCACTGTAATCACTTGAACCTCCATTTAGGCACCCTTAACCTGCCCTTATCTACCTGAACATGATTTATGCCTCGTCCCACGCTATATAAAACCCTTGGTTTAATTATGTGGTCCACTATAGGCACTATCTCCCCTTGTTCAACTGATCCCTGCCATATGGGTTGTTTTCCTTGCAATTACTTGTGCCATACCCTAATTACTGTTAAAAGAAACCTTTGGTTTAATTACGGGGTACAACATAGGCACTTACTCCTCCTGTTCAACTGATATCCCTGCCATACGGTGTTTTTTTCTTGCAATTACTTGTGCCATGCCCTAATCACTGTGCATTCACCTTTGATCTGTACATTCATATAGCTATTATGCATTTATAACCAATGTAACTTTACTGAGTTTCTAAGTGTTTATTTAAAATAACTATGTGTTTTCCACTTCTTCCGATTCGGTCATAATCTCATCCCTATATGACAGCCATTCTATCGCTAGTCTCCAGCACATTTCCCTCCTCTCTTTCCCCTACGCACCCCCCGCCCCCTCCAACCCATCTACGTTATCGGACTTAGTCACCGGCCGGAGTCACCTCCTTTGTCCCCTCCCTCCTTCCTCCTCCACGCCCTCACAACACGCTACCCCGCCCCTTTTCACGGCTACTTCCTGGTTTCATTCCAGCAGCCGCGTCCCATTGCTTTCCTTCGCGGGAGATTGGAACCCCTCACATCAGATTCATTCGGCTCCAGCACCAGATTAATTCAGGTACATGTTACCGCTTGAGGACCGATTGTCTTAGTTTTTCGAGGCATCTTTAATCTGATAGTGCCCGAGTTTCACCGCCGGCTCTAAAACTCAGGCTCTCTCATTCCAGGCGCTGCACCGGCTCGATACGTTGAGACCTGGATTCCCTCAGCACAGATTACTGCTTCACCTCTGTAAGTCGTGTTTCTATTTTAAATCCCCACTCCCCTTCCTCCCCGTGCCTTCTACCCCCACACCATTGTGACATTTTGTCCTTCCTCCTGATAGGATCGCCTGGACCTATTTTCCTGTACGACTGACTATCAATCTATGTCAGCGTCCTTCAGGTATGCCACTGTCACTTCTGTCTGGCCACTCCTCGCCCTCCACCATAAGCCCCCCTCTCCATATTCACACGCAAGTAATTGCATGAATCCTATCACCTCCCCCACCGGTAGGCCTGTCCTTGAATAAACTTGCTCTTCTGCTCATGTGTGAATTGCCCAACCACTCGGCTCACACTCGTGCCTTCTAGTTAGGCTACCTTTTACCCATGCCCGATCTCTCAATTCAATTTTATCCCCTTGCAACACTCCTATCCATCACCAACCCTGTCCTGAAGAGGATCCCAAATGACCGAGGATCGAAACGCCATCGACAATCACAGCGCAATTTCTTGGCGCACTACCTCTAGGCTCATAACTGTGTTCAATTCAAACATTGGAATTATGTATACTTATTGTGGAGCCTATTTCTGATTTTTCTCAGTCACTTTGCGCCGGCCCCGCTGTTCACCACGTTCACTTGCGTCGTCACTTTCACCTTGTTATCACCTTGTCACCAAGTGCTTTTTGGGTTGCTTCATGAATGTTTTCATGTACAGTGTTGCTTTTTAACTGTGCTCCCCAATTCAAATAAGTTGGTGATTAATAATCCTTTCACAAATGTATTGAGACTCCTTGTTGTTCTTGACCGGTAATGCTTGATGCATGCATCTTCGAAACTGCCTTAATCATTGATACCCATTGGGACACTGTACCCTATATATTCTGTATACCCAGTCCCACTTTGGTTTATGGGTTTCACTCCGGTTCTTTTGTACTTACATATACAGCAGGGCACCATCGAAACCCACCCCGGCAGAGGACGATCGGTCATCTCAACATTCAGTAAAATACACCACCTTCCATACTGGGATACCAGGGCTGTAGCAAATTGCTGTTTGTATAGGGGATGATCAAACAAATTCAACCTTATGTTCAGATGTTTAACTGTCTGCAGGAGGCGTCGCACAAAGGCAGCATCTGCATCCAGCATCCGTATTTTAACTGCTAAGCAGTGAGGAGCCGCTCTATAAAACAAGACGTCAGCCGTTGCTTCCCTGAGAAATGGATCCAAAAATGAAAATGAACAATCCCGCTGAGTGGTGCGCGTGTGCCACAAAAGACGTGCTTTCAATTATCGCGCCCGTGCACGTTAATTGAAACCACGTGAAGGCCTATTGGTGTATTACGCGCACCAAGCGCGTAATAGACACCAATAGGCCGTGGGCGGAGCAACGCGCCTGCCTTTGGCCAATTGCGTGCAGTCTTGGGGTAGCACAAAAGGAATTGCACACGCACAAGCGTGTGCGATTCCTAGGTGAGTGCTAAAACCCCTTTTTTTTATCACAAAATGCCTCGCAGTGCAACGCAGGTCGCGAGACCTAAAATGGCATCAGGAGCTAGGAGACTCATGCAACGCAACTGGAGGGAATAGCAGGCTTTTTTACCACATGGTCAAGAGAGGACTACCAGAAGACGTACAGGAAAAATTAGACTGAGTATTAGCCATGGAGGCAAAACCATGGCCTGAGATCCAAGACCACATTATACATTTCTTCAAAAAGAAACAAGAACAGGAAAAGAGTAGACAACTAGCTATAGAGAATGCAGCTGCAAAATTGGTACAACAGAAACTTAATAAGAAAAAAAGACACCTTAGACTCAGTCATGTTGGCAGCGCCTGTCAGTCAGATGACGCAGTCACCACATTCCCCCAGAATGCCCTAAACGCACTAACAACTAATATACAGCCTGCCCCCCAGCAGGTGCAGACACAGCCGGCCATACAATATGAGAAGGCTCAGCCCCAACAGCAAACACAGCCAGCCATACAATACGTGCAAACCTCACCCAAACAGGCCCTGCAGTATGTACAGGCCCAACCACAGCCTGCTGTGTAGTATGTGCAACAGCAGCCTCTGGTACAATACTTAGCAGCGCAACCTGCCTACAGTAATGACCAACAACAGTATTACAACAATAACAGAAACAACACTAACAGAAATAGAGGCATGTAGGAAAGAGGTAATGGAATGGGACAGCAAAGGGTCCAAATGCAGCCAAGGCAACGCACTTGTTTTTATTGTCACAAGGTGGGCCACATGCAGAGAGAGTGCGGTACTAAGACCAAGACCAAGGCCAACAATCTATGGGTCCCACCCAACAAGCACCACCACAATTCCAACAACAGCAACAAATATACCCACAGCATCCTCAGATACTGTATGCCTATGCCCAACCTGCCCCTCAGCAAAAAATGCAGCAAGTGCAGCTCCAAGCACCCATGATTGCCAAACAGTCACCCCAACAGATGCAAGCTCCCATGCAACAGCAGCAGCAGACACCCACCTACCAAGTGATGCCCCAAGCCCAAAATGCGTCACCACAAGGTGGTGTGGTGATTACCCCCAACAATCCGTTCGCACAAGGCACCATCCAGCAATACCAAGCAAGAGGATACACTTGCTAGGACAGCCCACAGACAACTCTTGTGTGCCCGGTTTTATCATGCACCAGGAGCGGTGAAGATGACCCCACCGTCCTGGTCACGATAAACAGAACATACAGCTTTCTCATTGACACAGGCACCACGTATTCCTGCATTACAGGCGGACTGCTGCCCATTTCAGATCAGATAGCGGACACACGGGGATTCTCTGGGGTGATAGCAAGGGTCCCTTTCACCACGCCAGTACCCATACACATAGGAGACCGTGTGCTGGAACAACGACTTCTCTATTCACCACACGCTCCAGTGCATCTTTTAGGGCGCGATCTCATGGCAAAATTAAATTAGCCATTCACTTCAATGAGAATGGGACAATGATTTACTCTATACCAGGCACACCCTTGGCAAGGATGATGGCACTTACTGTGGATTCCTCCTTAAAAGATCAAACTAGAGCCCGCCCAGAGGACGAACAAGCATTCTCCACTGCGGTACACCTCATTGTAGCTAACACACCGGAATTGCACAATCGCACTGTCCAGCTTCCAAAGGAATTTCTCTTCCACCCACAGTCCCAGGACTTCCCAATATCAGACAAGAACATGATCCTGACCATACAGGTTCTTGAGATCACACCCACGTATGGGGCATTCCTAGCAGGTAACGACCGCATGTGCACCTGGGCCTGTGTCATCTTTATCGAGCCTGGGCAACTGATAAGGAGCATTTCAGATGACCAACTCTTTGGCGATCCTGAGGAGTATCCCAAAACCGAGGTCATGTACGAACATGCGGTACCCCTCTCAGTAACAATGGAACACCCACTGACTCACCAAAGCATGACACAGTGCGTGAGGCAGATTTGGCTCAAGTCCTGCCTCAGTTATGGACCACCGGCCCAAATGATGTGGGCCTTATTCACTCTGCCACCCCATTTAAAATAATCTTGAAACCAGGTGCAATTTTACCCAGAATAAAACAGTATCCACTATTTAAGTAAGCGGAGGAGGGTATTGCCCCTACCATACAGGCCTTGCTGGATCAAGGGGTCATACGTAACAGTACTTCTTCCTGTAACACCTGTCTTTTTCCTGTATGCAAATCCAAGACCAATCAGTGGCGTCTAGTACACGACCTGCGACCAATTAACATAATAGTGGTACCAGAGTTTCCCATTGTCCCAGACCCTCTGTCATCCTCACAAATGTTCCCCCTGAAGCACAGTACTTTTCAGTGATCGACCTGAAAAATGTGTTTTTCAGCATTCCTCTTCACCCAGACAGTCAATACCTATTGGCTTTCTCGTTCCGAGGGATGCAAATGACGTATAGAAGATTAGCACATGGGTACTATGAGTCCCCCAGAGTCTTTAACAGAGTAGTCAAAGAAGACTTATCAAATTTCCAATTTGACAGCACCTTGTTGCAATATGTCGACGACATTTTGCTCTGCAGCACCACAGAACAGCAGTGCAGAAAAGACACCACTTCTCTGCTTACCACCTTAGCTCACAGAGGTTACAAAGTGGAAAAAAATAAACTACAGTACTGCCAAACAGAGGTATCTAGGCCAATTACTGTCAGCATCAGGGAGATGGGTCACACCAGATAAGAGTTGAGGCCATAAAAAGTACCCCAGAGCCCCTAACAATCAAAGACATGCAGAAGTTCCTGGGATTAGTGAACTATGTCCGCCAGTTGGTCTTTGATTTCACCACGATAACTGCCCCTTTGTTAAAAGCAGTTAAAGCTGCCAAAGACAGACAACAAAATAGACTGGACACCTGAAATGACAGCATCCTTCAAACAGCTCAAAAATGAAATAACAAACGCAACAGTGTTAGGCTCACCTGACTCCACCAAAGAATTCTACCTGTTCACTCACTGCAATGGTCAGGTCATGACTGCTGTACTCATGCAAAAATACCCCATGGGCCACAAGCCCACCTCTTACTTCAGCAGCATACTAGACTGTCATGAAAGGTCATTACCCCTGCGGACAAGCTCTTGCCTCCGCCGCTTTCGCTGTAGAGAAAAGCCCTCCCATTCTCATGGGATCCCCGTTGACACTGTACACTGAGCACACCGTCTTTGCTATAATTCAGAAAGCCAAGACAACACTAAACACAAAGAGTGTCGGGTTACGAAGTCATACTGTCATTGCCCTCTCTTAAAGTTGTCAAATGTCACAGTCAATCCTGCCACGTTCTTTGCCCATCCCATTGCAGCCTCAGACAATGACACCCATGACTGTGCCACATACTCTCCAGACGAGTCAGGAGCAGCAAAAGAGGACCCCCTGCCAGACAGCACTGTATATTTTGTTGATGGGTCCTCCACCATTGAACAGGAGACAGGGATCAGGTACACAGGAGCCGCAGTGGTTAGGGGCCAACAGCATGACTCCTCCGATTCCCTACACATTGTACAGCAAATTGCATTGCCTCCACACTTCTCAGCCCAAGCTGCTGAATTAGTGGCACTTATTGCCACTTTGAACAACGGGGCTAATGACAGCATCACTGTGTACTCAGGCTCTGCATATGTCATAACAACGACACTCAAGCATCTTGCGCTGGAAACAGCGCAGATTTCTCAAATCAGATGGAACACCTGTATGTCACAAACAATTGTTGGAAGAATAAATGGAGGCCCTTACACTTCCAGCTGAGGTAGCGGTTGTCAAATGTGCAGCGCACACTAATGGACAGGACTTTGTCTCCAGAGGTAACGCTCTGGCAGATTGGGCAGCCAAAGCTGCAGCCAGAGGCTCCTTACCTGTGACCGCGCCAGATCCTCAAAACACCCCTATCATACAGGCCCAAGTTGTAGCTCCAGCAGAGCAGCCAAACACGCATAAAGATCGTGTAGTCCCAGCGCAGCACACAGACATGAATGATGAAAGTCTGGACATAAATACTTCCTACCCTATCGACAACACGCAACAATATGATCACATTGCCCAACTGAGAAAGTGCACCACATCAAGAGAAAGAGCTATGGAAGAAGAGGGGAGTACAGTAGGACCCTGCTGATTTCATTTACAGGCAGACCATGTCTGGAAAGCCTGTCATGCCACAAGCCTTACTGCAGGTGGCACTGGACCAACTCCACCTTCCCGCACGTCTCCCGAGATAACATGTCCACAACATTGCAAACAGACTGGTTCATTCCCAATGCCCACAAACTAATACAACTCTGTTAATAAATGCCTCATCTGCCAACAATATTCACCAAACCAAACTCTCAAAACAGTCGCTTCCGTCATCTCCAAACCTTCTGGCACCTTCAAAGAACTCCACCTCGACTATGTCGATATAATTGATCGATGCCAAAGTTACCGATTGATCAATGCCAAAATTACCGATATCTCATTGTAGTAGCATGCCCATTCTCACGCTGGATCGAAGCTGGACCATGTGTCCACTGTGATACCAAAGTAGCAGCCACATTCCTGCTCCGTGACATTTCCCGCTGGGGAATACCAGACGCTATTCGGACAGACAACGAAAGCCATTTTTCAAACGCCACCTTTTCCTCTCTGACCACAATGCTAGGTATCAGACACAAACTGACATCCGCTTACCACCCCCAAAGCTATGGCATTTGTAAGCCCCTCAACGGCTTGCTAAAGAACAAAATAAAGAAAATTAGCGCCACAATCGGTAAAAAATGGCTCTACTACCTCCAACTTTCCCTATTCTCACTAAGAAATTCCCCAAGTTCGGATCACCACCTCACGCCCCACCAGCTGGTCACTGGACGATCCATAAATGTAGTGGTACCTTCCATCAGGCCCAAAACTGATAGTTAGTCATCCTCTGAGATTGTTAAAGCAGAGCTTTTTGATTTCTTGTGCACACTAACCCACGCTGCGCAGTTCCTTTCTGCCCAGGTATCCAAGAGGAAAGAAAAGGGCCCCATCGATCCTGAGCTCCCACCTATTCGTCCTGGTACCATGATCTTCGTCCGGAAGCACGTCAGGCGTTGGAAAGACTCCAAATTTGAAGGACCCTTTGCGGTAATCGACTCATCTCCAACTGCCGTCCGGATAACGGAAAAGAAAGCATGGATCCACAGGAAGGACGTTCAGCTCGGCCCTGCACCTCCGCAGCAACAGGCAATGGACTAAAAGAGGAAAGCGAAATGCCCTTGGTCCCCCTGAATGAGGACAGCAGCTTCCCTTCCACTGTTGAAGATGAAGACACCCATGTGCTGCTCCACGAATACAGCAGCCGTGATGCTAAGATATCTAGCAATACACGCACCAGTGTGCATCTTGAACTCTCACCCTCCACCCCCAGAGGACAGAAATAGTACATGGGATAGCTCTGCTAACTTCACAGTACCACAACCAGTTTCCCATCAACGCCCCTCATCACCACAGAGCTCCCCGATTCGCTATTTCCCCTCACAGAACAAAGCCCCTTGTTCCCTGCAAGCCTACGAACCGGAGAACAGGGTATAAGACATTCCAACATCTTGTAGAGATACAAAAGGGCCTAGGGCCCATATTAGGTCTACAGCAGTCAGTAAGAGATCATTCTGTCCACTAGTAGACAACTCATGGTACAGGGACATGACAGCAGTAGGGAAAACAATAACAAATGATTCTTGTTACGCATGTTTATACATCCCCCATGCAGTAGGAGCCGACTGACTAATTTTCCCTAAAGAAGTCCCACACCACACATTGCTATATGCCGTCTGCACCTGTACCTTTGCCGCACACAGGGACAGACCCAGATCAGTAGCGTTGAACTGGATACAGTGTTTGTGAATACTACAACATGGGACTATACCCTCATTGTACACAAGGTTCTCACAGAGACAGCCGCCTTGACAGAGGAGACAGGGAATATGCGTAAAAGGGGATACGGGAAAATGGACCTTCATGGACCAATTATCCTGGAACATGGATATTTCACAGTGTCAGTGCCTGTAGCAATTGCGATGATTCCCTACCACATGACGACCGCACATGTCCATCCCGCGATAGGACTGTGCTGAAGTTATCAGCACAGGTGTACACCAGGGCAGCTGGATCCCTGTTGATGGCCTAGTGTGTAGAGCAGCTTCCTTAGGCCCCCCTTTGGCAGGAGAAACAGATTATGAAGGAGATATTGACTGGAAGATTGATGAGGACTGTGAACAGATATGGGCTCAGGAAAGTGGCAGGTATACCTGGGGTGGGGGAAGGAATGTCCGAGCCTAAAAGAGCATTTAAATTAAAAAACCCTTCTCTTTGTTTCATAGGTAACGGCTCTGTACCTGTTGGGCGTAACACAGATTGCAACACAACGATATTCAATTTTGATATGCAGTTCGGCACCTCCACTTTGATGGACTACTTCTGGGCTTGCGGAGAACGCCTCAATCTCCAGCTACCTCCTCAGTAAGCATGGGCGTAAAATCCGTTCCGCTCGCGGATTTTCGGTAAATTCGCATTCCGCGAACTCTCGCGAATTTGCCGAAAATCCGCAAAATCGCACGCGGTGGACTTTTTTGCTTGGTGATACAATATTTCGGCGTTCACTTACCGTAATTCAGCGTTTGCAGAGTTGTTTCTCGATATTTTGCGAGTGCTGCGCCATTTTGGATCTTACTGCGGGATCCCGCGGGAGTTTGGTGACCGCGATTACGTCTTCGCGGCTTGCCACCTTGCACAGCGAGTACGCCGTGATCCCGTATCGCGGGAATTCGCAATTGCGAACACGTAGATGCGGCGGGCAGCAACAATCTCGCACTCGCGAAATTACAAAATTTGCAATTCTGCACAAGAAATCCACCAGCAAGCAGCATAAACTTTCTGAAAATGATGATTTTTATCAGAATAACTCCTCAGGTTGACATTTGCCTGCACTTTTTTTTTGCAAGGAGTCCATTTTAGGGGGAGGGAGGGGGGGCAGGAAGGAAGCGCCCCACAGTCTCCAACTTCCTGTTCCTGTCCAGCAGGCTCCTCCCAGTGCTTTCTTTATGTGCTGGTCACTCATTTGGATTCTTGACCTGAAAGGATTACTTTTTGTGGATGCTGCTGGATATTTGGATTTGAGGCCTTTTTGACTTTCTTTGGATCACTTTTGGATTAGAAATCAACTTTCACAAGTAAGTTTGTTTGGGGCATTACAGTTACTGTTCTGCAGAAAAACGAGTTTTGCAAAACTGAAAGGACTCGGCAGGTGCAAAAGTTCAAAATCATCATTAGTAACCATTCCCTGTAGAGCTTCCTGAGGGGCCCCTCCAGAGTTCAGTTGCCTACGTTTGTTTGGGGCATTGCAGTTGCTGTTCTGCAGAAAAACGAGTTTTGCAAAACTGAAAGCACTCAGCAGGTGCAAAAGTTCAAACTCATCATTAGTAACCATTCCCTGTAGTGCTTCCTGAAGGGCCCCTCCAGAGTTCAGTTGCCTACTTGCAACTATTCTATGACCCTGCTCTGACCCTCACAGCAGGCTCATACATAGCTACAAGTAGGCCACAAAGGTCCTGGGAAAAAAAACTGCACTACAACAGAAAGCAAATTACAGATAAGGAAGCAGGTGCCAGACTGGAAGTTTAAATTCAGTGACACATTAATAAATCAACCCCTAACTAATTCATGTCAGTTGAAGCAGGGCAGGTGTGCTTGCTTTTCACCCCCATAATCTACAGTGATGAACCAGAGGGTGGCAGTGATGTACCAGAGGGTGGCATGGGTGAACCAGAGGGTGGCAGTGTTGATACAGAGGGTGCTGTGAAACTGATGATGAACCAGACGTAGAAACAACATAGTCGCGACCGTTGTGAGCCGACAAGTAAGTTCGCAATTGCGAACTGGTACAAAACCCTCGCGAACACAAAAAAAACAAAAAATCCGGAAATTCGCGAGAGTTCACGGATGTTGCGGATTGCGAATTCGCAAATTCGCGAAGGCCAGATTCGCAAAATTCGCCCAAGTTTACGCCTCAGTGACTCGGACTGTGCTCCTTGGTGACACTGCATGAAGTACATCTGGTTGTGCCGGCATCGAATGCCTCCCACATACTGTCACACCCAATGACAGATGAGGTTACATTCCTCCACCGGCGAACTTCGCAACAGAGGCCCTTGGTAACATTCCAGAAGAGTTCCGCCTCTTCAATGAGGCCCAGCTTTTATTCGGAGGGGCAGTTGCAATGTTCCAAACATTCCATCAACAGCACCAACTGAAAGCAATTAGGGAAGAACTGCGCCCATTAAGACTGATGGTTTTGGAGCATCGCTACTTCCTTGACATGTTGACTGCCAAAGATGGTGGTCCGTGCCATAGGATCTGAAAATCCTGCTGCACGTTCAAACCAGGAAACGATGAGGATAACTGATCAATAGCAAGGGCCATTGAGGAGTTGACCAACTTGGGAAAAGAAATACGAAGGAGGGAGGTGCCCCTGCAGACATTATTCCAACGGACTGGTTCGATTTTGGCTGGATGCCCTCATGGCTGAAAGCAATCCTGAAATTAGTGATACCCATAGTTGGGATTATGTTGCTTCTGTGTTGCGTCTTTCAGATAGGGAGCCACTGCATTAAGAGGGTAGGTACCAAAGCTGTAGGGATTAACTACGCTAGCACAGGGATTGATCAGGTAGCGAAGTATGACGACATGGATTGAGTTCCTGGGATGGGACTGGGGTACAATTAGAAATGAGCGAGCTAGCAGCACCTGGCACTCACTACGGCATACCATCAGCTCCTCCACTCCTCCCAGGTAGAGACACCCTGAGCAAGAGCCCTGCAGCAGTCCAATATGAACGTCTGCTTAATGATTCAGGTGCAGAATATGTTGAAATACTCCTTAGACCAGATGGAGAAAGAGCCAAGCAAAGAGCAACCCCAAGGCAGCTTTAAGCGTTATGTTAACGACATGCCCTGGATTCCCCCACTAGTGGAAGGGTCACCAAGATACTCAGTTAAAAGAGTGTTCATAAATGAACAAGAGCAGGGAGATGATGGAGGGTCACAATTTTACCATCTAATTACCAAAAAGGACATTTTGATAGACTTTGATAGAATGAAGGTCTGATGTGGGCCCTGCTCGACAAAATCTAAAAATATGCTAAAATGACCAATTTTCACCATACTATCAGTAAATAGAAGCCCACAGATTCCGTGAACCCTCTACATATAGGCCTGAGCCAAAGGCAAAGGGCCACCATCTTATGTTATCAGTCTTTCATATTAAACTCCACTAGGCCCTGCTGATTTCAAACATGCATTTCTGTTGCGCTGAAAACAACGAGGTAATTTGGGCAATCCCAGAGTGCAGTAATTTTCCATAGCTTCAAGACCAACGCCCACACACACGTACACAGACCAATCTGGTACAAGTTGGTACATCTTGGACCGTTGCTAAAATATTATTTTGAAAGATAGCTTGCACGAAATAAAAGCCACAGCATCTTGCAATAATAGCACCCGTCTTAAGTTCCGCTCTCACATATATTTGTAAAGATATGTGCATGACAAGATGTTCTATGTTTATGTTTTGCGGTCGAGCATGGCCAGCCAACCGTTGATCCACCTGACCATTTCCGTGTCCTAGGACATGCGGTCAAGCCACCTGCACCAGAAAGTGCGTCAGGAGTGTAAAGGGTTCCGCTTTTTCAGGTATAAAGGATCCAACACCACAATTAGAAACCAGAACTCTCCTGCAAGTGCTTGGCACGAGCGCGGGTTCTCCGGCCGGCCGTTTATCTGATTAAGGACTTCAAAAGCCTTTTAACCCTTTCGCTGCAGCGGCTATTCCAACGCAGTGCTAAGGGGCGGGGGGGGCGCGCGGTGCTCAGACGCTGGTGACGGAACTGCTCCATCACGCCCCTCGGGTGAGCTATGCTTGTGACTGAACGGTTACGTCACAGCCCCACCCGCTCAATAGAACGCACCGCACAGGCGCGGCGAGCGGGCTGTGACGGAATTGTTCCGTCACCAGCAAAGCCCACCCGAGGGGCGTGACGGAGCGGTTCCGTCACCAGCGTGGGAGGGGTTAACTCAGGTGGTACCTTCCAATCTGATAACCTTTTGCCTTTTTTTAACCTTTGATTATTCGGTACTTTTTCATCCACACCCAATTCCTTGCATTTAGGATCTCTTAAAATGATGAATCTTGCATAGCTCGTTCTCTTCAGGGAGATTTGCTTCTAAGCACTGGAATGTTATAAAAAATGTATTCTAGATCTTTGAATCTCTAGCGGTTTTCAATTATGCCTTTTTAACAGGTACTCATTCCAGCTTGTCTTACAGAATTTTGAGCATTTGTCATCAAGCATTTATTCCTGAATGAGTGAAGTCAGGTTTTCTTAATGGTTTTTGCTAAGTTACATGAAATGAAATTCATTCATTGATATACTTGTGATTTAACGAATAAAAGTGCCACTCCAATAGGATTCTTCGTCATCTCATATCTTTCGTCCTTGTTCCTCAGTGAAGGGTGCGTCGGTGGCCTGTGACCACTGTTGAGGTGACCACACCCCAAAGGGCATCTCGGTTCTCCCTTTGTAAGTAGTTAACAAGTAGGATAGCTCAGCGGACGGTCTCCAACCCAAAGTAAAAGTCAAGTGTTTTCAACGTCCCGCACCAGCCGCCATTTAAGTTTTCCTAAGCGTTAACACACAGTGGGTCGAAGACTTCCTTGAAAGAGTGCTTGAAATGTAAAGTCAGACAGAAAACAACACAGAAACACAGGGCCAGAGGTTTCATGGTTTAAGACTGAAAGCCTCAGATTCTGGAAAAGAAGGGTTGGAAGTTTTAAATGTGGGGATTAATTGAGCAGGGGATGTGGGCAAGAGGGTAATCAATGTTTACCACAGTTAGTGGAGAGTTTAAATGGTATTTAAGAGAGAAGGACGTAGGTTTAAGAGGAGTGCGCCAAGGGCATTTCTAATGATAATCCTAGATAAGACAGAGGTAAAATCATGAATAGCAGAAAGGAAGGATTAAGTAAACGTGCAGAGCGGAGATTTAACAGTGCCGGCAAATTGTTGATGAGATGTAGGAAGGCAATTAGGCCCGCCCCCCATAGTAAGAATAGTTAGTTGTACCTGAAGTTAACATAATGGCAAGACAGCTTGTTAGTATGCTTCAGGATGCTCTGTCATTTGCAGTTAGTGCCATTTACGACAACATGCACACATTGCAGCTTTAAACGAGTAGAGTATGCATGATCCTGGGTTGTGGACAAGGAGCAAATTAGGGAAAGGTTCTGATAGGGCCAAGCAAGTAAAATGTCTTTTTTCACTGGGTTGTTAAAAGGAAGTGATGTTTTGTTTAGGTATGAGCTTTTTGTGTATTTGGTTTATGAATGCTGGCATGCAATTCTAGATAACTGCGATTTAGTGATTAGTGCTTAGTTAAGGCAGTGGTGGTGGGAAGTGTAGAAGCAGATATGTCTCTTACTGCAGTTTAGACTGCTTAGGTGCTACAGGCTGTCTGAATGCTGCTTGCTATTTTTTGCACATGTAATGTTTATGACCAGCACTTTAAATATTTGTACTGTACTTGCTGCTAAATACCGATTTTAAAAAAGACTTAAGTTTTTAATTTCTTTTTAACTCCTGCTGCTATTGGGCTAAACAATATCAGTTTATTTGCACACATACCTTGGTTCGCCCTGAGGCTTCCCCAGTCTGCCGCGGCTTTGCCGATTGTTGCAGAGGGAAGACCTCACAAAACTCCACTTCTGGGCTCCTTCTTCCACCCAGGTTAGCGTTCTAGTGCCCAGGCGTGCCTATTTAGATCCGCACTGGACCGGATGCGCAGCAGATGCGCGAAGCGGGCGCGCCGCCGGTGCGCCAAAGGCAAGCCCGTCTGCGCCCGTTCGCGCCAAAACCGGGCCGAGGGCCAGAACCCCTGGTCCCGGCAATGCTAATATTACTAAAGTAAGGTACACTGGAGAATCCCTTGGAGCACTACGCCCTCCCAAACAGAAAGCATGCAATATATTCATGGGGGGGGGGGGGGGGAGATCTTTTACAATCCGACTGTCGGGGGGAGGGGGGGGGAATAAAACTACGCAAATCATTTAACCATACAACAGAGCTGCATACCAATGTGAGCAATCCTACTCCTAAGCTCAAAGACCTACAGTTAGCCCTCATTAATGCCAGGTCCCTTGTAAAACACAGCTATGAAATAGCAGACTTTATTACCGATAACAAAATAGATGCTCTTTTTATTACTGAAACCTGGGGTAATGATGCCGCAAACGCGGATTTTAATATTGCTGTCCCTACTGGATATAAAGTGTTTAGGCATGATAGGCATTTGGCTAGAGGGGGTGGCCTTGCACCGATTCATAAAATTGAACTTAGTGCCCACTGCACAATAGTCATCTCAACCAACTGCGAATCCTTTCACTATAAAATGTAATTTCAGGGCCAAGACTCTTAATGGTCTTTTAATTTACCGTCCTCCTGGTTCAAGAACCAACTTCTTGACAAGTTTAAGCTCACTCCTTGAATGTAGTCTCCAATACAAATACTTACGCTCCTGGTGACTGGAATTTTCACCTGGAAATACATGAGGACAAAGACACCAAGGAGCTCTTGGAATCGATGTCCGAGGTGGGCCTTACTCAACTTATCCAAGGTCCCACACATATTGCAGGACACACCTTAGACTGCATTTTTTCCAATAACCCGGCTCTTCATTGTATCCACACCCTACCTTTAACATGGTCTGATCACCATGCCACTCTTTTTAGATATAAAACACCTTTTTGTGATGTAAAGAATGAAGCCCCCATTAGGACCACTGGCAGACTTTGGCACCGTATCAACCCTGAGGTATTGATAGATCACTTGGCCCAAAACCAGTCCGATCTGGAGCCAAATACTGATTCTGCAGCCACAAATTACACTTCATGGATGGATGCTAACTGCCTCACCCTTGCTCCTACTGTGACCATTAACAGTAATAGGAAATTGCCCTCAGCCCCCTGGTTCTCTGAAGCACTAAGATTGGATAAACAGGCCTGCAGAAGACAGGAAAGAGCTTGGAGACAACACTATGAAGCTCCGGAAAAAGCTAAATACAAAGCCTTACTCACAGACTTTAAAAGAAAGTCATCTCTGAAAAAAGCCAGTATTTTACCTCTCGGATTGAAAAAGCTGGTCACTCCAGTAAGGAACTTTTTCAAACAGTTAAACTCTTAATATCCAATAGTAATAATGATTCTGATAATCACAATCAAGATTTTTGGGATGTCCTTGCTCACACTTTTAGAGCCAAGATGCACCAAATTTTTAATCAATTTACTTCCTTTAATTCTAATGAGAAGATGGGGCAGCAAGAGGCTGCCAAACCTCTTCTCCTTAATTTTACCCCCACCTCAGATTGCCAAATTGTCACCTCTATTTCTATGGCTAAATCAGGATCACTGGAAGACCGTTGCCTTTCCAGAGTCCTAAAAAGTATTGGCCACTTTATAGGACTGTATATGTCCAAACTGTTTAATCAAATGCCGACACAAGGATGCTACCCTTCGGTTTGGAAACGGACCTGCATCCTCCCTTGGTTGAAGAAACCCAATCTTAATGTCACTGATCCTAATAACTATCGTCCTATTGCCAGAATCCCCCTTCCAGCAAAAATAATAGAGAAAATTATTAATAAAGAACTCTCTACTTTCATCTCCAATACCGAAGTCCTAGATCATAGTCAATTTGGCTTTAGGTCCTATCATAGTACGGAAACCACGTTGATTAAAACTACGGAAGAAATCAGTTGGTCTCTTGACAGCAGTGGGTCAGCAGCTCTTATACTGCTAGACCTATCCACTGCATTTGACACGGTAGACCACAATCTTCTGGTGCAACGGTTAAAATAGATATGAGTCGGAGGAGCTGCTCTCTCTCTTCTTACCTCCTTTCTGACTGACAGAACGCAATTGGTTCAGCCTGGAAATTTTAAATCAGCCCCTTTCTCCCTGCCGTGTGGAGTCCCACAGGGCTCTTCGTTGAGCCCCACCCTTTTTAACACTTATGTTGCAGAATTGGCCCCTCTAATCAGTAGTTTTAATCTTATTCCTACCTCCTATGCCGATGATACCCAATTGGTTATCTCGACAGTGAACAAGGGTATCAACTTCTCCACTAAGCTTCATGACTGTATGACTAAACTTAGCTCGTGGATGAGCGATCACTGCCTGAAATTAAATTCCATTAAAACAGAGGTGATCATGTTCGGGAATCTTTCCTCCCTGGTCCCCCGACTGGTGGCCGAACAATCTTGCCCCCCCACACCACACATGTGACCAAAGCGATAAATTGACTCTCAAATAACAAGTTTCTAAAGTGGTGTCCTCCGCCTACTTTATGAAAGTAGGCTGAGAAAAATCTGTCCTTTTATTCCGCCTAAATCTAGAAAGACGGTGGTGACTTTGCTGGTTCTACCCAAAATAGATTACTGAAATGGGCTCTACATCAATATTCAAGCTACCCTACTTAAAAACTTCAAACATTACAAAACGCTGCGGCAAGACTTATACTGGATTTGCCAAAATATCAATCAGTTAGAACTGGTATTCAGGACCCTCATTGGTTGCTAGTTGTCCAAAGGGAAAAATGTAAAGCCTTATGCATCACTCACAAAGCTCTTCATAAGGAAGGCCCTACTTTTCTACGGGATCTTTTTAAATGGTATACCCCGAACAGATCCTGGAGATCCTCCAAATCCCACCTGATACTTATGACCAGAATAAGAAAGGTGAATTGGGGAGGACATAGCTTTAGTTACAACACCTCAAAAGAATGGAACTCCCGCCCTCGTTATTTGATGGAAATACCTACGCACCTTGAGTTCAGAAAGCAACTGAAGACATGGCTCTTCTAGGCTCCTGTAGAAGTCTGAAACTTAGTAAGGAGTACCGGAAGCGCCAAGACACCTACGGGTATTCGTGCACTATACAAATTGCATATAACATAACATGCATATCGCCGCATGATCAGAGGAAGATAGAGTAATGGTGGGTGAGACCGAGCTCAAGCATTCTCAATATCAGAGAATTGTCATTTAAGTGTGAGGAGGTGGAGTGGGTGCTTTTTAGAGAGTTATCAAATTCAAGGTGGGCACTCCTCTTCTGATGGGTTAGGATAAGATTTAGGTCACCATGGATGGCGACTGGAGTTGTGGGTGATCGTGTGTGAAAACTGGCATCAAGATCATTGATGAAAGAACCAAAGCAACTTGGCTATGTTGTTCGCATTGAATGGGGTGAGGATAGTGATAGAGTTGCACTGGAAAGATAAGAATAGGAGTCTAAAGAGAGTAGATGAGATTATGAGTGACACACTAAGGGGGTGATGTGCTCCCCTCCACTTTTGCAGTTACTGCATGATGTAGGAGGTGGTAAGTTCCATGGGGAAGGCTGTTCGTGAGGAAACCTCTTAGGGGTCAATCCATGCCTCTGAAATGGTTGTGAAATGTTATAGAAAGTCAACATGGCCAGTGGTGTCGGCAGTCTTGTTGAAAACAGACAGCTTTTCACAAGCAGAATACGATAGAAAGGGCATCATATTGAGGTTCTCGAATTAAAATGTTTTTAATTCAATGGAGGTAAAGGTGAAGGAAATAACAATGTAGGGTTACTTGGTATCTGGAATAACTGAAGGTCTGATTTTGGGAATATACAAGAGTTCTGTAGTGAAAGCTGTTATTGATGCAAAATAATTAGAATCATAGCCAATGCTAGCTCTAACAGAGCAGCAACGCAATGGTAGCACTCTTCTACAGGAGAACAGTCAGTAGCAGAGGAAGGTTATGGTGATGCAGGTTGTCACTTTCTTGGGTAGCACCCCTGTTCTTAAAAAGACAATAGCAATACTTTTCCCTTAGTGGTGTTTAAAATCAAATTCACTTCTCAAGTCCACATTTTAAGTGAAGTTGGTAGTTACTCTGGGATAAATTCATCTGAATTAACATAAATATGGAACATTTGCCAATAAATTAGGTACGAGTATTTACTACTGCAGTTTCTCAATAAACATTGTAATAAGAGTGACTGAGTGACAGTGTAACAGTCAAAATTCTGTGCATGCCACGTGTTGCACATCCCCTATAAACTATCCTGCGATTGAAAAAGACCTACCCAGCCCGCAGTCTACACTCTGTAGTGTCTGGGTCACCACTTTCCTGTTCACCATCATGCCCTCAATACTAGTGTAATATAAGAAATAACCAAAAACGTTTGGGGTTCAGACATTTTCACCATATAATATACACACATTTACCCAAATCTGTGCAATGTACATTTTACATTTTCTATACGTGGGTCTGCCAAACCTTTCACATGCCAACTGCGGGTGTTCCTGAAATAAGGCAGCATTGTTGATCCCCCATGTAATCACACTGATTCCGCTACCCCTTTGCTGCAGGCACTACACTAGCTTCCCATGTATGTCTGCCTTGTTTTAAAGACCCCCTGTGTTATTCCCCGACAATTTATTCTAAATATATTCACCTCTTTAAGTAAGAACATCAGGGCTATGTGCCAGCGTGTACACTACTCTTCTCAGTGGAGGGGCTGCTGATAATTCCCGATTAATGAGAGAATGGCAGGTCTGTTAAGTTCTGAATCACTCCCCCAATGCAATTATTCGTCATCTCCAGTGCCTCCCATCTTGAGGAAACACAAAACTCTGCTATTCTGCTATTTTTTCTTTAACACGATCTCTGGTTTAGAGTTGAGGTTCTGACTAGTAGCAAAATACATTGTTTATGTGTGCCTTCTAAAAGCTACATCTCACTTAGGCTTGTACTGTACCAGAGACCTTGGTGGTTAGATCGTCAAGACAACTGTACAGGAACCCAAGATATACATTTCCAACTACTGCATTTACTTGCTATAATTCAACTTCAAATGTTTGTAGCTTAGGGAATCAAGCACGTACCATTTACATAATAGAAGAAATTGGTTGATTAATTGGTAGATTTTTTGTATTTGCTACTTATGGGGTGAGTGTTTCTGTCTGCAGCAAAGGTAAAACTACAAGTGCCAGAATGTAGTATGCAACTGGATGCAGCAATGGGGCACTTTCTAGAAAACTGCATCCTCAGTTCGCAAGGTATCTCAAAAAATCTCCTACATTCCTGTACCTGCAATGAAAAACTGACATTGGCGTTAAGCTTCCAACTGTTGCCTCTGCTTTTTCCTTTTGAATGACCCTCTAACTTTCCTTTCATCCTCTGCAAGCCTTCTCGCCGAGTATAGTGTACTCTAAATCACATGCATGTTTGCTTTCAGCACTATTATTATTAAATAAAAACATTATTGCATTTCTGCAAATCACCGTATCTCACTTTAAAGATCATATCCACACATCTATTAATCCCACCAACCATATTCATTAACTCACATACCACCCCCAATGATAATCAAGTCTAACTATTAGCTCAATCTACCACAAAGAAACGAAGTAAATTACTACAATTGTTTCACTGAGAACACAAGACTAATCTCGCTAACCAAATATAATCAAAATAACTAGCAACCACTAAATTAATCACAAACCTTGTTGCACGATGTACACACGTCAATGCCTCATCAGGGATAGTAAGCACAATATAAACATAATCATGCTGTCATTTAATATGCAATATCTGAAGTACAACGTGTATTTCCACAGCATTAAAACCAAAGATGTTTGTGTTTTGTAGTAATCACAGAACTGTCTATGATAAAAAATGGTCATTATTAGAATAATAGGAAATCATTATTTTATATATATATATATATTGTATAGAGTTCTAAAACTGGTGTCATATCTTCTGTTACGATTTTAAAGTCAGGGTTAACAGTACAGCTGTCACCAAACATTTTCTGATCAACGTTACTAAAGGGGTTTAAGAAGCACTACCAGGAGAGTGGCTCACAGAATACTGTAATAGGAAAGTGAAAGGGTTTTGTCATTGGTCACCCATTCTGACAAACAGTGGCTTTTAGGTCGAGCATTCAAGACTGCTTCAATATACTAAAGTATATACTTATATGTGCATGTACTTTGTGGGCACTGGAGATCAGCCCAAAGACTTGTCTCACTCCACTTAGGGACTTTTTTTTCTGTTAAACTGCCTCTTTTTAACTATATTGCTAGAAAACGACCAGTAGAGGTCAGTAAAATACCAGAATCACTTTAGCATTCTATAGATTCCAGTCCATTGAAATAGTCTTCCACAAGCACCCGTAGGCAATAATTTTTTTTTAAATCTTGTATTTTCAGTGATATGACCACAGAAGGCCCTGATTTTATATTAAAAACAGACCTTTGGGCTATACCATTTCCTACTGAAAGGCAATATTTCTCTCCATGTGTTCCCATACCTGGCAATCGCGCAGCTTGGTGCTTACTTTCCCTCCATGTTAAAGAACAGTAGATTTTTCAGCACCCAGATTGATGTGCTAAATACATAAAAGGTCCCAAAGGAGAGATAGATTGCATTGCAAATGCTTGATTTAATGTAATGAGTCGCTTTAGGCCGTGTGGAGAGGGTTTGACAACTTTATTCTTCTACATATTTGCAGGATGGATTGTTATTATAATATCCTAAAGCCTGTGAGCAGGTAAACTGTTGCAGGGAATTTCACGAATTTCAGTATCACGCAGGCGTTTTGGTGTTGGTAATCCACCCGAAAAACAGTGGCGATAGATTTGCACTACATTAACCCTTGTGAGGGTCTCTTAGGAGAGATCATATTTTGCGCTGTCAACTATATAGTTTTGGATACATTTGTACTTTTAAGACGATATGCAGAAGGTAGCCTTGTGGAAAGCTTACACTCAGTACAACGGGTTTGATTTGGTTCTCGTGACAGCCAATGATAAAGGCTATATACCCGATTGTTTATTATAAAGTTACAAAAAAGGTAGTAGGCCTGACATACTGATTGTGAAAAGCATATGTTAAAGTCAATAGGCGTTTAAGGATGGATTGTTATAACTCTGAAATCAAGCCTACAGATTGTATTTTTGTAACATGGAATCTATAGATTACTATAGACGATGAGGGTTTTGATGGAGGTTACCTCCTGTGACAAACCACAATATATACCCGATGGTTGCCTGTGGAAAGATTTACGCTCAGTACATTAGGCCTGAGTCAGTGATGGTGAAAAGCAAATGACACTAGTTATAGGCTTGACTGGTGTGTAAGGAAATGGTCTGGCTTTTTTTTATTATGAAACGTTATTACAAATGCACAAGGCCTGGCTTATTTATTTTGAAAATCATATGGTAAAGCCAACAGTCATCCAAAAGGGATTGTCATCACATATTAAAAGATATTTGGTTACATGTAATTTCTCATATTATCATAGTAGGTAATGGTTTTGGTGTTCATCACCCACTGACAAACCATAGGAGTAGACTTGAACCGTGATAGTTATTGTTAGGCCACATTGAGAAGGACTGTATATTGTTTTGCCAACTGTAATTTTGTACATATTTCTAATTTGATTAATGTATGTCTGGTGGTCGCCAGCTTGGTCTTGTCAGTTCACTAGGAAAGGTTGCGTTGGATTCCTAAGGTGTGATCTAATTAGAAAAAAAGTTATAACAGAGCAAGTAAGCCTTATTACTTATTGTGAAAAGCATTTGTTAAAGGCAATACACTGCTAAAGGCTGTAGGCAGGTATTTTGTTATAAGGAATCTTGAGGATTACTGTAGTAGGCAAGGGTTTTGCCTCCCCCACCCCAAACAAAACCATGTGGATAGATGAATTGCTCTAAGGTCATCCTTATTAGGCTCTATTAGTAGGGATGTTATATTGTTTTGTCAACTGTACTTGTACATATTTGTAATTTTTTTACAGTATGCCTATGGTTACCTTGTGGGAAGGCTTATGAAAAAACACAGTAAGTCCAAGTTGATTATGGTGCCAATGATAAAGGTTATAGGCCAGATTGTTCAGAATTAAAAGTTATGATAAAGGCCGGTGGTCTCATATGGCGATTGTGAAAAGCATATGTTAAAGTCAATAGGCATTTAAAGTAGATTGTTTTACTTTGTATTATAGCCTAGAGACAGATATTTTCTTACATGGAATCTCACAGACTGCAATAGTAGGCAATAGTTTTGGTGCTTGTTACCCCGTCTTACAAACTGTGGGAAAAGACTATTTGTACCGTTGGAATCCTGGTTAACTCCTCTTAAAGAGATTGTATTTTGCTTTGCCAACTTTAATTTTGAATACTATGTAATTTTATGACTGTATGCCTGATGGCTGGCTTGTGGGAAAGCTTAAGCACAGTACAGGAGGCCTTAGTTATGGTGATAAGCCAAGGAAAACAGCTACAAAACTCAATGGTTCAGTAGGAAAAATAATTCTGTTGCCATAGATCTAATCTTATTATAATGAAAAGATACAACAAACGCGTTAGACCGTACATTAACAGTAACATTTACACTCTACTTCCATCCATGACAGCATACTGCATAGGGTAATGGTTCCGATCCTATGAAGCCCACCACACTCAAGAGATCCATCAAACATACCAGTCAGTACACCTCGGTGCTGAGAACCATGAAACGCAACTGCAAGCAACTAGAAAAAAATGGCACACCAGCAAGGTGCCCACAGATGGCACTACCATCAAGACATCGCTCAACGACTACCAGCAACTCCTGAAAGAGAACACCCTAGCTGACCGCATCAAAGCCACCTCCAACCACAGCAAAGAACAATTCAGCATAGTCAAGGAGTTCTTTAACCACTCAGCAACCAAAAATACAGTCATCCCTTCCCAAAAACTATGCAACACCCTGGTGGACTTCTTCCACAACAAGCTCTCCACCACCTACAAACACTTCGAACCCCAAACAGCCAACTACATCCTCAGCCTCCTTGCTCCAACAGACGGAAACTCCGACCACTAGATCACTGCTTGGGACCAACTCAAAACACAGAACACCACAGCCATCATGCACTCCATCCACTCAGGAGCACTCGTGGAAACCTGCCCCCACCACATGTTCAAGTTCGGAAACAGGACTATCAGCAGCGAGCTCACTGCCATCTTCAACACATCAATCACCTCAGCCACCTTCCGAGAAGAATGGAAACAAGCTGAATCAAACTTCTCTTTAAGAAACCGTCCGCTGACCCTAACAAGTTCGAGAACTACCAGGCCATTTCCCTACTCTCCTTTCCTGCCAAAGTCATCAAAAAGGCCATCAACCGCAAACTCCCAGAATACCTGTCGAACAACGATCTTCTGGAGTCATCCCAATCCGGATTCCACAAGAACCACAGCACCAAAACCGTCTGATCCCAGTCACCAACGACATCAGAACCCTCCTGGACTAGGGAGAAACGTCCGCCTAATCCTCCTCAGCAGCCTTCGACACCATGTCCTACCACACCCTGATTCGGAGGCTTCATCAGGTCGGAATCCAAGTGAACACCCTCAAATGATTTGCATCCTTCCTCACAGGAAGAAACCAGAGAACCTGCCTTCCATTTTCCATCTGCACCGTCCCTCAAGGTTCATCCCTCAGCCTTACCCTGTTCCACGCTTACATGACCTCCCTGGCCAACATACTCAAAACCCATTAACTGAACATCAGCTCCTATGAAGACGACACAACTCATCCTCTCTATCCGAAGATTCATCCAGTGCAACAGGCAATTTCTGCCTATGCAAGACAAGCTGACTGAACGCAAAACAACTGCCTCAAACTCAAAACAGAATTAGTGATCTCCGGGACAACACCTCCCTCTGGAATGACACATGGTTACCTACTCAACTGGGACCCACTCCTACAGACCATGCCTGCAACCTTTGCATTATCCTGGGCAACAGACTCACCATATCAACGAAGTCTCAATGTTTGCTTCTTCACTCTTCGCATGCTCCAAAAGATCTTCAAAGGGCTCCCAGTCACCATCAGACACCTTCACTCAAGCCCTTGTCACCAGCCGCTTGGACTACGGCAACATACTCTACATAGGAATTAACACCTTGGCTGCTAAGGAGTTTTCCTGCTGTGCGCTGGAAACTGGAATAGTCCATGGATCATGACAAGGTCAACTCGTCATAAGCACAGCTCCACTGTGTCTCATGACGAGCTGGCCTTATCATGAGCATGGAAAAGGTTAACACACACATCCTGAATAGAATGGAGACCATACAGAACTCAGAGGTCAGACTCATCCCCAACCTCCTAAAACGGAGCCACATCACCCCTCACCTAAAGAAACTCCACTGGCTCCCCATTCACAAGCTACACCAATTCAAAATGCTAACCCACCGCCAGAGCTTCCACAAACCCTCCAGACACTCTCCCTCGCACACTCCCCCAGCATCTGCTGAAACAACAGTGGAGGACTCTCCGTCTCCTACCTAGCCATGTCCCGAATCAGCCTCCACCTCCATATATCATCTTTTCTTCAGGTATTCGGATTTGGGTGATCAACTGATCCCACCCAAGCAACTTGGCTCTCAGCACCTCAATACCCTCGCAAGTGAATAGCAGCATTTTATAAATCCTGTTTGATCAAATGATTTAATCTCTTGCCCTGGACATCCAACACACAAAAGGTGATGGTAGGATACTTGTAAAACCTCTAACCACTGGCAATCGTTCATTGTAGCACTCCAACCCAGTGTACCTTTGCCTACAATAACACGCCCGCCAGATTTGACCCAGCCATTCGCAAATCTTTCTCAACTCTGCTACAATAGGAACAGTCCAGCCAGAACTGCCAAGCCAGGTCCTCTACGAACCAGAACACGAGCAAATCAAGACTGTTTTTTTTTTTACCATTGGGCCTTTTCAATCAGGTGCAGCTTGGTTCCAGTGAGCAAGGAACCCATGTCCGTGCATACCCTTGGCAAGGGTATGCCCATACGAGGGTCCTATGCTCACCATGCTGAATGTGGCAACCATAGTTGAATTTAAAAACAATAGACGATTTACAATATCTTTGCTTTGTTTAGTTTTGTTACTGAGAGCAAATACCCATTTTTTTAGATGCTATAAGGTTTTTATTTTTGTAATTTATTCTTTTAATTTATCATGCATATTATTGAGTTTATATGCATTTTATTGTGGTGGTGTCAGAGGGTGAGTGCAATAACGAGGCAGTGGATTAAACAATGGATGCACGAGTGCAAAGAAAGTGACAGAATTAATGTACAATGAATTGAGTGCCTTAATCCATCAATTACACAAAATGCACTTTCATTCATATGCCAGGCCTATTGGCATTGCCAATGCTTATAATTTATTTGTACAGTTTTTATACAACGCAGACTTAGCCCAGAGGAATTAGAGCATTTTAAAGGGGCGCAAGAAGTGAGTTTTAGTTAGTAAACTTCGCCCAAACAACCTATTACCACCAGGAAAACAGGGAGCTAACTGCTAGTGTGAGCAAGGATAAAAATATCTAACTAAATCAGCAGCAAATAGCCAACAGTGCAAGTAGAATAAAAATGTCGTTAACAAGAATCAATAAAGTCAACACATGGGACGGGAGCAGCGATCCCAACTTTTACCAAAGTGCATTTTAGATAGGGAGAATTTGAGTTCCTTTTTTAATGGGAACATTGAAAAAGGTCCAGGTGCGCAAGTCGTGTCTCGATGTCAATTGCTTATTAAAGCGAATGGCAAATTTCCTTTGCAAATGGGCGAGTTCACAAGCAGTACGTTGTTGTTTCTAAAAATGTACATAGCTGATAAATGTTGACATTTGAAATGCCACGTACAGACTCGCCCGTCTCCAGCCCACACCCTACTCTACGCCAACATGTAGAAAAGTAAAAGCTTCAACCCAGCAAAATCTTCCCTAAAGGGCCACCCACAGCCCTCTCCCTCCAGAGGCTGGTACCTGTTGGATAACCACGTTGTCAGGCTGCATGAGGCTGCTGAGGATGGACTCCAGTATTTGCGCCATCATCGGGGGGACGACAGAGCTACGGGAAAGTAACAAGTACGTTGGAGAATAGGGGGGGTAGCAAAAAGGGTTTTTGTCAGAGGGTAAGGCACTTCTGCGAGGAACAGATTTTTACCCGAAGGAGTTGTCAAGCAGTTAGTTAACCCTCTACCTGCCCACACGGATAAAGTTAGTATGCAGTGAAGTGTGATAAAGTTGCGGTTACGTCAGGGGTGGGTTCACGTGGAAAGGCAGATATCAGAAGACTGGGAAGAAGAAGCGTAGCATGTCAACTAGTAGTGTAGTGGGCAGAGTTAGCGTACACGGCTGGGTCGCCGAGCCTGTTAGTTAGCAGGGACAGTCTAAGGCCTGTGGGGTGCGGTGCCCCGGGGTTGGCCCACACAGTGCGAAAACGGTGAGGTGCGAGCGGCTTAGACGATCTCTTCAAACATTCCACGGCGGGTAACCAACGAAGTGTAGAGGCGCTCAACAACTATGAAGCCGGCAGTCGAGCAGAGCTAGATAGACGCACATGGGTGCCAGCGAGACTTGACAGAAGCCAGAGCGGCCAAACAACAGTATTGCCTCCTTCAGGAGAGGAGGACGCACCGCACGTTTCACGTGCATCGTCGGACGCGACGCCTCAGAGCCTGGTTAAATCTTTAATCTCTCACTGCTCGGTACTGAAAACGAAGCATGTCAGAATGCTTTCCTGCTACTTTTGTCAAAAAGTGCTGCTGCCAGTCCTCGATCACAGTTAAACTAATGTAATTTAAATACTCAAACCCGATTTATAAATCCTGTCAGGCATTCTAGGGTGCACTTTTTGAGGGAGAAAATGACCAATCATGAGATTACGTTTGCAGATTAGGTTGGTTTAAACACTAACATTTTACCTCTATTAGCTTCAGTAATTTTTTAGAAAAGGTTGAGCTGGATCGAAAATGTATTCTTTTGAACGATTTATCTTTGTTTTTGTTTTTTTAATTCAAATCATTTTTATTGAAAATTTAGGAAAAATAAGAAAGAAAAGACAATACAATAAATCTTCCATTACATAGATTGATACAACCCTGGTAGTATGCAACGTCTACACAAAATCAAAGAAAAATAAGGACAAGTGTATCTAATGCATCAAAGCTAAGCAGTCAGCGGGAACATTAACCACAGTGCATACAAAGGTAGAATATACATTCATTGGAGCATACATGTGTAGAATATAGAGCCAGTGGAGCATACATAGATAACCGACATTTATAAGTTTACATCATGGGGGATCAAAGTGGGAGGACGATGCGTCTAGGGAGGACCACAATTTTTTGTTGGAAGGTTTGCATGTAGCTGATTGCAGCGCTGGGTTATCAGCCCCTCTCAAGAAAGAGAGCCACTCTAACCATATTTTAAAATTGACCTCAGTAAAGTTTTTCCACTTACATAGGATGACCTTGCATGCCAGTGTTAACATTACATCTAAAAGTTGCCGGTCATGTATGTCTGGCAATTGTGTGTCTAGTGTACCCAGTATGACATAGATAAATTCCTTTACAGGTTCAATTCCAAATATCTGGTGGATATAAGCAAAGATTTTTCCCCAAAATGTTTGTAATAAGAGACAGTCGAAAAGCATATGCGCTAGGTCCCCAGTTGTTGTCTGGCAGTTCCAGCAATTGGGCGTATCTTTCAGGTGGCATTTATACAACCTCTGAGGAGTCCAGAATGCTCTGTTCAGCAGCATGTATTTCGTCTGGCAGAGGATCGGGGAAACCTTGTTGGATAATGCAGTACTATGTATTACATCCCAATCTATCGCAATTCCTGTCGAGCTAGGTTCCGATTCCCATTTACCTTCCGTTAGCGTATGGGAATTCTTGGGCATGGGAAGGAGTAGTTTATAGACTCTAGACACGAAATGGCTAGCATGGGACAGAATTGGCAAGCGCGTCATAAGCCAAGGTGGATCAGTAGTAAGGGCATGTTTAGAGATGGTGGATTTCAGTTTCAGGAATTGATAAAATTCTAAGGGTGGCAAGTTAAAAGTCGTTTGCAATTTCGAGAAAGGGATGGGTAGTGTACCGTCGTAGAGGTCTTTTACCATGTTAATACCTTTTTTAGCCCACAGATCCCAGTAGAGGGTTTTGTCATCTATCCTAAACATAGGATTCCTCCACAATGACACCAAGGTAGATTTTTTGAGTACAGAGTTAGTTTTATGGGATTGGTCAAGCCTTAGTAAGGCTCGTCTAGTATTTAATAGGACATATTTGGAGTACGGTAAGTGTGATAAATCCATGCTAAAGAGGGCTGGAAGGGGTGCGTGTGCAATGATAGATTTTTCAATAGATACCCATACTGGGACATAGGATGGACAGTCCACTAGCCAAAGAGCACCTTGCTTGCAGAGGAAAGCCGTCTGGTAGTTCCTGGACGAGGGGAGGCCTAGGCCGCCTTTCTCTTTTGCTAGTTGCAACTTTTTCAATGATATCCTGGCTCTTTTCCCTCGCCACAGAAACTCCCCAAACAGCTTATCCACTTTCTTGATAAAGTCATCCGTAAAAGTCATTGGGAGCATGCTAGCTAGGTAATTAACCAGTGTCTTGGACATAATTTTAAGAGTCTCAGCCCTACCCCACCAGGAAAGAAACTTAGGTGACCAGCCGTCCAATAATGTGGATATCTTTTTTAAGGTCAACTCCTCATTCACTTTTAAGGTTGATATTAAGTCCTTCCCGAAGTCCAGACCCAGGTATTTAAAAGATTGTGGTTGCCAAGTGAGGCCAGACGTTCCGAGTATGTCTTTATTTCCGACATTATTCAGAAGTTTGACCTCCGTTTTGTCTTTATTCAGTTTATAGCCTGAAACCTTAGAGTACTCATCGATAGTAGTCATTAGCGCCGGAATAGCCTCATCAGCCCTTTCCGACATATTGAGCACATCATCTGCGTACACAGTTAGTTTTACAGTACACCCGTTGAACGGCACGCCGGCAATGGCGTCGTTATTCCTTATATGATATAGGAAAGGTTCAATTGCTAGCAAAAACAAGGACAGGGAGAGAGGACATCCGTGTCTCGTTCCTTGTTTTAGACAGAAGGATGAGGAAAAGGAGCCACCTGCTCTAACCTTAGCAGTAGGGCAGGCGTACAAAGACATTACGAGTTTCGCAAATGTTGTGCCTACGTTGAATTTGTGTAAGACTGCCTCCAGGAAAGCCCAGTCTACCTTGTCAAAGGCTTTTTTTCGGCATCCAACGTGATTGCCGCTGTGGGGGTATTTAGGAGTTTTGCTCTCTCCAGCACATGAGCTAGTACTCTGTTGTTATCACTGGACAGTCTATGTTTTAAAAATCCAGCTTGAGATGGGTGTATCAGGTTAGGGAGGACTCGCTGGAGTCGGGCTGAGAGAATCATAGCTAGTAACTTACAATCGAGATTAATCAAGGAAATTGGTCTGTAATTTTTTGGCAGGGATGGGTCTTTGCCCTCCTTGGGGAGTACCGCAATAATTGCCTCCGCTAAGGTACCCTTTACCTCACCTGTGTCAGTAATTTCTCAGAATAGGTGAAGAAGAGGATCTACCAGGTCTGATGCAAAACTTTTGTAAAATTTAGCCATGAAGCCATCAGGGCCAGGTGCTTTTCCACACTTTAGGCCTTTGATCGCTTTCTCTACCTCACTCGCTGTGATCGGGTCATTTAGACTCCGTTGTTCCTCTGATGACAGTTTTGGTAAGTCGCATTCATTCAGGTAATCCTGAATCTTACCCTCATCTACAGACTCGTTCTTAGCATATAGGGTTTCATAAAAGTCTTTAAAGACTTCCGTTATTTAGTGAGGATCTGAGTGGCCTAGTCCTGCAGAGTCCCTAATAACATTGATTGAGTTCTTCTGGACCTTGAATTTTAGATAGGCGGCCAGGCTTTTGCCCGCCTTATTAGATTCGCAAAGTTTAAATTTCCGCCTTCTGTCCAGCCATACTCCCGCCCTTCACTCACCAATTTGTTGTACTCATATTTCTTATTAGTCATAGTGTTAAGTGTCTCTCTGTCCCTATTCATCTGGTGTCTGTTCTCTAAGTCCGATATCTCACTTTCTAGTGTTTCCAATTTAGCGTTGTAATCTTTATTCATTGCAGAGCGAATCTTGATACATATCCCCCTAAGCGTGCTTTTCAAGGCCTCCCAGCGTACAAGGTCTGAGGTGTCCCCTCTCATATTCAATTCTAGATACGAGCGTATGGCTGTTTGGATAGCAATCCGATGTTGGTCTTTATTTAAGATCTCCTCATTTAGTCTCTATGATGTTTGTCTTGGGGAGGGCTTAATGTTACTGATGGAAAGGGAGATTACATGAGTGGTCTGATAGAATTCTCGGCTCAATGGATGTATCCTCTATCCTCGGGACCCCATTCTGTGTAATGAAAATGTAATCAATACGTGAGTATGAATCGTGGGGAGGAGTAGAATGTGTAGTCCCTATCCGTGGGATTCTGTATTCTCCTTGTGTCAACTAAATTAAAGTGACGGCATAAATTAATTAAGAAATGCGTTATGTGATTTGTTTGGCTTGAAAGTACACCGTGAGTCTCTATCTAGGGCAGGGTCAAATGGGAGATTGAAATCTCCGGCCATTATGTGTACGGTTGAGTCAGGAATAGTCTCGATCTGTTTTACTAGTCCCTCCCAAAAGTTTAGGTCGCTAGTATTAGGTGCATAGATATTGGTGACGTAGAATTCTGTGTTGTCTCTGGCAAGTTTGGCTGTGACCCATCTACCTTTTTCGTCAGCTGATGAAGACAATAGTTCTATCTTGGATTTTCTCGCTAATAGTATCAATACTCCATTCTTTTTGCCTATTGTCTCTGAACCCACCACCTCAGAATAGAACATATTCCGCAGCGTGTAAAATTGTTTTGTGTCTAGTTTGGTCTCTTGTAATAGCACAATATCGCCTTTTTGTCTGCGTACATAGTCCAATATCTTCTGTCTTTTTATGGGTTGATTTAAACCTTTTACATTCAGGGACAAGATTTTTAATTTGTCCAAGGAAGCCGCCCCGAGCTGCGTGTTAAGTGTAGGATGCACCATTTCAGGTTATTGTGGACATTATAAGGGCATTATAAACCCCAAGGAGTTGTGCTCCATGCAGCACAACGGGGAGGGTATCTCCCTTCTTGTTATGCGTGGCACGAGGCTGACTAAAACCTTGAGCAGATGTGAAAGCACATAGGGATGGCATACAAATGACACATCTTGTCCAAACAAAGAATAAGTATAAAAACAAAAGTGAAAATAAGAACCAGAACATACAACACATACCCCCCCTATCCCCCCATTCCCCCACCCCACCCACCCCTACCGCAATTAGTAAGCATGGTGACGTGAGGAAGACCGCAGTAGTCCTTCCCGTCAATGTTAATATTGCGTAAACATTGGAACAACCTTCTGAAGCATTTGAACTGTATGCTAAACCTTTTAGAACCATGAGCAGCGTGACTCAACTATGGAACCATAGTTCCGGTTATTCAATCAATCTCTACAAACGAGATGATCTCAAAATCGAAAGGAAGCCATTGTGGGGTAATGTGACATCAGATTCTCTGTTCTGGGGTTTCCTAAATACCAGAGAGAGGTGATGTATAAACAAGAATGGCTTACTAACAACAGTTGAGCACTTCGTCAACAATCTTAATAAAACTGAGAGAAGGCGGCAGTACCACACATTTTAGACAGCCTAATAACTGGCCACATCATTAAATCAGAACAGTGACTAAAATCAATGAAAAGAGGCCAATTAGGCGCATACACAGATGAGTATTACAAACAGATGCGACATCAAGGAATCAAGAGCATAATGATTTGCTGAAAGTTTTGACCCAGAGTAATGCGCTAGGGCATAACTCACAATACTAGGAGAGGCTCTTGAATCTAAGACCTTAGCTGAGTAGCTTCCAGAACCACAAATCTGGTGAATCAGTGCTAGTAATAGTGCTAGTAATAGGGTCAAATCATAGGCAGCATATACCAAAAGTGTTCATTTGTATCCAGAGGCCGAGGCCGCCATATTGTCGGGATTATTGGTGTCCATGTCGCGCTCCTCCAAATCGTTGAGCATACGTTTAAGTTTCACGGGATCCGTAAAGATGCGAGGAGACCCACGAACAATTACTCTGTATTTTTCCGGACCCACAAAGCCAAATTGGTAGCCCCTTGATTTTAATTGTGGGCGCAGGGCCAGAAATGCTTTCCTCACTTCTACTGTTTCTTTGCTATAGTCCTGTGAGATGTAGATTTTCGTGTCCTTCCATAGGATATGGTTGTGTTTCCGGACAAAAGCTAGGATTTGTTCCACGTGTTGATATCGTAGTGGCTGACAGACGATGGGTCTGGGTCCTTTTTTTGTCTTGGTGATTCTTCCGGGTACTCTGTGTGCTCTGTCAAACTCCAGAGGATTGACGAAGGTCAAATTTGTGGCCTGAGCAAACCATGACTCCAAAAATTGAACACAGGATCCCTGCGAATCCTCAGATCCTTCCGGAACCCCAAAAATGCACAGGTTCCCTCTTCTATTTCTGTCCTCCAATTCGGCTAGCCTTCTTGTGGTTTGGTCCGAGGATATGTGTAGGTGTTTCAGAGCCGCACATGTTTTGACTTCAATGTCCTCAAGTTTGCTAATCCTGGATTCTGTTTCTGCAAGACCTGCGTTAGTGTCCCAAATATCCTGCCGTATTGCCACTACTTCCTCCTTGGTTGCTTTGGCTAAGTCTTTCATCTCGTCTAATCTGTTCAGGATCATGTCTATTGCTTCGGTGGTAATTTTCTTGGTTTTGATAGGTGATCCCGGGTTCGAGTGGTCGGATTTGACCCTTTTCAGGGAAGTTTGCTCTTTGGTGTCCATTATATCTACCCTGGATCTTAAACGGTGCCTCGTGAGAGTCGTCGCTACAAGCACGCAGATCCAACTCGATCGATGTCTGCGTCTTGTCCGTGCAACTTGTTATTGCGATATCATCAAGAACTTGGAGAGTCTCTCACCTGCAGTTGGAAGCGCCCTGTCATAGATCTTGAAACAAGTCCCACATCATAGCAGAGCATAGAAGAGCGCCCCCCGCTGATATGAGTTGAAGGCTAGACAGATTGATTAGAGCTGGGACGTCATTCTTTTAGACAAACGAAGTGTGAGCCGGTATATTGACAGAGAAAGTGTGAGCCGGTATATTGAAGCGCTGTGTGGGACTTAACATCTGACGATATTTGAAAAGACTCGTTTCCCAGGTGACATTCGCTTCGCTACTGCGTCACCCTTGGAGTGCAGTTACACGTGAGGAGCTACACATAGCCTCTGTGGGCATAGTTGGCCAGGTCATAGGATACGAAGCCTCAAAGAAATACCCTCGGCGTTGATTTTAGGCGCGCCACGTGGTGCTGCAGGAGGTCAATTATGGCTGTTAGGACATGTGGCATCATGGGGGCAAGCACTGCATAGCAGAAGCACATGTGCGTTACTCGTTCGCTGCTTAGTCACCAGACCCTCGTTGCTGGTTGAAGTCTGCAGTTGAACAGAGTCACAAGCGTCAGCTCATTATAAAGTGGTATCAGTACTGCCCAGTAACTGATTAGCTGGTTTTAGAGGCGTCAGATGGTCGTGTTAAGCAGTTGTAGAGATGGCGGCCGCCATCTTGGTAAAGGTGCTGGAAGCCAGGAGCGCTAGCATGGCGGACTGGTTGGAACATTCAAGGTACTCACGCGTCCGGAATCCGGCAGCACTGCAGCTCCAGAGCAAGTATGAGCCCCCAAACCTTCAGACCTTCATTGTGCCTCAGGCTTTCACCGTCTCTCTGGGCATTTGGTCCGCCTCGTCATCTGCGCGGCACACCGCTCTCGCTTCCCGCCGGCTACACGGCTGGGGCAGTCCAGATCCTCGATCGAAGTTTTGCCGGTTCTCGAGCAGCCCCGTTCTTGAAAGACAGCCTCACTGCATTCCGTTTATTTTCCGATTTGCAAATCGGTTCTCACATCTCGGATTCAGCTGGGGTAAAGTGTTCCAAACTTTGGTGTGGGATCACTTAACGGGAGGAGAGACGCTCTACACCGCCATCTTGCTGTTTATATACGCCTGTATTCGAAGGCGCAACTAGAGTCACATTTTCGGGGTAGAGAGAGGGGGGGAGGGGTGTAATTCTTCCAGCAATAGGCAGAGTGGAGTCTGGAAATGAAGACGTGAAAAACAACAAAGACTCACTCGTTAACCCGTAAATGTTCTTTTAAGACCTGTGAAGTACTCAGGTGCGGCTGCGATAAACTCAAAATCTGCCTGCGCGTGTGCCTGGAAAGCTGTCTCAGCCCGGGCTGACACACACGACGAGGGTCGCTGAAGCCCTTTTAGCCCTATGGACGATGCGCGCCTGCATGTAGCCCAAAAGGGAGATAATCCTAACTTTTCTGATTCTTCCCCCCCTCCAATATTTTTCTGATTTTTACGTGAAAATGCCAAATGATTGACAAAATAGCAGCTAAGCACCTACCACCTATCCACCGCCTTCTGGGTGGGTTCGGAAAGAGTGAGAGTGCGCAATGGGGACCCAGGGGGACCGGGGCGCTAGCCGATGTCCCCCTGGGTAGATTCGCGCAGTGGAACAATCCACCTTAGCGCGATTGTATAGTTAGGGGGAAAAGGGGCAGGGTAGTTAGGTTACTTAAGGGTGGTGGGCGGGAATTGCATCATCGGTAGGGCGGGAAGGGTGGCGCAGTTTGTTGTGGGAGGTTTGAGGTGACGAGCACTATGGCGGGGAAGTTTTTTCTGTAAGGAGCGGCGTTTCCTGTGGGGATGGAGGGCGACCGCCTTGTCGGAGACGCTGTCCGAGCGATTTTGGAGGCGGGGCGTGGCGACCTTCTGCGGTCGGGAGCGCCTGTGGAGTTGGAGGCGTGTTCGGGGCGCCCGCGGCGGTCAGCTGTTTCTGGGGTGAGTCATGCGGTGGCGGCGTGCATGCCTGCATCGAGCTGCGAACCGCCGCCGACTCTTTGGGCCCTGCTATGCAGGTCGTGTCGCGTGGGGGGCGCCCCGCAGGGGGGGAGCATCAGCGAAGGGGGTGAGGCCTCGTTCTCGGGTCATGGCCATTGGTGCCGCGAGGGCAGCTGGGGTATTGTTGGCTCGGCGTGCGGGGCGGGCGGCAGGCTGGACCGGTGCGGGAGGCACTGGGGGCTGTGGCAGTGGGCCGGCCCCTTCAATTAGAATGGGGAAAGTGGCAGGGGCAGGGCCGGCTCTAGGACGGTGCAACCAGTGCAACCGCACCAGGTGCTGCCTTCAAAAGGGGGCGCTTGTTTGTTTGCTTAAGAGCAGCTACTTCCATATGCCTGGCCTCCAGCAATTTTCGAACGACAATTAAAAGGTCAAGTAAACTCCAGTGAGTAATGTTCTTCCTGGCACTATCAGATTTTTGTCTAGAAGAAGTTTTGAACTCGTGGATGTTTGGAAGGTAGCACAGATCACAAATTACATATAATGTAAACAGGTTAGTGGGTTACTGCTTCTGTCAGAGACATCCTTTTGTTAGTTGCAGTTTACAGTGAGCTATAAACTGTCATCAAAGACCTGCATGCAGACTTCAAGGTATAAATTAGAGCGTATGGAATTTTTCCCTCAGAATTTCATTGTTGTAATGTTGCAAACAGGTTTCTTATAGGTACAAATCAGTTCTTGTTCTTAGAGAGAGCCGCAATCCATGGTGTTACCTTTTAAATTCAGAGTTTGTGCTACTCCAGAACTAGTACTCTTCAGCTATACGGCCTACCTGTATGGAGGACATGTGAATACACCCCTTGTTGTCCTCTGGCTTATGTAACATTTACTATACACTGATTTACACACCTATGATTGATTGTCTCTGTGTAATGCTTGTGTTATTGACAGTAATCTGACACCCTTCACTTTTGGGAGGGACGCTATCAAATTAATTCAATGCTGAGAGAGAGGTTATATAGAGTGTTAAGGGTGGTAGTGAAGGGGATCTGTGAATGGGGAGGTCGTTGGGGGCGACACGAATCATTCTTGCACTGGGCGCCACCAGTGCTACAGCCGGCACTGGGCAGGGGAAAGCCAACTGGGGAATGTCCAGCTTTTTCTTGGAGGCGGAAGCGGTTTGCATGCACAGTGAAGTGCAATTGCCAGGCAATTTTCCCCAGAATAGTGTTAATGTCCAGAGAACGTTAGCTATTATTAATATACCCCCTCTGGTTATAGAGGTTAGACGATGTGCTGCCCTGGGGGGTTTACTTTGAGTACAGTGCAGTGGATGAGGAGGGGCATTTTTAGGACACAGAAAGCATATCTCCGCGCCATGCTGAGCACTGTCAGGAAGATGAGGTGGGGTTTCACAGGGGGTACAATTAGTTGGGAGTATGCAACAACGCCCAGGCCTAAAGACCCCGCCTCCCAGGTCAAAGGACACAGTTGAACTTTCGCAGTTGGATTACAATGCAGAAATGAGTTTCCCAGTCAATGCTGCAGAGGATGATGTTAATTTAGATCAGGTTATAGATTTATGGCCTATAAGGGGACATAACAAAAGGCAGGTAATAGACTGTCGACAGGATGCAGAGGTGGTTGCCTCGCCACCCACCCTGCCACCCTCAGGGATTTGGACTCTACGTTTGGTCCTCAAAGTGGCCAATGGTTTTGGGTGGAACACTCGGTCATTTTAGAGGAGGAGGCGTCCGGTTCCATCAAGGTTTCCGGGAGAGGTAAGTCTTCTGCGGTTTCTGGCCGGAGCGGTAAGAAATTGGTGGCGGACTCTGCCTCTTGGTCAGGCTATATGGGTTCCATTTCAACTTCTGCAAAGTTTAGTGCGGCTTTTGGTAGGGTGATGTATTCTGGAAGGGATCCAGTGCGGATTTTGGAGGTAACGGCCGGGCTCTCTCAGCGGAGACCTGTGACCTTTGGGTGGATTATGATGGTGGAATTGGAGATGGTAAGCTGCCAAATACAAGTGATAAGGGGAAAAATTTCCTATGATTTAAGGGATACATTTTATGGACATGATAATGAAAATGGAGGTATTTATATGGATGTTTTGGTTCAAAAGGCGGCTCCTTCAGTGGTCACTCAGGAGTTGGGATCTGGGGGTCGGGGTAAATTCACGTCTTATAGTATGTTTCAGAAATCAAGAGCGGATTTCTCAACGGATCGTGTTCAGCGAGACGGACATTGCGGGCGCGATGATCCTCAGGACTTTCGAAAACGGGATAAGCAGCTACCTTTAGGTAAGGCGACTTGGTGGATGGAGGATCATAGAGCTGGTTTGAACGATCCATTGCTCCGTCCACCTGAAGCTGCGATCGACAGGCGGGGTCTGAATTTTAAGCAAAAGAAAAGCAATGCTACATCACAGAATCAAAGCGGTTTATCAGTTGGTTATGAAGAGTTCCGGTTGCAGTTTGTTTTATCATTCATGAACAAAGGTTTGTCACATACTACAATCGCTGGCAACATTTTGGGGATTTCCTTTTATGGGCAGTTGTTTTTCAGGATAGGGTTGCAGGGTGGTGTGCTATTTCGTAGGATGTTAAATGGTTTTAGTAAAATAAAGTCTCATACTTTACCTTTGCGGAAGCCAATTACTTTTAATCTGTTACAGCAGCTTTTAGTTTATTTGCAGAGTTGCTGTTTTAAAGGGTGGGAGGTGATTCGTTTTCGGCTTTTTATGATATGGTAGTTCTTTGAGGCATTTAGAGTATCGTAATGGCTAGGTTTACGGGTCCGATAGGCATACCAACTACTGACATACAGGTTCAAGATGGTTATTTGTGGATTTGGGTGTGACAGTCAAAAAACAGATCAAATGGGTATAGGGACATGGAGTCAGTTGAGTGGGAGTGGTATTGTTGAGTTGTTGTCCGCTAGGTGAATGGGAATCCTTTTGGCTGTCTACTGACTTGCGGCATGGGGTGCTATTTTGTCAGAATAATGGGGACACTATTGCCTGTTTTCATTTGCTAGCAGTGTTCAAGAAAGTTTTTAAATTTAGCAGGTCGAGTTACTTCTTTCCTGCGAACAATGAGGACCTGGATTATAGGACATTTCTTTTATCAAATGGTCGGCTACATTTGCGGAGCAACAAATTTGGGGTAGAGCACTGGGGTTACACAGCAAGGATCATGAAGTATTTTAAAGGGGTGGGTGGGTTGACATGGGGAGATTTATTTCCTTTGCTTTCACAATTGTCACAGGAGAGGGGATTTCCAGATTTATTGATTATTCATTTATGGGTGACTGATATTGTCGAGTGGTTCGGTTTACCGATCATAAAGACAATGGAAATTAGATTTAGCTGTCCTAAAAGACAATTGTCAGGTACAGATGTAGTAGGGACGGAATTCCTTTCTCAGCACCAATGGGGGGGGGGCTCGGAACCATACTGCGGTGGAAAAAGTTCGCAGGGAGCTGAATCGAGCATTGAAAACTGGCTGTACGGCTATGGGTATTGGAATTTTGGCTCATGAACATATTAAGGGTATTTGAACACCATCTTTTTCGAGACGAGGGGGTACATCTGTCCCAGTTGGGCCAAGCATATTACTTAATGGAGTACGGGATTTGTTGGCAGGTTTTTGGGTGAAAATTCTGGTGTGATAGCAATCTCAATTGAATTTCAATTTATTTTCCCATTTTGGGATGGGCCAGGAAAACTCTTTGGTTTTCCTGGGTGGCGCTCTGTTGGGGGTCTGGATGTCTAGAGCGGGCTTATCCTTTCCCTCTGGGGGTGGGGGGATGGTAGGAGAAAAAATGGTGATAAAAGATAATGAGGAGGAAAAACAATGGTTGGGGATTTGTACAGTATTGGGGGTATTGATTGATAAGTTGTTGGGAAATGTTGCCGGTTTTACATTTATTATGGAAAATGTTTGGGAAAAATGTAGCAATGTGTGTTCTTTATATAGTAACAAATGCAAAGAAATGGATAGCTGTTTTTGACTGTCTTAAATAAAAGTGACCTTTTTTGCTTTGAATATCTGGTGTGGATTGTTGTTATTGCGCGATCTTTAAGGTTTAGTTTATTTCCGTCTGCCAATACCCCCACAAGAAAAGGGAGCTACTTTCCACAGATACCACAAATATTGCAATGTTGTTGTGCACCATTCAACTAGCACACATTTTGAAGTCACACAATGAACAGTCCATCAAAGGGATTTCTAGTCATCTTGGTTTACCGAATCAGTTAATCAAAGCTTCTTTTCATAATTTCGTAAACATTTATTTGACCACATTTTTGGTGCTCGTCAATAGGAACGTTTTCAGAGCTGACATCGATATTTAAAATACAAATTCAAAAATTAAAATACTAATAAAAAAAAAAGTCCAATACATATAAAAATTGCATGTGATGCAGACCTTTGACCAACGTGTCGAACGGGACACGTGAATGGTCCAGATAACTTTTCTGATTTGTCTTTTAGAACTGAGTTCTGTTAGTGGTGCCACTATTATACCATAACCTTTAACAAACCTATTACGTGCCCAGTCAGGCCAAGAAAGGCTCTGATCTGGGTCTGGCTCTTAGGAGCCTCCCTGACCAGAAATGTCTGGATTTTGGGTTGGAGAGCAAGAGTTTCCTTATAATTATGATTAGGATATGAAAGATGGCGTAGTTGGCTGTATCAAAAAAGTATTAGCTGATTTAGGGAATTTTTTAGAAAGACGAGTGAATGAAAGCTCATGAGAAAGATGTGATTTGGAAGCCAGTCAGTTTATGCATGCACCACTAGTATACGTAGTAGACCTTTGTACTCACTACTATTCCTATGTGATTCTTAGAGTTTATCCATTTGTATCTCTTCCTTGAGTGACTTTACAACTTGTACATTTGCAATGTTTTCTATTTGTATCTCTTCCCTGTGTGACTTTACAACTTGTACATTTGGATTTTTTTTCCTGTTTGTATCTTTTATGCAACTCATGTAATCCTAAATCCTTATGTATCGCAACTGGTTCTTTTGTAAAGCGCTCCGACACCTTCGGGTAATGTTCGCGCTATAGAAAATCGCCTTAAATAAATAAATGACTGGCCTTTATCTGCAAAGTGCATGGAAAGGTGTGATATTTCAGATAGATAAATGCTTCATATGAACACAGCTGCATGTCCGCCTAAATGTTTGTTTAGATTGTATTCCTGGAGGCCAGGTATGGATTTTGGAGGCTGGCAAATGGGTATGGACGTGTGATGTTTGTATAACCAGTAAAAGAGGATTATAAATCAACTCTGTGACTTTGAATCTGGTGCACTTGGTGAAGGATTCCTAGTAGAAGATTGCGTGTGACGTCTTTGATTCATTCAATGTTTTGCCTGTTCATGTTGCTTTGGAGATGATTGATTTTACACTTTTATAGCTGTACCAATTTTCAACGATATTGGTAAGGATCCGATGATTAAGAAGGAAAAGAGGCCTGTAATCTTCATTTTCCATTATAGAAACCTCAAGTGAATTCCGGAAAGTCCACCTGTCTTCTTTATTATGCGAGGTGAAGAATGACTTGGACATTAAATATTCTAAGTTCTGGACATCTATGAGATCCCGCAAATGAAATGCACTGAATGGGCTAATAGAGCACCCTAATTTATAGTCATGATTAGTATGTTTAAAATGGAATTTGAAATTCCACTTAATTTTATTACTTGGTCACAAGAATATTTGTTGTATTCTCATTTCATGTTGTATTTCTTTAAGTGGCTTGGTCATTGTCGCATGCCACTGCATGCGACATGTTTTCTTTCAACAGGGTTCTGGATTCCACATGCTAGTGGAACTGATATGTTGCTGTTGGAGAAATCAGTTGTAGCTGTACTCTGTTACCTGTGGATGGATTGCCATGCTGCTAATAAAATACATCACAACTTATTTGGTTTTCCATAATTATTCAACAAAATATGGCGACGAGGGAAATCACCACTAAGCAGCATGGATTTCAGTGGTGTTGAACTCACTGTTTTACTTATTTTTTGCTGAAATTCTGGTATGTACTATTTTCAATTTATTTTATTACTTGTACATTGATTGTACCTGCGGCTGAAATTGAATGTTTATGTGCTATGATCGCACCTGCGGCTGAATTCTGTTTTTCTACTCGTTTTACAAGTTTTTGCTTCATTCTTTATCACGTTTACAAGCTTCAATTTCAATTATATTTTTATTGTGTCATTTTTAATTCAACTTTTGCTTCTATGAGGTAAACCGAGTTGATAGCGGTACTCGCTTAACATTATCGCTTATTTCTTTTCAACTTATTTACCTGTTTTCAAGCTGAAATCTCAAAGGTAAACATCCGATGACTGTTGCTCGAGCGCACTTGATTTCTTCAGCGCATGCGCATTGAGCTCTGTGACGCATGACGTTCATCACGCTTCCACGTCATTTCCATCACTGGCATCGTTACTTTGTTGTGCGTTTCCTTGACAACGCTACCAACCCGATAAATCTTTATTTAAGGATTTAATACATTTACAGATTTCGTTTTTCAACGCGATTTTCTACAACGCGTCACAGTAAGTTGTTCTCTCATTTTATGTCTTTTTTTCGAAAGTGTTAAAAATATTCATTTTGAGACTGTGACTTCATGGAAATACAGCGTGTGTGATACATGACTACTCAACTTTCATTTTATGTTTTTACCTGGAAGATACATCCTATTTTGGCAAATTAAAGACAAACAAAAAAACAATTTATATTAATTTTACAGAATTTCAGCATTAAACTATACTTTTCCATCTACAATTTTTAATATAATTATTTTTTCAAGTTATTTGCCTACAACATGCAATTTGATCCTCCTGCTAAATTTTTACAACTAAAAGGAGATCCACCCATGCCGTCACCCATGCCGTGGACTAGGTGGAAAGAGGAATTCATGACTTATATGAAGGCCATTGATGGTGAAAGAATGGGCTCTGAGAGGAAAAAGAGTATTCTTTTACATTGCCTTGGTTCAGAAGGACAAGTTATTTTTAGATCTTTACCACAAATTATTTCTCAAAGTGATGGTGGTGGAGATTCAATGAACGTTTACACTGAAGCTTTAGCGAGACTTGAGAAAAGATTTAAACCTAGTGTCAGCATTGCCCTAAATCGTTTTAAATTCTACACTAGAAAACAGAAAGAAGATGAAACTTTTGATGACTTTTTAACCTCCTTAAGATCGTTAAGTTTGCATTGCAATTTTGGTATGATGACGGATGAAATGATTCGAGACCAGATCATTGTACATGTCAAATGCAAAAAGATACAAGACAAACTGTGGATTATGGGTGATCCCAATCTTACTGAAACAATTGCAATTGCAAAAGCACAAGAACAATCTGACTTATGGATGAAAACTATTAGAAATGATACAGAAAAGAAAATCCCTGAAGAAGAAGTATGCGTTATTAAAAATAGACAAGATAACAAATTTGTTGTTAACCAATCTTCATCAAAATATGTGCCTTCCAGATCTAAAACTAATTTTACACAAAAATCTAATGATTATAGTAATATGCAAGGAATGTGTTTTAGATGTGGAAACAAATCTCATTATGCTTCTTTTCCAGGTTGTCCAGCACTTAAAAAAGAATGCAATTTTTGTAAAAGAATTGGCCATTTTGGAAACATGTGTAGAGACAGACGTTTTCAAACTCATAATAAGGGTTCTGTTTCTTCTATAGCAGAAGCAAATGCAGACGCAATCTATAATGTTGAATCACATTCTAATGGTTTCGTGGTATCCATCATTGATGAACAGGCCTTGTTACATCTTAAAGCACCCGATTGCATTTTCTATATTTGTGAAAATGAATTGTCTCTCATGGTGGATTTAGGTTCGCCTTGGACTATCATTACTCAGGAGTATTTTAACCAGATTTTAGCAAAATCGTTAATGTTGAATGAAATGAATGAACCCGATATTTCTGCAAAGAATTTTTCTGGTACAAGAATTGACATTCTTGGTTTTTTTCAAGTAACGATTCAATTTAGAAATAGGAAAGCTGACATAAAATTGTACATTTCTCTCAGGGGTGTTAATGTTTTAGGATGGTTAGATCAGTGGAAATTAGGAATTTTGATTAATCCACGTGCTAAAGATCCCATTTCACTTTGTGATGACAGTCTTATGGGTACTGTTTCGTTGATTGAACCATCTAATATGGTTACTACCTATGTTGAAAAAGCTGATAATCTAGTAAAATCTTTTGGTTCAGTGTTTTGTGAAAAATTAGGGATGCTCAAACATTTTTCACATAATATTGTTCTTAAGAGAAACCATACACCAGTTGTACAAAAGCTCAGAGGTGTACCTATCAACATCAGGGAAGAACTTAAAAGCATGTTAAAGGATTTGTTAGATGAGGGTATCATTGAACCAATCGAATCTTCCGAGTGGGTTTCGCCCATAGTTTTGGTAAGAAAACCGGATTAAAAATTAAGGCTATGTGTAGATCTAAGAGCACTGAATGCTAATATTGTGATTGACTGTCATCCTTTGCCCAATATAAATGAGCTTGTGTCAATGTTAGAAGGGGCAAAAATATTTTCAACATTAGATTTGAGATCAGCTTGTCACCAGATTCCTTTAACAGAAACTTCTAGGAAACTCACAGCATTCATAACACCTCAAGGTTTATTCCAATATGTACGTATGCCGTTTGGTTTAGCATCGGCTGCATCCGTGTTTCAAAGGACAATGTTCCATATTTTCAGAGATTTGGATGTGTTTGTCAAATGCTTTCAGGACGACATCCTAGTCTTTTCAAAAAATGTGAATGAACATGAAACACATTTGCAAGAGGTGTGCAGAAGATTAGAGTCAAATGGGCTTACACTTAAGGCACATAAGTGTAAGTTATTTCAGGAGTCTGTAGAGTATTTAGGACACACATTATCGGGTGAGGGTGTTGTTCCTAAAAAATCAAATGTAGATGCTATTATCAAAGCTCCTGCTCCAATAAATAAGGATCAGTTGCTATCATTTGCTGGAATGTGCGAATATTACAGCAAATTTGTAGTAAACTTTGCAACTAAGATGGAACCTCTGAGAAAATTATTGAGGCAAGGTGAAGAATTTAAGTGGTCTACTACACAACAACAAGCTTTTGCAACAATCAAAAATGATATTATAAGTTATCCTACCCTTAAGCCTTTCCGCATAAACAAGGAATGTGTAATTACAGTCGATGCGAGTTTGTATGGATTGGGCAGTGTTTTATCACAGAAAGAAGGTGACAATGAGTGGGTTGTAGCGTTTGCATCCAGAACCAGAGAAAATATGCAGTGATAGAAAGGGAACTTCTTGCTTGTGTCTGGGCGATTGAGCATTTCAGACTGTATGTTTGGGGTTCTAAGTTCGTTCTTAGGACAGACCACAAACCATTGGTCAACATTTTATCAGTTGGTGGTGGATGAAATTCAACAGCCAGGATAGCCAGACTTTCTTCTAGATTACAAGAATATAATTTTGTCACTTGTTATGTCCCTGGTAAAAAGAATGTTATGGCTGACTGTTTATCGCGTTTACCGTGTGAACAGGATGTAGTGGGCATTTTACATGAAGGGGATTTTGTGGTTACGGTTCAGGATGTTTTACAGGGTTCTTTTCAGGATATTTCTGAATCGTTGTGGTTGGAGTGTGTACAGAAAGATGATAAATGGGAGGAACTCAAAAATTATATCAATGGGGGTTGGCCTAGTAAGGATAAAATTAGAGCAGAACTTTTGCCTTTCTATAATGTGGAAGAAGAATTGGAATTAGAGTCTGGTTTTATTTTTAAGTCAGGCAAGTGTGTTCCCCCAGAATGAATGCAGGATGTCATACTTAAGGTGGCACACAGGACTCATCCGGGCATTTCATCTATGAAAATATTAGTTAGGTCATATTTTTGGTGGCCTGGAATTGACAGATTCATTGATAGAATTGTCAGAGAATGTCAGGATTGTGCATCCAGTGACAGGATGATGAAAACCATTACTCCACCCCTCAAAATGGTTAAGTGGCCATTGGAACCGTGGGAAAAGGTTGCATTTGATATTTCTGGTCCTTTTCACATGTTGCCAGAATCTTCAAAGTATGCTTTGGTCATGATAGACTACCATTCCAAGTGGCCGGAAGTTAAATTTGTACCCAAAGCTTCCACAGAAGCTGTGATTGGATTTTTCAAGGACATTTTTACTAGAGAAGGTTGTCCCTCGGTAATGGTATCTGATAATGGGGTGCAGTTGACCTCTGTGGAAATGTCTACTTTTCTTAAAGAATGTAATGTTGTACACAGATTAACATCTTTATACGAACCACATGAGAATGGGCAAGTGGAGAGATTTAATCGAGTGTTGAAGAATTTTATTGTGGAATCTGTCAAATATGGAAAAAATTGGGTAAGTGCTTTACGAGAGAGGTTGTGGACTTATCGTATCACGCCCCACTCTACTACAGAGGTGAGTCCTTTCAAACTTTTCAAAGGTCGAAATCCAGCTTCCAGTGTCCTACCTTGGTGGTTAAAAGAAAAGTATAACAAGGTTTCTTTGGATGATAAGGAAAATATTGTTGAGGTGGCTAAACGTGTTGAATGTAAACAGTTGAAAACTAAATCATGGTAGGACAAGAAATGGAATACCAAACGACTATTTTTTCAAGAGGGTGAATGGGTCAGAATTCTTAAACCTGGTCTTTTGCCCAAAGGATCCAGCAAATTTAGCGATCCAATTGAGATTAAAACGGTGTTTACCAACAGTGTCATGACCCAAGACGGTAGGATTTGGAATATGTGTAGGTTAGCTAAATGTTCTAAGCCTTATAATATTCACAATAGTTTGGCTGATGAACATGTTGATGCAGACACAGAAGATTCGATAGCTCATAGGGTCAAGGGTGCAAAACGGGTTGTCAACTTACCTAAAACATTTTCTGACTGAATGTAATGTTGTATTTTAATTTTTTTATTATTTAATATTGTACATATTTGTTCTCCTCTTTTCTTCTTTTGTTTTGAAAAGGGAAGATGTTGTATTCTCATTTCATGTTGTATTTCTTTAAGTGGCTTGGTCATTGTCGCATGCCACTGCATGCGACATGTTTTCTTTCAACAGGGTTCTGGATTCCACATGCTAGTGGAACTGATATGTTGCTGTTGGAGAAATCAGTTGTAGCTGTACTCTGTTACCTGTGGATGGATTGCCATGCTGCTAATAAAATACATCACAACTTATTTGGTTTTCCATAATTATTCAACAATATTGTCTCTCATAATTCTTCCCTATCCCTCAAAAGAGAGTTAGTTTGTGGTGATGAGCAATAAGAAATCCTTTTAGCTAATGCATTCTCAAAACTGTCAAAAACTGTGTTAGTTTTTGTCTGTACATATTGCCTGGGAAACAAAACCGGCCCCGGCAAAGTGCTCGGCCAGCCCCTCCTCCACACTGGGAGGGGGGGAGGGGGATTGGGAGTGCCGCCGAGCACTTTGAAGGGGCCGGTTTTTGGCCGATTTTGGTACATGGCCGATTTTGCAGCTATGCTGCAATAACGGCCCTGTAACAAAAATGGCCCCCTGGGGCCCAAAACCGGCCCCCACCTGTGCGACGCACCGGGGGATTGCACGGTGCCTGCTATGGCCAGTCCGGGCCTGCATTTTGCCAGATATGTCTGGCCAATCTGTTTTCATCTTTGCTTCTAAATATGATGTAGCACTGTCATTCGACAAAATACTACATTTCTTAACATTTCAATTTCATTTGGCTATTGTTTTAGGAAAAAAGACAGGGGGATGTATAGTGTGTCTTAACTAGGGGTTTATGTTTGTATGTTATGTTAGACCTGTCAGCTTTTGGGTGGTCTCCCCCTATTTTTTTCTTCCCTCTTTCTGCCTCACATTCCCTTTTCCACCTATTCTTTTTGTGTGGCCTTAGGTCTCCGAGTGCCTCACCACTGCCAATCAGTGCTGAGGAACAGGTGAGCCTTCCTAAAATGGTGGGATGGAAGAGTTTCCTAAGATGGACGCCTGCTAGAAATTACCGCAGAGCTCTAGCCCATAGGATAACATTAGGGGGTTCCAGGAGCTTCCGGTCCACTTTAGTGACCTGAGCCCAGGCTATATAAAGGAGGACACTGGGCGGCCATTTTGTCACACTGCTGGGCTGGCTGGAGTGCAGACTACAGAGTCAGGGGGATTGTGTCTCAGGCTACTCTGACTGCTCCTAGGGGCTGCGAGTTAGTTGTGGGTGCTGCCCTCCTTACTGTTGATCTGGCCCTGCCTATGAGAAGATCTGCGAGCACCACGTCCCAGTGTGGCCACCCATCAAGAAGACTAATTTATTTCAACAGCTGGTAAGAGTGACCTTGCCCCGGCCCCAGAAACCTTGGAGGGTGGTGCTGTGGGCTCATAGGACAACGCGGAACAAGAGACCTTTACCACGACCCCTGAAGTGAAGCGGGGTCTTAACTTTTGCCCTTGCCCTGTTTAGCCTTGTTGAGGTGCGCTGGTCTTCCCTGTGCTGCCAGGTGATACTACGCTACTGGCCTGGGTGCTGAGAAGAGCCAAGCGTTTCCAGCGCCAGGCGTGAGGAAAGGGGAGCGACGCGAGGTTCCGAGAGACGCTGGGCCGGGTCGCTAAGCAACCGGACTCCCGTCTAGCGCGTCCTCTCATTCAGTCAAGTCGGAGCTCCTTACAGGAGCGTAAGCTGCCGCGGCCCATCGGAAGGCCAAGTTGACCCTCAGCCTGACTCTCCAGTGGTCGGGAGAGGGCGCACACAGAAGCCCACCTGCTTTGGGGCCTCAGGAGTCTTCACATCGCGGCTCGCTGCAGCCCCCGCCCCCGCTCCGCCTCAGGTGAAGTGTCAAAAGACCTGAGGGGGACGAAGGGGGAAGTGCGGCCTCACAAACTCGCTCCAAGGAAGGTACAACAAAGGCGCCGGATGGGCGTACAGGTATCTGGAGGGCAGTACAAAGGAGGGAGGGGCTGAAGGAAAAAGGACATTCAGGGGGGAGAGAACTGTAATGATTGGGGGTGCCAAGATCTAAGCCCCTAAGCAAATCCCCTCTCTGGTAACATCGTGACTGGCCTATATTCAGAGAGTGGGTATCAGACTTCAATTCCCCTCTCTGAAGTAAAGCCCCCATGAATACATCCTTGCGCAGGAGTGAGGAAGAGACAGCGCACTCTGTATAAGAAACCATTGTTATTCTAGTCTCAATATATTTACCAGCTTAATTCAGATTGATGCGAAAGCCTGCTAAATCTTAATTTCATTTATTAACCTGCTTGCCACAAGTGGATATTTATACCTACTAAAGTGGAAATTAATGTACCTACCCAACTGGTTTAAACTGCAACATGTTCCTATTGAATAAGTGTGATGTATTTACCTGCTAATTGCCTAGCTAAATGTATTTGGAAACCTACAGCCAGATTCATCAAGCTAAATGCGCTTGCAAAAGGGCCAGATTCAGAGAATCTGGCCCTTTGCGAGTGCAATTTTTGCATTTGGGATTCATCATCCCAAATGCAAAAATCGCTAATAAAGAATTCGCAAATTTGAGAGGATTAGCATTTAAGGAATCTCTGTTAGAGATTCCTTAAATGCTATTCATGAAACATTTTAAAATTGCGAATTCCCAATTTAGGAGCGCTATTTACCACGAAGTCAAACCTCGTGGTAAATAGCGAAAACTTAGAAAAATGCATTTAAATGCATTTTCCTAAGTTGCATGGTACACACACACATGTCCTTTGGACATGTGTGTGCACAACATCAGTGTAAATTCACATTTCAGGGGTGCTACAGGGTGTCCTTTGGACACCCCTGCACCCTTGAAATCCCATCCTTATTTGCGATTAGCAAATTGCTAATCGCAAATAAGGAGGATGTAGGAATCGCAATTTATTTTGCGATTTCTACATGAATCCCGATTTGCAAGTCCTTAATAGCGATTCCTTAATAATCTCTATTAAGGACTCTCAAATCGGGACTTTGATGAATCTAGCTGCTAGTGCTTTGACAACTGTGAGGACATGCAATGTACTGTTTAATTAATGTAATTAATCCCAAAGTGAAATGTCCAAAGTCCTAATTTATTAAACATTGGAACCTTCACATTCCCCCTTTTTAATACAAGAGAGATAAAGCCTAACTATTTTCTATTTAACAAAGACGGAGACGGTGTGGTGTCCTTTATGGTGGGTTTGCGCTGGGGTGTTGTAGTGTGTGTTGCGCAAGTACGTCACAATTGCCTTCTTAATTTAGCCTTCCCACTCTGTGCCATGCTACCCTAAGCGGCCCGTCAGTCCCGGTTCCAACATGTTAAAGCAGAACGATGTTTCCTCTTGTATAAATTGTTCTGGCATCCCTCCCACTCATGAACTGATATTTTCAATGTCTTTTTGAATTTCACAAATATGACCATGATGAAGACCTATAGTTATAAGTGAGTGGCTTTTCCTTATCAGAGGAGTGCCATACAATCCCCTGAACAAAGGTACCATAAGTCCCTAGAAGCTCTGTAGAATGGCTTTCCAAGCTGTTGCACATCTGTAGCTTGTTTTGTTATAAGATTTGCCGGACTCCGCAATTCACCTGCTGTTCCTTTATCTCATCTGATACTGTTGTCTTTGAGGAAAGAGAACTGTCCCTCTCTCCCTCTGAATGTATTTAATTTGTAACCAAGCTCTGCAGATAGCTCCCTTTATGCTTCTACATGATTTCAAACTGTGGGCTTTAAAATGAGCTCCCTCTCAACCATACCTGCACTCACGACCTATGTTATTATAAGCTCTGCAGGGAAATCCTGGCCATCCTTTTGCTAGTATGACTTATTGTCCTATGAATTTGATAGGCCACCACTCTGCAAACGCATCTCCTGGCACGCTGCTGGGAGGGGGATAAAATCCCCTTGGCTGCTTAGGCTTCTTAGGGGCCAAGGGTCCTTATGGGCCTATAAGACCTCCTGTAACCTTTAGTATGCTCCACACAGTGGGATTCTGTGGAGGTGGTCGGAGGCCATGAGCACTTTTTCCACCACTCTGCAAACGCACCTATTGATTCACTGTTGGTGGGGGGATGAAGTACCCTTGCTTCCTGAGGGCCTCAGAACTAAAATGGACTTCATCCCCGGAGCAGTAGTGCGCCAGGAGCTGTGTTTTCAGAGTGGTGGAGAAAGGGTGTGTGGCCTGTGAAGACCTCCGCAATGCAGCTATTTGGGGCATACTAGAGTTAACAGGAGTGGTAAAAGGCTTTTGTCAATTTACAGCTCGGCATGGATAGCACTGTGCTATTCTATTCTTAAAAACTTTGCTGTAGAAATGGCAAAAGACTTTGTCCCTATCTATCTCGGCATGGATGGCTCTGTGCTAATCCTATGCTTAAAGACTTTGATAGAAAAGCAGGCATTTTAGGTGAGCAAATTTAGAGTGTCGCTGGTGTTGAGGGTGCTCTATACAGGAGCTGCTTTCCACCTAAACTTGATACCTACCCAGAGTTCTCTGCCTCTTTTTTGCAGAATTTATGCATCACTCTAAGCTTGAAATTGTATTGTTTTCACTTATAGTAGGTGCTCCCTTGTGGCTGGACAAAGCTATGCCTTCCCGAAGAGCTCTAATGAGAGTGAAACACGTATCAGGGGTTGCTTTTATTCATTTCAGGTTTGCTTGGTTGGTATTTTACCAATTCAAAGCTCTAATACTGTGCCTGGAGTAATAAAATACTTTTGTCATTTTAAAACATGGATAGCACTGTGCTAGTCCTGTTTTTAAAATCTTTGTTCTAGAAATGGCTAAAGACTTTGGGCCTTTATTTATTTTTCCTTTCTTGCTATTTTACTTTATTTTCCTTACTCAATAAAAATGATTTGAACTAAAAAAAAACAATCACAGAATTCTCATCATTCCCCCCCCTCTAGTTGCTCTTAATCGGACAGCTACTTTGATAAAATTAATTATACGAACAACAACTGAAATTGCATGTGCTGCCAATCCTTTCACTTACTTATTCTAAAAAGAACACCTGACCGTTTTATATTGAAAAAGTATTGTTTTGTTGATATAAATAAGAGTTATTTGTTGTACATAAGGTCAAAAACTTTGCCTAAAAATTTGAATAATATGCGGATACTTTAATAAAAAATAATTCCCCCCTTTTTTCATAATAAATAAAAATCAAATAGACACTTTTTTGGTCTCAGGAACATTTGTTGAACGGTCAGGTGTTCTTTTTAGAATAAGTAAGTGAAAGGATTGGCAGCACATGCAATTTCAGTTGTTGTTCATATTGCTTGTGGCAAGCAGTGCTGTTGGGAGCCCGAACCCAGTAGTTTTTTGTTTAAAATTAATTATACAGCACAATGTAAGGGGGTCCGATGCCTGTTGTAAAAAAATCAAGGCCTCTTTTGCACATTTAATGTTTGATTTTTTTAAAATATCTACCAAGAATCTACGTCTGGGTTCAGAATAAAACGGGCATATTAGTACAAAATGAAGGGAATCCTGCGGAGACCTATTGTCGCAGCCGCAGGTTCCCTTCTGCTCAATAGTGGGTAAGTACCCTAGTGGTGATCCCAATAAATAAGGTAAAAAATTGAGCCTAAAACGGGTCATTAAAAACCTTTCCTGTGCGTTGTGTAACAGATATAGATAGGGTTCCATTCCTTCAGTGGTCTTTACAAGGTTGTATGCCCACACCGTGATTTTAGCCCTTTCTTGTTCTATTCTTTGTGCGGCTTTGTGTGCAAAAAAAGCTTTTTTAACAATTGTCTTGTGCTGGGGGGTGATCGCTGTCGGGTCAATAAAAAGATTCCCTAGACCCAGAGTTACCAGTACAGATTTTACATAGCTGAGCCACGGGATTCGCGACCATTTTTCTCTGCCCAAGCAGTCCTTCAGTATTTCCCTGCTTAGGCTTGCCTCATGATTTATCCAGAGCTTAAGCCAGGCTAATATTGGCCTAACCTTAATCGAATGTTCGAGGTAGGGGATCCCTAACTCCCTATGTGCTATTGCGGCTGTTACATTGTGTGGAGCTTTCAGGACGGATCGTAGATGTTTATTCTCCACCCGCTGCAGTTGGCAAACATTAGCAAAGCCCCACACCTCTGCCCCATAAGTAACTTTAGAGCAACATACTGAGTTGTATAGGATCATCACCTGTTCGGGGCACCACCTCCCCAGCCTTCGGCCATAACCAGCTATTGCCTCATTGGCGGCAATCATTTTACGACAACGATCCTCTATTAGGGCGTTAAATTTTAATAACCCATCAAACAATAAGCCTAGATATGAGAATGACTTGACCTTATCAATCTTATGACTCCCTATTGTAAAGATGCATTTGTTAGAGGGTTTTGTACCAACAGTTAAAACATAGGATTTGCCCAAGTTAACAGAAAGGTCTAATGAACCCATAAAAGAAACAAAAGCATCAATTCAAATCTGTAAACTCTTTGGTGTGCGCCCGAGGAGGACCGCGTCATCTGCGTAAAGTAACACAGGAACATGACGCGACCCTACTCGTGGACAGTCGGATCCCAACTGTAAGAGGTGCTGTTCGAGATTATTAATGTAAAGAGAAAATAAAAAAGGCGCCAGGATACAACCCTGGCGGACCCCACTGTTACATTGGAAGGAGTCTGTGCATCCACCCTGCATATTATACCTAACTTGTGCTGATGTATTACTGTGCAATTCCCTTAATATGTTAATGATGCCAACCTCAATCCCAATACTAGTCATCATGTTCCAGAGCTTACCTCTGTTAACATGATCAAAGGCAGCTGCCAGATCCATAAACCCCAAATAAAGGAATTCATCACTGGCCATAGTATATTTGGCTGCTATCATGTAAAGGTTCAAGCATTGGTCGCTTGTAGAACGACCCATCCTAAAACCGTACGGTGCGTCTGAAATGATGTTATTTGCTTCAGTCCACCCAGTCAACCGATTTAGTATCCCCCTTCCCAAGATTTTAGCGGATACATCGATTAGGGAAATGGGGCAATAGCATTGTGGGTCATCCCTGTTACCCTTTTTAAAAATGGGGACGATGGTGGCAGTAGACAATGAGGGCGGTAAGCCACAGTGGATTGCAGTATTAATGACTCTCGTCATTATAGGGGCCCATAATTCCACTGAACTAAGGAACATGTCAGGCGGGATTCCATCCGGGCCTGGTGCTTTATTTTTTGATAGCCCCTCGATCCCGACCCTGATTTCCTTTAAAGAAAAAGCTACCATCTGACCTAGGTCTGTATTCCCTTTATCATACTGGGTATCTGTTTCATGGTTATATAGACCCCTATAGTGAGTGATCCACAAATCAGGCGTGATGTTCGTTCCTAATTTAGGGACCGTATCATCCTGGAATGTGGGTCTATTAATTATTTTCCAGAATTCGGTCATGTCCCTCTTTTCCCCAGCTTCTCTAGGGTTGCTTGTAATGCCCTTTTCCTCCTGCTTAACTCACTTTTATATTTTTTCCTGCAGGACGCGACCCGAGTGACATCCCTAGGCTTTGCTTTGATACTGTCTTTGAGATCCCTCAGGGCTTTAGAGCAGTCTCGGTCAAACCATCGCGGCTGGCTACCAGTCTCTTTTGCTGGGGCGCTAGACTTTAACAACCCATCTACCAGGTGTGCTATTTGTTCAAATGCTGTGAGTAATTGCCGCCCTTCAATTCTTTCATCTAAACACACCTCAATGGATGTTTTCCCTTCTCCATTAGTGATTCATAAAACCTTTCCCCATTGATCTTAGACCACCTTAGGCGTCTACCCTGGTCAATAGCCCTCTCAGATACTGCTACAAACTTTTCCCTAATTGGGGCGGGCTGGTATAGTATATCCAACAACAGGGAGTTATGGTCGCTAAACGGGTTCCATTCTATGCCAACCCTAGAGACTCTATTTATAATGGCCCTTGAGGCGATGATATAGTCGATATACGAAGAGCATCCTCTCCCCTTGAAGGTGGGTGGCAGGGTCTCGTCCTTTAACATATGCACCATATCCAGGGTGTGGACCAAATCCTGATTCGCTAAATATTTTGTTAAAGCCTTGCCTTCTGCAGTGTGCTCAAAGTGGGCCCCGTTGTCCTTTGGGCACCGCGACCATGTTGAGTCTAATGGAAGAAGGGCTGGGCAAAGATGACAATTGAAGTCCCCCACGATTAGACTATTTGGGGAGTGAGTTTTGGCTTTGCAGGTAGGGACTTGGCACAGTCTATACTCCAGTTCCCGTATCAGAGCATTACATCCCCTACCCGCCACATTATTATACACATTCAGTATTGTCAGGTTGAGTCCTTTACCCTTGAGCCGCACCTCTTGGATATCATGAGAATGGCGATTAGTGGTTGACCATGTGCCAGGGAGGTTCAGGTCCACATATACCGATAGCCCACCCTTTGCCCTGCCTGATGTAGATTTCATTGCTGGAACAAAAAAACATTTGTACCCTTGTAAGTGTAAAGAGTGGTTGTCAACTGCCCAAGTTTCCTGTAAACAGATTATGGGGAATTGATGTATATACTTGCACCATTCTTTGTTGCTAATTTTAGTGGCCAAACCAGCAATATTCCAAGACACCATTCTAACTGCCTCATTGGCCACCTTCCCCCTTATGTCTCCCCTGCCTGGAACTTGTGCGTGGGCTGGTTGCCCCTTATCTTTGCTCACACCAACGTGCGCTAATTTTTGGGGATAATTAAGCTTTAGGGGGGAAACATGCACCTTACAGATTATGGATGACTTTATAGTTGAGCAGAGGCCCTTTTCAGCTGCAAGATTATCTGCTATATCCCCTGAACAGAGTCAGTCGACACCCTTCCATGTCCGCTAGTGCTGCAAAGCGGTTAAAAGTGGGCCAGTAGAGGGGGAGGAGCCTGGCTCGCAACCATGATGGCCGCCTGACTCCTCGGCTCCGCTGACCCTCTCGCCACTCTCCCGTTTTCCGCTTCATCCTGTTGCTTGTTATTGCATTGCTTGCCGTCAGCGGAATCGGGAGGCGAACCTGGTCATGCCGATGTGCCTCTTGGCTTGATCCCGGCAGTGGAAGTGCTGAAACGCCCTCACCTCTTCCTGACGCTTCACGGATGGGTCCGGGTCTTTGTTCTTCGTGGGCGACCGACCCTGCACAGGACGACGGCGGCCATTACAGGCAGGACGGAGTCGCCGGCGTGACGTGGCAGCTGCATCGCACCCTCCGCATTCCGCTTTTCCCGACTTCTAGGCTTTGGGCACCGACGCTGAAAGAGCAACATTGTTTCTTCTCTCCGGCCCCGGGGCGGCTCCGCTGATACATTGTCTCCCCGAGTGCCGAGGTGGGCGCCATCTTCCCGCCTGCCTTCAGCTCCTGTAATTGTGGACCCTAGGCTGTTACTGCGGACGCGAGCTTCTGCCCACGCCGCTTCGACACTGTGGGAGATGGAAAGTGCTGCCCCAGTACCCCCCGATTGGTTTCGCCATGCTGAGCATCGGCAGGGTGCTCAGACGCTTGCAAAGGGTGATGGTGGCCGACTATCGGGGCAGCTCCGCATCGGTTTGCCTTATGTACAGGATAATGCTGCGTCCTCTCTCCCTGAGGTGCCACTGCTGATTAGCGACATTTTGGGCGCCCTAGACACCTTGAAAGCTGCCCTGTGTACTGTTGCCTGTGGTTTGGGGGATCGGCTGGATGCGATGCTGTCTGCAACTTCCTTGCCTGGCCACGGATGTCTTCGAGAGCGGGACACTGCGCCACACCCTGTCTCTGGCTCCTGTGGTTCCTCCGCCCCGGTCGCTATTGGAAAATTGGGGTTGCGGGTCCCCAACACTACTGAGGTGCCGGCAGGAGCACCCTTAAGGAGGTCCAACGTTTCTGGAGTCGGGCTATGGCTGGAGAGACATCATTGGACACCATATCTGGCAGCTTCCTCACGGAATACTGGCGGGACTCATTCCCTTCTCCTGGAGCGGTTGCCACTGGTTGGACTAGCTGATTTTGGTGGACCATGGCCGTGCGCTGCTTTTTCTTCTAGCACTGCGGACCACCTGGCTATGTGTTGGATGGACTTTGGTGGCCGTCCTTTCGTTCTGATGTGGTCCCTTTGCTTCTTCACTTTTTCCAGGATGTCTATTGTGCAGTTGGACTGCGTCGCTACACCGTACCGTAGGGGGCAAGGTTGAGGGTGCCCCCTCTCAAGTCAGGACTGTCCTCCTTGTACTGCTGGGATGCTGATGGACTGCTGGGGATGTTGCACATTGGTATTGTATTGGTGGCGGGGTCGGGGTAAGGGCGGCCAGAGTAATACATGCTGGTAGTTTTGGGCATAACCGTGTGGCCCTCCTCCGGTCTTATGTGAACTGTGTTATTTCTTTTTCTTTCTTCTTCTCTTCTCTTGTTCTATATTTCGGGTTCTTATGGGCGACAGGCACACTGCTGGGGGGGGGGGGGGTAGGCCGTAGACTCCGCATGCGTGCAGGGTGGGGGTTGGGGGGTGGGGATTTTGTTTCGTTTCGGTTTCTATGGGCCTTCTTTTTCTTCTTCTTTCTGTTCTGCTTTCACTTTTCTTCCTCTTGGGTCAGTAGGATTCTTGGGTGTAGAGCTGCCTCTTCTTTCCGCTGACGGTCTTGTGTCTTTGTGGACCTAGATATTACATTCGTGCGGCGAGCAATGGCCAGTATGTTCTGTTGGACTGTGCTATCATCCTGATTAGTGTTATCGTATGCTGCTTGTCCATTATCATCCTTCGTTTTGTAGTCAACTTGCTGGGTTCATTGCCTGTACTGTACTTTCGGTGGATTGTATGCATCTGATCCTTCATATTTTAAAAAAAAAACTTTAAAAATTAACCTAATTTCTCCTTTACCTGGCTGTCCCTCCTTCATATTTCACATTATGGACACTTGCTGCTTTTTGTCTTTAGGACTGCTGGGCCGACCTATCCTTACTTTTTGTGCTCCCAATTGCTTTCGAGGCCAGCCTGCATGGTTGTAGGCCCGTATCTGTATGCTTCTGCTGCACAATAAAGGTTTCAAAAATTAAAAAAAAAAAAAAAAAAAAAGTGGGCCAGTAATAATCACTTTGATGGAACGGAGGTGGTCTAGGATAATTATCCTGCCTCTGAATGGGTGGCCAAAACCAAACTTCCCGGGCAGTAGGAGGGGGTTGCTTGGTTGTTCTGCTGATGGTAAAAAATGGGTCTAAAATAACCATCTTGTCTCTGAGTAGAGTGTCCACGACCTAGGTTCTGATGGCTGAATAAGGGGGTTACATGATTGTTCTGTTGGTAACTCAAAGGCCTATGGTTGGGTCTCGGGGCAACTATTCCTCTTGGGTAAAAGTAAGTTAAATCACGTATAGTGATGGCTTCGCCCACGTTTTGTGGAAACCCATTTACAATGTACCTGACTACTCTGTCATCTTGAAAATTTATGATGACAATGTCACCCGCTAAGTCCTTAATTCTTTTCCCCAACCAAACTAAACGTCTAACGTTAAGTATTGCCCTGTTTATATCTGGTGGAAGTGGGCAATTCTGCCTCAGCCAATGTATGACTTTCTTTTTTAGCCCACGTTGGTCTTCTGAACATACATCCACAAGTGCTGGTACCCCGGTCAGGACTGCAACAAATGGCGCCGCTTCCGGGGGCAGCGCTACTCTGGGTTTCTTCGCTGGGAGTGTCCTAACGATTTTTTCTTGCTCAATGGGTTTAGAGGTTTTTGTGGGAGGGTGTAATAATGGTCCATTTCCTGGTTTGTCTAATATTGCCCCCTCTTGTGTCTTCTTGGTATTATTCCTACTATTTATCGCTTCAGTGTTAATGGTTAATATTTTGCGGGGTTTCGGTTTGGGCAAGGACGTGGTTTTAGTACCCTTCTGAGCAACGGTATTTAGCGATGGTACAGGGTGATTGTGCTCTAGTTCAGGTTTGGAGGGATCTATAATTGCCACTTTGATATCCCCTAAATCTTTTTCATTTGGCCAGTTAATCCCTTTAATCTCTCAACTAGTGGCAACATGAACGATCCTAATAAATGCTCTATGCTTCCCAATAAATTTGTACTAGATGGATCATTTAGCTGGGTGGGTATTGACTTAGCCATCGGGATTGGTGTAGATGCAGGTACATTGGGGGTAGGTTTAATAGAGGTCCCCCCATTTTTACCAATCGCCTTGTTTTTAAGTAGAGAGTCCCCCCCTCTTTTTTCTTCTTTTGGGTGGTGGACCTTGGGCTCTGTGTTTTTTTGGTGCTCCCTTTGCTATAATAGGTAAGTCCACTTGCGTTGGCAAAGTGTCAGGCAAGGGTTCTGCGTCTGCAATCAGACCACAATTCAAATATGAGTCATTTATAGTTAAAACATTGACTACAGCTGGAGGGGGGGTTTCTTGTAAAAGTAGTGGGATGCTAATATTTAGGGTAGCCTCACTGTCCCCAATTACAGGGGAAATACTATGGATTGGGGAAATCGTGAGCTTTGGGGAACCTATGGATGTTCTCTTGTGTCTGTCCCAGTGTTGACCCTGAATAAGAAATCATCCAGCGTACGCTGGTTGACTCCTCCTATCAGTGAGTACCTGTCTTTCGTGGGAGATGACGTCATAGTTTGATGGTAAACCCAATTCTAACTAAACAGAAATATCTACAATGATTCATACACTGTGAACCAACAAACTGCAACTTATCAAACAATATGGTAGTGCAATTAAGGATGCTGCAGCTTGCTACATGTAATACCAAATCTACTGTATCACGAATCAGTCAAAGGAAGAGGAGGGCCCAGCCCAGTCTCTTACGGTCTCTGAGGGCCTCAGAGGGCCCGCCCTTTGCCCGGGCTTCGCTCAGCGTCCCGCTCGCGTCCCGCTGATCGTTGAACGGGCCGTTGAAATGGAAGAGCGTCGCAAGCGGGGGGCGTGGCTACCAGGGGGCGCGGCCGAGATGACCGAGGCTATGCAGGGACTCCTGGGCAAGAGAGTCCCTGCCGCGCACCACCCCTGAAGCTGCTGCTGGCTCCTCAACTCACACATGGTCCAGAGATGAAGTGTCAGGGTCAGCCCCCAGCTGAAACCGCGAAGCGGCACCCGCTTCGGTGCGGCGAAAAAAGTCGGCAACAACAAGGACCCACAAGGCAAGATGAAGAGGGCAGCCCCAGGTCAGTTTCTTCCTCCAAATTGCAAACAATTGCGTGAGCGTCCACCACTCATTAAGGACCAATAAATGTGAGGCCTGGTAACACGAGAGAATGTTCGGGGTAGCAGGTCCTCCACAGTAGGTGGATATTAAACGTGTGCAGTTCCACACGTACTGTTCCCCCGCTCCCATAGGAGTTGCCCAAGCACAGAATTCACCAGCCGGAACCATCTGGGTGAGATCGGGTACAGGTGATTCTGTAGCTGGTATAGTAGCCGGGGAAGTGCCACCATCTTAAATATTGCTGATTTCCCATACAAGGTCAGAGGCATGCCCGACCAGGATTTAATATCTGCACGGACTCGCTCCTATACTGGAGCCAGGTTCCGCTCCCAGGAGATGGCTGGCACATCTGAGAGGAATACCACCAAGTATTTCAGGCCACCCACTGCCACCTGAAGTGTGGACGCCCAGGTGCCCACTCTCGCCCGATCCCCCAGAACCCACAGCGTAGATTTGCAGGGGTTCAAGTATAGCCCCAAAGACTCCCCAAAGATTTGCATTATCCGAAGGAGCCATGGCCTGGTCCTGTCCAAAGCTGTGAGGGAAAAAAGGATATCGTCCGGGTACAGTGCAATCGTATCTGACAGACCCGGAGCCCACTCAAAGCCCCGCATCTGTGCATTGATGCGCACCCACGCCGCTAACGGCTCCCTAGCAAGGGCAAATAAATATGGCGACAGGGGGCAACCCTGCTGAGTGCCCCGTCTGATAGAAAAGGAGGAAGAGACAGCTCCCACAACGCGCACCGACACCGTCAGATCCGTATATAGGAGCATTAAATACGACAAGAAGCGTGGGCCAAGATTAAGTCTGCGCAGTAAGGCGAATAAATACACCCAACTTAGGGAGTCGAATGCCCTATCCATATCGGCCAGAAGGAGTGCCGCCGGCTCCCCCGTCTGTCGAATGGCCGCCATCGCCACTTATGTTATGCCTGGTCGCCCTCTGGCGCAAGAACCCGGCCTGATCAGGGTGTATAAGTACCGAAATATGAGGCAGGAGGCAGTTGGCCAATGCTTTGGCCAAGATTTTGGTCTACACATTCAAGAGGGAAATGGAGCGATATGAGGAGTGCTAATGGGGGCCGGCCAGGCTTATGGAACACCACCACCTCTGCATGCCTCCAATCCGGGGGGAGCCGGCCCTCCTCTCTGGCCTGCTCCACCACCGCCCGATAATATGGAGCCAGCTGTAGATTGTAGCGTTTGAAAAACTTGATTGGGAACCCATTGAGTCCATGCACCTTCCCGGAGTTGAGCTCACCCAGGTCCGTGCCCAGTTCCTCATCCGTCAGGGGTAGCTCCAGTCGATCACGCACCTCATCTGATATCACTGTGGGCGGCAGATCTGCTATGAATTTGTCTACCGTGGACTCCGGCAAACATTCTTTGGGGGCATACAGATCTGCATAGTATGTAGCGCAGCTCTCCGGTATGGCCATAGGGTCCGTAATCAGCGCCGCCTCCTTGTCCTGTACACCCGGGAGGGCTTAAGAGTGAAAGGTGCTCTGGCAGAGCCGATGCAGCATCTTGCCAGACCTGTCCCCCAATTGGTATATCCTGCTACGTGTTTCCAACCATATTTGTCGGGCCTCGTCCATCAGGAGAGCAGCATAGGACTGCTGAGCCAGAAGCAGCTGTCTCACAGCCTGCCCCCCTCCTGCCTCCCGACTCTGGCGCTCCAGCGCCACTATGTCTGCCTCTGCTTGCGTCAACTCTTCCCTGCGCTTCCTATGGGCCGCCGCACACCAGGATATGTCTACTCCCCGCAAGGTAGGCTTTAGTGCCTCCCATAGGATCCCGGCACTAGAGACAGATCCCTCGTTGGAGGGTAGATATTGCACGATCACCTCATTCATATGTGTCCCGTACTCCTCATTCTGTAGATGCAACACCGAGAGGCGCCACCGGAATGGTTGTCGCCCCCTGCCCATATGGAGGTCGCAGGACACCGGGTAATGATCCGAGAGGCCACGGGGAAGAATCTCAGCCGACGCCACCCTACCAGCCACCCCCCGTGGAACGAATATATAGTCAAGCCTGGAGAAGGACTTATTGACCTCCGAGAGGTATGTAAACTCCCGTCTGTCACCATGAACTCGCCGCCACACATCCACCCAGTCAAGGCTCAACCCCAGAGAGTGTAATTTTGTGGGTTGGCCACAGTCCCGGCCACCCCCAGCCCCACTCCTGTCCTTAGCCACATCCATAACATCGTTCCAGTCCCCACCTACCACGGAAAGCACATCGGGCATGTCCGCCCATAAAGTGAGTATCTTCTCCACCAGTGTCCACTGTAAAGGGAGGATGGGGGCATACATGCAACCCAGTACCAGGGGATCCTCCCTAATTGTACCCCGGATAAACAGGTAGCGCCCCTGTGTGTCAGTCCACTGTTGCGCATGTATGTATGGGACTCTGCGGTGCACTAGGATCGCTACTCCATTCGAGCCCCTCGTAAACCCAGCATGGAAGACCTGCTGAAACCTGTACTGTTGCAAGCAAAGGGCCTTCGTGCCCATTAGGTGAGTTTCTTGCAGCAGAAGAATATCAGCTTTAGCCCTTTTTGCCTGATGAAGGATGGCCCTGCATTTAATTTTGTCCAGGGCCCCCCGCACGTTCCAGCTTATGATGCGGAGAGTGCCCAGGGTCACCTGACCTCTATAGGGCCGGCTAGCCATAAGGGATCGGGCATTGCCATATTGTGGACGGAAGGCTGTGGCGGTGTGTGTGTGTAGTAGAGCGGACCCCTAGTGAAAGTGTGACTTGTAACCTCAAACAACCCCCCAAACAAACCCCCACCCCATACCTCATAAACATTGAAGTATCTGTCGCAGCAGGGTTAGCTCCTGATCCCCAACGAGGGAACAAGGGCCGCCCCACCCAATGGATCCCCAACTTACAGCCCATATCTTCCGGGCGTGCCAGCACAAAACAGACGGGACCCAGCCCCCTCAGGGACTCCCCCAATGAGTATACATCAGAATATTCACCAACTCAGCAAAGAAAATGTACCACAACACCACATTGACAGAAAACGTTAGGGTTCCAATGTCTGTTGCTCAGGGGCAGGGCCCCTCGGGAAGTGGCTCTGCAGGACAGGGAGTGTCGCCAGGATCTAGAACGTCTGTTGCCCCTCCGAGGCTGGCCCCGGGGCCCCTTCAGTGCCATCTCGCTCGATGAAGAATCTGACTCCCGCCCAGGCGGCGTGTGCACCCTCACTCGTACTGTTTCATCTGTTCATTTAAAGACCTCCTCCGGGGTATCGAAGAAGTGAGTGCGGGAGCGGGACACCACCTGCAGGCGAGCCGGGAACAGGAGGGCATACGGGAGCTTGAGGTCTCTCAGGCGGGCCTTCGCTGCCACAAACGATTGACGCTGCTGCTGTACCAGTTTCGTGTAGTCCGGAAATATGAGGATACGCACATTATTATATAGTTGAGGTTCTTTAGCTCGGGCCTGCTTCAGTATGGAATCTCGGTCAAGATACTGTAGCAGTTTCGCTATTACCGGCCGAGGGCCAGCCCCCACCGGAGGTTTCTGGATAAGTGCTCTGTGGGCCCACTCCACGACAAAGCAGCGGGACATGGCCTCAGGAGGGAGCCAGCTGTCCAGCCATTGCGTGAGGAAGCGCTCCATTTTGCCGTCCTCGCATCCCTTCGGAAATCCAACGAAGTGCAGGTTATTTCGCCGGGCCCGTCCCTCTCCAACCTCTACCCGGAGCGCCAGGCCCTTCTGAATGGTCTCCATACTCGCCACCTTCTGCTTCAGAGCCATGACATCGTCCTCCACTCCCGAGATTCGGGTCTCTGCCTCGGTGATGCAGGACACTGCATTCCGCAGGTCTTGCCGCAGTAGCATGATGTCCAAGCCCACCACCCCGATTTTGGCATCTAGCATGTCCCTGGATTGGATGATCGCTGCCATTAGGGCCACATTGTCCGGTATGGCTTCCTGCTGGCCCCCAGTGGCACCGGCCGCCACACCCAGGCCAGTGAATTTGTCAATGGGCCCATGTTTGGTGGAGCCACTGCCGCCTTTGTCCCTTGTCATGGCTGCCCGCTGGGGTCCCCCGCAGATCCAGGCAGAGCAAGTCCAGGCGCCGACGCAGAAACTCCCCCAGTGTAGGCTCACACCTTCCAATCCGGATCCCAGTCTATCGCTGATGTGAAATCACTCCGGACCCAGGGCCGGCAGGCCACCCCAGGAGCCCGAGCCCGGCTAGGGCCCCTCTTTGCAATGCAGGCGCAGTCGACCAACTGCCGATGCAAACACGCTTGCAGGCCCTTCCCAACACAGCCCCAGCTTCGTAGCTCAGCAAGCGGTCCTCAGCAATCACCAACTTCAGGGCCATGCAGTCCAACTGGTCGCTGATGTGGGTGTCTTCTGGGGGGGGGGGGGTCAGTATACTGAATAGAGAGAAATACAGGAGCAGTCAAACTCACCTCCCACGGCCCGATAGTGCCGCCGATCCCCCACCGCAGCCCTGATGTGTAGGCCCCCGCTGCAACAGGTCGACCAAACTATCTTTACAGAAATCTCCACCTCCAGAGATTGTCCCAATATACCGGGTAGTCAACCCTGGAGTGCAGCATCTGCCTCTCTGCAGCCCTCCTCACCTGTGCGGCCTGCACCGGCCTCCGCACCTCCGCCATCCTCGCACCGGCCTCACTGCCAGTCCACAAGGTGGCGGCTAAGCGCAAAGGCCGCAGTTGTCATCACGGAATGCCACCGGGGTGCCCCAAGCCACATCCGCGGGTGGGGCCAAGATCCAGTCAACCAACGCCGATATTTTCTCCGGAGGGGGAGGGGGGGACCCCAGAAGATGGTGGGGATCACAGAGCAGTTCACCCAAATCCCTGCAACATGGCCCGCTGCGCCGCCGATCCCTGGGTGCTGGGGGGCAGGGGGGAGGAGGGCGCTGCGGTAACCTGCCCAGCCGCCCACGTCTCTGACTTCTCGGTCGTCGAGGCTCCCACCACCGGAGAACTCTCCGGCAGCCAGGAAGCCCCACCGCAGGCCGCAGCTCCCGCCCCTGTACTCTGCTCCTCACCAGTGCGGCCCGAGTCCGCCGTGGCGCTTTGTCCTTCAGGCTCGTCGCCAACCCCGGAACAGAGCCTCTGGGGCCCGGTCATATCCTCAGCCACCTCCCCTGTCCTCCGATAGATCCAGGGCACCCGAGGCAGCACATAGCCCCAGGGGTGGGACCAAGAGCAATCCACGGCCCTCCACTCCCTCCGGGCACACCCAGCGCTACGCTCCGGCTCCTCCGTTGGCTACCAGGCCGTTCCTCGTGAGCGACTCAATTCCTCTGCCTCAGGCAACGTGGGTGCCACAATTTTGCAGCGGATCGCACCTGCAGTCAGATGGTGCTCCAAGTTCACCTCCAGGATCTCTTGGGGGTCAGGAGAGTCAGGATAACAACAGGATATAAATCAGGCTGGACGAAGCCCACTTAACACAAGTCTGCCATGATGGCTTGCTAAGCCACGCCCCCGAACTCACTCATTTTTAAGTGTTTATAGTGTCCACCCAAATTGCATAACTGATCTAAGTTAGTATTGAGCATGATATAACGTAAACACTTCATTTTGTACAATATCAATAACAGAAGATACAATATTGTCTAAAGTATAAATACAAGATGACAACGTGTTAATACTGTTATCGACAATGGCGAGGACTTTGTCCAAATTGTCCTGATCAATTTGTCGTAAACGTACGGCAGTTCCTAGTTGTGACAATTTCTAAATTCATTACAAGCAGCATAAACAAAATGCTTAGCACAAGGGGATTTTGGACCCAAAAGGAAATCAGCTAGATTTATCTCTCCAGACAAAAGAGAAAGATGTTGTTTTACAGAAGACAGTGTGGGATGTTCTAACCACTGTTAACATAACTTTCCAACAGAAGAAGTGGTGACAGTATTGGAATGGGGGTTTGAGGGTAGCATGGATCTCATGGAAACTCTGAATGAGTATGCAAGAAACGCGAATGACAAACATTTGTGTCCATCGGACGCAAATCCCACCCAGCTGGATTAATTGTAAAGAAATTATACATGCCTTTTCTTATCATGCAATTAAGTTGATCCTCACTATTATTTGTCAGTTATTATAAAGGGCTAGTGATGGAATAGTGGGAGTATTCAATTCTTTAATTTTAGCCAGTCCCAGACAAGTAGTTTGTTGGACTGTGTCATTGAGAAAGATGATTTGTGCTAGTATCAGACATGCACGGGACAAGGACTCAGAGTCTTGCACTTGCTAAAGGCTTAGTGCCCCATAATGAGTTTAAATCAATGTTATCTCTCCAATAATCGTATCCCTTTAGTAACACATTTTTTTTTTTTTAATTTTTGGAAAACCTTTATTAGAAGTGAGATCAGTTACAATCGATACAAAGCAGAACATCATAATCAGCCATCGGAACAGGTTCAAACAGAGCAAAGCAATTAGACCATGGCAGTGCAGGGCTCCGTTCCGCAAGTGCTCGGTTTCAACCCAGGAGAGCAATTTTGTCAGAAAACAACAGGATTAAAGAAGGTTTAATTTTAAAATAAAGTGGAAGGGGCAGGAGCTGTGGCAGTATATGTAGAACAAAGCAAATCAGGGGAAGCTCAAGAGGCAGGATGATCATTGTCCAGGAGTACTGTCAGTGGGACGTAATGATTCAACTCAGTACCAGGATAGTCAAAATGCAGGCAGTCCGCTCACCAACAAGTTCCCGATCGCGGTATCAAAGCAATCTAAATCCCCCTTATTAATCGAAGTAAGACAAGTGTGCAAAGGACTACCACCACAAAGATCCCGAATAAAAGAAAAGGAGAAAATAGATGTAGCCAGGAACAAAAGGAATAAGAAGGGCATAGAGACAAAGAAAAAATAAGAAAACAACAACACCCCTCCCCCATCCCCCCACCCTGCACCCCTGCATGTGGCTACGGCCTACCCCCCTAGCAGCGTGCCTGTCGCCCATTGTGAACCCGAAATATAGATAAGAGAATAAGAGAAATAAGGAGATAAAAGGAAAAGGAAAGTAAGTAACCAACAGCCCACGATAGGGAAGAAAACATGAGGGAGACTCCCAGTGCGGGAACCCCAACCTCCCCCCCCTCTTTCACCCACCATTGAAATTAATCAGAGAGCAAATACACAATATTGGGAGCACCCACTTTAAACAGGATGTATCGATAGCTACGCAGTCCAAGTCCCACGGGGGGCATAGTGCACCCCCAGCAGCAGAAATGGCGCCCTGAGCGCACTCGACTCCCACAGGCAAACAGGATCAATGGTACAGGTCCCACCCGCCCCAAAATGCCGGACCGGGTTAGAAATCACAAAATGGAGCAGTCATGGCAGTCCAGGAATAACCAAAACCTCTCCAAAGTCACATGAAAAGATCAATCAGCCACCACCGATCGTAGTCCACGGGGTCCGCTGTCCTGTAGTCGATCCGCCGTGAGACACCAGAAAGTCTCCCAAGGGAGCAAGTCCGCAGTGTCGCCATCAGTAAGCCACCTCCATGTCGAGCCGCAGCCCCGCCGTGATAGCAGTAACATTTACCACAGAGGAAGTGACGGGCGAAGCTGGTGACGGCCACAATGGAACATCGGCTCAATAGTAATCAGGACTACTTCCCTCCATCACCAGAACGTAGGTCTGCGGCCTCTTGGGGATATACAGTCGCCATTCCCCAGCATCTAGTACACCCGGTCGCCGCCACAAGGTATAATCCATCAGGTCGCCACTGTTCAAACAAGCAGCGCCACGGCGCAGTACAGGCAGGCTTAGGAGTCTTCAGTCCCCTCCCGATCAAGATGGCGAATCGCCTGTGCATCAGCAATAAAGTAACACAGGGTGCCCTTCTCCCTACCACTGAGTATTGTTTGCGGGCCCCCCCAGCCCAAAAAGACACATTAGCATCGTGCCCTCGCCGGCGCCAATGAGCTGGAGATGAAATGGCAGTTCAATATGCAGGCATGCAACATACTCCAGATAGACAAGGAGCAGTTCCCAGAGTCCGGCAGCCAACAAAAGATCGCTGGGGGGGGAAGTAAGGGGGGGGAGAAGCAAGCAGCACAGGAGGATTGTGCATTGCACCTGTAGACGGCTTCGGCGGTGTCGAGGGTAGTTTCAGGCTCCTAGACGGGAGACCAGCGCCCCACAGGTCCATGTGTCCGTTGTTGTTGCGTTGGCGGTCGGGTGCAGCGAAACGCGAGGTCCCGGTCGCCGGCATCGGGCAGGCCGCCCTGCGCTGAGGAGCATATCTTCGTCCCCGGAGCCAGGAATTTCGCCGGAGTCGGACGCCTCCCCTCGGCGTCCCTTCCGACGCACGGAAGCTCCGCACTCTCACGGGGCAGACAAGCAGAGCAGGCGGTGAGGGGAGAAGGTCGGCGGAGCCGGGACTCGGTGCGGCCATCTTGGCCGCTGGCCCGGCTCCGCCCCCAGCAACACGTTTTCAATAAAAGAAGAGGAATAGATTAACTTAGTTTGGGTAAGCATACATATTTTTAAGAAATGGGAGCTAATATAAAGAAATATGAAACCGGGTCAGAAAGGTTATAACCTGTAAAATTAGTGTATTTTCGCTTTTGCATATTGGAACTACCCTGAGATGGAGTAGGGCAATGTTCCCATTGAGTATAATTAAAAAGGGGACACTGTCCATTAGTACTATGCAGAAAATGATGTCCATAGTGTTGGTAACAAAATAACTCAGCATAGTTAGCAGAATTAAAATATAAACTTTCTGTATCAAAGTGTAATATTGTAACTACAAAAAAAACAAGAATTCACAGCATTGCCATCCCAATCATCTGACTGTAACCCAGGTATAATCACATCACCCATAGAAAAACAGAATACATATGGTATCTGTAGGACCATATACATTGAATGGTACTTTATCAGATACAATTCCATCAGAGACTGGGACTGCTGAGATGTTAATAAGGGACTGGTCTCTTTTCATGTGGGTCCAACACATCGTTGACCGATATAAATTTGGAGTGCTCGGGAAAGGAGTGGCCATTAAACAGAAGGAAGAAAGCAATCATGAATCCAATTCACATGAACAGGAACACCATGGAAAAACACGATCCAGATATTTGTCCAAGGGGGAACCAAATAAGTGCGCTTCAACCAAGAGATAAGAATGCAAATCCTGGCAGTTGTCGGGTAGAGGACTGTAGACAAATGAGAACTGTTCGAAGAAAAATTATCCTGATCGATAAAGTAACCAGAAGAATTCAGCTGAAACAGCGGAGGCTGAGAGTCTGGACCTAGAGGCATGTAGGTCCACAGGGCTCTCAACAGGTGGATCACAATAGAGGATTTCCATTGTAGAATGTGAGGAAGGCAAAACTGATACTTGGTCAACTGTAGACTTGACATTCCCCTCTGGCAGCTGGGGAGAATCAGAACGAACGAGGCTCACAGGCTGTAAAGGAATATCCGGTTGTGAGACACTCCTTGGCATACTATTAAGAATTGGGCATATGATGTAACTTGACATGTTTAATTGAGTCCAAGCGATTTCCTTTGTATCCAGGTAGTAGAGGTAAAATCAAAGTTTGGATGTCCTTAAGACAAAGCACAGAGACAGGAGCACAGTACGAGGCAGGAGCACAGTACGAGGGTCCAAATTCTCTCTTGATCTACTTTTTCACAAACCAGATCACCAACTTTATAGAGCCAGCCAGAAACAGGAATCAGAACTGCTGCATCCGCCGGTGAGATTGTGGGCAAATGTGTTTTTGCCAGAGCGTCACAACTGTTTTGTAGATCCTGTAATACAGCACAGTGGTTATCTACGCCAAATGTAGCAGCAGCTGCTACAATGTCTAGACCCCCGAGGCCTGGAACAGACATCTTAATGCCAAAGAGCATTTTTTACGGGGTCCGCCCACCCAAAGATCTTTGAGGGAGTTTATTAAGTGCATGTTGAACCCCACAGAGGTAAGTTAACCAGCCACAGGCCGTACCTTAAAATCCTTGATGTTAAAGACGGCTTTAAGTCATGGTTCATCTGCTCCACAACAGAGAGAAAAATGCACCTGCACTCCCATGGACTTCATCGCATCACGGTATGCCTCAGAGGCGAAATCTGGATCTTGGTCTGAATGAAAAGTTTCAGTGGCATAATTCCAGACAAAAGATATGCAAATCTTTTATAACAGTACGAGCGTCAACAGAGCGCTGCGACCAAACCCAGAGGAACCTAGTGCAAGATTCCACTGAAACCAAAATATATTTGAAAGCATTATCAGAAGTTAAGGCACCACAATGATCAAGATAAATACACTTGAAAGTATGGGTAGAAATGAATAGATGAGTCTGAGGTGGACGCATGACAGTAGAACTCTTAATTTGTTGACAAACATCACAACAATCACAACAATGTCCATATTTACAAGTCTGCTGGTATAAATCACGCCACCAATAGCGCTGCTGTAAGAGAGAACCTGTAGTTGACACTCCTGCAGGAGCAGAAGCCAAGCCTTCAAGGGAGGCCAATATGGGAGATAGTCTGTGGTCATTGTTGGGAATCAAGCAGCACCAACTGTAGAAATAATTACAAATGGGACTTTTTCAGAAGTTACTTGGTAAGTATAATGCGAAGGGAAACCCAGCGAAAAAGGAGTATCCTTCTTAGAAGCGGCTATTGCCGCCAAAATGTAATTGTCAATTTTATTCATGGACCTAGTAACTGCTGCTACATTAGCTGTGGCCCATTGTATCCAATGAGGATGCAGAGTTTTATAGTTAGAACCACTAGCTTTAGTGACCTCCTCTCAGGCAGGCACGGGAGAAACGACAAAAATATGTTTACCTTGTGCAAGTGGGCATTCTTTTAAGAATCGCCATCGGCACAGCAGTTAGAATTTTCTCAGCAGAAGAGAATCACATCTTTGCAGGAGTGTACAGATGTTATTTATAGGAAATGGGAACTGTGCAACCCTCATTAAAAGTCACATAAGTGAAACTGATTGATCCGGGTAAAATCCAAATGACCAAATTGGTAGTATTTAATCTAATTTGTAAATATTGTGTTGCAACCAAATCTGATTGTAATGTACGCATGTAAGAAACTGGCTCTATATATACTGTGTTCAAATACTGGGAGTTAAGAGGGATTTTTAAGGACTAGGTCGCCCTCCACTCATTCAATCACAAATCACAAAAACCTAGTCCAAGAGGCAATAATTTTTTTATAAATCTATGGGCATACTTGGATTTGTCAAAAGATCATTCCAATCACACTCCTAAATGTAGAAGTAGGTGTCGTGCTCAAGATACTTGCCAAAAAAGTAATAAAAATAGCCACTCTCTGATAAGTCTGACACTAGACAACACAGTACAAACATTCACTAGAAAGACGACATTTGAAAAAATGTGTGAATAGCTAGAGGACACAGTGAGCTGAAAGCGAATCGATAGGTAGTATTCGCTTCTCTCCTTTTTAAGTATATATGTTTACTGTGGCAGACAAGAGGATACAAATAAAAAGGTGCTTGTTTCTTGTTTGCATAGTATTTGTTGCGTTATATGTTGAACGTTGTTAGTCCTTGTCACATATAAGTTTGTGTACACTGCACTATTCACTGTCTTTTTACTTTTGGGAGTCGGACACGTTTGCGTTAAGCTAGTTGACACCGATGATGAGAACAGGGCTAACCTGGTGAGTACCAACCAGGAGCCCCATTGGTGGTGCGCCCGTGAGGTGTCCTCTAGCTATTCACACATTTTTTCAAATGTCGTCTTTCTAGTGAATGTTTGTACTGTGTTGTCTAGTGTCAGACTTATCAGAGAGTGGCTATTTTTATTACTTTTTTGGCAAGTATCTTGAGCACGACACCTACTTCTACATTTAGGAGTGTGATTGGAATGATCTTTTGACAAATCCAAGTATGCCCATAGATTTATAAAAAAATCATTGCCTCTTGGACTAGGTTTTTGTCTATATATACTGTACCAAAGTGAGGTACAGTGTGTATAGAGTCCAAGGGTATCCAGAGGTTTGGCAGAGGTTACATTTAGATAGAACCTTACTCTCTAAAGTGGTAGCTTGGTCGAGCAGTAAGGCAGTATCAGAGGACAGTGTTAAGCATTTGATGTGCACACTCAGTCAGCAAATGAATTTACACACTGAACGCTAGGCCAATGGTTTTGTATAAAAACATATACTGTTGTTTTATTTCTAGAACCAAGCAAGCCTGGCACAGGTAAGCATAAAAATACTTTGCAGTAGTAGGTTACTTGTGTGAACACAGTTCAAAATGGTAGTATAACTTGTACTGGTCTTGGTCACAGTTTCAAGTAAGCAGTTTGCAACACTTTGCAGGTATGGTACATTTGAATGACTGGGCTTTTCAAGTAAAATGCAGTTAATTACTTTTCAGATTATTTTTGCTAACACAGGGCTGGATCCTAGATTCAGCACTGGGAAATTTACTGAAAACAGGTGAGTAAATACCTTTTAGTTAGAGGTACGATTTTTAAAGAATGTTATTGCATTTCAAAAGTTGACACTTAGAAACTTTTTCACATAGAATCACCAATATTATCCTATGGGAGGAAATTCACTTATGTTAACAATACTTTTTCTTACTCAGTGCTGGATACCTAGATTCATAACTGGGACATTTCCTGAAAACAGTTGAGAAAATGTGATTTGGTTATTCAGATGATTTTTAAGGAATATTTTTAGTTTTCAAAAGTCAACACTAAAAAACTTTTTGGGAGAAAAAGTGTCAATGTTATTCTATGAGGAAAAATAGGTTATCGGTTTCCAGGTAGGTGATTGGTCTTTGGAGTTAGGGTCCTGGGGTTAGACTCAGGGTTCTCCCTGGGTCAGTGATGCACTGTTGTTGAACCCTCAGTGGCCCTCGAACGGCCGGGTGCAGAGTGTTGAGGCCCAATGTTATCCTTTGGAGGATAGGGGGACCCCGGTTGGTGGCTGCTGGCAAGCAGGCCACGGGATTGTGAGAGCAAGGCTCCTAGGGCTAAACAACGGGGCAAGTAGGGGACCACGTTAGCACAAAAGGCTCACCCTCAGTGGCCGTGTGCAGAGTGCTGTTTTTAGGTTGGGTGCCCTGTTGATTTCAAAGGAGATTCTCCGGGACAAAGAAATACTGCAGGCTCTGGAACGAGTATCTTCTAGGAGCGACCATCACTTCGAGGGGTAAGTAGGGATGTAGAGGGTTGGTTAGGCACCGCCGGGTTGGGCACACAAGGCCGTGAGGTGTCGGGTGGAGGGGTGCCTTGGAACGTCGGATTTTCTTACCCGCTCTGGTCGCGGTAGGGGGTCCTCTGGATTGAGGCGACAGGCATCGTCTGGAGGCTTGAGACAGGTCAGGGGTCGCTGGATATGGGGTCAGGATCGCCAGGGGGACCTCCTTGTGGTGTTTTTCCACTCAAACTCGGGCCGGGCTCGGCGGGTGCAGAGAGGGCTGGATTTGCGGTTTCTAGCTGGCACAAGAAGCTGCAGTTCAAACACGTCCAGTGTTCACAGGAGAAACAGCTTGGAAGGTGAATGCAGGCAGGTCCTCCGGGGATTTTGAGGTTGCTGGCTGCTGGACACGCCGTGCACACCTTTCTTCCTCACTTGTGTTTCCCGCTGATTCTCCCACCGAAAGTGGGGGGGGGGGTAGAACCAGCGGGGACCAGTTGCTGAAAGCGGCAAATGGTCTGGAGAGGCTCACAAAGGCAGCATGCCTTTGAAGCTTCCCCTTTGTGAACCCTGCCCATCCTGAGGAAGGAGACTTGGCGCCGTGTCCCAGGATGTCCATTGTTTCAGGCCCCCGAAAGCAGCAAGCTCCCCACCCAGGTGTCCAGAAATATGTCTGGCGGTGGCAGCCCAAGCAGCCACTCAGTCAGGTCACTAGGAGTTGGTTGAGTTTTAAGGGGCATCTCTAAGATGCCCTCGCCCTCTGTTGTGCATTTTATATTAAATCCCACACTGGCATCAGTGTGAGTTTAATGTGCTAAGAAGTTTGATACCAAACTTCCCAGTCTTCATTGTAGCCATTATGGTGCTGTGGAGTTCGTAATGACAAACTCCCAGCACCATATACTCTTAATGGCAGCACTGCACTTACAGTGCCCAGGAATGGACCTGGGCACTGTAGGGGTTCAGGACTCCTGCACCTGTACCCTCATCACTGGCATAGGGCACCCAGCTAGAGGGGTGACTGATGTATGCTAGGGCAGTGGTTTGTAGGCATGGCACACAGGGATGTGTGCCATGTCGCCTCTTCACTTTGTTCTGCACCAAGGCACACAGCCTGCAAAGGCAATGAGTGAGTGTCAGGGTACAGGGCCTCTAAGGGTGGCACAATAAGTGCTGCAGCCCTTAGAGGCCTTCTCTGGTCACAGTTCCCTGGGTACCTGTGGTACCATTTACCAGGGCTGACATGTGGCCAGGGATGCCATTTGGGTTAGTTTTGGGGAAAGAACACAGGCCCTGGGAACATGATTGGCAGGGACCCAGGGTACACCAAGAAAAAGTGCACCAGTAGTCTAGCAAAAAGGGGGATTACTGCAACAGAAACTCACTTTCCTACAAAACAACACTGCAGTGTGTTCTGTAAGCCAAGAGGAAGCAGAAAAGGAAGAGTGTATCAACACGTAGAGTGGCTTGATACACTGAGTATAGTCAGGGAAGTCAGTTCTGCCAACATTTAAAAAACCCTGCAGAATTTAATTTTTTAAGGGTAGTTGGAGGTAGCAATTGAGCACACTTCTTCAGGAAGTGGGATGCTAATCCACTACCCTCATCTGTTAGTTCACAGCCAAGAAAAAGAACAGGCAAAAGGCTATATGTCATTTAGCAAAGTTGAATTTGTACCCTAAGGTGGCGAAACGAGTGATGATGTGATCCACTCACGCAAGATGAGGATTCATCGTCAGTCAGGTAACTGTCATCGACATAAGAAAAAGCATCCGGCTCAATTTCATTAAAAAAGGACAAAATACGTGCAACAAAAATCCAGGGCTATTCTCATACCCCTTACGTAATCTTGCATAACACCTCTGAGAACCGAGAGGGCTGAATGCAGATAAGACACGGCTCATTGGAGCCAAATTGTGACTGAAAAATTCCTGTAAAATATCTAAAGTAGTTTTTTTTTCAAATTTGTTTTATTGATTATCATTGCTTTAAACACACCACAGTAGACCAACCTATTCCCAGGTGGCCACCTCTTATACCCACACCATACCGCCCCCCAGCCTTGTTCGGGGAGCTGCTTGTACTACATGGTAGTCTAATGTGTCCAGGAGTGCGAGTAGTGGTAGAACTTTTACTAATGAAGAACGCAATTACCTCCACCACAAACAACCCCCCGACCCTTCCCCCCTGCTCTCCCCAACCCCCCTCTCCGGTGTGTCGCCCCTTCTTCCTTGGCGTATCACAGAGAGCCTATTTATGTGGAAGCTAACTCGAGGAGCTGGGCCCCTTGGCGAAATCATCTGTGAGTCGCAGCACCCTGAGGTATTTTGGACAGGTAAGTTCATTGAATTCCCCAGCTAGAAGAGAGATGAACGGTTGCCATGTGGTGGTGAAGGAATCTGGTGTCTGGGTAAGCGTCGCCTGTATCCGCTCCATCCTGATTATATACCAAAGCCGATGGAGCCAACCCACATGTGTAGGATTCCTCGTGGTACCACAGAAGGAGAGTATGTGCTGTGTCGCCGCTCCTACTGCCAACCCCATTTGTCTTCCCCTGATCGATTTAAGTGGAAATGTTAAGGCGTTGGGGAGGCCTTGTAATGTGTAGGCTGGGAAGCAAGGAATTTCTGTCTCGAAGTGAGTGCCAATGTCGTGAAGTACCTCTTTCCGGTAGTCCAACACTCCCTCACACTCCCACAACAGATGTGTCAGTCCCCCCACCTTACCACACCCTCTCCAGCATGCGGAACTGCGGCTTGGGTTACTCTGATGCAGCCTTGCCGGTGTGAGGTGCCAATAATATGCGATCTTAACTGCCGACTCCCTGCTAGCCATGTTTCTGGCGGTGTGGTGGGCCCTATTATAAATGTCCTGCCATTCTTTATCTGTCAGGGTTCCTCCGAGCTCTGCTTCCCAGCGCCTTTGACCAGCGGAGCGCAGGGTAGACGGGAGCAGGCTTAGCATTTTATACAGATCCGTGATCACCTGCCTGTCTGACTTTTTCGTGATGAGCCATTTCTCGTATGCTGTCAGCCCCAGACTCACCAGCAGTAATGTGTCTCCCTGTGTGAGCCAATGGCAGATCTGGAAGTACTGGAACCGTTGTGGCGCTATCATGGTAAACATCTCCTTCAAGGTGTAAAGCGGGATAAAGCCATCTACATCAAACAGATGACCGGCCGACTTGCATTCCGATGCACACCATTGGCGAAACGCCCCAAGGTCCATCCCGGGAGGAAAGACCGGATTGTCGAGTAGTGGCGTCATTGGCGAAGGGAAAGTGGTGAGACCTCTATTGACTGCCACCGCATCCCACACTTTGAGTAGTGTACGGGTGATAGGTGATTTCTTGAGATAGGACGCCCTGTCCGCACGTTGCAGGAAGGGGACCTTCCACAGTGACATATCTAAAGTAGTTTTAAACTTTTTATGCACAACATTAGTAATTAGTGCCGTAGCATGCGTGGTTTATATGGCAAAGGTACGGGTATGGCTATTCAAATGTCTGTAATCTAAAACAATGCGATATGAGGGATGTACGACAGTACAACGCAATCATTTTGATCGCGGTACTTTACATCGTGGTTTTCACAACGCAAGTCGTTACAACGACTTGCGTTGAAGGGAGCTGGATTGAGGATTAATATGATTTTCTATTCCAACTCCAGCCCAAGTAACAGTAGGGAAGGTGTTTGAAAAGAAAATCAAACTATTCCTTAACCAAGAGCGCCATCCAGCACAAGTCGTAGTAATGACTTGTGTTGTAATGGCTGCGTGGTAAAGGTCGTGTGGTGTAAAACCGCGTTGTAAACGATGTTTCCCAATATGAACCATCAATCAATCAATCAATGAACTTGTAAAGCGCGCTACTTTCCCGTGAGGGTCTCAAGGCACTGAGGGGGGTGGGAGGGGGCTGCTACTGCTCGGAGAGCCAGGTCTTGAGGAGTCTCCTGAAGGTGAGCAGGTCTTGGGTCTGCCGCAGATGGGTGGGGAGGGTGTTCCAGGTCTTCGCGGCGAGGAAGGAGAAGGATCTGCCGCCGGAGGTTGTGCGTTGGATGCGCAGGACGGCGGCAAGGGTGAGGCTGGCGGAGCGGAGCTGGCGGGCGGGGGTGTGGAAGTTGAGTCTGTTGTTCAGGTAGGCTGGTCCGGTGTTGTGGAGTGCTTTGTGTGCGTGGGTGAGGAGCTTAAAGGTAATACTCTTGTTGACGGGGAGCCAGTGCAGGTCTCTTAGGTGGGAGGTGATGTGGCTGCGGCGGGGGACGTTGAGGATCAGTCGGGCGGAGGCGTTTTGGATGCGTTGTAGTCGTCGCTGGTGTTTTGCCAGGATCCCTGGATAGAGTGTGTTGCCGTAGTCCAGTCTGCTGCTGACGAGGGCTTGGGTCACTGTTCTTCTTGTTTTGGTCGCGATCCATTTGTAGATCCTGCGAAGCATGCGGAGGGTGTTGTAGCAGGAGGAGGAGATGTCGTTGACCTGCTTTGACATGGAGAGGGAGGAGTCGAGGATGAATCCTAGGTTGCGTGCGTGGTCCGTGGGTGTTGGAGCTGCTACCAGTGTGGCCGGCCACCAGGAGTTGTCCCACGCAGAAGGTGTGGGACCTAGGATGAGGACCTCCGTCTTGTCCGAGTTCAGTTTCAGACGGCTGCTCCTCATCCACTCGGCAACGGGCTTCATTCCCTCGTGGAGGTTGGTTTTGGCGGTGTGCGGGTCCTTGATGAGGGAGAGGATGAGTTGGGTGTCGTTGGCGTATGAGATGATGTTCAGGTCGTGCTGGCGGGCCACTTGTGCAAGGGGGGCCATGCAGACGTTGAACAGGGTCGGGCTGAGGGATGAGCCCTGGGATACGCCGCAGATGATGTCGGAGGCTTCAGATCGGAAGGGTGGGAGGCGGACTCTCTGGGTTCTGCCGGCGAGGAAGGACGTGGTCCAGTCCAGGGCCTTCTGCTGGATTCCGTCTTCTTGGAGGCGTGTTTTTAGTGTGCGGTGGCAGACCGTGTCGAAAGCGTCTGACAGGTCCAGGAGGATGAGGGCTTAGGTTTCGCGATTGTCTAGCTGGCGCCTGATGTCGTCTGTGGCAGCGATGAGGGCAGTCTCGGTGCTGTGGTTGCGTCTGAATCCAGATTGGGATGGGTCCAGGATGTTGTTGTCCTCGAGGTGGCGGGTCATCTGGCCATCAGGTTTTACAATTGGAAAAAGAGGATTAAACATCACAGTATCACAGGGTTCAATCACACCCTGGTATTCCAATTAAGTGCACATCTTCTGAGACTGATGCTTTTGCCTCAGGTTTAATTGGATATTGAGTTTGAGGCTGAAGAGTTGAGCAAACAAGCACAACATGAAAAGGTGAATCCTTATCCCAACCCACCTGGTTGCGGTATAAGGCAGTAGCTAAAGCAAGAACCCACTTCGATGCATGAGCATGTTTAGTTTCTTCTGGGACATATAGCGAAAAAGAAGCAATAATCACCTCTCCGTCTCGCTGACAAGCAAGAACAAATGAAGGAGGCCAATCCACCACCCCTAGTAAAATGTCATAAGAATATGTCAAGTTGATGTATGCTGAGGCTCAAGCCCTCATCATCACTCTACTCAAAAAAGATAAATCTTCCACCTCGTGCGAGTAGTCCCGCCCTTTATCGTTTATACATTTGGACGCCAACATACTTGCAAAAATCATTGCCATTAAATTAGAGCCCCTATTGCCCACCATAGTTTTACGGAATCAATCCGGCTTTGTCCCTGACCACTCAACGACTAATAATCTATGCACGATATTCGCCATGTTCCATGTTTTAAATCCTGAACTCCCAGCAGCAGCAGTCATGCTGGATGCCGCCAAGGTATTCGACTCCATTGAATGGAGGTATATGTTTCATGTTTTATGCAGAATAGGGTTCCCCAACGTCTTGATGCAGTGGTTGCAGGTTCTGTATCATGACACATAAAGCGCAGCACCCGTCAGTGGTGCCCCTTATCCCCCCTTTTGTTTGCCATACGGATGGAACCGCTTGCCTGTATAATTCGCAGCGGCATAGACACACTGCACTTAATTTTAATCAGTGACCCGTCGGCATATCCATGTATGCAGACGACATGGTTCTTTTTATCCGCAATCCGCAAATTCATCTATCTTCGGTGCTTCGAGAATACATCCGGTTTGGCCTGTTTTCTGGTTTGACTATAAACGGGCATAAATCAGTGATAATTCCACTCACACTGTGCACACCCCCCCCCCCCCAATGGAATATCCACTCATCTGGACAACTGACCCGGTAAATTATCTAGGGATCTGGATGCATTGTGATCCAGCAACGGTAATAAGGGAAAACTATGGGAAAGCATACACTGCCTTAGTGAGTCAGGTGGAGAGATGGACTTTTCTTCCCCTATCACTAGCAGATCGCACTGCAGTAATCAAGATGGTCATTCTTCCCCGTTTTTTGTATTTATTTTGCAACATTCCCATCAGCTTGACCAAACATTTTTTCTCTACACTCAAATCACAACTTCTTATGCTCATATGGGGTGGTAAGTAGGCCAGGGTCAGCTGGGCTACACTCACACTCCCATTTGCTCAGGGGGGTTTTGGGGCCGCAGACCTGTACATTTATCATTTATGCACGCAGTCTCAACACACCTATTATTGGTTTCGACCACATGCCTTCACCCTGCATGTCAGTACGTTCATGGATTGTCGTGGTAGTTTATGTAAGTTTAAAAAACATGTAGAAGCAAACAATTCACCTCAAAACAATTCTGATTGTATTCAATAAAGAAAAAGATTTATAATTTCATACACAATACATTCCTTGAATGCTCTTATGATTCAAAGCATCAATATTATTCCATGCATCAACTTTGATGTAAACCTAGTGCATGTAATGTTTACAGTGCTCACAATGTGATAGAGAAAAGGAAAGTGTTTGGGGTCATGGGGGTTAGTAGATGAGTGAGGGACAGTGTAAAGGTATAGTGACAATGGCACAATTGCAATCATATACAAGAAAACCTTCACAGCCTAGTATTGGTCCATAGTGCCCCTATATCCATAACACATAGGTACATGTTAATTCTCCTGTTCAATTCCTATGGGTTTGGTGGTGTATGGTAGTCTACGTTTCGACCCCTGTTGAAGAGAGGGTGGTTTGTTCCTCAGTGTGGGGTCTTCATCAGGACGCGGTTGTGTGTGGAGCACTTGTGGTAGGATGAGACATTCAATGGATGATCCTAGTGGGCACTCAATAGCTCCTAACGATTTTGCTGAACAACAGTAGTATGGGGTAGTCAATCTCCAGATGGGCATTGCAAGTAGTCAACGCAACAGGGTCTCACTCATATAGATACTGGGACTGGCAAGTGGAGGATGGTGACTCACACCCGACTCCGTTGACAGGAATCAACACCCATACGCACAAAGGAGCCCCCAAAACAGAAATAAAAACCATTGATACCACAGCGGCGGCATAGCAGGCGATTGGCAAGCTAGCAGATAAACTCCCTCTATACGCGCTGGCTATGCCGCTATGCGGCACTGTCTGTTACACGTGAACCTGGTCCACTGAAAACACTACGGGAGGTGCGGATAACACACACGTGGGATTTATTCCCGGCTGGTACATATTTAGATGACGAGGACATGGGATTTGTCGCCAACCCTACTCCGCTTTTCCTATATACAGGGTATCGCTTAAAGAGGGCCATTAAAAGCCACTACCCGTCCTTCCCTGCTGAACCTTCAGCTCTTCTATCTCTACAGCTATTGATAGTAGCTCCCTCAAAAAAAAAAAAACTGATCACTAAACTATATAAAACAGTACAAGAGGAGATGGTACGTACAGAGGATAACAGTTTAGGGAGATGGAATTCCATATTAGACCCCCATCTCACGCTGAAGGACTGGGAACATATATGCATGTTGACCGGCAAGTTGTCTCCGAATGGTAACTTGCGGATACTCCGCTTTAAGTTTATTCATCAAACATATCATACCCCTATCAAGCTGCACCGAATGGGGCTCAGGGAATCAGCACAGGGCAAAAGGTGCAGACATGGAGAGGCCGATTTCCTCCATCTTGCTTGGGGCTGTAGACCAGTTTTCAAATTCTGGGAAGAGGTGCTCAGCAAATTACACACCATGATGGGGTCCCTTCTCCCATGCACACCACTTACATGTCTACTCCACCATGTGCCCAAGCTGAAGGGTGTGCAGGGTAGATTTGTGCCGATAGCTCTGTTGAAGGCAAAAAGACGTGTAGCGATCACATAAAACAGCAAGCTCATTCCTACAATAGATGTCTGGGTCAAAGACTTGGTTTATTGTCAGGAAACCCTAGAATTATATGCTGAGGAACTGCCTGTAACTTCTCGCCCTAAGGATATATGGGAGCCGCTGAAGCAATATCTAATGCACCAAGCTAGAGAACCTGACGCATCGCCTTGAGTCAGTACTGTATTGTTGTCGGTATATATGAATGTGACCAACTATGGTACACACTGTGACATGACCTGTCTCTCTATGTTTTACAGACCATGTAAGATATATTGCAGCCGTTAACTTGTCGTTATTGTTTTTACCACCGTTGAGGAGACATGTATTTGATTGTTTCTGATGCTTTCTGTCTGCACATGCTATAAAACTCCAATAAAGAACTTTAAAAAAAAAAAATATATATATATATATATATATATATATATATATATATATATATATATATATATATATATATATAGAAACAAGGCTCCTCCTCAGCACGCTCTGCGCTCGCAGACACCGCTTCCACGCCAGCAGAATGAGGGACGGACCAGCAAAAGTCAGCAAGATGTTATTTATTTAACTAATCCCACAGAACCAGCGACGCTTTTCGGGCAAAGGTGCCCTTGTTCACGCTGCGTGGAAGAGCCTTGTTTCCACATGTGAACGGAAGTTGATTTGCTTCCGTAACGGACCCCTTCACTGTAAGCCAACAGCCGCCATCAAATCGATATATATATATATATATATATATATATATATATATATATATATATATATATATATATATATATATATATATCAGGCGCGCAACACCCATTGGGCTCACCGGGCTTCAGCCCCCCCGTCGCCTCCTCTGCCCGGGCTAAGATGACACGCACTGAAATGGTGCAGGAAGGCTGCGCATGTGATCCGAGAATGTGATTGTTTTAATGCTTTCTGAGAGGCCCAGCAGCCCGAGCCAGACAGCGAGCCTCTGAAAAGTTTCAGCGAGTGAAAAGTTTCAGTGAGTGAACCGACCCCCCTGCCCTGACCTCTTGTGTTTCCTTTAGAGTGGCGCAGAGGTGAAATCCTTGCCTGAAGGCAGGGATTTCACCTAAGCACTTGATGGGTTGTGAGCATGTGGTGTGAAGATGTGCACAGCAGGGGGAAGGCATGGCCAGTTAAGGTGATGCTTTTCCTTTGTAAAGGAATTTCTGCTGGCATCTGAGCCCAGGGTGTGCTGTCTGTGCACTTCTATAGATGTGTATTCCATACAAGTGCACAGACAGCAAACCCCGGGCTATGGCGCCAGCAGGAATTAATTTACAAAGGAAAAGCTTCACCTGCACTGGCCATCCCTTTCCCCCTGATGTCTGTGCATTTGACCCACATTGATCTACACAGTGAGACCTTCGGGAGGGGCTGGATGCCAGGACACAGTGCTGCTGATCAGCCAGACTCCACAGTATAGTATCAGAAGAGCAGGCAGCAGTTTTTTGTGTAAGTTCCAGTAACTTTAATGCATTTTTCAGCACAGCATTACCTACTGCCTGCATATCAAGGTTACTGTGAATGTTGTTCTTGACTTACATACATAGAAACGTCAAAGAGGACAGTCCCCTCCAAATATGCAAATGTAGTGTAAGTTTGTAGTGTTCCTTTTTTTTGGGGTGCTAGTGGGTAATTTTAGAGTTCAGGGTGGGTATGGGTTATGGGGTGCCAGGGGGGAATTTATGGTTCAGGGTGGGTATGGGTTATGGGGTGCCGGGGGAATTTATGGTTCAGCATAAGTATGGGTTTTGGGGTGCCAGGGGTAATTTTAGGGTTTAGGGCAGGTGTGGGTTTTCGGATGTCAGGGGGCTATTTTAGGGTTCAGGGTGGGTATGGGGTGCCAGGGGACATTTTAGGGTTCCGCGTGGGTATGTGTTTTGGTGTGCCAGGGGTAATTTTAGGTTTCAGGGCAGGTGTGGGTTTTGGGGTGTCAGGGGCAATTTTAGGGTTCAGGGTGGGTATGGGTTATGGGGTGCCAGCGGGGAATTTATGGTTCAGGGTGGGTATGGGTTATGAGGTGCCGGGGGGAATTTATGGTTCTGCATGGGTATGGGGTTTGGGGTGCCAGGGGTAATTTTAAGGTACAGGGTGGGTGTGGGTTTTGGGGTGCCATGGGATTAATTTTAGGGTTCAGCGTGGGTATGTGTTTTGGTGTGCCAGGGGTAATTTTAGGTTTCAGGGCAGGTGTGGGTTTTGGGGTGTCAGGGGCAATTTTAGTGTTCAGGGTGGGTATGGGTTATGGGGTGCCAGATGGGAATTTATGGTTCAGCATGGGTATGGGTTTTGGGGTGCCTGGGGTAATTTTAAGGTTCAGGGTGGGTTTGGGTTTTGGGGGGCAAGGGGGAATTTATGGTTCAGCATGGGTATGGTTTCTGGGGTCCCAGGGGTAATTTAAGGTTCAGGGCGGGTATGGGTTTTGGGGCTCCAGGGGGGTAATTTTTGGGTTCAGGGTGATATTGGGTTTTGGGGTGCCAGGGGGTAATTTTAGGGTGTGGGGTGGGTATGGGTTTTGCGGTGCCGGGGAGGGATAATTTTAGGGATAGGATGGGTATGGGTTTTGGGGTGCCAGGGGTAATTATAGATTTCAGGGCGGGTATGGGTTTTAGGGTGTGAGGGGGTTAATTTTAGGGTTCCGCGTGGGTATGTGTTTTGGTGTGCCAGGGGTAATTTTACGATTCAGGGTGAGTATGGGTTTTGGGGGGCAATGCATCAAACTAACAAAAATGTGTGCTTTAATTGTTGTCCAGTTTCAAATGCAGAATTCACCACATTTTTTTCTCAGCTTGACCTGAGCATTAACCGATCCTGATTATTTGCCATTTTAGCTCCGCCCCATTGATTTACATTAGCCACGCCCCTTCATCTGCCATGTTAGCCCCCCCGAAATTAAGACCTAGTTGCACCCCTGATATATATATATATATATATATATATATATATATATATATATATATATATATATATATATATATATATATATATATATAAACAAATCCCAGCCGCTCTCGACACGGCTTCTGTTGGGTGCGGACCTCTTTCTCCCTCCAACTTTAACTCCTTAATCCAGGAATTAGGACGCCATCACACATAGTATAGTGAGCAGTGCAGTTTTAATGTTCTGCCATTTGACAAGCAAGTGCTCTCCCTGACGCGTTTCGCTCTGCACGCAGAGCTTGACATACATATATATAAATATATATATATATATATATATGCAAAAAAGAAGGAGAGAACTCTGGGTAGTTCTCAAGTTTAGGTGAAAAGCAGCCCCTGTTAGAGCACTCTCAACACCAGCGACACTCTAGATCTCCTCACCTCAAATGTCTGTTTTCTATCAAAGTTTTTAAGCATAGGATTAGCACAGTGCTATCCTCACCGAGATAGAAAATGACAAAGGGCCAGATGTATCAAGGCTTTTGCGACTCGCAAAGGCTGAAAATCGCAGATTTTCGGCCTTTGCGACTCGCAAACGGCCGTTTTGCGATATTTCACATGTATGAAATAATCGCAATTTATTTAATCGCAATTATTTGCGATTCCTTCTTTTGCATAGCATTTAAGGAATCGCAAATTTTGCGATTCCTTAAATGATATGTATGACACATTTTTGGTGTGCGAATTTGTGTAAAAAAATCGCATTTTACCATCAACTTGTAGTTGGTGGTAAATTGCGATTTTGTACAAAAATGCCCTAATTGGCATTTGTAAGGGTGGCATGTGACACTCATACATGCCCATAGGGCATGTATGTGTGCCACATGCACACACATGTAGATTTGAGGGGTGCAGCAGGGTGTCTTTGAGACACCCCTGCACCCTTGAAATAATTCTCAAATTGCGATTAGCAAATTGCGAATTCGCAATTTGAGAATTACTGCACAATCATTCCTATGGGCCTCCTGGCCCATAGAAATGAATGGGAAAATTATTCCTTAATTGCGATTAGCAATTTGCTAATCGCAATTAAGGAATTGTAAGGAATCGCTAAAAAATAGCGAAATTCTACATACATACCATTTTGCACTTCTCAAATAGCGATTCCTTAACAATCGCTATTAGAGAAGTGCAAAATGGTTTCTTGATACATCTGCCCCAAAGTCTTTTGCAATTTATACAGCAAAGTCTTTAAGCATAGGACTAGTACAGTGCTGCCCTTACAGAGCTGTAAAATTACTAAAGCCATTTATTACTCCAGGCACAATATTACAGCTTTGAATTAGTGAAATACCAACTCAAGCCAACCTGAAATGAGTAAAAGCAACCCCTGACACTGTGTTTCGCTCTAATTAGAGCTCTTCAGAGAGGTATAGCTTTGTCCAGACACAAGGGAGCACCCAGTATTAAGTCAAAACAAAACACTTTCAGGCATAGAGTGACGCATAAATTATGCAAAAAAGAAGGAGAGAACTCTGGGTAGTTCTCAAGTTTAGGTGGAAAGCAGCCCCTGTTAGAGCACTCTCAACACCAGCGACACTCTAGATCTGCTCACCTCAAATGTCTGTTTTTCTATCAAAGTTTTTAAGCATAGGATTAGCACAGTGCTATCCTCACCGAGATAGAAAATGACAAAGTCTTTTGCAATTTATACAGCAAAGTCTTTAAGCATAGGACTAGTACAGTGCTGTCCTTGCAGAGCTGTAAAATTACTAAAGCCATTTATCACTCCAGGCACAATATTACAGCTTTGAATTCGTGAAATACCAACTCAAGCCAACCTGAAATGAGTAAAAGCAACCCCTGACACAGTGTTTCGCTCTAATTAGATCTCTTCAGAGAGGTATAGCTTTGTCCAGATACAAGGGAGCACCCAGCATTAAGTCAAAACAAAACCCTTTCAGGCATAGAGTGATGCATAAATTATGCAAAAAAGAAGGAGAGAACTCTGGGTAGTTCTCAAGTTTAGGTGGAAAGCAGCCCCTGTTAGAGCACTCTCAACACCAGCGACACTCTAGATCTGCTCACCTCAAATGTCTGTTTTTCTATCAAAGTTTTTAAGCATAGGATTAGCCCAGTGCTATCCTCGCCGAGATAGAAAATGACAAAGTCTTTTGCAATTTATACAGCAAAGTCTTTAAGCATAGGACTAGCACAGTGCTGTCCTTGCAGAGCTGTAAAATTACAAAAGCCATTTATCACTCCAGGCACAATATTACAGCTTTGAAATAGTGAAATACCAACTCAAGCCACCTTAAATGAGTAAAAGCAACCCCTGACACAGTGTTTCGCTCTAATTAGAGCTCTTCAGAGAGGTATAGCTTTGTCCAGACACAAGGGAGCACCCAGTATTAAGTCAAAACAAAACCCTTTCAGGCATAGAGTGACGCATAAATTATGCAAAAAAGAAGGAGAGAACTCTGGGTAGTTCTCAAGTTTAGGTGGAAAGCAGCCCCTGTTAGAGCACTCTCAACATCAGCGACACTCTAGATCTGCCCACCTCAAATGTCTGTTTTTCTATCAAAGTTTTTAAGCATAGGATTAGCACAGTGCTATCCTCGCTGAGATAGAAAATGACAAAGTCTTTTGCAATTTATACAGCAAAGTCTTTAAGCATAGGACTAGTACAGTGCTGTCTTTGCAGAGCTGTAAAATTACAAAAGCCATTTATCACTCCAGGCACAATATTACAGCTTTGAATTAGTGAAATACCAACTCAAGCCAACCTGAAATGAGTAAAAGCAACCCCTGGAACAGTGTTTCGCTCTAATTAGAGCTCTTCAGAGAGGTATAACTTTGTCCAGACACAAGGGAGCACCCAGTATTAAGTCAAAACAAAACCCTTTCAGGCATAGAGTGATGCATAAATTATGCGAAAAAGAAGGAGAGAACTCTGGGTAGTTCTCAAGTTTAGGTGGAAAGCAGCCCCTGTTAGAGCACTCTCAACACCAGCGAAACTCTAGATCTGCTCACCTCAAATGTCTGTTTTTCTATCAAAGTTTTTAAGCATAGGATTAGCACAGTGCTATCCTCGCCGAGATTGAAAATGACAAAGTCTTTTGTAATTTATACAGCAAAGTCTTTAAGAATGGGACTAGTACAGTGCTGTCCTTGCAGAGCTGTAAAATTACAAAAGCCATTTATCACTCCAGGCACAATATTACAGCTTTGAATTAGTGAAAACCAACTCAAGCCAACCTGAAATGAGTAAAAGCAACCCCTGACACAGTGTTTCGCTCTAATTAGAGCTCTTCAGAAAGGTATAGCTTTGTCCAGACACAAGGGAGCACCCAGTATTAAGTCAAAACAAAACCCTTTCAGTCATAGAGTGACACATAAATTATGCAAAAAAGAAGGAGAGAACTCTGGGTAGTTCTCAAGTTTAGGTGGAAAGCAGCCCCTGTTAGAGCACTCTCAACACCAGCGACACTCTAGATCTGCTCACCTCAAATTTCTGTTTTTCTATCAAAGTTTTTAAGCATAGGATTAGCACAGTGCTATCCTCACCGAGATAGAAAATGACAAAGTCTTTTGCAATTTATACAGCAAAGTCTTTAAGCATAGGACTAGTACAGTGCTGCCCTTACAGAGCTGTAAAATTACTAAAGCCATTTATTACTCCAGGCACAATATTACAGCTTTGAATTAGTGAAATACCAACTCAAGCCAACCTGAAAAGAGTAAAAGCAACCCCTGACACAGTGTTTCGCTCTAATTAGAGCTCTTCAGAGAGGTATAGCTTTGTCCAGACACAAGGGAGCACCCAGTATTAAGTCAAAACAAAACCCTTTCAGGCATAGAGTGACGCATAAATTATGCAAAAAAGAAGGAGAGAACTCTGGGTAGTTCTCAAGTTTAGGTGGAAAGCAGCCCCTGTTAGAGCACTCTCAACACCAGCGACACTCTAGATCTGCTCACCTCAAATGTCTGTTTTTCTATCAAAGTTTTTAAGCATAGGATTAGCACAGTGCTATCCTCGCTGAGATAGAAAATGACAAAGTCTTTTGCCATTTATACAGCAAAGTCTTTAAGCATAGGACTAGTACAGTGCTGTCCTTGCAGAGCTGTAAAATTACTAAAGCCATTTATCACTCCAGGCACAATATTACAGCTTTGAATTAGTGAAATACCAACTCAAGCCAACCTGAAATGAGTAAAAGCAACCCCTGACACAGTGTTTCGCTCTAATTAGAGCTCTTCAGAGAGGTATAGTTTTGTCTAGACACAAGGGAGCACCCAGTATTAAGTCAAAACAAAACCCTTTCAGGCATAGAGTGACGCATAAATTATGCAAAAAAGAAGGAGAGAACTCTGGGTAGTTCTCAAGTTTAGGTGGAAAGCAGCCCCTGTTAGAGCACTCTCAACACCAGCGACACTCTAGATCTGCTCACCTCAAATGTCTGTTTTTCTATCAAAGTTTTTAAGCATAGGATTAGCACAGTGCTATCCTCACCGAGATAGAAAATGACAAAGTCTTTTGCAATTTATACAGCAAAGTCTTTAAGCATAGGACTAGTACAGTGCTGTCCTTGCAGAGCTGTAAAATTACTAAAGCCATTTATCACTCCAGGCACAATATTACAGCTTTGAATTAGTGAAATACCAACTCAAGCCAACCTGAAATGAGTAAAAGCAACCCCTGACACAGTGTTTCGCTCTAATTAGATCTCTTCAGAGAGGTATAGCTTTGTCCAGACACAAGGGAGCACCCAGTATTAAGTCAAAACAAAACCCTTTCAGGCATAGAGTGACGCATAAATTATGCAAAAAAGGAGAGAACTCTGGGTAGTTCTCAAGTTTAGGTGGAAAGCAGCCCCTGTTAGAGCACTCTCAACACCAGCGACACTCTAGATCTGCTCACCTCAAATGTCTGTTTTTCTATCAAAGTTTTTAAGCATAGGATTAGCACAGTGCTATCCTCACCGAGATAGAAAATGACAAAGTCTTTTGCAATTTATACAGCAAAGTCTTTAAGCATAGCACTAGTACAGTGCTGTCCTTGCAGAGCTGTAAAATTACTAAAGCCATTTATCACTCCAGGCACAATATTACAGCTTTGAATTAGTGAAATACCAACTCAAGCCAACCTGAAATGAGTAAAAGCAACCCCTGACACAGTGTTTCGCTCTAATTAGAGCTCTTCAGAGAGGTATAGCTTTGTCCAGACACAAGGGAGCACCCAGTATTAAGTCAAAACAAAACCCTTTCAGGCACAGAGTGACGCATAAATTATGTAAAAAAGAAGGAGAGAACTCTGGGTAGTTCTCAAGTTTAGGTGGAAAGCAGCCCCTGTTAGAGCACTCTCAACACCAGCGACACTCTAGATCTGCTCACCTCAAATGTCTGTTTTTCTATCAAAGTTTTTAAGCATAGGATTACACTGTCTTTCTATGTTTTACTTTGCTCACAGACCATGTAAGATATATTGCAGCTGTTAACTTGTCGTTATTGCTTTTACCACCCGTTTAGGAGACATGTATTTGATTGTTTCTGATGCTCTATGTCTGCACATGCTATTAAACTCCAATAAAGAACTTAAAATAATATATATATATATATATATATATATATATATATATATATATATATATATATATATATATATATATATATATATATTACCTACTGGCGGTCGCCAGTAGGTAGTTATAGTTAGGATTATTTTGTATAGGGAATTCGCAACATTCTATTGGGAATAACTTTGGCGCCGGTTGAGGAATCTGCCTGAAATTTTCCTAACATTTGCCTCGCGGCGCTCCGCTCCTTCCCTGAAAGTTTGGGGGGGATTCCTCAAGCGGGGGCCGAGATAAAAGGGGGGTCCCAAAACGTGTTTTCCCCATGTTAATTTCCATAGGGCGGTTGAACTCACTTTTAGCCCGAACGGCTGAATGGACTTCCACCACACTTGGCAAAATTGTAGGGACTGGTAGCCCGATGTGCCTTTGCTATGTCTCAAGATATGTGCTCCAGTGGATTTTGAGTAATTTAGGTTCAAAAAAATATATATATCTATAAGCGCGCCACGGTACACGCTCCGGGGCACGCTCCGGGGCGCGCACCGGGGCGCGTACCAGCGCGCTATGCGAGTTCACGCGCGGAAAGCTGATTGGCTCTCGGGTGTCTGTCAACCATCCAAACAGTCCGGCGGCCGCCATCTTGTGGCTCGGTAGGATCGAGACACAAGAGGTGGCAAAAACAAAGGGGGAAATTACCAAAAGGGGGCAGAGTAGACCCCCCCGACTCCCTGGGTTTGATGTGGGGGCCATAAAAGGGCCCCGCGGGGCAAAAAAATAAAAACATTTTTTTCGATTTGTGCGGGGGGAGCGCCCGGTTCGCGCACCGGGGAGCGTACCATAGGGGAAAAAGAATGACAGAGTTTTTAAAAAATATAGCCTTTTTTTATAAATTGGAGGTAGTTCTAAAAAGAACTGTTTTTTTTCTTCTTTTTGTTGTTTTATATTTTTTTATTGTTTTTTTGAACATTTTGTACTTTTTTTGGCTTTTATGAACAATTTTATATATTTTTTGTTATTTTTATGGGGAGAAACAAAAAACTGAGAATTGTAAACGGCTCAACTGGAGCAAAAAAAAATCAGGAAAAAATTAAGGTTTTTTGGGGCAATTGTGGTTGTCACCAGCACGGTTGATGAGTTTTATGCTTTGCTCACCATAGGTAATTGTTTTACCACAAAATATACAACTGATTTTGTATTCTCCAAACTGAGGTTGTATGTTTGGAACCATCTCCCTTGTCTCTGGACCCGATGGAGTGGGTTGCTTTCTTTTGGAGGTGCTGGGTGAAGATTGGGGAGGGTTTCTGGCCAGTTCTCTGACCTCTGCCGCAGCATAGTTGTTAGGGTCCGGCGTTGCATGTGGCGAATCATGGTGTTATTGCCAAAAGAGTATTTTTTGTTAGGGTTCCCCCTTGAAAGTTCAGTGCCACAGATTTGGCAAGTAACCCTTGGCGCATTTACTTTCTTCTGGTCCTTTGGGATTGAAAAAAACTCCCAGATAATGTGCTGCTTTGGCCTATATGGGGTACTATCTTCTGGCAGGAACCTCCTCCTCTCCTCCTCCTCCTCCTCTTCTTCATCTCCACCACTGTGGTGTTGTGGTGGTCCTTTTGGTGGTGGTGGTGGTGGTGGCTGAGATGCTCCTATTGCTGCTGCTACTGAAGCCATTTCTGAGTACAAATTAGTAATAGCTCTGGAAATAGGTCTTCCTCACTCAAAGTACAAAGTGAGAATGAGGAAAAAAGGTGGGGGCTTTCATCATTAGGAAAAAAAAACTGTCCTGAACCAATGAAAAGTGTTATTTTCAGGTCACATGACCAGGGCTTTCATCATTTGGAAACCAAAACTGTCCTGAACCAATAAAAAGTGTTATTTTTAGGTCACATGACCCGACGCGCTTACGCTACGCGCCCCGGGGCGCGTCGCGTAAGCACGTCGGATGGTTACGTAGAGCGATCGTATGCGCTCGAGTGCTTCCGGGTGCGCTTACGCCGTGCGTATCACGTGGACGCGGCTACGCGATACGTCACGATGATGTTTTCGTTCGCGGCAATAGCGCTAACGGGACGCTCACCGGTCCGCGCCCCGGGGCGCGCCACAAGACTGCGCTTACCGGTGCGCTCACCGGGACGCGCACCGGGAGCGCTCCAGGGCAAAAAAAAAAACCATGAACAATATACATAAAAAAAATAGTATTACATAAATATACAATATAGGATTCATTATAAAAAATATTACATTTCATACCTATAGAAATTTGCTATTAAAAAACCTTTGAAATTCACTGAAAAAAACATAGGTTTGAGGCCCTATATATAGTTAGGAATTAGCATTTAAAAAACCGATTAAATTCACTGAAAAAAACCATAGGTTTCACACCAGTTATAGTTAGCTGGAAATTTTACTGACATAAAACCATTGAAATTCCCACGTTATAGTTAGTTGGACTCACTATAACTTGCGCGCCTGCAATGCACTGCTGATGACGTCACATATTACATCACTCATGACATGGTCAGTGACATCACTCATGACATCACTGATGACACCATCCTTGTGACAGACTGACAGACCTCCTTTCAGTGTAATGTAACCCTTGAAACACATATTCAAAAATAGAAACTAACATTTTCAAAAAAATGGAGATACCCATACCAGTTACAACAACCAATTCAGTAATTCCACCATCTATATACACATCCACTCATTCAGCAACAGTTCTATACAGTCACTCATACATATACTCACTCATCATATGTAGTGATACACATATACATCCTGTTACACACCGACAGTCATCCAAAATTTACTCACACACATACTCACACATGCAAATAAACTATTGAACATCCATTTATTTGCATATACAACTATACACACACTAGCACATTACTTCTAAGAAAACTTACACATACTTACTGTCTTAAACAATCACTTATAAAAACTCATACTTATTTAAACAGGAACTCTTTCAAACTCTCACATATACTCACTTATATACATCAATACTCACATATACTAGATTAAAACATATGTAGTTACTCATAAAGACACTAGTGAGGCAGGCATTCACTCACTAACACACACATATACACACTCATCCACCCATACAGTCCTGCACATATGCTGTCTTCAAAACACATACAAACAGTGAGTCAGTCACCAACCCATGCAGCCACTTATACACAAAGTGAAACACTGATACATATATTTAAATATTTAAAAATTACTCGCTAATATATGTATTCACTACACACATGTTTTAGACTGTATTTGTTCTAATCTTAATACCATTAGGGTTTCAGCTCCCTTGCCCCTAACTTGGACCGATCACAAATTCATCGCATTTAATTTCAAAACTGATGAAACAAAGGCTGTAAAACCAGATATAGTGAGAAATGAGAAACCTATTCCATGCTGGGCGAAAATTATTGATCACCCGGACCTACCAAACTGGGTAAAAGAAAATAAACCATCCCTGCACGGGGAAGTTGTCGCTGACAATCTTAGCTACGAGAGATGGATGAGATCCATAGGGGAGAAACTGACCTCGGGGAGAGAACGAAAATGAAAATCTAGACAAGGGAAAATTTCAGCTCCCTGGTTCACTAGTGAACTAAGAGACACACTGCAAATAATACGAAAGCTAGAACGGAAATGGCGTAGGCACTATAATAATGACGATCAGGAAGTTTTTAAGACAGCCAGAAGGAAATACCATGCACTAATCAAACGCACTAAAATGAACTATTTTACAAACCGGATTGAAGCCTCACAGAACAAACAAAAGGAAATTTTCCGAATTGTAAATAGTTTCCGAAATCCAAAATTTCTATCCCAGGAAATCCAACCCACACAGACTTTTTGTAACAAAATTGCTAACTATTTCGAACAAAAAATTATAAATCTTACCATAGACTTTCCTCAAATCCCCCAAGATGATGAAGACACTGTACAAGACAATACGCCTGGGTCAGCCAACTGGAACACCTTTGCTATGATTAGTCTTGCAGACTCTTCACAAATCATCTCAAAATCAAATCTGGCTCGCCACTTGATCCCTGTCCCCCCTCATTGCTTCACGCAAATAAAGAAGAAGTAAACCCCGTGATTAATGCCATTCTCAACACATCACTCCAAACTGGAGATGTTCCTACCTCATGGAAAACTGCAATAGTCAAACCACTGCAAAAAAAGATTCTGCATGATCCATCAGTTTTATCAAACTTGCGGCCCATCTCGCAACTCCCTGCCATATGTAAATGTGCTGAAACCCTTGTCAATAAGCAGCTTTCAACATTCTTGGAAGAAAATAACACCCATCATCCAAATCAGGCAGGGTTTAGAGCAAGCCATTCCACAGAATCGGCACTTCTGTCAACGACGGAAACCATAAGAGCTGCACTGGATCTAGGCAAGAGGGCAGTTTTAATCCTCCTAGATCTATCTGCAGCATTTGACACGGTGTCCCATGCCATCTTATTACATTGCCTCATCAAGGCTGGCATAGGGGGCACCATGTTAAAATGGTTTAAAAACTTCCTGTTGCACAGAAGACAGATAACCATGCTTGGACAGTTCCATTCGGAAGAGAAGAAGATTGGCTCAGGGGTGCCACAGGGCTCAAGTTTGAGCCCTACCTTGTTTAATCTTTATATGGCTCCCCTGATCAACCTTATTGCTTCCTATGGCATCAGTACCATAGCTTACGCAGACGACACTCAATTGGTCCTGGTTCTGGATGAAAACTCAGAAAAAGCCGAACAGGTTCTGAAAGAGTGTCTGACCGCGACCTTCAACTGGATGCATAATAACCATCTCAAATGCAACTCTGCTAAAACAGAGATCTTAGCATTTGGGAAAAACAACCTCTTCTCCCCACACACCTGCTGGCCATCTAATGTGGAAGCTCCACCAAACACCATTAGTGCAACACGAAATTAGGGAATAAAATTTGATGAGATGCTTTTTCAAACTAGAGAAGTTGCAGCCCTTTGTTTTAATATCATAAAAGGCCTCAGAAAATTCTTTGATTTCCTGCCTCTATCAGCCCGCCGTACTATAGCAATCGCATTAATTACATCAAGGATAGATTACTGTAACAGTCTGTAAGCAGGGGTGGCAAAATCTACCCTGCACAAACTACAGATGGTACAGAATTCGGTGGCGGGGCTGGTTCTAAGGTGGCCCAGAAAATCATCAGCATCGGCCGCTTTGGACATGCTGCTCTGGCTTCCTATTCAGAAGCGTATTCTGTTTAAAGTCCTTGTGATCACCTTTAGGGCTTTTCACAAGCGTGGTCCACAATATCTGTATAACAAGTTCAACAGATATCACCCTACAAGAGAACTTAGGTCAGCTACTGCCAACTTGATTACTGTCCCCAAGTTTAGACTTGCCACAAAGGGAGGAAAATCTCTGGCAGTCATAGGAGCTAAAGCATGGAACAAACTGCCCTCCCATCTTCGCACAATTACTTCAGAATAGACTTTAAAAAAATCCCTTAAAACATGGATCTATGGGCTAGCCGAATCAGTTTGCAAATCACTTGTCTGATCTCTCTGTGTGCAAAACATCTACAATCAGTTAAAACATATCAATTTATCAGCAATGGATTCGGAGCGCCAGGATGCTCCTTGGAGCGACAGCGCGCTATATAAATATCCCCACATAAACATAAACTAAGATACACTTAATAAGCCAGTTAACCAATCAATTTTCTTTTCTAAAAAAACATCCATTTAGACACTTATTTAAAAATGTATTCTTCCATCGACCTTTACAAATGCATTTGTAAAACATATTTATTTAACAGAAAGACACACATTCACTGGATGGTGTCATCAGTGATGTCATGAGTGATGTCACTGACCATGTCATGAGTGATGTAATATGTGACGTCATCAGCAGTGCATTACGCTTTTTAAAACTTGCACTGATTAATTGTAGATCCCTCCCCCGTCATGCCAATGAAATTTGGTCGACCCTTACCACTCACAGTTGGGACGTACTATTCCTTACGGAATCATGGACTAAAGACACCTCAAACCCGGATATCTACTTAGCCACCCCCCCTGACTATCGCTTTTTGGGTGTTAACCGAGAGGGAAAAACAGGAGGTGGACTGGCCATCCTGTTCAAAACCCACCTTAATATTACTATTAAGAGAATTACCAATATTGGTCTGATCGAAGCCATTTATTTTTCTGTTGCTGATTCAGCGGCAGTCTACCTTACCGGCATTCTAGTTTACAATCCCCCTAAAGCTTCCCCCTCTGCCCTATCACAGCTGGTGCACATCATCACTGACCTATCCCTTAAGCACCCACACTTCATAGTATTAGGTGATTTTAACCTTCACGTTGATGATCCCACCTGCACCCAAGCCACACGTTTTCTCGACTCTCTTCAGAGCCTGAGTTTGACGCAACTTATCCACGGTCCGACGCACGTAGCGGGCCATACATTGGACCTTATTTTCTCCAACCTTCCAGGGACCATTACTCATCCCTCCCTCCCCCTCACATGGTCCGATCATTTCCTGCTTGCGGTCGACATTCCAATCCCTCAGGCATCTACCCCGGTGGAACTGGGATCAGACTATAGAAGAAAATGGCATAAGGTCACTTGTACTACCCTAGAGCCAATATTCAGTTGCCCCTTGGAGTCTCACCTAGGAAATATTGATGCCTGTGTTACTAAGTTTAATACGACCTTATCGGCTGCGATCGATGATATTGCCCCATTTACATCTGTGTCATCTGCAAGATCTCGCCCATCTGCTCCTTGGTTTTCAGATGCTCTGCGTAAAGAAAAAAGCCATTGTAAAAAACTCGAACGCAGCTGGAGACTAACTTATGACTCTGAGGCAAAAACTATCTACAGAATGGCCCTTAGGAAATTTACTAAATTAAAAAAATTGGCCATGAAAGAGTTTTTTGCCTCACAAATTAAAGATGCAGACAATTCGGCAAAAACACTGTTTAAAATTGTCAAGGATTTTGTAAAACCCCCTGTTATGACACCTAACAATCTAGCCAATCAGTCTCTTTGTAATGGACTATCAGACTTCTTTCAAGAAAAAATTGATAAAATCGCATCCTCCTTCCCTCCAGCTGGAGCTCTTGACCTTTCCCTTTCCCCGGTTTCAACTAACCAGGACACTGCTCCTACATTAGTGGCCTTTAAGGATCTCTCTCCTACTCTTGCACGTAAACTATTATTACAGTGCAAATCTGGCTCCCCTTTGGACCCGGTTCCCCCTAAAATCATGAGTGAATTGTCTACCTTACTGTTAGAGCCACTTACCTCCATTTGGAACGCCTCTTTACAACTAGGCCAATTCCCCTTAGCCTGGAAGGAAGCCTTGCTTGTGCCCATCTTAAAGAAATCTGATGCTGACCCCACGCAATTCAGTAACTATCGGCCCATTTCCCTCCTTCCGAAACCCGCGAAGGTTTTGGAAAAGGCAGTCCAATTACAACTCGCAGAATACCTAGAGACCAACTCCCTTCTACATGATTCTCAGTCCGGCTTCCGTACTGGATTCAGTACTGAGACCGCACTGCTAGAGGTATCGGAGACTGTGCGAGAGTGTGTGGACAAGGGCGAGGAGGCCATGCTGGTCCTCCTCGACCTATCCGCCGCTTTCGATACGGTGTCCCACAAAATCCTTCTAGACCGAATGGAGCAGATTGGACTGAGCGGCGCTGCCCTATCGTGGATTGGTTCCTTTCTCCAAGGACGATCACAGAGGGTTCTTCTCAGACCTTTCAAATCAGAATGTAAACCTCTTGTACGCTGAGTCCCACAGGGCTCAGCGTTGAGTCCTCTGCTTTTCAACGTTTACCTGGCCCCGTTGGCCAAGGTAGTAGAGGCATGCGGAGTCAGAGTGATCTCTTATGCTGATGATACTCAGCTGATATTTTCTTTTAGCGATCACTCTGACTCCAGCCTCTCCAGTTTCCGCCACTGTCTTGGCGAAATCTGTTCTTGGATGTCCACGAACCACCTGCGACTTAACACCGATAAGACGGAGGTTTTGTTCTTTAATCAAAAAATGACCATCCCACCTTCATTATGGTGGCCAACGATACTTAACCCCCCCCCTACCCCGGTTCACTCTGCCCGCAATCTGGGGTTTATATTTGACGATACGCTATCCTGCAGCTCTCAAATCAACAAGGTTACTTCGGCCTGCTTTGGTAAATTAAAAATGATGAGAAAGATCTTTCCATTTTTGCCAATCGAGGCACGCAGAACTGTCACCCAGGCCTTAATTACTTCCCACTTGGACTATGCCAACAGTCTATATGCGGGGGCCCCTCTATACCAAATTGAACGCCTCCAGGTGGTTCAGAACGCTGCAGCAAGATTGATTGGCAATATCCCTTACAGACACCCTATCTCAGCGTTTCGCAAAGAGCTCCATTGGCTTCCTATAGCCAACCGTATTAAGTTCAAAACGCTTATTCTTGCCTTTCGAGCTTTGAACGGAACTGGTCCAGACTATTTAAGAAAGAGACTGAGACTATCCCACTCTGTTAGAGACCTTCGTTCCAACAATCTGCGTCTCATGCTTGTGCCAAGATTCCGTCGCACAAGAATGGGTGGCAGAGCTTTTGCTGTTCTTGCAGCCAAACATTGGAACAGTTTACCGGTCGATCTTAGATTCGCCCCATCCGAAGCTCTGTTCCGCAGACGCCTGAAGACGTGGCTATTTTCATCTATCTAGATTACTTCTTCTCCTCCTGCTGACAGTTTTTAGCGCCGGGACACCCCCGCTGGGGGTAGCCGTGCGCTCTACAAAATCCGTAAATAAATAAATAAATAAATTGCAGGCGCGCAAGTTATAGTGAGTCCAACTAACTATAACGTGGGAATGTCAGTAAAATTTCCAGCTAACTATAACTGGTGTAAAACCGATGGTTTTTTCAGTGAATTTAATAGGTTTTTTAAATGCTAATTCCTAACTATAACTGGTGTGAAACCTATGGTTTTTTCAGTGAATATATATATATATCAAATCACAGGTACCGGTAGTGCAGGGCTTTTGCTTCGCGGCGGACCTTCTCAAAAACAGGCGTTTTTAAAATAGACTCGCAAACACCTCTTTATCTCAAAAAAGGTACTCCGGACACTCCAGGATGCTCAATAAAGTTTTATTTGCAACACAAGGTCACAAACCTTGCGACCTTGTGTTGCAAATGAAACTTTATATATATATATATATATATATATATTTATATATAAGTGTGTGTGTATGTATATATATATATATATATATATATATTCACAGAAAAAACCATAGGTTATAGACCATATATAGTTAGGAATTTGCATTTACAAAACCTTGAAAATTCACTGAAAAAACCATTGGTTATAGACCATATATAGTTAGGGATTAGCCTTTTCAAAACCTTATTTTACTCACACAAAACCATTGAAATTCCATATATAGTTAGTTGCACTAACTATATATCGCGCACCCGCAATCCACTGCTGATGATGTCACATATTACATCATTCATGACATGGTTAGTGACATCACTGATGACATCTCAAATGACATCACTGATGACATATGGTCTATAACCTATGGTTTTTTCTGTGAATTTCAATGGTTTTTTAATAGCAAATATCAAAAGCTGTCAAATGTCAAGTACGTGATAGGTAAAAACTTTTTCGTGTTTATGCACGCTGATGTGCTTTGAACGCTGCCCCCCCCTCCCCTCTTTTCTCTTAGTAGTACTCTCTCTTTGCAGATAGTGAAGGGTAGTTAACGCAGGCCTTTACCCCCGTTGTAATCCGTCGTGCCTGCTTGTCTCTCCATTTGATTGATTGTTATCCAAGCATTTACTGTTTTACAATTGATTCTCTTTGGTTCATTCTCTATTTACAAACAAGCACAAAGTCGCAATACTCTGTTTAGTCTTTGCAGATAGTGAAAAATCGTGAAAAATCGTGTAAAAAAATAAAAGTAATCGAGCAAAATCAGTAGGCCACTAATTGGATCTCTTTTTGACCTCGCTAAAATAGAAACATTAGGAACAACCCTTCATGAGAAATACAAAAATAGTGAGATGAACTGAGCTCCACACCATGAGGGCTGCAAGACAGCTCGGCTCCGTCACCCACCCCGCCTAAAATAACGACAAACCCTATGCAAATATTAAAAATATATACAACACACTAGCAAAGTAACAGGGTAAAACATTTTATTAAATAACTATATTACATAACTATTTTATACCTTTTTGTTGCCCGATCCGGCTAGCTCAATCGAGCATGAAACTCATGCACTCTGATAGCAAGCGTTGTTGCTGATGCTATGCAGACCAAAACTGGTTTTCAGTTTGTACATTCTTCTAGTTTTTTTCATCCAAGGTTGGTTGAGTTTGTAGAACGATGGCTTCAGATTTAAAAACATACGGTGTGGTGGCGCGGACTGGGAGGGGGCGCTTGGCTCCTGCCCCCTCCCCAAGTAAGATTTTCATACGTGAAAGTACGTTCATGGTTTTGGTCCCTGAGTTGCTTCGATGTCACTGCCATTCTCAAATGGCATAAGTTCTGGATGTTGGGTGCCATAGTTCAGAGTTCTGAGCAGCGCTTGTAACACTGTCTGAAGCTTATTTGCACGTACTGCAGCTTCACTATTCTCAAAGTAAGTGAGGGCCGTTTGTGGACCTGACTGCATTTGAAAACAATGTGATATGGTACCTCCCTAAACCGCTTGACGGAGGCCCCCGAGGGGCGGTGTGATGGCACGGACTCGGAGAAGACGCTTGGCTCCGACCCCCTCCCCAAGTCTTATAGCACTGGTGTAGCCTGAGATCGCCCCCGACATAGGCGGCCGGCTCCCGGGGTTCGGCGGAACTTTTTGCCTTTTGATGACTCTTCTATTCTGGACCTTGTCCCACAATCCGTATGACCTGAAGACACGCTGTAGTGGGGCGCCCCTTTACCGTTTTAGTTGCCATTCCGCCCGCTTTTGCTACACTGTGCCTCTTCCGCCATTCAGCTGTTTACCGCCCGCTCTTGCGACTACAGCGTCTCGCTCACCATGTAGTTGAGTTGCTCCCGCTCTTGCGATGCAACGATAGGCGGCTGCCACAGGACTCTCAAAATGGCGGCCGGCTCTTCAGATTTGGGCGTGGTCCACTAAAATGGCCCTGGAACACCTTGGAACTCGGACGCTTGCCTGATAGGGCTTGGGTCCCATTCTCGAAAGCGTCCCCTCAGCCGTGAAGATTCTACAAAAGTCTTGGGGGCCCCCGACTCCCGCAGGCTTCTGGTGGGGAGCGGCTGCCATGATTGCTCGTGGAATGGCCACGACGGAGCTACGAGATGGTGGTGCTCTCATGCTGACGCCAGCTTCAGTCTGAAACATCCACAAACACTGTAGACTACCACTTCGATCAGTTCCGGTAGCGCCCCAACATGACCCGGTAGAGAAGAACTTGCCCTCCCCTCTTTGACTGATGGTTCTTGTTGCCTGTCCCCTCTGTTGTCATTTAACAGAACTTTTTGGACTGTTGAAAGGGGTTGTGTTCCGAACGCTGGTTGGTGGAGACATTTTGACTATATTCTTGACCTACGTTGTCGCGTAATGCGTTATATGACACGCCGCGTTAGCGCACCCGGAAGTGCTCCGATGCGCGAAGCGGAGCTTCCCGGAAGCGATCCGGGGCGCGGCGCGCAGCGCGTAACGTAAGCATAACAGGTCATGTGACTTGTTAATAAAACTTTTCATTGGTTCATTTTACTTTTGTTATTTTAATGATAAAAAGCTTGGTCATATGACCTAAAAATTACGCTTTTTATTGGTTCGAACATTATTTTTTTTTAAACATATATGTTATAATGTTCCAGGCTAATGTACTTTCCCGGAAAATTTACAACTGTCCTGTGAGAAGGTGGCCTGATATGCAGTGCTCACTATTCTAGTGAACACTATGCATCAGTCCAGCAACCCTTATTGATGATTGGTTGTAAGTCAACCTTATAGACCAGCTATCCTAGTAGCATGGATACGAGCAGTCTAAGGCTAAAGACTCGAGAGGGCGTGTTAAGCCAGCTGTTTACCACACATATACCCCTTGAACACCAAGTGAAAGGACACCACACAAGTGTTATGAAAATAAACAGATATTTATTAAAGATCACAACAGCCCTGTACTCTTTATGAGGACAGGGTACTAAGCACAAACCAAAACTCTTACAAAAATACTTAAGTTAGCACAGTATATACAAATGCCCGAGGGGCACGGAAAACCATATACTCTAAAAGTGGAATGTGAAATTCCTAGCAGGTAAGTACAGTACTAATAGCTTTTGGAATCGCTAGGACTTGACTAGGGAATCGTTAGATTACTTCTAGGAGGCCTAGGGGACTCGGGTGCAGTGTGTGCACTCTCACGCGAGATGCGGACAAAAGTCTATGGTAGCTAGGAAGTAGAAAGTTAGTGTTCTCGGGCGAACCCGACCTGGTAGGGAGAAAACGAAAGTAGATTCTGACCCTTGGATAGTGAGGCTATGCTGGGGCACCGAAATGCCGAAGTTACCTAGCCCAGGGGCTGCAGCTGCATAGGTCTGAAAAGACGTCGGGAATCCTCGTAGACGGACCAGGAGCCGGAAGAAAAGATGCTGGCCGGTGACCAGTGAAGAAAGTTCAGTTGGATCCAAGCCTGGATCTCGAAGATAGATGACACCTGAAAGCAGAGGGGACCAAGTTCGAGACTACTAGCCAGTAGTCAGTGGGCACCAGGAGGGCACCGGATGGTAGCCACCTCGACAAGGTGAGTGGGTGACGCTTGAGCTCGAAGATCTCACGGACCAGGAGGCGTTGTCGGCGACCAGGATGGAGGATCGAGCTGTCCCACGAAGATAGAAGCTGTCGGCGTCGCTGGACCCAGGATTGGGCAACAAAGCCTTGGCAAATTCAAGCCCACGCGGTGGACTCAAAATGGCGTCTGGAGTGGACCCGGAGGGTCCGGGGTGCCTCTCTTCAAGAAGGAAGCAAGGGCCAGTCTGGAGCAACCAGACCAGCAGTCGTGAAGTCGTCGGGCGTCGTTCAGAAGGCCACAAGCCAGCCGGCTAGTAGCCAAACAACGCGGTGCACAGCAAACAGCAGAAGGGCCCCACGCAGATCGTGGAGATGCAGGGAGGCTGACCTTGGGTGCTGGAGCTGCGCAGGGTCGGGGCTTCTCGGACCCCAAAGCACTCACCAGTGGAGGACACGGTGGGCTTGCAGTAAAGATGTCGTGCAATCTTGGCGATCGTCGGTCCCTCGAGGTCTCGTCGCACTCACGGTTCTCAGCTTGGCTGTAGAGGTGAGTAGAGGTCAGAGGTGCCAGGGAAGCCGGGTCTCGTCGAGCTGGGTCGTCGGATTCGTGATGAAGGACTTGCAGCAGACCGCAGTGTTCTTTAGGATGGTGCCCGCTTGATGCAGGGTGACTACTCCTTAGCCACAAGGGAGAATCTTGAAGAAGAAATCGTGAAGTCCTTTCGAAGAAAGTGGTATCTTGATTCCAAAGATGATCTAATTTGAACAGGGGGCCCGCTCCTATCTTTATACTAAAAAAGGGGGCTGACCCGGTGACTAGGTCCTGCCTATGGGTGGGACCAGGAGGGGGGTGGTTACACCCCTCTCCCCTGCCGGACTTCCCCAGGCCAGGGGCTGGTGTGCCCCTGGAACTGGTTCTGACTGGCCTATGCGTAGTGAGCACCGGGGTGCCACTCAGCAGTCACCTTCCTGAAAAGCCCTGCCTACCCAGGATACACAAAACCATGTCTGGGACGGTGCTAGCACCGCCCCGGACAGGAAACCCTTTGTCCAGGCCTCCCTCGCTGGAAGGACTCCCAGCAGCAGGAGGTCAGACTCGTGTCTGTGGTGGCAGCATCCATTTTGTGGAGCTGAGGCTTCAGTTAACTTTAACCGGGGTTCACAGTTACATACATGTCGTGTCCCTCTAGAAGGGTGGAATGCTAACCCCGTCGCCAGAATTGGCGAGGGGTTAGTATTCCAATTCGTATGACACCTTACTCGACATGTTTTGATAAAGCAATACCAAAGATAGCATTTAACCGCGAGGATTATAATGCACTTAAGAGTATATGGTATGCGATATCATGGAACAGCTATTAGGACTTGGTTCCGCAAGCTGCAGACAGGCTCAGCTCATGCCAGAGCACCATCTCACACGATTCCAAGCACTCTGCCTTCAGGATTGTTAAGGCCTGCCATAGGAGTGACTGATAGGAATCTGTGTGTCCATTTTAGGGTTAGGTATAGGTATACTACACCTACAGCAAAGGGTGATTACACGACTTTGCCCCAGCTGTCATGCAGCCAGTTGTGTCAAATTTAGGAGGCCAGCCAGGGGTGGCATAATACATGCTGCAGCCCCTGGCAGCCCTGGGTACACCTATGCCCTGAGTTACAGGGTCTGATAAGGTGGCCCAGTACCAATTGGTAGATGCACCTAGGGTACATGAGGTAATTTAGAAAGAGAACAGCCAGGCTGTGGGTCTGATTGGCAGGCCCACAGCCAGAGAAAGTCGTAAACCAGTGAAACAAAAGCAAAAAATCTGGGTGATCATAGGATTGCAGACCCTACTCTCCTACATGACCCCCCCCCCAAACTTTGGGACAATAAGCTAACCTTGACCAGGTGAGTCTTCTTGTTCTAAGTGGAAATATCTGGAGAGCCCAACGGCATTGCCATGATCAGTACCAGGTCTATGTTCCACTGTAAAGTCCATCCCCTGTAGGGAAATGGACCACCTAAGCAGTTTGGGGTTTTCACCCTTCATCTGATTTAGCCACAAGAGGGGCTTATGGTCGGTCTGAATCTTGAAGTGAGTGCCAAACAAGTATGGCCTCAGCTTCTTCAGGGCCCAAACCACAGCAAAGGCCTCCCTCTCAATAGCTGACCAATTCTTCTCTCTGGGGGTCAGCCTTCTGCTTATAAAAGCAATGGGCTGATCCTGACCATCAAAATTCAGTTGAGAAAGAACAGCTCCCACACCCAACTCAGAAGCATCTGTTTGGACAATGAATGGTTTGGAGTAGTCTGGACTCTTAAGGATAGGTGCTGTGCACATGGCCTGCTTTAGGTCATCGAATGCTTTTTGACAGCCTGCTGTCCACTGAACCTTTTTTGGCATTTTCTTACTTGTCAGTTCATTTAATGGTGTCACAATGGAACCATAGTTCCTGACAAACTTTCTGTAGTATCCAGTCAGGCCCAAGAAAGCTCGAACCTGAGTCTGGGTGGTTGGAGGAGCCCAGTCCCTGATTGACTGTATTTTGCTCTCCAGTGGCTGAACCTGGCCTCCACCTACAAGGTGGCCCAGGTATACAACCTGTGTCTGCCCTATCTGGCACTTGGTGGCCTTGATAGTGAGGCCTGCTGCTTGCAGAGCCTCTAACACTTTCCTCAGGTGGACCAGGTGATCCTCCCAGGTGGAGCTAAAGACAGCAATATCATCTAGATATGCTGCACAGAAGTCATCCAGCCCAGTAAGGACTTGATTCACCAACCTTTGGAAGGTGGCAGGTGCATTTTTCAGACCAAAGGGCATTACCACAAATTGATAATGCCCACCAGGGGTTGAAAATGCTGTCTTGGGCTTGGCATCCTCAGCTAACCTGATTTGCCAATACCCAGCTGTTAAGTCAAATGTACTTAAGTAGTTGGCAGAAGCCAATCTATCTATAAGTTCATCTGCCCTTCGTATTGGATGGGCATCAGTCTTAGTGACTGCATTGAGACCCCTGTAGTCTACGCAAAACCTCATCTCTCTCTTACCATCTTGGGTGTGAGGCTTTGGCACTAGAACTACTGGACTAGCCCAAGGGCTATCTGAGGGTTCAATGACTCCCAATTCCAACATTTTCTGCACTTCAGTTTTTATGCAGTCTCTAACATGATCAGGCTGCCTGTAGATTTTACTCTTGACTGGCAGACTGTCACCAGTGTCAACCTCATGGGTGCACCAATTGGTCTGACTGGGTGTCAGAGAGAACATATGTCTGAAAGACTGAAGAACCTGTTTACAGTCTTTCTGCTGATGTTCAGAGAGGCTGCCACAAAAGACAACACCATCTACTGACCCATCATCAGGATTCTGAGTGAGCAGGTCTGGGAGAGGGTCACTCTCTTCCTCCTGTCCCTCATCTATGGCCATGAGCAAGCTCATGTCCTTCCTGTCGACATATGCTTTGAGCCTGTTAACATGGAGTACCCTGTGGGGACTCCTGGGAGTTCCAAGGTCCACCAGGTAGGTGACCTCTCCCTTTTGCTCAAGAATTGTGTGGGGCCCAGACCATTTGTCTTTGAGTGCTGCTGGGGCCACTGGCTCCAACACCCACACCTTCTGTCCAGGCTGGTAAACAGTCAGGACAGCCTTTTGGTCATGCCAAGCTTTTTGAAGTTCTTGACTAGCCTTAAGGTTTTCAGATGCCTTCTCCATATACACAGCCATCCTGGAGCGGAGACCAAGTACATAGTCCATTATGTTGGTTGCAGGCTTTTTGAGAGGTCTCTCCCATCCTTCCTTCACCAAACACAAGGGGCCTCTCACAGGATGCCCATACAAAAGTTCAAAAGGGCTGTAGCCAACCCCCTTTTGTGGGACCTCTCTGTAAGCAAACAGAAGGCAGGGCATCAGGACATCCCATCTACGCCTGAGTGTTTCAGGTAGTCCATGAATCATCCCTTTTAGGGTCCTGTTGAACCTTTCAACAAGCCCATTGCACTGTGGGTGATAGGGTGTAGTGAATTTGTAATTGACACCACACTCCTTCCACATAGCAGTTAAGTAGCTTGACATGAAGTTTGCACCTCTGTCAGAGACAACCTCCTTAGGGAAGCCCACTCTGGAGAACACTCCAACTAGGGCCCTTGCCACCACAGGTGCTGTGGTGGTCCTAAGTGGAATAGCTTCAGGATACCTGGTGGCATGATCCACTACCACTAGTATAAACTTGTGCCCTGATGCTGTCTGGGGTTCCATTGGACCAACAATGTCAATCCCCACTCTTTCAAAGGGCACCCCCACCACAGGCATTGGTATAAGGGGGGCCTTTGTTGTGCCACCTGACTTACCACTGGCTTGGCAAGTGACACAGGAGCGACAAAACTCCTTGGTATCCTCATTCATGTGAGGCCAGTGAAAGTGTGAGACAAGCCTGTCCCAAGTCTTTGTCTGGCCTAAGTGACCTGCTAAGGGAATCTCATGGGCCAAGGTAAGCAGGAAACCTCTCTGAGACAAGGGTACAACCAGCCTCCTGGTCATGCCAGGCTTGGGGTCTCTTGACTCAGTGTACAGGAGTCCATCTTCCCAGTATACCTTGTGGGTACCTGTGGCGTTCCCAGCAGCCTCAGCAGCAGCCTGCTGCCTGAGGGGTTCAAGAGAAGGGCAGTCTAACTGGTCCTTCCCCAGGTCTTCCCTTGAGGGTCCCCCTGAACCCAAGAATTCAACTTGATCAAGTTCAAACTCTCTAGGCTCAGTTTCCCTCAATTCCTGTAGGTCAGCCTCCTCTGAGACTTGATCCACAACCTGGGGCAAGGGGGAAGGCACAGCCTTAACCCTACTGCTCTTTTTCTTGGAAGGTGTCTGGTCCATTGTTCCAGGATCCAGCACCTGTTCAGTGGGGCATTTCCTGGCCTGTGACCTGGTCACAGCAAACACATGTGCTGGCAAGCCTAACATTTCCAGGTGAGTCCTCTGCTCCACTTCTGACCATTGTGATGACTCCAAATCATTGCCCAACAAACAATCCACTGGGAGGTCTGAACTAACTACAACCTTCTTTTGGCCAGTTACCCCTCCCCAGGAGAAAGCTACAATTGCCATACTGTGATTGGTAGTGACATTGCTTGCATTGGTCACCAGGAATTCTGTACCTGGCATGATCTGTCCAGGGTCCACAAAGCTAGGTGTCACCATTGTGACACTGGCACAAGTGTCCCTATAGGCCTGAGCCATTTTTCCATTAATGAAAGGTGTCTGTCTGTATTTGCCCAAAGTATTGGGACTGATGTCAGGGGACATATCCATATCCCCTGTACTGACAAGGACAGCTTGAGTAAGGGTGCCAACTAAGTTGTCACTCCCCTCAGAACCCAGGGTTAACCCTACTAAACCCTTGGGAGGTGCACTACCACTGCTGGCTGTACTAGGGGGCACAGGTGCCTTAGGGGCTGCAGTGGCAGGAGTCTGCCCTCCTCCTTTCTTGGTGCACTCACTAAACCAGTGAGTTTTACTTTTACAGTATTGGCACCACCTTTTAGATTGGCCTTCTTTCTTCTTTTGGGGAGCCTGACCCCCACCCTCTTTGGGTTGTTGGGGACCTGTCGAAGACTTCTGGTCATTTTGTTCCCCCTTAGAATATTTACCCTTCTGGTCTGCTTTCTTCTGACCACCTTGATTCTGGCCCTGGTTCTGTTTAACTCTTGTTCTAACCCATCTGTCTGCCTTCTTTCCCAATTCTTGGGGAGAGGTCAGATCTGAGTCAACAAGATGCTGATGCAACAACTGGTTCTGACAATTGTTTAAAATTTGTTCTCTCATCATCAAATTGTACAATCCTTTATAATCAGTAACCTTACTGCCCAGCAACCAGCCCTCAAAAGCCTTAGTGGCACAATCTACAAAGTCAGCCCAATCTTGAGACTGAGTTTTCTGGGTATCCCTGAACAGCACCCTGTACTGCTCAGTGGTTAGGCCAAACCCATCAACCAGTGCATTTTTCAAGACTTGGTAATCATTAGCATCCTCTACCCTTGTGGTGAGGAGCTTGTCTCTTCCTTTACCTTCAAAGGAGAGCCACAAGATAGCTGCCCACTGACTTGGGGGAACACCTTGCACAGTGCAGGCCCTCTCCAAAGCAGTAATCCATTTGTGGATGTCATCCCCTTGTTTAAAGGGGGGCACTATCTTACCAAGGTGTTTTGTATCAAAACTCCTTTCCCTATTGCTAGGTACAATGCTGCCACCAGTGGGGACTGCCCCACTCAACTGTTGCTCTCTAGCAAAGGCAAGCCTTTCTTTGGCCAGGGCAAGTTCTTCCCTTTCAATCCTCAGATTGGCTGCCTTTTCCTTAGCTACATACATTCTCCTCTGAGGAGATGTCATTCCCCTCTGAGAGGAACGTTGAGAGCCATTGGTATGAAGGGATCTGCCAGAGTCTCTGGATAGAGACCTAGCTCGTCCATTCCCAATGTTAAGCTGACCTGAGAGTGGCCCCAGGGCTCCCCTAGAATCCATCTCATGTCTGCTTAAGTTGGTCCTGGTTAGTCTAACGACTTCTACCTGTCCCTTATCTGCCTCATCCCCAGAGGGATCCTCATCCTCATCATCCTCTACATCTTCATTCTCAGTTGAGAGGTGGATGAGGTCAGGGTCTCCTCTGGTTCCCTCAAGGGGAGGCATGCCTCCTTCTGGATTAGAAGGGCTAAGAAGTTTCTCAGCCTTTCTGGCATCATAAGTCTCTAGGAGACCAATCAGAAAGGAGGTGGTGGGGTTAGCCCCTTGCTTAATCTTCCTAGAGGTACATACTTGTCGTAACTCATGGAAGCTAAGCACAGTATATCTTGAAGGGATGACCTGTGGAGGGTCAACTGACACAAGGGGAGACTCAGAGTTTCCTCCTTTGTCCGACATACTGTTTCTAGTGTGGTGTAAGTGATGCACCTACCTACACTATGTGTTACCTACTGATCCCTTGCTAGAGTTGCAGCCAAGGTGTGCTAAGCCTTGAGGAGCTACAACAGCTGGTTCAGTAGAACTCAGAGTATTCTAAGCTTTAGTTATATGTACCTAACAGTACTTTATGTGATCTTTCAACAAGATATTCTTAGGATACGTGTGGTAAAACAACAGCAAGCTCAAATCCCAACCGCTGCTCACCAATGTGAGAAGGTGGCCTGATATGCAGTGCTCACTATTCTAGTGAACACTATGCATCAGTACAGCAACCCTTATTGATGATTGGTTGTAAGTCAACCTTATAGACCAGCTATCCTAGTAGCATGGATACGAGCAGTCTAAGGCTAAAGACTCGAGAGGGCGTGTTAAGCCAGTTGTTTACCACACATATACCCCTTGAACACCAAGTGAAAGGACACCACACAAGTGTTATGAAAATAAACAGATATTTATTAAAGATCACAACAGCCCTGTACTCTTTATGAGGACAGGGTACTAAGCACAAACCAAAACTCTTACAAAAATACTTAAGTTAGCACAGTATATACAAATGCCCGAGGGGCACGGAAAACCATATACTCTAAAAGTGGAATGTGAAATTCCTAGCAGGTAAGTACAGTACTAATAGCTTTTGGAATCGCTAGGACTTGACTAGGGAATCGTTAGATTACTTCTAGGAGGCCTAGGGGACTCGGGTGCAGTGTGTGCACTCTCACGCGAGATGCGGACAAAAGTCTATGGTAGCTAGGAAGTAGAAAGTTAGTGTTCTCGGGCGAACCCGACCTGGTAGGGAGAAAACGAAAGTAGATTCTGACCCTTGGATAGTGAGGCTATGCTGGGGCACCGAAATGCCGAAGTTACCTAGCCCAGGGGCTGCAGCTGCATAGGTCTGAAAAGACGTCGGGAATCCTCGTAGACGGACCAGGAGCCGGAAGAAAAGATGCTGGCCGGTGACCAGTGAAGAAAGTTCAGTTGGATCCAAGCCTGGATCTCGAAGATAGATGACACCTGAAAGCAGAGGGGACCAAGTTCGAGACTACTAGCCAGTAGTCAGTGGGCACCAGGAGGGCACCGGATGGTAGCCACCTCGACAAGGTGAGTGGGTGACGCTTGAGCTCGAAGATCTCACGGACCAGGAGGCGTTGTCGGCGACCAGGATGGAGGATCGAGCTGTCCCACGAAGATAGAAGCTGTCGGCGTCGCTGGACCCAGGATTGGGCAACAAAGCCTTGGCAAATTCAAGCCCACGCGGTGGACTCAAAATGGCGTCTGGAGTGGACCCGGAGGGTCCGGGGTGCCTCTCTTCAAGAAGGAAGCAAGGGCCAGTCTGGAGCAACCAGACCAGCAGTCGTGAAGTCGTCGGGCGTCGTTCAGAAGGCCACAAGCCAGCCGGCTAGTAGCCAAACAACGCGGTGCACAGCAAACAGCAGAAGGGCCCCACGCAGATCGTGGAGATGCAGGGAGGCTGACCTTGGGTGCTGGAGCTGCGCAGGGTCGGGGCTTCTCGGACCCCAAAGCACTCACCAGTGGAGGACACGGTGGGCTTGCAGTAAAGATGTCGTGCAATCTTGGCGATCGTCGGTCCCTCGAGGTCTCGTCGCACTCACGGTTCTCAGCTTGGCTGTAGAGGTGAGTAGAGGTCAGAGGTGCCAGGGAAGCCGGGTCTCGTCGAGCTGGGTCGTCGGATTCGTGATGAAGGACTTGCAGCAGACCGCAGTGTTCTTTAGGATGGTGCCCGCTTGATGCAGGGTGACTACTCCTTAGCCACAAGGGAGAATCTTGAAGAAGAAATCGTGAAGTCCTTTCGAAGAAAGTGGTATCTTGATTCCAAAGATGATCTAATTTGAACAGGGGGCCCGCTCCTATCTTTATACTAAAAAAGGGGGCTGACCCGGTGACTAGGTCCTGCCTATGGGTGGGACCAGGAGGGGGGTGGTTACACCCCTCTCCCCTGCCGGACTTCCCCAGGCCAGGGGCTGGTGTGCCCCTGGAACTGGTTCTGACTGGCCTATGCGTAGTGAGCACCGGGGTGCCACTCAGCAGTCACCTTCCTGAAAAGCCCTGCCTACCCAGGATACACAAAACCATGTCTGGGACGGTGCTAGCACCGCCCCGGACAGGAAACCCTTTGTCCAGGCCTCCCTCGCTGGAAGGACTCCCAGCAGCAGGAGGTCAGACTCGTGTCTGTGGTGGCAGCATCCATTTTGTGGAGCTGAGGCTTCAGTTAACTTTAACCGGGGTTCACAGTTACATACATGTCGTGTCCCTCTAGAAGGGTGGAATGCTAACCCCGTCGCCAGAATTGGCGAGGGGTTAGTATTCCAATTCGTATGACACCTTACTCGACATGTTTTGATAAAGCAATACCAAAGATAGCATTTAACCGCGAGGATTATAATGCACTTAAGAGTATATGGTATGCGATATCATGGAACAGCTATTAGGACTTGGTTCCGCAAGCTGCAGACAGGCTCAGCTCATGCCAGAGCACCATCTCACACGATTCCAAGCACTCTGCCTTCAGGATTGTTAAGGCCTGCCATAGGAGTGACTGATAGGAATCTGTGTGTCCATTTTAGGGTTAGGTATAGGTATACTACACCTACAGCAAAGGGTGATTACACGACTTTGCCCCAGCTGTCATGCAGCCAGTTGTGTCAAATTTAGGAGGCCAGCCAGGGGTGGCATAATACATGCTGCAGCCCCTGGCAGCCCTGGGTACACCTATGCCCTGAGTTACAGGGTCTGATAAGGTGGCCCAGTACCAATTGGTAGATGCACCTAGGGTACATGAGGTAATTTAGAAAGAGAACAGCCAGGCTGTGGGTCTGATTGGCAGGCCCACAGCCAGAGAAAGTCGTAAACCAGTGAAACAAAAGCAAAAAATCTGGGTGATCATAGGATTGCAGACCCTACTCTCCTACATGTCCTGCAAGTAAAATATATTCCTTTTTCGAGAAAAAGGGCGTTTCTTCGTCCCATGACGGAGCCGTTGAGTAAAAGAGGCTCGGCCTGCTGTCTTAGTCGCCGATACGCCTGATTATCAGATTCTTATCGATCACTTTATGTTGCAGGAGTGGAAAACACAACTGCCCTTGACCATTTATCTTTACTGCGTTCCTACGTATTATACCTTTTATCCGTCATGTAATTGGACTGCTTTATTTCACTTGCCTTTTACTGATTCGAAAACAGTGACTAAAAGTAAAAACTTTACCAATGTAAATACTACTACCATGTTTTGTTTTAAAAACATTTATTGTGAAAATGTCAGTATACAAATACGGGCCTATAACCACGTGGGCCGGCCACAGAGCAAACTGAACTCGTATATGATGAGGAGACATTTACATTGTAGAGGAACGTAACAAGCGGGCCATTAGGTTGCAAGAACTAAGGTGTCTAACAGTTGCGGAATCGGTGGACATACATTTTGTAATTAAAATACGATAGGGCCACTTACAAAAAAATTATCTAGATATACATTTGCGGGCAAGTACCATGGGTGACGTTAATTCGAACTTTCAATAGTACAGTAATCAATAACACATCAGAACTTAATATCAATAGGGATGTCGAAATATTCAATCAATTCTCGTCCCCGCCCGCCATGAGCATCAAAACTACATTCATATCTCGTGATATCAAGGTTGTTCAACCAGTACACAACAAGGAGTTACGAGTCCCATTTATACCGGCGCCATTTTGGGCGAGGCCGGGCAGGTCCAAGATATAGTCAAAATGTCTCCACCAACCATCGGCCAGACCTGAACCCCTTTCGGCCCTTTATGCTACAAGATGGTGCCTTCCATTCAGAAAATATTGTTGGCAGCATTTTGAAAGGAAAGATAAACAGCCGTTCTCCTAGTGAGTCTCACATTGTTACATTTAGGAAGAATGTTGAAGAGTAGTATGTTGAAAATCTGAAGCCATTGTTCTACAAACTCTCAATCAGCCTTGGATGGAAAAAAAAATCCTGAAGAATGTACAAACTGAAAACCAATTTTTGTCTGTATAGCATCAACAGCAACGCTTGAGTCAGCTTTGTGTGAAGCCGCCATTTTGATTCAATCAATAACGCCCCCCTGCACACATTCAGGGACCTGGTCGTGTCTTCAGGTCAAACGGATTGTGGGACAAGATGCAGAAAGGAAAAGGAAAAATGTTCCGCCGGACCTCGGGAGCCGGCCGCCTATGTCATGGGCGATCTTTGGCCACACCAGGACAATAGTGAAGCTGCAGCAGGTGCAAATAAGCTTCAGACAGTGTTACAAACACTGCTCAGAACTCTCAACTATGGCACTCAACATCCAGGACTTGCCATCCGGATCTTGGCGCCTTGTGCTGGTTCCGACCTATTCACACATCGGTCCACTACTGACATCACCTCATAAGCCAACGGGGCACCCCACGCCGACTTTCGGCGCAGCATTGTAGGATGGCCACACCAGTGCGGCAACTTGCTGGACACAACCTCGGTGCCATCCGGATCTCGGCGCGTTCGAGTCACTGTACCGCAAGAGTGACCGGAACTCAGCTGGACACGCCGTCTTTCGGCGCAGCATTGTAGGATGGCCACACCAGTGCGGCAACTTGCTGGACACAACCTCGGTGCCATCCGGATCTCGGCGCGTTCGAGTCACTGTACCGCAAGAGTGACCGCAACTCAGCTGGACATGCCGTCTTTCGGCGCAGCATTGTAGGATGGCCACATCAGTGCAGCAACTTGCTGGACACCACCTCGGTGCCATCCGGATCTCGGCGCGCTGTGCTGCCTTCGGCCTACTGTAACCGCAAGTGCGGACGCAACTCAGTTGGACGGCGAGTGAAACGCTAAGGGGCGCCCCACTGCAGCCGAGGAGCCTCCATCTTGGGGGAGACGCACAGCCCCCACTGACTGACGCGACCTCACAGGCCAACGGGGCGCCCCACGCCGACTTTCAGCGCAGCATTGTAGGATAGCCACACCAGTGCAGCAACTTGCTGGACACCAACTCGGTGCCATCCGGATCTCGGCGCGTTGTGCTGCCTTCGGCCTATTCGCACATCGGTCCGCTACTGACGCCGCCTCACGTGCCAACGGATTTTCTACGCTTTTTGTAGCCCTATGCCGCATAACAGGTCATGTGACTTGTTTATAAAACTTTTCATTGGTTCATTTTACTTTTGGTTTCCTAATGATGGAAGGCTTGGTCATATGACCTAAAAATAACACTTTTCATTGGTTTAGAACATTTTTTTTTCCCAAACGATGAAAGCCCCACCTTGTTTCTGGATGTTTCAGACTGAAGCTGGCGTCAGCATGAAAGCACCACCATCTCGTGGCTCCGTCGTGGTCATTCCGCGAGCAATCATGGCAGCCGCTCCCCACCGGAAGCCTGCAGGAGTCGAGGGCCCCCAAGGCTTTTGTAGAATCTTCACGGCTGAGGGGACGCTTTCGAGAATGGAGCCCAAGCCCTAGCAGGCAAGCGTCCGAGTTCCAAGGTGTCCCAGGGCCATTTTAGTGGACCAGGCCCAAATCCGAAGAGCCTTCCGCCATTTTAAGAGTCCTGTGGCAGCCGCCTATCGCTGCACTGCAAGAGTGGGCGCAACTCAACTACATGGTGAGCGAGACGCTGTAGCCGCAAGAGCGGGCGCAACTCAGCTGGATGGCCGCCACCTGGGGAGGCCCGTTCACGCCGCCTCCCCCACGCCCCCCCCGGGGCGCCCCACGCCGTTTTTCGGAGCAGCATTGTAGGATACCAAAACCAGTGCGGCAGTTTACTGGACATCACCTGGGTGCCATCCACATCTCAGCGCGTTCTGCTGCCTTGCAACTATTCGCACAACAGACCGCTACTGACGAGGCCTCCCCGTGCACCCCCCGGGGCGCCCCACGCTGTTTTTCTGAGCTGCATTGTAGGATACCAAAAACCAGTGCGGCACCCAGGTGACATCACCTGGGTGCCGTCCAGAACTCAGCACGTTGTGCTGCCTTGGGACTATTCGCACAAAAGACAGCTACTGACCATTGTTGCTTCTTTTTTCCCAAAATTTTTTAAATGTATTTACAGTTTTTGTTGCGTTCTATATATTTATAAGTTAATAAAGTTTTATAATCCTACTACTTTGTTGGAGTGCTATATATTTTTAAAAAATCGGGTGAATGGGGCCTTGAATCGGGTTATTGTCATGTGTGGGCTTTGGAAGTGTGCTGCTACAGGATCGGACATTTCAAACTCAAATGCACGTTCTTTTTCTTACCTTTCCGAAGCATGGAGCGCAATAGCAGGCAGAGAAAGGGTGATGCAAGTGTTGAACACTGCCTGGCCTGGCAAGTTGCTGGCAGTGCCCCCCCCCGCCCGCTCCTGAAAGAGGGCACACACACACCGCCGCCCCGAGTACTTCACAGATCTTTAAAAGACCATGCGCTTGTTAATGAGGCTTAAATGGTTTATCACCCCTTCTAGAGCCCCTGCATCGGCCCTCTGACGTTTCCTGGAAGAATTAGCACGTAACACAATACCAAGCCCTGTCAGCTGAAACCCCCGAGGAATCGGGTTTTTGCTTGCAGGAATCGGGAGGCGGGAAACTAGCACTGAAATCGGTAGTCTCACGCCTGAATCGGGAGGGTTGGCATGTCTGGATTCTCTACAGCTGGGGCCATAAACTACATCCGCAGGGCTAGGTGATAGCCTGGGACCAGCCTGGACAATCGGACACAGAGGAAGAGGAGTGTCAGAGGGTGCGGTAGTGAATAGGGTGAAAGGGAGGTGTCGGGCGTGCACAGGGTGTGATTCTCAGGGAAGAGCAGCGCAGATGGGGGGAAGTTTATGGCCCATGCATGAGAGAGAGAGCGGGGGTGACCAGTGCGTGGGGGAGATGCTTGCGAGGGTGGGGAGCCGTGCTGAGAATCGACGGCGTGCAGAGAGTGGGTCTGGTCAAGGCATCTAAAATGGCTGCCGTGCACGACAAAATTGTGGCATTGGAAAAAAGGCAAGATGGCGCAGACAATGTTTATCAATAAGGATTCATTTATAACAAAATATTTTATCGCAGTGACAAATTGGCGGTCAACCCTTCCTGATTTCCATCGAATTGAACGTTAACAGACGTCACGCAGCAAAAAAAAAAAAACGCTCACGCACTGCCGCTGGAAGACATGTATCAACATATATGAGCCTCCTCAACCACCCTCAGAAAACATAAGGGATCAGGATACGTCTCCCGCACCCCCTTATACCTAGTAATTTAATTAAAACGAAACACAAAATGGCGAATTCCCGTTTCGCTACCAGTTTGCGGCCCAGTTCGCGGCCCGGGAAGCGCTTCTACCGTGAAAAATCATTTTTTTTTATTTTCCCCACGGGACCCTTTAATAACCCCAACATCATTCCTAGGGGGTCAAGAGGGGTCTACCTTGCCCCCTTTCATTAAATTCCCCCTTCGTTTTTCACCTCTTCTTCTCTCTCGATCCTACCGAGAGATAAGATGGCGGCCGCTCCGGACTGTTTAGAATGTTGACAGACACCGGAGAGCCAATCAGCTTCGCATCGCAAAGTTCCGTTTCGCGAAAAGTACGCGAACCGGAGCGCAGCCCGGAGCGCTGTTACAGATATATATCTTTTTTTGAACGTTAATTTCTCAAAATCCACTGAAGCACATATATTGAGACCTAGCAAAGGCACATCGGGCTAACAGTCACTACAATTTTGCCAAGTTTCGTGCAAATCCATTCAGCCGTTCGAGCTAAAAGTGAGGCCAACCGCCCTATGGAAATTAACATGGGAAAAATGCGTTTTGGGACCCCCCTTTTTTCTCGGCCCCCCTTGACGAAACCCCCCCAAATTTTCAAGGGCTGCTCAGAAACGAAATGTGCCATTTTCCTGAAAATTTCAGCCGATTCCGTCCACAAACGCCAAAGTTATTAGACATAGAATTTTCAAAAATCCCATAGGGAAAAAATCCTAACTATATATACCTACTGGCGACAGCCAGTAGGTAATATATATATATATATATATATATATATATATATATATATATATATATATATATATATATATATATATATATATATATATATATATATATATATTATTTATTTTTTACCAAACCCCGGAGGGCGGCCCAAACAAACTACAAGTAATCAAACTACAGCGACCTTGGCCAGTAACCTGACAATACTCTTTCAAGCACTAGAAAAAGCCCACGAGAGGGAATTAAGAAAATGGTGGGAGGGCACCTCTTTACAAGGTTATGTAGACTGTGACCGAATACCGAGGGGTCTTAGAATCTACACAGTACCGGCCTATGGGAATCCGGACCCTCAATTACTCAAAGACTGGGCTGTATACACTGCTGAATCAGCGAAGGGCATGGTAAAAATGTTAATTCACTATGCCTGGAGTGACAGGAAGAAAGCCCTCGTTGAAATTGAAAGTCTAGATGATTTAATCAGGAAAGAGCAGGATACTGAAAGCGCAGCTAACTTAAAAACCGCAATGCTCAAGAGATTGAAGGACTATGAACAAACGATCAGACGAAGAAAACAAAGTAAATGTGATCGAGATGAACAGGACTATGCGACAGGGCGCATACTGACTTTCGCACGAAAATATGACAGCGCCCGGAAAAAACTAAATAAAGTTGGCGTCACTGCCATCGAGGGTCAGGAAACATCTGAGTCAAAAGTAGAGTTATCTGAAGATGAACGACCAATTGGAGAAGCTGGCTCTAGTGGACAGAATGTGGAGACTGAGACAGACCCCCCTTTTTTGGGGAATACAAACTTATCAGGGAAAGTCGTCAAAGAACAACACAACAGACGCACACCCCGGTACAGCAAAAATCGAAAAACCAAAAAGGAAGAAAACAAGGCGGGGCAAGAAAGGCGGCAGAAGAAGTGCCAACACAGAGAGAAACCAGGAGTCAACGGAACAAAGCCAAAAACAAACATTAAATAAAAAACCGGCACAAACTGTGGTCAATCTCTCTAATAGAACATTAACCCAAGAAGAACAGAAAGTCTTGGAATTAGGTCCCACCTTTTGTCCAACCACAGGATATGATTACACCAATGTTCGCATAGACTTATTCAAGTTCATACGAAAATTAAAATTTCAAAAGATTTTCTTGATCAACCCTAAAGATGAGACATCAACATCTTATTCCGCTACTAATGATGAGTAATTTACGGAGACACAATCTACAGTAAATACTTTTCGAGCACTGTCAACTATGCAAGCATTGGAAAGTTTGGGCGCGGGGGAATCAACAGTACCCAGCACTCAGGAATATCTAGAACAGGCAGGCATCAGACAAGTACGCGGAAACAGTGAATTCAAAAGAAAATCAAGGAAAATACCACATACATCCTTTGATGCTATAGACGTTTTTAATGAGGCTGTCATCGCTGATTTAAAAAACTTGGCCAAACAAACAAATAAAGGAATTGAACATTACAACATCCCACGGAAGTATTGGGAAGCATTACAAACATTAGAAAACGACAAAACCATTGAGATTAAACCATCAGATAAAGGTGGAAACATGGTGATTTTTAATAAAGAACATTACCAAAGGGAAGCAATGCGGCAACTGGAAGATGTTGAATGTTACACCCAAATCCACCGCAACATATATGTGGAAAGCATAACCAAATACCATCAACTACTTGGACAATGGAAAGAGGAAGGCATGTTAAGTAACGATGAGTACCTCTTCCTGTTTTGTGATGAACCAACTTTACCAACTTTCTACCATTTGCCAAAAATTCATAAACACTACAAAAATCCACCAGGAAGACCTATTATAGCCTCCATCAACAGCCTCTTGGAGAACACAGCGATTTATGGAGACTCATTTCTATCTCCTTTTGTGAGAAACCTGGCGTCATATATACAGGACACACAGGACTTTCTCAGACACATAGAATGGGTTAGATGGGAAGAAGATTTATTGCTTATAACCTTGGACATCACAAGATTATACACCTGTATTAGTCATTCAGATGGTTTAACAGCAATAAGATGGTTCTTGGGTCAAAAACATCCAAAATTTACACAACACAATGAAATGCTGTTACATATGGTCTCATATTGTCTCCATAACAACATCTTTATATTTGGTGGGCAACTGTACCTACAAAACCGAGGTACAGCGATGGGTACGTGTTTCGCCCCCAGCTACGCGAACCTCTTCGTCGGCTGATGGGAGAAGCACATAGCCTGGGGGGGAGGCCAATGATCAATGGTTGCACAGGATCGTGCTTTGGTCGCGATATATTGACAATCTGTTTATTATATGGAGAGGCGATCGACCCTCGGCGGAGGAGTATATCGCATCTCTAAATAATAACGATTTAAACCTGATTTTTACAGGGAATATCAGCAATAGTACGGTCAATTATCTGGACCTTCAAGTCTATATTGAAAACAATGCCTTACTAACCCGTCTTTTCAGAAAACCGACTGCGGGCAATGCAGTTTTGCACGCAGGCAGTCATCATCCAACCAGCCTGATCAAAAGCATACCCTTAGAGGAACTTTTGCTCTTAAAGCGCAACTGTACCACCGAGGAAAGCTATACAAGTGCCAAAAATGATGCATTGACACGCTTTAAAGACAGAGGATATAGGGAAGGATATTTAAAAACTGCTGAATTAAAGGTGCAGAATATCGAGAGGAAAACATTACTGTCCTCCAAAAATAAAACAACTAAAACTGATGAAAGCATTGTACTAATGATCACTATGTACAATGACAAATTTGCCCAAATAATTCAAATTTTCAAAAAGAACTGGCATATCCTACAAACTGATAACATATTGAAAGATCATATTCCACAACGCCTTCCCATCACATATAAAAGATGTCCTTCAATCGGAGACCATCTAATACATAGCCACTTTTCTAAACCCAACACAATACAGAACAAACTGGGGACAAATGGCTTCTTTCCATGTCGGAAATGCAAAGCCTGTAAATTTAGTAAAAAAGTCACCACTTTTGAAGGTAGGCCAGGGGACCCTAGGCCAATAAGAACAATCAAAAAGTTTTATAATTGTAACTCTGAATATAGCATATACTGTCTCATCTGTCCATGTAAAAAAAGGTATATTGGCAGCACAAAGAACCCCACTAAAAAACGAATATTAGAACACATGGGGGCCATCTCGAACAAAGACCCAACCTACCCCGTCGCAAGACACTTTGAACTATATCACCAAAGTAACAGGGATCTGTTACAGTATTATTGTATCGACGGGGTAGAAAAGCATGAAAGGGGTGGAGACAGGCTGAAAAAACTCAGAGCCAAAGAGCCCCGTTACATTATAGAACTCCAAAGTATGAGTCCGGCTGGACTCAATAATGACGAAGAACTTTGGACTCACCTTGAGTAAAAAGTGGTCAGTCTATATCTAGAGGACAGACAAAGCTTCATTGTAAAAATTAAGCATAAATGTATATATATATATATATATATATATATATATATATATATATATATATATATATATATATATATATATATATATATATATATATTCCACTCCCTGAATTCCTTTACGATACAAACTGTTGCTTAACATGAAATAATCAAAAAGGAGACCTTTTATAAGCAGCAAGTTTCTTCTAGACATAAATGAAATAACAAGCCCATTCAGGGCACAATTTTGCTACCGCAACAGATTCTGTGACAGGGAAATTGGTCTTTATTTACTAATGGTGTAGATATTGTCCAGGTTTTTCTCTGTCCCTGTAGTGGTCAAGAATTATAACAGGCTGCTTATATTGCAAGTAATGAATTTTTTGCATACAAAAACATGCCTGTTAATGAAATTGTTTTTAACTCCTTAATTTTGGTTCAAATTTATGTTTTGATTTTGCACTTGCACTTTAAAAACGAACTTAATATATTGTTTGTACCATATTAACCCACTGTAAGATGGCCACCGTACAATTTACATCATTGGGGTTGGTGAAATGTCCATCGTTTGTTTTCATGGCTATGACAATGCATGGAGGGTTTAAAATGGTTGTGTTACACAATGGGAGTCGACATTGAAAAAGCCGCAAGGCGAAACGCGTCTGTCGATAGGGGCGAGAAGATTAATGCACCGAACAAAGCATTCTTAAGCTTTAAAATCTGCTCTGTGTGTGCCTTTCATTTTTGCAAGCCAATGAAGTGCCTGCCGCGTGAAGCAATATATATATACCTATATGTCGATAATTAAGTGCTTAAAATGCTATATGTCAGAATCATGCAAAAAATACCTTTTTTCATTAAATGAACCACTAGTCCCACAATGCACCTTAATAGCCAGGTGGGATAAATAGTAAACATAGTTGACTGCTCACTTACCGTGAACAAAGCCTGTTCCTAGGCTGAAACGCGTTGGTCTGAGCTGGAGCAATAAACCCTCGTAAAACAACTTAGAACTTTGTTGTGCCGCATTCTTTGTGTGAAAATTGAATGTCGGGCCAGGATCCGGCCCCCATGCAGAGCACCCACAACAGAGCGCTCGGAGTCGTGTGGATCACTTTGGAGGACTGATTAAGTGACCCCTGAGTGCCCGCTTTTGTTGCGAAGAAAGGAAGAACCGATAGATTTCACCGAAGGTCGAGCGCCGTGAGACAGTGTCGGAGGACGCCGTCGTACTGGGAGTCTCCCGAAGGTGAGTGGCGAAGTAAGCCATTGTGCAATATTCAAGCAACAAGCGCTGTGTTCTCCGTAACGCCCACTAGTGAAACTGCTTCCGTACACAATACGGAGGTTTCGAGAGGCCATCGGGGAAAAAGTTCCAATAACAGAAAATAAACATTTAAGCTCCGCTATAGCTCAGAAATGTGAAAGTGGAAAAGACATCAGCATTAAAAAGAGCACGCACGCACGCATCGTGTAAACAAACAAACAGATTCCGAAATGGAAGCGCGAGCTGCAAAACGCGCTGACAAAGCGAGTAACATGTTCAAAACCACCGCAAATGTGGATAAAGATAAAGAAAACCCTAGTGCCAGTAATGCCAATGCACCGCAAGCAAATGCTCTAAAACAAATGTATAACCAAGTGGAAAAATTGTACAAAAAAGAAATCAATAAAAGCTGGGAAGTAATTGCTTTAGAAAAATACATTGAGGTAAAAAGAATTCCACGAGGATTGAGAATCTTCACAATGCCAACACATCCGGAAACTAAAAAAGAATTAATTGAAGAATGGATACTAAATAATACAGCGTGCTCTTTGAACATGATGCGCATATTAATAAAACATGTCAAGATTGACATACTTGATATCACAACAAAAATCAATGAAATTGAAGATAAAATTAAACAACATCCCGACAAAGGAGAAACAACAAAATTAAGGAAAGAAATGGACGAAAGACTAGAAAAATATGAGACCGAGATAGAAGAACGCAAGGAACGTAAATTTAAAAGAGATGAGAAGGACTACATCTCAGGGAGAATACTAACATTTGCTCGAAGGTTTGACCATCTGAAAAAGAACTTCCCAAAGGAAACTACACCACCAAGTACCAGTGGATCGCAATCAAGTGATGGAATTGAGAGCGAAACAAGTGACACTGGTTACGATTTTTTAGAAGACGTACGGCTCTGGAATCTGGACAAAACACTGTCCCGAGTAGGGAGCCGCGGAAGAGGAACATCCCGAGGCAGAGGAAGGGGGTCAAACACCGCTGCTGGAAAACAAGGAAAACCCGAAGAGCCACAAGAAAGAAAAATGTACCCCTTACGAAATCGGAAATAGAGAATTTGATAATAAAACATGAACTTACTGAAGAACAAAGCTCTCTATTAAATAACGGACTCTCCTTTTGCCCAGAGAAACATTTCAACCCTGTCGAAACAAGAATTGATTTTTACAAATATGTCCGTAAACTGAAATTAGCCAAAATACATGCACGACGACCAAAACAAACTGAAAATATTGAAGCAACAACAATCCCTGATGATGAATCACCGTGGCAGATCCAAGAGATCCCTGATCTACAAAATATCTTTGGATTACTTTATGAAGAGGATACACCACTCATATCTAGATCTCAATTGATGGAAGATTTAGATATAAGAACCGATCGGAGGATCAACAGTGGGTTAAAAAACAAATCAAAATTCTGTCCGACATTATCACCTGGCAACAGAATTGATATGTTTTCTGAAGCAGTGGTGGAAGAAATAGATAAACTTTCAAACATACGGAAGAAAAACAACAGAGACAATCTAACCAGCAAAGAAAGGAATGCCATAAAAACATTGAATGATGACCCATGCTTAACAATAAAGCCAGCAGACAAAGGCGGCAATATTGTCTTAATGGAAACTAAAAATTACATAAAAGAAACCAATAGACAATTAAACAACCCAACCAACTACAGCAAATTGGAAAAGAATCCAATGAATGAGATGGTATTACACTTGAATGGATTACTAGAGAATTGGCAAAAAGATGGATTATTGACTGAAGATGAAAAGAAGTTCCTCATGAACGAATTCTCAATAATCCCAACGATCTACTTTTTGCCTTAAGTACATAAGACATTGATTGATCCATCAGGGAGACCAATCGTCTCATCATGTTCAAGTCTATACGAAAATGTTTCACAATATGTAGACTTATTCCTAGCCCCGATTGCGAAAAGTCAAAGTTCGTATATTAAAGACACCGGGGACTTTTTACGAATATTAGAGAACATCTCCTGGAATGAAAACTATTTAATGGTCACAATTGATGCAGTCTCCCTGTATACTTCTATAAAACACGAAGTAGGATTAAATGCGTGTCACTACTTTCTGAAACAAAGAAATATCAGAAATCTCAAACATACAGAAATGCTAATGTCAATGATCAAACTATGTCTCACGAACAACGTATTCTTGTTTAACCAACAACTTTATAGACAAGAGTGCGGAACTTCCATGGGCATCTCATTTTCACCCAATTATGCTAATACCACCATGGGTTGGTGGGAAAAAACCATAGCATGGGACCCCATAAACCAAACAGATCTAGAGAAACTGATCCTATGGGTCCGTTATATACACGATTTGTTTTTAATATGGAATGGTACTAAAACTGAATTTGACTCCTACTATTCCAAACTTTGCAACAACAGCATTGGATTAGATTTCACATATAAAACCAGTGACAAAGAAATTGACTTCCTAGACTTAAAAGTGTATGTAGAAGAGGACCGGATACATACTACCTTATTCCGTAAAGAAACCGCAACTAACAGTATCCTACATGGGACCAGTTTTCATCCTCAATCACTACTGGCGAGCATCCCATATGGCGAATTAATTCGCATGAAAAGAAACTGTTCAAATGAAAGAGATGCAGAAATTAAAATTGAGGAAACTGTTGAAAGACTGAGAACACGGGGATACAGCCAACAAACCTTGGAAAAATGCAAAAAGAAAGCTGCTAAACAAAACAGAACAATACTCATTCCCAAATTGAAAGCCAACGATCCTCAAGGACCACCACGCTTTGTAACAACTTACAATAAAGAAAGTGGAATCATCAAAAGCAAAATAAAAAAATATTGGCACTTGATATCAGGGGACCCTGATATCGGGAAGATAGTAGGAACTGAACCAACGATAACCTACAAAAAAACTTCTTCGCTTAAAGATAAACTAGTACACAGCCATTTCAGAGAGAAAAAAATCAAAACTCAAAGCAACTGGCTAACAGACCAAAGAAATGGATTAAAAAGATGTAACACTTGCAAAGCATGCAAAATTGGGCAAAATAAAACAACCTTCGAAGAAACTGACGGAAAAAGCTTCCCAATCACTGAAAAAATAAACTGTTCATCCACACATGTAATATACGTCATACAATGCAAATGTGGATCTAAATATATAGGAAGTACCACCTGTGCTCTAAAGAAACGCATTCTAGAGCACATTAGAGCAGTCAAAAACAAAGACATGTCGTACGCCACTGCGAAACACATGGCAACCTGTCAAAAAAGTGACTGGAGAGCTATGTCCTATTATGGGATACATATGATTGATATGGATGAACGTGGGGGCAATAGAAAACGCAAATTGCGACAAATTGAATCAAAGTTTATAATCAGACTTAAAACGAAAATGCCCAGAGGGATGAACTTTGACGAAGAACTTTATGTACATTTAGAATAACATCAGTGAACTATTAAATGAACTGCGATGGTGAAATGTAAACACATGAACTATAAAAACTGGGTACTATACCGATTATAGTGTGATAAAATACAGTGGAACGATTGTTGATTTATGGTACTACACCACAATTGAATTATCAGTGCTTAATTGTGACTGCTAAGAATCATACAATTGTATTATAATTGTCACAATGGAGTATTTAATATTAACACAATGCCAAAGTACCTAATGTTGATAATTAAGTGCTTAAAATGCTATATATCAGAATTATGGAAAAAATACCTTTTTTCATTAAATGAACCACTAGTCCCACAATGCACCTTAATAGCCAGGTGGGATAAATAGTAAACATAGTTGACTGCTCACTTACCGTGAACAAACAGGGACTTGTCGACATACATATTACTTATCTATTTATAAAGTGCCACAATAGCATAATTCAAAATGAGAGTGAACACACCACATTGGGAGCATACCTATAACATCGGTGCCTTATATTCGATAATCAAAGTCAGGGAAATCCGCAATTAGAACGATGTTAACATTTTATAAATAGATAAGTAATATGTATCTATTACTTACTATCAATAGGTTGCTAGCCCCCCTCGTCCTGATGAAGACCCCGTCACAAGGACTCCACTGACTCCTGCTTACTCTGGGGTCGAAACATCGACAAGTCCCTGTTTAATCACAGCCCCCCCTACCCATTATCCCTACATAATATGTATCATGGGGCATGTGTGCTATGAAACAATGCGCTGATCTTTGACCGTTTTATGTATATTGAAAATTGAATTGTTGATATTTCAGATATACATCTGTTTTTATTGTCACTATTCCCTACGTGTACTACCCTCACCATTTCACTTCCTACTTACCTCCAGGGGCACTAATTCAACCTCCTCAAAATTGATAATGTTGGATACTATATCCGTTGGTTTGTTCTACAATGTGAAGAAAACATTGTAGACGCGTTCATTGTTTTTTGTATTTGTTCCTAGGCTGAAACGCGTTGGTCTGAGCTGGAGCAATAAACCCTCGTAAAACAACTTGGAACTTTGTTGTGCCGCATTCTTTGTGTGAAAAAAAAAAAAAAAAAAAAAAATTATATATATATATATATATATATATATATATATATATATATATATATATATATATATATATATATATATATATATATATATATATATATATATATATATATATATACAGTATGTTTCGTCCTCAAATCAGCATACAGCCAAATCATAGGAAAGACGAGACGAGACCCAATTCTTGGTGTTCAAAGTTTTATTTTGCCCAACACCAGTCTGCCATATATATATATATATATATATATATATATATATATATATATATATATATATATATATATATATATATATATATATACTGATAAAATGTATTTTCTCTATAATAAATTCACTCTCCTGCAAAAAAAATTTGAAATAAGAATATGTCAAGTCGTCAGGGGGAGCTACGCGGGTGTCTGTGGTTTCCACAGGTACAAATGTACCAGTTGCTTTCGCCTCCAGAAACCGGCGGAGTATCTGCCGCCCTATGGTAGCTTCTGCCGCGCTGACGAGGAGAGTCACCGCCCAACTGTTGTCCAAGAGAAGGGTTCTCACCGTCTGTGGCATATTTCGCTGTTACAGCGGCAACTTTTTTTTCTGAAAAGGGGCCCGATACAGAGGGGGTAGCTCCCGTTTAACTTTCACGTCAAACTGGTGCTGCGAGTACCGCTTAGTTTGCGTGGACTCAGCTTGCCGGCAATACTGTTGGACTCTTCCGCCAAATTGTTGATCTGATGATTCCGAAAAGGAAAGAGGATCAGGAACCTGAAACCTCTCAGGAGTTTTAATCTTAGATCGATAACGTAAATCATAGTTATGTTCAGAAGCATCAGGTGGTAGTGAACCAGCACGAGACCTAGGGTTCTGTTGCTGTTTATTCTTGTCCCATGTCTTTTTAAGAAAGACTGGATGCCCCTCCTTTTCAGGAGGTGGCTTACCCTGGGACTGACCACTACAACAATACCGGGAGAGAAAGGGTCATAGGGAAATGTTAAAGACTAGCCCAGGTTCACATCCCCAAGTACTAACTTATGAACAACAAAACAAACCGGGGGTCTAAGGGCCAATACTATGGCAGGCTATCTACAACTTCACAGAGATAAGTTGGTACCTATGTCACAAAAGAGCCAACAAATAAGGAACGAAAGAAGAACTCTACAGTGATATGTGGTAAGATCCAAACTCGTATATCTGGATTGCCATCAACTTATCGACTATTCAACTACTGAATATGGGATTCATAATTGTGGAGTCATCCACTTAGGACGTATACTACTCTTAGGAGTTTATTCTCCCCTAAATGATTGCGGTTTGAATCAACTCAATAAAGTTTTTGTGTCCAAACTACAAACGTCAGTATAATGATGTCATTTTGTAGTTCATTCTTCCCGTGACGATAGTGGCATAGCTTATTGAACATGTCGGTGCTCTGTGGTTGCTCTTGAGGGAAGCTTGGGCATTAATTCACACATTCTTTTTTGGAAGACGCCTTAAGCGATATGGGCAAATAATGGCTCAATCGATTCACTCTTAACCAAACTACAAACGCCATACTTATGATGTCATTTTGTAGTCATTTACAATGGCGCTATCGTGGTAGCGCCCACCGAGTATGTCAGATTGTTTGATTGTACACTGCGAGGTAGCAGACGAAGCATGTTTTTTGCCTGCCCAGGTGGCGACATACAAACCATTTGAGGCGCACTTAGCGTTCCCCATATATGTAGTTATCATCAGGTAGAGGTCTACACACATATGAGTTATATATTGAATGTGGGACTTTTGACAGACTGCAGATATATACTGTCTATATAACGTTGAGCTTTCATTTTGTGATCCTCCATGATTGTAGGTCAGTGGGTTTGTGAGACAAGAGATGTACAGTATACTACAAGATACAATACACTGTAAGACAAGGTGTAGACTGTTATTTGATCATTTGGTAATTGAATGATGATACAAGGAAGCCTTGACCTATAGACAATAGATTATACGACTATGTCATTAACATCAATGAGGGGTCCCTAGAATACCTGGACAGTCATATGATTGAGGCCTCTTTACTATTGACAGCATTTTACAGCTCAGCGCTGATAGGGTTACTTATAACACTCTCGTGTTTAGTCTTTTTGGCAATGTACGTGCTCAGTTGATTAGACACTTTGATTTGGCCCTCTCCGCCACATCGGGTTGAGGGTGCTTACACCCCTTTCTGTTTGCCATGTTTGAGTCTAACTGCTGGCATGCTGAATGGAGAATATCTGGTCCTATTTTGACTTGCCAAATAAGAGATCCATAATTGTGGAGTCATTCATTTAGGATGCATACTACTCTTAGGAGTTAATTTCCCCCTTAAAGAATTCGGTTTGCACCAACTCAATAAAGTTTTCATGTCGGAACTACAAACGTCAGTATAATGACGTCATTGTGTAGTTCATTCTTCCCGTGAAGATCGCGGCATAGCTTATTGAACATGTCGGTGATCTGTGGTTGCTCTTGAGGGAATCTTGGGCATTGATTCACACAAGTTTTTTTTTGGGGAAGACGTCTTAAGCGATATGGGCAAATAATGGCTCAATCGATTCACTCTTAACCAAACTACAAAAGCCATATTTATGACGTCATTTTAAAGTAATTTACAAGGGCGCTATTGTGGTGACGCCCACCGAGTATGTCATATTGTTTGATTGTAGTCTGCGAGGTAGCAGACGAAGCATGTTTTTTGCCTGCCCAGGCGCTGACATACAAACAATTTGAGGCGCACTTAGCGAAAAGTAAGGACGCTACTCATGAAGGACATTGATGAAGTGGGCGTGGTAAGCAAATAGTCCCCTCTATTTACACGAGCCTCCTGATCCGCTCGTTGCCTCCCCCAAGAGTCAGGACAGTCTCGAGGCAACGACGAACAGGTAGGTTGTAAGGGAGCTTAACAGCATGATTGCCAGTTTACTAACAGTAAGCGCTTCGCAGGGGTTATTATTGATTATCTGGCATATGCGTTTGGCAATTTGAGAGCTAGAGGCTGTTTTGGCAGTGTCCATATGAATAAATTATTTCTTGAAGGCCTTTATCAAGTCAATGTGGGAGACTGTCCTCATAGATAGGCCAGGCAGGAATGAGACGTTTAAGATGTAAAGGTATATAGACCTTCACTGGCACATATTATGTGGGGGTTTGGTTTTCCTTTAATGTAAGACTATGATTGCATCTGCAAGTCTTAATACTGAGTGCGTTGTTGTGATACACTGGGTGCTTGATGTTGTACCAGTCTGCTGTCTTTTATTTACTCCCCTCTGATGAGGAAGAGCTAGTGAAGAGGGACATAGAGTATTGAGTTAATGGAGGGACTGATTAGTATGCAGCTCTATATTTCTCTATTCTATAGTTTCCTCTTCTACCTTACCTTTTACAGAGTGGGGCCTCTAAATCCTGAGCACGGTCCAGGTCAGGTGAGGTCCAGTCCCCGGTCAAGCTGGGTGAGCACATGAAAGTTTTTAGCATTTATTAATACTTCACTAAATGAACTCAACAAGGAAGAGAACGCTTACGATTTATTTGTTTAACTGTATTTTATTTTATTTGTTGTAGATGCAATCTGCATTCCTTGATGCGGAGGATCAGTGCACAACAGGTTGTATTCATTCCAACCATGTTTGCGCTATTTCATTTATGATTAATAGCAGGAATTTGGTTTCCCTTTTTTGATCTACACTATATTCTCATTGTTTATTACGTGCCCATGCAATAGCAATAATTAAGAGCAGAGGCCCTGAAGAAAGCCTAGGGATTACCAGCCCGCCTGGCTGAAACATGTTGGACCTTTTTTGGGAGCTATTTCTTTAAACTGCCCATTGCACTGTTCTGTTTTTAATGAGGGGATGTGTCTATACCTTAATAAAATGTTCTCTATTTTGTGCCACATCACCCTATTTTAACCCAACACAAATGTTTGTGTTTTGCACTGCACTCTGTCTTCTTTGTGATCAACTATTCAGTTGCTCATTGTGTTTTCCATAGTGAATGTGGGTGTGATCCAACCCATTACCATAGGAATGGAGATCTCTATCATCAAGAGACACACAATTTATTTAGCTGGATGACCAAATGATAATACTGATCACGATGATAAGTTGATGGCAATCCAGATAGACGAGTTTGGATCTTAGCACATATCACTGTAGCGTTCTTCTTTCGTTTGTGAGTTCCTTATTTGTTGGTACCAACTTATGTCTGTGAAGTTGTAGATAGCCTGCCACAGTATTGGCCCTTAGACTCCCGGTTTGTTTTGTTGTTCATAGAAGGTCTGACCCCCAAATTATTGCGACCGAAAGATATATCAATATTGGCAATAATAGGGGGCGTGGCTTGGCAGCGACCAAGATGGCCGCATAATCCCGCGGCGCTCCGGCGGCATACCTGAAGACCCCTGAAAATCCATCATCGATCCTGTGCATCCACGTCGCTGCACACCAGGATCGGAGAATTGACATACTCCGACGCCCAACAGTGTGTTTTCCATCCGGATACAGCCCCGGGAAGTCGAGTACCGGGGATCGGTGAGTGCGGGCCTGCTGCGGCCTAAGCGGTGGAGGCCCGCCAGTGAAGCACCGGCCTCCATCGGTGAGAGCGGGCCGCCGCGGGAGCACCGTTGGGCAGCCGAGTGGCGCACGACGCAGGGGGGGTCGCGAAGTAGCGGCGATCCCCAGAGTAGGACAAGGCGTCTGGAACCCCTGCCCCCCGTGCCGGTGTGGTGTGCTGCCCTCTCCGGTGCTGCGGTGAGTGGGCTGGCCCCCCCCCGGGAGTGGATGCAGAGAAGACAGGCCAGTGTTGCGGCGCCCCACCACGTGGCGGAACAAGGTGGCGGAAAGGCCTAAGAATCCTTGTCAGGCAGCCCCAGGATATGGAAGCAGTGGGGGCGCACTAATTAGTGGAGGTAGCAGCGGCAGAGGCCCTTGGTGACCACGGTACCGAGGCCGGGGGCGACAACAGACCGCGGATCGGTGGGTGAGGTGTTGAGGCCCCCGGCGAGCTGCCCTAACGATTGGCAGTCGGCCGGCTGGCATCAGTGGGATAGTACTGGTCTGACGAGGGCCACCCCTGCCTCTCCTGAGCGGGGCGGGGTGCGGACGGAGGGCGGAGGGCCCAGTGGCGGGTGCCCTATCTGACGCACTGCCATGAGACACAAGAAGTCCACGGTGACCCAATCCAACACTATGGACAACTATACGGCGGAACAAGGAGGGGGAGCCGTGCCCGCCCCGGGACCTTGGAGGAGCCCGGTGAGCCATCCCTGCCCTCCATAATGCAGGCCATACAATCTCTAGGCTCCACTCTGGAGTCCAAAATAGATAAAATGGCTATCGAACTGACGCTTCAACGGGCGGAATTGAACAAGACGTCCGAGAAAGCCACACAGAACGCCGCCGCCATTACGGAACTACATGGTGCTACCAAGAAGTTAAAACAACAGGTCCAACAGCTCACACACCAACAGAGACAGATGGCGGCGTGGCTGGAGGACCAGGAAGGGAGGGCCCGAAGAAACAACCTGCGGGTGGTGGGAGTGCCGGAAAAAATGGAAGGGGCTAGCATGGAACTGTTTTTGGAAGATCTCATTTTAAACCGCCTGCAACCCAGGAGATTGTCTAAATTCTTCGTCGTAGAGCGGGCACATAGGGCACCGATCCCGCCGCCACGCCTGGGGGCCCCACCGTGCACCATCATCGTGTGGATTCTCAACTACAGAGACAGGGATGCAATCCTACAGGCAGCCCGGCTACATGGGGACGTTCGTGTCGACAACGCCACGATACGCTTCACACTTAAGGTCCAGCAGGAGCGCCGTTCGTTTGATGCCGTCAAGAGGGAACTCCGGGAACGCAGAGTCAAGTACATGATGTTCTTCCCGGCGCGGCTCAAGGTCTTGGCGGAAGGGAAATCCTTTTTCTTCACCTCCCCGGAGGAGGTACATACCTGGCTTGAAGAGCGTGGCAAGCAGCAGAAGGGCCCGGAGCGTGGGGGAAGTTGGAGAAGCGCGGCGCCCCAGTCTCCGGCCTCATCTGTAGGAACAGCGGGGGGAGCACGACAACAACAGGAGAGCCCGAGCCAAGCAAACAGTAGGAGGACCCGCAGCCTCTCGGCATCTCCAGACCTGGGGTGACAAGAAGGAACACATTGGTTTGGACTGGCCGGAAATCGTGGACACGTAATGTATACGGGGGCTATTGATACTGGTCCTACAGGGTCACTGAGGGATGGGGAGTCTCAAAATGTATGGGGGTCCTGCGAGGGACAGATTGGAAGACCCCGAACATTATTTGCTGTTACTCCTATACCGTGTGGGCAGTGAGCACCGGTTGAGTCTCTTGGAAGTACTCTTTCATAATGGGACGCTGCTCCAGATTAGGGCAATTGTTGGAGGACATAATGAACTTCAAGGGGGGGTCGGATGGGAGCCCCAGATGCTGGACTTGGTTGCACCACTCGCCCAGGAGTTTTTCGTTTTAAGGGCTACAGGCGCTCTGCTTGTTGGGGATGTCTGGCGCGGTTGGCCGGAGTAGCAGGTTAGCAGGGTGGGAGGCTGATGATGGGGGCGATGGGGGCTTTTGTTCTAGTTCTTACTTTTTATTTTTCTGCTATATGTTTGTTCTGACTCCATTGACACAATCAGCTGGCGGGTGGGAGGGGGTGGAGGGGAGATTTGGTCTCTAACCCACTGAATGCTTGGAAGAGAGCAGTTAATAAACAAGTGTATGAAATCTCCTTTGACCTTGACTATAAAACCCTTCGCCGAAGCTCCCACTTGGTTCCATTGAATAACTCATACACGGTAGGAAAAGCTTAACAATATCTAAGCAAGGCCCTTACAACACAGGCCCGAAGTAAAATTCCTTACATGAGACTGACCGTGCTTGGGATAGCAGACTTCAACCTCACATGGGCTCAAAGAGGGGAATCTACAACTTGCAGGCTATGCACCTACAAGAGGGAATCTTGGCTGCACCTTCTCTGCTGCTGTTCTCATCTCAACAATGAATGTCGGCGACTGCTGCGTCCGATCTGCCTCAATCGGAGTATAAAAACATGCTCTGAAGTATCAAACTTGTGCTGGTCAACCACCAACACAATGACCCTAGCGAGACTGGTGAAATTCGTTCACCAAATAAGGTTAGCTTTAAAGGTCAATAATGAAAGTACTCCAACAAATGGCAAGCCCACGGTGAATGCAGCGGACTAAAGCTGAAGCGATTTCGCTACGTAGTACTATTGACATTGCCCCTCCTGCAAGCCTTTTAAAGAAAGAAATGTCCCCTGCACAGACTAATTCCAAGGCATACAAGGTTGGAAAAATGCCAATCATATGGGACTCAGTCAGGGGTGCGGTATCCTTTTATTTTTTTGCTTTCCAAACTGTTTTTTTTGGCTCTTTTTTCTTTCTTTTAATTGCCTAGGATAGTAACATACATTTTACCAAGCAAAGAAGCTTACAATCACTGTTCTTTGTACTCTTTCTTTTTACTGTAAAGATTTTAATTAATTGTACAGTTAATAATAAACTTTCAAACTGGTCGCTAACCCTTATAATTGGCGGGAACGATGGCTGCGTTACACACGACAAGGACGCAACACATTGATATAGTATCCTGGAATGCGAATGGCCTGCAAAACAAGATTAAATGCACTGTGGTGCTTCAATACCTTCGCAGGCACGCCCCTGATGTCGTACTCCTACAGGAGACGCATCTGTTAGGGAACCGCTGCAAGGCCCTAGACAGATTAGGTTACACCTTGCGTGCCCACTCTGGCTTTACTACGGGCTCCAGGGGAGTAGGGATCCTTGTCAAAAACTCCCTGCCACTGGTCCTGGGGCGGTGTTGGTTGGATCCCCTGGGTGGCTTTGCGGCGTTGTCCGCACAATGGGAGGGCTGAACTTTGAAGTTATGCTCCCTTTACATTCCTCCAAAGCTCCACACGACTACTGTCCCCGATATTGGAAAGTTTCTGTTGCCCACGGGGACACTAATCCTGGGAGGAGATATGAGCAACGTGATGGCTAGGGAATTGGTTCACAAAAAGGGATGACCCTGTGTCCCTCAGAACCTGGGTATTCAATAGTTAAACAAACAATGGTTCTGTTGGGTAAGGCAGATTACTTGAACAATGCTCATAAGTTTAGAAGAACAAAAGAAAGCTCTCTGATACACACAATGCAATTTGAGAAATCAATACTCAAAAAACAGAAGACAAAGTCAAAAGGTCAAAGAGTTATATTGTATAAATTATAACATCTGCCTCACTTTGACCTACGAATTACTTCATTCAAGGATACAAATTTCGATACAAAAAAGGACCGTCATAAAAACATGAAATTGCTGTGACTTTTTTGTGAAATAATGCTCAATAGATGTGACAACAAATATGAAGGAAATTCATACATATACATATATACAAAATTGCTTTTAATAGCCAGATATCGAATGTTGACCAAGGATTCCTAAGTGAGTTGTAAGGATCCTGGTGAATCTAGGCTGATCAAAGCGTTGACGTTTCGACCCTCATGCGCCCCTGTTGGTGGCCGCGGCGGGTCTTTATCAAGACAAGGAAAAGGTGACAGTCTGAAAATTAAATGGAGACCGTGTATCAGAGAAACTGAAAGTGCCACTAATTTAAGCACTAGAAAAGAGCTGAAAAGAGTGAATAACATGTACTCACTCTGATAGATACAGACAGGGGCCCTCAGTCTGAATCCTTAAGGCACAATGGCCAGTAGTATCTGTGAAAGAGGAGGGACTCATATTAGGACCAAACCCTATCCGATGGCCCTAAGTTACACAATCTGGTGTGGGGAGTGTTGTTAAAAGTGCCCTATGAGGATGTGAACATTCAGGGAGTGCCCACGTATGCACCGAGTCATTGAGCACGTTGTGAGGACGCAAGGGGTTAATCAAAGGAAGTGGTGCGGGCGTGAGGACTGCTCGGCGTAGATGTAATTAGTCAGTGAACGTTAAAAAGTGCCTAGGGGTACACAGTGAATGCCTGCTCGGGGTCATGGGTGTTCAATAATTAGTAATGGCGCCCAATGCCTGGTGAGAGCAAGAATAGCCTCACTCGCAGGTCACAAGTGCGGGTGGAAACCAGCGTTTGTCAGACGGGACCACGAGAGGCAGCGTTAAGATCTAAGCGGCCCCATAGCCTGGGGCACACTGCCTTACCTGGAGGGAAACTAACGGTGCATGTTCGGTTACTCTCCGCTTCGGCATACAACAGCGTCCTATCACGGATGCTAGGGTATTGGTTAAAGCGGTACAACAATGACGTGGTGTACGTCCGTTGCTAGGTAACGACGTTGAACATGCGCTATATCACGCATCTAGCGTGGTACAGCTAGAAGGAATCATGATCGCTTTTTAGAGGTGACTACGATATATTATGAGTCCCATATATTCAAAGAAAGATGGTTAAAACTATTTCAAAGGCGCACGTTGTCAAAGATTATTTACACATTTATAAATCCCGTAACAAAGTGACACATTGAAAATCAACATGTGATTGATGAAGGCATTCCAAAAATATTTAAAAAAAACAAATAAACCTATAAACATTCATTCGCCAATAATCTAGTCAATGCAGGCCATTATTAAATGTATAAACATTCCTGGGACCAATACTCGAATCAGTGAGGGCCACTGTTAAAGCTGGCCATGGAAAAGAACATGCTAAACAGAAGGTCATTTGATTATTACTTCTGTGATGGATGAATGCATTATAGTCTAATCAGCGAAAGCCCTTGTTAGGTGTATGAACATTCCTTTGGGCCAATACTCAAATCAGTGACAGCCACTGTTAAAGCAGGCATGGATAAAGAACATGCTAAACAGAGGGTTCAATGCATTATAGAACAAATCGATACAGATAAGTACAGTCCTAGAGTCAATAATGCAGGCCACTGCTCCCGCAGTCAAGGATAGGAAACATGTTAAGCAGGAGATCAAATGATGTTAATGTTCTGAACACAAGTGATATATCATGTGCAAGGAAGTGCAAGCAGATATATATGAACTGACTTAATGTTACAGTAACCCCATTTGTTTAGATATTTCCTCATGCTCGTTTAGACCTGTTGATACAGAGTTCAAAATGTGTATCCATTTGCACTCTTTTCTATTTAAGGCCTGTGTCATCGAGCCTCCCCTTGGATTAGGGTTGATTTTTTCTAACACCCTCCACCGGATGCTATCCGGACTGTGGTTGTGACTGCTGAAGTGGTCCACTAGTGGTGCGCCCTGTACTTTGCATCTAATTTTGCTCATGTGCTGGAGTATTCTCATTTTTACTTTTGCTAGGGAATTGGACCGGTTGCCGCCTCAACTGAGTAGAGGAGGGGCGAACCACCTCAGGGACTTTGCACAAGCGCTGGGTTTGGTGGATCTCTGGAGGACACATAACTCGCAGGATAAACAATACACACATGTCTCCGAGGCCCATGGATCGTCCTCCTGGATCGATTACATATTCACACGGACAGACTGCATGAGCCTCTTCAGGAACGGACATCATAAAGCTAGAGGGATATCTGACCATTCACCGGAGGGGGTTCAGATGGTGGGTCCCAGGCGACATTGGAGTGTCCCCCCTCGGCTTGATACCTTTTTATTTAAGAACCGGTAGTTCCAGGAGAGGTTCCGAGAGAGGGTGGATCATTATTTCGAGGACAATGTAGGCTCTGTGAGCTCCCCCGGGATAGTCTGGGAAGCGTACAAGACAGTGGCCAGGGATTTCGTGCAGGCCGAGGTTGGGAGACGGCGCAAAGAAAAACATGCACAGGTGGAAAAACTAGAACTGGAGCTTCATGCTCTGGAGGATAGGACGGGGCTTACCCAGGAACAGGGGCAGGACAGGCAGCATAAGGCACGCCTCCTAAGCAAAAAGTTGAGGAACGTTCTGACGGAATAGGCACGATCACATGCACTTGCTACCCAGCGGCGGGTGTACGACTTGGGAGACAAGGCGAACAAAATGATCACCTGGCTGGAGAAGAGAGATCGGGAGCGCAGTTGGGTACCGGGAATAGAGCCACCGGACGTGTCGGTGTGTACCACGAGTGTGGTGATTGCGGAGGAATTTGCACGCTATTATGAGGAGGTCTACCGATCTCAAACAGCTTGGGAGGAGCAGGAGTGTCGCGATTTCCTGGCCCCCTTGCGGCTACCCCTACTGGAGTCTGCTGACAGGGATATTCTGGAAGCAGATATCACGGTCAAAGAAGTGGAGAAGGCCATGGGGGACCTGCAGACGGGTAAGGCTCCGGGACCCAATAGGTTTCCAGCAGAAGCATTTGGGTGCGTGTCCAGTCGCACGGCACCACACATGAGCAATATGTTCCTCGAGGCGCTGTCTTGGCAGGGTTTTTGGCTCTATTTAGCAGTGATATAGACTTTAATCTTGCTCACATCTAGGATAGGTATTCTTAGCTTGTGTTGGCCCTTTTAAGCCCTTTCTTCCAGACCTAGAAGAGGCCATCTATTGCCTATTGGCTTTGGCCTGTTATTTTTGCTTATAGTAGAGGTTGGATCCTGTGGTCCTGACTTTATATTACACATTGGTATGGTTTATGTAGGTACTCTGACAGAGCTAAGGGTTATGTTAGACGGACCGGGAGGGTCGGCCGAGACTACGGGGAGAGGTCTCCGGGGAGAGCCGTCTCCAACGACTGTACAGACAAGTAACTTCCCCCCCACAGACGGACACCACACAAGGTTGAAGGTTAACGAGACTTTATAGGCAATTCTTAGGTTACGATGATGTGATACAAGGAGGTCTGGACTCAGGAGTCCCCTCGGTTCTAGTCTCTGGCTTAGGAAAGGGGTAGCGGGACAGTCTTTGTTACCAATGAGTGGAAAATAGCTCTCAATCCTCGAGCTCGGCGTTCTAGATGATCGGGCCGCGGCGGAGCCAGCAGGTCCCGAGATGGACGAAGGAAAAACGACGGTCCGCGGCGGAGCCTGCAGGTCCCGGTGAAGATGACGGTTACAACGGTCCGCGGCCACGCCAGCAGGTCCCGACGACGATGAAGGATATGAAGGTTGCGAAGGCTGTGGCAGCGCCAACAGGCAGGACGATGGTGCACAAGACAGAGCTACGGCAGCGCCTGTAGTCCGTCAAGGATGAGTTCCTCTTTACGTCTCTCGACTCCAAGATACAACTGCCTTCCTGCTCTGGAGCTGCCCCAGTTATAGGGCTGGTGTGCTTTGATGTCCGGACTCTCGCACTTGGAGGTCGGGAGGTCCGGGATGAGTGAGTCCAGACACCCAGCAGGGGGGTGGAGCCGGCGCCCGGGGAGGCGATGGGCGAGCGGCACTTGGCGGGGGAGAGCCATCGACACCTCCTTCTCCCATTGACTTGCCAAGTAGCCCGCTCACCTCCTGGGTGGATGGTGGTGCCGGGATGTCTGAGGCCTGGCCAGGCCCAGGGTTGAGGTCGATCGGGGGCCAGGCGGCCTCGTGGTGGAGTGTCCAAGATGGCACCCCAGGATGGGCGCGAGGGCCGGCAGTGGATCGGACCCACGAGGTTGACATGCTCGAGGGCAGGGGTCCCTGAGGGGACAGAGGACGTGCAACGGTGGTGTGTGGTACTTGCGGGCCCGGACTCGGGCCTGGTTGGGCCGGGGGAGAGCGGCCCTTTATGGGGCCTGTCCAACATGCGTCCCCCCCAGCTGAAGGCGGGGAGAGTCACCCATCCTCTTGGGGACTCTCCTCGTCGAGGCGGAAGAAGCGGGACAGGCCATCCGTGTTGGCGTGATCTGGCCCAGGCCGGTGTTCAACTGTGAAGTCCATACCCTGCAGGGAGATGGACCAGCGTAGTAACTTCGGGTTCTCCCCCCGCATCTGCATCAGCCACTGCAGGGGCCTGTGGTCAGTCTGCACCCGAAAGTGGGTGCCAAAAAGGTAGGGCCGGAGTTTCTTGAGGGCCCATACCACAGCGAAGGCCTCCCTCTCTATGGTGCTCCAGCGTTGTTCCCGTGGTAGGAGTCGCCGGCTGATAAAGGCCACCGGTTGATCAAGGCCGTCGGTGTTTACTTGGGACAGGACTGCCCCAATGCCATGGTCGGAGGCATCCGTCTGGACAACGAACTCCCGGCTGTAGTCGGGGGCCTGGAGCACAGGGGCAGAACACATGGCGGCTTTTAGTTGTTCAAATGCAGCTTGGCACTCCGGGGTCCAGTTGACGTTCTTGGGCTGGTTCTTTGACGTGAGTTCTGTGAGGGGCCCTACTATGGTACCGTAGTCCTTCACGAACCTTCGATAATATCCTGTGAGGCCCAGGAAGGCTCGTACCTCGGTCTGAGTGATGGGGGGCTGCCAGGACTGGATGGCGGCAATCTTTAGCTGCAGAGGGGCCACCAGGCCGCTTCCCACCTGGTGCCCGAGGTAGGTTACAGACCCTTGCCCAATTTGACACTTGCTGGCCTTGATCGTGAGGCCAGCTCGCTGAAGGGCTTGCAGCACTGCTCGGAGGTGGTGGAGGTGCTCGGGCCAATGGTGGCTGTATACAGCGATGTCGTCTAGGTAGGCGGCGCTGAATCCTTCGAGCCCCGCCAGGACCTGATTGACGAGCCGTTGGAATGTTGCCGGGGCATTCTTCATGCCGAAGGGCATGACGGTGAAATGGTAATGGCCATCGGGGGTGGAAAAGGCAGAACGTTCCTGCGCCCGGGGTGTGAGGCCGATTTGCCAGTAGCCCGCCGTCAGATCGAAGATACTGAGATAGCGGGCAGCTCCCATGCGGTCGATTAGTTCATCTGCCCGGGGTATGGGATGCGCGTCTGTTCTGGTGGCCGCATTCAAGCCCCGGTAGTCGACGCAGAACCGGAGTTCTGGTGTGGTGCCGGGTGCAGCTGCTTTGGGGACCAGTACTACAGGGCTGGCCCAGGGACTGTCCGAGGGCTCGATGACCCCGAGTGTGAGCATCTTGGCCACCTCTTCCTGGATGCAGGCCCGTACCCGATCTGGCACGCGGTAGGCCCGGTGGCGGATAGGGGGGCTGTCCCCCGTGTCCACATCGTGCACACACCAGGGAGTGACACCGGGGGTGAGGGAGAACAGGCTGGCGAACTGTGATAGGAGGGCTTGACACTCTTGGCGTTGTTCTCTGGTGAGGGCCTCCGAGAGTCGGACCCCATCCACGGAGCCGTCTTGCTCCTGAGTCCGTAGGGGGTCAGGGAGAGGCTCGGAGTCTTCTTCAATTCCATTGTCTGTGGCCATCAGGAGGCTGAGCTCTGTTCGCACAAAGTGGGGCTTTAGTCTGTTAGCGTGGAGGACCCGGAGAGGGTTCCGGGAGGATTCCATGTCGATGAGATAGGTGGCAGGGCCCTTGCGCTCGACTACTTTGAAGGGCCCCGTCCATTTGTCTTGCAGGGCGCATGGCTCAGTGGGGGACATCACCCACACCTGTTGGCCAGGTTCGAATTCAATGGATGAGGCATTCTGGTCATACCATTTTTTCATGTCCTCTTGACTGGCCTCTAGGTTGGCTTTTGCCAGTTCCCTGAACCGCCGGGTCTGGTTGCGGAGGGTTAGGAGGTACCGGAAGACATCTGGAGGGTTCTTTAACGGAGGCATCTCCCAGCCTTCTTTGACTAGGCTGAGCGGCCCCCGCACTGGGTGTCCATATAGCAGTTCAAATGGGCTGAAGCCCAGGGATTTCTGAGGGACCTCTCGGTAGGCGAAGAGGAGGCACGGCAGCAGCACATCCCATTGGCGACGGAGGGGCTCTTCCAACCCCCCGATCATCCCCTTTAGCGTGCGGTTGAACCGCTCAACAAGTCCGTTCCCTTGAGGGTGATAGGGGGTCGTGAATCGGTAGGTGACCCCGCACTGTTGCCAGAGGGATTTCATGTATTTAGAAATAAAGTTCGTGCCTCTGTCGCTGACGACTTCTCGGGGGAAGCCCACACGGGAGAAGATCCCCATCAGAGCCCGGCCGACTACCGGGGCTGTCACAGTCCGCAGAGGAACAGCCTCAGGGTAGCGGGTGGCGTGGTCCACTAGCACCAAGATGAATCGATGGCCTTGTTTTGTGCGCGGGTCCAGGGGCCCCACAATGTCTATTCCGACCCTCTCAAATGGGGTAGTGACCACAGGAAACGGTTGCAGGGGGGCCTTTAGTTTGCGGCCGCTCTTCCCACTGGCTTGGCACGTGGGGCAAGATCGGCAATGCTGGTGCACATCGTTCCTCATTTTGGGCCAGAAGAAGTGGGTCACTAGGCGACTGTAGGTTTTATCTTGTCCCAGGTGTCCTGCTAGGGGGACATCGTGGGCCAGGTTTAGCAGGAAGTCTCTAAAACGGAGGGGCACCACTAATACTCGGTTGGCCCCCAGCTCGGCGATTCTTTGCTCGCTGTACAGCAGATCATTGTCCCAGTAGACCCAATGAGTTCCGGGGGTATCCCCTGCGCTCTGGGCGAGCGCTTGCTGGCGGAGTCCCTCGAGGGAGGGACAGGTCTTCTGTTCTTGGCGAAATTGTTCTTGCGTGGGCCCCCCCTCTAGAGGCCACTGGTCGAGGTTAGCGAGGTCGGAAGGTTGAGCTGGTTCGGGGGGAATGTCATGGTCGGTGGTTTCGGCTGGGGTGACCGGAGGCGGTGGCGCCGGCCATTCGGGTTCTTCTGGGCGGTGGTTGGCACGGGCGGCCATGGACCGGGTGGTGACGCACGCCCAGTCCGGGACGCCTAACATCCCTAGGTGTTCTCTTCGCTCCACGGCGGCCCACGGAGAGCTCTCAAGGTCATTTCCAAGGAGGCAGTCTACGGGGGCATCGTCTCGGACCGTTACTTTCAACATGCCGGAGACCCCTCCCCATTCGAAAGGGACGCAGGCCATCCGACACAGACTTTCCGAGTTATCGGCTGATCGTACAGGGCAGAGAATGTTCGGTAGATACTGTTCTGGGGTCACCAGGTGACAGCGGACGGCTGTTACACTGGCCCCGGTGTCACGAAGGGCTTCGGCCCGGCGTCCATTGATGCTCACCCATTGGCTGTACTTCTGGGTGTTAGCGGGTAGGGGGACCCGCGGGACCATGTCTTTCCCCCCTAAGCATGCTAGAGCCATGGCGGCTGGCTCCCACTCTTGATGCTCTTGTTCGTATTCTTCCTGCTCCTCGGAGATCTGTTCTTCCCCTAGGGCCGCAGCGGCCACTTGGCGGGGTCTTGGGCTCTGGTACTGCGGGCAGTTTGGGTCGTTTGCATAGTGGCCTACTCGTTGGCATCGGTGACACGTGACATTGGCTCTGTACCCCGGTCGCGCCGGGGTGCCGCCCCGGTTGGCCGGGGGGGTGGTGCTGGTAGCGGGGGCGACCGGAGCGTTGTCTCTTCCTCGTCCTTGGCCCCCTCCTCCTCCTCTTGGTCGGTGCTGACCATTGTTGTTCCGGTTCTGTTCGTGGGACCCATTCCGGCCCACTCTGGTGATCTCCCACCGGTCAGCTTCGGCCGCGAGCTGCCGGGGATCCGTTAACTTACTGTCGAGGAGGTGCTGGCGGAGCTCAATGAAGCAATTGTTCGACAGATGCTCCCATACCATCAGATTGAACAGTTGTTCGTAGGTCGTGACGTTGCTTCCTCTGATCCAGCCCTCGAAAGCTCGGCTAAAGTACGTTACATAGTCCACCCAAGTTGTACCCGGGATGCGGGTGCAGTCTCGGAACCTCTGACGGTACATCTCGGGTGTGAGGCCATAGCGGGTGAGGAGTGCCGCTTTCATATGGTCATAGGAGGTCATCTGGTGGTCCGGGAGCTGTAGCAGGGTATCGCGGCCCTCATTGAGGAATCTCCCCCATAGACTGGCTCCCCAGTCGCTTCTATCGATCCGGTGTGCAGTCATAGCGATTTCATAGGCCTTAAACCATTGCTGGATGTCGTCCTCTCGGAAATATTCTCGGACAACATCCTTGGGGATGTGTACCTTTTTGTCTGTGGCCCCTGAGGTGTGGGGTCGCTCGGGCAGCCCTACTTCTTTATTCTGTTTGCGCAGGTTGATCTCGGCTAGGTTCCGTTCGTGTTCGTACGCCAGTTTCTTTTCCTCGAGCTCCCTTTGTCTCTGTTTCTCCTCTCTTTCTTCTCGGAGACGCAGGTGCTCTAAGTTGATTTTTTGTTCGGCCAACTTGAGTTCAACGTCCATCTTGAGTCGGGCCATTTCTAGCTCGTGTAGTCGGGTTCTTTCTCTTTCCTGGATCTCGTCTTGCGAGAGACCCGTTCTTTGCCCTTCAGGGGCCGTGGTGGTTTTTTCTGCGGTGCTTTGATCGGGGGTTCCGGCAGCCCCGGTCTCTGCCCAAGATTCTAGGGCATGCTTAAAATCGTCTTTGGTGCTTAGTCCGGTGGTAGCGATACCCAGTTCGATGCAGAATTGTTTTAGTTCACGATGGCTGTACTCCTCCAGTTTCTCCATTTGGAACTTCTCGGTTGATCCGCTTTCTTTGGTTGTCATTGTGATTTCGTCGTGGGGTGAGCTACTCTCTGTACGTTATGCGGTGATTCGGATCGCGCCGCTGGCCACCAATGTTAGACGGACCGGGAGGGTCGGCCGAGACTACGGGGAGAGGTCTCCGGGGAGAGCCGTCTCCAACGACTGTACAGACAAGTAACTTCCCCCCCACAGACGGACACCACACAAGGTTGAAGGTTAACGAGACTTTATAGGCAATTCTTAGGTTACGATGATGTGATACAAGGAGGTCTGGACTCAGGGGTCCCCTCGGTTCTAGTCTCTGGCTTAGGAAAGGGGTAGCGGGACAGTCTTTGTTACCAATGAGTGGAAAATAGCTCTCAATCCTCGAGCTCGGCGTTCTAGATGATCGGGCCGCGGCGGAGCCAGCAGGTCCCGAGATGGACGAAGGAAAAACGACGGTCCGCGGCGGAGCCTGCAGGTCCCGGTGAAGATGACGGTTACAACGGTCCGCGGCCACGCCAGCAGGTCCCGACGACGATGAAGGATATGAAGGTTGCGAAGGCTGTGGCAGCGCCAACAGGCAGGACGATGGTGCACAAGACAGAGCTACGGCAGCGCCTGTAGTCCGTCAAGGATGAGTTCCTCTTTACGTCTCTCGACTCCAAGATACAACTGCCTTCCTGCTCTGGAGCTGCCCCAGTTATAGGGCTGGTGTGCTTTGATGTCCGGACTCTCGCACTTGGAGGTCGGGAGGTCCGGGATGAGTGAGTCCAGACACCCAGCAGGGGGGTGGAGCCGGCGCCCGGGGAGGCGATGGGCGAGCGGCACTTGGCGGGGGAGAGCCATCGACACCTCCTTCTCCCATTGACTTGCCAAGTAGCCCGCTCACCTCCTGGGTGGATGGTGGTGCCGGGATGTCTGAGGCCTGGCCAGGCCCAGGGTTGAGGTCGATCGGGGGCCAGGCGGCCTCGTGGTGGAGTGTCCAAGATGGCGCCCCAGGATGGGCGCGAGGGCCGGCAGTGGATCGGACCCACGAGGTTGACATGCTCGAGGGCAGGGGTCCCTGAGGGGACAGAGGACGTGCAACGGTGGTGTGTGGTACTTGCGGGCCCGGACTCGGGCCTGGTTGGGCCGGGGGAGAGCGGCCCTTTATGGGGCCTGTCCAACAGGTTATTTCATCCTTCTCAGGCCTATAGGCCCAGAACTAGAGGGACTCCATCTTGATGGAGCTGAGAGGCTTGCAGAGTAAAGGTAATGTTTATAGTTAAGGCTGTTTGTGTGCTAGAGGAGAACCAGTTAGGACTGCTTCTTATCCGAGGAATGTGTTTGTCTCTTGGGCCCAGACGTAACAAGCAGCTGGCCACTGCGGTTGCGTAAAGAGCTCTGGAGCTGGCACAGGAATTCGGTGGGAGGCAGCCCTTTGGTGGAAATTTCCATGAGGGGAGAGGAATCCTTATTAGCGAACTGCAGGAGAGGAGGAGTGTTCATTCCAGCTTGTGTGCAGTCCAGCTTGGAGGTCAGTTCAGCTTGGAGTCAGAGCAGTGTGGTTCTTGCAGAGGAGAGAACAGGATGTCTGCTGGAGCTGCAGAATAGAGTGCAGTTCTGGAATGGAGAAAGAAGGCAGACGATTGCTGAAGATGAGGAGAGAGAGCAGTGCAGAGAGCATCAAAGAAGGCTGTCAGCTGGAGCAATTGAACCAGAGGCGTGGTGATGTGGTGACGGAGGGAGAGACCGAGAGAGCCCTGATCCCACCAGAGTCAGAGAGAAATCTTCCTTCTAATAGGTGAGGTAGTCTGAACTAGTCCCCTTTACAATTACACCTTAATCTTGTTCTTATTCCCTAGGCTATTGTATGTCTAATCTTTTCCCTTTCAGCGATGTGTTAAAAGTTCCTGTTACCCCGCAGATAAATTGTATGTCTAATCCTTTTCTTTCAGCGGTGTGTTAAAGTTACTGCTAGTTATAGAGACCCCATAGTTTTGTGTATGTGTACTGTATCATTGTTACAATAAAACACCCCATTTCTTAGTGAACTAGTGTGGTGTATATCTTTGTCCCCATACAGTGGAGGTAGCCTTGTTTTCCTAGCCAGATATTACTGTTTGAACAGATGTTACCCCTGATCATCAATAGTGAGTAATTAGGGAGATAGGAGACCTGCAACTAAGGGATAAAGTTACTCCATCCCATAATCCTGTAAACAGCGTCTTCGGTTCCAGAGCATAGGTAACCTTTTTCTCCTAGTCAGATGTTACAGCCAGAACAGATGCTGCCCCTGATCCGGTAAGTCTGAATAAATAGGGAGAACAGGGAGCCCTTGAGCTAGGGAATTGTTGACACTAAGTAATTCGGCCATCCCATAATATTATTGTAGTAGCAAACCCTTAGTGAATAGAGAGAGATACTTGCCAACATAGAGAGACAGAGAGCTGAAGGTATTCATAGGAAAGTGGTCGTCATTGGTAAGTGGCGTTAATGAGAGCGCTGGGGAGGAGACCAGCGTGGAGGCCTGCCGGATTGCGGGCCGTGTGTAAATGAGAGCGCTGGGGAGGAGACCAGCGTGGAGGTCTGCCGGATTGCGGACCGTGTGTAAAGGAGAGCACTGGGGCTGCAGACCCACGTGTGTAGACACGCCGGATTGTGTGTCATATCTGCCCCAGGGTAGATTAGTCTGGGTCTGAGTGGCCGCGAGACTATAAGGTATGAGTGTGGTGTAGGGCATGGATATCCTTAGTAATCAGTGAGTATTCTTAGTATCCCTATAGATTTAGTGGTGTTTCTGATAATATGAGCTTGTATATTGCGAGTTCCCCATCCTCAGGTAGGTACCCAGGTGCCTGGATAGATGGTCCTGAGGAGGGATGTGGTTACGTTCTGGCTGGGTTAGAGGGGCCCCTAGGGGCTGATCCCATCTAAGTAGAAAATCCGGCCATTACAGGCGCGGAAACTGGACAGCTTCCTAGGGATTTAAGGGCTGGCAACGATCGTAGTGATCTATAAGGCCGGTAAGCCACAGGGGGAATGCAGCTCCTACAGACCTATCTCCCTCCTTAACTATGAAACGAAGGTCCTTGGGAAGATCCTGGCCAGACGCCTGGGTGCGGTGGTACAATCACTGGTCCATCCGGACCAGTCGGGGTTTATGCCACATAGAAGCACACGACTCAACCTGCGACGCCTGTTTGGGGTCCTGCAAGCAGTAACTAAGAGCCCGGGAGTGCCGGTGGCATTGCTATCTCTTGATGCCCGTATGGCTTTTGATAGCATTGAATGGTGTTACCTATATGCAGTTTTGGAGAAGCTAGGATTTGGAGACAACTTCTGTGCATGGGTGAAGCTCCTATACACAGAGCCACTGGCGAGAGTCCAGGTTAATGGGGCTATGTCGCGGGGATTACAACTGGGGCACCGCACGAGGCAGGGCTGTCCCCTTTCCCCAACTCTCTTTGCCCTAGCGCTAGAGCCAATGGCGCATTGGGTTCGAACGGACCCTGGGGTATGGGGCATAGACCTGGGGAGTGGATGGGAGGGACGCATATTGTTACATGCCGACAATATTTTGCTGTATGCCCAGAGACCATCTGAGTCCATACAAAGGATGATGGTCATACTAAGCACATTTGGGGAATACTCCTGATATCGCATCAACTGGAGCAAATCCCTGGGCTACGTCCTGGCGGGGCCCCAGTCTCAAATTATGGACGAATGCGAGGGCCTAGTCTGGCGTACAGAATTCCGGTACTTGGGAATATGGGTCACACCATCTGACACCAAATTCCTCCGTTTAAATGTGCAGACACAACTGGAGCGCCTTCACAGCGATGTGATGCACTGGAGGACCCTCCCGATCTCCCTAATGGGTTGTGTCGTCTTATTAAAAATAATGGCCCTGCCTCGGTTGCTCTATGCACTGCAGAGCTCGCCCTTCCCAATCCCGGAGTACATCTTCAAAACAGTAGAGTCAGAGCAACGCTCCCTATTGTGGAGTGGAGGGTGCCCGAGAATAGCTCTTAAAAAACTGCAGCGGGGACTGTATGAGGGAGGGTTGGCGGTGCCCGACATTCATCTATACTACTGGGCGACACAGCTGGTCAATATAAATGGTTGGGTGTTTGCCCCACAGGAGGAACCCACATATTGGGTGGACCGTATGGCCCCGGGGGAAGAATCCTACTTTGCGGGTTTATACTCTACAACCAGACGCAGCCAGACCTTGCCTCCCCAGACAGCGGTGGTGGTAGAGGTTTGGAAAAGGGCAACAAAGTCGCTGGGGTGGGAGGCAAAACTTACAGACCAAAAGGCGACTTCCTTCTGGAGGTTATGAAGCTGCGAGACCTGCACCAGTGGAGTCTGATAGGCATAGACACGCTGCGGGACCTATGGAAGAGGGAAAAGTTGGTGGATTTTGCGACTCTACAGACAGAGTTCCACATGGGTGATGGTGAATTCCTGCACTACCAACAACTCAAACACGCCATACACGCACATCTGACGCAGGGGGAACAACTACCTGAATATACCCCACTTGAGGATAGGTTACTGTTAGACCCTATGATTGATAAAGCTATCTCGCTTACCTATAAAAAGCTTGTTAATAACCTTCCGGACACACTTGGACCATTGATGGAAAAATGGGAGTCGGATCTTGGCTTATTAGTCAAGTCAAGAGATTTATATAGCGCGCTACATACCCATAGGGTCTCAAGGCGCTAGAGGAAGGGTGGGGAAATTACTTCTCAAATATCCAAGTTTTAAGTTGTTTTCTGAATGCTAGGTGGTTCTGAGTAAGGCGAAGGTGAGTGGGAAGTGAGTTCCAGGTTTTAGCTGCCAAGTAGGAGAAGGATCTACCTCCCATGGTGGTTTTGTTTATGCGAGGTACAGTGGCAAGGGCTAGGTTGGAGGATCGCAGCTGACGGGAGGGGGTGTAGAAGGACAATCGTGTGTTGAGGCATTCGGGTCCAAGTTCGTAAAGTGCTTTGTGTGCGTGGGTTAGGAGGCGGAAAGTAATCCTCTTATTTACGGGGAGCCAGTGGAGATTTTTCAGGTGACCAGAGATGTGTTCTTTACGTGGGATGTCTAGTATGAGCCTGGCTGAAGCATTCTGGATGCGTTGTAGTTTTTTCTGGAGTTTTGCGGTGGTACCGGCGTATAGTGTGTTTCCGTAGTCCAGGCGGCTCGTGACCAGTGCGTGGGTGACCGTTTTTCTAGTATCGGTGGGGATCCAGCGAAATGTTTTTTTGAGCATGCGAAGAATGTTGAAGCAAGATGATGAAACGGCGTTGACTTGTCTGGTCATCGAGAGTGAGGAGTCCAGGATGACGCCCAGGTTCCGTGCGTGGTCCGTCGGGATGGGTGCTTTTCCAAGGGCTTCTGGCCACCAGGAGTCATCCCAGGCGGAGGGGGAGGTGCCTAAGATGAGGACTTCTGTTTTGTCTGAGTTCAGTTTCAGACGGCTGTGTTTCATCCACTCGGCTACTTCTTTCATTCCTTCGTGTAAGTTGGTTTTGGCGGTGGTAGGGTCTTTGGTGAGTGATAGGATCAGTTGGGTGTCATCCGCGTAGGAGATGATGTTGAGATTGTGTTGGCGAGCGATGGCCGCAAGGGGGCTCATGTATACGTTGAAGAGGGTGGGGCTGAGTGACGATCCTTGTGGCACGCCGCAGATGACTGCAGAGGCCTCTGACTTGAATGGTGGGAGGCGGACTCTCTGTGTTCTTCCGGTGAGGAACGAGGTGATCCATTCCAGTACTTTTCCTTGGATTCCTACGTCTCTGAGGCGCTGTATAAGGGTGCTATGACAGACTGTGTCGAAGGCAGCGGAGAGGTCGAGGAGGATGAGGGCGACTGTGTCTCCATTGTCCAGTAGAGTTCGAATGTCGTCTGTTGCTGCGATGAGGGCGGTTTCAGTGCTGTGTTTGGCTCGGAAGCCGGACTGTGAGGAGTCAAGGGATTTGTTGGCTTCGAGGAAGGCGGCGAGCTGGTTGTTTTTTATTTTTTTTTATTTTTTTAAATCTGTTTTATTGGTACACTTGGCATACAGTTACATTTCTTGTGTGCATAATTCAAAGGGGAAACAACAATTGGAGCAGCTCGTACATCATCAATGCGAATGTTGACGACGGTTGAAAGTTGATAAATGCGCTCGTTGTTAAAGAACTGCATTCGTTGTCATGGGGCGGTCACTGCATTCACCAAACCATTCGCTTCACTGCTATTGTACTGCGCGATGCGCCCCGCCTACTTTACTCTAGTGCCTGACCTCACCTGTCAGGGCGGGTAGCCTGATGGCCAGCCGCACCCTTGGTGTTCGTAGCTCGCTGGCAAGTGATATAGCTCGATGCCCCTCAGTGATGTGAATAACCTGCCGGACTTGGTTCCGGGCGGCTTGTATTTGTGCTGTGGTCGGCTAGGAGGTTCAGCGGTACGCCTCCGTGAGGTAGATGGTTGCGGCAGTGGTTTGTGTGTGTGCTGCACTCCTGCGTTTCGCCGCCGTGTATCAGAAGTGGGAAGTGTGCGTGGGGGAGGCAGAACCAGCGCGGACAACTGGGGGGCGTCCTTTGCCGTAGATGCCACCAATTCGAACTGGGGAAAAACCAGGAGAGTGGTGGAGGGCGTAAAGACTCCGATCACGGGGTAAGGGGGGGGGGGTGCTGCAGTGTGGGTCCTGTCTAGGCAGTTTCGGGTGTAATAGTCTCGCAGGGTGCTGGCCTCGAGTGTGCTCGGGGAGGAGGTCCTAGTGGTGTGTGGTTGTTCCTGGTCTCGGGTGGGGGCGTGTTGGTGGGGTCGACTGTGTATGTGGGCTCCGCCGACAAGTGGGGGGAGGGGGGGGTAAGGCGGGATGGGCAGGGATGTTGGGGGGGGGGGGAGAGGAGTGGAAAAGAGAAAGAGGGGGGGGGGAAGGCCATGGGGGCGAGTAATGGACTGCAGGGGTAGTGTGACATGCCCGTATGCGTGTGGTTCCCGATTCTTCCCTTTCGCACTACGCAGCCTGTGATCCAGTCATGTCCCCCTTGCTCCACTGGGGAGGAGCCATCTCCTTACGACACCCCTTGGCTGTGGCAGGCCCTGGTGAACGCTCTCAGGAAGCCCTCCCATGTCTCGGCTATCGGTATGGCCCTCTGCCCCCCCGTCTCCTCCCTACGTAGCACCGTGCCCTCTGCAGTTGCCCAGTAGATGAGGGAGGCACTCCAATGTTTCGTCAGGGGTGGTTCGGCGGCGAGCTGGTTGTTGACAGCTTTCTCAATGACTTTGGCCGGGAATGGAAGAAGCGAGATGGGGCGGTAGTTTTTGAGTTCGGTGGGGTCAACTGTGGGTTTTTTCAGAAGGGCGCTGAGTTCTGCGTGTTTCCAGCTTTCCGGGAAGGTGGCGGAGTTGAGGGAGCAGTTGATGACATCTCGGAGGTGTGGTGCTATGATGGAGTTTGCTTTGTTGAAGATGTGGTGAGGGCATGGGTCAGTTGGGGATCCTGAGTGGATGGAGTTCATCAGGCGGATGGTGTCCTCAGTGGAGATTGGGTTCCAGTCGTTAAGGATGTTCAAGGGGGGTGAAGGTCCTGCGGAAGGTTGGGTGGGTTGGTCTTCGGGTCGGTTGTTGAAGCTGTTGTGGATGTCTGCGATTTTGTTGTGGAAGAAGGAAGCTAGGGAGTCGCAGAGGGCTTGGGAGGGGGTGATGTCGTTGGAGTTGGCTGATGGGTTGGTAAATTCTTTGACGATGTTGAATAATTCCTTGCTGTTGTGGGCGTTGTTATCTAGACGGTCTTTGAGTGCGGCTTTCTTGGCAGACCGGATCAGTTGGTGGTGTATGCAGGTGGCGTTTTTGAAGGCGTCCCTGGTGCTGGTGTTTGGGTCTTTTTTCCAGGCCTTCTCGAGGGAGCGACAGTTTCTTCGATTTCTTAAGGTCATCGTTGAACCAGGAGGCGTTTTTGCTGCCTAGTTTGCTTTGGCGTTTTTTCAGCGGTGCTAGGATGTCAGCGCTGTTGGATAGCCATTGGGTGAGGTTGATGGCTGCTTGGTCGGGGTTTGAGGAGTGGGCGGGGGAGTGTTGAAGAAGCGATGAGGAGATCTGGTCGATGGTGATTTTGTTCCAGTTTCTTCGCAGAGTAGGTTGAGGATGGTTGTGAGTTGTGGTCTTATTGTAGATAAAGTGTACGCAGCTGTGGTCCGTCCAATGGAGAGTTGTGGTGTGACTGAAGGAGACATGTTTGCTGGAGGTGAAGATAGGGTCGAGTGTGTGACCTGCGATGTGGGTGGGCGTAGAGACAAGTTGTTTGAGTCCGAGGTCGGCGAGATTGTCCAGAAGGGTGGTGGCGCTGCTGTCATTGCTCTTTTCCAGGTGAAAATTGAGGTCTCCCAATAGAATGTAGTCCTTGGAGGGGAGGGCGTGTGGGGTGATAAAGTCAGTGATGTTGTCACTGAATTGTGCACGGGGTCCTGGAGGTCGGTAGAGGAGGGTGCCTCTGAGTGTGGTCTTGGGGTCGGTGTGGATCTGGAAGTGGAGGTGTTCGGCGCTGGCAAGGTTGACGTCTGAGCTGGTTGAGATGCGGATGGAGTTCTTATGGACGATAGCGATTCCTCCTCCTGTTTGCTTGATGCGGTCCTTGCGGATGATCTTGTATCCTTCTGGGATAGCAATGGTGATGTCTGGGGCTGAAGAGGCATTCATCCATGTTTCTGTTAGGAAGGCGACGTCCGGTGAGATGGTGTCTAGTAGATTCCAGAGGTCGATGGCGTGCCTGTGGACCGAGCGGGTGTTGAGCAGGATGCATTGTAGGTGGTTGGTGTCAGATATCTGGTTGGTGTTAGTGGATGATGAGTTTTTCTTGGTGCCGTCGAACTTGCAGGAGTAGCATGTGAAGGGCCCATGGGTGTGTCCAGGAGCGGCTTGGGCGCAGTTGGAGAGTCGGCCGGGGTTAAGGGCTAGGAGGGTGGCGACGTCGTATGTAATGCGGGAGGGCTGGGCATTGCGTGGACCAGGGGGTCTGGCACTGGGCGCGGTCCAGGCGCGGACGGGCGTAGACGGGCTTACCTTTGGCGCACCTTCGGCGCGGATTGGGCGCGATCGCTGCGCGTGAACGCTGCGCGGAAGTACATCAGTCATATAAAGGAGTTGGGGGGAGGGGCGAGGGCGGAGCAGCTGGGAGGCGGGGTGGATATCCGGGGAGGGGGGAGACTAACAACAACAAGTTAGTAAACAAGATGGCAGTCGGGGCACACAATTGCAATCCAACGCTAAAAGTTACTATGAGGGCACAGGGAGACACAATCGTAATAGCGAGGCACTTCAGGTGAAGCTCAGCGTTGCAGCGCGCTGTGCTAATATGTAAATTAGTCCGATATGGACTAGCGCTATTCTGCTCTGCTGAAGTAAGGAGCGCTATATAATTATATGAGTGGACAAATCGGGCGCAGCACAAAGCAGCAAAGCAGCAAGCAGCTGAGTGAACAAATGAGCAATTAAATTGGGCAAAGAGAGCACAGCAGAACGATACCGCAGTGGGGCCGGGGAGGCAGCGTGATGAGGAGCGGCCGTCTCTGACGAGTCAGACTATGACTGGAACGAGGCCCTGCCGGGCCCTAGAAAGGTTGCGATCCGGGCTAGATTCAGACTGGTTCAGCTGCGTGTCCTCCATAGGTCCTACACCCCATGGACGGTGCAATATAAGATGGGGTTTGCGGCTTCCCAATTCTGCCTAAGGGGTTGCGGGGAGGAGGGCACCTTTTTCACATTCTATGGGACTGCCCCAAAATCCGCACGTATTGGGTTCGACTGAAAGAAATCATGGAAGAAGTGATTGGGGCAGAGGTGCCGCTGGAGGCCCGATGGCACGTTCTGGGGGTGACGGGTGACGTTACCTGGCCCAAGTGGGGCAAGATATGGCTAGCTCTTGCAAGTATGGTGGCCAAGAGGAACATAGCCCGGCTCTGGGGGAGTGACCTGTCACCAGCGGTGGAGGAATGGGAGCAGGACCTGGACTGGTGCCAAAGGGCAGAGAAAGTTATTTATAATAGCCGGGGCGCCCCAAGAAATGGGAGAAGATATGGTTGGCATTGAGATGATACAGGGGGGACTGGCTAAACCCCCCAGACGTATCACCACTGGGTTGAGGGAGGCCCTTATTGGAATTCCCCCTCTGATCGACACGCTGCGTGCATTTGCTGAACTCCGCTGTCTGGGGGACCACCCATCGACAGCCGCAAGAGGGAATGGTCACGAAGCGGAGGGGGGGGAGGTGGAGGGATGGGTAGGGACACAGCTCGGGGAGGCGGGTCTGGGCAGGGAGGGTAAGGGTGCCTAAGCATAGAATATTGAATTTCGTAAGGGGTACGCTGTGGGGGTAGGCCAACATGGATCTCGCCAAATGGTTTTTATATCTGTGTGTTGTAACTTTACCAATGAACTTCCACTGCTATCTTATGTGTATTTTGATGGAGCTGTTCTGTTTCAATAAAAAGATTTTTTTAAAAACAAAACATTGGCTTTAATAATCAGTAACTCACATTCTCGATCAACGTCAGCCACCGCCAAAAGGTGCTGGCAAACCTGTAAGCACACTGCTTCACCCTTAATATTAGAAAGAATCATTTCAGAGACTATTGGAAAAATACCCACTAATTTCATCCCCATATTCAGTGCAGGACGTGTTCATTCTGTAATTGTTTCAGAACCCTCAGAAGAGTGCTCATGGAGTGGGTGCCAAAACAAAGTGTTTACACTGAGGCAAACACCGTTCCCCTGGTGTTGCAATCTGCTTGTGGAGGAATCAGACCACTCGCTAAACACATAGTAAGGATCCTGTGTTTCTCCACAGGACCAGTATGAGGGAAGACAGCATCAAACTGTTCAATCTTCGGAGCCATCCAAAATGGAAGGTCCTCATGAGCCTGAGGACGTTTGCCCATCAATGAGTTGATAAGAACTGGGCTAATCACAAAGGCCCCACCATGCACCTGCACCGGAGAAGCAGCGTCAGGTGGATCCACTAAAAAGGCACCTGAAATAAATGGAATCGGGCGTCTATACAGAAGCCACACCTGCCCTTACAGTGATCGAACCTCCGCTAAATGAGCGTTAAAATAATTGGGATGCTGAGTAAAAACGGCCAATACAGGCCATAAGGCCACATCAATACTTAAGGGGCCCATAGAAAAGAATGAAAGAGTGTGGGGAAGGGTGCCAATAAACCAAATGTAGTGTTCCCAGACTGTTAGAGGAACTTCAACCACTGCATATCAATGATATGCTGCCGGAACCGCAGCAACCGTATAAGCATGAAAGGAATTGTCATTCCCATCCACAGCGGGAAACGTAACCCAGGAATAAAAAACCTTGAAGTGTTATGCTGGATTCGCTTCAACCACAAAGACAACAGGAGACCCAGCATTGGGAACCCCATTCTGTAACAAATGTTGTGTAACCGCAGAGCGGAAATGTGCTGAAAGTGTGATTAGTTGAGCCAAAATAAAATGATTAAAAAAATCTGTCGGTAGCACAAACTGGTAAAAAAACCTTTTAAAATTCAAGCTTAAAAAAACATACAGTGAGAGGTGTACCCTACCAACTGAGCTATAGTGCCTCACTTGCCCTCCTACTCACTCACAGAGGAACAAGTGATTAGACACCCCAGAACACTCCCGACCCTCTCCGGAATTGTGGTTGCAGGACACACTCTTTCGCTTGTACTCGTCCGCAATAAGATCTGACAGAGACACGAGGGAAGTTTAAAATGTTTATTTTACTATTCTGCCCTAGTATGTAGTATACGCGCCACAACAAGTAGAAAATTGCCTAACACACAAATACGGTTAGCATAGCAAGTAGTTTGTAAATCATAAAAGGGGTTGTCATTATATACAACAGCTTAACCTAACCCCCCTCCCTTTCTGTTGAAACAAAATGATTATATATCGGAAGATTTCCAGGTGTTTGCAGCAGACCTAGTACTTAAGTCTATTGATGAAAGATCTACATCACATGTGCTCCCTTCTCTGGAAAGATCTCTCTTCAAGTGTGTGTTACCCACCCATATATACCTATATGACCAAAGTACATGTTCCCAAACAACAACTGCATCTGCTTGTTTTGTCTAGGTGCTAGGGCCTGACTAGAACAGAATAACAAGGGGCATTGTTGTTTGACCTTGTCTGCAGTGTTCAGACTAAATCCCAGGAAAGAACAGAATGCAAAAACAACAGCATGTTCTGTGTGAAAGTTGCAGTGTGGCACAAAACAAAATATGTGTGTACAGTAATGTGTACATAGCAGAAGACAGTCTGCAATGGGCTCATGCTAACTTAGTGGAAAACGACAATGGCCACATGGACCACGTGACAATTTGAGGTGAGCAAATGTAGAGTGTAGCTGGTGTTTAGGGTGCTCTATGCAGGAGTTGCTTTCCACTTAAAATTGAGAACTACCCAGAGTTCTCTGATTCTTTTTTTGCATAATTTATGCGGAACTTTAAGCCTGAAAGGGAAATGTTTTTAGGTATACGCGGTGCTCCCTTGTGTCTAGACACTGCTATAGCTCTAATGAAAGCAAAACATGTGGTAGGGGTTGCTTTTATTCATTTCAGGTTGACTTGGTTGGTATTTTACCAATTCAAAGCTGGAATACTGTGCCTGGAGTGGTAAAAGGCTTCTGTCAGTTTACTTTGATAGAAAAGTAGACATTTGTTGAGGTGAGCAAATTTAGAGTGTCACTGATGTTGAGGGTGCTCTATACAGGAGCTGCTTTCAACCTAAACTTGAGAGCTACCCAGAGTTCTCTGCTTCTTTTTTGCATATATAAGTAACATTTTAATACAGTTTTTTGTAGAGTGTGGATTAGCAGGCGCTTGTATGATCTGGCAAGATAGCCCATGCAGGTTAACTATAATAGAAGAGGCCTTTTCGAAAATTGTAGTAGTGGCTCTCATGGTGTAAGTGGCTAGCTAAAGAGTACCAGTAATTGGGAGCAAGATATGAGAAGGTGTGCCTGACAAATACAGGCAGCATTGATAAGAAAAGCAGTACCCAAGTGCAGAGTTTGCCCAGTTACATACCTAATTACTCTTGCATGTATGAAAACCTGGCCCACATTTTGAAATACCTGGTGCAAGAAACATTAGGATATTGTCGTAAGTCCCCTTGGCACTACTGTCGTAAGTTCCACTGACTTGTCCGCTTTTTCTACCCAGTATGAGTAGTCAAGAAGCTCAATGTTGTCAGATATCAGATAAAATATGTTTATTGTTTAATTTCAAAGGTTGAACCCGAAAAGAAACTCTTCACAAGTTGTGACAGCCACGTAAAAGTCTTTCTGTTTACCCTCTGGTCAGGGTGGTCTTCTTGTCTGGTCACAGTCCAGCTCGAGATCACCTCTAAGGATTGTCTGCCCCTCGGAGGAGTAATCAGTTTCTGATCTGTATCCTAGGTAGCCTAACTACCCATCACTGTATGTGAGGCCCATAGCTCCAGACAGGGCACAAGTCCTGAAAAAAGAAGTGGGGGGACGCTGTCACCGGAAGTGACGTCACAACAGGAAGTGATGCCACGAAAGGTGGCTTGCACCATCAGGCTCATTGCCTCCCCTCGCTCACCTCTTAGATGCAATTGCATCTGAGAAGCCAGCGCGTGAGCAGCGTGCTGTGAGCTCTGATCTCGTCATAGAGAGGCCAAAGAGTGAAGTCTAGCTGTTTGGCAGGGGGGACGGCATCCACCTGGTAAAATAAGTGGGGGGACACCGTCCATTCGCTTGGTACCCCGACTCGAGCCCTGCCTCCAGATTGGAAATGTAAAGATTGGGAGAATTCCATAAGGTCCCAGGGACGTATTTCGAGTCAAACCTCCTATACCCAACCTGATGTCCCCCTCAGAGACTGTTAGGGCAAATTTAACCCTTCGCACTCCACAAGGGACACTCTGACCGGAGGGCTCTGGAACATTTCCTCAAAGTGACTAACCCATTCATTCTCCGTGATATGGGCATCAAGAGCGTTTGCTGCGTTCAATGCCAGGAAAGGACTATTAACAATGTTCCAGAACTTGGTACTAACCTCCATGAATTTGCTCCAGGCATCCTCCTTAATAGCCTCGTTTCGCCTACCCAGGGCTTCTTTATACTGCTTTTTGCAGGTTCTAACTCGAAGTGTGCATCTTGGGGTAATACATAATGCTTCCTTTAGCTTGTAGGCCGCAAACGAGCAGGCAGAATAAAATCATCTTGGGGCCCTGTCTGGGTGCCCTTTGGGAACTGGGGCCTTCAGTAAAACTGCTATAAAGTGGCAGATAGCTGCAAAGGCATTGACAATAAACTCTCCTGGCACCGGCTGCGGGGTTAAAAAGATCTGTATCACGTTGTGACATTTATCTAAGAGGGCCTCATGGAAGGATTCAGGGATAATCTGAGCCCATTTAACCCTTCCACCCCATCTATAGCTTCCAGTGAACCCCCTCTTCACCCCCCACTATTCTGGCCTAGGAGGGGCCAGCAAGCTTAAAGACAGCAGGGATTGTGGTCACTAAAAATGCTCTCTTTGATGGAAAAATCAGTTATTAAGTTAAAAAGGGGCATAAAGACAAAGATAAAATCTATAAAAGAGTCACGCCCATTCCATTTAAAGGTGGGGGTAATATCACTTTGACTTGGATCCAGTTTGCCCATTGCTGGTAGCAAATCAAATTCGCTAACTAGTGCATTTAAATTTTCGTCCTGACTACTGTGTTCTAGGTGTGTCCCTGAAAGATGGGGACATGGTAAACCCCCTTCACCCCACATTTTTGGATCTCCGCATGGATGGACATTAAAATCACCAGCCAGTACAAGTTGAACCATGTAGCGAGTGGGAGTATTAAGATTGGCTAAAAAAGCAAGCTGGGATATGTTACAGACCTCTGGTAGAGACGATGTGGCATTATAAAAATTCAGAAGCAAAAGTTTACAAGACCCGCTTGAGAGTAACAACGCCTGTAAGCATGGTTTATCATTGGACAGTGCTTCGATACTGCATTTCAACCTAAGTGAGACATATACGATCAAGCCACCCTTAGATGGACCATCCCTCGAAGGGAATGCAGTTACAAAAAATAACTTATACCCCTCCAAGAAACAGGAGACTTCTATGGCCCACATCTCATGCAAACATATAACATCAAACCTTTTTTACAAAACAGCACCATCTTGGGTCCATAAGCTTGCTTTCCAGGCTGGCTTTGTTCCATGAAATAAGGTTACAGTGGTTACTTTCATCCAATAAATTGCCTCCAGGACTGCCTTGATCAGGTTGATCAAGTTGATGATTGGGATCGGGGTGCAAAATGGGGACCATCTAGTTCACCAATGCTGGAGCTGAGAGTCAATCACAGTTGTCCATAAACCCCAGAGTGGTAAACATTTGAAACTTGAACACGTGGGGTTACTACTGGCCACTCCTGGTTGGCCAGACTAGGATGCCTTAGGCACCATGATCTTGAGGATGTTACGAGATTTGGGGGCCTATAAAAGAAGGTCAAGGGGAGGGCCACAATTGAAGTGGCAGAACGGAAAATAGTGTAAGAACTGACCGTGTGAAGAAATCTCGCTACCAGATGCAGTTGGTCGGTTAAAATTGATTATTACTAGGGCTCCTAGTTTTCCATTTTTACAGATAAATACAGACAGAAAACTATTTATTTTCATGTCGGTATTTATTTCAAATACAAAGAAATAATTATTTTGATGTTTTTTCTACTCTCAATCATGAGTGACAGGTCAGTAGGAGTACAGATTGAGAGGTAGGGGGGATGAAAAAAGACAATAGATTTCCTAATTAAAGGCAGATCCACAGGTATTTATGCTACTCTACAATGCAAGTGTTTTCAGATAACGCTGTTGCACTGTATACTGCTGAAACCTTTCGGACATTCAAATGCGAGTATACATTTATCAGTCAAATAAATGTGGAAAAATACCCATTGCAGCTTCATTTATATAGAAAAAGGAGAGAGAACTATTGATGGACAGAATGCAGAACAATGTCATACATTCACCCCAGTAAAGAGATCTGGGCCTAAATTCATCGTTGTTTTGCTCACCATGCCAATCCAGTTTGGACCCAGCCATATGTCAAGTCAAGTCAATAAACTTTATTCGGTTGTTCGTATTGACAACCATAAAAGCATTTACACTACAATTAAAAAAACACAATTATACAGTAAAAATAAAGTGCAATTATGATATAATCGTAAAAAGGACAAATATACAACAGGCATTCAGAGCATTTGCGGAGTCCGTTAAAAAAGAGGTGATAGCAATCCATATATTAGTATTTTTAACCTTCCATACTGTTTCTAAATTTTACTGCCAATTTTAAAAAACTACATATATATAAGGTGTATTCACAACTTAGCAGCTGAAGAAAGTGCAGTGCAGGGCGAAATTGTGTAAAATTTAGTTTTTTCAGACAGGGTTTTAAATATAGTTTCCTCGGAACAACATAAAAGGGACAAAAAAACAGAAAGTGTGCCAGGTCTTGCGGAGACTTATCGTCGCAGCCGCAAGCCGGCAACACAAGTCCACGATGAGAACCCCTAGGTACAGCCAACATAAAATGAAACAGGTTGAACCTGAACCTGGTCAATAAGAAACGGTCGTAACTAGACATTTGCCAAGATAGATAGGGTTCCATGAGTAAGGTGCTTTTAACTAATACGTGATTACGGACACTTTCTTTTTTTAGTTCACGTGATTCCCTATCTTGGATTCTAGAATCAATAAAAGCTTTCTTGACCGTTATAACATCCTGTTTAGTGATCGATTCAGGAAATAAAAAGAGTTCAGGACGACCTAAATCAGCAAAACACTTATGTAGATACTTAATCCAGGGAACCTTCATCCTGTTATCCCATGTGAGTGTTTCTCTTAAAATAAGCTGGGTGAGTGGTATGTTGTCGTTTAACCAACAGTTCATCCAGCATAACATGGGGTTGACAGCAATCTTATCACTTACGAAGGAAACCCCCAGTTCCTCATGCACAGAGAAGTTAGCCGTACCCCTGGGGACCCTTAGTACTTGTTTCAAAAAATTATTTTCAACAGTCTGTAGGGGTTCCGGAGGAACATAACCCCAAATTTCACTGCCGTAACAAGCTGTGGAAATACTTTTGGCCTGATATAGTTGGAGTAAGGCGGCAACTGGAAAGGGGCGACCACCCGGTCCCCCCGAACGTATGGCAGAGTACCACGATCCCCCCGGGAAGCCATCTTGGGCGGGAGGCGAGTCTCGGCTGGTATGCCCGAAGCGGCGTAGCCGGGGCGCGCCTTTTCCCGCCCTAGAGTGGGTTGGCCTAGACACTGACGCGGCTGGCCACGCCCTAGGGGCAGGCAGGGGCGGGTTTACGCCCGCCCTGAAGACGGAGAAAAGGAGAAGCAAGATCCGAAGGCATCCTCTTGTTCCTGTGCTCTGAAGCTGCACCTCCTCGCTGCACGTGAGCTCGAGACGGAACGAAGAGCCAATTTTGAGCGTTGTAATCGTTCTTGTTTGTTTTGCAGATACTCTGTTGGAGAATGCCGAAGAAGGCGGGAAAGCGCATGACTACTGAACAGATGCTGCGCGTTCTCATGAAGGAGATGACCGAACTAAAGAGGCGAATGGATAAGAACGAGGAAGGGGGACCGAAACGTCCTTTGGCGGGATCAGCCCCGGGAGGGAAAAACAAGAGGCCCAGGAGGGGAGCAGCGGGAGAAGACATCCCGGGTCCCAGTGCCCCGCTCGAGGCACCAACTCCCGTGCCGAAGGAAGGGAATCCGATTCCCGTTGTGGTCACCCCCGTGTCCGAGGAAGATATGCCGCCCGAGCTGGCAGCACAATTGGCAGCGTGGTTGGGAAAAGGTAGCGAGGGCGCCACGGCTGTCGACGCGCAGGAGCTAATGAAGCAACTGCGTGAGTCACGGGAAGCAGCGAAGGTGTCCACGCCGGCTGCAGCAGTAGAGAAGCCACAGGGGACGGGTTCAGTAGCAGAGACAACGTCCGGTGCAGGTAAGCGGCCATTGCCGATTGCGAGGGATTAGTCGGCACCCTCTCGTAGGGAAAAATTGGGTCAGCATGTTCCTTTGGCTATTAAGGAAAAGATATGGGCAGGGGAATACGTAAACATATTCTCGTTGCTTACTGATCACTATGAGATGGAGCATGTCAAGGGCCAGAAGGAGCTCATGCATCCGAGTGTTTGGCGCGCAAAAATGGCCGCCTTTAAGGTAAATGAAAACATTGGCAATTGGGGCCAAGCGTGGGGGGTTTTTACATCGATCTTGGGGGAGCGAAGGCCCGATCTGTTACCCGAATTGCCGATTTATCAGTCACGAATCATGGGGTACTCGGTATCACACGAGGGTAATCATTGGTTCTGCTATGATAACCTGTTTAGAAAAGCTAAAGAACATGATAAAAACTTAACATGGGATTGTTATGATTCTGTGTCATGGTCCAAAATGAAGGAGACTGGTATGTTAAAATTGCCATTAGTAGGGAGTATCGTTGGCGAATCTTCCCGCCAGTATGCGGGGACGCCCTTTCGGTCAGGTGCGGGTACAGACAATTACTCGAAGCCTGCCGGTAACACAGGAAAAAGGGGGGTTTGTTGGAACTTCAACAGGGGTAAATGTACTAGGCCCCAGGGATCGTGCAAATTTAGACACGAATGTAGTGGGTGTGGGCAATCATCCCATCCTGAGTCCACGTGCAGAGCCAAAACGGGTGATAACGGGGGTAGAGGAGGCGCCAAACAGGTCTAACATAGTCCGAGGGGCGCCTTTACCTACCCCGATTGATACCTTGGCAATGATTCCTTGGCTCAGTGAATACCCGGATCGTGCTTCTGCTGGGGTGTTGCGGAACGGGTTTTCTTATGGTTTCCGCATCCCAGTGGGGGACTTTCAAGGTGCAACGAAATGTAAAAATCAGCTATCGGTCTTTCAGCATACGACGGTGGTACAGGATAAGATCAGGAAGGAGGTTACTCGAGGTCGAGTCGCCGGTCCGTTTAGTGTACCACCGGTTCCTAATTTTGTTTGTTCCCCTTTAGGTGTGGTCCCAAAGAAGGACCCGGGTGAGTTTCGGCTGATACATAATTTATCAGCCCCACGTGGTCTTTCCGTAAACGGAGCGATAGACCCGGAAGTGTGTTCGGTGCGGTACGCATCCTTCGATGAGGCCGTAGCCATTTTGAATCGCCTGGGGCCCGGGGCGCTGATGGCAAAATCTGATATCGAGTCAGCGTTCCGGTTGCTCCCGGTACATCCAGACGATCAGCGTCTCTTAGGTTTCATGTTTCAGGGTCATTATTACATGGATAGGTGTATGCCGATGGGGTGCTCTATATCTTGTGCCTATTTCGAAAAATTCAGTAGTTTTCTACAATGGGTCTTCACAAGGAAGACGGGTTTCCAAAATGTGATGCATTACCTTGATGATTTTTTGTTCCTGGGGGCAGCCGGGGACCCGGAATGTGGGCAGGCTTTGGCACAGTTTGGTGTCTTGATGAATCAGTTTGGCGTGCCATTGGCACCAGGTAAGACTGTGGGGCCTTCCACTTGCCTCGAGTTTCTGGGGATTGAGTTAGACTCCGCAGAAGGTTGTTTTCGTTTACCAGCTGACAAAGTGTCAAAGTTCAGGACATCCCTGCAGATGTGTATAAGGGGACCTAAGGTTAAGCTGCATCAATTACAGCAGTTAGTTGGCCAGTTGAATTTTGCCCTGAGGGTCATACCAATGGCCCGCCCCTTTTCCCGTTCGATCGCTCAAGCCATGGTCGGCCTGAAGGAGTGCCATCATCGCACAAGGCTCTCGGCAGAGGTCCGCCAGGACATGCGCATATGGTTGGCATTTCTGGCGGATTTCAATGGTCGAGTCGTCTGGAACAAACCAGCCGTGTCCTCTGAGGAGCTGGGGCTATGGACAGATTCGGCAGGGAGCATAGGTTTCGGTGCCATATTCGGCACGAGATGGTCTGCACAAAAGTGGCCGACATGGTGGCATGATAGTGGACTGACAAGTAACATTGCTTTCCTGGAACTTTTCCCCATTTTAGTGGCCCTGAGAACTTGGCCCGAAGGGTTCAAAGATCACTCTGTGGTATTTTGGTCTGACAATATGACCGTGGTCGAGTGTATCAATAGTCAGGCAGCACGATGCAAATGGATTTTGAGACTGCTCAAGGAAATTGTTTTACTTTGTATGCAATTGAATGTGCTATTCAGAGCAAGACATGTCCCAGGGGTAATGAACCAGGCGGCTGATGCACTGTCTCGTTTTCGTATGCAGGCTTTCTGGGGTTTCCTTCCCACAGCGGACCCGGAGCCGGCACCCTTTCCCGAAGCTCTCTGGTCTCTCGGTGCCCCGAACTTCGTAACCTCGTGGGAGAGAGTTTAGCACCCAGGACGAGGAAGGCATATGAAGGGGCGTTCCGGTCCTATTTGGCCTTTTTGGGGACTGATAGGGAGGAGCTTTGGGGCCAGGAAGAGTGGGTGGTGTATTTTCTGATGTCCTTACATCGGGTCGGGAAATCGGTGGCCACGGCTCAGAGGCATCGGGCTGCCATTTCCTTTGTTGCTAGGGCTCACGGGATCCATGACCCGACAGCGTCTTTCGTTGTACAGAAAGCGCTACGGGGGTGGCAACGCCTTGAGGGTCGCAGAGTAGATGAGAGGCGCCCGATAGGTTTGGATAGGCTGGCCCAGTTATTATCCAGACTCCCTGCTACGTGTTCATCTCAGTTTGAGACAGTGTTATTCCGAGCCGCTTTTACGCTGGCATTCCATGGGGCTATGCGGGTAAGCGAATTAGTGGCAAGGAACAAGCAGGATGTGACAGGAGGATTGTGCCAGGAGCACGTCCAGATCAGAGGGGAGACGATAACGGTCTCATTTGTCAGGTCCAAGACCGATCAAAGTGGGATGGGTGACTGCGTAATCATACGCGGGATTCCCGGGTCCTCCATGTGCCCGGTAAGGTGTCTAGAAGATTATTTAGCACGAAGGGTGGCATCATGGGGGGGGACCTTGTTGAGACACGCTGACGCCACCCCACTGACAAAGTTTCAGTTTCAGCGGGTGCTTGCGATGTCGATTGCCGCTGCGGGCTTGAACCCGGGCGAGTTTGGGACCCATTCCTTTCGGATAGGGGCTGCTACAGAAGCTACAGCCAGGGGTCTGGATGTTGAACAAGTTAAGCGGGTGGGGCGTTGGTCCTCCAATTGTTATAAAAGGTATGTGCGGTTGCACATGTTGTGAAGCTGTAGCAATGTACTCACGCTTCTTGTTTTTTGTTTGGTTTTCAGTTGCGCAAGCCTACGAGGCGGGGCGGACTTTGCAGTCGACCCTACACCAGGCCAGCGGTCAGACATCACCGGCTGTGAAAAAGGAGGTGTGGGTTGTGGGCCACTCATACGTGAGACGTGCCGCAGACGTATTCAAGGCAGGTGATATGATTCACGTAGCTGGGGAATACGGGTACAGTGTGTCCTTCTACGGAAGAGGCGGTCTCTGTATTGACCAGTTTCAATCATTTTTTGAGGGTTTGCTAGGGCGGACGAGGTCACCGCCGTCTGTAGTAATAGTACATCTTGGGGGTAATGATTTGGTCACCACTGGTAGACGACTTCTTCTTGAGGCGATGCTTTCCACTGTAAGTTGGTTAGCGAGGAGAGTTCCAGGGTGCACAATTGCGTGGTCCCATATGATCCCACGAAAAGTGTGGCGGGGGGCTATTTCGGTTCCTGCTTTAAATCATTCTGTTAGGAAGCTTAATAACAAAGTGAGTAGGTTGTTCCGTTCCAAGACACTGCATGCTATTTCACATGGGTGTATTAATGATGACAGTATGTATTTGGGGGATGGAGTACATTTGTCTCGAGTGGGGAATGAGTTACTCATAGGAGACTTCTTAGCATGGCTTAAAACGTTACACCATGACCTTTAGGTAGGAGTGTGTGGGGGGTCCGGATAGCCGGTCAACTATCCGGCCTGTGGCGGTAAGGTCATGATCGGTGAGCACTAATTGGAAGATCCCTATGAGTGGGCGTCACCCAGCACGGATGGGAGCGCTCGGGGAAGGTGGCCATTGGCCCCTCAACGGGGAGGCGGTCCCTTCTAAGGATGGGTCGCCGAAAGAAGAGGAAAGGCGGTCAAGGCCCCTTCCTGGGTAGGAGGGGTTACAGCCCCCTCCTGGGGAATTTCCCGGGGCCAGGACGTCTGCGACGGCAGATATGGTAAGTTGTGTGGGGTTTGGGGGGGGGTCTACGCGACCTTCTAGATACCTCACACGAGTCCTCGTACGACCTCTAAGTGGCGTCGAGTTTTATTGGGGCCCCCGTCAAGTCAAGGGAAATTGGTAATTGCACTTGAGGTACGCCTCTGGGCCGCCCCTCACAAGTGAGGGCGATATTTCTGGGTTAGGGATCTTGACACCGGTTACGACCTTGCCGTTGGCCCTTAAACGTTAGGATGTACAATTTCAAAATTTCAAGTAAATGTTTTGCAGGATGTTAGTTCGGCTAGGAGAACCTTTGTATTAGAGAATCTGTTAAGGTTAGCCAAACATCGCAATGTGGTAATGAAATTGTACATAATATGAAACTGTTTATTTAATGTTTTAATTTTGTTTCATATTTTAATAAATACGGCCGGGGGGGTTACTCCCTCCCGTCTTCCAAAGACTTCAGAACTGTTTCCGGTTTCCCATCCTTGGGGATTGTGTTGAGAGGGGGTGGCGGGTATCTCAGCCATATGGAAAGGGGCGACCACTCGGTCCCCCCGAACGTATGGCAGAGTACCACGATCCCCCCGGGAAGCCATCTTGGGCGGGAGGCGAGTCTCGGCTGGTATGCCCGAAGCGGCGTAGCCGGGGCGCGCCTTTTCCCGCCCTAGAGTGGGTTGGCCTAGACACTGACGCGGCTGGCCACGCCCTAGGGGCAGGCAGGGGCGGGTTTACGCCCGCCCTGAAGACGGAGAAAAGGAGAAGCAAGATCCGAAGGCATCCTCTTGTTCCTGTGCTCTGAAGCTGCACCTCCTCGCTGCACGTGAGCTCGAGACGGAACGAAGAGCCAATTTTGACCCACCCACCAGCCCCTGATGACAGCAAGTGGTTTTGAATAAAGTTGATGGATAACTCTGATTTTCGTTTACAGGTTGTGGTATTATCGTGATGATTTTGAGTATGTAATAAAGAATGTCGATTTGTGTTACGTTTTGCAAATAAAGAAATTCTGCTTTAGTGTTCATTGGTAAGCATGCTTTTAATGAAAGTATAGTTGCTACTGTATTTTTAGTTTAGTCATTTAGTTAGCATTGTCGTATTTATTTTGGTCGGGCGGTAAGGTCATGATCGGTGAGCACTAATTGGAAGATCCCTATGAGTGGGCGTCACCCAGCACGGATGGGAGCGCTCGGGGGAGGTGGCCATTGGCCCCTCAACGGGGAGGCGGTCCCTTCTAAGGATGGGTCGCCGAAAGAAGAGGAAAGGCGGTCAAGGCCCCTTCCTGGGTAGGAGGGGTTACAGCCCCCTCCTGGGGAATTTCCCGGGGCCAGGACGTCTGCGACGGCAGATATGGTAAGTTGTGTGGGGTTTGGGGGGGGGTCTACGCGACCTTCTAGATACCTCACACGAGTCCTCGTACGACCTCTAAGTGGCGTCGAGTTTTATTGGGGCCCCCGTCAAGTCAAGGGAAATTGGTAATTGCACTTGAGGTACGCCTCTGGGCCGCCCCTCACAAGTGAGGGCGATATTTCTGGGTTAGGGATCTTGACACCGGTTACGACCTTGCCGTTGGCCCTTAAACGTTAGGATGTACAATTTCAAAATTTCAAGTAAATGTTTTGCAGGATGTTAGTTCGGCTAGGAGAACCTTTGTATTAGAGAATCTGTTAAGGTTAGCCAAACATCGCAATGTGGTAATGAAATTGTACATAATATGAAACTGTTTATTTAATGTTTTAATTTTGTTTCATATTTTAATAAATACGGCCGGGGGGGTTACTCCCTCCCGTCTTCCAAAGACTTCAGAACTGTTTCCGGTTTCCCATCCTTGGGGATTGTGTTGAGAGGGGGTGGCGGGTATCTCAGCCATATGGACTATTGCCCACTTTCCTAGAGAAGTCCATTATTGCCGCGTTTACCCTAGTAACCTCTCCCTTCTTTTTTTCAATCACGGGTCCCCAATTTAATTGACTGTCAAAGAGGACCCCAAGGTAGGAAAATGTATGTGTTGTGGGGATTCGTACACCATTTACATTTAGGCAGTTTACTTTTTTATTACCCAGTCCGACCTTCATTATGAAAGATTTAGAGTTATTAATACTTAACTCTCTTGACTTCATAAAAGAGTGGAAGGAATCTAATAAGATTTGAAGTCCGTTTGCTGTCCTTGATAAGAGGACTGCATCGTCCGCATATAGCAGGACTGGCAGCCCCCTACGGCCAATATACGGATAATCCGTATTGGTGCTTAAAAGGTGCTCTTCCAAATCATTTATATATAGATTAAAAAGGAACGGGGCCAGAATGCAGCCTTGTCGGACACCTCGGTGCACCCCAAAGTCTTTGGTCACATTTAGGTCTTGGGTGAATCTGACATTTGCTTTGGTGTCCGAATGCATGTCAACTAGCAGATCAACTAGGTTTGGATCCACACCCATTTTTACCATGGCGTCCCAGAGCTTCCCCCGACTCACGCAATCGAAAGCCGAGGATAGATCCATGAACGCCATGTGGATCGTTCCTCTTCGAGCCTTGGTATACTTCCCAATAATGAGGTATAAGTTTAAACATTGTGAAATCGTGGAATGTCCAGGCCTGAATCCATACTGGATTGAAGATATTATATTATTTTCTTCTGACCATCTGACCAATCTATTGTATATTACTCCTCCCACAACTTTGACCATGGAGTTTATTAAAGATATTGGTCGATAGCAGGCAGGGCTACTACGGTCTCCTTTCTTAAAAATAGGCACAATAGTGGATACCCCCCATGATTTTGGGCATTCACATGACACAGCAGCATTGAGTACAGCTGTAAGGACCGGTGCCCAGAGTGTTATACAAGATTTAAAAAGGTCAGGGGGAAGACCGTCAGGTCCTGGGGCCTTGTTGTTTGATAGACCTTCTATTCCCTTTATTACCTCATCAATTGTGAAGAACAAGGATTTTTCTCTACTTTCATTTGGGCTACATTGTACCTGCAAACCGTTGCCTTTAAAAATGGAGCTGAAGTGGTTAATCCAGTCTTCTTCTGGGATGTTAGTGCCCACATTAGAAGTACTAGGGTGATCAAATATGGGCTTATTAATGATCTCCCAGAACTTTGAGCTGTTTTTTAATATCGCTGGATCTAACAAAGACTCCAATACGCTTTTCTTAACAGCACGTTTGCGAATGGCAAGTGACTTCTTATACTCAGCCCGCAAGACCCTGATGGTTGATGGATCTCTTGGTTTTATTTTTAAGGCTTTCTTAAGCTCACGACTGGCCTTCAAACAGTTGCTGTCAAACCATTTTGGGTTATTAGATGAGTTAACTATCCTCTTAGCAGGTAACGTTAAAAATGACTCCACCTTTTTAACTATCTCATTAAAAGATATCAAAATTGGGATGGTGCTGAAGCAGTAGATGTGCATATTGTCAGATCATGATGGCAAACATTGTTGATAGAGGAATAAAATTGTTTACAGTCCACCATTGACCATTTTATGCGTCGCTTGCCATTAATACATTTTGTTACACCGCAATCCTCTCGAGGGTTACGTTTTTCGAGTATATTCACACCCATAGTAATACATATAGGATTGTGGTCGCTGTAAATGCTTAAAATGATCGAAAAATCTTCAACAATATTAACAAAGTCTGCCGAAAGTAAAATATGGTCTATGTATGACCCTGTTGCGTGACCTTTGAAAGTAGGGATTGAAAATACAGTATGCTCCGCGGCTATTGACATAGCAGTAAAAAAATTATATTCATTCATTAAGTCATTTAAACATGAACCCCTCCGCGAGTGATCAAAGTGAATTCCTTCCAAGTTATTACATCCCATTTGACCAACAGATCTCAGGCTAGGGTTCCCACATAGATGTGTATTGAAGTCACCCGCTATTATCTTGAGACGGGGGAGAGAACCATCTTTAGCCCTTAGGAATTCACGCAATGACTCAATATTGCAATCTCCGGACTGACTCACTGCATTATAAAAATTGATCAGTACAAAACTTATACTACCCCTCTTAAATTCAACAACCTGAATATTGTTATTGCCAGAGTGATGTTCAGTTTTATGGCATATAAGTGTCAAATTAACAAAAATTGCCAAACCCCCTTTGGCTCTACCACTGGGTGAAGGAACTGCCGAGATTATAAAACTCTGATAACCTTCAATATGTACATTTTTCCCCACTACCCAGGTTTCTTGGAGGCATATAACGGGGTAATCTTTGACAAAAGACAACCAATCTTTGTTTTTCAATTTATCCTGCAGTCCAGCTATGTTCCAGGATAATAGCCCCTCCTTATATTTTTTTGGTTCGTGTTGTGTTATAGCCATATTTTCACATGCATCTTGACTAGTGGGTATTAAGCCTGTGCCGCAGCGTACCCGGTCTATCCCAGGATTAGCCGAAGTGCAAACTGGGGGAGAAACTGGGTTTATATCATTAAGTAGACCTGGTATGTCAGTTTGATTCACAACCCCCAATGCCACAACCTTTCCAACTTGCGGTTCTAACACTTGGACGATGTCTCCTAAGTCTATATCTTTTGACAATCGATCATTGGGGAGGAGGTTAGAAAGTGTGTCAGGTAGTCATTCCACCCCATCCAGCCCCCCCTCATCTGAGAAGATGCCATACATATTGGAGATGGGAATATTAAAATGATTATTAAAATGGGTAGGGTAATGTAAATCTGGAGGGGGTGGCCGTATAGGGCGTTCCCGTCTATCCTGGCTATAGCCCCAGATATTAGTTGGTACATCAAAACCACAGCCATTGGTTGTTGCTGGCCATGTAGGCCTGGTAAAGGTATGAATAGGCTTATGATAAGTCATAGTCCGCTGTTTTTTGCCGAAAAATTCTAGGGCGAGAGGAATGATGGTACCTCTTCTGCGCTGCGGCGGCAAAATATTTGGCAGGATGTTTGGTAAAACAGCAGAATTGGCAAAGTTTATAATAATGCAATCACCTTTGAATTTTTTAGGGTTTTGACCTATCCATGGAACCCTCCTGGCTGACTTAATGTCTCCAGCTAGCTGTTGTTTCCCCCACGGGGCCAACTGCATGTTGCCTGATAACCAGTGCAAGGCCTTACTTGTTATTGCCGGGGGGGATTCTGATTGATCTGGGGCTAGTGGGGGGACATTTGCCAGTACCAGCACTAATGGAGCCGCATCTTCCAAAAACTGTACAGTGTCTTCTTCTATACTAGGTACAGGTATTACAGGCGGGTTTGGGGGTAGTGTGTCTCCTGGCAGTAACTGATTTGACACAGTAATTGGGGTCTGTTCCTGTAAATTTACGAGTGTAGTATTTGAGGTAATGCCTCCCTCAGATGTAAGTCCAAAGGCCTCTTTTACGGGTAAAACCATGCTGGTAACTGTGTCTGATATATTAGACACAGCTTCAGCATACTTTTTTTGATCTGCTCCCAGTTTCTTTATATCTGCACTTAGCTTGTCCAGTTTAGTCACAACTGGTTTAATTAAGATTTTAAATTTAGTGTCGATTAGATCAGCTATCCTAGATAATAGCTCCTCATCCACGTTATACTTCTCAGCTTCTTCTACTTTTCCCCTACTTTTATCCCTACTTCTCACGGGTGACACAGCCCTCTTCCTCCCTAAATGAGCTCCACCACGGTATAATTGAGTTTTTCTACATTTTCTGATAGCACGTGGCGCTGGGTCTTGGACTGGGGGATCAGTTTCATTATTTAACTGCTCACTCTCCTGCACAATTTGGTCTTGTTCGGTGTCAAGTAACTGGGAATCCGAGTCATTGGCCTGAGCTATGTCTTGTCCCTGTATTATGTGAATGCTCTGGTTTGAGGTACCATTTTCAAGGGTATCAGAAACTAACATTGCACTACCCTCAGCCTGGGAGGGTATATCAATCCACGGTGAGTCTGGTGTTGGGCTTAAGGGAGACAAGTTAGGGGACAGGCTAAGACCTAAGGATTCGCGCCTCTCATTGTTAATCTTTGAGACCACTTGTATCATATAGTTTTCTATGGAGTTACCTCCCGCCGCTAAGTTCTTTTTAGGCATTCTTAATAAACTAGCGTTAAAACCCAAATATTAGCAATTTTATAATGTATGAGGGCATACGCAGAGACAAAGCTAGAATGTCCAAGTTGTAGATTATAAACTAGAGTGAATAGTCTTACTGCAACCATGCAGATCGGGATCAGCAAGGGCAAAGTGGCGTGTCCAGTCCAGTCTCAGCCTGTCTCGGACTGTCTAAGACTGTCCGCCCTTTGTCCGGGCTTCGTCCGGCGTCCCGCACACGCGTCCCGCTATGCGTCAGTAGCACGTTTTTATAGGAGAAGCAGGGGCGGGAAGAGACTCCAGGTGCGCTGCGTTGATCCTGCGCGGAACCCTGGGTCTCGCAGTCCCGGCCCCTGTTGTAGCCGCCTTTCTCTCTCCTCGGTGTAGTCACAAAGCTCCTCTCCACACGCTACTGCTGGCGAACGATCAGGGTCAGGAACAAAGTCACAGGCTCAGCACTCAGCTGCGAGCGGCCCCCGCGTAGCGGGGGCCGCGAGCTGTTTTGAAGGCACAGACCAGGCAAGGCAAACGGGGAGGAGCAGGGGCGGGAAGAGACTCCAGGTGCGCTGCGTTGATCCTGCGCGGAACCCTGGGTCTCGCAGTCCCAGCCCCTGTTGTAGCCACCTTTCTCTCTCCTCGGTGTAGTCACAAAGCTCCTCTCCACACGCTACTGCTGGCGAACGATCAGGGTCAGGAACAAAGTCACAGGCTCAGCACTCAGCTGCGAGCGGCTCCCGCGTAGCGGGGGCCGCGAGCTGTTTTGAAGGCACAGACCAGGCAAGGCAAACGGGGAGGAGCAGGGGCGGGAAGAGACTCCAGGTGCGCTGCGTTGATCCTGCGCGGAACCCTGGGTCTCGCAGTCCCGGCCCCTGTTGTAGCCGCCTTTCTCTCTCCTCGGTGTAGTCACAAAGCTCCTCTTCACACGCTACTGCTGGCGAATGATCAGGGTCAGGAACAAAGTCACAGGCTCAGCACTCAGCCATATGCAAATCAGTCTTGACCCTGCGCCCAATGGGAACAGTCCAGCCCGAACCGCCAGGCCAGGTCCTCCCTCGACTGGAAATAAGCATCCTAAGACCGGTTTCAGGGTTTCACCCCTTTTCAGCCAGGATAGGTTGATTCCAGTTGCATGGAGAGCACAGGACTCACATCTGAGCATACCCGTCCCACTCGGGGTGACAAATGCAAAAAGAAATATTGATGGACAGAATACAGACAGCAGAACAATGTCATACATTCACTCCAGTACAGAGATCTGGGCCTAAATCCATCTTTTTTTTTTGCTTACCATGCCATTCCAGTTTGGACCCAGCCATATGCAAATCAGTCTTGACCCTGCGCCCAATGGTAACAGTCCAGCCCGAACTGCCAGGCCAGGTCCTCCCTGGACTGGAAACAAGCATCCTGGGACCGGTTTCGGGGTTTCACCCCTCTCAGTCTTGACCCTGAGCCCAATGGGAACAGTCCAGCCCGAACTGCCAGTCCAGGTCCTCCCTGGACTGGAAATAAGCATACTAGGACAGGTTTCATGGTTTCATCCCTCTTCAGCCAGGATAGGTTGATTCCAGTGGCATGGAGAGCAAGGGACTCACATCTGAGCATACCCGTCCCACTCGGGGTGACAAATGCAAAAAAAACTATTGATGGACAGAATGCAGAACAATGTCATACATTCACCCCAGAACAGAGATCTGGGCTTAAATCCATCGTTTTTTGCTCACCATTCCATTCCAGTTTGGACCCAGCCATATGCAAATCAGACTTGACCCTGCGCCCAATGGGAACAGTCCAGCCCGAATTGCCAGTCCAGGTCCTCCCTGGACTGGAAACAGGCATCCTAGGACCGGTTTCGGGGTTTCACCGCTCTTCAACCAGGATAGCTTGATTTCAGTGTCATGGAGAGCAGGAGACTCTCGTCTGAGCATACCCGTCCCACTCGGGGTGACACATGCAGAATGCAGAACAATGTCATACATTCACCCCAGTACAGAGATCTGGGCCTAAATCCAGTGTTTTTTGCTCACCAGGATGCTCACCCAGGATGCTTGTTTCCTGTCCAGGGAAGACATGGCTTGGCAGTTCGGGCTAGACTGTTTCCATGAGGCACAGGGTCAGAATGATTTGCATACTGCCATGTCTGAACTGGGGTGGTAGAGTGAGCTAAAGAATGATGATGGATTAAACCCAGATCAGTTGACTGGGGGTGAGTGTTTGATTTGCTCCAATGCTCCGTCCATCATCCCCTTTGGTATCGCTTTGTTCGCTCTAAGTTGGCAGGGTATGCCCAGACGTGGGTCCCTTGCTTACTTTACCACTGGATTCAAGCTAGCCTGGCTGATGACGGCTGATTAGCCAGAAACCGGTCCCAGGATGCTTGTTTCCGGTCCATGGAAGACACAGCTTGGCAGTTCGGGCTGGACTGTTCCCATGAGGCGCAGGGTCAGACTGTTTTACATATTGCCATGTCTGAACTGGGGTGGTGGAGTGAGCTAAAGAATGATGATGGATTAAACCCAGATCAGTTGACTGGGGGTGAGTGTTTGATTTGCTCCAACGCTCTGTTCATCATCCCCTTTGGTATCGCTTTGTTCGCCCTAAGTTGGCAGGGTATGCCCAGACGTGGGTCCCTTGCTCATTTTACCACTGGATTCAAGCTTCCCTGGCTGATGACTGCTGATTAGCCAGAAACCGGTTCCAGGATGCTTGTTTCTGGTCCAGGGAAGACAGGGCTTGGCATGCCCAGACGTCGGTCCCTTGCTCACTTTACCACTGGATCAAGCTATCCTGGCTATTGGCGGCTGATTAGCCAGAAACCTGTCCCAGGAAGCTTGTTTCTGGTCTAGGGAAGACATGGCTTGGCAGTTCAGGCTGGACTGTTCCTATGAGGCACAGGGTCAGACTGATTTGCATATGGCCATGCCTGAACTGGGGTGGTGGAGTGAGCTAAGGAATGATGATGGATTAACCCCTTCGATGCTGATGACGGAGCGGTTCCGTCATCAGCATCGGTTGGGCTGTGCTGATGACGTAACCGCTCCGTCATCAGCACAGCCCCCGGGGGGAGCGCTGGCACTCCCCCCCCCCCTGGGGCATCGATTGTTGTGCCTTTACCAGGGGTGGCAGCGGAAGACTTTCCGCTGCCACCCCCGGGGCCCCCCACGCTTCCTGGTGACGTCAGCGCGCTCAGCGTGCGCCAACGTCATCAGGAAGCGCTGGACGCGCTGGAATCCATTTCTTTCCAGCGCATCCAGGACTAAGGTTGGTGTTTGGTGTCCGGTGGGGCGGGGGGCCGTTTCTCGGTGCCTTGAGGCATCCGTGGGGAGGAAACACTGTTTCCTCTCCCCTGATGTCCCAATGCAGGGCATTCCTGGTGCACAATCGCACACAGTGTCGCGATCGTGCACCAGGAATGCCCCACTAGACACCAGGGATTTTAAATTTGGGCATGTTTTGCTTTCAGGAAGCGACCCCTTGGGCAAGGGTCGCTTCCTTTTGAGGGACAAAATATTGTTCAGACTTTTCTGCCCCCACTGGGGCAGATCGGCCGTTTTTTTGGCCGATCTGCACCCAGGGGGGCAGAAAAGCCCACTGGAGCCAGGGATTTTCAATTCCTTTAAAATTTGGAAGCGACCCCTTGGGCAAGGGTACCTTCCTAAGGGGGTAAATATTTTTTCAGACTTTTCTGCCCTCCCAAGTGACAGATCGGCCATTTTTGTTGACCAATTCTGAACCCAGGGGGGTAGAAAAGCCCACTAGAGCCAGGGAATTTTTTTAGCAAAATTGGAAGCGACCCCTTGGGCAAAGGTCGCTTACTTGGCCCTTTTTTTTTGTAGTATATTCTGCCCACTCTGGGGGCCGATTGGTTTTTGAATTTTGCCTTTCTGCCCCCAGGAGGGGCAGACAACTCCACTAGACATTAGGGAATTCTTTTATTTTTAAATGGAAGCGACCCCTTGGGCAAGGGTTGCTTCCTGGGGGCCCAATTTGAAAATAAATATTGTGCTTGCTTCCAGGGGACATATATTTGTTTATGTGTTATCAGCCTTTCTGCCTCCATTTTTTTGTAGTGACAGAGCCTGTGACATAGCTTGTTATAATGTGTATTGTTTTTCTTGTAAAGTGTAATGTTTTAATTTCCACTTTTTTGTTCTTGTTCTAGGCTTTTGCTCTTTAGACTGATGGCGTGTGCGGTTTTGTTACCGGTGGTTCTGCTGTTGGTGTAGTTGCATTTGTTTGGTAAGAGACCTTTTTTGTGCTATTTCAATGTAAATGTGTTTCTTGCAAAATGTGTAATAATACCAGTACGTTCTGTTTCTTTTTTTTGTGATTGTAAAACATAGTTTGCATTACTGCTTGTTGTGTATTTTTTTCTTTACATTTCTTTTTTTTCTTCTTTCTAGTGGGATATCGTTGACTATTTGCTGTGTCTTTGCAGAGTAGGTGCTGGTGAGTTTGGCTGTATTTTGTAAGTGAATTGTATAGTTATTCAGTTTATAGATCTTTGTGATAAAGGCTTACATTTTTTTACCTACTTTGCACAATCTTGGTTGTTGAGTTGTTTGTGCAGTCTCCTTTCTTAGTGAGCATAATGGCTAGCCGCCGGATTACCGCTCAGCAAGTTGTTGGAATGCTTTTTGATTCTTCCTCTGACCATGGTGCTGAGAGTGACTCTGATTCTGAGGCAGAGGTGGGAGGTGAAGATTCTGGTAGTGAGTTTTCTCTGCGCATGGCATCGTCTGATGATGAAGATACCCTGAGTGCTGATGAAGCTATTTTTGGTGTGGATGAAGTGCCTGTGGTAGAGGAGGACATTGATGTGCCGATATGGGGCTGCTAGACTTCACGTTGGTGTAGTGCGGTGAGAGGCAGCTGGGCGGAAACCTGGGGCTGCTAGACTTCCAGTTGGTGTAGTGAGACAAGAGGCAGCTGGGCGGCAGCCTGAGGCTGCAAGACTTGTCGATGAAAGTTCTGACCTCTGGGTTACCCCAGGCATGGTGCAGCCGGCATTGCCTGAATTTACTGGTGTCCCAGGGTGTAGGGTGAACACTGAAAACTTTTTGCCAATTGATTTTTTCAAGTTGTTTATTGATGATGTGTTTTTGGCAGAGATTGTAGAGCAGACACATTTGTATGCAGAACAGTTTTTGAGGGAGAACAGTGCCAGCCTTAAGCCTCACGCTAGAGCTACCCGGTGGACTCCCACAAATTTGGAGGAGATGAAAAAGTTTTTGGGTTTAACTTTTTTGATGGGCTTGCTTAGGAAACCACCAATAGCTTCATATTGGTCTACAGTCCCTTGATGGCAACAGCTATATTTCCGGCAGTCATGAGTTGTGATAGGTATTTGCTTCTGCTTCGGATGATGCATTTTGTTGACAATGGTGATGCTTTGCCACAAGATCACCCTGATTGTGACCGTCTTTTCAAGATTCGGCCTGTCCTTGATCATTTTGTTGATCGATTTCCAGAGATCTTTTATCCTGGGAAAGAAATTGCAGTGGATGAGTCTTTGGTGTTGTTCAAGGGCCGCTTGGTATTTAGGCAATACATTCCTAGTAAGAGGGCACGCTATGGAATTAAGCTTTATATGCTGTGTGACAGTCGGACTGGATATGTCTCTAATTTCAGGGTGTACACCGGTAAGGAATCCAGGATTAACCCCCCTGGCCATCATTTATATGTAGATAACTTCTACACTGGTGTGCGGTTGTTCAGGAAATTGGCCAAAGTGGACACTGTTGCTTGTGGCACAATCCGCTCTAACCGTAAAGGTTTCCCAAAAGAACTTGATTGTCAAAAGCTTGCTCGGGGACAGTGCAGTGCATTGCGTTGTGAGGAGCTTTTAGCTGTGAAGTTTTCAGACAGGAGAGATGTCTACATGTTGACTTCCATACATGATGAAAGCACTGAAGCTGTGACTGTTTGGGGTCAGGTTGCAGAAGCGCGCAAACCTGTGTGCATTATGGACTATAATAGGCACATGGGTGGTGTTGACAGAGTAGATCAGAGGTTGGAACCGTATGCTGCTCTTCGTAAGTCTTACATTTGGGACAAGAAGTTGGCTATCCATCTTTTCCACTTGGCAACCTTTAATGCTTTTGTTGTGTTCCAGCAATCTTGTCCTCAGTCAAAGATGACTTTTGTAAAGTTTCAGGAGTCTGTAATAGGCAGCCTTGTTTTAGTGGAACAGGCAAGTGTTCCTAGAGTTGGAGTGGTGGAGGATGTTGCCAGATTGAAAGATCGCCACTTTCCTGATCAAATTCCTCCTACAACCTCAAAAGACTTTCCCAGTCGGAGATGTAGAGTCTGTTGGTGAAGAGGTTTGCGGAAGGAGGTTCGTATGTACTGCCCCGACTGTCCTTCTAACCCTGGGCTGTGTGTGCCTGCTTGTTTTAGAATGTACCACACACAAAATAATTTTTGGGAGCATCCATGAGTGGTAAAGTGAACTGCCTGGTCTCTATTCTTTAAAACTTATTGTTCAGATTCAAAGTTGGCATTTGTGTAGTGTGTTAAGATTTAGTTGTTGTGTTAGTAGATTTGTATCAATTTGCAATTTGTTTCTGTTTTTTATTTGCATTTAAAAAAACTAAAGTATGATGTTGGGTTGCGTGTACTGTCCATTGTCTGACGGTGTGCATGGTTTGGCGCTTGGCTAATGGTGTCTGTGGACTGGTGCTTGGCTGGCGGTGTCTGTGAACTGGTGCTTGGCTGGCGGTGTGCATGGTCTTGTGTTTGGCGGTGTTCATGGTCTTGCGCTTGCCTGGTGCTGTGTTTGGATTGGTGCTTGGCTGGTGGCGTTCCTGGACTGGTGATTGGCTGGTGGTGTGTGTGCAGTGGTGCTGTCCTGGCGGTGTGTGTGGACTGGTGCTTGCCTGGCGGTGTGCGTGGTCTGGTGTTTGGTTGGCGGTGTGTGTGGTCTTGCGCTTGCCTGGTGTTGTGTTTGGATTGGTGCTTGGCTGGTGGTGTGCCTGGACTGGTGCTTGGCTGGCGGTGTCTGTGGACTGGTTCTTTCCTGGCAGTGTGTGTGTGGACTGGTGCTTGGCTGGCGGTGTGCGTGGTCTGGTGCTCGGCTGGCGGTGTGTGTGGTCTGGTGCTTGGCTGGTGGTGTGCGTGGACTGGTGCTTGGCTGGCGGTGTGTGGGAAGTGACTTAATGCTGGTTACTACAGACAGTGCAAGCTGAGCGCCACTCCATGTAATCCATGACTTTGTGTAGTTGCTGTGTCAGGAATGTGTGCGTGCGAAAGTGATGGGCCCTTGATTGGCGTTGTCTGCTGGTGGAAGTGTAGTAATGTGTTGGGTCCGCGGCTGGCGGTGTGAATGTTTTGTATGTGCCACATGTATGAAAGGTGTATGAATGGCCTGTAAAGAGGTTGGTGCCTTGTCATGGCTTTACAGCTCACGAGCTGTGAGTCAATGGTTCTGTTTCTTGTCCTTTCCATTATTAAGTGTATTTCATTTTTTTGTGAAATCACTTGCTAATACAATGGTATATACTGAACCATCACTCACCCTCGTGCCAAATCCAACCAGTATGTAGGTGTTTGTGATTGAAAACTTGATGTCTGTGTTTTTTTTTTTTGCTTTTTTTTTTAAGCAGGACGCACCTTGTCACTTTTTTTGTAAATGTTGTGATGTGTAGATTTTGTGCCTGGTGGTGTGAATGGTCTTCTGTGTGTCTGGTATGAAAGGTGTGTGAATGGCCTGTAAAGCGGTTGGTGCCTTGAAGTGGCTTTACAGCTCATGAGCTGCGAGTCATTGGTTCCGTTTTATGTCCATGTAATTGAGAGTGTATTTCATTTTTGTGAAATCTCTTGTTAATTAAATTATATATACTGAACTATCACTCGCCCTCGTGCCAAATCCAACCAGTATGTGTGTGTGTTTGAGGAATAGATGGCTGTGCAGGGTTTTTTTTTGTCTCTCTGCCAAGGTGTACATTCCGCCTACAAGTAACCTGCCAAATGTAGATATTGTTAAACCCATGGGACTACATGGTGATGTCTCTCTGGTGAAATCTAACAATTAATTTTATCCACAGTATCCAGCAAAACTCACAATGTCCGTCATATTTTCCTTGCAATAGTGCGCCCAAATTGACACGCTGCAAAAGTAAACAACTAATTTTGTCAAAACTAATTGGTTTAGCTAGGGGGGTCACATGATCTTTTCACTCCTTCCTCGGTTGCCATCGAGGGAAACCTAGCAAACCCACACTTTTTTGGAAAGTAGACACCCGGGGGCTTTCAAGGCTTTCAAGGGGGTATGGCTTGCGTGTATCCTCCAACGTTCCTTTTCTCAGAATCCCTAGCAAACTTTAAATGTAGCTGAATTATTATTTTTTTTAACATTTTTGTGTGTAAAAGTGTGGTATTACTGGGCTCACACAAATTTCTACCCACCCAGCATTCCCCCAGGCCTCCTGAAAAAAATGGTACCTCACTTGCCTAGGTCTGCCTACTGCCTGCGACAGGAAACAGCGCAAAACGCAACGTGGTCGCACCTCAATTTCGCATTGAAAACTGGCCCTTTTTTGGCAAAGTGCCTTCCTTTCGTTTTTGAACCCTACTGCTGCCGGCACCTAGGGAGAGTTTGCAAACCTATACAGTTTTTAAAACTAGACACTCTGGGTCGTTTTAAAAAATGTATAGGTTTGCTAGGTTTCCCTAGGTGCCGGCAGAGCTAGGGTTCAAAAACAAAAGGTAGGCTCTTTGCCAAAAAAGGACACGTTTTCACTGCGAAATTGAGGTGCGACCACGTTGCGTTTTACGCTGTTTCCTGTCGCAGGCACTAGGTAGACCCAGGCAAGTAAGGTACCATTTTGTTCGGAAGACCTGGGGGAACGCTGGGTGGGTAGAAATTTGTTGATCCACGCAGATTCCAGAACTTTCCACCACAGAAATATGAGGAAAATGCGTTTTGTTTGTCAATTTCTTAGCTTTGCAAGGGATTCTGGGTAACAGAACCTAGTGGTAAGCAGTCGAGTCACCCCATCCTGAATTCCCCTGGGTGTCTAGTTTTCAAAAATGTATAGGTTTGCTAGGTTTCCCTAGGTGCCGGAGAGCTAGGGTTCAAAAACGAAAGGTAGGCTCTTTGCCAAAAAAGGGCAGGTTTTCACTGCAAAATTGAGGTGCAACCACGTTGCGTTTTGCGCTGTTTCCTGTCGCAGGCACTAGGTAGACCCAGGCAAGTGAGGTACCATTTTTTTGGGAGACCTGGGGGAATGCTGGGTGGGTGGAAAATTGTTGATCCATGCAGATTACAGAACTTTCCACCACAGAAATGAGGAAAATGCGTTTTTTTGTAATTTTTTTAGCTTTGCAAGGGATTCTGGGTAACAGAACCTGGTGGTAGGCAGTCGAGTCACCCCATCCTGAATTTCCCTGGGTGTGTAGTTTTCAATTTTTTTTAGGTTTGCCAGGTTTCTCTAGGTGCCGGCAGAGCTAGGGTTCAAAAACGAAAGGTAGGCTCTTTGCCAAAAAAGGGCACATTTCACTGCGAAATTGAGTTGCGACCACGTTGCGTTTTGCGCTGTTTCCTGTTGCAGGCACTAGGCAGACCCAGGCAAGTGAGGTACCATTTTTTTCGGGAGACCTGGGGGAACGCTGGATACGTGGAAATTTGTTGATCCACGCAGATTTCAGAACTTTCCACCACAGAAATGTGAGGAAAATGTGTTTTTTGTCTTTTTTTTAGCTTTGCAAGGGATTCTGGGTAACAGAACCTGGTGGGAGGCAGTCGAGTCACCCCATCCTGAATTCCCCTGGGTGTGTAGTTTTAAAAAATGTATAGGTTTGCTAGGTTTCCCTAGGTGCCGGCAGAGCTAGGGTACAAAAACTACAGCTAGGCACTTTGTCATAAAACGGTCAATTTTTAACTGCAAAATTGAGGTGTGACCACGTTGCATTTTGCACCGTTTCCTGTCGCAGGCACAAGGACGAGACACACAAGTGAGGTACCGTTTTTATCGGGAGACTTAGGGTAATTCAAATTTGTAAATCAACTGTTATTACCTATTGAGTTTTCATGCATTTCTCCCTTCCCAATGAAAGACATTGTGTAAAAAAAATATTTCTGAAAAATGACCAATAATTCTCATGCTAGTATGAGTATTCCCAATTTTGAAAATGTGCAAATATATACTGTTTCTAAACTCTATAATTTGTACCCAATTCAGAAATACATAGGTGTATTTCATACCGATTTTTCCATGTATACATTTTCAAAGAATAATTGCTCTATACCCAGTAAATAATAAAAAACCATTGCAAGTTGCTGCTCAGTTTTTGGCTCTGGGTTCGTCGGGTTCTTGGTGAAACTACAAGTCCTATATATCCCCACAACCAGGAAGGTCAAATGGATGTAACGGTATATTGCTTTCAAAGAACTGTCAAAATTACAAGAAGTTATAGGTGAAAACGTTGAGACAAAAGGCAGTTTTTTTCAACTCATTTTCAATTATTCCAATAGTTAACTGTTAGTTTCTATTAAGAAACCTTCATGGATTTAGACAAATGACCCCTTTCTGAATTCAGAAGTTTGTCTACTTTTCGAAAATGTATAGCTTTCCAGGATCCATTATTGCTTTCAAACTCATTTCTACCATTAACTGGAAGGAGGTTGAAAGCTCTGAAAATAGCAAAAATAGGCTATGTCCCAGAAAAATGCCAAAACTGTGTAAAAAATGTTGGCTCTCTGACAAAAGACTGTCATTCCCTAAAAGCTGAGAAAATGGAGATTTCAGCCCCTCAAACCCTTTTTTGATAACATTTGCAGGGAGAAACCCAGAGGCTTTCATTTGCAGCCCGTTTTTCCCATTTTTCTAAAAAAAACAAAAATGTCACTGTATTTTGCTTAATTTCTGGGACCCCTCCAAGGGAATCCACAAACCCTGGGCACCTTTAGAATCCACATGTTGTTGGAAGAAAAGGACGCAAATTTGGCGTGGATACCATATGTGGTCAAAAAGTTCCAGGCGCCTAAGTGCACACTACCACAAATCACCAAAAAAGGCTTAGCACAGTAGGGGAAAAGGCCTAGAAGTGAAGGGGTTAAGGTCAGAGTAATTGACTGGGGGTGAGTGTTTGATTTGCTCCAACGCTCCGTCATTCATACCCTTTGGTATCGCTTTGTTCGCCCAAAGTTGGCAGGGTATGCCCAGACGTGGGTCCCTTGCTCACTTTACCACTGGATTCAAGCTAGCCTGGCTGATGACAGCTGATTAGCCAGAAACTGGTCCCAGTGTGCTTGTTTCTGGTCCAGGGAAGATATGGCTTGGCAGTTCGGGCTGGACTGTTCCCATGAGGCACAGGGTCAGACTGATTTGCATATGGCCGCCATGTCTGAACTGGGGTGGAGGAGTGAGCTAAAGAATAATACAGTCCTCAATAGTATGTCATCTTGGAAAACTACAACTGTTTGCTTGGGATCATCAAACAGGTGGTCATCCAATATCTCCCTAACCATTTTTCCTGGCTCAATGAAGATGACACATGCCCATAAATCATGCTTGTGGTCACTAGCTTTCTAAGTCACATAGGTTGGTGTTACTATTTGGAATATTAATTTAGCATCAGAGTATTGACCTTGCTGCTGGGTAACTGGACCTCCGTTCCCAGTAACTCTGGTGTCTCAGCTATAATTGTACATATTGCTGTAGTGAATACCTCCATTTCAGCAGGTCATGCTCTAACCTGGCCTCTGGTGGAGGAAAATGACATGATTATGGAAACTAAAACTCCAGAGGGTGGAAGAAATTATGGTATCATCAGATTCAAAATGAAGAGTCATATTTCATTTGCAGGGGCGGATGGTGACATTTGAAAGTGGGGGGCGTAAAAGTTATGGATGAGTTGTTGATCGGCATCCGAGTGCTTTAGTGCGTTGGAAGACTGGGGTCAGTTTAAACTATTAAAGTAAGACATCTGCACACAGCGATTTATTACTGGATATTTGTAATTCCAAATAAGCGGGACCAAGAGACACAAACTATAAGTCACTGTAACACAGACGAGGTGACTGAGGGGTTCAAACAATGGGACCGGGAAACAGACACTGGGACCGATAGACACAATGCTATTCTATTGTGTTCTGTGTGGCTTGTAAAGCGCCTAGCTCCCTGGAGGCCTCTCAGCTCTAGAACAGTCATCATTGTTGCCAGCCCGCCACCAAGAGCTAATTAGGAAATAGTCAGGTTTTCAAGGCCTAAAGAAGCGAGCGCTCATTAGACAGCTGGCGCAGATCAAGGGGAGAGTGCTCCAAAGTTCGGGACACAGTACAGACTGGAAGGAAAGCAACTTCACTTAAAATTCACGAGGGACCAGTGACGTACACACACATTCCGCCATCCGCAGCAGAACAACAGCTGACCGAAGCCAGAACACACCAAAAGGAAAATAATTCAACATCCGGTGGGAGTATGAGCTGTGTTGGCGGCCTGGAGTGTATGATGTAATGGTATCATTTATAGAGCGACCTGCAGACCTGTGGTTAAATAACTTACCTTAAGTTGCTTTCTATTGTGCTGTGCGCTCTGTCGCTGCCTTTCTTTTCCCAACTGCAACTGGTGCCTGTACCCCTGTAGATCACTTAAGAACGACTTCAGCAGCTTGATGGTGTCCGTCCATTGCGTTGCGTGCCATAAACACTAACAGTCAGTTAGTTAACACAATCAATCCTGGAAGAAGAACTGAAGTCAATAACCACGCCCCAGCACCTTCCATTACCCAATGAAAAAACTGCCTAATAGTGAAATCGTTGCCACCCACCACTGCACCGTGTTGCTTTCGGCCAGCCCCACCCCTTCACCTTAAAGTCAATGAGGCTCTGCTGACCGTGCCCAGGGCCACTTGAAAAGCGCCCCATCTACAGCCTATTCACTGCTGCTTGACATCAGCCTGATGGGAGTGGCTGAACCACTCTCCTCGCTTGTGCCTCGAGGGCGAGGAATCTTCCTCGCCCAGTTTCAGCACATGCGTAGGAGGGGATTCTCGTCCGAGGGTCCGACCTCATAAAAGAAAACAACAATATTCAAAAATGACAACATGTTGCTTTCTTAGGGTAGAAGTGGTCGAGTGGAGCAGTGAGCATGCCATGATTTAATTTTTCCTTTCTCTGCTCCGAAACTTGGAGGGCAACGCCCCGGACACCCGTTAATACCAGTCGCCACTGTTCATTTAGCCATCAAATCTCTTCCCAACAGATCCGCGGGTGCAGCTGAAGAAAAAAGTAGACCTATCAACAAAGAGAGAGGTAGGGAGAAGCGCGAACACTCTTAGTCCCCAATAGATTAACAGAAATTAACAACAAAAGAGTGTTCTAGTGCAGGTAGGGTGGGGGTCTGCACTGAGCACAAGGAGTCAAACACAAGCCCATTTGGTTTGTTAATAAAGCCCTCACTCACCGACCTGGTCGGTGACTTGCTTCATCATCGGGCCCCACCGGGTGTGACCGAATGTCACCCCGGTGTGCTGCAACGCCAGAGTTACTGCGGAGCTGGTCTTGTGAGGATGGAGGGGCTATGTGATAAGTAATGTGAGAAGTGTAAAGAGTGGTGGTTTAAAATTGTCTTGTATGTATCAAAAAATTATTTATTAGCTGATCATCAAGGACAAAGTAAAAAATGTGTCGATAAACAAGGCCAACTAATTGGATGGTCTTGTACCGATAACATTTAAGTGAAAGTGTGGTTGGTCAACATGTTTCTGCCCAAGCGGTATAGTTAACCAGGCATTCGTCAGGACCTAGAGTGTAAACCTCGGCGGTATGAGCACGCTAAGGCCCACCCGACCGTAGGCCTTGAAAGTGAAAAATTTGTGTCTGTGAAGTAAAATGAGGGGGGCTCCACCGGCCGGAGGGCGGGAAGCACACAACCTCAGGTTTCCAAAAATATAGAGACCAAAATTAAAACCTGTGAAGATAAAAGGTACAAACAGACATACACAAAGACAAACAAAAAAGGTTAAAATCATTTGTCAATAAGGCTCATATGGTAAAGCCTGTGACTAGTGCTCAAGGTGCTTGGGGGTGCACATCTCGTACAAATTAGCAGAGGTGCGTGGCTCTGCCTGTGGTCTAGACAGGAACGTATACCATTAGACTTTTAGTCGTGACTGAACAGGCTCACTAGTGTACTATTTGGATTGTCAACAGTGCGCGTGAGCTTGACCATTTGTGAGAGTGAGAGATGGGGGAATTGCGATGTGATGGGCATTCATACACATCTCTGTCACTCGAGCGATCAATGGGCCAAGGGCCAGTGATCATTCAACCAAGAGTTTCAAGGGTGAAAAGAGAAAAATCTCACTTCACAGGGGGTGGTATTACACCCTATAGACCTCGGGAGGGGGAGGCAGCGCTTTTTGGCACATCCTGTAAAGGAAAGAGGGAACAAAAGGGGAACAAGGGACGAACACAATCAGTTGGCTGAAAAGAGTACTTATCTCGTAAGGTCTGTAGCGGTCGCAGATACACTCACGCCCACTACGCCAGTCTCCCGCTGATACACCTGCTCAGCCCTCGGAACCGGGTCTCGCCGATCCAGGCTGGAGGAGTGTGAGACTATTTATAGAGAGAGGGAGGCTGAGTTGAGCTTCCGGGTCCGGACGGGGTGTGTAATACGCATGCGTCATAATGGATGGAGTAGAGCGTGAACCTACTTAAAGGAATCGTACCCATTTCCGGGTCGGTAGGTTGGTAGTGCGCATCCGTTATGTTGGCATGACCACGAGAAAAATGAAGCAGAGGGTATGTGAACATAGAAGCAATATCAGGTGCAAGAAAGCTACGACCAAAATGAGCGATCATTTTCTACGCAATAATCACACTACAAACGATCTCAGATGGACTGTGATTGAACAAATCATCGGAGGTTCGAACATCCCAGACAGACTGTTTGAAAAAGAACAGAGATGGGTATATCGCTTGGGAACCCATACTACTGGTCTCAATGACGATATTCCCTGGGCCTCTGTTCTAAAATAACTTTATTTTGAATCTGACATTTGTAAACCGACCTTCCTTACACATGCGCACTACCAACCTACCGACCCGGAAATGGGTACGATTCCTTTAAGTAGGTTCACGCTCTACTCCATCCATTATGACGCATGCGTATTACACACCCCTTCCGGACCCGGAAGCTCAACTCAGCCTCCCTCTCTCTATAAATAGTCTCACACTCCTCCAGCCTGGATCGGCGAGACCCGGTTCCGAGGGCTGAGCAGGTGTATCAGCGGGAGACTGGCGTAGTGGGCGTGAGTGTATCTGCGACCGCTACAGACCTTACGAGATAAGTACTCTTTTCAGCCAACTGATGGTGTTCGTCCCTTGTTCCCTTTTTGTTCCCTCTTTCCTTTACAGGATGTGCCAAAAAGCGCTGCCTCCCCCCTCCCGAGGTCTATAGGGTGTAATACCACCCCCTGTGAAGTGAGATTTTTCTCTTTTCACCCTTGAAACTCTTGGTTGAATGATCACTGGTCCTTGGCCCATTGATCGCTCGAGTGACAGAGATGTGTATGAATGCCCATCACATCGCAATTCCCCCATCTCTCACTCTCACAAATGGTCAAGCTCACGCGCACTGTTGACAATCCAAATAGTACACTAGTGAGCCTGTTCAGTCACGACTAAAAGTCTAATGGTATACGTTCCTGTCTAGACCACAGGCAGAGCCACGCACCTCTGCTAATTTGTACGAGATGTGCACCCCCAAGCACCTTGAGCACTAGTCACAGGCTTTACCATATGAGCCTTATTGACAAATGATTTTAACCTTTTTTGTTTGTCTTTGTGTATGTCTGTTTGTACCTTTTATCTTCACAGGTTTTAATTTTGGTCTCTATATTTTTGGAAACCTGAGGTTGTGTGCTTCCCGCCCTCCGGCCGGTGGAGCCCCCCTCATTTTACTTCACAGACACAAATTTTTCACTTTCAAGGCCTACGGTCGGGTGGGCCTTAGCGTGCTCATACCGCCGAGGTTTACACTCTAGGTCCTGACGAATGCCTGGTTAACTATACCGCTTGGGCAGAAACATGTTGACCAACCACACTTTCACTTAAATGTTATCGGTACAAGACCATCCAATTAGTTGGCCTTGTTTATCGACACATTTTTTACTTTGTCCTTGATGATCAGCTAATAAATAATTTTTTGATACATACAAGACAATTTTAAACCACCACTCTTTACACTTCTCACGTTACTTATCACATAGCCCCTCCATCCTCACAAGACCAGCTCCGCAGTAACTCTGGCGTTGCAGCACACCAGGGTGACATTCGGTCACACCCGGTGGGGCCCGATGATGAAGCAAGTCACCGACCAGGTCGGGGAGTGAGGGCTTTATTAACAAACCAAATGGGCTTGTGTTTGACTCCTTGTGCTCAGTGCAGACCCCCACCCTACCTGCACTAGAACACTCTTTTGTTGTTAATTTCGAAAAAAGTAGACCACCATCAATGGGTCTCCCTTCTATTTTCTTATTCACTGGTTTGGTAAAAGGACCCCTTATCCCTTCCCAAGAGAATCCTTATATGCACACTGATCTGTTGGAAATCGGGAGGTCTCACTCTCTAATACAGTATTTAGTTGCTCCTGTTTCTATGAGGAATGCATATCTTTTGTAAGCTACCGTCACAGTGGGATCCTCATCTGGACAGTGCTTTACTGACAAGCAGGGGCAGATTGGCAATGCGGGCATTCGGGCATCGGCCGAAGGGCCGGTGTCTCCGTGCCCTCTGTGGGCCGTTTTTTTTCTCCCCTTTCCCAGCCGCACAGTGAAGCTGCTTTCATTTCTCGGTCTCTGTCTCCATTCTCTCTGTGAACTAGGAAAGGGGAGGAAAAAAAACGGCCCACAGAGGGCACGGAGACAGAGAGAGAGAAATGAATGCAACTTCACTGTGCGGCCGCAGTCACCCCCTGCCCTGCAAAGCAATCATGCTGAGGGTGGCTGTGGAGGGGGTGATTGTTTGAAAAAATCAGCCTCCCTGGGGGCCAGGTGTTGCGCAGACCTTTGAGCCATTTTCACCTTGGCCCCCGTGGGGCCCACGCAGCACATAAACAGTGTTAGTTTTAAAACCTTGCCCACAGCCCTTCACATTCAGGGCATAGTGGGCGAGGAAGAATGGATCTCCCTGTGGGGGCCAGGTGATTTTTGCAACTTGCACCATCTTCATCTCAGCCTCCCCCTGGCTACCATCAATGACCCAGCAGCTGTGTTTTGTGCTCCCCTGCCAGGACATTGCCCTGAGGCCTGGAGGGCTGGGGAGGGCTGATTAATTTACTAATTGCAGGGGCCTTACTGCTATTCATGTGCTCCTGAGCTGAAGGTCTGGTGAGGGCCGAGTAGGTTAGTAATAGCAGGGGCTTCCAGGTTATTAGGAGCTTCTTCCCCGGAGGGCTCGAATAATTTTGTGACAGAAAGGGGCCTTGCTGTTTTTTTAGTTGCTTAGCATGGCGCCATTGTCACCTTGGCCCTGTGTCCTGTGCAAGAACAGTATCCTCTCACTTTCATTCCTTGTCTGTGCCAAACAACTTAAGGATTTTGGGGGCCCTGGCCCAAACATATTTTTGGGCCCCTGTTCGGAACAGATTTGAATTTATAATCCAATTTCTGCTCTTTGGTGCCCTCTTTCAGCTGGTCACTGGACAGTGCACTACCATACTTGTCCAAATTCTTAATGTATTTACATCTAATATTCAAGGACATTGACATGTGTAATCAAATGGTGTTTCATGAAAGGGCACGTCCCTTGAATGTGGGCCACGCCCCTTAATTGTGGGCCACGCCCCTTGAACGTGGGCCACTTTTTGATCCCAATCCGACCCTGCTGACAAGACTTGACACATAAGCATACTCTGTGGGCACCTTCATTGTATATATCCTTCCACAGAATTCATCTAGAAAGGATTTACTCCCCTCACAACTACACCTACTTTTCCACTTTAAAGTCGAGTCGCCATTAAGGATCCTTGGTAGGTTTACTAAGGCAGTCCCTGTTGTGCTTGAGGCAGTGCTGGTGACTGCATACTTTGTGAGGGTGTCTGAGGCACATATATTATTTTTGAATTTGGTTGTGGCTGCATTGACTTATTAATAAAAACAGGGCCAGGGATGTTAACCCTATTTGAATTGAAAAGTAATTTTGTTCCTGCCCCCTCCACTACGTGAGAATAGTTAATAAGTGAGAAACAGAAGAAGAAGGAAAATCAAAAGATTTTATAATACTGCTCTCACCCACTATGCAGTGGCATGCTTCATCATAGGGCCCCTGCAGACGTCCAGGCACCGACCAACGCACTGGACTGAACGCTGTTTTTTTAGGGTGAGGGCGGAAAAGAAAAGAAAAGAAAATTTGTGAAAGGGAAGAGTGTTCCCTAAAGAAGGGAAAGATGTTCTTGTCCATCTATAGCCAAGAAACATAATGTAGTGTCCCAGGTCCCTTGCATACCAGGGGCATCGGATGTAAGTGGGTGATAGAACGCTGGGAATGGTACTGCCTGGTGTATTACTACAATACACGTAAACATTTTCACATGTAGGGGTAATACCAGTCTGGATCTCCCTCTCCATACAGAATATAATCTTCAGCATTCGCCATATCGTGTGGGTCAAAAGTACCTTCTCGTGACCATGGGTTTATTTGTGGAGCTTACCACTCAGTCCACTCTATTAGATTATCTACATATGGTATAACACTGTACCAGCTGTACCGGCTATGCTGTCCTTCAACTACAATCTCACTAGGACTAAGAGCTGCGCTGCGCAAAATTGATTGAGCACTTATTTGCTGCACTGGTCTATCAAGGAGTGTCAATCCCACTATAGCCTCACTGGATCCTCTCTGGCTAGCCATGGGATGTTTGAAATCGCAACTGCTCAAGCTCTGTCTCTCGGGTTTCCTAGCTCTAGAAAGCATATCATGCTCTCTTTCTCTAGTATCAATATGTTTAGACAATCTCCTTGCACTTTTTGCGTGTCCAAAATCAATAAAGGGTCTTTCTTGAATCTCAACATTGTAAATAGGGTGCCTAGCCTCTGGGGATTGAAGTATTTCACTCATAATCTCACTCTATATAGATTCTATCCTATTTGTTAATCTCCCAAAACCTCCCTGGGTTTGTCCTAAAAAGTCCTCGTATTACCCCTCTCTCCTCACTTCACTTCCATCTTTCCTACCCTCACTGCGCTATAGCCATTCTCTTTTTTTTTTTTTACTTTATAACGCTATAGCCATTCTTGAACATTTTCTGATGAAACTATTATGTTCCCCTTTTCTTTTTGCCGAGGTGGTAAACTGTCTACAGTCTTTCAACACTCCTCTTCTCTTCCTTGAAATATAGGCCATTGTGCCTTACCTACAGCCATTGTGCCATACCTACAGCCCTATCCACATAGTCACTCCACCTTCCAACATATGCATCCCTTCGCTCTGGGGTGGAAACTAGCTTTCTAGTTACCCTTCCTGTGGTGTCCCTTCTATGCAGCAAGCACAACGTTGCCAATATTTGTGACTGATCATCACTATTTTCAGGACTTTGCTCTTTGCTTTTATCCCTCTGGAAAGAGGCTGGATGTAGATGCAGCAAAAACTGTGCCTTTAGTTGTCCTGGGATGTGGAGATTACCTACCCTTGTTTGCTGCCTAGGTATACTCACATGTTTTGGCTTTGGCGAGCATGGGGTGACATTGGGGGAGCTTTTGGAGTGTGTGGAGGGGTTTCAATTTCAGGGTTCTCAAATTCCACCATGCCTTCTTGTAGCTGCACCAGTGGATAGATACTAGGTACCATGAGAGAGAGGCTCATAGGATCATATGGGTTTAGGGGAACAGACTGGGTACTAGGGGAATCTTCTTTTGATGAGTCCTTTGACTTTTTGCAAAAATCTCTTCCTTAACTTCGTTCTTGCATATTTACTTCTGAGGTATTTGATAACATCTTCAATTCTTTTATCATCAAATGTTCCTTCTTTTGGCCAAGGATATGTATGCATTTGAGTTGTTTCAAACCCCTCTAGGCTATATTTTTGTAATATTTTCTTATTAGTTGGAAAAACGTTCTGCATATGCGCTAAGGGAGTCTCCATGACTACTAGGATTTCCAATGTTTTTTTAATGTAACGTTTTTCTATCGGATCAAATTTGACTTCTTTTTAGAAGGCCTGCATGAATCTTAAAAAGCAGGAAAACTTATCTATTTTCTGAGTTATCACTTATGCAATGTGCATTAAAATATCACATTATGTTTCACCAATTATGCCAGGCGCATTACAATATCAACTTTTTGGTTATACAGTGCACATTCCAATAATACTTTGCAAATTATACGATATTACACACCAACATCATACTGTGGCCACGTTTCATCATACACGCACACAGCACCAGCAAAAAATATGAAAACATTTACTTGTTCTAGGAGGTAATCAACATCTCTATTCTACTTTCTGTAAGTTTCAACAGGACAACTACTGGCCACTTCCCTCCATGCCCAGGAGGAAATTCCTTTCAAACTGTGCGTTTTTGAGAACATGGAGTGACTTTCTAGACATTAGGTTCAGGGCAATAATTTAAGTGTTCAGATCGTTTCAGGAGGTAAAGTTTAGCGGCACCAGCTTTTCTGCTGTCCCTCTGTGTCAGGCACTGGAACACATATTGGCTCCTTCCAATTTCAAATTATCCATACTGACCACTTCCAATGATATTATTGGGATATAGAGTTAACCAATTATGTAGGCCCTTAATCAATGTTTTCTATTCTACTGCGGTAAATGCAAGTAGCAACCCCTTGCCACTTCCCTCCGTGCTTGGGAGGAGATTCCTTTCAAATCATTTGTTTTTGCGACCATGGAATTACTGCTCTAGAATAGGTCCATTACGGTAATTTGAACCATGCCTCCTTCTAATTTCAGACTACCCAAACTGACCACTTCCAATGTTATATTAGAAATCTCAGGTTAACTGGTTATGTAGGCACCTTAATTGTTGTGCAACACATGTACACAATACACAATCTTTCATGCAATACCCTAACCTTTTTACAACCTTATATTTACATTATATTTACATCTGTGTTAGCATTGCCAAGAAAAACATGTCAATACAAAAACAAGGATGAAAAATTGTCTAGCAGACGCAACAAAGAATTTTCAATTCTATTAAGGACACGGAGGCGAGAATTATGCTTCTCTATCTTTACTGACAAATACAGCAGCAAAAGAGTTAAACTTTAAACAAGCATAACCCGGAAGTACAACCCCCTCCAGGTATGCACCAATAACATGACAGCAATAAGTATAAAAGGTCCCAATGACGTAGGCACTTCCTCTTTCTTTGCAATGTCCATAAATAACTGAATCAGGATAAAAGTAACTTGACATGGAACACATCAGAAATCCTCCGAGAATGCAGAGGGCTGGTTAAAGATCGTCCGGACAGCTCAACCTTCAGGATTGGGTGCCTTGATCACCTGAAAAAGAAACACAGTCATAATACCCATGTCGGACTGAAAGGAAAAACAGTCACAAAAGAGAATTGGGTAGGGAAAAATAAGATGTTAAACATAGCATCAAAGAATGCATTCAATGTCAAATAATGTTCTTAACAAATACAATAAAACATCCTGGGTGGGATAATTCTCGCCTCCGTGTCCTTAATAGAATTGAAAATTCTTTGTCGCGTCTGCTAGACAATTTGTCATTCTATGTCAGTCCACGGAGGCTCAAATTATGCTAGTTTAAAGTTGCTCCACTACAACAGACGCAATATCCACAATAGGTTTGTGATAAAAGGTCTCAAAAGTGGACTCAGAGGACCAGTCCGCCGCAGTCATGATGTCTTGTAACCGAGACCCAGTGAGAAGGGCTTTAGAAGCCATAGAACCTCTTACAGAGTGCGCTCAAAAAATGGAGGAATCAATACCAGCTAGGGTCAAAAGCCAAGTAACCCACCTGGCTAGAGTAGCTGAAGAGACTGGGCGGAAAGGTCTCTGAAGAGAAATCAAAAGTTGACCTGCTACATCATTTCGAAATTCTCTGGTACAGTCTTCATAGACTTTTAAACATTGCACAACACAAAGTTTGCTATGATGTGGAAAAGCAGGATAATAAACACATTTAGAATTAGTCTTTGTACGACAAGAAATTGTAAAAGAAACTCCAGAGGGAGTAAATACTCTACCTGCTAAGTCAAGAGCTAGAACATCTGACACACGTCTACATGAAATAAGACAAAGCAACAGAGTAAGTTTGGCCGATAATTGTTTGCGTGACAAACCATCATTATCCGGCCAAGATTGTAAAAATCTTAAAACTATGGAAACATCCCATAACGTTTGATATCTAGGTTGGGGGGGATTTACCAACCTGATACCATGCAGAACTTTACAAACCAAAGGATGTTCACCTACTGGTTTACCATCAATAATGTCCCGCTGAAAGGGCGGATCTAAAATTGTTGACTGTTCTGTAAGCGTTGCCAGATTTGGCTAATTCGGACAAGAAATTCACAATTACAGAGACTCTGTTGTTTACCATACCAACGCACCCATCGACGCCAAGCGGACTCATAACGCTTGTGAGTGGAGGGTGCTCGAGATTGGGAGAGGAAAAAGAGAGCGTCTTGCGAAACTCCCGGCACTTGCCAGCGTCGCCGGAAAGTCTCCACGCCATGAGAGACAATTGGCCCTGCAGAATCAAAGGATGAAGAAGACCGACAGGGTTCGTCAACAACTCCGGGAAGAACCTGATTCAAATTGGAGGTGCACATGAAAGAGTCCTTGCCCCAGGAAACCACGCTTGAGCTTTCCAACAAGGTGACACTAGGATTATTTCCGCCCCCTGTCGACGAGTGTGGGCCAGCAACCTTGGGATCATTAGAAATGGTGGAAAGGCATATAGAATGCCCGTCGTCCATGATTAAAGGAAGGTGTCCGAGCTGATCGCCAACGGATCCGGACGCCAACTGTAAAACAGGGGAAGTTGCCTGTTGAGTCGAGACGCAAACAGATCTAGAACACACGGCCCCATTTGGAGTTCAACGCATGGAACACACTGGGATGAAGTTTCCAATCGCTGGTGTCCCGTAGAAATCTGGAATCCCAGTCTGTCACCACATTCATGGAACCCGGAATGTATTCCGCTGTCACCGAGATGTGATGGTCCAGACAATAATGCCAAAAATCCTGGGCCATTTCCACCAAGAGTCGGGACCTGGTACCTCCCAGACGACTGATGTAGCGTACCGCGGACACATTAACCATGCGCAGAAGTATACAAGAACTTGCCTTCTGAGGAGAAAGAGTCCGAATAGCAAAATAACCCGCCAACAGCTCTAGGCAGTTGATGTGAAGACGCAATTCCTCCTGGGACCACCGACCACCGGTCTCCAGTGTCCCGCAACAAGCCCCCCAGCCCCAGCGACTGGCATCGGACTTGATGATGGCATCCGGAATTGCCGCAAAGATGGCCTTGCCATTCCAAGCATCCATGTGTTCTAACCACCAATTTATTTCTAGACGATCCTCCTGAGAGAGCGCAATCTGGTCTGCATAATGCAAGCCCTTGCAAAGATGTAAGATCTTTAACCTCTGTAAGGCCCTGTAATGAAGGGGACCTGGAAGTATCGCTTGAATAGATGCTGCCAACAAACCGTCGAGGCGGGCTAACGTCGTCAATGATATTGTCGGAGAGGCAAGCGCTCTCCTCAATTATTTCTTGATCGCAGACCTCTTCTTGAGAGGTTAGAGAAGTTGAGATGTTACAGAATTGACCTGAAAACCCAAAAAGTCGATGATTTGCGATGGAATCAGGAGAGATTTGGGAACATTGAGGAGAAAACCCAACTCCTGAAGGAGACGCATTGTCCAGGCCAGACGCAACTGAACTATCTCGACAGACTGACCCATGATCAGAATGTCGTCTAGATAGATAATTAGCCTGACTCCTCTCTCCCTTAACCACTGAACAACCGTTCTCATGAGTTTTGTGAAACACCATGGAGAGGACGACAGACCGAAGGGCATGGCTGTAAATTCGAACCATTGATTGCGCCACTGAAATTGGAAGAAGCGGCGATGAGGAGGAATAATGGCAACAGTCAGGTAAGCATCTTTTAGATCTAACCGAACCATTCAATCGTGGCTCAACAACATGTCTCGTGAGAAATGAATTCCCTCCATTTTGAAATGGCGGTACACTACGCCCACATTGAAATCCTTCAGGTTTAGAACAAGGCGAAAGCCCAGATCTTTCTTGGGCACCAGGAAAATTGTACTTACAAAACCCTGCGGATGAAGATCCGTGTGCACAATAGCCCCTGTGATCAACAAAGACTGTATTGCCTCATCGATGAAACTCATCTCTACAGGGGAAAAACTTAGGGGTCTCGAAAGCACAGTCTGATTGGGAGTGGAATAAAACTCTATGTGGAAACCCTGAACAGTCTGAAGGATCCAAGGATCCGAAGACAGGGCCTCTCACCTGGGAAGGAACTGAGCCAGACCCCCATGTGATACCCATAATGTAAAATGGGTACCTGAGTCTCCGGACTGGAACTGCTGGCCTCAATAGTTGCCGCGCTTACCACGGCCTCTGTCGCCTCTGTTTCTGGTGGGGTAAAATTTGGACCTCTGGGCACCTCCTCTGCCCCTTTGATCTGAACCTCTAGAGGTCTGTTGTCCTCCTCGGCCGGAACCGCGACCTCTGAAACAGCCGGCCCTATTAAAAACACCAGTATGAAAGACTTTTTTGATATTAGCTTGTGCTTTATCTAAAGCCGAAAAAGTTGCCACATATTTCCCCATCTTTTTTACAAAATCTTCACCAAAAAGCATGCCATTGGCTAAGGAACCTGGTTCCGTGGTTGCCATTTCTGCCAGCTGAGGGTCGATACACATTAAAAATGAACGTCTCCTTTCAGTAGATAGTGCAACATTTGCGTTGCCCAAAAAACACATGGCGCGTTGCGCCCACACCATTATGTCAGAAGGATCCAGAGGGGTACCCTTATCCTTAGCCACGACTGCAGCGTCCAACATTTTAGTCAAAGGCCAGATATGTCCAAAAGATTATCCTGGCATCCTTTCTAGGCTCTATCTAAACCCTTCTTTGGGTCCTTAGCGAATTTATGCATAAAGGTAGCCATATTGGGGTCCAAATCTGGTTTATCAGTCACTTTGATGGTCGAGGGCACTCAGACCGTAGAGTAGCTCTGACTTGGTTTTCAAAATCCTGACGAATATTATTCTGTACATAATGTGCCACTTCCACACAGGGTTGCCATTCCGTGGAACGAGGGTGTATTAAATTTTGAGGGTTAATAACAAATTCTTTGGTTGGACCTCATCTTGTGCGTCATAAAAGGTGTGCTTGGTCTTTTTGATCTTCTCTTTGTGCTTAGTGGATTCATCCAAATCTGAGGAATCAGTAGTACTTGGAGAAGAGTCCCCCTGTACATCCTTGTCAGCCAAGGAACCATGGTCTAAAAACACACTCTTTGCTACATTCAACAGGGCTTCAGCCGAAGCTCGAGAGGAAGAGGAAGAGGTGCCTGCAGATTTAGACTTTCTTTTACCAGAAGATGTTAAAGTCTTCGCTAAAGGCTTCAGCGCCTTGAGAAGCGCCTTATTCATAAAACCCCGGACGTGGGCATCCTGGGCTTCAACATGGTGCTCCTCCATAGTTTCAGTATACGGTTCCCCATATTCTTCATACTCATTGTATTCCACACACTTGTCCTCCTCCTCAGCGTAATACGCCATAGTAGAATCAGGAGGTCTGAAGGAGTTCTAAGGGGGGGAGAACCCAAGGGCAAAAAGACCTCTGACAGCCAAAAAGAAAAAAACTCGGGTCAAAAAGCACAATTTAGAAGTGGCAGGAGCAAGCCCTTAAAATATCTCCCCTAGTGCAGAGCATTTATCTGGAAAGCGCTCCAGTCAGCGTTCAAAACCGAGCCAGGGATTTGACAGGCGAGTGTTGATACACAGCGTGAAGAGCCGGGCTTCAATTCAGTCACTGGCTCTTCGCGCATGCGCAGAAACACGAAGGCGGGGCTTAGACAGAGCCTGCTCCCCTTGCGCACCGAAGTGCGTAGCTCCGCTCCTTCGCCACAGCCCACACAACGGGAACCACACTGAGGGGCACCGAAGCCTCAACTCAAGTAAGCCCGCATAAAAACCTGCAATAGAAAGCACGAAGAAGCGCTACAAACACCAGCGCAGAAAGCGCAAGGGAAACCATGCACAAGAAACAAACTGGAAGCAAAACGCTACTCCCGACATCAAGCAGAGACATTGAATATCGCGTATAACTTAAGCAGCGCAGCGCGCCAGAAAGTACATAACCATTATAATTTCAAAATACGTGTAAAATAAGGAAAAGCACTTATCTCGCTGCTGCAGCAGCAAAGAAAGAGGAAGTGCCTACGTCATTGGGACCTTTTATACTTATTGCTGTCATTTTATTGGTGCATACCTGGAGGGGGTTGTAGTTCCGGATTTTGCTCGTTTAAAGTTTAACTCTTTTGCTGCTATATTTGTCAGTAAAGATAGAGAAGCATATTTTGAGCCTCCATGGACTGACATAGAATCGTGATCCGCTCTGTCCTCACCTTTAAAAGATTGCAGTACCCGGATCCTCTCCAACCCCCTTGCACAGGCAGAACTTCAGTGGAAAACAGTGTCTGCTTACCTCTTCAAAAAGTATGCAATGATCTATGCAGCGGGGGTAATGTGGTATTCTGGTGCCAGCAGTCAAGTGGGGCCAAAAAGTAATCTCCTAACTGACTCGCCAACTATTGCAGGGTGACTTGAAACCGTTACAATGAAAAACAAAACAGGCTCTTTTTAGCAATGCAAAGACAGTTCTTTACTGAGTGTCACGACTTGGAGAAAGACCCTCCTTACACACAGGCAGGTTGCTGGTCTCTCTCTCAAATTGCTGCTCACAGGATGCTCTCGTCATGCACAATTTACAAAATGGTTTATTGAAAAACAGCAAATAATAATTGACTTGCAGGTTACAGATTGAAGATGGAAAAACACTCAAATACCTGTGAGCCCATAACTCCAAATTCTGACCTAATCTTCTACACATTCTTTATTGCACTTTCAACAATGATGGAAATTGAAGCATTCTTCTACCTGCGAATGCATGTGTATTCGTCGTCAATGTAATTTTAGTGGAGTGTGTGCTGGTATCAATATGTGTCTAAGACCTCCATGTTCTCTAGGCCAATTGGATGTCATGCACCCATTGTCTAATCAAGTTAAAATCTATTAGGAAGCACAAAGTGCATGCAGGTGATCCTGTTTGTTAAAACCATTAATTTTTCATGCCTGTTAAACATGAGTTGGCTTTAAACTGAAATCTTTTCAAGTTACTTATTCCAGTGTGTCTTTTCAACTTGTCATCGCATGACTTTGGCCTAAACTGTTTTTTTAATCATGTACCGCTGTGAGATTTCTGCTTGCGTTTGTTGTTACATTACATTCTTGTGTTTTACATTTTCTGCGTGTTTTATATTTTCTGTGGTGTGTTCATATTTTACATTTCCTACAACAGAAGGACATTCCAGGCTTATAAAACATCCAAGTAATTTTTTTGTTTACAGTCAGTCTTCAAATGAATGACTTGAAAGTGCTCTCAAATGTTTCTATGAAGGAAATCAGACACATGAAGTAAATTGATTTGACTAAGATCAAACCATTTAGCCATGCAGGAAATCCGGGATTTGAATCTAGGGTTTCTGTAGCGCACTTAAGCCTCTTACTAGATTCAATTTTTTTTTCATTTTCCTTTCAAACCAGAAATACAGATAACAAACTAATCTGACAAAATATCTAAAAAATAAAAATAAAAAAAAGGTTCATAAGTAATGGAAGGCAGGACACCATATGCTAATATCATGACTTTTTAGACATTATATAGCTATTCTAGAGGTGGTTGAGCCACTGAAATCTTGAGCTAGGTTGCTCTGGCTCATCTCAAGGTCCGGATGGAAACTCGAGCCCATAATAAGTGAAGCATTCATGTGGCTTCTGCTTGCCACCTTCCCTTTAGGCAGTGTTAGACTTGGATTTTTCAGCGGGTTTGACTTTTTGCTTTTGGGCCTCCTGTTTTTGACTCTGTTTTCGTTGGTTTTAGGACTTTGGGCACTTTGCCACTGCTATTCAGTGCATATGCTCTCCATGTAAATTGTGTTTGTGGATTGGTGTTTCCATTTTTGGCTTATTTGATTTACGGGTAAGTCCCTAGTAAAGTGCACAAGGTGTGCCAGGGCCTGTAAATCAAATGCTACTAGTGGGATTGCAGCACTGATTGTGCCAACCAAATGAGTAGCCCTGTAAAGTTATCTCACACCTGTCACTGCAGTTTCTGCATGTAGTTTTTTACTGCCATGTTGACTAGGCAAGAGCTGTCAGGTCTGTCGGAGTTCACAGGTGCAAAGAGAGATGGAGGACTATAAAATCCATCTGACTCCGCATTAGTCCGCTTCGTGTTCTAGCGTGTAGGTCTTTACCTCACTTCCGGGTCCCTCGTATAACATCCGGTTCACTGTCGGGCTTCCTGTTCCTGAATCGCTTCGGTCCGTATTGCTCCTGGCGTCCTTGTCTCCCTGCTCAAGGTCCTGCTCAAGGTCGCTGCTCTAGAGGTTCTCATTCCCCTGAGACTATTCCTGTTCGAGGTCACGCTGATTGTTGGCATCCTCATTTCTCTACCGCATCCACAGAGGTTCCGATTGGCATTGCGTCGGTTCCCCGCAGTCCTGGGCTAAAGTGAATCCTCAGTAGGTGCATTCCTTTTTGTCTCAGGTATAGAACGTCTCCGCTTTTTTTTTTCCTTTGGGCATATTCCCACGGTGCAATTGCTCCTCATTTTTATCCATGGATATTCGTCCTTCTTTATTGGTGTTTCTTGATTGCCCCATGGTGTTCCTGATGTCAAGAAACACTACCTTGCTATAAAGAGTTTGTTCCTATAGTTACATAGGCATTTGGGAGCATTATCTTCATTTGTTACTGTAACACTAAAGACTATTAGTCTTAGGTACAGAGACCTGTCTAGACTTAGTACTAGGTCCTATTCAAAGGGTTACGCTCCTACCTAGTTTTCTGTTGTTGTTTCAGATTTATAATGGTGCTTCATTTACACAAGTGTTATCATTTAGCGGAAGAAGGGAATGCATAGGTACTTATGATTCATTTATAACATGATATAGCAACAACACATTAGTAAAATTAGTACTTAGACTGATTTTTCTTATTTTATTTAGGGCTTTCCCGATTGTGTGGTCCTGTTCTTGAAGGGGTTACGACGAGGGAGGTTTATTTGTGTCTCTTCCCTATTTCCCTTCTTTCCCAGATTTCACTGTTTTGCTTTGGCTTTGTTGGGCAATTCAGTGGCCTCGGGAGGTTTGGACCTATCATCCTTGCCTGACGTTCCTGCGGAAACTTGAGCAACATGACATGAGCACCTACTTGCCACGCTCTAACCTTCGCTTTTATTACAAGTCACCCGTCAGGTAGGCTCAAGGTATCCCTATGGAGAGGGTACAGTGAATGTGAAAGGTAGGACATGCACTGTTGTGTACGACATGGCCTGATAGTGAAATACAGTTTCTTTCGTTTTTCACTATTGATAGTCTATCTGTCCCATAAGATAGAATGGGAGATACTTTGTAACATCTTACAAGTATAACTTCCCATTGGGACAAGATGGATAAATGGAGTTTAGTATGCCTGAACTCGTAATGTAAAAATGCAGTTTCAGTAAAGATGATTTTAATGTTGTGTGTTTGAAAATACCACTTTTAGAAAATAAGTATTTTCTTGCTTAGCCATCCTATGTGCCTCTGCTGGGTGTGGATTGACTGTCTGGCTTTGGAGTGACAGGGGCTGGGTATTCTCTTCAGAAAACCACTTGGGGGGTGGACTGATGTGTGTCCTGCCTCTACTGGATGAGTAAGGGCTGGGCTGAATAGACCTGGGCTGCATTTAGAGTAGGGGGAGGAGATTTCCTTGTGCCTGAAAAGGCCTGGTCTGCCTTGGACAATGCTGTCTCCACCTCCTGCCAGGAAGTTGAGCTAGAGAGGACAGAACTGGTTCGGACCGAGCACAGACACTCTCTGCCACAAGAGAACAAAGGTTAATGTGATATAAATATTGGGGCCCAAATCCCAGGATTTTAGAACTCTTTTGGACTCAAAAACCTGCTAGGAAGAAGAGCTGGAGAAGCTGTGAGGAGTTACCACCACTTTGCTGTATGCTTTGTCGTGTTGGCCTGCAGTAGCTAGTTCTGTCTTAGACAGAGAAAGGACTGGATGAACTTTCTGCAGCTTCTTTGTTTGAGTTTCTCCAAGGTCCTGAGGTAGAACTCGCCCCCTGTTCAAAATGTCTCAGGAACAGCAAAGATTTCAAGTTCATCTGCTACCAGCACTGGAAAGTGTGTGTTTTGTGCTGCAACAGAAGAAAAAGCAACCGGACCCCGTCAACACCGCTGCTGCCCGCTTCGAGTCCTGAGGGCACCACAGAGGGCACTACCAAACTTTGCACCGCAACCGTTGTCTCACCAACGACGACGCCCGGTTCCGCTACCAAGCCGCTGCTTGCACTGCTACCTGTGGACACAGCACTCCGCATCGCCTTGCTTCATGCCACCACCCTGGTATTCCCACTCATGCGCTCCACGCCGATGCTGCTGCCTGAATCGTAGTGCGATGGCCCCTCTCATAAGTTACACTGCGCACCGCCCTCATTCCGCACCGCAGCTCTGGCCTACAGGCGTCGCAGCCGTCGACTCCAGTCCATCAGCAGACAACAGTGCTTCAGCAATGCCGACAACGCTGCCTGCACCATGACTTGCCAGCACTGCACCACAGACCTGGTCTCACCGACGCCACTGGACCAGAGCCATACTGGGAACCGAAACCGGCCCTGGTAAACTGCTCGGCTGCCTCCCCCCTCGGGTGAGGGGTGGCTGCAGCTGAGCAGTTTGCGAGGGTCAGTTTCGGCCGATTTTGTTACAGGAGGCCGATATTGCGGACCCCAGTAACAAAAACGGCCTCCCAGGGGCCCAAAATCGGCCCCCATCCTAGCGGCCCACCGGGAAATGCCCGGTGCCCGCTATGGGCATCCCGGCCTTGCACTGGACGACCGTCACCGAGCCGCTGCCTGCTCTATGACCTGAGGGTAGTGCACAACAAACTGCTGCACTTTGCACCACAGCCCTGAGGCCCGCTGACGTTGGCGCTCCCGACTTCAACCGTAAGGAGTTCCATCTGCAACGTGTGTGACTTCAAGGGCTAGATGACTCCTGCACCAACCTCCGGGACAGACGCTTGCCAACACAGGCTTTTCGGAGCTCCACGAGAGGTCGCGGAAGCAGTGCCTTTCTAAAGGTCCTGTTTTTCGGGTCTTCCCGATGCTGCGGCCAGCCAGAACTGTTTGACTTGTTTTTCACAACACTGTGACAGCCCCAGACGGAGTTATTGACTTCAAGGAACTATATTAAGTCCATATTTGCTTATTGACATTTCTAAGAATTATATGATGGATTTGTATAGTTTTTACAGATAAAATATTGGTTATTTCTCTACAACTGGTGTGGTGTCCTTTTTTAGGGTTTTCACTGTATTACTTTTGATTATGTGCAAATGCTTTACACGCTGACTCTAAGATAAGCCTGGCAGCTTGTGCCAAGCTACCAAGGGGGGTGAGCAGGGGTTATTTTAGATGTGTAATCCTCTTATCCTGACTTGGAAGATGGGTCCCTACTTGGACAGGGTACTAACATGCCAACTTGACAGACCCTCCAGGATTTCGCGATTTTGCCGCAAAATCTGCACTTTTGTAAAAATGACGCGATTTTTACAAAAGTGCCCGCGAAATCGGCACTTTTGTAGAAATCGCGGCATTTTTACAAAAGCCGTTATATTTTGGGGGGTCTGATAATGGAGTAAATGACAGCGGATGTATATGTAGTTGTGTTGTGTAGTGTGTTGAGCGTGACTGGTGACTGCCGCGCACCAATGTGATTACAAACAACCTTGAAGAACTTCTAAAGGAGCGGACACTTCATATTCACACGGTACACGCAGTAACGTACTGTTGGTGTCTTGGGAGCGGGGAGGAGAAACAGGAGGGGCGCTTAGTAAACAGACTGAGAGGATGAGGGACAGACTGGTGGAATGAACGAAACTGTGGTGAGATAGAGTAAACTTGTGACTGGTACCCAGCAGCGGGTAACCACCTTTTAGCCTGGGTTGAATGGGAAGAGAAGAGTGAAAAATGATCTGAGAAATAATTTGAGGTAGGACGCAGATTAGACACAGAAATGGGCCGGAGGAGAGGTGGTGAGGTGAGACCGCTATACTGTGACGTATCTAGGGATAACAGAGAAGGTGCTTATGATAGAAGCAGCGGAAGCATGCTAAGTAGAGAAGCTGAAGAAGAGGGCGAAGCAGTGGACGGAGTAGAGGAGGAGAAATGGTACCGGGAGAGAGGTGCGATGCATGACAAGGGTCTAAGTGAGGTAGTTGATGGTGATGGGCCAATGCAATATTGACATTCCTTCCAAAGAGACGACTGGAACCTTACATGTGTTGGAGCATCCTGTCTGACATTTTGCATTTGACTTTTTGGCACCAGCACCCTTAAGAACACGTTTTGCAAAAGAGTGCAAATACGTAAAAGCAAACATTGCAGTGATGCCCGAATATGTTTCCCGAATAGCCGCCTTATAAAGAGATCATTTCCCTGACTTACTAAAACCTGCCATTGTTTTTACCTGTACTGAAAAAAACGAGCTGTTATGCCTCCAACGTAAACAACTCACTAGTATATGCAGTAGACCATTGTACTCTCTACCATTCCTATGTGACTCTTAGAGTATATCCATTCTTTTTTATTTTTTTTATTTTTTGAAAACCTTTATTGAACATTTGCAATCAAATACAGACAAGGGCCTACAACCCCCAGGGCTGGCCGCTAATCATAGGATCTCAAGTCAAACGCGTATCGGTTGCAAAGATAAATCGATTTCAACACAGGATAGGAGGTTTTCATTTTTAAATAATAAGTAGAAGAGTCGGGTATCGCACAGTGTCTCGGATCATAGAGGAGGGCGAGCAGAGAAACAACGTGTTCTAAAGAAACTCGCTATCCACTGAGTCAACGAAGTTGGAACATGAATCATCAGGATATACTAGCACATTTTGTACGCCGACTCCATCAGTACTGACCGCCCCAGAGCCCCAAAACCCCGAATAACCAAGGTGCAGGTATAGAGACCAGGATGCAAGAAAGCCGAACCCACTACACTAACCCGAAAAAGAAAGGAAAAAAGGACAAGAAAAGAGAAGGAAGAGAAGAGGCCATAGAACAAAAACAAAAACGAACACCCATCCCCACACCCCCCCACCCTGCACCCCTGCTGATGACTACGGCCACCCCCCTAGCAGCGTGCCTGTCGCCCAATAATAGAACCCGAAATATAGAAGGGAGAGAGAAAGAAAAGGCAAAAGACCCTACTTGTGAGGGAAATCGGAGGAGGGCATGTTACTACGGACTCCCGGTCTCCTTCCCCGTCATGACTAACCCCGCCCCGGACTCCGTTAGATCAAAAAAGACACAGTCCCGTTAAACCTATGCGACAGTGAGAGACCCAGATAACAATCTCAACCCTGGCCCCGTCTATCAAATGCACTAAAGTCATTGGTTAAAGAAAGCCATGTCCACGAAGCTGAAAAAGGTGCGGCAATTCTCAATATGGATGATTGGTGACAATGACGCCCCTCCCAGTCTCCGAAGCCAAGTTGTAGTCCATCCGCCATCTTGAGAGACCGACAGGGGAGGGGAGTCAACAAGGTCCAAAACAGCAAAGGATAAAAAGTAGACAATTCCAGAATGGGGATATCTTGCAAGTGTTCCAGGGGATACACAATCGGGGGTTTCAACTGCTCCATAGGGCGATCGGGCACAGTACAGTCAGGTAGATCTGGTATAGTAGAAGCAAACACCGCTTCCAGCGCCGGGTCAAGACAAGGCTCCGAGAAAGATATTAAAATGCAGGCTGATTGCCGGGGCGTGGGTATCAAAACAGGGTCCGCTCTCAGAACTGTGAGGCCATCAGTCGCAGGCAACAAACTGCAAGTCTGGACTGCAATGGTTCCCCTGAGTGCCATGAGTGCCTCCAGCACCGTTCGCAATGACGGGCCAGGTCTAGCCTGCTCCGCTAGCTGCATTTCTTCCTCCAGCATGGTAGTCCCCACGGAGTGGCGCCTTCTCCGGGGCAAAATTAGACGGAGCAGGAGTAAGCCATGAGGGACTGAAGTTTAGCAATCAATCATACGCAGCGAGGCACCGACCCGGGGGGATCGACGAGCGATTGCCGAACCCCCGGTCAGGGACCCCCGCGACACACCACCGTGCGTCACTCGTCTCCTCACCTAGTATTGAAACACCAGGCAGTTGGCAGTAGCATACCAATCAAAAGTCCGAATGTTCCGGAGAGCGGACCCTACCACAGTCGGCAGTCCGCAGTTGTTCAACTCGGACCCGGCAGAGCCTGCACTCGAGACCCCGGCGCCTCCGCTGGGTTAGGCCTCACACAACCATCAACGTATCTCCGCTCCACGACTGCAGAGAAACTCCGGGACTGCACCACCGGAAAGCAGGTCAGATCACACACACGGATCCGGTGCGGGAAATCAGGATAGTCAACAGGATAACAGACCGAAAGACGGAGGTCGGCGGAGCCGGGGGACTATGCGGCCATCTTAGTTGGTGACGTAGCTCCTCCCCCGAGTATATCCATTCTTATCCCTTCCCTATGTATATAGAGATAACTATAATCACCAGTCTCTTCTTTGTGTGACTTTACATCTTGTACATTTGCAATTTTTTTCTGTGTGTATCTTTTATGTAACACATGTAATCCTAAGTCCTTATGTTTTGCAACTGGTTCTTATGTAAAGCGCTCTGACACCTTCGGGTAAAGTTTGCGCTATATAAAATCGCATTAAATAAAATAAACTACCGACCCATATCACGCTCCCTTTCCTAGCACAGATCACTGAAGCAGGGATAGCCATCTAACAAACTACATAGAATCACACGGTATGCTTGACAACACACAATCTGGATTCTGCCGCTATGAGGTACAGAAACCAAAGTAATGGACTTAAGACAAAAATCGCTAACTTTAGATCAAAATCACTCTGTCTCTCACATCCTGTTGGACCTCTCATCTGCATTGAACACACCCGATCACAAAACATTTCTAAATTACGTGAAACTTTGGGTCAGCATTACCAGAAAAGTATTGGAATGGTTTAAGTCTCTCCTACGTGAAAGAAAGTGGCAAATAAAACTCGATCTAAGTATTTCGGCACTCGCCACTGTGGTATGTAGTGTCCACAATGAGTATAACTAATCCCACTCTTTTTCAACTTATACATGTACCCTCTAGCCCACCTGATAAAAAGGAAACGCTGTCAATGCCAGTTATATGCCATAAAGATGGCACTAAATGCTATTTCTCAGTCACACGCTGGATGATATTCTATAACTAGACCTTTACCTGAACAGTGGTCAGGCCAAATTCCTAATACTAAATAATGACAAATCAACGCTTCCAATTTCCACTTGGCCAACACCCTCCCGAAGTAGACCCTGAAGTCTTATTTGAGGCACAACTATCTTTCAAGCTCAAATTCAAGTGACTATGACATTAACAAAATACCATTTTGTATTATATCTAAAATCAGCCATCCCTTATCCGTCCAATACATGGTGAGTGCTACAACAATCGGACTTGGAAACCGCTGTCGTCATATTGGAATAGATTGTATAGAGGCATTGGGCGCTCACCAACTCATGTGTTGGTAGACTGGGAGCTGCCATGTTAAAATCACGTAGTGCACCAGACGTAGTGGCTGCAGTACTAGCTGGAAAAAACTCTTGTACAGTGAGGAGGTGTTGTTTCAACAACAGGGGAAGGATGGGACGGGGAGCAAGATACAATAAAATATGGACAGGAAAGAAATATTCCTTCCTAGTTGTAGATTTGCTGTGAAACTGCAGCAGCCCATAATTGTGAAGCGCACGCTCGAGGGAAACAAAATGTCTACATTGTAAAGAAACCAAATATACATAGCTTCATGTTGTTAAATAACTAAAAAAACGAAGATATCGGTGTTTGTTGTAGGAAAAATGGCCACATAAAATGCCGCAAAATTGCCGCTAAATTTCCATATTTGTGCCGCTAAATTTCCATTTTTGTGCCGCTAAATTTGCTAATCCATGCCGCTGTAGCGGGAATTCCGTTCTCCTACAGAACTGTGCATAGAGATTTGGAACCTCAGTGAATTAGGATGGCCCAAAACTCACCTCAGTACCCAAAATCCCCTTACCGAGCTAGCAACAGTGTCTCATCGGTCATAACAAACTCCCAATGTTTAGACAAACCAGAACATGAACTTAGAATACCTCAGGTATCGTGGAACACATGAACACTCTTTCGCTATATAATCATTTCAAACCAGAACGTGGAGTAAATGAGGACACGTGCATATTTGAAATATTTATTTACTAATGCAGGGTTCTCAAATGCAGTATCTTATATAATACAAGCAAACATATTGTAAGAAACAAAGTTATCAGCATAGTTACTAGTCCATAAAAAGCGAACGGTGACAGCATACTAAGATGCTGAAATGAATAGGAATTAACAACACCTATTTCTCACCCTCCCTAATTAGCATAATATATTATATCTATGAAGGTCTCTTCTGGGTTTTAGCAGGGCGGGCCCATACCTCAAAATCTCAGTGGCAGAGGATCACATCATCTTCCACCAGCTCTCTGCATGCGAAGCACCATCAAGTGTGTTACGTGTGTTTTCAGCAAAGCAATATAAAACCCGCTTAAAGCCAGATTTTGGCAGCAGCTGCATTTGTGTTATGTCTAGGAAGGTGCGAAGATCAGACCTCACAACAACACTGTGTCGAGTTATCCTTGGAGGTTTCAGCACTCACTGTGCAGACAGTGTACCAAGCAAAACTGATATCAGAGTAATAACATATTATTCTCAAGTAAATCACAACGCTCTTCTAGGTTGAAAGCTAAAATAACAATTATGTGTCGTGTGCAAAATGAAACAAAAGGAAAAATGGTGTTAAAACATTTAATAAGCTCATGCTAACTTAACACAGTATATAGAAAGGAAGTATCTATATGACACCCCCTCAATGATCCGAGCACGGTCAAGATAATGTAAGGTAAGACTAGAAATGGGGCAAAACATAAAAGCAGAGTTCAATAATAATGAGCTAAGGTAATTTCCAAAAGCAGATGCGATGGCCTTACAGCGGTCAAACTTAAAAGTTCTAAACTTTTCAATTTAATGTTTCCACTTTCACTCAAGTCAATAGGCCTGGGGTTTGAGGGAAAAAAAATTGTACACAAAAACAATGCAACCAGGAACGTGCTATTAGCAAAAGTTCCGAAGGCTTCTCAGGATAGGACTGAATATGCAAAAGATGCAGCAACAGCCTTCAGCATGAAATCACTGTCATCATCCGAAAACAGTTCAGCCATCCAATTTATTAGTGGGAAAGAACATATGTGCTCCTCCAGCACTGGATCCTCTATCCTTATCAGAGGACAACTCGGTGGGTTCTCAAGAAAGCTCTGTGCCAAGAACTCATGCGCTGCTGCGAGTATGTCCCAATGACCCATTAGTCCATGCATCGCTGCCAAGGCCATAATCCTGTCGCCAGAACAAATCAACTCGTGAGCAACTACGAGACTCCTCAGGTGATTAAAATCGACGTCAGGAGACACCGTCTTGCAGAGACACAAATCAATGGCCCAGTCGAAATCGCAGCTCAGGTAATGAAACACAGGCTGGACACATGTGAAATAGGAAAACCGAAACGATAATCCAAATGCCGTGCTTAAAGTCGCAAGCGGCAGTGTGCCATAGTAATCAAGCATCCGGTTGCGAAACAGTGGCAGGAGGGGCTGTGCGGCTTCTAACGCAGGACGGGCATCCATGTTTAATAAAACAAAATATCACCAGAACGCATGCAGCCAACGCTAGCAAAACAAGGAAGTCACCAAACAGGCTTCAAAATATAGAATGAAAAAATGCAGGGATGACTCCAAATATTTTCTCAAAGGAAGTCACGAGACCACTGCTAACTAATTTTAAAAAGTGTGCGAGGCCAGAAGTGGAGGGGGCATTAAAGATTTGATGAACCAGCTCGCTGAAATGTAATGGCAAATCAGTATTCAAAAGCGCCTGCACCTCTGTGCGAGTGTTAGTTATGTGAAGGACAAATGTTTCTTGTTATCGATCTTCTCTCGAACCAGTTCTCCAACTTGGGGTAGCCAGCCAACTACCGGGATCAGCAATGCATCATTCGATGTGGAGGGCAAATGTTCCTTTGCAAGACTGTCTCTGGTCTTTTGTAGATCCTGTAAAACATTGCAATGTTCATCTACGTCAAAGGCCGTGGCTTGGGCCATGCAGTCTAGACCGTCGAGGTCAGGGACATACATCTTGATACCAAAGAGCATTTCGCACGGGGTCCACCCACCCAGAGACCTTCTAGGGAGATTATTAAGAGCACGCTGCACGCCATTGAGATGGGCCAACCAGTTTCTGCCAGTGCCTATAACTCGTGCTTTCAAAGATTGCTTTAAGTCACGGTTCATTCGTTCCACTACACTATCACCCTCAGGTCTGTATGGAGACGAAAACTTGACTTGGACCCCCAACGACATCATAGCATCCTTATACGCCTTAGAAACGAAAGCCGGACCCTGATCCGAATGGAAGGTACCACAGGCAAAAATCCCTACAAAGACACTCAAATCTCTTATGACAGTCCGTGAATCAGCGCTGCGATGGGGCCAGACCCACACAAAGCATGTGCATGAATCAACTGCTACTAAGATGTACTTATACGCAGTATCAGAAGAAAAAGGACCGCGGTGATCTAAATAAACGCAACCCAGTGGTTTATTAGATATGTACAACTGTGTCTGAGGCGGACACGCAGCAGTCGAAGGCTTGATCTGCTGGCAAATGTCACATTGAAGGACATAGTTGCGCGTCTGTTTGTACAGTCCCCGCCACCAGAAACGTTGTTGTAGCTGAGTTACGGTGGCTGAGACGCCCGCATGCGCAGACGCCACACCTTCATGCGCCGCTGTAATCAATGTAGCCCTGCGATCCAAGTTGGGAATCAAACGTTCCCCAACATCAGGTATTTTCACATAAGGAACCTTATCAGGACTTAAGTGGTATGTGTACTTCGAAGGGAACCCCGTAGGATATTTACCTCCCTTCTCAGTGGCAGCTACAGCCGCCAAGATGTCATCATCTATTTTACTTTTGGACCATGTAACTGCTGCAACTAAATATTTCGATACCGCTGATTTCGCCGCTTCATCAGCAAGCGAGTTATGGACAGCGTGGACTCCAACACGCTGATGGCCAAGAGTATGAATCACAAACACAAGTGGCAACTTCTCCTTAAGTTCAGCCACCCGGACCCAGATCCTCTTATGTTTTATTGTGCTACCCTTGGAATCACGAAAGTCATTCTGAATCCAAAAGAACAAGTTCTTGGTGACCTGAATCTCCGATGGAATGAAACCCACAACCCTCTAATTAGATCGCTATCCAGCCTCCTCGCCGATAACAACCTCACGCAACACTGCACTGAGGAGACTCACTACAAAGGAGCCACACTGGACGCCATCATTGCACAAAAGAATTCAATCACGATCAACCACATACTTCCCGTTGATTGGTCAGATCATCATCTGATCCTATTTCACATCAATCACCCCATCATCCCGCTTAAACCTCCTCAAGATCCCCCTAAATGGTCGAGAAACCTCTCTCAAGTACCTCTAGACCTTCTAGAAGGCCAGCTAAGTTCACTTCTTCCAGACAACTCGCCACTCCTTTCGACCAACGATCTTATTGACCACAACAACTCTGAGCTAGTCCCCATTCTCGATAATCTAGCTCCTCCAAAGCTCAAAAGAAGCCGTGCCACCCCGTCTAGATCCTGGTTCAATGCGGACCTCAACGTAGAAAGAAGAACCCTGAGAGCCAAAGAAAGAAAGTGGAGAAACAACCCAACAGCCATCCTTCGCCTACAACTAAAAACAGCCCGCAGGAAGTATAACAACCATATCAAAAACAAGAAATCCAGCTTCTTCCGAGAGGCACTAGCCAACTCCAAAAACAGACCTAAGGAGCTCTACAACATAATCAGACATCAAACTTCTAAGCCTCGGCCCTCACCCCTGCAGGCGTCCAAAGAACTATGCGACAACTTCGCCAGCTTCTTCAACGACAAGGTTTTAAAAATCGAACTATCTCTAAACATCAGCAACGTGCCCATCCCTCAGGCCCTCCCTTCTGGCCCGCCTCCCCTCCCTTGGCTAAACTTTCGTCACGTGCAGGAAACTGAGATAATCTCGCTGATCTCGACCTCCAAACCATCAGCTCACATCTCAGACCCCATTCCCCCCTCACTTATCAAAAAATTGAAGTTCACCTTAGCTCCCATCTGGGGCAAAATCATAAACAGCTCCCTACAAAGCGGAGTGGTCCCCGACTGTCTAAAAATGGGACAAGTCACCCCTTTGCTGAAAAAACCCGGCCTTGACTCTACTGACCTGAACAATTTCAGACCGATATCAAACCTCCCTCTACTCGCCAAAACACTGGAACGCTGCGTTCTCCTGCAATTGACTCACCATCTGGATAACATCAGTCTCCTGGACCCCCTCCAATCTGGCTTCAGACAAGGCCGCAGCACAGAAACTGCGATGCTGAACATCATAGACGACATTCACGGCTCTCTTGATGCTGACAAGTGCTGCCTTCTCATACTCCTTGATCTATCCGCAGCTTTCGACACGGTGGACCATAAGCTCCTCATCAAGACTCTGCAAGCAAGAGCTGGCCTCGGCGAGGTAGTTCTTGATTGGTTTTCTTCCTTTCTACAAAACCGCTCGCAAATAATAAAACTGAAGAACTTCACCTCCGAAACCCAGCAAGTCAACAAGGGTGTCCCCCAAGGATCGGTACTTTCTCCTCAACTTTTCAACATCTATATGGAACCGCTCGCCAAACTACTCAGGAATGCCAATATCCTCTTACACCTCTACGCGGATGACACGCAGATCTACCTGGAAACCTCCTCACTTAATGACATCCACAGACTAAATGCTGTCTTAAACGATGTTCAAGATTGGCTGACAAAAAACCACTTGAAACTTAATCCCGACAAGACCGAAACTCTTCTCATCTCAAACAAAGAAGACAATCCTCAAATCACTGAGTGGCTGAAGTCGATCGATGCGCTTAAAGGTTCTCTCACGCCAACTGATTCCGTTAAATCTCTGGGTTTCACCCTAGACCCCAAACTAACTTTGACAAACCACATTAAGAACTCGGCAAAAAGTGCTTTCTTCAACCTCAGACTGCTGAACAAAATCAAACCTTTCATTCCAAACAAGGACCTTAAACTAGCCACACAATCTCTAGTTCTATCTAGACTGGACTATGGGAACTCAATCCTTACAGGTATCCCCAAATCGCACCTGGCTCCATTAAAAACAACACTACATGCGGCAGCAAGAATGATCACAGGATGCAAAAAATTTGACCACATCTCCCCAGCACTCAAAGAACTTGAATGGTTCCCGGTGGAAATGCGTAGCACCTTCAGAACGGCCTGCCTAACCCATAAGGCCCTCCACACCGGAAAACCAGAATACTTGGCAAACAAGCTAACAAAAGCAGGCCAAAGTAGATATTTGAGAAGCTCCAACTCCCTGTTGCTCATCCTACCAAAAACCAGAAAGAAGAAAACTGCGGACTGCTCCTTCACTGGAAATGCCCCCAAAATATGGAACTCTATCCCCCCGCATATCAGAACTATACCATCCTATATGGAATTCAAGAACCAACTCAAATCCTTGTTCCTCATCCGTTCCCTAGGTCCTAGATGACCAGGATCACCCAAGAAATATGTGCCATCTCTGTATCCTTCTACCAAAAGCCCTACTGTTACGAACTTTTCCTCCTCCAATGCTGTCTTTTGGGGATCGCCTTTATTTGTTACGTGTCTTGTTGTTTCACCTCGTCATTCTTTTACTGTAAAGCGCTCTGCTACCCTCGGGTCTTGTTAGCGCTATAGAAAACTTCTAAATAAATAAAAAATAAAAAAATAAGTTCTCATTGTAATACTGGACACAGTAGTAAGAATCACTTACAATCAAAGACGTCACACTAGGATCAGCGTACTCCAATGCAAGCATCAGAGCACGAAGTTCCGCTAATTGTGTGTCGTGTGCAAAATGAAACAAAAGGAAAAATGACGTTTAAACATTTAATAAGCTCATGCTAACTTAACACAGTATATAGAAAAGAAGTCGCCATATGACACCGCTATATCCTGGGGGGCCTGACTAGAGACACCCCCATTTCCAACATCCAGGATGTGGCGTTAGGGGCAGGGCTGCAGACTTTGGAACTGGGGAACAAGGTTTAAATCTCTGCATCGGCTCAACATCCTGTGATTCTGGGCAAACCACTTAATCTCCCCATGCCTATAGACAATGAATGTGACCCTGTGTAATGTAAGTGATGCTCATGTAAAGTGTTCCAGTACCTTTACGTCGAGTTCACACTATATATAAACTGAAGAAAAATGCTCAAAGAAGTCAAAACAAAGCCTTGACATGAGGAAAGACCAATACCATTTCCTAGCTGATTTGTACATAGTTAAATTAGAAACCTGGGATAAATTGTGGCTTCCTAGCTTAAATTGTGTGATCTTAGGCATATATTTTACTTCACCAAAACTCTTTTTTCTTCAATAATGCGTATGAAAACACTTTCAAATATGTGATTTCGGAATTACTGTTATACAAAAAAGCTGTGGAGAAGTGTGGCTCAATGATTAGAGCGGCATACCCTGATGCAGAGGTCTAGCCTGGGACCAGGGTTCAATTCCCCGCCTCGGTGGGTCTTGGGCTCAAAATTCCACGGACCTGATAATTCTCGCCTCGGTGCCTATTCCAATCATGGAGTCCCACTCTACAACTCTGGGCAATAGCTTGCTTAATCTCCACAACGGCCCCCACAACGCTAAGGATGCCTGGCCTCCACCTTGGGGGTGCCCAGGAGTGGACGCCTCACAGGGAAAGCCAGGATGGGTTCCACAGCGGTATTCGTACAAGTGCCTTGAGACCCTTGTGGGTGAGTGAGCGTTGAGGCGAAATCAAAGTTGTGGCTAAAAAGAGCAAAATCTTTTGTAACTATTTTTTTTGATCTCTCACCATCAGGTTTCTACATATATAGTAACGCACACCTTAACGGAAAAAGAAATAAAGGTTAAGCTAATCAGTGCGAAATAAACTATTTTATATCATGAACCATCTATTGGTTAATGTGATCAGTACAGATGTAAATGTGTGCAGCTAGAGGCCCACAGAATTGAATCCTGTTTGGTGCAGCACGGAAAAATGACTTGTTTATTTTTAGTGCTAGGAGGTTCCTAAAAGTACTGTGAATTATCAAGTCATTATTTTAAACGTGCATTATACACCGTATAATATAGGCTGTAATTAAATGCACATATAAATTTAATTTAAAGATAGAAATTGCTTGGGGCGCTAGTGGGCGCACAACCAAGATGGCCGCACCCGTCTGACGCTCTGGCAGCCCAGGACTACATATTTGAAATCATCCGGCTTTTACAATCAGCTACTTGAAGTGGTCACTGAAACCTTTAATCGGAGTGCATCTGGGCTCTGAAACTGTGCCTGATTGCCGAGTACTCCCGCTGCGCGCCGAGAAACAACTGTCTCTAATCTGCTGCAGTGAGAAGCGTGGCTGGGCACCATTGGGCATCAGTGGAAGTCAAGGAGCGAGCCACTGGGGCGACGCGGGACATCCTTCCTCCTCACCGGAGAACCAAAGTGCTGTCGCGATCGTAGGCCCACGAGTGCAAAAAAGGATTAAGGCAGGGAAAATATATGCAACACTCTTCCCTGTTTTTGAATGTGCCCTTTACATCGCATCAGCACACTCACTGAACTGCGACTCCCAGAAGGCTTAGGGGCGCGGAGTCAGGAAAACGAGTCAGGTGATGGACATGGCCATGCACTATTTAGCCCCACCTCCGAAGGAAACTGGTGCTTGACAAACTGCCCTGGATGTCGTGAGCGGATGGTGTTTCCCCGCTGGAGGAATCCGCGTCACTGCGTGCAGATCATCGGAACTGTGAGAGAGAGCGAGTCTGCAGGAAACGTCTTGCCACTTCACTATTTCAGGTATTTTCGTGGGGCGTGTTCGAGAGTGGAAGACTGCTCCCGGAGGAGCTCTCCTCTCGAAACGCGCAGAGTGTTTCCCGCTGCTAAAATGGGCAGATGCTCCAAGCAATCAGCATTAGCAGAGTAGCAACTGCTCTCTGAACGCTTCCGTTTCGTTTTCTGTATTCTACAAATCCTAAGGCGGCATATTAGGATTGCTGCGGGCCCGTTTTTCAAGGCTTATGAGTTCATGACAATTCCCTAAAATATATAGACGTATATATTTTCTAGGCTGTGCCCGTTTATGAGGCTTGTACTTTGGAAACAGTTACGAGTGGAATTGGAACAAGTATTTCGTAGGGGTTTGCAGGACGTATATGCCTATGCAGAAATAGGTGATATTTTTCATGCAACGAACGCTGAAACTACTTACCTGCGTAACTTACTCCTCTTGTGTACTCCAGATAATCCTCTCTGCACATAAGGGTTATGTTCTATTACGGAACCTATATACAGCTGAGGATACAACTGCACTTACCTAGGGGCCTGCCGGATTACGTAAGTGTAGCAGTCCTACGGTGCGAGGAAAGCCTGGGGGCTGCCGCACAACTATGAGGGACAGAGACATCGAATTGGGCTGTGGAGCATCGGTGTGGAAGGAGGGGCGCCTTGAGTGAGTTGTATGCAGCAGAAACTTCACCTCGGGCGGGGAGAGGACTTGCTACAGCGGGGAGATGGCCTAGCGGCACCCACACTGGACACAGGGAAGGCCTGCTGAACTAAAGTTGTCTAAGCGACCAGGCCCAAAACCTACGCTAAGGACTGCACAGCAGAGGGGGCGGGGAGAGGACTTGCTACAGCGGGGAGATGGCCTAGCGGCACCCACACTGGACACAGGGAAGGCCTGCCGAACTAAAGTTGTCCAAGCGAACAGGCCCAAAACCTACGCTAAGGACTGCACAGAGGAGCTGAGAACTCCCCCCCCCCCCACCCCCCCCCAAAAAAAGAATATGCCTAAAAACTGGAAAGGAAATAATTGTCCTTATTACTGGGCAGTGCCTGCACGATTACTGCGCTCACACTGAAGATACCCATCCTCATCTGCAAACGGCCAGGCCCCCCTTCAGCGCTGGAAGAATACGCACACCTGGGACTCATAAAGAGGACCGGTCAGGACACACTCACCTGCTGGAGCCGAATGGAGCCAAATGGAGACACGCAGGCAGGCGACTAAGCACTATGACAACCCTTGCTCCCTGGAGGAGGGTGGGTGGCCACTCGGCCCTCGCGTCACTTTGCTCGCGGCCTGAATCCCTGTGGCACTACAGGATACTGGACAGAGCTGGATGCACGCACCCTACTAACATAGCCGCTTTCTGCACCACAGCTCCTGCGGCGCCATTCTACGCCTGCAGGGCAACTCCACGTTACGAGAGCACTCGGCGGACTGACCCCTCTAGGCGCTACGCGGCCAGGGGATGTTTTGTGATGCATCCACTGACCCCCAAATCTACAGGGACCTCGACAGTGAGAAGTGGACAGGCTGGGGATAAGCGAGATGGGCGAAACGAACCCGAAGCAGCAGAAACTACCCTTTGAAGCCGCAGAATGCCGCGCCACCAGAGCGACCCTGAACAGCCACCCACAGGACACCACGTCGAAAACATGCAGCCCGTTGAGGAAGACATGAAAGTAATGCTTGTGACAGTGAAACACAGCCTGGCCTATATCGAAGCCAAAATGAACAGCATGTGCAACAGGCTAGACTTTATGGCCCAGAAACTTGAAAAGCATGACGCTGGAATCGAGGAAGCAGAGCACAGAATTTCAGATTTAGAGGACACAACTACATCTTCGGGAAAACAGATGGCACAAATGGATAAGCTGCTAAAGATTGTAGTAGCTAAGAATGAAGACCTCAAAGCATGCTCCTGATGCAATAATATCCATGTTTTGGGAATACCAGAGAGTGCCTACACTGGTTAAATGGAGATGTATGTGGAGGAGATGCTACTGGGGCTCTTCAGCCCAGAGGCCTTCTCGGGTCTGCTGGTGGTGGAAAGGGCACATTAATCTCTGGGACCCCCACCCTTCGAGCCCTAGCCAGGCCTATCATAGCCAAACTGCTTACCCCCTGAAGTACAATGGCCATACTATAGCTCTGTATCTGGATTTTACCATGGCCATGCCCATTGGAAAAGGGCCATGGTGAAGACCCTACTTAAAAAACCCAATCTTGATCCTGATTCTCGCACTAGACGTCATTGTCACTCTAATGACCGTACTGAGATCTCTGCTCAACCGATTTATCGACGTAAATTACAGGGCAATCCTAATGCTCCCCAGGGAATTCCGCTTGACAGCTTGGAGGATTATCCTCAACAAGAATTGAATGACATTTTGGATAGGTTCCGGCAGAAGTCGGGTGAATCCTTGCTTACTTGGACGAGTTCTTTTTGCTAAGCCTTTTCATTAGAGTGGTGTGGCTCACTGGTTAGAGGAGGCAGACCTGGAAGCAGGGGTCAACCCGGGACTAGGGTTCAATTCCCGGCTCGGCGGGGTCTTGAGTCCTAAAATGTCCATGGACTCGACAATTCTCGCTCCGGTGCCTACTCGATTCACGGGTTCACACTCTGCAACTCTGGGCAATAGCTTGCTTAATCTCCACAACGGCCCCTCACGGCGGGATGGCTGGCTTTCACCTTGCGGATACCCTGCCGGGGTTATCTCACAGGGGAATACCAGGACGGGTTCCCTAAGCAAGCGCTTAGAAACCGCTTGGTGATTTGCGCTATATAAATTCCTGTACATTTACATTTACAACATAGTAAACTAGACTAGGAAGTAGGTCAAGCTCCAGTCCAAAATTGGGCTCATAAAGATTACAGGCCTTATGTAGACATTGAAATTTATTGGAGACATCGAAATATACAGAGGGCCCGAGCATTGGTAGATACTGGAGCGGAGGCCACTCTAATTTCTGGAAATCCCAAAAAGTTTAAAGGACAAGGCTACACGATTACTGGATTAGGTGGTAAAGAAACCCCCGCAGTACAAACTAAACTCGAATTGAGAATAGGTAGGAACCCCAGAAAAGAGCATCATGTATTGGTGGTACCTCTTGATGAATATATAATTGGAATTGACATCTTGAAAGGTATGACATTGTATTTAGATGACGGATGTTACAAATTTGGACACAAGCATTATATATCAACAAAATCTGTGAGAGTCGGATGCTTAAAAATGCCTCCGATTAAAATTCCCCAAGCCACGAAGGTGGTTTCAATGAAACAATACCGTATTCCCGGTGGGCACAATGAGATCAGTGCTACCATTCAAGACTTGATGGATGCAGGAGTGGTAATTCCCATTACTTCGACCTGGAACAATCCTGTTTGGCCAGTACGCAAAAGTGATAATTCTTGGCGCATGACTGTTGATTATCGAGAATTGAACAAACATACACCTTCTCTGACTGTTGCAGTCCCTGATGTTATTACTTTAATTGAAAGAATCCAGAAACATTCAGGTACATGGTATGCAACCATTGACATTGCTAATGCTTTCTTTTCTATTCCAATTGCCCCCGAATGTCAAGAACAATTCAGTTTTACATGGAATGGTTGTCAAATGATGTTTAGAAGTCTTCCCCAAGGCTATGTACATAGTCCGACAATCTGTCACAGGATAGTAGCAGAGCATTTAGATGAGGTGACTGTAGATCCGAATATTCAGGTGTGTCATTATATAGATGATATACTAATTCAAGGTGAGACACAAGATCAGGTGCGAACACAGTTAGAACGAATTGTTGCACATTTACAAAGCAAAGGCTGGGAAATTAATCCTGATAAATTGCAGGGTCCAGCGCAACATGTGAAGTTCTTGGGTATTCATTGGCATGAAGGGAATCGAGAAGTGATTCCACAAGTAAAACAGAAAATTGCAGAATTTGCAGTCCCTAAAAACAGAAAAGAAGCCCAAAGATTCATTGGTTTATTTGGCTTTTGGCGTCAACACATTCCACATTTGAGTCAGATTCTGGCCCCTTTGTACAAAGTTGCATGTAAAAAGAATGCGTTTGAATGGAACAGAGCACAACAAGATGCGTTTGATTTAGCGAAAAAAGTGATTCAGCATGCTTTGGATTTGTGGCCAGTGCGTGATGGTGATGTGGATCTGAATGTATCTGTACAAGATATGTATGCAAATTGGAGCCTATGGCAAAAGCAGGGTAAAACTAGAGTACCCCTAGGTTTTTGGACTAAAAAGTTACCTGAGGCTGGTGAGCGTTATACACCTTTTGAGAAGCAGGTGCTTGCATGCTATTGGGCTTTAGTGGATACTGAGCAGTTAACATTAGGACATGATGTAGTTTTGAGACCAGAAATTCCAATAATGCAGTGGGTTTTGAGGTCGCCGAAAACTCATAGAATCGGCCATGCTCAGGAAGTGAGCATTATAAAATGGAAGTGGTATATACAGGATCGGGCTCACGTGGGCCCAAAAGGAGTTGCAATGCTGCATGAGAAAGTGGCGCAGGCGCCAATGGAAGAGAGAGAGAAAGAGTTCTCCGTACCTATAGTACAGGAATCTCCTGTTAAGTGGGGTATGCCATTCGATGATCTGTCCGTGGAGGATAGAAAACATGTATGGTTTACGGATGGTTCAGCCAGGTACATAGGAGAAAAGAGACATTGGAAAGCAGTCTCGTATAATCCCACGACTCAAGCATTGTTGAGTACTACTGGTGAAGGGCGAAGTAGTCAGTTTGCGGAATTGTATGCTGTGTACCAAGTTTTAAAACAAGAGTTGGCAGGAACATGTCATATTTTTACTGATTCATGGTCGACTGCGAATGGATTGGTAGTTTGGTTACCTACATGGCAGTCTCATAATTGGACGGTCCCTAATAAGACGATTTGGGGAAAAAGAATTGTGGCTGGAGATTTACGAGTTACTTCCTCAAAGCAATGTTACAGTTTTTCATGTTGATGCTCATATGCCTATTGACTCACTTGACAAGTTATTTAATAACATTGCAGGTGAGAAATCTAAAATTTCTGAGGCAGTGGTGGACCAACAAAATTCTGATTTGGCGGGATTGGCAAAATGGTCCCAACAAAAAGCAGGACATTTCGGAGAGAAAATCACTAGCAGGTGGGCTACTGAAAGAGGCATTCATATTCCGCTTGATTTGATTAAAACAGCAATACTTCATTGCCCTATATGTCAACATTCCCGACAAAGAGAGGTGCCTAGAATAGTGAATGGTCAGTTATACCAAGGTAAATCCCCCGCACAAATTTGGCAGATCGACTATATTGGTCCTCTGCCTAGGAGTAAAAATTGCCAATATGTCTGTACAGTTGTTGACACTTATAGCGGTTTTCTAATCGCTTTTCCATGCAAGAGAGCTACCTAAATAAATACCATGAAGACATTGGATTTGATTACATTATATTATGGTACTCCACTTCAGGTGCAGTCTGACAATTTTATTGTGCAGAAAACAATATTGATTGGGTGTTCCACATTCCTTATTACCCGCAGGCTGCCGGTCTGATTGAGAGAATGAATGGATTATTAAAAGACCAGTTGTGCAAATTATCAGACGATACCCTAAAGAACTGGAGAGACCATTTATCAGATGCTTCATTGATTTTGAATAACAGACCTTATTTGTATGCAAATTCTCCTTTAATGCGTTTGTTTCCTCCCCATGTTAATGTTCAACCTAATTCAGTTAAAAACACAGTTTCTTATTGGGAAATCACTCCCGGAGCTTTGGCTCCACACAGAGCTACCCCTGGATCCGCAGGCTTAGACCTGCACTCTTTGAAAATGACTGTTCTAAAAATCAACAGTATTGCGATAATTGAAACAGGAATTGGTGTTCAAATACCAGCAGAACATTTTGGATTGATTGCCCCGAGATCTGGTTTGGCATTAAAAAGGTATCCAGGTGCTTCGTGGGGTAATTGACAGTGATTATCAAGGACAAATAAAAGTCATCCTGTTGAACAGTGGCGATTCTGAAATCATAATCCAGAAAAGTGATCGAATCGCTCAATTGGTCATTATGCCTGTCTTCAGTGGCGCGATTCAAAAGGGCACTGCTCCAACTCTGTTAACAATGCGCAGAACCGGTGGATTCGGTTCAACTGATAATCCTGGAGCTAGAGTGTGGGTGCAGTCGCCGAATAATCCCCCTGAACAGGCCGAAATTATAGCAACAGGATCTGACAACACAATACTAGTGATGAGTCCAGGGCAGGAAAGCTGGGATGTAGTCCCGGCTGATAAATGTTATCTGCGAGAAATGAGTAATGCCTGTTCTTTTGTTGAAGATCATTGCATGGATTGCTGCTGCAGGATGTGTCGTCGTTGGACTTCCTTTGGTCTACTGCGCCGAGAGTCAAGAGAGCGCGCAGGACCGGATTAATGACAGAGAACGTCGTTCCATTGCTTCGTGGGACATCACTACTAACTTTTGGACGCATCTAGCCAGTACAATTATAAATTCTACACACTTTTGTCTAGCATCTATGAGGTCTGTTAATGACATCCTCACAACGTGCCTTGTGGCTGTACCAATCTCAACAGCCTCCCTTCTACATTTCTTCAATGTATCTGTAGTTTATCCTACATTTATCCATTCTGATTTTTCGGCGTATGATTACTGTATCTCCTGTATTGTTCTGAGGTGAACCCCATTGACGTTTCAAATTTCGACATATAATATCACAGAAAGTGATGTATGCTACAATATGACCTGCGACCCTAGATATATAGGCAAATGTGCACAATTACGATTAGAACATTCCAACCCATATTCCCCCCATGAAAAAAATGTATGTGTTACCAGGGCTTCTGCTGCATGTACTTCAGTCCAAAATCATATGAGTTGCAAACGTTTTATAGTGACTGCAAGCCATTATTATCATGTGTTATTATCGTCCGGATGGCTCTTTTCCTGTGGCAATGTGTCCTGGTCCTATATTCCTGCAAATATTTCTGGAGGTCCATGTGCTTTAACACAATTAAGTCTTTTGATGTTTTCTTCTGATGAAACTGCGTCATCCCGCATAGTGCGTGATGCACCCCCACTTTCAAGAGACTGTGATTCTTCCTTGCATTTGTTTTCTAAAACTGAATATCTTAGTTTAGCTGCCTCTATTATTGGTGTTCCCGCGTTGTCTGTATATAATGCCAAGACCATAAGCAAACTTGCTTGCTGGATGGTGAAATCCCTGAATAATACTTCTGCTATTTTACCCGACTTATTATCAGACACTCAAGGCGAGCGCCATGCTATTTTTCAGAATAGAGCTGCGATAGATTATTTACTACTAAAACATGACCATGGCTGTTCATGTTTTGAGGGCCTATGTTGCTTTAATTTATCAGATTATTCTAAATCTATTAGATCTCATCTTAATAAGTTACATGAGCTGACACAAGAAGTTAGGGAACATTTAGATGTAGGGTGGTTTGATTGGCTTTTTAATTGGTTGCCAGATTTCCATTCCTTATGCCAGATACTAGGTGGCATTTTCTTAGTAATTAGTTTTTTAATTATTATTTGTTGCTGTATTCAGTGTATACCATCCTTTTTCCGTATGTTCCGTCCAGGAGTTATGGCTAGATCCTTTAGTATTGTTTCCTACTATTCTTCAACTGATATACGTCCTGTTTGAGTTCCCCTTTTGTTTTATTTTTGACTTTCAATGTTAGTACATTTAGTCAGGAGTGGAATGTAGCGACAGGGTAATTTTTGTCTATTTTTAGACTGGTGGTGACTATAAACTACTACCATTTCAGTCCTAGTTGCATTTGCGTTCATTTGTAGGGCTTAACTATGCGCTTTGACAGGGTTTAGTGCCTTTTTCCGTTTTCTCGGGCCTACAGGCCCGAAAGCTAGAGAGAAGCCATTTTTGTATTTCTGCCTCAACTGTCCGAGGCGCTTGCAGGGTAAAGGTAGTGTTTAGAATTCATCCTGTTGTTCGTTAGAGAGGAACCGGTCAAGACTGGCCCTTATCGAAGGAATGTGTTTGTCTCCCCGGCTCTAGACGCAATACGCAGGTGGCCACTGTGGAAGGCGAGGGGAGCCGGGGACTGGTACAGGAATTCGGTGGGAGTCGGACTAATACCGGAATTTTCCATAGAGAAAGTGATCTCTATATTATCAAGGAGCAAGTAGAGAGGAGAGAGAGTGGAGTAGACAGAAGAAGTTGGTCCAAAGGCTGGTGCATAGAGATTGATACCATCAGCTAATTAAAATCCTGAAACAAAGAAGGAAAGTGATTGAGAATCCTGTAGTGGCATCATACAGGAGTGGCAGAGACTAATTCCAGAAGAGGGTTCGAGTATCTCGGAACCATGGCAGCGTAGATGAGGCGTAGCGGTGCAGACGTGTGTTTGTGAGCCATAGAGGGAGAGCAGAGTCCCGAGAACATTGAAGACAAAGCGAGAGAGAGAGGGATCATCTCCGCTGCTGAAATGGAAAGACACACGTCTAAGGTGAGGCGTTCTGAGCTTAGTGTAGAATACATTTAACCATTCATTTCTATCCCCTTTTAGGTTATAGGTAGCGACTAACTTAATTCATGTGTCTTTTGCTCATTCTGTCATGCTTGATTGTAGAATAAATATTTAATTATAAATATCTTTGAATGTTGTTTTTATGAATGAGATTAACCTTTCCTTTTAACCAGGTGCTGACATAATGAATGAATGAATGAAGCAGGATTTGTATCGCGCAACTTAGCCCCAAAGGGCGTCAAGGGGCATACAGAAGGATGGGATATGCCCTTCTGAAAAGGTAACTGATGATGGAGGGAGAGTGTGAACTTCATTTGGGAAATAACTTTTAAAGGTGAATCCCCATTAGTGTAGATCGTCGGGTGACGTTAAAGAGATCGTCGGGTGACGTTAAAGAGATCGTAGGGTGACGTTAAAGATATCGTCGGGTGACGTTAAAGAGATCGTCGGGTGACGTTAAAGAGATCGTCGGTTGACGTTAAAGAGATCGTCGGGTGACGTTAAAGAGATCGTCGGGTGACGTTAAAGAATATAAGATGAGGTAATTATAGGATAAGATATGGAATCCATTAGACGTTAGTGGTATCTTTGACTGTATAGGCTTGTAAATAGCTTCTTTTCACTTTCTCAGGTGAGTATTCTAGATATCTTGTAAATAGTGGCCTGAGAAGAGTGTCGTTACGTGACGACTGGGTTAGCCACGGAAGGTGAGTTGCCTGTTTTGAGAATCCGGTCGTTACATGCGGTCATTACAGACCACTCCATAGATCTCTCCTTAGAAGAACCATCCCTATTACAACTGCCACAACCTACTCCCAAGGGTATAAAGAACAAAGCTCCGGTTGTCAAACCACCCTCTGGAGCGAATCTAAAAAGGAAGAGGGGTCTGTTTCAATGGGGGAGAACTTCTAAAGTACCTAGAGTTTTGGGAAAAATAACTACGGGAAAAATTTACCACCAAAAATAAGCCAACCAGAACGGGACCACCATATCTCTGAAAACTTAAACACATCAAAGTTGCCGATCTTAGAGAATGGCGTAAATCAATGTACCCTTGAAAAAATTGAACACCTCGTTAAATCACTCATATTTCCTTTGTTAGAGAGAATGAAAAGGTTGGGCAACGATCTGAATAGTCTAACAGAGGCAACCATTTCAAACTCAAAAATCTTGAAAGACCTGGCAGCATATACAACTCAAAATTTGACTACACAAAATTTGGTTAACAACATTAATCCAAGACATACTACGGCCTCGGGTCCTACATCTTCTGAACCCAAATTGTATAGTAAGGCGGCCGAAAATGTTCCAATCAAGAGGGTTATGGACGTAGCTCCACCGAAAATAGCAACCGCAGGGTTGCAAAAGGCTCCAATAGAAGCCCCAAAAACAACACCCGGGGGGGCAGGAGGTAAAGCGACAAAGATCAGAGGGTCAACTGATAGCACCCACAAAACAAATCCATCCTCTAAATTAAAATCTAAAATTGTAAACTCGGATAGACTTAGCCCTCTTGAGAAAAATAGCAACAAAGTCCACCACCACACCACCCAGATTCAGCCCCTCTTGTAATCGTCCTCACGGGGATCCCTGAACTCAAAGAAGGTAAGAGGGAAGGCTATCTAGACTTAAAGAACAAAGTAGTCTATTGGCTCAAAAACAACAGGCCATTGCCCCCTCACCTAGATGGAGAGATAGTGAATGTGAGAAGGTTGGCCTGGGTGGGACAGTGGCCTAAAGACCTACCTGGGGACGTGGTCGTCATCAATTTCAGAGACCACAGGGTGGTTACTCATATAATTGATTGGTATGAGGCCCGGGGAGCTAAAGGCATCTCAACAAGAGATCTGAGTTATTTCTACCTTCAGCCACTGGTTTCTTCTTGGCGCGGTGGAGATACATTTAATAATTCCTTACACCGTGCCCGCGTCCCTTCTTTATTTAATATAAACCCAAATATCAGGAGACCTACGTGGCACAATCCTAGATCCGCCAATAGGCTAACCAGGTTTTGGGGGGGAAACGCAGACCCTGTTCCTCTCCCTTCATATGCACCATACTGGCAAATTCCTTTAAATAACAGATATAACATTTTGTCGGGCCTCGGAGATTTGGATTGACAGGCAAAACACTCTGTGGGCAAGGGTACATTTACTCCAATAAAGACGCTAACTACAGAGCACTATGACACTCCATGGGTAGAGACGCTGGTTAACATTATTAACACTGCGGACCAATCTAACCTAAATCCATATGCATTAGTTACACCTAATGATGGCCCAGTTGTGGAGCCCCCAGGAGAATTAGGCTCCTGTAACCTGAACACTCCCCCTAGTGAAATATCCCCAATGCTAACTGCTACGCAGGTTACACCTGATTGTACTTTCCCAATAAGTACAAATATAAATACCAGTGATGGCTCCCTCCCAAAGAACACTAGTGAGTTACTCCATACCCTGCTTTCTTGGAACATAGCGGGGTTAGCCAATAAGGTTTCCCTGCAAACTTGGCTAGATGTTGTCAAGAAACATAGTATAATATGTTTACAAGAAACATGGTTGATGGAGGAACAGCACATTAGTGGATACCAAACATTTCACTCACCTGCACTCCCTAGTACCCAGGGTCGAAACAAAGGAGGCCTTTGTACATACGTAGCAACGACAGGGGATGTTAAAGTACGCAAGTTTCTTTCCACTTTGCATTATAAAATTTTGGTGTTTAGATGGGGCCTCACACACAATATTATTTTAGTTAACTTTTATAACAACATGTCCAGTAACATGATAGAGCCCACCCTCTATACCCTCATGACTAGCCTAATCTCGCTCGGAGAAGAAATACCAGGGAAAAAGGTGATCATTTGGGTTGGTGACTTCAATTGCACCATCTGTCCCCATCATGCAACAGGTTTGTGCGGCCTAGCAGAATACGGGGAAGATAGTCCCACACATTTTACCCACACAAAGATAGGTAACCTCTTTAATAACATTGCCTTTCACTTTGATTTGTCTTTTGCTAACGAGTTATGCTCACCGCCTGTCCCTTTTCAACCAACCTTTAATGGTCACGGCAGTAACTCTATAATAGATTTTGTCCTAATGACCTCCACGCCCGCAAGGTTCGTAAATAACTGGGAAATAGGAAAAGTTTTACTCAGCGATCATTATCCTATAACACTTACTGTACAACTCAGGGGGGCATCAAGTAGAGAATTAGGGCACTTGTTCCTATATCCCAAAGATCAATTTGACGGCAAGAAATGGCTATGTCATTAAAAGAGAAAGGGTTGAACCCTTCGGGTTTCTGAAAAATGTAATATCATTTTCTTTTGGCGACATCTTGCGGTGCCTGGGAGATAATGAGGACCCTGATGATGTATTGACCGCATTCTCGAAAATCCAACTAGCGATAAAGAACCTTCTGTTTAGAGCACCTATACGTAGTACCAACAAATCGCAAGGATGGTTTGATAGCGACTGCACGAAAGCTTTAAAAAACCTTAAAAAGTCCCTGCAGGGTACACCTAAAAACCTAGACACAATCCGCCAAGCTAGAAGGTCATATAAACTGTCCATTAAGGTGAGAAAATCTGTTTTGAAAAAAGAGGCCTGGGCGTCCCTGATTGAGGCTTCACGCCTAAGAGACAATACCGCTTTCTGGAAAGTGGTCAAGTCCTTATATCTGCAAAACACGGGCGAAAATACCATAGATGTTGCAATTACAGGTGATACATGGGTCACTCATTTCAAACAACTGTACAATAAACCGATAGTTGGGACGAACTTACCTACATCAAGCGTTCCCACTGTCACCTCCAGTGATTCTATTCATTGCAATCCATTCCCATGGATATAACGTTCAGCTGTCATGAGGTACTCGTGGCCATTAAAGAAAGTGCATCAGGCAAGGCACCAGGCCCTGATTGGATTCCGATTGATGATTATAAGGCAGAGTTGGATTTGTGGGCCCCCCTGCTTACGAACGTTTTAAATAAGGCCAACCAGCGTGGGTTCATTTCTACTTGGTCTGATGCCATCGTGGTTCAGTCTTCAAGAAAGGCAATACAAATGACCCCACCTGTTACAGGGCAATCTCTCATTTGGATGCCTTCATGAAAGTGGCCGGCAGAATAATTCTGAACAGAATCCAATCCTGGGAGGAGGATCACCATGTTATTTCTAACCTGCAGTATGGGTTCAGAACAGGGAAAGGAACGATTGAACAATGTCTAAATCTGTCTCTACTCATCTCCAAATATACCCAGGCCAAATGCAGAAAACTTTACATCACTTTTGTTGATTTAATTTCCGCATTTGACTGCGTTGACCACGGGCTCCTCTGGATAACACTTTGTGACATTGGCATTGATGATCAAATCATCACCTTTATAAAAGAACTATATAAGGATGCAGGTGCTAGAGTGAAATTTGGCCAACAAGGAGAATGCTCAGATAAATTTTCCATACTGAGAGGGGTTAGACAAGGTTGTATATTAGCACCGCTGTTATTTACCCTATATATTAATTCTAATGGGCAATATTTAACAGGCTCACTATATGACTACCCCTCTTTAAACCGGTCCCCGGTGCCTATCCTACTATACGCCAACGATGCGGCATTAATGTCACGAACGAGGCTCGGATTACAGTGGGCAGTGAAAAAATTTTCGAGCTTCATGACAGAGGCCTAAGGGTGAACATCTCCAAAACCTACACCATGCCCTGTGCATCAAAGTTAAAGAGGGTCCCCGCCCCCATATTCTTGGAAGACCAAAGAATTGAAACAGCCGACACGTTTTGCTATCTGGGAGTAATGTTCGATAGGAGGGGTGGTTGGCAGGCCGCCATAGCAGCTAGGAAATTGGCCTTTACCCGGACCATAGGTGCCCTAAGAAATTTCTCTGTAAAAATTGGCGGTAAACACATCAAAGAATTAATACACATATACAAAGCAAAGTGTGTATCTACGGCCACGTATGGTGCAGGGTTATGGGGAATCAAGAGTGCCCAGACTTTACAATGTTGTGAAAAACAGCTTATCCGTCACTTACTGGGTGTATCAAAAACTACATCAACTTACATGACACACATTGAAGTGGGAGTCACCTACATTAGTGATATTATCAGGATGTCCCCTATGCTGCTATGGCATAAGGTGTGGGTTACGAAAGAAACCACACTGAATAGAGACCTAATCAGTGTAGGAGAGTAGGGTCTGCAATCCTATGGTCACCCCCGATTTTTGCTTTTTGCTTTACTGGTTTACGACTTTCCCTGGCTGTGGGCCTGCTAATCAGACCCACAGCCTAGCTGTTCTCTCTCTAAATTGACAAGCATGTACCTTGGGTGCATTTACCAATTGGTACTGGGCCACCTTATCAGTCCCTGTACAGCATACCTTGGGTATCCAGGGCATAGGTGTACCCAGGGCCTACCAGGGGCTGAAGCATGTATTATGCCACCCCTGGCTGGCGATCCAAATCTGACACAACTGGCTGCAAGACAGCTGGGGCAAGGTGGTGTAAACACCCTTTGCTTTAGATATAGTATCTCTATATCTAACCCTAAAATGGACACATATATTCCTATCAGTCACTCCTATGGCAGGCCTTAACAATCCTGAAGGCAGAGTGCTTGGAATTATGTGAGATGGTGCTCTGGCATGAGCTGAGCCCGTTTGCAGCTTGCGGAACCAAGTCCTAATAGCTGTTCCATGATAACGCGTACCATATACTCTTAAGTGCATTATAATCCTCGCGGTTATTTGCTAACTTTGGTATCGCATTATCAAAACATGTCGAGTAACGTGTCATACGAATTGGAATACTAACCCCTCGCCAATTCTGGCGACGGGGTTAGCATTCCACCCTTCTAGAGGGACACGACATAGATGTAACTGTGAACCCCGGTTAAAGTTAACTCGAGCCTCAGCATCACAAAATGGATGCTGCCACCACAGACACAAGTCTGACCTCCTGCTGCTGGGAGTCCTTCCAGCGAGGGAGGCTCGGACAAAGGGTTTCCTGCCTTGAGAGGTGCTAGCACCACCCTAGACAGGAGTTTGTGTATTAGGTAGGACAGGGCTCAAAGGAATGAGACATGCCTGGGGCACACAAGGTGTCCCTGTGCATACACCGGTCAGAACCAGTTCCTGGGGCACTCCAGCCCCAGAGCTGGCGCAAGACCGGACAAAGGAAAGGGGGTGTAACCACCCCCCTTCCTGGTCCCACCCAGAGGAGGGACCTAGTCGTAGTGCAGCCCCCTTTAGCTGAATAAAGGTAGGAGCTGGTCCCATTCCAAATTAGATTATCCTGATCAACTTCACAAGAAGAAACTCTGGACCTCGACGTTCTGCTCCACAGAAGACAGAAGGAATCTCCCTTGTGGGCAAGGAGTGTCCACCCTGCATCTGCAGGCACCACCAGCGTACTGCGACTTCCCTTTGTCGTCTTCCTGCAAAGGATCCAGACTTCAGAGCCCGACGAGATCCGGATTCCCAGACCTCTCCGACCTCAACCCACATCTGCAGCCGAGCTGAGACCCGTGGGTGCGACGAGACACGTGGGGCCGGCCATCTTGAAAGAATCAGCACTTCGCTCCAGCACGACTTCCGAGGCATCCTCGTCCAAGTGCTTTGGGGACTGAGAAGCCCCGACCCCGAGCAGCTCCTGCACCGAAGACCAGCCCTCCAGCATCCACGAGATCTGCGTGGGGCCCTTCTGCCTGCCTGCTGCTCGACGCGTTGTCTGGTCACTTGCCGGCTGGCTAGTGACCTCCTAGACGACAAACACCGACAACTTTGCTGCTGGTTTGGTTGCTCCAGACTGGCCCTTGCTCCCTTCCAAAAGAGGAGCACCCCGGACCCTCCTGGTCCACTCCAGACGCCGTTTCCACTCACCGCGTGGGTTGCCTTTGCCAAGGCCTGTTGAACCCGAGTCCGGAGACGACACCGCCGACAGCGAGAGCCTGCGTGGGACAGCTCGTGCCTCCATCCTGGTCGTCAAAGACACCGCCTGGTCCACGTGGCTGCAGAGACAAGCGTCCACCTTCACCTGATCGCTACGACGACATCTGGGTCCACTCCTGGTTCCACTCCTGGTTCGACTCCTGGTTCCACTCCAGTCACTGGCTAGTGACTTTGAACATTGTCCCCTCTGCTTTCAGGTTCTTCTCTTCACCAATCCACCCTTGGATTGCATCGGACATCTTCCTCCTGGTCGCCTGCAGCATCGTTCTTCAAGGCTCCATAGACTTCGCGCGGAAACCTGACACGACTTCGCACCTATGCACCCGCAGCCTGTGGGTGAGGTAACACGAGCATTTCGGTGCTCAAGGGTAGCTTGACTATCCTAGTGTCCAGTTCCATTGTCGTTTCAGTCCTATCTAGTCAGGAACGTCCGTACTCACCTTTTCTTTAAACTGTACTGTCCATAGACGTTTGTACGCATATCGCGTGTGAGTTCACACTCTGCACACGCGCTCTGTGGGCCTCCTATTACTTACCTCAAGTTAGTATAGCGTGGTCCCAGCGATCCTACAACCTCTGGACAGCTCCATTCCTGTTATTGACTTTCACATTCCACTTGCTTAGTATATGGTTTGTCGTGCCCCTAGGGCACCATTGTAAATCGTGCAACTTAAACGTATTTTTCCTAAGAGTTTGTCATGTGCTTAGCCCTCTGACCTCATAAAGAGTTCAGAGGTGTATGTTAGTTAATAAATAACTGTTTATTTTCATAACTACCTGTGTGGTGTCCTTTTCATTTGGTATTCAAAGGTTATATGTGGTAAAACAGCTGGCTTCACATGCCATAAAGAGTTTAGCCTAAAGACTGCTTTTGTACACGCTACTAGGATAGCTGGTCTATAAGGTTGACTTACAACCAATCACCATAAGCGTTGTTTGGACTGATACAAGGTGATCACTAGAACCAGTGAACATCATATATCAGGCCAACTTCTCACATTGGTGTGCAGCGGTTGGGAGTTGAGCTTGCTGTTGTTTTTACCAAGTATAATCTGAGATATCATTTGAAAAATCACATAAGGTACCCTAGGTACATATAACAAGCTTAGAAATACTCTGAGTTCTACTGAACCAGCTGTTGTAGTAGAAAGGGAGTAGCACACCCTGACTACAACTCTTAGCAAGGGATCAGTAGGTAAACCCATAGTGTAGGTAAGTGCACCACTTACACCTCACTAGAAGCATGTCTACCCATGGAGAGTCTTCTGAGACTCCCCTTGTGGTTGTTGACCCTCCACAGGTCACTTCCAGATATGCAGCCCTTAGCTTTCAGGAGATGAGACAATTGTGTACCTCCAAGAAACTAAAACAGGGTTCTAACCCTACCACTCCTTTTCTGATAGGTCTCTTAGAGACATATGATGCCAGAAGGGCTTCTAATACAGGCCCCTCTAATCCAGATGAGAGCATGCCCCCCTTAGAGGGAACCCTTGGTGACCCTGACCTTAACCTCCATGGATCAGAAAGTGAAGAGGAGGAAGAGGAAGAGGAGTTATCAGGGGATGAGGCAGACAAAGGTCCAGTAGTAGTCAGCAGGCTCACCAGGACCAACTTAAGCATGCATGAGAATGGAACTGGGGGACCCCCAGGCCCACTCTCAGGCAGGCTTAACATTGGGAATAGACGAGTTAGGTCTCAGTCCAGAGGCTCTAACAGATCTATTCATACCCATGTCTCTCAGGCATCTTCTCAGAGAGGGATGACATCCCCTCAGAGAAGAGAGCATGAAGCTAAGATGAGGGAAGTCAATCTGAGGATTGAGAGGGAAGAACTTGCCCTTGCCAAAGAGCAGAAATTGAGTGGGGCAGACCCCACTGGTGGCAGCATTATCCCTAGAGATAAGGACAGGAGTTTTGATACTAGACACCTGAGTAAAATAGTGCCCCCCTTTAAACAAGGGGATGACATCCACAAATGGATGACTGCTTTGGAGAGGGCCTGCACTGTCCAGTGCATCCCCCAGAGTCAGTGGGCAGCTATACTGTGGCTCTCCTTTGAAGGTAAAGGTAGAGATAAGCTCCTCACTACTAGAGCTGAGGATGCTAACAATTACCAAGTCCTGAAGAATACACTGATTGATGGGTTTGGCTTAACAACTGAGCAGTACAGGTTGCTGTTCAGAGACACCCAGAAAATTCAGTCTCAGGATTGGGCTGACTTTGTTGATTGTGACACTAAGGCTTTTGAAGGCTGGTTACTGGGAAGTAAGGTTACTGATTACACAGGATTGTATAATCTAATTATGAGAGAACAAATCTTAAGTAATTGTCAAAATCAGTTGTTGCATCAGCACCTTATTGACTCAGATCTGACCTCTCCCCAAGAATTGGGAAAGAAGGCAGACAGATGGGTCAGGACAAGGGTCAAGCAGCAGAACCAGAACCAGGGTGGTGGCCAGAAGAAAGCAGACCAGAAGGGTAATGAGAATAAGCAAAATGACCAGAAGTCTTCAACAGGGCCCCAACAATCTAAGGAGGGTGGGTCCCAGAATTCCCAAAAGAAGAAGAATAATGGTCAGAAGAAACCATGGTGACAATACTGTAAAAGTAATACTCACTGGTTTAGTGAGTGCGCCAAGAAAGGCCCAGCTCCTACCACTACAGCCCCTAAGGCACCTGCAACCCCTAGTTCAGTTAGTAGTGGTAGTGCTCCCCCTAAGGCTATAGTGGGGTTGACATTGGTATCTGAGGCAGGCTCTGACTTAGTCAGAGTACCTACCCAGGCTGTTCTTGTTTGTACTGGGGACATGGATTTGACCCCTACAATAAGTCCCAGTACTCTGGGCAAGTACAGGCAGACACCTTTAATCAGTGGAAAATTGGCTCAGGCCTACAGGGACACTTGTGCCAGTGTCACTATGGTGACACCAAACTTTGTGGACCCTGATCAGGTAATACTAGGTTCAGACTACCTAGTGACCAAAGCTAGCAATGTCACTACCACCCATAGTATGGCACTTGTTAATTTCTCCTGGGGAGGGGTAAATGGCCTCAAAAGGGTTGTTGTTAGTTCAGACCTCCCAATGGACTGTCTTTTGGGCAATGATTTGGAATCCTCCCTATGGTCAGATGTGGAGTATAGGACGCATGTGGAGATGTTAGGTTTGTTAGCACATGTCCTTGCTGTGACTAGGTCACAGGCCAAGAAATGCCCAGCTGAACTAGTGCTGGATCCTGGAACAATGGACCAGACACTAACCAAGAGGAAGAACAGTAGGGTTAAGGCAGTGCCTTCCCCCTTGCTTCAAGGTGAGGATCAGCTCTCACAGGAGACTGACCCAAAGACCCCAGAAGGAACTGTCCTAGAAGAACTTTAGCCTGATCAGGTTGAGTTTCTTGGGACAAGGGGACCTTCCAGGGCAGACTTGAGACAAGCACAATTAGACTGTTCATCTCTTGAACCCCTCAGACAGCAGGCTGCTGCTGAGGCTGCAGGGAATGCCACAAGTGCCCATAAAGTGTACTGGGATGATGGACTCCTTTACTCTGAGGCAAGAGACCCCAAGCCTGGTGCTACCAGGAGGCTGGTCATCCCCTTGTCTCTGAGAGGTTTCCTTCTCACCTTGGCCCATGAAATTCCCCTTGCAGGTCACTTAGGCCAGAACAAGACTTGGGACAGGCTTGCCCCACACTTTCACTGGCCTCATATGTCTGAAGACACTAAAGAGTTTTGTCGCTCATGTGTCACCTGTCAAGCCAGTGGCAAATCAGGTGGCACAACAAAGGCCCCCCTTATACCACTACCTGTGGTGGGGGTACCCTTTGAAAGAGTGGGGATTGACATTGTTGGACCAATGGACCCCCCAACAGCATCTGGGCACAGATTTATACTGGTGGTAGTGGATCATGCCACCAGGTATCCAGAAGCTATTCCCCTTAGGACCACTACAGCTCCTGTTGTGGCCAGGGCCCTACTTGGAGTTTTCTCCAGAGTGGGGTTTCCTAAGGAGGTTGTCTCTGACAGAGGTGCAAACTTCATTTCAGGATACTTGACTGCTATGTGGAAGGAGTGTGGTGTCAACTACAAATTCACCACCCCCTATCACCCACAGTGCAATGGGCTTGTTGAGAGATTCAACAAGACCCTAAAAGGGATGATAAAAGGGTTACCTGAAAAGCTTAGGCGAAGATGGGACATCCTTTTACCCTGCCTTCTGTTTGCTTACAGAGAGGTCCCACAGAAGGGGGTTGGCTACAGCCCTTTTGAGCTTCTGTTTGGGAATCCTGTAAGAGGACCCCTATGTCTTGTGATGGAAGGATGGGAGTTGCCTCTCAAAAAGCCTAAACAGGATATTGTGGACTATGTACTTGGTCTCCGCTCCAGGATGGCAGAGTACATGGAGAAGGCATCTAAAAACCTGGAGGCCAGCCAAGAACTCCAAAAAGCTTGGCATGACCAAAAGGCTGTCCTGACTGTGTATCACCCTGGACAGAAGGTGTGGGTGTTGGAGCCAGTGGCCCCAGCAGCTCTCCAAGACAAGTGGTCTGGACCCCATACCATTATTGAGCAAAAGGGAGAGGTCACCTACCTGGTGGACCTTGGAACTCCCAGGAGCCCTCACAGAGTACTTCATGTGAACAGGCTCAAGGCATTTGTCAACAGGGAAGACATGGGCTTGCTCATGACTACAGATGAGGGTCAGGAGGAAGAGAGTGACCCTCTCCCAGACCTGCTCACTCAGAACCCTGATGATGGGTCAGTAGATGGTGCAGTCTTTTCTGACAGCCTCTCTGAGCATCAACAAGAGGATTGTAAACAGGTTCTTCAATCCTTCAGACAAATGTTCTCTCTGACACCCAGTCAGACAAACTGGTGCACCCATGAGGTGGACACTGGTGACAGTCTGCCTATAAAGAGTCAAATCTACAGGCAACCTGACCACGTCAGGGACTGTATAAAGAAAGAAGTACAAAAGATGTTGGAATTGGGAGTCATTGAACCCTCAGAGAGCCCTTGGGCTAGTCCTGTAGTTCTAGTGCCAAAACCTCACATCCAGGATGGTAAGAGAGAGATGAGGTTTTGTGTAGCCTACAGGGGTCTCAATGATGTCACTAAGACAGATGCCCATCCAATACCAAGAGCAGATGAACTCATAGATAAATTGGCTTCTGCCAAATTCTTGAGTACATTTGACCTGACAGCTGGTTATTGGAAAATCAGGTTAGCTGAGGATGCCAAGGCCAAAACAGCATTTTCTACCCCAGGAGGTCATTATCAGTTTGTGGTGATGCCCTTTGGTTTGAAGAATGCACCTGCCACTTTTCAAAGGTTGGTGAACCAAGTTCTCTCTGGGTTGGATGACTTCTGTGCAGCATATCTAGATGATATTGCTGTATTTAGCTCCATCTGGGAGGATCACCTGACTCACCTAAGGAAAGTTTTAGAGGCCCTGCAAAAGGCAGGCCTCACTATCAAGGCTACCAAGTGCCAGATAGGGCAGAGTCAAGTTGTATACTTGGGCCACCTTGTAGGTGGAGGCCAAGTTCAACCTTTGGAGAGCAAGATACAGGCCATAAAGGACTGGGCTCCTCCAACCACCCAGACACAGGTCAGAGCTTTCTTGGGCCTGTCTGGTTACTATAGGAAATTTGTCAGAAATTATGGAACCATTGTGACTCTACTTAATGACCTGACAAGTAAGAAAATGCCAAAGAAAGTTCAGTGGACAGTTAGCTGTCAGAAGGCATTCGATGACCTAAAACAGGCCATGTGCACTGCACCTATTCTCAAGAGTCCAGACTACACCAAGCCATTCATTGTCCAAACAGATGCTTCTGAGTTGGGTGTGGGAGCTGTTCTATCTCAACTGAATATTGATGGTCATGACCAGCCCATTGCTTTTATAAGTAAAAGACTGACCCCTAGAGAGAAACGTTGGTCAGCTATTGAGAGGGAGGCCTTTGCTGTGGTTTGGGCCCTGAAGAAGCTGAGGCCATACTTGTTTGGCACTCACTTCAAGATTCAGACCGACCATAAGCCCCTCTTATGGCTAAATCAAATGAAGGGTGAAAACCCCAAACTTCTTAGGTGGTCCATTTCCCTACAGGGGATGGACTTTACAGTGGAGCACCGGCCAGGGACTGACCATGGTAATGCAGATGGTCTCTCCAGGTACTTCCAATTAGAACAAGAAGACTCACCTGGTCAAGGTTAGTTTAATGTCCCTAAGTTTGGGGGGGGTTATGTAGGAGAGTAGGGTCTGCAATCCTATGGTCACCCCCGATTTTTGCTTTTTGCTTCACTGGTTTACGACTTTCCCTGGCTGTGGGCCTGCTAATCAGACCCACAGCCTAGCTGTTCTCTCTCTAAATTGACAAGCATGTACCTTAGGTGCATTTACCAATTGGTACTGGGCCACCTTACCAGTCCCTGTACAGCATACCTTAGGTATCCAGGGCATAGGTGTACCCAGGGCCTACCAGGGGCTGAAGCATGCATTATGCCACCCCTGGCTGGCCATCCAAATCTGACACAACTGGCTGCACGACAGCTGGGGCAAGGTGGTGTAAACACCCTTTGCTTTAGATATAGTGTCTCTATATCTAACCCTAAAATGGACACATATATATCTTTCAGTCACTCCTATGGCAGGCCTTAGCAATCCTGAAGGCAGAGTGCTTGGAATTATGTGAGATGGTGCTCTGGTATGAGCTGAGCCCGTTTGCAGCTTGCGGAACCAAGTCCTAATAGCTGTTCCATGATAATGCGTACCATATACTCTTAAGTGCATTATAATCCTCGCGGTTATTTGCTAACTTTGGTATCGCATTATCAAAACATGTCGAGTAAGGTGTCAAAACGAATTGGAATACTAACCCCTCGCCATTTCTGGCAACGGGGTTAGCATTCCACCCTTCTAGAGGGACACAACATGGATGTGACTGTGAACCCCGGTTAAAGTTAACTCGAGCCTCAGCATAACAAAATGGATGCTGCCACCACAGACACAAGTCTGACCTCCTGCTGCTGGGAGTCCTTCCAGCGAGGGAGGCTCGGACAAAGGGTTTCCTGCCTTGGGAGGTGCTAGCACCACCCCAGACAGGAGTTTGTGTATTAGGTAGGACAGGGCTCAAAGGAATGAGACATGTCTGGGGCACACAAGGTGTCCCTGTGCATACACCGGTCAGAACCAGTTCCTGGGGCACTCCAGCCCCAGAGCTGGTGCAAGACCGGACAAAGGAAAGGGGGTGTAACCACCCCCCCTTCCAGGTCCCACCCAGAGGAAGGACCTAGTCGTAGTGCAGCCCCCTTTAGCTGAATAAAGGTAGGAGCTGGTCCCATTCCAAATTAGATTATCCTGATCAACTTCACAAGAAGAAACTCTGGACCTCGACGTTCTGCTCCACAGAAGACAGAAGGAATCTCCCTTGTGGGCAAGGAGTGTCCACCCTGCATCTGCAGGCACCACCAGCGTACCGCGACTTCCCTTTGTCGTCTTCCTGCAAAGGATCCAGACTTCAGAGCCCGACGAGATCCGGATTCCCAGACCTCTCCGACCTCAACCCACATCTGCAGCCGAGCTGAGACCCGTGGGTGCGACGAGACACGTGGGACCGGCCATCTTGAAAGAAGCAGCACTTCGCTCCAGCACGACTTCCGAGGCATCCTCGTCCAAGTGCTTTGGGAACTGAGAAGCCCCGACCCCGAGCAGCTCCTGCACCGAAGGCCAGCCCTCCAGCATCCACGAGATCTGCGTGGGGCCCTTCTGCCTGCCTGCTGCTCGAAGCATTGTCTGGTCACTTGTCGGCTGGCTAGTGACCTCCTAGACGACGAACACCGACAACTTTGCTGCTGGTCTGGTTGCTCCAGACTGGCCCTTGCTCCCTTCCAAAAGAGGAGCACCCCGGACCCTCCTGGTCCAATCCAGACGCAGTTTCCACTCACCGCGTGGGTTGCCTTTGCCAAGGCCTGTTGAACCAGAGTCCGGAGACGACACCGCCGACAGCGAGAGCCTGCGTGGGACAGCTCGTGCCTCCATCCTGGTCGTCAAAGACACCGCCTGGTCCACGTGGCTGCAGAGACAAGCGTCCACCTTCACCTGATCGCGACAACGACATCTGGTTCCACTCCTAGATCCACTGCAGTCACTGGCTAGTGACTTTGAACATTGTCCCCTCTGCTTTCAGGTTCTTCTCTTCACCAATCCACCCTTGGATTGCATCGGACATCTTCCTCCTGGTCGCCTGCAGCATCTTTCTTCAAGGCTCCATAGACTTCGACGCGGAAACCCGACACAACTTCGCACCTATGCACCCGCAGCCTGTGGGTGAGGTAACACGAGCATTTCGGTGCTCAAGGGTACCTTGACTATCCTAGTGTCCAGTTCCTTTGTCGTTTCAGTCCTATCTAGTCAGGAACGTCCGTACTCACCTTTTCTTTAAAATGTACTGTCCATAGATGTTTGCACGCATCTCGCGTGTGAGTTCACACTCTGCACACGCGCTCCGTGGGCATCCTATTACTTACCTCAAGTTAGTATAGCGTGATCCCAGCGATCCTACAACCTCTGGACAGCTCCATTCCTGTAATTGACTTTCACATTCCACTTACTTAGTATATGGTTTGTCGTGCCCCTAGGGCACCATTGTAAATCGTGCAACTTAAACATATTTTTCCTAAGAGTTTGTCATGTGCTTAGCCCTCTGACCTCATAAAGAGTTCAGAGGTGTATGTTAGTTAATAAATAACTGTTTATTTTCATAACTACCTGTGTGGTGTCCTTTTCATTTGGTATTCAAAGGTTATATGTGGTAAAACAGCTGGCTTCACATGCCATAAAGAGTTTAGCCTAAAGACTGCTTTTGTCCACGCTACTAGGATAGCTGGTCTATAAGGTTGACTTTAAACCAATCACCATAAGGGTTGTTTGGACTGATACAAGGTGATCACTAGAACCAGTGAACATCATATATCAGGCCAACTTCTCACAATCAGCGACTGTCTGGCATTGGACGGGGTAGCTAACATCAGATGGTTATCTTACGTGAGAAACTTGTTTATTGAATTAGGTCACCCAGAGTTCTTTGACAAGCCTACCACCAAGGAAGGGATTACTAGATCCTCACTGAAAAAGATGGTGGCCACTCACCTTGATACCATAAGATGGAATCATGAAAAATCTAAAAATACTGTGCTCAGATTTCAGGAAATTACACCTTGCAAGGGATTACAACTTTACCTTGTCCTGGTCCAGAGCCCTTACTCCCGCATGTTGTTGACACGCTTTAGATTGGGTACCGTTTTCCGTATGGTCACTCTACCAACTTGTAACGATTGGTCTGCTGCCAAACTAATTTGCCCTTGTGACAATAGTTCACCCCAATCGAACATCCACTTCGCGTTATTTTGTAAAGTCTATATGAATCCCAGAAAGCTGTTTTTGTTACCAATCCTTAAATTTTAGGGGATTCGTACATGTAGATCAGCATTCGTGAAACTACTACAATTAGGAGATGATCATGTTATTTACGCTGTCTCATGTTTTTTAAAAGCTGTCATAAAAGTCAGAAGTTCCTTGTAATTAGATCCTATTTTGGCTCTGCTTGATAATGCATTACTAATGAAATTTCTCTGTTTTAATGATTTTTACTAGATAACTGAAGATGGTTTTTAATTATCAATCAAGCCTATTCTGTATAGTACGGATTATATTCTGTTTATTTTTTAAACTTGTAAAAATTTGATTTTATGCTTTTATGATTTTAAATCAAAAATCGAATAAAGCTTGTTTTGAATTAAAAAAAACAGACTTTGTCCAGCTTTCTTGAGTCATACGACTTGCTACACTCCTCCCAAACTGGATTCCGCCCGCGACAGGGTACCAACACTCCTGGTTAGCTGTGGTGGAAGAAGGCAGAAAGATCTTAGATGCCAGTGGGATGTCAGCCATTATACTCCTGGATCTAAGTGCGGCCTTCGATACGGTGAATCACCATATCTTGGTTAACCGTCTTGAGAGAGTAGGAGGGACTGGTACTGCGCCTCAATGACTGTGTTCCTTTTTGGAGTAGATATTCTTCCAAGTATTTGAGGGTGACACGGCTTCCAAGCCTCGTCCATTACAGTGTGGTGTCGCGCAAGGCTCATCACTGAGCCCAACTCTTTTTAATGTCTATGTGGCTTCGTTGGCGGACATTGTTTCCCTATTTGGGAATCCATATGGTATCATACGCTGACGACACCCAACTGGTCGTAGCCCTGAATCAAGCAGATAAAAGAGCTAATGGCCTCCACTTATGCCTTGAAGAAGTTTCTAAGTGGATGAGCAGACCACAGCAGACCAGCTCGCCACCTCCCTGAGCCAGCACCCTCCTGCCAGCTCAGCGAACCCCAGCCAGGCCGCCGACAACCTCACGAAGTGGATCAGCAACTGCGCGGACGAACTCGCCCCACTGAGGACCCCGCCTAGCAGACCCGGCAGCAAGAAGGCTCCATGGTTCACCGACGAACTCAAGAGCTCCAAGAAGAACTGCCGAGCCCTCGAGAAAGTCTGGAGAAAGGAACCGACACCGGACAACAGGACCTCCTTCAAACTTGCCACCCGGAAACACCACCAGCTGATCCGTGCCGCCAAGAAAACAGCATTCAAGGACCGGTTGGACAACAACGCACACAACTGCAAGGAACTCTTCAACATCGTGAAAGAGCTTTCCAACCCCAGCGCAGGAAACAACGACATCACCCCATCGCAAGACCTCTGCAACTCCCTCGCTTCATACTTCCACAACAAGATCGCGGACATACACAACAGCTTCTACAACCAACCAATGCACACCATGACCGAACAACCACACCACCACCACCCTCCACGCCTGGACCCCGATCAGCACCGAAGACACCATCCGCACGATGAACTCCATCCACTCCGGATCACCGACCGACCCCTGCCCTCACCACGTCTTCAACAAGGCCGACGCTGTCATCGCACCCCACCTGCGAGACATCATCAACACATCCTTCGACACCACCATCTTCCCTGAGAGCTGGAAACACGCCGAACTCAGCGCTCTACTCAAGAAACCAACAGCGGACCCCACCGACCTCAAGAACTACCGCCCCATCTCGCTCCTCCCGTTTCCAGCCAAAGTCATCGAGAAGACCGTCAACAAGCAGATGGCCGCCTTCCTCGAGACGAACGGATCCCTCGACCCCTCACAGTCCGGCTTCCGAGCCAATCACAGCACCGAGACCGCCCTCATCGCCGCCACCGATGACATCCGAGCCCTGATGGACAATGGAGAAACAGCGGCCCTCATCCTCCTAGACCTCTCCGCGGCATTCGACACGGTCTGCCACCGCACCCTAGTACGGCGCCTCAGCAACATCGGAATCCAGGACAAGGCGCTGGAATGGATCATCTCCTTCCTCGACGGAAGAACTCAGAGAGTCCGCCTACCACCGTACAAGTCAGAGGCCTCCGAAGTCATCTGCGGCGTCCCTCAAGGATCATCTCTGAGCCCCACCCTCTTCAACGTCTACATGAGCCCCCTCGCGGCCATCGTACGCAAACACAACCTCAGCATAATCTCCTACGCCGACGACACCCAGCTGATCCTCTCCCTGACCAACGACCCCACCGCCGCCAGAGCCAACCTGCACGAAGGGATGAAAGAGGTAGCCGAGTGGATGACGACCAGCCGCCTGAAACTGAACTCGGACAAGACGGAGGTCCTCATCCTGGGCCCCTCACCCTCCACTTGGGACGACTCCTGGTGGCCTCCCGCCCTGGGCACCGCACCCAAACCGACAGACCATGCACGCAACCTGGGCTTCATCCTGGACTCCTCCCTCTCCATGACCAGGCAAGTCAACAACGTCTCCTCGGCGTGCTTCAACACCCTACGCATGCTACGGAAGATCTTCTGGTGGATCCCCACCGAGACCAGGAAGACCGTCACCCAGGCCCTCGTCACCAGCAGACTGGACTACGGCAACGCCCTCTACGCCGGTACCACCGCCAAGCTCCAGAAGAGACTCCAGCGGATCCAGAACGCCTCAGCCAGACTCATCCTCGACATCCCACGAACCAGCCACATCTCCGGACATCTGAGAGACCTTCACTGGCTCCCCGTCAACAAAAGAATCACCTTCCGCCTCCTCACCCACGCACACAAAGCCCTACACGACCAAGGCCCGAGCTACCTCAACAGCCGAGTCAACTTCTACGCTCCCAAACGCCACCTCCGATCAGCCAACCACGCCCTCGCCGCCGTCCCCCGCATCCGAAGAGCGACTACAGGAGGAAGGTCCTTCTCCTACCTGGCCGCCAAGACCTGGAACTCCCTTCCGACCGACCTGCGCCTGACCCAAGACCACCTCTCCTTCAGGAAGAAGCTGAAGACCTGGCTGTTCGAGCAGTAGCGGTACCCCCCCCCCCCCCCAGCGCCTTGAGACCCTACGGGTATGTAGCGCGCTTTACAAGTGTCAATGATTGATTGATTGATTGATTGATTGATTGATTGTCACATGTCAAGCTCAAAGGTGAGAAAACCGAACTTATGGTCCTGGGCAATGCTACATTTTAATTCTAGCACAATGTGGCCAGTTTGCATGGGCCCGCACCGGTCACTAAGACCGAGATAAAGAGCCTAGGCATCTGGTTAGATCAGGATCTAAGTTTCAAGGAGCAGGCCAGAAAGACTGCGGCTACCTGCTATGTCTTGCTTAGAATGCAAAGTGCTGCCCCTTCTTCCCTCTCAAGCAAAAAAAGTTTTAGTCCAATCATTTATATTGTCTAGAATTGACTTTGCTAATGCCCTATATTTGGGCGCTCCTATGGCAGTAGTAGCAAAGCTCCAAATGGTACAAAACTGTGCAGCCGGACTTTTAATGGGAGTTTCCAATCAGCGAATTGGAAACCTGCACTTCACTCCCTCCATTGGCTCCCAGTGCAGGAGAGAATCAGTTTTAACGCCCTTTGGGTGGTCCACAGAGCCCTGCAAGAGACTGGACCCCCAGTAAACACATCGATGATCTGCCCATATAAAGCCAAAAGGAAATAGCGATCTGACAAGCTCCAGTTAGTGGAGGTCCCAAGGATTAAGAAGGCCAGAAGTGGAGGCAGGTTGTTTTCATATAATGCGGCTAAACTTTGGAACTCTCTGCCTTTGTACTTTCGAAAGGAATCCAACCACCTGGCTTTTCGTAAACAATTAAAGACCATTCTCTTTCCTTAGATTCTGCTACCTGTCTCTAGTTTTGCTCAGCACTGGGATGCTTCCGGGTAGCCATGCGCTATACAAATGCTTATTTGATTTAATTTCATTCATGGCTGTCCAGGAGGCCAGAAAGAAATTCACGGTGGTGAAACGGAAACTCATCCAGGCACAGATAGACTATGCTATGCTGTATCCTGCACACTTGCGGGGTTACCCACCAAGGCAGGCAGCACTTCTACACTAACCCACAGCAGGTGGAGGATTACCTGCTGAAGGTGAAGAAATCAAGATCGAACCTGGAAGCAGATGACCCGAAAGCAAGACAGTACTCACAAAACACAAATGCCCCTGACACCGTAGATTCCACAATTAGTTCTCCTACAGAAGTCCCTTTTATTGACTCTGTGTGTATTGAAATATTTTTTTTCTTTTTCTTTTTATGTTCTTTTATCACATACCAACGTTCCTTTATACTTTACATATAATACATTGACAATATTTACAATGTTTTTCTCGCACTGTACATTTATATACATAAACTTATTGTAACAGTTTTTTTCCAGTTTTTTTCACTTAGAGAAACACAACTCTTATATCTACAGGGTCCAACTTATTTTAAGGTTGTCAAGACTTCCCATTTTCTTGATCATCTCCACATTTCTAAGTGGTGGTCCTTAATGTGTATGGTCAACAACAGTGTATCATGTAATTTAACTGCTATTTCTTATGTCAAGAGATGTATCTTTATATTTTTACCAGATGTTATTGACACTATCTGACATTTATTTATACATGTATGACCAGTATGTATCGCCGACGCGTTTCGACCTTGTCGTGGTGGGACCCGCACTCTTGTTTATGTCAAGGTCTTCTTCAGGGCTGTATTTATATTGCTGTAGGACAAGTTTCCAATCTATAAAAAGTAATAAATTGGCTTTTTTTAGTGATGGGTATTTTTTCAAGAAGTACTAAACTAGATAACTTTATGACATTACCATTTGTGTTCATTTATATACATACCCGCCTTGTGGTTGACGGTGGGTGCTGTTACTATTCCCACCTGTATGGCAAAAACCGTTTTTTAGTTTTTGTGAGCAGATTTAAATGGAATTGAAGCATTTAACATGCATTATAGGTTATCCTCAAGTTACATACCCTCAGATCTTCTTTATTGTTCTTGTTGAGGGGATCGTGGGTTGCTTCTCTTCATTCTCAACGTGCCCGTAGGCTGGTTTTCTCGTTATTTAATTCTGAGGAGTAGAACAGTGAGAGGGAACTCATAAATATGTTTGACTTTCTTGTGGTCTGGTGATCAATATGCATTGTGTATTTAGTATTTCCTTTCCTATGTTTGATTTAGAGCAGCTATTCCAATCTTTGCCTCACATGTTCCTTTATTTTTTGGTGTTTAAGAGCAGCTTCTATTGTCATTCCTTCACTCGCTGTAGGTTAACGAGTATTGTATCGTATATTTAGTATTTCGTTTCCTCTGTTTGTTTTAAAACAGCTATTCCAGACTTTGCCTAAAGGAATCATCCCCCCTATTTAGAACCCGAAAGCAAGGCAATCATCTCAGACCTCGGACAATGACTGACTGGACTTCCTGAGAAAGGCATTGCGACAGTTCAAACCTAGAGGGAAAGACTGCTACATGGTGTTTGCCCAGCAGATTGATGACTGCATCTGAACTTTCTCCAAATAACACATATCACCTCAAAGTATATGAATGAACAGTATTGCTAATAATGATGTGTAAGCAAGCTATACTGCTTACCGGGCACCACGTCCTCTCTGAATTCCACACTACAGAGGAGGGGCAGCGGGTGGACGTGCCCTCTGACGCTACCCCTCCGGGTGAACCCCACGTTTAAGGAATGGACAGTCATGAAAATGGGTTTACAGAAAATTCAATTGGGTGGGGCGGTTGGGATTGTTTTTTCACAACAGGTTGTGGATGTCGATGTGGGAAGGGGGTTTGGTCCAGGGAAAGTTTTGGTTGGACATTTCAGAGTGCGACACATTGATGCTGTAGGATCCCAGAGCGATGTACAAGATGGGCTTCCTGGCATTCTACACAACACTTTAAAAACACAGTTTCAAACCTGCTCGCTGTGCAACCATCTGGGAAGAACGTGCTGATGCTAGACAGACGATACATAACAAACCCACCTCCACAGACGCATAAACATGGCGCGAACCCCCAGATACGCTTATTGACTTGGAGCATCTGGGGACAAGGGGACCCAAGGAAGCGTAGACAGATAATAGCGTACCTAGATAGGCATTCAACACAAAATTGCAATGCTCCAGGAAACCCATCTCGATCCCCAAGAAGACAGAGATTTGCGGCTAGATGGGCAGGTTACAGCTGCTTCGCATCCTACTCACGTGGTACTGTCATACTGGTCCACCACAAAAACACCCCATATGTACCCACGGGAGAGCTGTCGGACCCGCAGGGCCGGTTTAGCCTTATGTGGGGAGTGCTCGCATGTCACTCAGTGATGTTGGTCAGCTGCTATGGCCCTAATAGTGACAACCCTATCTTCTGTGCTACACTTTGGGGGAAGATTGTAGATATAGGGTCTACACATGTACTGTGGGGAGGGGATTTAAATATCACACTGAGCCCCATTCTTGATAGATGCAACCCACAACCACACCACTACACCCGCTCCCAATGCCAAATGGGGGACATTATTGCAGACTGGGGGTTGCTAGATGCCTGGAGATATATGCACCTGGACAGAAGGGAAGGTACCTGCCACTCAGCCACGCATGAGACTTGGTTGTGCTTAGATTACTGGGTAATTACCAGGGGACTTCGTGTATGACTGAACGCGGTGGAACATCTAGCATGCACCTACTCGGACCACTCCCCTGTGCTTAAGTGTATCTCGCCACCTATTACAAACACCCCATCCATAAATTGGCGCATGAATCCCTCCATGCTCTTGGACAAGGTATTTCGAGCAGAGATGGAGCAGGAGATACAAGACTTTTTCCAGCGAAATCTTGGCTCGGTTGATGTAACAACTGTATGGGAGGCACTTGAGGTTACGGTCCGGGGACAGAGTATTACAAAGGGAGGAGGGGTGCTTTGAGATTTGTGACAGACGCTCATCAAATTAGAGGGCAAATGCGCCAAAGAGGACATAACGCAATCGCCATCCCCGCAGAACTACACAGCACTCAGGGAAAAGATCACTACCAAGAAGGAGCGGACAGAGAATGCAAATTCAGAGGAAAATATTTTAAAACTCGCTATGGGGAGGGAGAGATGCCAGGAAGGACACTTGCAGAAACTATCCACAAGCCCAGATTTTCGAGCTACGTCTTAGGAGGTACAAATCCCTGACAAAGGGAGTGTAAAAGGCACGTCAGACATTCTCCAAACATTTAAAAGTTTCTACACCACATGTTCTACGTCGGCCAGACAACAGCCGATATCCCTGCAGCCCTACCTGGAGCCAATTGCCCTTGGATGGTTGGGAGAGTCGCAGGGAGAGTTACAGTGCACTGAGTTTGAACTAGACGAAATCAGAGCTGCAATTATGCAGCTTCGATCTGGCAAGGATCCTGGGCCTGACGGCCTGCCCGCCAATTTCTACAAAACCTACATAGGGTGCCTAGAACCAATACTCAAAGAAGTCTATGAAGAAGCCCTGGAATTGGGGGAACTGCCGGCATCTATGAGAGCGGCCACCATAATCTCTATACTTAAACCTGGGAAGCCTGTGGATAAATGCGACTCATACAGACCTCTGTCTATGATCAACTGCGATGTTAAAATAATGGCTAAAATGATCGCAAATTGGCTGAGCCTCCTTATGCAGGTGCTAGTATTACCTGACAAGGCAGGTTTTGTATCAGGTCGCGTGCTACCTCCCATAATCTGTGCACCCTATTCGCGGCAATGCAGGAAATGGATACTGACCTAGAGGCGGCAGCGATGTTTCTCGACGCTACCAAGGCGTAGAATGGGATTACCTGTTTGACATACTGGGACAAATGGGGATGCCAAAGGGCTTCTTGGCCTGGATTCGGCTATTATATACACAACCACGTGCTAGGGCTGTAATAAACAACGCCAGCTCGCCCTGGATTGAGATCACGAGGGGTACCCGTCAGAGCTGGCCGTTGTCGCCGCTGCTGTTTGCCTTGGTGGTCGAACCCCTGGCAGCCCGACTCAGGCAGTTACACTGTGAATGGGCCCTGGAATATCCCCCCGACATGTATTAGTTTCGCTATATGTGGGCTACATCATGCTCTACGTACGAAAAGCCCAGATCAGCCTTAATCTCATCTTGCGAGAGTCTATAGCGTTTGGCGAGCTATCGGGGATCAGAATAAACTGGAAGAAATCTCAAATGTTTCCGCTTACAGGAGCTGTGTGTCCCTACCCCTTAGATTATCCCATAGAAAGGTGCTCTCATGAAGTTAGATATCTCGGTATAACGATGACCAGAGATGGCCCAGAACGTCTACGTGCCAATTACGGCAGGGTGATTGCACACATCATGGAATCCGTAGAGAAATGGATAGCATTACCCTTATCCATGGCGGGAAGGATCCCCTAAAGAAAATGGTGATCCTACCCAAGTTATTGTACCTATTTATTAATATCCCCCTCTCGCTGGGGCCCTACTTTTTCAGAGCTTTTAAAACCCATATGATACGCCTGGCATGGGGCGGTTGACAACCCAGGGTAAAGTGGGAAACCTTGACACTGCCGTTCACTCAAGGGGGCTTTGAGGCCCCAGACTTCAACCATGGGCCAGATGTAGGTGGCCATTTACCGACCGGTAACGGCCGATTTTTACCGATTCGGTACCTTGCAGATGTAGGTGGGACTCTTCTGAGTCCGACAGGCCTTACAGAATCGGTATTTTACCACCCAATCCAATTGGGTGGTAAAATACCGAATCCAGGTGTGCATGCACATGTGTGCATGCACACCTATGCCATGTGACAGACAGACATGCCCCTAGGGCATGTCTGTCTGCCACATGGCACACGTGCCTGAATTTGGGGTGCTAGAGGGTGTCAAAGTGACACCCCCTGCACCCTTGCAACATTCGGTAAATACCGATTCGGTAATGTCCATTGATTCCTATGGGCTTCAAAGCCCATAGGAATCAATGGGCATTACCGAATCGGTATTTACCGATTCAGTAAATACCGATTCTTACAGAATCGGTAATTCAATTACCGATTCTACCTACATCTCCCCCCTTCTATTTTACTGATTCATAAATACCGAATCGTTAAAATTCGGTATTTATGAATCGGTAAAACAGAATTACCTACATCTGGCCCTATATTGTTTAAGTGCACAAGCGCATTATGCGACCTACTGGTTGGGGCTGGAATGTATCCTACATAGTGTACAGGCATGTTCACCTGCCCCGAGTGACCGACTGCCTGTATATAGTATCCTGACTTTTATTTTGAGGTCCTGGCATTGCACTAATCTGTGCACAGATGTCTAGGCCTATCCTGGACATACAAATTCTAGTAGACGTTATTTAACCGCAGATTCCTCACCTTGTGAATTTCTCCAGGCACCAGACTGGATCCGGACATTTTTTTTTATATCAGTTCCCATGTATGTTAATAGGTGGCTTTGTGAGGGTTCACATTAAATTCGTCCCACCCTAGATGTTACATCGAGGGCCACTTTATAAGATCTCATTCCACAGAAAGGGGAGGAGGCTGGGTTGGGGAGCAATTTGCAGTTAGAATTGAGTCTCTACCAGAAAAGGTGTTAGTGAAGGTAAGTAACTTGTTCTTCTGATAGAAACTTCTACATGCAAATCACTCACATACCAACACAGTACTTCACTGGTGGTGGGCCTGTGAAATGGCTCAGACCAGGGAATGATCAGGAAGAATTGGGTGAAACACCCATCCCTCTTGGCTGATTGCCCATGTAATAGTGCTTTGTGAACGTGTGAAAAGATGCCCACGTGGCAGTCTGGCAGATGTCCAAGACTGGCACACTTTGCACCAGTGCAGTGGTAGCAGCGTTCGCTCTGGTGGAATGAGCGAACAAGCCTTCTGGGGGCTGTTTCTTGGCTAGCCCATAGCACATCTTGATGCATAGAACAATCCATTGGGAGATAGTACTCTTTTGCACTGGCTCAGGCTTCTCCAATGAGTGGCTCGCGAGCTACTGGTAGCTTACCAGCTACCTGTAAGCTTTACTGTGTGCAGCTCAGCCTACTAGTTTAGAATTTTTGTTTGGTTGAATTAATATATGGAAACCAACAATGAAAAATGCATCTATTTGAGATGAAATTGTGTATATTTTCAGAAATCATAAGCTGTTTTTTTATAGAAAAATGGCAGAATTTAAAAAATATATTTATAGCTGGTATTAGATTGAAAAAACATGCAGTGGTCGGAAGACCTATTACTAGTGTAATTGGATTTTTTGTGTTACTGCTGGCAACAATGCCTGATGCACTGAGGTGATCACTTTAAGATATTTTACATATAGTGGCCACTAATGTAATCTTGACTGATGTGGTCACTATTACAACACTTATAATGTTAGTTGCTCAGGAAGATTTTCACCAGAAATAAGTAGCTCTTATTGCAGAAAAGGTTAGAGACCCCTTGTCCTTTTTTATACCACAGAAGCGCACAGTTGACCATACAAACAAGGGCCTTTGGTCAGATCATTGTACAAACTAAGGACCCTTTTGGGGTCAAGAAGGTGAAGTTGTTCCTCTTTTTCATTAATGAGGGTTAGGTGGGGGCGTGGTCAAGATGGCGGTGTGAACAGACGTACTGTTCAGAAGCTCTCGCTGACGGCCCGCCAAAGAACCGGCTTCTAGCCGTTTTGGAGATTACTAGATCACGCGCCAGGGCTCATTTGATTGTGGGTCCCGTGGGGTGTGTGCTGGGGGCTACAGCGGATCCCAGGGAGTGCGATTGTTGTGGAGAGAGACGAGCAACCGAGGGTGCGATATGCCAGAGAGGCCATGCAGAGGGGGCTGAAGAGAAGCAGTGCCGCTGAAGGGGTCCCAGACGTCGGAGGGGCGATTCCCAAGAGGCCCGACAAGAGGAAGAGCCGGCTGGGGTGATTTAGGGCCCCGGAGTGAGGGTTAGCAGTGGACGGGCCGAGGAGGTTCTCCGATCGGAACCCTACTGCGGAGTGAGAAGCAAACGCCCCGTCCGCCATCTTGGGTGAGAGCTGCGGGCTCCGGCCGCACGCCAAATGGTAGAGGGCCCGTCAGCATTCTGGTTCCCTCCTGTGGCAGCTATGCTGTAGAGGAGATCGGCGGCGCTGCCCACGGCTTGGAGTGCACCACACAGATAGCACAGGGATGGTCGGCTCCTCCTACCGGCTTTAAGATACTGGGGACCGGGAGTGACGCGGCGCCAGACTTGCTTTCCATGCCCGGCCCGAGACACCGGAGATCCCCTGCTCCACTGGGAGTGCTGGAGGGATGCTCATGGACGGCGCTCCGAATCGGGGCACGGCTGCTGACATGAGGAGCATAGAGTGAGGGCATGCCATGAGAAGAGACCTGCGGCCTGGTTCAGGCCTAGTGGCTGGCTGTCCCCCTATACAGACCTGGTGAGCAGCTTAATTCAGTAAGACCACCGTGTGGTTTGGGACCCTGAACCCGGCGGAGGCACAGTGGGGGGGGCTGCCCATTACCTGCAGAGGAGCGCGCAAGGGGGTCACGGATGAGACAGTTGCTGATTGAGGGCCCGGAGGCCTAGCGGAGCGCCCCTGTGAGGCCTCGGTGGAGGGAAGACCGGCTTTGTGGGTCCCGACGAGGTTTCACGGAGCCAGTGGACTGCCTCAGGCAAGTGTCCCTCCCCCACTTTTTCTTGCTGCTGGACAACGTGCGTACGTGGCAGAGAGGGGTGGCGAGGGAGACAGCAGCAGAAAGTTACGAGCGGCCCAGGGGCCATGGTCCCCTGCTAGCAAGAGACTGGGGTGCGGATTCACACTGAAGCGACCTACTGGGGAACATTCGGGCACCTGTCACTCTCTCAGCCACGTAGAACTATATGTGAGGGATACCTGACTACGTATCCCAGAATGTCTGCAGAATGGTCTGTCTTCTCTCTCTAATTTTCCGCTGTCTCTACTTCCTGCATATACTCCTCCTTGTAGTTGTTCGGTGCTTGTCACCTGTGTATTGATGCAGCTCAAGTTCTGGGAGAAAGACGACTTGCCTAGTATCTTGCCCCTTGTGGGTTCTGTAGATTGACTGAAACGACAGCTGGCACTTGGCAGAAGCCGCGGTTCCATTACGCACATTTTTGTTGCTTTGAAAAGTTCACGAACGCGCTGGAGTGTTTCTTTGAACCGTCATCGGAAATCAGCCTTGGGCAGCGCAGCGCGAGACGCGCTGGAGCGCTGAAAACTGATCTGGTGTTCCGCGCTTTGCATATGCTCGGAATATTCTTGTTCTTCCATTTTGGATCTACGGAGAAACATTCCTGTTACGTGCTAGTGAGGCAACTAGCTTACACATTTATAATTGATTCCTGTTCGACATCTTTTGGATCAAGGAGTAGCACACGCTTTGGGGGAACTACGGAGCCGTTGAGAGGCTCGGATCACTTTCATGAGTAGATCTGGCAGTGGATGGAGGTGAACTTAACCCTTTTTGATAACAAGCATATTATACAGAAGGAGCCTTGTTTCACAAACTATAGTGAACTCGTCTGCAGTTAAGTAGCCTTCTACAGCACATAAGTGTGTGGCTTCTGATAGCTAAGGCTAGAGCTATTCAGAACAATTGTTACCAGTACTCTTTTTCTATTCTTTAATTTATTTTTACCTTTTCATTTAGGATGCTTGTGGCAGCCATAAAAAGTGAGTTGGTATTCATACACATTTAATATTGTACCTTGCATATGGGGGTAGGGGGGAATACTCATGTGTGTTCCTTGTTTCTTTTATGAAGGAAACAGAATGCAGGCGTAGAGTGTGATCTACTACTCTCTCTTCATGTGCTGTAGATGGTTTCTGGCTGCCAGACTGTTATATTTTATTTCCCCATTTTTTCTCTTTTCCCTTGTGAGGTCCTATCTGTGGAGTGTATATACAGCTCACAGGAGGCGCCACAAGGTTAGTCAACCTGACTTTGTTTGTGACAGCACCCCACAGTTGACCTCAAAGCCGAGGTGGGGACCTGACCTTCCAGCCGCCACGCCACTAAGTTCGACAGCGCCGTACGTTGGGGAGAATGTGGTCAGCAAAAACCCGGCTCTCACAGAGATAGTGCCTTCGGTGCCTTGGTAGGAGCATTATCAAGATGCAGGCACCCAGTGTCAGGGGAAGAGAGAAGCCCAGCTATTGTGCTGTACCTGGTGTATTGAGGGAGAACGCAGGAGAAGACGGGACTCGCCCCAGCCAACTTACGGTCTCCTCTGAACTCGGTTCTGAGCACGACATGTCCTCTTCCCGAGGTGAAGGTGCAGGCTAACCAGGTACAGGCTAACCAGCAGGCTGCTGACAGGGTGGCGGCCGCTGACCGCACAACGGCCGAGCAGGATGAAGGTACGGAACCAATCACTAAAGCATTTCTATAATCCAGGTTCGTTGTGCTGAGAGAAGACATCCACACACTCAAACGAGAGTTCACCGCGGAAATGAAGGATGTCTGCAGAGACATAGATAGCATAGGCGAATGAGTCGCTGACCTAGAAGAGAAGAGCGACGGGAGGGACACAGAATTTGCGGCATTGCAACCGGAGGTTCTCCGAATTCATGACCAGCAGGTAGACCGTCAGACGCACCTCGGGGACCAAGAAAACCGCTCCCGGTGCCACAATATCCGGATTAGAGGGGTGAAGTTAGACGATGACACAAAGTATCTCTTCAGGTACACGAGGGAGCTTTTTAACCATATCTTGGGCAGACCTCTCGAAACAGAACTACGCCTGGACTGAGCGCACAGAGTGGGCCCTCCGTGGGCCCTGTCAGCTCCGCCGTCTGACATCTTGGTGTGCGTCGAGGACTACAGCACCAAAGAAGATATTCTCCAAAAAGCGCGCCAAAGGCCCCCCCTGAAGTCCTCGACCAGACGCCGGTCCTGTATCAGGATCTGTCAGCTCTCACCCTCCAAAAGTGCAGAACCTTCTAGCCCATCAATGCTCACCTACAGCAACGCAACATCCCCTATAGTTGGGCCCACCCATTCCTTCTTTAGATAACTTTATTTCGGTCGTAGACCATAAAAATGCAGATAAAATACATACAGAGCACAATAATAAAATCCATAAATATAAACAGTTAGATTAGGTGGTTAAAAAGTTATTAAACAGTTAGTAATCAAAAGAGACTCAGGTAAAAAAAAAAAAGGAACAAAGAAGAAGGGGGCAGTTGGTACAAGTTATTTCCATTGAACCTTGAAGAAAGCCTTTCCTTCTGCCCCACATACCATGTAGGAACCCGGAAACAGCAAAGACAATGAGGGGGGAGGTATTATATGTTAAGACCCTGCACGTCTGCACACATTGCCTAAGTCCCAAGTTTCTACAGAGGGAATTCAGTCAACATTTTCGTATTTTACTGTACGCCGGGCAAAAGAACATAACGTGCACAATATCTTCTCGGGTACAGTTGCAGGCTGGACAGATTCCCACAAAAATGTTGGCCCATTTACAAGTAAACGCCCTAATGGGCAGGCAGCCGTGTCTCAGTTGGGTGTATAATTTCCTTGCGAGGGGAGGTTGCACTACATCTAGGTATTCCTCCCTCTGGGAATCAATTTTTACTAACAGAAACGCAGCAGAGAGCCTACCAAAGTTGTCGAGCACTGTAATGCATGGGTGTTTTGATACCTCACATATGCCAGCAACTCGGACCTAGGTAGCCTCGGGCAGCTCAGCTCGGGGGTCTCCCATAGCTGGGGCAAACCTACATAATAGGAAAGACCCTTGATATGGGATAACCAAGGAATGTTTTTGTTCTTTATTTGTCCCCAAACCTCAAGAAATTCCGCTCTAACAGCTGAAAGCTCCGGTACAGACCAGAGCCTTCTCCAGTAGAGCAGGGGTCGTGCAGCTGCCAGTTCCTTAGTGGACTCCAGGCCCAAATCTAGTCGCAGGGGTGTGAGCGGTGTACTTTGAGGTAGGCCCACCAAATTTCTCATAAAGGACTGTTCAACCGTTAAGAGGCTCAGTGTATTCTTGTGTCCCCAGAGTTCTGCGCCATATACAGCTGCTGTCCTGGCCTGGAGTCTATAGATCTCAAGGACAGGAGCAACATGTTTAAAATCCGATGTTTTGTGGAGTTTACCAATACCCCCTATAGTCTGTGAGAGTCTCAGGGCAGATTTAGATATTTGGCGGCCCCAATCAAAGTCCTCCGTCAACGTAACACCAAGGTAAACAAAGGTTTTCACACGTTCAAGGGGGATGCTGTTCAGAACAGGGTTAGGGCGGGTATGCCTCTGGGGATTGAAGATCATAAACTTCGTTTTCTCCAGGTTTACCTCCAATCCCCGCGAGGCACAGAAAACTACAAACCCGTCCAAGACCCGCTGGATGCCCGTTGACGTTCGGGATAACAGCAGTGTGTCATCCGCGAACATCAGAGCGGGCACCCGACCAGTAGCTAACCTGGGAGCGTCATTATCCTTGACACCATTTAAGGCGTCCACCAGGCCGTTGATGTAAAGGCTGAATACTGTTGGAGCCAGGACGCACCCCTGACAAACGCCTCTAGATACAGGGAAACGAGCCGAAAGGTCCCCATTCCTTCCACAATTAACCTGGGCATAGTTCCCTGCATGGAATCTAATCAAGACGTCAAGTAGATAGGACGGGAGGCCCAATTCTTCCAACACCTTCCACAATATTTCCCTGGGCACAAGATCGACTGCGGCCCGCAGGTCCACAAAAACAAGGTAGAGGCTGCCACCTTCTACTCTTGCAGTTTTCCAGAATAGGACCTGGAGCCTAAAAATTTGGTCCAGGGTCGAAATGCCAGATCTAAATCCGGCCTGGAGAGTAGTCCGAATTTCATGTTCCTCCATCCTTGTATCCTGTCCAATATGATCCTACCTATTAGTTTTTGAGTTGTATCTATAAGGCTAATGGGCCTATAATTGGATGGGGTTAACAGGCAGCCCTTCTTATAGATGGGGACGATCTCCGCTCCCAACCAGGTGTCCGTTAGGTCAGACCCCCTAAGGACCGCATTGAACAGGATTACAAGGTAAGGTGCCCGTGTTTTAGGCTGGGAGCGAAACAAGTCACCTGGCAGTCTATCAAGGCCTGGGGCTTTGTTCGGGAGCAGTCTTTCAATGGCAGATTCCACTTCCTTAACCCCTTCAGTGCTCATGACAAGGTCAGCTCGTCATGGGTTTTACCTGCGCTGTGCGTTTGACGAGTTGACCTTGTCATGTATAATGCAAAATCATTGAATGCAGCACCCAGCGGGAATTGCCCTTAGCACCCAAGGTGTTAAGGGAAATACCCTCTCCGATTTCAGTGGGGGTCACCTCCCGAGTATCCAGGTGGTCCAGCAGTGATCCCGCGCCCACGACCCCCAGTGATCGAGACTCAAGTGAGAGGTCGAGGGCCGGGAATGACGGGAGGGCCGTGGCCCCAACTAACATCTGATCCAGGCCTAGGGTCACATGATCGTCACACTCAAGACTTGTATAGAGTGCTCCGAAATGTGCCTCCCACACTGAGGGAGCAATATTCGGGGAAATGGCCTCACCTCCCCCTTTTACACCTGATTTAACTATGGCCCAAAACAACTTGGCATCCTTTGAGAGGAGCGCAGATCTCAGCTCTTCCCACCTCGTTTCCTCCCACTCTCCCTTACCCCTAATGATTACCTTTTTATACAGCAGTCTAGATGACCTAATTTTCACACTGTCTTTAGATTTAACTGCTATGAGGAGATCCCTTTTTGTCCTCTTACAGGTATCATCAAACCAGTGGTGCGTCCTAACCCCACGCCGTTTATTTCCACTCACTGGGTAAAACACATCCCCAAGTGCCACAGCTAACTGTCTATGTATTTCAACGGCTTGCCGGTTTAAGGCCGAATCACCCATCTCGATGATCCGAGGAACAGCGATCTGGTATATTTTTGCAAGCCTACCAGGGGAGTCCAGGAAATAGGGCCATTTGACCCTTCGCCTGTTGTTCGTTAGCATAAGGGGTGTGGCCACAGTATTGGGGTTAGGGTCGGGGTTTGTTAGTCCAAAGGACCCGGGCTTGAGAGTTAGGACTGAGGCATTATGGTCGCTATCTTGCCTCGGTAGGACCCTAAATTCTTTCAAGCTGCCCCAGTATTTTGCTTCCATCATAACATAGTCGATGTTGGAAGTTTGGTTTGTCCTATTGAACGTAGCTGCCCCTGGGCGATTAGAGTCTAACCTCCCGTTGCATGCCCGCAGAGACATTGCAAGGGAGAAAGACTTTATTTGAAGGACCAACAGAGTCCATGCCCTGACCGGAGGGATCTTGGGGTCGGGGATGCACCAAAAAGAATCTTCTTCATCCTGGTTACACTCCTCGAGGCTACCCAGAGGCTCGAATTGGCATTAAAGTCACCTCCGAGGAGTCTAGTGGCTGGATAAAGATGTCCAGTGCTTTGATTGTACTCGATTCCTTCCCATTCTTAACTGGCCTCGAATAAATGTTAATTATGGCAACTTTAGGCTTGTTTGGAGGTGATAGTAGCACACATTGGACATCTGGGGAGTTTGTTTGTACTTGGGTGGCCTGGGTGCCCAAATGAGTGCCTATCCATATCGATAGACCACCCGATGGGCGGCCTCTGCCCCTAGATGTTGCCAGAATATCGAAAGTTGCATAGCCGGGACTAGCACTCCCCTCAAGTGCCCAAGTCTCCTGCATCAGGCAGATATCATGTGTGGACATAAAGGAGACCCACTCATGTGTGAGTAGTATGTTTTTTAACCCAGCTATATTCCAGGAAAGGATTTTTAGACATCCTTCAACTGGCACAGCAGTTCCTTGTAGTTTCCCGAGCTCATTTACAGGGGGGCTATCGCTAATGGTGGTCTTTAGCCAAGTATTTTCATCCCTTTTTTCCAGACTGGATACGTTCCTTGTGTCTTTGCTGGCTACCTCTATAGGGAGAGACCGGTTTCCCTGTTGGTACTCCAATTCCCCCGTGTTATTGTATTCATCTCCAGCCCTGAAGAAGTTGTGGAGCATTACTCCAACAGCGACGAAACACGTGTCGGCTGGTCTTTTCTACACACATTTACTGTTGAAACAGAATAAAAAGAATTTTCCTGAATGAACTTTGGATTTATACCTCAGCAAGACTTGTTTCCTTCCATCTGATCTTGACCTTTGTGCACTTTTTATTGATAGGGGAAAAAGCAGGCAAGGGGAGAGAGGAATGGAATAGATAGAAAGAGAGTGAGGGAGGGTAGAGGGAGGGGGTGATGAGTGATGGGATCAGGGCCATCAGCAATATTCACAAACAATGAGGAGATCTGTGGAGAAGATAGACGATCGAAAGGTCGCCCGGCTAGAGACTGGCAGGACCGGAGGTACGGACCAAGGTCGCTAAGATGGCCGATAAGACAAGAGTGTCTTTAGGAGATGGTCCCAAAATGGCGGGGTGCATATGAGTCCTAGTCCAAACGTTGCACTCAAAGGTGAAAGCGGTGGGAGCCATGTTTAAAGATTCTCTCCACTCCCCTGGCTACCCACGGGAATTGCTGGTAATCCTGGCTGCCCCTTCACTCACAGTCTCCAGGCTCCCACAGAACGTCGTGAAGTTCCTCCGGAACACACCTCGCTACCCAAGCGCCTCCCGAGGGACACCTGCGGCGTTGCCAATAGTCACTCTCTCAGCTCTCCACCGATCCCGCTGAAAGGACAGTCTGCCTCGGTTTCCCCATGGGTTACAATGGAGGCATGCCACAGATTACAGCTCTCATCCAGCAACCTCGAGAGCCCGCAGCGCCACCTTGAGGAAACTCTGCAGCTCTTGGGTCCCGTTATCCCGAGCTGGAGTTTACCACAGACGTATGTCCAATTTCGTCCCAATCGGCTGTCCAAGGTGTCAAGACCAGAGCCCTGCTCACAGCAGCCACTCCTGTCCGCAGGGTAGAGCGGGGGGTCGGCGGCATCGCGGTGCACCTCCTTCGGCACTGGGCGCGTTCTCTGAGCTACCTGAGTGCCATCCCAGTATCACAACTGCCAGGGACTTCACTGCTGAGATCTCCGCGATCGGAGCAGGGCAAAATCCAACTCCAGGTAATCTGCCCACACTCCTGTGGGGGAATCGCTGCCCTAGGTGGAAAAACAGTGCAGTGGAACGCCGCTCAAGGATGGAAAGAGGGTTCACCACGGAGCAACAGCTCTGAGCCGCCATGATGGAGCTGGCTACTCCTCCTAGGAGACTTAGGGATGGAAAGCATACAGGAGTCCTGAACCCCAGCTGAGATGGAAGGCATCTCTGAGGGAGTTCTGCCTGGGAACTCCAATATGCGGAATTCTGACCACTGCGATTGCTCTGTGGTGGCAAACAGATCAAGCAAGGGTTCTCCCCATTGCTTAAAGATGTCCTGTGCCACTTGTGAGTAACAGCCATACGGGATCCGCTATTTGTGTTGGTCTTCCCTGGCGTTTAAAGATCCTGCGAAGTGCTGAGTAATCAGGGAAATGCCATGAGCTGGATGCAGGAAGCAAAGAAGCCTTGGAGTTGAAACATCAGAATCATCCCCCTATTGTCCTGGATTCGTTGAGGCAGAGGAAAGGCTCAAATGAAGGAGAACCACTGTGCAGGAGTCAGGTGTGAATTTGGCATGTTTTACAGAGAAGTCTAACCATGTCAACAGGTCATCTGGAAGTGGCTTACAACTGCCTGAATCAAGCCCAGATGAAGTAGCCAGTCGTTGAGGTAGGGGGGACTGGTATTCCCAACCTCTGCAGCTGGGCTGCGACTATTGCCATCACACTTGTTAACACCCGAGGTGCACTGGCAAGATCCAAGGGGAGCACGGTGAATGGAAAGTGCTCTTAGCCTAATTTAAAGCACAGGTAGCGTTAATGGAATTTCAGGATTGGGCTGTGGAAATAGGTTTGTTGCAAATTCAATGCCACCTTCCAGTCTCCTGGGTACCGCGCAGACAGAACTTGGACCAATATGAGCATTTTGAACTCACCCTTCCAGAGAAAAAGTTCTAAGGATAAGACCGAGGATATGAAGGAAAGCTTCATCCTTTTTTTGGCATGAAAAAGTACTGGGAGTAACAGCTACTCTTAATCTCTATTGCTGGCATGCTTTGTATGCCCCCTTGGCCAAGACAGCCAACCTCTCCTCAGAGTATGGACATGTGCCCTGCTAAAGGAACATTGTGCTGGATATCTTGTCAGCTGTCCTCGATGAAATACATAGTACCTCCAACTTCTTATCTTGGATTTCTAGGCAGCATCAAACTACTCTGGTTGCTCTTGCCCAGGAGGTAATTATTACTGACAAGTCTGAGGGCAAGGCTGGTGTAAGAAAACATACGCTTAGTAAATGTCTCCATGCCCTTTGACTGTCAGGGGGTGTTGCGGGGAACACATTAGGGTTAAGGAGACTAGAAGATGCTTGCACCACTGATCTATCTGTAGTGGGGTGTTGGAGGAGAAAAGTTGGTTCCCACGGAGCGGGTCTATGCCACCCTGCCAATTTACTGGGGGCAAGAATGCACAGGTGCCCATCATATATTGGTAAAGGGCTTCATTGAAAGGTAGCGAAGGGTTTGGCTTGTTGGCCTGGGATGATTCAGAACATTCGTTTGTACCTGACTCTTCTGTTGCTATAGGTGGGTTAGGTGATGAAAGGTCACTGTCTAGAGAGGTGTCCAGTCCACAGGCATCCTATAAGTTCTGAAATATGTTTTATTCGTTATAAGGTTCATCATCATTGACCCTGTTGTCATCAGCATGACGTTGGGAGGTTTCTGGCTCCAAGTATGAGTACAGATGTACCATGTGTGACCTTTGGGGGCGGGAGGTTAGGAACCTACGTTTCGGAGTCTGATAAAGATATTGGTGACATCAGGGCTGCTGTAGAGACCAAGGATTAAAGTGTCTCTTATGGAAGTGGTTGTTACCCCAGTGCTGGAGCCAGCGGAGCATGGCTCTGAAACGGGGCTGGCCTCAAAGCAAGCTTGAGTGGTGCAGTCAGTATTGGGTACAGATCCGTCAGCAGTAGCCTGACTGATGGCCACTTTAGATTCTTCTCGGCCAAAGGTGCTACAGAGGGATCCTGTGGAGTATCAAGTATTGTGTCTAGGGCCATTTTAAACTCAGAGTTGATGAGTTGTCGCCAATGGCCCGGGGAAGTTGTGTCCATCAGGATCAATTGAAGAATTAGTTCCGAATGAGGGGAACAACTCTGTGGCCTACAGGTGTAGTGACCGATATTTTTGGTAGATAATCGGTCCGATTATGACCGTTGCCCACCACCATCTCAGCATATTTTAGCCTAATATAGTGATGTGTAGGCCTGAAGCTACAAAGTAGGGTTTGATTATATCTCTTTCTGTTTCTGACATTATCTTGCTTAATGGCAGGGCTTGCCTATTGGCTTTGGCATGATCTTATGCCTTCTTGCATACTAATTTTGCTCTTTTGCAGGAATAGAGGCCTATGTTTGAGCAACTCCATATTCTAAGCTGTCGCCATCTTCTGAGCCTCTCTAGGTGAGAGGTTCTACTTGTTATTCGCTCTTCCTGAACCAGAGAGGACCGGTTCTTGTCAGAGGAATGTGCTCACTCTATGCCGGAGTCATAACAAAGGCCTGATCAACCGGAGGTGTGACCTTGGTACAAAGTGGTACAGTCTCTGATGAGAAAAGAAGGCGAGGCTTGCTAGAAGCTTCGACAAGCGTTTCCACGGGTTACTAAAGGAGGTGTCTGAGCTCTGATTTCTGAGAGAAAGTCAGTCTGGTGATACATCGTGTTGCAGATGTGCAGCTGGGATTGTGGAACAGAGAATCCTGATTGAACCAGAAAGATCGGCCCCCTCTGAAAGCCAGATGTGTAGAAACATAGTGAGGTGTTCCACTAACTCTTATATTCTGTCTATGCCTAACTACCTTTTTATTTTCAGGTTATGTATACATGTATATGCCAGCCATTGCGTATGATTGTGATGCTTAGTTATTTCTTTCTTTTGTCATTCTATCATTGTGTAATAAAGAGACCACCAAAGTGTATTATTATTTGTTTGTGTTCTTTGTGAGGGAAGGTCGGGACCCTTTTTACCAAGTGCCTACAGAAGGATGGGTAAGTTTGCTTCTAATGGGTAGTTGTTGATACGGGAGGGAAAAAGGCTCCCAGCAAGGAAGTATAAATTCTAATTATTCTAGCCAATACATTGATAGGAGGAGCATGCGCTGCGTACCCTCTCAGATGGGGAGGTGTTGTAATTTGCTGTGTATCCTCTCGGATGGGGAGGTGTTGTGATTTGCTGTGTACCCTCTTGGATGGGGAGGTGTTGTGACTTATTATTTGCGAGCTCCTCGGCAATGGTCTTATATCTTTAGTTTGTTGTTGTTAGTGTTTATTCCTTTCTTAGGTAAGTATTGTGAAATGTGGTGTCTTTCTGGATCCTGAGAAAGGATGTGGTAAGTAATGGCCTGGTGACTGACAGAAGCACCAAAATACACGGAAAAGCAGGTCAATACAACAGGTACTCAGGGCATCGCACAACTCTGACTGGTGGGATGCAGGAGACCCATTCTTCCACTTTTTCTGCCTCTTGGATTTCTTCAACTTACCTGAACTTCTAGATTTCAAAGACATACAGTCACAAAAACAGCCCTGGAAGCAAGAGTGTGGCCAAGCCTTTGACCTAAGCCAGGATGGAGCCTTCTTCGACTTCAAAGATCTGGGATGACAAGTTTGGCTTTATGGTCACGGATAGCCTTGTTCATCTTAGCGCAGCATTCACACGATGCTGCGTCATGCCTGGGGCTGAGGTACCAGAGACAGGCATCTTCGTTGTCTGTCACTAAAATCTGTCAGTTGCAGTTCTTACAAGGTTTAAACCCTGTTGTATTTGGAGGGGACATGTCCTTTGCACACTGGAAAATTTAAGAAATGGCCAGTCTGACAGGATTCAATGGAGCTCCAGATCCGCTTCGGAAGGCGCAGAAAGAAAGGAACCAATGTCAGTGTAGGAGAGTAGGGTCTGCATCCTATGGTCACCCCCACTTTTTGCTTTCCTTTACTGGTTTTCGACTTAGATATGGCTGTGGGCCTGCTAATCAGACCCACAGCACAGATGCACTCTCTCTAAATTTACACCATGTACTCTAGGTACATCCACAATTGGGAATTGGTTCACCTTGTCAGCCCCTGTAGAAGTGTACCATAGGTACCCAGGGCATAGGTGCATCCAAGGTCTACCAGGGGCTGCAGCATGTATTGTGCCACCCCTGGCTGGCCACCCAAATTGACACAACTGGCTGATCACTCAGCTGGGGCAAGGTCGTGTAATCACCCCTTGCTTAGGTATAGTATTCCTATACCTACTTATATATAGACACATAGTAACCTATAAGTCACTCCTATGGCAGGCCTTAACAATCTTGGAGGCAGAGTGCTTGGTTATGTGTGAGATGGTGCTCTAGCATGAGCTAAGCCTGTCTGCAGCTTTCGGAACCATGTCCTTATAGCTGTTCTAAGATATCGCCATACCATATACTTTTAAGTGCATTATAATCCTCGCGGTTAATGCTAACTTTGGTTTGGCTTTATCCAAACATGTTGTGTAAGGTGTCATACGCTTTGGAATACTACCCCCTCGCCAATTCTGGCGACGGGGGTAGCATTCCACCCTTCTAGAGGGAGAAGACATGTTGTTGCTGACTATCCCGGTTAAAGTTAACCAGAGCCCCAGCGTCACAAAATGGACGCTGCTGCCAACGACACAAGTCTGACCTCCTGATGCTGGGAGTCCTTCCAGTCACGGAGGTTTGGAAAATAGGTTTCCTGCCTGGGGTGCGGGGGGGGGTGCGAGCACCACCCCACACAGGACTTTGTGTATTGGGACAGGGAGGGCTGAATAGAATGAGACACTGCCTGGGGCACACTAGGTGCTCCATGCATACCCCAGTTCAAACCGGTTGCTGGGGCACTCCAGCCCCAGCTCTGGCGCAAAACAGGACAGAGGAGAGGGGGTGTAACCACCTCCCTTCCTGGTCCCACCCACAGGAGGGACCTAGTCAGTAATCCAGCCCCTTTTAGCTGTATAAAGGTAGGAGCTGAGTCCTGAGACTTTAGATTTGATCCTGACTGAAACCTGAAACAAATCTCTGGACCTTTGACATTCTGCTGAAGACTGAAGAATCTCACTTGTGGCCAAGGAGTGACCAACCTGGGCAACCAGGCACCATCCAGCAAATCAACGGCTTGCTTTGTCGACCTTCCCGCCGGAACCCAAGCACAGAACCTGACAAGACCCAGACTTACAGACCTCTCTGACCCTCTCTTCACGACTGCAGCACAGCTGAGATCCGTGGAGGCGACGAGACACATGGGGACCGGACACCTTGAAAAGCTTGCAACTTACTAACTATGCAGCCCCTGAGGCACCCTCGAAGCTGTGCACTGGGGATTGAGAAGCCCCGATCCCGAGCTCCATCTGCGACGAAGATCAGCCCCCCACACTCCATGAGTTCTGCGTGGGGCCCTTCTGCTTTTGTTATGCTTGATGCGTTGTCCGGTTGCTGGCCCGTTGGCTAGTAGCCTCTGTGACGACAACCCTTTTGAACCACATCGCTGGTCTGGTTGCTCCAGACTGGCCCTTGCTTCCCTGCAAAGGTGAAGCACCCCAGACCTTGCTGGTCTGCACCAGAAGCCTTTGTTGTATCCTGTGTGGGTTGTCTTTGCCAAGGCTTGTCGACTCCAATCTGGAAGTCGACCCCTCCATCTGCGAGATCCTTCGTGGGACAGCCCGTCTCCAGCACCTAGTCGTCGTCGACCCCTCCTGGTCCACGTGGCTGCCAAGACAAGCTTCAAGACAGCACCTGATTGCTCCTCGACGTTGTCTGGTTCCTTCCTGTGTTCACCCGGTCACTGGCTAGTGACCCAGACTCTGTCCCCTCTGTTTTTAGGTCCTCTTCATCCTCGATCCACCCTTGGATCCACCCTGACATCTTCCTCCTGGTCGCCTGCAGAATCTTTCTTCAGGTCTCCATAGGCTTCAACGACGAAACCCGACACATCTTCACACCTATGCACCCGCCGTCCGTGGGTGAGGTAACGCGAGTTCTTCGGTGCTCCCAATGGTATTGACTATCCAGGTGTCTAAGTCTCTAGTTGTTTCCTCCTAGCCAAACCGGAAGTGTCCTAAATCCTTCTAAATCTAACTTCTAAGTTCCCATTAACTTTGCATTGAATCCCGTGTGTGTGTAAAGACACTGCACGCGGCGCCTGTGGGCCTCCTACTTCTAATCTATTGTTAAGACAGTGTAGCCCCAGCGATTCCCTGGGCTCTAGGCCTTTCCTTTTCTCGTGACGTGGTACTTATACCACTTTCTTAGTATATGGTTTGCCTTGCTCCTAGGGCCTAACTGTAAATTGTGCAACTTAACGTATCATAACTGAGTGTCTTGTTATGGGCTTTGGCCTCTGACCTCATAAAGAGTTCAGAGGAGTGTGTTAGAAATGAATACATATATATTTTATATATATCCTGTGTGGTGTCCTTTCATTTGATATTCAAGGGGTTACATATGGTAAAACAGCTGGCTTTACACGCCCTCTAGAGTCTTTTAGCCTAAGACTGTTCTGTCCACGCTACCACTAGGATAGCTGGTCTATAAGGTTGACTTACAACCATCACCATAAGGGTTGTTTGGACTGGTGCAAGGTGATCACTAGAATGGTGAACACCATATACCAGGCCAACTTCTCACCGTCAGTGCATGGTGGTGGTGCAGATATAGTGGCCCCAATGTCACATCTGGGCAGGATGGATCCGACGCGGGGCTGCACACCACCATGTATCAACACACAAGGAAATTGCTATCAAACATCCCCTGAGCCAGTTTGTCAACCGGGGAAATTCACAAGGTGAGGACTCTGTGGTTAGAAGTCTATATCATGAATAAGTAGGTCACATACTTGGTCTTTGTTTTTGTGGTCCTCATCTCACCTATCAAGCCTCTGCTGGTCTTACGAAGCCGCTCTTACGATCTGTGGTCCTTCCGGCTTACTGCACTCGCTTGGGTCATCCGACCGATCCCTTTTTTGTGAGGGAACTTGGTGTAATCATTACACCAATTATATTAATCTTAAATCATGGCCCCAACTCACAAAAGGATGCCAGATGTTTAATGGCTTGTCTTCCGGGCTCTCATATTCCAGACGAGCCATGGCAATTGAGGCCTTGAACCAGTCCTCCATTTTTGGTGGTAGGGGATCTTTCCAATTCTTACAAATTTCCCTCCGGGCCAACAATACCAAGAAAATTAATAAACCTCTGTTCATCTGAGAGATCGTCTGACAGAATCGGCCATCATTCCCAAAAAAGACCAGTGACATGTTGATATCAATATTGGTGTTAAAAATATCTTGAATAGAATCACCCACCTCTTTCCAAAAATTTGCCAATTCTGGACACTCTAAAACAACATGTAGGTCGTTAGGTAGGGGTAGCAGACAGACTTGTTCTGACTTGGAGGGGTGTACAAAGCATGCTCTCATCTACAGTAGCCTACTCACAGTTGTGTGGTTTAGCATGTAGAGGAAAGGTAGCAGTGTACTGTGTTTAGTGAATCCATAAAATCCCAAGTGTATGTTGTGCATGTAAGTGGCATGTATAGTGCATATTTGGCGTGTATGAGTAAGACAGACTAATGGAGGCTGGTGGGTTCCACTTGGAGTTTGGAATCCCCTGTCTGTTCCTGTCCACAAGATGGAGGGGAGGTGGATTTGTCCCCGTCATGGGATCAGCATACTGTGTCTGGAGAATTCATAGTGCGATTGGACTTTTTTATCCGAGTCACTTGAGTGCAGGTCTACTGGCTCACTTGTGTTATGTTCTACTTTTATGTGTTTCCAGTACCATCAGGAAAAGCCATCGGTGGCGGGGAGCTTCAAAGGCCTTGCCGCCTTTGTAATGCAACCCTAGTCTCTCCTGTTGGAGGGAGCAGACCCCCTTCCTATCCTCACCCAGTTTTTGGTAGGATGACAGACGGCAAAACTTAGAAAGAATAGGAGGTGTGCCCCCCCACCAACTCCACCCCTCAGGTGCTGAAAGCGAGGTGAAGTACACTTTTCAGTGTTCACTATCTTGAAGATGGTGGGACTTATTCAATCAGGGCTAGGTCTATGTCCCCCCATTCCACAAGAGGTAGGCATTACAGAGGGTGTAGACACCCTAGGTAAGGGGCCCAGGCCCTGAATTTCAGTTCCCAACGACCTAAGAGCCGGACATACCGAGTCACACCAGCAGAGAAGACAGCAGAACCCAACTGACTTGGCCCCAGCCCTACCGGCCTATCTGCAGCCCTCAATGATCCTGCGCCAAAAGACGACATGTCCTGAAGCTGAGCGACCTCCAATGCCTTGGAAGAACTGCCCGCCTTCGACAAAGGTCAAGACTCCAGAGAACAGCGGATCTGTTCACCAATCAACCATCTTCAAAGACTCTGTGACTTGAAGACCACCAAAGCCTGGCCCCCGGTTCCACCTCTGCACCTGATGCCTCTGGCCAGAGTACAAGTGGCCTACCCGTTCCAGCAAGGTTCTTCAGTATTCCAGAGCCCTAGTCCACCGTGAGCTGACCTCTCTTGGACTCCTTGATTGCACCTGCAGCCTTTACACATTGACCCCCCAGTTGGGGAACTGTGACCTGCTCCGGTAAGCCGTTTCCGATGCCAAAAGATACCCCTGCGACCCACCCACCCGCCCTAGACCTTGGTGAAGATTAAAGGTGTCTATGTCCCGAGCATCACAACATACCTTTGCAGCTGTTGGTTTCCTGCAACTGACCTCCTGGCCTGAGCCTGCAACCTGTTTTGAATTTTAATTGCTCTGCATTAGCCCCCCCCATGCTGTGTTGGCACTGTGCACCCAGCCACCCCTGTGCCACTGGAGGTGTAGTGTTGGTGCTACCTTGAACCCCGCCCAGTGCTTGCTTCAACCCCTAAAGACTGGCCCTACAAGATGCTGCTACTTAGCTGTAAGCAGCCTCTGACAGATTACCCCCAATCCCCATTGATTTCTATTTGGCGTCCAGCCTCAAATTTGCACCATGCGCCTAGCCGCTGGTGGTGCACTGTTGGTGTTGATCTGCATTGTCCAATACTGACTTTAACCTCAGAAGACTGGTCTTGTAGGTCGGTTATCTCTATGTATGCTGAATGTTTTCTTCCTCCCGTAGGTTAACATTGCAAAGTCTGAAAGTTGCAGTGCCCGTTTCTGAAAGTGAAAAGTATTTCTTTTGAAAAACATATTTGGCAATGATGAAGTTCTGAAAAATAAATGTAACTAATAATTATTTTTATAAATTCGTCTTGGATTTATTAATTGAGTGTGTGTCTCATTTATTGCCACTATGATCAAGAAATGCTTAACACTACTCTCGAATAAGCGTAACTGATTGCCCACACTACTGCAAAAGAGAGCATTAGTAGTATCTACTTTAGCCTTTGCAAAACCTCTGGGGATCCACTGGAGAATCTTCTGCACACTACAACTCTTTTTGGTATAGTATATTGAGAGCCATATTCCAACAGTTGGGTATGCTGGCCCTTCACTTCAGGCTTTCTGTGTTCCTTCTGGGAAAAGAATAGTGGACTGCGAAGGCACCAACCAGAAGAACTGACTTTGTTGATAAGTACTTTTGTTTTTTATTTATTTAAAGTACATGATTTCCCGGTTTGCAAGGAGGTGTACCAAATCGTGGGGTCACGACTCTGTGCTTCAAGAAAAGCCACACCAGCTTACAGACCTGTGTCAAAAGTGGCACAACCTACGATGCTTTACTTAATCGTCCTACCTTGGTCTGTCAACTTATATACCAGAACATCTGCATGCTCCCAGACGCCCATCAAGGTACCTCCATGGCCCCTGAATGAATGCCCATTCCTCCACTGGGTTTCTAAGATGATATTCTTCCACACATCTTAATTATTCTCAGGGACTCTTAAAACATTCAGCACTATGACTACTCCTAGAACTCAGTGCCAACTCCATACTCGCCTATACCACAGATCTCAGCAGTAAGCTCCGCATTTCAGCTGGAGACCGAGTTTACTCTTTGTGTGAGCAGCGGAGAGTGCTGCGCGTTGTGCTCAGGAGGTTGGCAGTGAGATCGCACATTTAGAACTGCTGGTGTATCACACCTTCCCTGCTGGAGAGGCCGGGAGCCAAGTTATGTTCCCCTTGGTGTCTCGTATTGTCTAGCACTATATTGCCATTCGTGTGCCTCGCAGTGGGGTTGGAGTTCAGCTACCTTCATGCGCTGGTCTTTGGGACTGCACCATACACCAGAGTGTGGTGATCATTCGATTGGGGTCATCAGTGGTGTGCACGTGGTTAATATGCTTTATTGTAATGTATGTTTGCTTGTGTGTGAACATGATTGTTCTTGAGTGTCTTCGGAGCTCAGTACCAGTCGTCCATCCGGGAGGATTTTCAATCTGCATCGCTTAAGTGTATTTCTAAAGTGCTTGACTACAGTGTCTTGTTGGGGTCCCCAGTGTACCTTCAAATCAGGATAGCTTTGCCTCTCGGCTGTTTTGAAAAAGCTTTATTTATCGAGAGATCAGTGACTCAAATGCACCACACATTACTCATGCACAGTCTGGAACAGTCTTTGACTTTTTTAAGTTTAATATAGGCAACGCCTGTCATAATGAAGTGTTGTTTCAACCTGCTAGCTGCCAGCATTTGAACAGGCTTTGATGCACGTCAGTTGTTGACCTACACTAGAGATATAGTACCACAGGTGCTTCTCTAGCCACTACTCATGACTGTAGGAGGCTTAGTCTTAAATATTGAATTGAATGCACATTGGGAGATCAACGAAACTCTCAAATAAATTAATTTTGAATGCTTACTGTATTTAAAAGATCAATTTCCGTAAGATTTCCGGGTAGAAATATGCATTTATGACATTTAAATTGAATTACAGACAACGACCAATAACTACATCCCTATCTTCCGTAGAGAATTACACACTTTGATGAAAAACACAGTACCTAGAATGTGAAATGGTTTGTCAAGCGCTTTAGCAGGGATTAATGATTTAGGCCCCATGGTTGCTGATCATGATCCATTTACTAATTCCATCCCGTAAAAAAAGAAAAGTGACGGGGTTAACCGCTCATTCTTCTTTCCACTCATCGATGGTGCTTCTCATACCATCTTTCGTTCACCCTTTGATAGCAGCCATCTAGGAAGACTACCTCCGCCGCCACCCCGTCCACCCGGACAGAAAGTTTCCTTCTGCAGCCCAGGTACTTCTGGCATACCTTAAATAATTCATCTGCCAGCTGGTGCAATCGAACACCATGGAGTGCAAGCTCACACCATGAAACTAGGGTGCTGCCTCGCATCGGATAGTACTGTCTCACGGCCAAGTGGCTCCCCACTCCTGAGAATATAGTCTGATGGCAGTAAACAGTGTCACCCCGGGAGTGCTGTCATACCTGGTGGTACACTATCTCGCTTGCAGTGCTGTCTCACCCCAGGGTTTTAAGTGTCACTTCTGACTTCTTTCTAACATATGGGAGTATAATCTCAGCCTGGAGTGCTGTCTCACACTTGGGTGCCATTTGGTAGCGCAGTCTCAAAGCATGCATGATTTCTCTCAAGCTAATAAATGCAGTCTCACAGAAGGAGTGTTTCTCACACCTGGGAGTGGCGTCGCCCATTTGGGAGCGTGGGCTCGGATCTTGGGTGCATTCTCACCCCTGGGGCTGAAGTCTCACACTGGAGTGTTGTCTCAGTTCTCACACTTGGCATGTGTCTGCGGCTATTGATTTAATGTGTTCACTAGCTCAGGAATCATCGGGTGCTGACAAATATGAACTTTATTTCAACCCCCATAAAACTTACTGCGGTGCGCACTGTTTAACGGGGGCAAACACTGAACTCAGGACCAGACTGGCAACCGGGTGTTTCATTCTAAATAAACAATGAAAAAACAAATGGTTTTAAAGTACGCTTTATGCATGCTTTAAAACCATTTGCTTTTGCACTGCATGTATTAGCGCAGCAAGAAAGAAGTGCCCAGCAAGTCTCCCACCTTGCCAGAGGTGAATGCGGGCCTTGTTTCATGCTTTGCAATGCGCAGACACAAAGGTACAGCCTTGAATTCATTCCCTCCTGTGTTTTTTTTCAATCGCTCATTCATTCAGACTTTGCGGGCTTGTTGTTTCAGTGCGTGTCGCTCTCGCTACAATCAAAAGCAGTATTATTTTGCGGTCCTTCGCGCAGGGCTCACGGTGGTGTCAATGCCTGCCAAGCGGTCAAGCCTAAACAAAAACAGCACTGGGGAATTTCAAGGGAAGGTTTGGGAGCCGTTTCCGGGGTCTCACCCGACTCACCCACATCTGAAATGTTAAATATGCAGCCAGCCGCGTGTGGAAGAATCAAGGGGGGTGGGAGGGGCGGGCTCAAGAGGGGGCAGTACACCCACACACTTCGAAACACAGACTGCACAAAACGGACAGATATGAGGGTGCCGAGGACTCGGGCACGCAAGGGCGCATGTGAGAAAGCAAGTAAAGAAAGCAAAGTGAGAGAAAGTGAGTGAGGGGATAGCGGTGCGAGCTGGGCACAAGTCCTATAACAAGCGTGGCCTGAACAGCTTTAAAGGGCGGACAGAAGATGTGCACGCGAGGACTACCTTTACTGGCAGTGAGAAAATAAGTCCCCAGCGTATCATGCCAGCAGTAAAGCATCCAATCCCCGCGTTAACATCTTTTTCTTGTTTGTTTCCCCGCATGCACGCTGGAATTGTATCAATTCCAAAAGGTCCTCTGCATGGCAGAGCAGTGCATGCGCTGCTTTTCACCAGGCCTAGACCTAAAAAGGAAGACAAACCTAAACAGTCAAAACCTCAATTCAAAGAGAAGGTGAAGATAGCTGGACTCAAAGTCAAGCATGATATGTGCTATTAAGGACACTGTTTCTGGGTAGGGAGTGGGCTCTGACTATTCTGGACAGTGCAGCAGAAGTCACATTAATTTGCCAGAGCCTGATGGATTGTCTGGTGCCAGTAGCATTGAGTGATTATATCCAGGTTGAAACACTGGATACTAGAATGAGTGTCCTGTATCGATTGTAAGAGATGCCACTCCAGATGGAGGGGAATATTGGGTGAGCAACAATTGTTCTTTTTGGGAGAAGTTGTCATTTGGCAATGACATTCTTTTGGCTCAAAAGGATTGGCCACCAGAGTTTGTAATGGATTTGCCAGAGGAAGAAACAGTAATTTTACCTGCCTTCTCTGACCTCTTTCCAGATTCACTAAAATATTCATAAGGCAAGGAGTGGTGTTTAGCGCAACCATGTGGGGTGGGATGACTGATCCCTTATCACATAATACCTGTAAGGTCAGCCTCACAACCTTAAAGACAATACTCCATTAAAAATGAGGCTAAAAAACAAGTTAGAGAGATCCTCACACAACTTGAATACCAAAGTATACAGAAAGTTGCATCTCCCCTATAAATAATCCCTTGCTTTCAGTAATGAAACCAGACGATTCATATGGTTTAGTATTAGATTACAGACACCTAAACACAGATACACATACATTAGTTGTTCAAAAGATGCACCGCCTAGCACTAAAGAACAATTTAGTGCATATTTAAAAAAAAAACACACAATCGACTAAGTAGGTATTTGACTGCATTTAGCGGACTCAGGTCATTGAAAACAGTTCTGTTGAATGCCCCAGGGGTATAAGATCAGCTCAGGGTTGTATTTAGCTTGAGTTTCTGAACTTTTACTAAATTTTGACAACCAGGCATTGTCCTACGTCGATGAGATATATTTGATGACTGATGACCTTTCTATGCACTTGACAGGAGTAGATCGCATAGTTCTGGGATTTGCTCACATCGGCTACAAATTCAATTTAAAAAATCCAAAAATTGCCCATCTCAACATTCCAGATTATGCAGAACAGATTAAACCATTCTATGACTTGATTCGTCCAGATTTTTCAAGTACACATTGGACAACTGAACATATAGATTTTACAATCAGTACAAGCCGACAATGCTAGCTTCAAAACAGACTTTAGGAAGAAATTGAAAACCTGGTTGTTCAGTAACTAAATTAAATTCTAAGCAGGTTCTGACATCCTTTGCCTCCCAGTTCCTTCTCTAGGTGATATTTGGTCAAGCGTAGGGACACACCAGTTAGGTGTAACCAAGCGCTATACAAATGATCGTATCATTATTATTAAAATACTTATACACGTGTGTAAACACAACAAAACTGGTGATCTGTGTAATCGCAGGGGCATCAGGGTACATATATGTACATTCACTTTTGGTGACTATACCAATTGCATATAATTGCATCTACTAAACCAATGTCGAAATGTGTTTTGCACCCACAGAAAACAGAGGTATAGACTGCTGTGTTGAAAGAAAGATCATTGACTCACGGGAAACAAATAATTGTCATGTCTCCACTTCCGGTCTCAGAGGAGTGACAAAGGCTAGTGTTTTTTAATGTGAAGGCTTTACATTAGCGATAGATACAGTGGACCAACTCACTCACTGCAACTGATGTTGATTACATTTTTTACACAAGCCTTTTTGCAATATGAATATCCTGTGCCTAATAAAACCATGCCTCTTGATCTGTATGATCACATCGTCTATACTGATGATTCTGTGAGCATGACGTAGGGAAAAAGCACCAATACTCGAGAATTCACCCTGAAAAAACCTACACTGAGTTACTGCATGGTGCAGCTGGCTGAGCTAAGAGCTCTTATTCTGGCACTTGAGAATTTGGATCATGGATTCCCCACACTCAGTGTATGATTCTTATTATTGTATCCAGTCTTACAATGAGTACTTACACTACTGGAGCCAGAATGGATTCAGAGATTCCAAAGGCTACACAATAAAACACAAGACGCTTTGGGGAAAAGCGTCTAAGCTAAAAGCATGCTTGCCATAGACTCATGTGAATCATACTTTGAGTCATCAGCGTGTAGGAATACACGTGGCAGGGAATTCCACGGCTGATGATGCTGCAAAAGCAACAGTGAGAACTGCTGCAATCGCAGCAATAACTCGATCAAGTACAAGAATAGATGGCAACATCATACTGGCTATTAACGCTGCATGCGACTGCAACCTCCTGCCGAAAGGCTTTCCATCAAAATACTCCTACCAGTTAAGTGAGCAAAACATACCATTTGCTCATATTCCCAGAGTGGGGGATAGAGTAATACCAAATTTAGATTGCAGACTAGGGCTAATCCTAGAAGCACATTAGGGCCTGGCATCTGCTCACGCAGGGGCGGCAGCTACAATTGAATTATTACACCGATGTTATTGGTGGCCAGGTCTACACAAACAGACTAGGGAAGTTGTACTTAAATGCAATATCTGTCGGCAGATGAAGGGTTCCACCATAGAACACCCACCAGACTCCTCTATTGATCTCAGACAAGCCTATTGCTTGTATTTATCTGGACCACTGCAGCCCCTTACATCTTGGTAGCAGTGGATTCCTGCACTTGATTCCTATGGGTCTGGCCACAGCGATTGGCTGATGCCCAAAATGTTATAAAAGATCTGCAAGGCTTCATCAGGACATATGCAGTTGACACATTCCATTTAGACCAGGGTCAGGCGTTGGCCTCGAAGGCTTACAAACACACCAGGGTAAAAATGGGTGGGACCGTGCAGTATTCTTCCCTATATCATTCCGAGGGAAATGCGGTAATGGAGTGGAAAGACAGAGACTTAAATCTGTCTTTAACAGTTAGGGTGTTTGGTTCAAGTTGCATTTGAGTCCAAAACCCCTATATGGGGTCCAGAGAGCCCCAAACAATTTGCCTAAAAAATCCCTGGGTGGTCAGACTCCAGATAACATCCTGTTTGGGGTTAAGATGTGGGTACCAAACCTCAACAGTGCCAGCACAGTGGCCAGCTGAAACACCTTTTGACATCACTGAATGTTTGGATGTTTTACAAGAACTACACAACTTCCAGGGACCCACAAAGAAACTTCCAAGTAAAATCAACCGCCACTGGAGAAGTAAAGGAAGCATTAGCAACTCCTGGTTGGATTCCAAAGATTTGGTATCTGGTCTAGGAGAAGATCTTGGACAAGAAAGAATTTGGGCGATCTTACAGAGCATAGAACTGTACTTTTACCACCCCTTGCTGGTTGCAAAAAGGATATCATTGTGTCAATAGATCCAATCAAAATGCATCATGTGGAAGGTTCGACACAGTAGGCCACACAGGCTCCTGAGTAGTTACCCATCTCCTCTCACTACCCATACAGGAGGTCGCCCTGGAAGCTTCTATCACTGATGAAGAGTCTTCCCCCAGCTGGAGATAACTACTAATGAAGTATCTTTTCCAACTGCTACATCTACAACTACCATACAAACTAGTACAGAAACATAGATTTCAAATATGAAACCCGACACGGATGGTGTCTACATCAATGTACCACAACAAGCGTCAACTCCAAGTTCTGCACAGCCTCCAGAGCTACAAAAAATAGATTGAACATCTCCGGCTTCTTTGTCGACTTCTTCATATTGATCCAAGCCACCTCTACCTCTACAAGGTAGATTGCGTGCATTCTACTTTGGGCTGAAGAATACTTATTTTGTTTCTCAATGACTATAACCTTTGGATTACAATTTCGTTACTTTTCTTTGTCCTTTGGAATGTTTCTGTGACAGTCTTTTTCCTGCTTCTGAATGGACACTATCTCCTGGAACGCTCTGCCGTACAACTAGTGAACTTGGTTTAACACCATCTTCATCACACAAAGTACGAAGAGACCTCTACTTGGTGAATATTTGTGCTGTTCCGGTTCCTGATGGAGATGTTTGCAGACTGAACATCTACAAATATAATATGTATTCTGCATTTCATTGAATGCCATCATTCCAGTACTTACTCTGATGATTGGGACATTGATACACTGCATGAAATGCTAGATCTAGATCATTCTACTGTTTTTAAGTCTGATTAAATGTACGATGGTACAACTAATTATGAAGAAATGTTGTTTTCAGCATTATAGTCACCATTTCTTGCATAAAGCTAGTACTCCACGTGCAGTATTTAATTACACACAATGGGAATAGTGCCCTACACTACCACAGGGTAGCTCAAAAACGTTTACACAGAAGTTTGCAAATTTTTCAGGTCACAATGCAGCTGACTCAGTGTCCTATTTTTATAAACACACAAATCACCAGCAAAGAAAACAATGCTCACTAATACCAAGCTGATTTATTCTGCATCTTTTCTTTCCCAGCTGTCCACACAAGTTTTTGACTTTTGGAAGGAAACTGTAGATTTAAAATCAATATGGGGAACTAAAGATTGGCAGGTTCAGGGGAACAAGGCTTTGTTTAGAGTATAGCACAAAAACAGAGTTTCCTGAATAAAACAGTGCAGCAAACATCATGTCTTACCGTGGCTACGATAAAAGATTTAAATACACCAAGCATTCCCACATTTGCACATTTTGCAAACTGGCAGCAATTTACAAATTACATGGAGGACACAGACAGACGCTGTGATTCCCAATGGATCACAAATTCATCGGGGACCAATGAGGAGGGATGGTTAGGGTGGCCATCATACACAAACAGATGTCAGACACATTTTCTAGGTAACAAAGGGTTTAAGATCAGGAGGCCCGACCTACGTTACGTGCAGACACAACACTGAGGGGGGGTAACAACTTACAGTTTTGGGAAGTTAAAACCCTCAATATTGTCTCAGGTCTCAACACTTGTCCCTTCTCTCTGATGACATGGGACTATAGAACTTTCTACTAGGTCCTCGAAAATCACGTCAAAAGCACTTCTTAAATGTACAAATAATTGTGGAAGCTTTCCCAGCTAGAGACTGTTCATAATTGACAGGGCTAATTTAGAAAGGGTTCTGGAAGTAGTTTATAATGGTATGACCACCTTGTCCATTAGGATTTACTCTTTAGGTAACGGTGTGTCGTCTGCAGTAGACATTATAAAGAGTGACATGTCCTTTTTACAACATGGGCAGTCACAGCTTAAAGCGATGATGTTACTGAACTGGACTCTTCAGACACCTTGCCCTGGTCGAGTACCACGACAAACACCTTAATTCAACTAGCTTGTTTTTGCCATACAATCTACCAAACAGCAGACCATCACGGAAAGAAAAGACGAGACATACACTATGTTACTCATTGAAAAGTTGGAGTATTTACTATTGCTGAAACACCATCTGTGGGTTGCAGAATTCATTGGTTAATTTCTCAGCCAATTTGGAAATTCCACTTCCAACACGATTTACAACGCCATTAAGCAGGCAGGTATGAAGCGCTAGGAGAAGGAAGTGTGCAGGAGGCATAGATCTTATAATAATAATACCGATATTTATAAATAGCAAACCGCTACCTCAAACAAAGGTGTCCGGGCGCTGTAGCAATAGGTGGCAGGCGAAGAAGGCCCAACCATAGAAAGCCCTGAGCACACTAACCTAAGCAAAAGAGCCACGTTTTCATCGCTTTCCTAAATAGTGGCTCTGAATCAATATGCCGGATATTGTTTGGCAAAGAGTTCCAAAGCTTGGAGGCCCTGACCGTGAAAGATCTGCCAACTAGCCGGGCTCTCCTAAACTGTGGAGTGAAGAGCAGATTTTGCAACTTAGATCTCAGCAAACGATTCTGCTTATAGCTACATAGCCATTGTTTCAGGTACCTAGGACAATTTCCATGGATTGACTGGAATGATAGTGCCAAAGCCTTGAACTAGATTCTTCTTGCCACTGGCAGCCAGTGGAGCTCTTTGATGTGTGGAGAGATACGATGATGAAAAGGTACACGTCTAATCAGTTTCACAGCCGCATTCTGAACCATCTGCAGTCTTCTGACTAAGTACACTGGCAGGCCCACGAAGAGGCCGTTAGCATAGTCACAGTGGCATGGACTATGACTCTGCAGGTTTCTCAGTTTGCTAAAACAGGACGCTGTCACCTGCCGAATTTGGGCAGAAAAAGAAAGGTCAACCTCCCACTTAACTCCCAGATTTTTTGCCATGACTGCAGGGGTGGGAGGGGATCCCATTTCCACCGGCCACCACAAGTCCGCTGCTGGCGGCGGGTTTTTGCCAAAGAACAACATTTCCGTTTTCTCTTCATTGAGTTTAAGCTTATTGTTTATCCATAGGGAAATGGCTTTCAAACAGCCCTTAAAACTCTTGAAGGAGTCCTCCAACTGCTTGTTAAAAGAGGACACCAGTTGGGTCTCGTCGGCGTACGATATCCCCTTCATGCCCCAAATGGCAACAATAATTGAGAACAACAGGGCCATATATATATATATATATATATATATTGCAAAGAAGCGGGCTCAGTGCCGTCCCCTGAGGAACTCCATGTTTTGGTTTTGACCTATGGGGTTGCAGCGCCACCGGCTGAGTACGATTGGTAAGAAATGATTTCAGCCAAGCCAGTATCGCGCTCCCAATGCTGATGTCCTGAAGTCTCTGAACCAATCTTAAATGGTCTTACCTTGTTGTGTGTCAATTTAGATACAGTCTAAAGGTTTCCCGATTTATGACCTTGTATAGGCACAATTCGCATTGCCCATATTTAGGCATAGAAATCCTACCCATATTTAGGCATTATCCATGCTAACCAAATACAGGCATGGCCACCTACATCCGTCCATCTACGTCATAACGCGTTCTTGGAATCAGACTCTTAAGCCTTTAGGGCTTCCCCCTGCTTGGATTATTGACATATTTTTATGAATATATGTCATAGCTACAAACCATGCTATTGCAGTATTATTTTATCTTACTGCTAACACTGTACGTATTATACTTTGCATTCTGACTTACGATTGTAGCAGTTCATATCTCTTGCACGAGAAATAAGACTGTTCAATAAACCCTTTTTATTGAAACACCTGTCTATCTATTTCTGTGTAAACTCTGTAGAAACAAAGCATGTACGATTGACTGAGTGAAACTTATCTATTGTTTCCACGATTCTGAGATTGTTCCGATTCTAAGGGAAACAAAGTTGTCATGTTTATGCGGTTGTCAGAAACGAATCCCTTCTTGTTTATTTGAGAAGTTTTTAGTGACCCCTGAGTTAGCTAGCACACACAAGTAATTAAGTTTAATGTACTTGATAGAGACATACTGACCTCAGCCCTATGTCAAAACTATAATGTATATTATTCCAATGCGCAGAGCCTATCAGGGATATAGGGACTATACTACATGGCGCCCGACGGTTTGGTAAGGCACTAATTTAAAGATACTGATGTAACTCAGTCGTGCTTTTCTCAGAGACCCCTACTCATAATACTCCATAAGACATCTAGAGTGGATAGGGATAGTATCCGCCATAGCTGAGTAGGACGAAAATCCTATGTATTAGCTCTTTGGTTTGTTCAACGTTGAAGGATACAGTGTTCCAAAATATTGTGCACCTTATCTTTGTTCCCTTGAAATTTGCTTTGCAACTTTATTAAACAATGACCGAAAACGGCATTGACAACAAGGACAATGTTGCAGTACTTTTTGATAGTACAGGTTTTAATGAAACCGATGAGAATACTATAATCATTCCTCCAAATTTAGGGAGAGCCATCACTCTAAAACTTATAAAACATGGCCTAACACCAAAAGGTGGTAGAGCAGTTTTTGTGATAGAGGCACATGAATCTCACCAGACTGAGGTATTCTACTCATGGATATTATTCCCTGAATCAAATACAATAACTAGAACATTTCACTTTTACAAAGAAGATGATTCACCTGAGGAATATATTCCTATGGAGGATATTGAAATTAATATATTATTATTATTATTATTATTAAGCTTGTAAAGCGCCTGGTTACCCTGTACTAGTGTGTCCCCGCGCTATGGACTGCCACGTTAAGCCACTCCGCTGCTAATTCTGCTCACTTGAACAGAACAGAACAGAGCCTGGCCCTAATCTTTAGGAAACAGGAATGTTTTCAGCTCTTTGCAGAACTTGAGCTCTGACTCCTCCGACCGAAGCTTCAGAGGAAGTCTGTTCCATTTTTGAGCAGCCAAGACACGAAAGGAATGTCCTCCCATTCTTACTCTACTGAACTTAGGCGCTAGCACCATCCCTGTCCCGCTAGATCCAAGTTGACGGGGCGGGTGGTACTGCGTGAGCAGGTTGTAAAGGTAAGTGGGTCCTTTCCTTTGTAGGATACGGTGACCAACACAAAGTGCTTTAAATGCCACACGCTCCCTAATTGGAAGCCAGTGCAGTGTTCTCAGTGTTCTCTTGGAAGCGGCTCTTTTGGGCAGTATCAGAACCAGATGGGCCGCCGCATTTTGTACGCGCTGCAGCCTCTGAATGCATTTAGTATTGGCTCCCAAATATAGGACGTTTCCATAGTCCAGCCTAGCTGTTTTAGTGCATGGACCATGGTCTTCCTAGCTGTCACAGGCAGATAGTCCAATGTCTTCCTAAGGACCCTCAGCGTGCCAAAGCATGTGCCTACCACTCGTTTGGTGTGGTACTCGAACAAGATCTTGTCATCGATCCACACCCCTAGGTTCCTCACTTGATTGCTGGGAATAGGTAAAGGACCCAGCACTGGAGGCCACCATGCTGAGGTCCACACTGACGGAGCCTTCCCCACAATTGAGACCTATGTCTTGTTTCCATTCAGTTTGAGGCAGTTGTTGGCCATTCATGCCGCCAATTCCTGCAAACATGACCTAAAATTAGCGGCTACCTGCTCCTTCCGCTGGGTCAAGGCCACCACTAGTTGCGTGTCATTTGCATATGACACGACTTTCAACCCAAATTTTTCTATGATCTCAGCTACTGGTGTCACATATAGATTGAAAAGGGTAGGGCTTAGGCTGGACCCCTGAGGCACCCCCTGCTTAAGGCTGATGGCTTTGGACCGGAAAGTTCCCTGTACCACTTGGAAACTACGGTCAGACAAGAAGGACTCCAGCCATTCCCATGCCTTGTCCACCACTCCTCCCCTCTTTAAACAATGTAGCAGCGTATGATGGGCCACAGAATCGAATGTGGCACTGAGATCCAGCAGGATCAGTGCCGCCGTGTGGCCTTCATCAGCATGTTTCCGTAAGGTTTCTGTGGCTAACAGCAATGCTGACTCGGTCGAGTGGAGTGCCCGGAAACCTGATTGAGTGGAATGGAGCAGTCTATTTGCCTCAATGTGGGCTGTCAGCTGAATATTGACGGCCTTCTCTGCGATCTTGGCGAGGTATGGCAGGAGTGAAATGGGACGCAAATTCTCCAGTTGCTCCATACTGATATGAGTTTTTTTTTCAGGGGGAGTACCACAGCCTCCTTCCAAGTTTTAGGTACCTTGCCTTCCTCAAAGGAGAGCTCTAGTAGGTGTCTAATATAAGGCTCTAGAGTCTCCACACTACCTCTCAGCGTTTTAGGTGACACAGGATCTTTAGGGGAGACTCAGTTAATACTGCCCGCTATAGCACAAATGATCTCCCGAGATGGAACTCTAAAGGTTTTGAGGCAGTCCGTGCTTTTCACATTGGTAGAGATGTCTCCTCCCGGGTGGCCTTCTCTTGCCGTTACCGGGAATGAGGAGTAGATCTTCTCTACCTTGCGTGAGAAGAACTCTGCCATCCGATTGCAGGACTCCTCTGACCCTGTCATAGGAATCGCAGTGTTGGAGAGATTGGAGATCTCTTTGTAAACGGAGAACAGCTTCTTCGCTGAGTTGTCTACTCCCACTATCCTATTGCAGTAGTAGGATTTACGTGTTTTCCAAATTAAGGTGTGGTATTCTTTCAACATGATTTTATAGGCAGCCCTTTCTTCCTTAAAGAACCCTCTCCTCCATTGTCTCTCTAGGCGTTTACATTCCGCTTTCTTGCCCCGGAGTTCCATCCCTAACCATGGGGCAGACTTAGTCTGTCTCCTAGGAGCATTTTTCGACCAAGGCGCCATACTATCCAGTGCCTCCGTAATGTGCTTATCCAGCGCCGCAGAGGCTGCCCCAATCCCCCAACCTCCTGGGAGCCCACCCTGGCTCAGGGCCTTGTTTAATGCCTCTGTAGAGAACTTTGCCCATTTCCTGCTTCTAATCTTTGTTCCCAGCTTGCCCTGGGATGGAATTGCGGGTGTCCCTGCCTTAAATGAGATCACAAGGTGGTCAGACCATACCACAGGTATAGGGGGCTCAATGTGCAGCATCTCCCAGTTCGCAAATATTGAGTCCAGAAGATGGCCATGGCAGTGAGTGGGCTGCTCAGATTTCAGAGTAAATTGCAGTGCAGCCAGTTCCTGCCAGATTTCTTGCGCCTCCATGCTGGTGGCCTCATCAAAATGGAGGTTTAAGTTTCCCAACAGCAGCAACCTCTCATACCTGAGAGCTGGCTGAATAAGGCTCTCTATCAAGCTTGCAGCGAAACGTGCCCCCAGTTCTGGTGGTCTATATACCAGGAGTCTCTTAAGAATGTGTTTTTTTGGTGCAGAGATCGTGAAGAAACCAGATTCACTGTCCACCACATCGGTCGTCTCTAGGGTGCACTGGATCTCGTGCTTACATATTATGGCAATCCCTCCACCCCTTCCCGCAGTTCTATCAATTCTGCTAATTTCATAGCCATGAGGGAGAGCATCTAGGATTTCTGGTGCCGAGGTGTCATCAAGCCAGGTCTCAGTAAGGAATAAGACATACACCTGCTCATCCACTAGATGGTCATATATTTCCATCCGGTGCTTCCTTAGAGATCTGCAGTTGATTAGGGAGATATTAAGCATCTGACCCCTATCTCTGCGCCTCAGCTTGCGGCTTATGGCGTAAGAGCAATAAGTGCAGGTTTTGCCATGGTTCTCCAGGCGAATACTGTGCTTACATTTCTCCCCCAGTGTGGGGCCCAGTGCGTAAAGCTGTTGGGCGCTGTAGCATATTTCATTAGTCGAACCGGCAGGGGTGGTGGCCCATGGCCCCGGCTGGTCACAGACGGGCGCAGACGGGCTTGCCTTTGGTGCGCATTTGCGCACCGTTGGCGCGCCCGCAGCGCGCGTCCGCTGTGTGTCCTAGCTTACATCCGTTTTTATGGGGAAGGCAGGCCGCTCTAACACCACCCGCCCCTGCCGCCGGAAGTGCCTCGTCCTTCCACAACAAACGGGATTCTCCCGCGGTGGACCAGGGAAGGGCAGACTAAGTTCCCACCTGAAGCACGATGTTCCCAACAGTGAGTGCAGTAGTTAAACAAGCCAAGAACCTTATTTCCAAATTAAAAAAATCAGACATTTATAATTTTTAAAAACAGGTTGTGCAAATAAGGCAGAATAGCAGCAAATACAATGAGGCAAGCAATTATGTTCTTACGATCGCGCGTCCGCTGCACGTCCTAGCTGACATCCGGTTTAATGGGGAAGGCAGGCCGCTCTAACACCACCCGCCCCTGCCGCCGGAAGTGCCTCCTCCCTCCACAACAAACGGTATTCTCCCGCGGTGGACCAGGGAAGGGCAGACTAAGTTCCCACCTGAAGCACGATGTTCCCAACAGTGAGTGCAGCAGTTAAAAGTGCCAAGAACCTTATTTTCAAATGAAAAAAATCAGACAATTATAATTTTTAAAAACAGGTTGTGCAAATGAGGCAGAATAGCAGCAAATACAATGAGGCAAGCAATAATGTTCTCACGATCGCGCGTCCGCTGCGCGTCCTAGCTGACATCCCTTTTTTGTGGGGAAGGCAGGCCGCTCTAACACCACCCGCCCCTGCCGCCGGAAGTGCCTCCTCCCTCCACAACAAACAAGATTCTCCCGTGGTGGACCGGGGAAGGGCAGACTAAGTTCCCATCTGAAGCACGATGTTCCCAACAGTGAGTGCAGCAGTTAAACAAGCCAATAACCTTATTTCCAAATTAAAAAATCTGACATTTATAATGTTTAAAAATAGGTTGTGCAAATAAGGCAGAATAGCAGCAAATACAATAAAGCACGCAATTAATTCAACTCACATACCAGGAGCATGATCTCTGGTTTGAAGGCGCCCTAAAACACTACAATCACATTACCAGGCTTGGTCCACTAGGTAGACCAGGAGCAACATGGCCGGTTTTAGCCGGCTACACACCTCATCCTGACATTGAAGAAATGATAGATGTAGAATGACTTGCCCAACTAAAAGAGTTAATCAAAATATATAGACAATTGGTTCAATATGTCATGCAGACTTTCACAGTCCAACCAACAACAGCCATTCCAAGAGAAACCTCTCACCAGGGAAATGCAATAAAAATGACTCCACAAACTTTACACGCAGTCATGGGTAAAATGCCCACAAAACGTGAACAAATTCCATTCTGGATAGCTCATAAAATTACTCAAATCGAAGCAGTATTTCCTAATACTAGCCCTTATGAGAAACATAAACAATCTGTTTACCAATGGGGATCACACCACATCTGTAAGACTGCACCACTTGGGGCACAGTTTTTGCTGCCATCTACACTAAAACGCATGGTGTTCAGTCTATGGCGATAATACCTGATGTCCTGAAACAGATCAAAACGAATACGGGGCAGAGCCTGCTCTGAATTTAGGTATGAAGCTCCTTAAAAATTTTGACCAGGTCTCAACAATATTATCTAATATTAAAGAAGAAGCAGCATCAGTGGCAATCCGTCAGGAATTAAGGGAATTTGATGTAACAGAACAACCCCAAGAACTAGCCAGAATAATTGAAAAATCCTATGAAGAATTAGGCAGAGACAGTTTGGGTGGGAAACCAGTTAAACCACAACTGTCTGAAAGTCCTGAAAAGGCCTTTACTAAAAACAATCCTAATATTAAACAACATTCAAAAGAGAAAGATTCTCCATTCCGAGGTAGGTCTCCTCAAAAGGAGCCCTCTGAAAGGAGGTATACCCTCAGGAATAGGGATAATTTGAGAAAACCTGACAGGTATCAAGATACGGATAATGTTCCTCTCGTACCTTTCAGATATTGTCACAGACCTGCAAAAGAAGAGGACGGTCAGATCAAAAAGAAGAACGCGTGAAGTCCAAAATTGATCAACACATTCAGAAAAACAAACCAAAACCTCCATTTTCCAAGAAGAAAGTACCTGGCATGTCTGAAGATCAGACATGCAGAGGATTCTGAGAACACAGCTCAAGAACGGAGAATGGGCTCAGACAATGTTGGACAGCGCAGCAGAACGTGAGGGGACTTCTGGAGACAGAGGACCTGAATGAAGACATTCAAGTAGAGATTGCAGACACCAGGGTTAGTTCTCCACAAAGGTTATATGGAATAACACTCCGGATGAAGGAAGACATACCAAGAAAAGTGAAAGCACTCTTTTGGGAGCGACTTTCAAAGGATTATGATGTACTTCTAGCAGAACGGGACTGGCCACCAGAAATTGTCTGGGAATGCCCACATGGCGAAGACATCATTATGCCAGCCTTCTCCAACCATGTTCCAGTACATTTAAAATATACTTATGCTAGGAAATGGACAGTTGCCCAACCCCCAGCATTATACAACAATCATGTAAGATGGGATGAGGATTCACCTCACCACAAAATCCAGTTACAAAAATCAACCAACTGCACAAAGGCAGTACCCAATTAAGCAAGAAGCTAAAAAACAGGTCAGGCAGATCTTAGATCAACTTGAATACCAAGGGGTGATTGAAACATGCACCTCATTAATGAACGATCCTTCGTTTCTTGTTTCCAAACCAGACACTACATATCGTCTAGTTTTGGACTACAGACACCTAAACTCTTGTTGTAAAACATTTGCAGTGCAAAATGCACATAGTATAGCATTAATGAATAACATTGTGCGTAAAAAATATAAAACTACAATAGAGATTTCAAACGTTTTTTTTTGTCAAAACATAGCACCTGATAGTAGGTATTTGACAGCTTTCTCAATAATGGGGACTCAGCATCAATTCTGTTGTCTCCCACATGGATTCAAGAATAGGCCAGGGTTATTCTCAGCAAGGGTAACAGAGTTACTACAAATTTATGATGACGAGGCATTGTTATATGTCGATGATATCTATCTGACAGTCGATGACCTGAACAGGCACTTGAGCAGGGTGAACACCATTATACTGTGCTTCGCCTCTGAGGGTTATAAATTCAATTTTAAAAAAATGAAGAATTTACCCATCTCAACGTCCTTTTCCGAAGATATGAACTACCAAGTGAAGGCAAACACCTGGTAGCACACTTTTTAGAAAAGTGTGCACTGCTCCAACCTCCTACAACGATGAGAAACTTACAGTATATTTTAGGGTTCCTGAATTTTGGAAGAACATACATTCTAAACTACGCAGAAAGGGTAAACCTCTCTACGAATTATTTTAAAATTACAAATTGGACACAGGAGCACACAGATATCCTGCGTTCACTTCACGGTGACATGTTAGCAACGAAACACTTACAAACACGCGTAAACGTACGCAACTTAGTGATCCGAATCATTCCGGGTCAATGCGGATTCACCTACTTAACTTTTAACAAAGGTGAAAAAGTACCAATTGCATACAAATCAAATTTGTATACAGAAGCAGAAATGGAATTTACATTAACAGAAGAAATTCTGACAGCAGTTCAAACCGCTGTAGCAAAAGAAAGGGCCCTAGCATAGGGGAAACGCATTATTGCCGTGACTCCTGTACCAGCCTTAGAGGCAGTTACAAAAGCTAGCATTCCGAATGCAAAAGCTTTACATCCAAGATGGATACAATGGGTTAATTCTCTTGCTGCAACTGATGTTGAATATGTTTTTGATCCTTATTTACAAACACAAGCATTCCTGCAATACGAGCACAAATGTCCTCTGCCTACTGAAATTCTCCCTATTGACCAGTACGAATGTATAATTTATACAGACGGATCTGCACAACCCGCTACATAGGGTAAGCAAGCTTATATTGCAGCATGCCCGATCGTTAAAGGTTGTATGCGCCATGGTAAATTTAGACCAATGCTCACAAAAACACAATCTCTAGGAGATTGTACAGCTCAGCGAGCTGAACTACAAGCATTCAAAATGGCACTTGAAAATACGGATCGCGAATTCCCCACACTCATTGTGTGCGATTCTTTCTATTGTGTTCAATCTTACAATTAATATTTACAGAATTGGCTTCAAAATGGTTTCAAAAATGCAAATGGTGGCATAATCAAACACAAAACGCTTTGGGAACAAGTAGTTCAGTTGCGAAACAGACTACAAAACACTTACATGATACACTCGCTGAGTCATCAACATGGAGTTCACGTTGAAGGGAATTCATTGGCTGATGAAGCCGCGATAGGGGCTGTGCAAACGGCTTCAGTAGCTGCAATCACGTGTTCCAAAACAAAAATAGACAGTGAAACAATACTGGCTGTCAATGCTTCAAGCAAAGGCAGTGGTGCAGCATTACCTAAAAGGTTGTCACTCAAATACTCATATACAATTGATGCTAACAATGTTCTGTTTGCTCAAATCTCTGGAGTGAGGGATAGGGTAATACCAAACATGAAACATAGATTAGGAATGATCCTAGCAGCACATGAAGGGATCGCCTCTGCTCATGCAGGTGTTTCCTCCACAGTATCAATGTTAAAACAGAGATACCAGTGGCCAGGCATTAGGAAACAGACTAGAAATTATGTTTTGGACTGTGAAATATGCCGGAAGATGAAAGTCGCTACTGTGAAATGTCTTGCGCAGACGCCCATGTTAATCTCAGATAATCCATTAGAGTGTGTTTACCTGGACCACTGCAGTCCCTTACAAAGGGATGGTAACTATATATATATATATATATATCATGGTCGCAGTGGATTCGTGTTCAAGGTTCCTTTGGATGTGGCCTCAGCGCTCAGCTGACACTCGAACTGTTATAAAAGATTTGCGAGTCTTTACCGACACTGTAGGAACTGGGTTCGCCAGGTCCCCGGGGGGTAGCTTGGACCAAGCCGGCAGGCACCCGAAGCTTAGGTCTCAAGTGATTACACAACACACTCATCCACTGAGACAATAAGTGCACGCAAAGACTGAGTCCACACCAGAATGCTTGATTCAAATAAATATGTTTTATCTTAAATTATCTTGAATTAGAATCAGAGCAGTCAAAAATTACAGTGGTAGTAACTCATTGTCGTTCCTTTAAAAGACAGGTTTTGCATTTCTCAGCAATAAATATGTAAAGAAATAAATATTAAATATTAAATAACGGTAGGCCTGGTAACAGCCTTACTCCTAGTCAGCACCTGCAAAGAATTTCCTTCTCAAACTTTTAAATAACATCTCATTGCTCAGCAGCAGTCACTAATGGAGGGTAAACATTTACTAGCTGCAAAAATAAAATAAGCCATTTATCAGCAAATACAGTGCATTTCATCAGGCTGGAATAAAGCAATTCAATACTTAGATATGAGCATTTCTTTTGGTCATAATAGGCGGGACATGACTCTCAGGAGCTAGGTATGACAATTCCCTTAACGATCAGGCCACCATAGTAGAACAACCTTTCCCCTGCTAAGGGGTTAAAGTTTCTTAGGGCTCCTGCCCAGTCCTCAGTATCTCTTGGGGCCAACGGGGCCCAACTATAGTCTCCCGCGGGGAGGGCAGACTTGGAGCCTCCCCGGGGGTTTACCTCACTTCTTCGGCCCCAGCAGTTCACAGCGCCTCTCAAGGGGAATGCAGCGCTTGCCAGTCAGCAGTTCACAGCGCTTCTCAAGGGGAATACAGCACTTGGCAGTTAGCAGTTCACAGCGCTTCTCAAGGGGAATACAGCGCTTGGCAGTTAGCAGTTCACAGCGCTTCTCAAGGGGAATACAGCGCTTGGCAGTTAGCAGTTCACAGCGCTTCTCAAGAGGAATGCAGCTCTAATACCTGGTTGATTACCCACCAGTTCTGTTGGGAGTAAGAAGGTCTTCTTGGCGCTAGCTGGATCCTGCGCCCTTGGTAGAAGTTACTTGAAGAGAGGGAGCGGGGTGGTGAGTTGAAGGCTTGTCCAGTTTCCTCAATAAATCACTTCAGGTGGTCCCTGGGTTTCCCTTCCCGCGGGTCCAGATCAGTGGGCTAGTTCAGTGTTCCTCACACAGCTTGGTGGGCAGCGCCTAAACCCTGTCACCCCCAGTGGCATAGGTTCCTGACTAGGCCCTACCGCCTAAGTCTCCCGCGTAGGTTCCCCCAGGTCAGTGATGCCCTAACTACTCTATCTGGAAAGTTTCCCTCCCTTTCCTTATATAGCGATAGTTGACAGTTGGCAGTGGCAGTTGGTGTCACCTCCCCTGCTCTGAAAGGTTCCAGGAGCTTCCCTCATTCTAGCTATGGGCAGGCTGGTAGGCTGGCATTGCAACATTGATTAAGGGTTCCAGCCAGCTCCTGGCTACTAGAGTGCGCCTAAAAAGACCACGCTTCAGTAGCAAGGGTCAGTGGCAGCCATCTTAAGGGAAGAGAGCGCCTGCACCTTAGCATTGGTAAGCAATGAGAAGGTGCCCAGAGACCTACGGCCAACAAAAAGTAGGTGAGAAAAATGAGGCAAAAGCGGAAAAAAATAGGGAAGACCACCCTAAGGCTGACAGGTCTAACAGACACATATGCAATTGGCACACTACACTCTGACCAGGGTCCTGCATTTAGCTCTCGCGCTTACAAAGAGGCCATGGCCAGTTTGGGCATAGCACTGCAGTATTCTTCTCCATTCCATCCTGAGGGAAATTCTGTTGTGGAAAGAAAAACGGGACATAAAGCAGTCTGTAACAGCTAGGGTATTGGGTTTGGGTGATGGGTGGGTCAAACATCTTTATGGGGTTCAACGCTCATTAAACAATTTGCCAAGAAGTTCTCTAGGGGTTGTCACTCCGCATGAGGTCCTATTTGGGACTAGAATGTTGATTCCGAACCTTCACATGAAAGGCACAGTGGAAGAAAATAAAAAGTTTGATCTCAAAGATCGTTTGGCTGTTTTACAGGACTTAAATGAACTAAGAGTGAAACAAAGCGACGTGTTTCTGAAGCCAACCACCACTGGGGGAAAACCAACCGTCCCAGCAAGGCCTGTCTGGATCCCAAAGTTTGGTGATCTAGTCAGAGAAAAGATTGCGGACAAGAAGGAATTTGGGCCTTCTTACAGTCAACCAGTACCTGTCCTAGCAATCCACGGATCGAGAACAGTGCTACTGCCGCCCCTTGCTGGTAAAAAGGAGAAAAGATTTATGTCCATCGAACTGATCAAACCACACTATGTGGCGGATACGAAGCAGTAGGCCAAGTGGACTCCGACAATGTAGCAGACGCACTCCGCTAGCTACAATCCAAGAGGTTCAAACTGAGAGACTCATTACCTTTGAAGATTCTACAGTGAGAAATGAAGGACTATGCAACAAAGCTATGGAACTCGTTCTTCTTGAAACCCAAATAACAGTTTGTCCTGATACACCTGTCTACAACGAAGTAACAAGTGATCAACTGGTTCTAGCGATTTCAATGAATCCTGATGCAATTCCAACCATTGACAGAACTACCTCTGGCTATTTCATTAACTTTGATACGTTTTCTGAGGATCCCAGCGAACCAGAAACGATGCCTGCACAAAGAACTTTCAAAGAACAAGCAACAGACTTTTTTCATCCCCTGAAAAAGACTTATGTGATTTCACCATGGAGTGAACTATGGATTGTTTTGGGAATTTTCTTCTTTCTACTTTGGTAAGCTCTAGTAATAACTCTGGGTATGCTGTTAAATGGAAGATAGATTCAAATGGGCACAGCAAGTAAAAGAGTGAACTTACTTCTCCAGCCACACAAATCATCCCATTATGAAGCAAGAGACTAGTCAGCAGTGAACATCACAGCCGTTCCTATACCAGATGGTATAGTTTGGGACAGAACTGAAAATGACATTTTTGGCCCGTCGGATCTTTTGAAGATGCCACACTCATTTAAGATTTCTTTAAGTGACTTTATTACCTCTAGTACCTTTTCTGATGATTGGGACTTCGAGACTGCTAATAACATAATGTCTGATCTAGAAATGTTTGCAGTATTCACAAATCATGAATATTTAGAGCGTTCATCAGACTATGAACAAATGTATTGTTCTAACCATTATGGTCATCATTTCTTGCATAAAACTACACCACCTTCCCGAGAGGTGGCTATTTTACTCAGAAAGGGGCTTCCCTTTACCCTGGCTAAAACCGAGACGGATGCACAGGGCCGTTACGTGGCCGTCTCAGGAACAATTTAGGGGCGCCCTTTGAACCTCCTACGCACTTACATTCCCTCTGCACTCATGCCTCCCACTCTTCGCCACCTTACACTGGTAATCTCCTCCTTTTCACAGGGTCTCACGGTGGTTGGGGGGGGACTTCAACGCCGTCCTGCAACCCCTGCGTGACACGATGGGGACCCCAAAGGGCCCGCAACGCCTCCCCGAGGACCCTCTCGAACTGGTCTTCAGCCTTGGGCCTTTGTGATGTATGGAGGGTATGGAACCCCCACAAGGAACAATACACCCACACATCGGCAGCCCTCCATACTCACTCCTGTATAGACCTTTTCCTGATGCCTGCCACAGACTACCAACTGGTATCTGGGGCCACGATATTGCCATGGCCCGCCACCTCGAAGACAACAACATCCTGGACCCGTCCCAATCCGGTTTCAGATGAAACCACAGCACCGAGACAGCCCTCATCGACGCCACAGACGACATCCGTGCCAATTAGACAACGGCGAAACATCTGCCTTCATCCTCCTGGACCTCTAGGCCGCCTTCGACACGGTCTGCCATTGCACTCTAAAAACACGCCTCCAAGAAGCCGGTATCCAAGAGAAGGCCCTCGACTGGACCACATCTTTCCTCTCCGACAGATCCCAGAGCGTCCGCCTCCCACCTTTCCGATCCGAAGCCACCGACATCATCTGCGGCGACTGTAGGAGAGTAGGGTCTGCAATCCTATGATCACCCAGATTTTTTGCTTTTGTTTCACTGGTTTACGACTTTCTCTGGCTGTGGGCCTGCCAATCAGACCCACAGCCTGGCTGTTCTCTCTCTAAATTACCACATGTACCCTAGGTGCATTTACCAATTGGTACTGGGCCACCTTATCAGACCCTGTAACTCAGGGCATAGGTGTACCCAGGGCCTACCAGGGGCTGAAGCATGTATTATGCCACCCCTGGCTGGCCTCCTAAATTTGACACAACTGGCTGCATGACAGCTGGGGCAAAGTCGTGTAATCACCCTTTGCTGTAGATATAGTGTACCTATATCTAACCCTAAAATGGACACACAGATTCCTATCAGTCACTCCTATGGCAGGCCTTAACAATCCTGAAGGCAGAGTGCTTGGAATCGTGTGAGATGGTGCTCTGGCATGAGCTGAGCCTGTCTGCAGCTTGCGGAACCAAGTCCTAATAGCTGTTCCATGATATCGCATACCATATACTCTTAAGTGCATTATAATCCTCGCGGTTAAATGCTATCTTTGGTATGGCTTTATCAAAACATGTCGAGTAAGGTGTCATACGAATTGGAATACTAACCCCTCGCCAATTCTGGCGACGGGGTTAGCATTCCACCCTTCTAGAGGGACACGACATGGAAGTAACTGTGAACCCCGGTTAAAGTTAAACGAAGCCTCAGCTCCACAAAATGGATGCTGCCACCACAGACACGAGTCTGACCCCCTGCAGCTGGGAGTCCTTCCAGCGAGGGGAGCCTGGACAAAGGGTTTCCTGTCGTGGGCGGTGCTAGCACCGTCCCAGACAGGGTTTTGTGTATCCTGGGTAGGCAGGGCTTTACAGGAAGGTGACTGCTGAGTGGCACACCGGTGCTCACTACGCATAGGCCGGTCAGAACCAGTTCCAGGGGCACACCAGCCCCTGGCCTGGGGGAAGTCCGGCATGGGAGAGGGGTGTAACCACCCCCCTCCTAGTCCCACCCATAGGCAGGACCTAGTCACCGGGTCAGCCCCCTTTTTTAGTATAAAGATAGAAGCGGGCCCCCTGTTCAAATTAGATCATCTTTGGAATCAAGACACGACTTTCTGCGAAAGACATCAAGATTTCCTTCTTCAAGATTCTCCCTTGTGGCTAAGGAGTAGTCACCCTGCATCAAGCGGGCACCATCCTAAGAACACTGCGGTCTGCTGCAAGTCCTTCCTCCGGAATCCGACAACCCAACTCGACGAGACCCGGCTTCCCTGGCACCTCTGACCTCTACTCACCTCTACAGCCAAGCTGAGAACTGTGAGTGCGACGAGACCTCGAGGGACCGACGATCGCCAAGACTACACAACTTCTTTGCAACAAGCCCACCGTGTGCTCCACTGGTGAGTGCTTTGGGGTCCGAGAAGCCCCAACCCTGAGCAGCTCCAGCACCGAAGATCAGCCCTCCAGCATCTCCACGATCTGCGTGGGGCCCTTCTGCTTTTGCCTGCTCACCGCGCTGTGTGGCTACTAGCCGGCTGGCTTGTGGCCTTCTTCACGATGCCCGAGGACATCACTGCTGCTGGTCTGGTTGCTCCAGGCTGGCCCTTGCTTCCTTGCAACAGAGAAGCACCCCGGACCCTCCTGGTCCACTTCAGACGCCATTTTGAGTCCACCGCGTGGGCTTGAATTTGCCAAGGCTTTGTTGCCCAATCCTGGGTCCAGCGACGCCGACAGCTTCATCCATCGTGGGACAGCTCGCTCCTCCATCCTGGTCGCCGACAACGCCTCCTGGTCTGTGAGTCCTGCAGAGCACAGCGTCACCCACTCACCTAGTCGAGGTGACTACCATCTGGTGCCCTCCTGGTGCCACCTGACTACTGGCTAGTAGTCTCGAACTTGGTCCCCTCTGCTTTCAGGTGTCATCTCTCTTCGATCCAGGCTTGGATCCGTCGAACTTTCTTCACTGGTCGCCTGCCAGCAACTTCCTTCTTCCAGGCTCCTGGTCCGTCTACGAGGATTCCCGACGTCTTTTGAGACCTATGCAGCTGCAGCCCCTGGGCTAGGTAACTTCAGCATTTCGGTGCCCCAGCATAGCCTCACTATCCAAGGGTCAGAATCCACTTTCGTTTTCCTCCTACCAGGTCGGGTTCGCCCGAGAACACTAACTCTGTGAAATCTAGCTACCATAGACTTTGTCCCGCATCACGCGTGAGAGTGCACACTCTGCACCCGAGTCCCCTGGGTCTCCTAGAAGTAATCTGAAGATTCTATAGTCAAGATCTAGCGATTCCAAAGCCTATTAGTACTGTACTTACCTGCTAGTAATTTCGCATTCCACTTTCAGAGTATATGGTTTTCCGTGCCCCTCGGGCATTTGTATATACTGTGCTAACTTAAGTATTTTCGTAAGAGTTTTGTGTTGTGCTTAGTACCCTGTCCTCATAAAGAGTACAGGGCTGTTGTGATTCTTAATAAATACCTTGTTTATTTTCATAACACTTGTGTGGTGTCCTTTCACTGGGTATTCAAGGGGTATATGTGTGGTATAACAGCTGGCTTAACACGCCCTCTCGAGTCTTTAGCCTTAGACTGCTCGTATCCATGCTACTAGGATAGCTGGTCTATAAGGTTGACTTACAACCAATCATCAATAAGGGTTGCTGGACTGATACATAGTGTTCACTAGAATAGTGAGCACTGCATATCAGGCCACCTTCTCACATTGGTGAGCAGCGGTTGGGATTTGAGCTTGCTGTTGTTTTACCACACGTATCCTAAGAATATCTTGTTGAAAGATCACATAAGTACTGTTAGGTACATATAACTTAGCTTAGAATACTCCGAGTTCTACTGAACCAGCTGTTGCAGCTCCTCAAGGCTTAGCACACCTTGGCTGCAACTCTTAGCAAGGGATCAGTAGGTAAACACATAGTGTAGGTAGGTGCATCACTTACACCACACTAGAAGCATGTCTAACCACGGAGAGTCTACTGAGACCCCTCAGGTGGTTGAGGACCCTCCACAGGCCTCTTCTAGATATGCAGCTCTTAGTTTCCAGGAGATGAGACAAGTGTGTACCTCCAGGAAAATAAAACAGGGGTCTAACCCCACAACTTCCTTTCTGATTGGTCTCTTAGAGACTTATGATGCCAGGAAAGCTGAGAAACGCCTTAGCTCTTCTCATCCAGAAGGGGACATGCCAGCCCTAGAAGGAACCAGGGGTGACCCAGATCTCATCCATCTCTCAGGTGAGGAGGATGATGATCAGGAGACATCTGGGGATGAGGCAGACAAAGGTCCAGAAATAGTTAGTCAGCTAACTAGGGACAACTTAAGCAGGCATGAGAATGGTACTGGGAGACCCCTGGGACCCCTCTCAGGCCAGCTTAACATTGGGAATGGACGAGTCAGGTCTCTATCAAGAGGCTCTGGCAGATCCATTCAAACCAATGGCTCTCAGAACTCTGCTGTGAGGAGGATGACTTCCCCTCAGAGGAGAATGTATGAAGCTAAAGAAAGGGCAGCCAATCTGAGGATTGAAAGGGAAGAACTTGCCCTGGCAAAGAGAGGCTTGCCTTTGCTAGAGAGCAACAGTTAAGTGGGGTAGCCCCCACTGGTGGCAGCAATATACCTAGCAATAGGGAAAGGAGTTTTGATACAAAGCACCTGAATAAGATAGTGCCCCCCTTTAAGCAAGGGGATGACATCCACAAATGGATTACTGCTTTGGAGAGGGCCTGCACTGTGCAGGGTGTTCCCCAAAGTCAGTGGGCAGCTATCTTGTGGCTCTCCTTTGAAGGTAAAGGTAGAGATAAGCTCCTCACTACTAGAGTGGAGGATGCCAACAATTACCAAGTCCTGAAAAATACACTGATTGATGGGTTTGGCCTAACCACTGAGCAATACAGGTTGCTGTTCAGGGATACCCAGAAAACTCAGTCTCAAGATTGGTCTGACTTTGTAGATTGTGCCACTAAGGCTTTGGAGGGCTGGTTGCTGGGCAGTGAGGTTACTGATTATACAGGATTGTACAATTTGATCATGAGAGAACAAATTTTAAACAATTGTCAGAACCAGTTGTTGCATCAGCATCTTGTTGACTCAGATCTGACCTCTCCCCAAGAACTGGGAAAGAAGGCAGACAGATGGGTCAGAACAAGAGTTAAACAGAACCAGGGCCAGAATCAAGGTGGTCAGAAGAAAGCAGACCAGAAGGGTAAAGATTCTAAGGGGGAACAAAATGACCAGAAGTCTTCGACAGGTCCCCAACAACCCAAAGAGGGTGGGGGTCAGGCTCCCCAGAAGAAGAAAAATCAAGAAGGCCAATCTAAAAGGTGGTGCCAATACTGCAAAAGTAAAACTCACTGGTTTAGTGAGTGCACCAAGAAAGGAGGAGGGCAGACTCCTGCCACTGCAGCCCCTAAGGCACCTGTGCCCCCTAGTACAGTCAGCAGTGGTAGTGCACCTCCCAAGGGTTTAGATGGGTTAACCTTGGGTTCTGAGGGGTATGACAACTTAGTTGGCACACTCACTCAGGCTGTCCTTGTCTGTACAGGGGATGTGGATATATCCCCTGATATAAGTCCCAATACGTTGGGCAAATACAGACAGACACCTTTCATTAATGGAAAAATGGCTCAGGCCTATAGGGACACTTGTGCCAGTGTCACAATGGTGACACCTAACTTTGTGGACCCTGGGCAGATCATGCCAGGTACAGATTTCCTGGTGACCAATGCAAGCAATGTCACTACCAGTCACAGTATGGCAATTGTAGCTTTCTCCTGGGGAGGGGTAACTGGCCAAAAGAAGGTTGTAGTTAGCTCAGACCCCCCAGTAGATTGTTTGTTGGGCAATGATTTGGAGTCATCACAATGGTCAGAAGTGGAGCAGAGGACTCACATGGAAATGTTAGGCTTGCCAGCACATGTGTTTGCTGTGACCAGGTCACAGGTCAGGAAATGCCCCACTGAACAGGTGCTGGATCCTGGAACAATGGACCAGACACCTTCCAAGAAGAAGAGCAGTAGGGTTAAGGCTGTGCCTTCCCCCTTGCCCCAGGTTGTGGATCAAGTCTCAGAGGAGGCTGACCTACAGGAATTGAGGGAAACTGAGCCTAGAGAGTTTGAACTTGATCAAGTTGAATTCTTGGGTTCAGGGGGACCCTCAAGGGAAGACCTGGGGAAGGACCAGTTAGACTGCCCTTCCCTTGAACCCCTCAGACAGCAGGCTGCTGCTGAGGCTGCTGGGAACGCCACAGGTACCCACAAGGTATACTGGGAAGATGGACTCCTGTACACTGAGGCAAGAGACCCCAAGCCTGGCATGAGCAGGAGGCTGGTTGTACCCTTGTCTCAGAGAGGTTTCCTCCTTACCTTGGCCCATGAGATTCCCTTAGCAGGTCACTTAGGCCAGACAAAGACTTGGGACAGGTTTGTCTCACACTTTCACTGGCCTCACATGAATGAGGATACCAAGGAGTTTTGTCGCTCCTGTGTCACTTGCCAAGCCAGTGGTAAGTCCGGTGGCACAACAAAGGACCCCCTTATACCAATGCCTGTGGTGGGGGTGCCCTTTGAAAGAGTGGGGATTGACATTGTTGGTCCAATGGAACCCCAGACAGCATCAGGGCACAAGTTTATACTGGTGGTAGTGGATCATGCCACCAGGTATCCTGAAGCTATTCCACTTAGGACCACTACAGCACCTGTAGTGGCAAGGGCCCTAGTTGGAGTGTTCTCCAGAGTGGGCTTCCCTAAGGAGGTTGTCTCTGACAGAGGTGCAAACTTCATGTCAAGCTACTTAACTGCTATGTGGAAGGAATGTGGTGTCAACTACAAGTTCACTACACCCTATCATCCACAATGCAATGGGCTTGTTGAAAGGTTCAACAGGACCCTAAAAGGGATGATTCATGGACTACCTGAAAAGCTCAGGCGTAGATGGGATGTCCTGATTCCCTGCCTTCTGTTTGCTTACAGAGAGGTCCCACAAAAGGGGGTTGGCTACAGCCCTTTTGAACTTTTGTATGGGCATCTTGTGAGAGGCCCCCTGTGTTTGGTGAAGGAAGGATGGGAGAGACCTCTCAAAAAGCCTGCAACCAACATAGTGGACTATGTACTTGGTCTCCGCTCCAGGATGGCTGAGTATATGGAGAAGGCATCTGAAAACCTTAAGGCCAGTCAAGAACTTCAAAAAGCTTGGCATGACCAAAAGGCTGTCCTGACTGTTTATCAGCCTGGACAGAAGGTGTGGGTTTTGGAGCCAGTGGCCCCAGCAGCACTCAAAGACAAATGGTCTGGGCCCCACACAATTCTTGAGCAAAAGGGAGAGGTCACCTACCTGGTGGACCTTGGAACTCCCAGGAGCCCCCACAGGGTACTCCATGTCAACAGGCTCAAAGCATATGTCGACAGGAAGGACATGAGCTTGCTCATGGCCATAGATGAGGGACAGGAGGAAGAGAGTGACCCTCTCCCAGACCTGCTCACTCAGAATCCTGATGATGGGTCAGTAGATGGTGTTGTCTTTTGTGGCAGCCTCTCTGAGCATCAGCAGAAAGACTGTAAACAGGTTCTTCAGTCTTTCAGACATATGTTCTCTCTGACACCCAGTCAGACCAATTGGTGTACCCATGAGGTTGACACTGGTGACAGCCTGCCAGTTAAGAGTAAAATCTACAGGCAGCCTGATCATGTTAGAGACTGCATAAAAACTGAAGTGCAGAAAATGTTGGAGTTGGGAGTCATTGAACCCTCAGATAGCCCTTGGGCTAGTCCAGTAGTTCTAGTGCCAAAACCTCACACCCAGGGTGGTAAGAAAGAGATGAGGTTCTGCGTAGACTACAGGGGTCTCAATGCAGTCACTAAGACTGATGCCCACCCAATACCAAGGGCAGATGAACTTATAGATAGATTGGCTTCTGCCAACTACTTAAGTACATTTGACCTGACAGCTGGGTATTGGCAAATCAGGTTAGCTGAGGATGCCAAGCCCAAGACAGCATTTTCAACCCCTGGTGGGCATTATCAATTTGTGGTAATGCCCTTTGGTCTGAAAAATGCACCTGCCACCTTCCAAAGGTTGGTGAATCATGTTCTCACTGGGCTGGATGACTTCTGTGCAGCATATCTAGATATTATTGCTGTCTTTAGCTCCACCTGGGAGGATCACCTGGTCCACCTGAGGAAAGTGTTAGAGGCTCTGCAAGCAGCAGGCCTCACTATCAAGGCCACCAAGTGCCAGATAGGGCAGACACAGGTTGTATACCTGGGCCACCTTGTAGGTGGAGGCCAGGTTCAGCCACTGGAGAGCAAAATACAGTCCATCAGGGACTGGGCTCCTCCAACCACCCAGACTCAGGTTCGAGCTTTCTTGGGCCTGACTGGTTACTACAGAAAGTTTGTCAGGAACTATGGATCAATTGTGACTCCATTAAATGAACTGACAAGTAAGAAAATGCCAAAAAAGGTTCAGTGGACAGCAGGTTGTCAAAAAGCATTCGATGACCTAAAGCAGGCCATGTGCACAGCACCTATCCTAAAGAGTCCAGACTACTCCAAACCATTCATTGTCCAAACAGATGCTTCTGAGTTGGGTGTGGGAGCTGTTCTATCTCAACTGAATTTTGATGGTCAAGACCAGCCCATTGCTTTCATAAGCAGAAGGCTGACCCCCAGAGAGAAGAATTGGTCAGCTATTGAGAGGGAGGCCTTTGCTGTGGTTTGGGCCCTGAAGAAGCTGAGGCCATACTTGTTTGGCACTCACTTCAAGATTCAGACCGACCATAAGCCCCTCTTGTGGCTAAATCAGATGAAGGGTGAAAACCCCAAACTGCTTAGGTGGTCCATTTCCCTACAGGGGATGGACTTTACAGTGGAACATAGACCTGGTACTGATCATGGCAATGCCGATGGGCTCTCCAGATATTTCCACTTAGAACAAGAAGACTCACCTGGTCAAGGTTAGCTTATTGTCCCAAAGTTTGGGGGGGGGGGTCATGTAGGAGAGTAGGGTCTGCAATCCTATGATCACCCAGATTTTTTTGCTTTTGTTTCACTGGTTTACGACTTTCTCTGGCTGTGGGCCTGCCAATCAGACCCACAGCCTGGCTGTTCTCTCTCTAAATTACCACATGTACCCTAGGTGCATTTACCAATTGGTACTGGGCCACCTTATCAGACCCTGTAACTCAGGGCATAGGTGTACCCAGGGCCTACCAGGGGCTGAAGCATGTATTATGCCACCCCTGGCTGGCCTCCTAAATTTGACACAACTGGCTGCATGACAGCTGGGGCAAAGTCGTGTAATCACCCTTTGCTGTAGATATAGTGTACCTATATCTAACCCTAAAATGGACACACAGATTCCTATCAGTCACTCCTATGGCAGGCCTTAACAATCCTGAAGGCAGAGTGCTTGGAATCGTGTGAGATGGTGCTCTGGCATGAGCTGAGCCTGTCTGCAGCTTGCGGAACCAAGTCCTAATAGCTGTTCCTTGATATCGCATACCATATACTCTTAAGTGCATTATAATCCTCGCGGTTAAATGCTATCTTTGGTATGGCTTTATCAAAACATGTCGAGTAAGGTGTCATACGAATTGGAATACTAACCCCTCGCCAATTCTGGCGACGGGGTTAGCATTCCACCCTTCTAGAGGGACACGACATGGAAGTAACTGTGAACCCCGGTTAAAGTTAAACGAAGCCTCAGCTCCACAAAATGGATGCTGCCACCACAGACACGAGTCTGACCCCCTGCAGCTGGGAGTCCTTCCAGCGAGGGGAGCCTGGACAAAGGGTTTCCTGTCGTGGGCGGTGCTAGCACCGTCCCAGACAGGGTTTTGTGTATCCTGGGTAGGCAGGGCTTTACAGGAAGGTGACTGCTGAGTGGCACCCCGGTGCTCACTACGCATAGGCCGGTCAGAACCAGTTCCAGGGGCACACCAGCCCCTGGCCTGGGGGAAGTCCGGCATGGGAGAGGGGTGTAACCACCCCCCTCCTAGTCCCACCCATAGGCAGGACCTAGTCACCGGGTCAGCCCCCTTTTTTAGTATAAAGATAGGAGCGGGCCCCCTGTTCAAATTAGATCATCTTTGGAATCAAGACACGACTTTCTGCGAAAGACATCAAGATTTCCTTCTTCAAGATTCTCCCTTGTGGCTAAGGAGTAGTCACCCTGCATCAAGCAGGCACCATCCTAAGAACACTGCGGTCTGCTGCAAGTCCTTCCTCCGGAATCCGACGACCCAGCTCGACGAGACCCGGCTTCCCTGGCACCTCTGACCTCTACTCACCTCTACAGCCAAGCTGAGAACTGTGAGTGCGACAAGACCTCGAGGGACCGACGATCGCCAAGACTACACGACTTCTTTGCAACAAGCCCACCGTGTGCTCCACTGGTGAGTGCTTTGGGGTCCGAGAAGCCCCAACCCTGAGCAGCTCCAGCACCGAAGATCAGCCCTCCAGCATCTCCACGATCTGCGTGGGGCCCTTCTGCTTTTGCCTGCTCACCGCGCTGTGTGGCTACTAGCCGGCTGGCTTGTGGCCTTCTTCACGACGCCCGACGACATCACTGCTGCTGGTCTGGTTGCTCCAGGCTGGCCCTTGCTTCCTTGCAACAGAGAAACACCCCGGACCCTCCTGGTCCACTCCAGACGCCATTTTGAGTCCACCGCGTGGGCTTGAATTTGCCAAGGCTTTGTTGCCCAATCCTGGGTCCAGCGACGCCGACAGCTTCATCCATCGTGGGACAGCTCGCTCCTCCATCCTGGTCGCCGACGACGCCTCCTGGTCCGTGAGTCCTGCAGAGCACAGCGTCACCCACTCACCTAGTCGAGGTGACTACCATCTGGTGCCCTCCTGGTGCCACCTGACTACTGGCTAGTAGTCTCGAACTTGGTCCCCTCTGCTTTCAGGTGTCATCTCTCTTCAATCCAGGCTTGGATCCGTCGAACTTTCTGCACTGGTCGCCTGCCAGCAACTTCCTTCTTCCAGGCTCCTGGTCCGTCTACGAGGATTCCCGACGTCTTTTGAGACCTATGCAGCTGCAGCCCCTGGGCTAGGTAACTTCGGCATTTCGGTGCCCCAGCATAGCCTCACTATCCAAGGGCCAGAATCCCCTTTCGTTTTCCTCCTACCAGGTCGGGTTCGCCCGAGAACACTAACTCTGTGAAATCTAGCTACCATAGACTTTGTCCCGCATCACGCGTGAGAGTGCACACTCTGCACCCGAGTCCCCTGGGTCTCCTAGAAGTAATCTGAAGATTCTATAGTCAAGATCTAGCGATTCCAAAGCCTATTAGTACTGTACTTACCTGCTAGTAATTTCGCATTCCACTTTCAGAGTATATGGTTTTCCGTGCCCCTCGGGCATTTGTATATACTGTGCTAACTTAAGTATTTTCGTAAGAGTTTTGTGTTGTGCTTAGTACCCTGTCCTCATAAAGAGTACAGGGCTGTTGTGATTCTTAATAAATATCTTGTTTATTTTCATAACACTTGTGTGGTGTCCTTTCACTGGGTATTCAAGGGGTATATGTGTGGTATAACAGCTGGCTTAACACACCCTCTCGAGTCTTTAGCCTTAGACTGCTCGTATCCATGCTACTAGGATAGCTGGTCTATAAGGTTGACTTACAACCAATCATCAATAAGGGTTGCTGGACTGATACATAGTGTTCACTAGAATAGTGAGCACTGCATATCAGGCCACCTTCTCACAGCGACCCCCAGGGCTCCTCCCTCAGCCCGACGCTGTTCAATATCTACATGGCCTCCCTCACACAAGTGGCCCACCAACACAACCTCAACATCCTCTCCTACGCTGACGACACTCCGCTCATCCTCTCCCTCACCAAGGACCCACGCACCACCAAAACCAACATCCACGACGGAATGAAGGCCATCGCCGACTGGCTGAAGAGCAGCCGTCTAAAACTGAACTCGGACGAGACGGAGGTCCTCATCCTTAGACCCAACCCCTCAGCCTGGGACGATTCCTGCTGGCCAACCACTCTGGGGACAGCACCGACACCCACCGACCACGCACGCAATCTTGGATTCATCCCCGTCTCCTCCCTCCCCATGTCCAAACAGGTCAACGCCGTCTCCTCCGGTGACACAGACCCTCGTCAGCAGCAGGTTGGACTATGGCAACGCACTCTACGCCGGAATCCCAGCCAAACACCTACGACGACTACAGCGCATCCAAAATGCCTGCGCCCGACTGATTATCAACATCCCCCGCCGCAGCCACATCACCCCCCACCTGAGAAACCTACACTGGCTCTTCGTCAACAAGAGGATCACCTTAACACTCCTCACCCACTCACACAACGCACTCCACAACGCCGGACCAGCCTACCTGAACAGCAGACTCAGCTTCCACACCCCTCGCCGCCAGCCTCGCCCTCGCCGCCGTCCTCCGCATCCATCGAACAACCTCAGGCGGCAGATCCTTCTCCTACCTCGCCGCCAAGGCCTGGAATACCCTTCCTACCCACTCACGGCAGACCGAAGACCTACTCGCCTTCAGAAGACTCCTCAAGACCTGGCTCTTCGAACAGTAGCGAAGCTTCCACCCCTCAGCGCCTTGAAACCCTCACGGGTAAATAGCGCGCTCTACAAATAGATTGATTGATTGAATGGGGGATTTCGGATCACTCCCCCATCTCTCTCCGTCGCGGATGACGTCTTGCTTTATCTGGCGGACCCAGACAGTTCTGGCCCCAGGTGCCGAGAGGTCCTCTCAGCTTTCGAGCGAGTCTCTGGATACCGCCTCAACCCGGCAAAGTCAACTTTGGTCCCTCTCCATCACTCCCGGGCTTGCTTTGACTGGCAGACGGACATCCCCCTTAGGATACAATCGTTCAAATACCTAGGCGTGTGGGTTACCCTTCTGCCAGAGCTCGAATGGGCTTTGAATGTCGCACCTTTGGTCGTCAGGATGAAGACGGACCTCAAGAAATGGCAGATCCTCCCCCTTAACCCCCTGGGGAGAAGTGCGCTCTTTAAAATGATGATCCTCCCCTGTTTTCTATACATACACAAAACATTACCATTCACCTCCCGGGTAGTTGGTTCCGAGGCCTAGACGGTGTTCTTACTCTGTTTCTCTGGGGGGAGGGGGGGGAGGCCGCGTTTATCCCTGGCGCACTGTCGTATCCCCCACTTTGATGGGGGCATGGGAGTGACTAATCTCCACCTCTACTACTTGGCCACGAGACTTATCATGATCCACGATTGATTTGTGGGCGGCCGGTCCGACCCAGCATACCGAGTGGAACTCAGCACAACGGACTTCACAGAGATCCAGGTGTTTTTATATGGCAGCTCGGTGCCACAGGCTCTGCCCCCTGTCACTAGGACAGTGCTTATGGCCTGGTGCACGGCCAGTGCTTATGGCCAGGTGCGGTGGGACCGGAAACTCACTCAACAGATGCCACTTTGGCACAGGGCCTGGTTACAAGAGGTCTCGTCCCTGCAGGGGTTCCGCCGCTGGTACCTCATTGGGATTTCGTTGCTCAGAGATCTATGGGTGGGAGACCACATTTGATCCTTTCCTGACCTGCAGCAGCGCCACGCCCTTCCTCATTCCCAATTCTATAAATTTCTACAGCTTAGACGCGCCCTCCATACACACGTTTCATCCCCTGCCCCCTTTCCGGAGTTTAGCCAACTGGCGGCCCAGGTGATGATGGGGAACCTGGGGGGGGAAGTATCCCGCATATACCGGTCACTGGTGAACAATTGTCCCGCTTCTCTGGACCGGCTCAGGGCTCGATGGGAGGGATGGCTGGGCCCCCTAGAAGAGGCGGACTGGCGAGATGCCTTTATGGTACCCAAAACCCTGACCACATCCTCCAAGTTGCGCCTGGTCCAACTTTTCTACCTTCATGCAGCATACCTCACTCCGACACGTCTATTCGGGCCCAGATGAGATCCTCCCCAGCATGCGCGCAATGTGACTCCGCCCCAGCCGATTTCTATCACATGGTGTGGTGTTGTCCGGCTTTGGCACCATTCTGGAGAGATGTGAAACTCGAACTCACGCAGGCCCTGGGATGGGCGGTCCCCCATGACCCGAGACGCTTGCTGCTGGGGGTGTTTGATGGCCTGGATGGCTCTAGGGCAGACAAGCGCTTTCTGGGGACGGCTGTGGCGGTGGCAAAAAGAGATATGGCTGCCTTTGGTCCCAGGCTAAGGCGCCAACTGTACAGAAATGGAAGAGAGGAGTGTATTGGTGTGGAATGCAGGAGGAATCCCTATTTGAAGCCCGGGGATGCCCAGAGTTATTCGGTAAAGGGTGGGGTAAATGGTTTAATCTGCTACCAATGTGATGATCTGTCTTTTTTATACATCGGTATGGACCATCTGGATTGCCGTGCCCAGCCCTTGTCTTGTCAACTGTATACAATGTCATGTGTTTTTTTTCTCAATGATAAGTGATCAGCTGCCAATGAATTTTTGTGTTCCTGAAAATCCAATAAAGTTGATTATCAAAAAAAAAACAACACCACCTAGAAATGTAATTATGTATAACCAATGGGAACATTGTCCTACACCTCCAAAGGGTAGCTCATAAACTTTTTCAAAGAAATGTCCATATTTTTCAGGGTTCAACTTGTCAAATCCAGAATCATTTTATTTTAGAAATATGAACAAGACAGGAACGAGGAATATGTTAACCAATACAAAACAGATTTATTCTGAAGCCTTTATTGCCCAACTGTCTAGACAGGGTTTCGACTTTTGGAAAGACAACATTGAGACAAAATCTGTCTGGGGTACAAAAGATTGGCAAATGCAGGGGGTAGAAGCTTTGTTTAGAGCCTGTATCATCCCTCAGCAAATTATGTTTTTGAATGACACTGTCCAACAAACGTCTTGCCTTGGGTTATCCAAGATCAAAGACATGACCACACCGACCATACCTACACCTGCAAGTAATAGCACTACATAGGGGGAGGGGGGGTCAACGTACATGATATTTTGCATCACAACAGCTCAAATCCAGAATGGAAAAAATGGTTACTCTGGACCACTGACACAAACAACGGTCAAAATTGATTCCTGAACAAAACACAGGGTTTCACTATCAATAGGTCAGACCCACGGTATGTTCAAAGACAGCATCCAGGGGTAGTAAAAACATACAGTGTAGGGAAACTTTGTCTTGATTGGCTACAGAAAGCTACACTACAGGATGTAAAACAACACTTATCTTTACTTAAAGAAGGCACAGACCTTAGCTAATTCTTGCTAGGACCTAGAAAACCGCATCAAAAACGTTTCATATATGCCGGTCTCTACGCTGCTTATAATGAGACATGGAAGATTACGCATGCAGAGACTGCAGAAGGAATACAAGAAATTGATTGTATTAATTTAGAGAAATCTCTCTCTGTAGTAGACAATGGGTTAATGACTGTCGTCCAGGATATATTCATTGGACTGTATTGTGTCTTCTGCCATAGACATCATGGAACAAGACTTGGTCATGCTGCAACATGGTCAGTCTCAATGACGTTCTATCATGCAATTAGGCTGGACGCTCCAAAACTTGCGTTCAGGCTATGTGCCTTGGCGTCTAATCAAGACTACCACACCGTTTTCAGAATTCAATCTCACTGATAAACAGATCAAATTGGCACAAAGGGGAGCAGACTATACGGTGCTGAGCATTCAAAAACTGAAAACATTACCATTCAGAGAAACCAGCTACTGAGTGGGTCATACAATGTAAAATTACTCTGCCTGTTGAAATGTTCCAATTTCAGTATTGCCCAAAACCTATACCAGCAGGCAAATATGAAAGGTTGGGTAAAGATATATCAAGACATCCTGGGATTTACCTTACACACACAGATGTTGGAGTGGGGGGGCGTGAAGTGTTTCTTAGCAGTACTAACTATGAAAACGTTTTAAGTGGTTCTCTCCTTTGTCAGGGTATTAATTTACATGGGGCCTGTGATGGTTCCACTACAAACTTATCCTGTCACCTGCAAGGCTCACCAGCTGCAATAATCAATCCAATTTTTGGACAACTTTCAAATGGAAGTTACCTCATGTTGAATGATCACAGATGCTGTGGCATGTTGCCAGGTATTCCATATCTAGTAATGGTAGGGTCACTTGCTGTATGCAAGTCTTGTTTGCACAAATACAGACAGTCAGGGAGTCGCCTCTATGGCCTTCACTTAACATTTCTTCTATATGAATTGATACTCTAAGCAGAATGAAAGCAATTCTTTTACAAAAAACTGTGCCACTGACCTCGGCCAGAGAAACCTATGATCTACAAGTCGCAAGGACTTCTGCCGAGATACAAGCCCTTTTGAATACAAACTCCCCTATACATTTCTCAGAAATGTTGGAATGTATCTGAAACATGTCTTATACGAGCAGTATTATACGTGTATTTAAGAACCAATCCAAAGCTGTAATATTGTGCCTGGAGTGGTAAATGGCTTTTGTCATTTTACAGCTCGGCATGGATAGCACTGTGCTAATCCTATGCTTAAAGACTTTGCTGTACAAATGGCAAAAGACTTTGTCCATTTCTATCTCGGTGTGGATAGCACTGTGCTAATCCTATGCTTAAAAACTTTGATAGAAAAGCAGACATTTGAGGTGAGCAAATTTAGAGTGTCGCTGGTGTTGAGGGTGCTCTACACAGGAGCTGCCTTCCACCTAACTTGGGAACTACCCAGAGTTCTCTACTTCTTTTCTGCATAATTTATGTGTCACTCTATGCCTGCAAGGGAATTGTTTTGACTTATACTGGGTGCTCCCTTGTGTCTGGACAAAGCTAAACCTCTCTGAAGAGCTGAATGACAGCGAAACACGTGTCAGGGGTTACTTTTATTCATTTCAGGTTTGCTTGGATGGTATTTTACCAATCCAAAGCTGTAATATTGTGCCTGGAGTGGTAAATGGCTTTTGTCATTTAACAGCTCGTCATGGCTAGCACTGTGCTAATCCAATGCTTAAAGACTTTGCTGTACAAATGGCAAAAGACTTTGTCCATTTTTATCTCGGCGTGGATAGCACTGTGCAAATCCTATGCTTAAAAACTTTGATAGAAAAGCAGACATTTGAGGTGAGCAAATTTAGTGTTGCTGGTGCTATATACAGGAGCTGCTTTCCACCTAAACCTGGGAACTACCCAGAGTTCTCTCCTTCTTTTCTGTATAATTTATGCATCACTCTATGCCTGCAAGGGAATTGTTTTGACTTATACTGGGTGCTCCCTTGTGTCTGGATAAAGCTAAACCTCTCTGAAGAGCTGTAATGACAGCGAAACACGTGTCAGGGGTTACTTTTTTTTAAAAAAAATTTTTGAAAACCTTTATTCAGAGCAGAGCACACAGCTATTCAGCCTGACATCCCGGAGGCAAGGCAGCATGGGTAATAGGAGAGCAGTAGTGCAAAAAGATCCAAACATAATCATCGAAGGTTAATTTTATATTAAGATGAAGAACTCAACAAAGGAGCGCCCAAGGGCGCGAAAAGATGGCAATAGAGTCAATATGAATCAGGGCGTCAGGGGACGGGTAGGGGAGGAAAGGCAGGGAAGAGATCATCAAGGAGAGGGCATCAGAACGGGAATGAGGGGGGGGGGGGACAACAGGAGAATGCAGCACATCAAAACTCAGTTGGCGTTACAGGTCAGGGTGACACATGTTCATCCAGAGAGACTGGTTCAGGTGGCAAGCACACGTCTCCCCTATATTCATTCCAGGCCCCCCACACTTTATTCCATGTTCGGGGTCTCCCTCTTGCCACATAGACTGTCTTCTCCCGGAACATGCACCAGTCCATATTAGCTTTCCATTGTACCACCAGGGGGGCCGTGGACGCACCCCATTTCTGAGCTATGTCCCTTTTGGCCACCATGTTCCCCAGGGTCACCCACCTAGTCTGCGCTGCGCTGTGATCAGAAGGTTCCCATACGTTCAGGAGGCACCTACGAGCTTCCGCGTGAGCAATCACGCCAGTAACTTCTTCCATGATTCGGTGCACCCTCCTCCAGTAGGAGGCTATTACGGGGCATTCCCAAAGGATGTGTAGGAAAGTGGCGAGGGCCCCACAACCCCTGCGGCAGAGCCCATCAGGCGAATATCCCATGCGCATCAATCGGGGCCCCGTCACGTACACCCGGTGCAAGATCTTGAGCTGCACGAGGCGGAGACGAGAGGAAATTGCGACCTCCTTAGGGGAGGAAATCGCGCTCTGCCAATCCTCATCGTCGAGTTCCAGGCCATCCGCCACCCACTGGTCCCGCAAGCCAAGGAGGAGATCTGTGCGCACGTTTATCAATTTCTTGTATGATAGGGAAATCTCGCTGTCCGGCATGTGCCCATCCAATATCCTATCCTCCAGAGGGGAGCTTTCAGGAATGTCGCCGTCCGGCGGTGTGGCCGAGAGCAGCGCGTGCCTCAGCTGGGCGTAACGGAAAAACTCCGTCGCACCCAGTTGGTACTCGGTCTGCAGTTGGGGGAAGGTCTTAATCGTGCCCCTGGAAAGCATGTCATCGACTCTGCTGATACCGATGAGGTCCCATTTATCAAACCCCTTGGTGTGCCACAGTCTACCCAGGATGTCCGAATCAAAGAGGGGGGTGAACCTAGTCAGTCTACCTTGCCAGCCTTGCGCCTTGGTGACCGCCCGCCAAACGTGGATCGCCGTCCGTGTAGGACCCGTCAACCGCCGGTCGAAGGACTTCGAATACAGGGCCCGATAGTAGTTGCCGTCACCCAAGAGCCATCTATCCAGGGCATAGCCGGGACTGTCCACGGGGCCGTAGAACCCGTGGTTGAGGGCAGCAAGTTGAGAGGACCAGTAGTAGCGGCGCACGTCCGGAAGGGCGATGCCGCCGTCGTACCATGGAAGCGTGAGTTTATGGATGGCAACACGAGGTCGACCGTCCCAGAGAAGATTCCGCAGGAGACCTTCAAGGTCTCGGAAATAGCGCGCCGGAACCGGATCTTGGGCGTTCTGCAGGGCGTACAAGAACCTGGGCAGGGACATCATCTTAAACAATGCCGCACGGCCAAGGAGGGAAAGCGGGAGTTTACGCCAGCTGTCCACATCGCGCTGTAGACGCTGGAGAGGAGGGAGTAAGTTGAGGTCGTACCGCAACTTGGGATTACCGGAGATGTAAATGCCCAGGTACTTGAAGCCACGTACGGCAATCTGAATGTTGCAGCCCCTGGGGAGTCGTGGAGTATCCCCTTTAAGGACGTACAAGGACGACTTGGCCCAGTTTATAATCAGGCCAGAATAACGTCCGAAGAGTCTGAGTATGTCACAGGCCACGATGAGGGACTTGCAGGGGGAGGTCAAATAAAGTAAGATGTCATCGGCATACAAGGATACCCTATCTTCAAAGCCAGGGGCCCAAGTAATACCGTGTAAATCAGGATGCGTACGCAGTAGGGCTGCGAGCGGTTCAAGGGCCAAGGCGAACAGAAGGGGCGACAGGGGACAACCCTGTCTGGTACCCCGATGTAAGGGGAATGGCGTCGACAGGCGACCGTTGACCGTGACATTGGCCATCGGTTCAGCGTACAGCAGCTTCACCAAGCTCACAAAGACCGGCCCAAATCCAAGTTTGGACAGAACTGCCCAGAGGTATGGCCACTCGAGAGAATCGAAAGCCATCGTGGCATCAAGGGACGCGAGGACAGCTGGCTCTTCGAGGGTGTGGGCTCTAGCCATGACACCGTGAAGGCGGCGTAGATTAAGGGCGGTATTCCGGTGAGGGATGAAGCCCGACTGATCAGGGTGTACAAGGTCGCCAATGACACCAATCAGCCGGGTGGCGAGCAACTTAGGGGTTACTTTTATTAATTTCAGGTTTGCTTGGATGCTATTTTACCAATCCAAAGCTGTAATATTGTGCCTGGAGTGGTAAATGGCTTTTGTCATTTTACAGCTCGGCATGGATAGCACTGTGCTAATCCTATGCTTAAAGACTTTGCTGTACAAATGGCAAAAGACTTTGTCCATTTCTATCTCGGTGTGGATAGCACTGTGCTAATCCTATGCTTAAAAACTTTGATAGAAAAGCAGACATTTGAGGTGAGCAAATTTAGAGTGTCGCTGGTGTTGAGGGTGCTCTACACAGGAGCTGCCTTCCACCTAACTTGGGAACTACCCAGAGTTCTCTCCTTCTTTTCTGCATAATTTATGTGTCACTCTATGCCTGCAAGGGAATTGTTTTGACTTATACTGGGTGCTCCCTTGTGTCTGGACAAAGCTAAACCTCTCTGAAGAGCTGAATGACAGCGAAACACGTGTCAGGGGTTACTTTTATTCATTTCAGGTTTGCTTGGATGGTATTTTACCAATCCAAAGCTGTAATATTGTGCCTGGAGTGGTAAATGGCTTTTGTCATTTAACAGCTCGTCATGGCTAGCACTGTGCTAATCCAATGCTTAAAGACTTTGCTGTACAAATGGCAAAAGACTTTGTCCATTTTTATCTCGGCGTGGATAGCACTGTGCAAATCCTATGCTTAAAAACTTTGATAGAAAAGCAGACATTTGAGGTGAGCAAATTTAGTGTTGCTGGTGCTCTATACAGGAGCTGCTTTCCACCTAAACCTGGGAACTACCCAGAGTTCTCTCCTTCTTTTCTGTATAATTTATGCATCACTCTATGCCTGCAAGGGAATTGTTTTGACTTATACTGGGTGCTTCCTTGTGTCTGGATAAGCTAAACCTCTCTGAAGAGCTGTAATGACAGCGAAACACGTGTCAGGGGTTACTTTTATTAATTTCAGGTTTGCTTGGATGCTATTTTACCAATCCAAAGCTGTAATATTGTGCCTGGAGTGGTAAATAGCTTTCGTCATTTTACAGCTCGGCATGGATAGCACTGTCCTAATTCTATGCTTAAAGACTTTGCTGTACAAATAGCAAAAGACTTTGTCCATTCCTATCTCGACGTGGAAGCACTGTGCTAATCCTATGCTTAAAAACATTGATAGAAAAGCAGACATTTGAGGTGAGCAAATTGAAAGTGTCGCTGGTGTTGAGGGTGCTCTATACAGGAGCTGCGTTCCACCTAAACTTGGGAACTACCCAGAGTGGTCTCCTCCTTTTCTGCATAATTTATGCATCACTCTATGCCTGAAAGGGAATTGTTTTGACTTATACTGGGTGCTCCCTTGTGCCTGGGCACAGTCAAACCTCTCTGAAGAGCTGTAATGACAGCAAAACACGTGTCAGGGGTTGCCTTTTTCATTTCTGGTTGGCTTGGATGGTATTTTACCAATCAAAAGCTGTAATATTGTGCCTGGAGTGGTAAATGGCTTTTGTCATTTCACAGCTCGGCATGGATAGCACGGTGCTAATCCTATGCCTAAAGACTTTGCTGTACAAATGACAAAAGACTTTGTCCATTTCTATCTCTGCACGGATAGCACTGTACTAATCCTATGCTTAAAAACTTTGATAGAAAAGCAGACATTTGAGGTGAGCAAATTTAGAGTGTCGCTGGTGTCGAGGGTGCTCTACACAGGAGCTGCCTTCCACCTAAACTTGGGAACTACCCAGAGTGGTCTCCTTCTTTTCTGCATGTATTTAAGAATGTGTGTTCAGGACGGTTAGCACCTTTTCAAGCAGTCCTCCGGAATAATTCCCAACTTCGTGCACTCAGAGTTTGGAGGACTGCCACTACTTTTAGCACTTGTTGCAGGAGTCCTGTTTTTGCTCCTGCTGCTGAAATATGTCAAGCCAAGTCACCAGCGTCACTCCAAGCACCATAGAGAGAGCTCTATTGGAGATGAAGTGTCGTGAGTGCATCGTCCAAATTTTAGGTTTACCTCGTCTACGAGAATTAAATACCACATGGTTTCTGTCATTCAGACCAATCTGGCAAGATTGCATTGCTGCCTGCTTTGCAGTGAAGAATGCGTGCTAGACATCTGTCTAACACTCCCATCAATCATGCCGACTGATATCGATACTCTGCTGGACCCGGTAACGACCCATGCTCTGTGTTGTCCCCAGCGGTTACCAATTCTGATGACGGCATTCACTGAGGTCTCGCAGACGCAAATTGCTACTGCTGAGGTACGAGAGGAAACAGCAGGCGGGCAGGTAACATCCGATACGAACATTGCTGATGTGACCAATGCTGAAGGTAATGCTTCTCACCTATGTGGGGCTAGTCTTCTAAACAAGGTAATCCAACTTTCACCTACACGGTAGACAACTTTTTGTCTACAGGATTAAAAGATTTCATGTTTTCTCCATCCCCATACACTGACCTTTGATTCAGCACACAGAGTACCGGGAAGACTCTGAATTTGGCTCTCATTTTTTTTCAAAACAAACACTAAACTTGGAACTTTTTCCTTTGATTTTTCTTTTTTCTCCAAATTTGAATTTTTCTTTTTATGGCACAGTAATCTACTTACAGTAGTAGAACTATTCATAGAGAACAGAATTATTTGAAACACTTTCAGAGACAATATGTCATCTTGTCAATAACAATTGTTTTATGTAACTTGACATGAAATGATTTCGGCCTTTTTTCTTCTATATTTATGAGCCATTTCATAATGTGTATATTGATATATATATATATATATATATATATGTATGTTCATTCATTTAGTATTCACTGTACATAAATGCTTGGAATGAAACATTGCTTTAATATGTACAGCACCATTGCATAGCAACAGTTTTTAATGCATTTTTTACAATGTATTTTAGACATGTTTTTAGCAATCCATGTGTAGCTATATTTCAGATATGTATAGAATTAAGTAATATCATTCATTCGAAAGTGGAGTGGATGTTGTGTGTCGATTTAGATCCCTTATATAGGTTTCCCGATTTATGACTTTATATAGGCACAATACGCAATGCCCATATTTAGGCAGAGGAATCCTACCCTTATTTAGGCATAATCCATGCTAACCAAATACAGGCATGGCCACCTACATCCATCCATCTACGTCACAACGAGTTCTTGGAAAACCAGACTCTTAAGCCTTTAGCCCTTCCCCTTGCTTGGATTATTGATTTCTCCAAGAACTAATTTATTATGCATGAACATCTATTCCCTAGGGGTTCATTCATGATGTTCTACTGACCGACTTTTACGTCAATACTGGCCTTCCTAAACACCTTCAAGGTATAAATATACCTTCACTTACCATAGCAAACCACGGTTCAGCCGACTACTTGCACCACACGGCTCGCCAAGGCAAGTTCGGAAGGAAGTCGAGTCCCCGCCTGAAGCACTGACCAGACGCGGTCATCCTCCTTGCAGAGAATACAGCTCCAGTGTTTCTGACTCCCCTTGCTGGGTGTTCAAGATCGAGACCCAGAAAGAGATGCCAACCTCACTCATTCTAAGGTATGGAGCGGACTAGAACCTAGCGGGACTTTTGGCAAATCTTGGCAACACCAATCTAAACTATAGCCATACTAGACAATAGACAAACAGCACTTACTTCTTACCTCGTACTACACCTCGGTTAGGTACACTGGGGTAGAACTAGCTGGAAGCATCAGATAAGTATTCACAATTTAGCCTGTTATTTATGTATGCATTTTTATGAATATATGTCATAGCTACAAACCATGCTATTGCAGTATTATTTTATCTTACTGCTAACGCTGTACGTATTATACTTCGCATTCTGTCTTATGATTGTAGCAGTTCATATCTCTTGCACGAGAAATAAGACTTCAATAAACCCTTTTTATTGAAATGCTGTCTATCTATTTCTGTGTAAACTCTGTAGAAACGAAGCATGCACGATTGACTGAGTGAAACTGTTATCTATTGTTTTCACGATTCTGAGATTGTTCCGATTCTAAGGGAAAAAAAGTTGTCATGTTTATGCGTTTGTCAGAAACTAGTCCCTTTTTGTTTATTCCAGAAGTTTCTAGTGAACTCTGAGTTAGCTGGCACACAAAAGTAATTAAGTTTAACCCTTTCGATGCTGATGACGAGCTCAGCTCGTCATCACCCACGGGTGTCGTGTGCTGATGACGAGCTGAGCTCGTCATAGTGCCACTAAAATGGCATTTTCCAGCACACAGCGGGAAAACGCCTAGCAGCCAAGAGGTTAATGTACTCAATAGAGACATACTGATCTCAGTCCTATGTCAAAACTATAGTGTATATTATTCCAATGCACAAAGCCTATCAGGGATATAGGAACTACACTACAACCTTTTAGATACCGCTGTAGGAAAGGCAAGACTGATGTTTTTCTTAGTAGGACAGACTGCGAGAGTACTTTAGGTCTTTCCTTAGTGTGTAAGGAAGTTTAGCTTCATAGCACATGCAATGCATCCATGGCAAATATGTCCTGCTATCTGAAGGGTTCTCCAGCTGCTGTGATCCATCAGGCCTTCAGATTGCACTTGAATGGAAGTTATTTGATTTTGAACAATCAGTGCTGCTATTGCATAAATCCAAGAAACGCCTATCTGGTAACTGTTTCTGTGGTCGTGAGCTGACGTACACAAGTTCTGTTTCTCCCTGCCTGCATAGTTATGGAGGTGACGCTTCGGTCTGGGATAAAGCTTTCAAAGGTGCACTTCAATGCGTTGAGCAGACTGAAAGCCATATTGTTCATGGAGGATGTGGCCTTAACATCGGCTAAGAAGACGTTTGCTCTATAAGTTGCAAGGTCTTCTGACATACAGTCCCTACTCTGCACTAATTTTCAATTACATTTTGGGAAACTTGTGCACCTCATTTTTAACATGTCTAATAACGAGGAAGCCGTGCACTTTTTCAAGACAAGTGACTCTGGGATGGTGAGCACCTTCCAGACAGTCTTCAGAGTTATTCCATCAGTCATACACACCCTGCTTGAAAGCATTTTTGGAGGTCTGCGGCTAGTCCTGTATTTAATAGTCTGAACTGTGCTTTTATTTTTTCGGATCAGCAACGGATGTCACATCATGAGGCCAACTGGAACAGGCACTTCCACATGTGCTCCTGTATCGTGAATGCATGATAGTGTTTTGGCGCACCCTTGCTTCAGAAACTATATGAACACTGGTTCTTGTCCTTGCAGCCGGTATTCTGCTGTCAGCTATGCACTTGAGTGTGCCCTGGATATATGCTTAGGAATGCAATTGAGTCAACCGCTGGACATGGAACTGCAGGTTCTCCCACTAACTGCTCACTTGTATAATTGTCACTTACGCGTGCCGCTGCTTCTAAAAGCATTTTATGTGCACCCCTAGGATTCTTCTGCTTGTAGTGATCTGGATCTTGGCTTGGCTTTCGAGGATTCTGCACTGGCTACTCCTTCTTTGGAGGCTGCTGAAACGGGGGGGTGGCTGGAAACATGTTTGCTCTATGGATATGAGCCGATGGGTGCCTCTGGAAACATCGTCTGAGGTTGCTGGGAACAATGTTTCGTCAACCTCGCGAAACACAACCTGGCCGTTTAGAGCTGGGGGACTTTTTAATTTGCCATTTACATGCAAAATAGTTTTTCTTTTAAACTTTGCTGTTACTACATCTTTTTAATATTTTTACAGTGGCTTTCACTATGTTCTATTCAAGAAGCGTGATGCTTTTTAGATTTTCGTTGTTTTTTTAATAGACTTATTGGTCTTTATATTTGAGCTTTGTCTAGGGATAGCTTTTTGGTCTCACGTTCAAGGAGTGGGTGCCACGGGGTCAGGATAGGCCAGTTACCTTCTTTCATACACACAGTGACTTTCAACATACATTTGCATGAGTCTCCATGAAGGATAAAATTATCTGAATCTGCATTGCTTATATTTCCACTTCTGGGGCAAAACATCCTTGTGCAATAAATGGACAGAACCCATTTTTCTACAGCAACCAAGTAAAGCAGTGACACTTACTGTCTTCCTTACAGCTGCTAAGGTACCACAAAACCTTCTGATACTGGGCATCCAGTTTTACTATCCTTTTTAAGTGGGAGCGGTGATAGGATGGCGAATGCAGCATCTATGACGGAGGTGAGAGGAGGGTCAGAATTCTGGAAGAAAGGATCCTTTTCAAAGGATTTATAAAAATTACTGCAAGTGTGATGGAACGGATTTGACCGATACAGAGGAATGCAATAACTCAGTTGGTGGATCAAGTAATTCTCAAACTAGTAGAAGCAAGGGGGTGGGAGGGGGAGGCACTGTACATTACCCTTTGGCCTTTAAAATTCACCTGGACATATTTTTTACAAAGATCGCAGGAATACGGTTGATGTGAATTAGTAAGGCACGCAAGGACTGAATGCGGGTCTGTTAAGTTTTTTTTCTCTTCCACTTGGGGCGCTTAACATGAAGGGATGGTGTTTTGTGGGGAAAAGGAAAATGTTACTTATGTAAGCATCTGTTTGTAGCGGGTAGTGGTGTAGATTCACATTCTCTGCATACTTCTGCCATCAATGTTTGCAAGTTGTTCTTCAAAGAAGTCTTTCGAGTCACAAGTTCTAGAACAGCTCCTCCCTTAAAGCATAGGGCATGACTCCATGTTAGATTGTTTTTTCACCCATTGGGTGACAGTAGTAAGATATGATGAGTGAAAATGATATGGTGCACGGGTATTGCAAAACTGTAAAGCAGTCTAAAAAAACAACAGTTCCCTTTTCTTAAGTTTTATAGAGGTATCGAAACCTCTGAGGGATTCTTTCCCACCAAATTCAAGGGTAAGCCATATGTTGTATCCAGAGTTGCAAAGAGATTGACAAATTTACAAATAAAACATTTTCAAAAGCAATCTATCAAAGAAAATTAAAATTAAGACCCAACAGCACAAAGGATGCACTCACAGTTATTACGCAACGCTGGACTGATGAGAATATGCACATTCACAGGAATATTTCTTAAACATTCTTTATTTAGTGGTATGACCGACCATTTGGATTAAAAACAGAATACTTCACATTTATTCAATAATCACATTAAAAACTTAAAAAAACAAAAACATGAAATGTGTCGACGCGGCGTTTCGGTGATGTAAGTTGTCACCTTCTTCAGGACAAGATTTCAATTTAAAATCACTATGAAATTAAAAATACAAGATTTACAGTTACTTCATATTGCAGAACAACAAATTATTTAAAAAACATTTTCAAAGTAAACGGTGCGGCAATTCCTGTACAAATCTCATATGATCTATTAATTTATTAAACATGTGCATCCTGATCAGTTTCTCAGCTATTCTCCAGGGGGTCTTGGTATAAAAAACAGATATTTTGGGAGCAAACCACATTTCTAAATCCATTGACAAACATATAAAACATTTGTGAATCTCGCAACCTGCTACGGTCTAACCTTGTTTGGTATCCCTCTGCGCAATACATTTATACATCCTTGACACCATTTGAGGTTGTCTTTTGGAGATGAGAAAAAACTCCCATTTTAATTGGGGGGCTTTTCAGGGCTATTGGTTTTAGCTGACTGTAAGGAACCTCCTGCCCTCTATGTCTATCAATTTTCGTCTCACCTCATGTTATCTTTTGATGGTTTTCAAAACTTAATTTTATTGTACATACCTACTTAGTAGTTCAGCAATCGCTTTTATCAATGGGCGATTTCCGGAATTTTTACAACTTAAATTCAGATTCTGAAATTAAAACACGAATGTCATGCATTTATTCAAGTTTTTATCATTATTCTAACGTCATTCAATCGCATATTGATAACTACCTTGTTTCTATGCCTTTTCAAAAAAGGAAGAGGTTTCAATTGTTGTTCCCCTTGAAATTCTCTAAATTGAAGGTCGTATTCTCTGTATGACAAAAAGGCATTTCATTCTCATTACTCTTTCATAAGTGCCTCATTTCTTCGCTCATTATTTTTAGTAAACTGGATTCAAAGAACATTTGGGGCGTGACTTTACTCACTCTTTTCAATCCTATGTTAAAGCTCAGGTGATATATCCCTAAAGTGTCTACAATTACAGTGCGTATCTCTTTTATACTTTTCGAAGCTTTATTCTCTTTAAACGTCCTAGTTTTGTTAAGGCCTTGTTTACCTGGATTATTTTATTATGTTCCTAGGGTGGACGGTCGTTTTGTCTCCTTACCCAGCCGAACTGTGGGGAAGTGTCCCTGAAAAAATATGCGGGGATGTATTACATATCTGTAGATTTGTCTCAGTTTAAAAGAATGTCTCATTTAGTTATTGTATCATTCTTACCTGACAGCTGTTTCTTATATTTGTCTGCTCGCACTATTTCTTAGGTGGCGGCTTATTCTTAAGACCTTGGGCGCTCTTTGGCTTCTAGTACAAGAGTTTGAAAAAAGAATTTTTTTTTTTATTCTTTTACCTACTCTAATTTGCTTAAGGCAGTAGGTTAAAAGAGCAGAATCCTCTACTGTTCAGGTTTTTTTTTTGGGATCTATGTTGAGTACTTACTATTTTGAGAGGTTCTTCTGGCGTCTCGGGTGGGCACCTGCAACGACCGTCTTTCCGGGCTGGACTGGCTTGGTTAGATTCTCTTCCGTTTATATACTCTTCCTAATTGCCAATTTGAACACATATAATGATGTTCACCTGTACGTTTTCACACGGTTATGCTCGTATGGAGCAGAACGGCGGCGGCCATCTTTTAGTTCCTTCCTCATAATAATTGAGATGTTCCGGTTTCCCTTAGTGTTATATATTCTAACTTTGTGTTGTCCGAATGTTGTTTGTGAACGGAGTTCACTTCATGTGATTAGAATTTCAAGTGTCACTTGTGTTGGTTTGGATTATGTATTCCGAGTTAGAGTGCATTATACTTGGTGGTTCGCGTTGCGATCACGTGGCCTATTTAAATGCCTTGTTTCTGCTCGTTGCGAGGGCGGCCATCTTAAAATGCCTCGCAACCGTGCATAGCTCCTGTATGTCCCCAGGGCTACTGATCCTATGGTATCAAATTAATTTGGGTATTCGATTCTTTTGATTCTGTCGCCTTATTGCTTCTCGACCGTACTAGTATGTTGCCCATAGAGGGTGGCTTAGGTCTCTTTCCATGGGTTGTATTCTATTCCGCTTTTGTATCTACAGGCTTGCAGGAACTAACTAGCTTGGGTCGTATTTTATTGGCGGCCATCTTATAGTGGTGCAATAACGGAGTTTTTTATTGTTTACCTTTGGTGCGTGTATTTGCTATTTTGGCATTAGTGTACGTTATACTTGTGGATGTCGAATAAATTTGTCTGAACTGATTCTAGTGATTGTAGATGCTTTAGAAGGGACTGCTGTTCTCTTTGGCTATGGCTCCCTGGTTTGCTCATTTTATTATTAAAGAAGGTTACACTAGTTTGGCATTATCTACTTGCGGCAAATTCGTTCTTAATCCTCTTAGGTTTTTAGAGAGGTTGATAGCTTTAAACTATGCGTTAGATTTACACCCCCGTGTAATTTTGCTGTATTTTAGGATGGTTCTGCTTTTGGAAAAGGTTTTTAAATTATTTTGTCCCATTCTTCCCGGCTATTTAATCCATTTCTGAATGTGTTGAATTTGGACATGTAGTACTGCTCTCTCTTTTTTCGTTTACTGTCCAAATCTCCACCTCGATTGTTCAGTTTAACAACTTCAACAATCCACCATTTTAGGTCCTCAACAGTATGTTTGGACTGTTCCCAGTGCTCAACTAAAGGTGCATTGGTTCGTTTGGTTCTGATTGAGGATTTGTGCTAATTTAGCCTGAGTCTCATCTCTCTTGCAGTTTCTCCTATATACGCTTTTTGACAAGGGCATTGTATCATGTAGACCACATTCTGGGTTCTACAGTTTACTAGTTCCTTTTGGTGATGAGTGATTCCATTATAGTTTATTTTAGGACCTTTAATTATCATACTGCAATTTTTGCATGAACCACAGGGGAAATTACCAGTCGGCATTTTTCCGTCTATGGTTTCTATCCTATTCCTTTTTGTCTCATCAGGATATGTGTGTACTAGACAATTTTTAATTGTTCTGTTCCGTCGAAATGCAAATATAGGTTTTGGGATGGGTATTGATCCTGCATTCTGAAGTAAATTCCAATTCCTATTTATAAGGTTCTTGACTTTATTGCTGATGTTGGAGAAATTGGTCACACAAACTAGTTTTTGATCTTTTATTGCAGTTTGGGATTTGGGTTCAAACAGACTCTCCCTATTAAAATATTTTGCTCTTTTATATGCATTCTTAATCATCTTTTTTGGGAAGCCCCTTTCTAAAAACTTATTAGTCAGGGTTTGAGCATGTTTTTCAAATTCCTCTCTATCAGTACAGTTTCTTCTGACCCTTAAAAATTGGCCAAAAGGTATGTTGTTTTTTTGGGTTGCGGGGTGGTGACTTTCAAAATGCAGCATGGTATTGCGATCGGTGGGTTTGCTAAAAAGTTCCACTCTTAGGGTTCCATCTACAGGTTTTATTCTGATGTCAAGAAAATCACAGCTTTGATTGCTGTAGGTGGACGTGAATTTCAAATTTTTGTCTCCTAGATTAATCCATTGGATGAACTCCTTTAGTTCATTTTCGCCCCCTGACCATATACAAAACACATCATCAATGAAACGGACCCACATCCTTATGTTCTCAAAGAATGGGGCCATTTCCTTGAATATGTGTGTGTCTTCAAAAGCAGCAACATACAGGCAGGCAAGGCTCGGCGCACATGTAGCGCCCATGCTTGTGCCCTTTATTTGCTTGAACAACTCATCTTTGAAGAGAAAAATATTATTGGTTAAAACAATCTCTATACAGTCCACTACAAATTGGGCATGATCAGATAATTCCTCATCTGTCCCTTTTAAAATCTTCTCTATCATTATTTTTGTATCGTTTTGTGGTATGTTTGTGTTTAGTGCCTCTATGTCTAGAGTCACTAGCCACTCACTATCCACATTAAAGGGTTTATTCTCAATTTTTCTGATTGTATCTGTAGTATATCTGATGTAGGCTTTTTGTTGAATTACTAATGGTTGGATAAATTTGTCAGCATATTGGCTCAATGGTTCTGTTAAAGAGTTTAAGCTCGAGACTATGGGTCGCATTGGTGGGTCTCTAATATCTTTGTGTACCTTTGGGAGGCAGTAGATGGCGGGTATCACTGGTGTGTCATTTTTAAAAAAAATTAAATTCCTTTAGTTGATAACACCGTCTTCTAGGGCAAAATTAAGCCTCTCTCTTATTTTTTTCTTTAAATCCGACCATTCTTGTCGATTAGAAGAGGCATAGTGAAGGGTATTTTTTAGCATGTCTTGCATTTTACTCTCGTATTTCTCGGTGTCCATTATGACAATACTGCCCCCCTTATCACCAGGTTTTATTGTGATTTCCTTACATCCCTTCAGGGTTTCTAGGGCATCTTTCTCTTTTTTAGTGAGATTGTATCTTATCCATGATTTTTGTTTTAATAGATCTTCTAATCCCTTCTCTATAACCCTTTCAAAGGCTCTGTTTATATTGAAACTCCTCTTGCTGTTTTTCGTAATACTCTTTTTGGAGATAGGGATAAGTTAGTTCGGGTCTGTATTTGTCTACATCCTTTCTGAATTTATTGCTCTTTTTATTTGTAAGGAAATCCCTGTAGCCATCTAGGTCTCCCTGGATTTCCTCTAACTTATTCTTCGCATCTTCCAGCGATGTATTATCTCTTAATTTTTTCTCCATTTCGTCAATTTCTTGTTTTTCTATGATTAATGTTGCGTGGGCCGTTTCAATAATTAATAGTAGCTAGTCCCTACTGCATCTGTTTGCAATAAATGTCCATGTTTCAATACATTTTTGGTTTTTAGTGAAAAGACTGGGTTCATTGCTTATTTGTAAACCCTGAGGAAAATTAAATTTTGGTCATGTTGTGTTCCCTAGCGCGTACCCCACCGACTCCATGTACCAGCTTAAAGTGCATGTAACTTCCCTCCTGTGCCAGCTATGAAGACGCAAATACATTTGCGTCCACCGTTAACCTGTCTTCTTTCAGATCCACCATGAATGGATTATGTAGTCCGTTCCTAAGTATGCTATGCCACCGTCTTTTTGTAGTACACTTTTCATGTATTCCTGCTCTAGCAAGAGTAGGCCCTGAATTCCTGTCATCTGAACCTCTTTTGTGGCTCCTGACTCTGCCCAGGCTACCTCTGTACCCGTGAACTCTGTCCTACTTTCAGCGCGGCCCCTCGCGCTCAGCTCAAGCCTGCTTTCTGCCAAGACTGACTATAACCTTTGAGTTATCTGTTCCGCTCCCCGAGAATACATTCCTGCCTACTAGATCCTGTAAACATCCTTCCCAGCTGCAGAGCCAAAAGGCCGACCTGTCTTAATACAAGTAATTCATAGCCTCTGTTGCCATGCTTCCATGGAAGGCCCGTGCCCCCACGCTTTACATGTAGACACTCAGGCGCTTATACGCGCATCCACAGTTAGCATAGAATAGCTTCTGCCCTGGAGACCTTTCCGCCCAGATAGTATAGTTCCTAAACATCAGATATCAGATATGATAGAAGTACAAGTTGATCTGACATGCCAGACTTCTGTCTCTTTCCGTCAGTATGAATGTCAAGTCCCCTGCACCCCGTCAATCACACGTCATGCAGCTGCGCGCGCATCCAAGCTTCCGATTTCTGCTGACATTGCAACATTCTGTTAGCACCACCCCTTGGTGCCACCCACTTGCGTCACTTATCAGTGACGTCTCTAGCACACACCTCTGGTTCACGCCTAGTTTACGCCTCTTGATGATGTATTAGTATCACGTGTATACTGTTATCTTGTCTTCTCTCAGCTGTTACGCCTCTTACATTGATTCTTATGGTATAAATCAAGTATATAAGCTATGTATTGTTAATAAACGACAGCGCTCTATCCCTTCTGACACCCCTGTGGTGGTCAGAACATGATATCCTGATTCCTTTATGAGGAATAAAACCCTTAGAAACTCTAACACCACGGACTCTGTCTTTTTTCATTCTGATTGAGTTATTATTGATTAAGTACTTACCTGCATAGAAATTAAGAGAGTAAATTAATTATTTACGTCATTTTGGCGCCCGAATAGGGACTCCTCCCCCACCTCACGCGCCGGTTGGCGCGTTGCAAACTGTGTCCCCTGCCATCAGTTAGACGGAACACACGTGTACTGGCAGGATTTCCTGCATCTCCCTCTGACCCACGGAGGTGACGAAGACTGCGATTAGTGCCCAGACGAGGCGGTGAGGAGTGCGGAGGATCCCGACCAGAGCCTAGCCGAAAGAAGCAAGGTCCGAGGTGTGAAGAGGCCCACCAGGTTTCCGAAGTTTTCCGAAGTTTTCCGAAATTTTCCGAAGTTTTCCGAAGTTCCGAGTCGAGTCCAGTCGAGTTTTCCGAGGCCTTCTGTTTCCGTGCTTCCCGGTGAGTACCATTGCTGGGTCGTATCTAGACGGGTTTGGGTACACAAGTCCGGTCTGCACTGTTTTTAGGCAGTGTATCTGTACTGTTTAGCAGTATATCAAGTATTCCGAATTTTTGCACTGTTACACCAGTGTATCCGTACTGTTGAGCAGTACATCCAGTATAGGGGGGTAGTCATTTATGTCTTCAATGTTCTCATGTGATTAATGTTGTGGTATGAATGTGACTGTTTAAACGTGTATTATTGTGTTTCCCGTATAATCTAGCTGTCAAGAGTACCATTAGCTGTAGGTCCATTATCTCGAGTTACAGATTTGTTACTTACGAAATCATGTCCAGAAAATCTGTTAGGAATTAAAACACTGAAGGCTCTAGGAGCTATAATATGCTGTTCCCCGGAGGGAGTCAGACTCTTTCTACGGGATTTCAAGGGTCATTATGTTTTGCGTGATTTTGATGTCAGATTGAAAAATGTACCAGATCACTTATGGGCAAAAGGCCCAGCTGATGTAGGTTGTATGCATATCACTCCATATCGTGTAACACTCAAGACAGGAGTTGTTCTACCCAGAATCAGACAATACAAGTTACCACCCGATGCTGTAGTGGCTTTACTGAAAATAATTGAAGAGCTTATTGCCCAGGGAGTGGTCGTAGAGACCGACTCCAATATCTGTAATTCACCCATCATTCCAATTCTTAAACGTACAGACCGCAATGCACCGCCAGTATATCGGCTGGTGATTGATCTTCGAGAACTGAATAAATGTATTGTACCACAGTATCCTGTGGTCCCCGATATCTCCTCCCTATTGACTGCTATTGATTCAGAAGCAACGTTCTTTACTGTAATCGATCTCAAGAACGCTTTCTTCAGTGTACCTATTGACCCGGAGAGCCAATATCTCTTCGGATTCAGTTTAAATGGACGAAGTTTCAAATTTTCCCGCGCACCTCAAGGATTTACAGAAAGCCCCAGCATCTATAGTCAAGCACTGAAAAGACAACTAGATTGTATCCAAATGCCAGTTAATACAGCTTTACTGCAATACGTCGATGATCTACTGATCACCGCACGAAGTGAGCCCGAATGTGAACAAGCATCTCTGACAGTTTTGCATTTCCTGGCCGATAAGGGACACAAGGTGTCCCCTTCGAAGCTACAATTCTGTGTTCAGCAAGTTGTGTACTTGGGTCACTTGCTGTCCAAAGTGGGGAGACAGCTCACTCCCGATCGCATTCAGTTAATTATAAATATGCCACGACCCCAGACACAAAAGGAAGTGCGGGCCTTCATAGGCCTCACCTCGTACTGCAGACAATGGATTCCTCAATATGCATTTCTAGCTAAACCACTCATCCAGTTAACGACGCAGGAGGCTGCAACTTCCATTGCCCTCCCTTGGACTCAGGAACATACACAAGCCTTTGAGGAATTAAAGAAAGCTTTATGCCAAGCACCAGTTTTAGCGACACCATGTTACAGCAAACCGTTTACACTTTTTGTTACAGAACGTGACGGTACAGCATTGTCTGTCCTCACTCAAGATCAAGCAGGTTCACATAAGCCTTGCGCTTATTTTTCAAGTACATTGGATTCAGTAGCACAGGCACTCCCTGCATGTTTAAAGTCAGTAGCAGCAACAGCGTTAGCAATCAGACAAAGCGACTCAATTGTTTTAGGTCATCAGTTAACAGTACAAGTTCCACATTCTGTAGAGGTTCTGTTAAACAGAACCCAGACTCAACACTTGACTATAGCACGACTTACAGGTTACGAATTGACATTATTCCAGCCACACATAGAAATCAGACGCTGCAGTATCCTGAACCCAGCAACACTGTTACCTACAGTTATGACAGATCCAGCTCCACATGATTGTATAGAGATCATTAATGCAGTAACAAAGCCCAGACGAGATTTAACAGATGTTCCATTGACAAATCCAGACCTGACACTTTATGTGGATGGTTCATGCATGAGAACAAGTACAGGAGAGTTAGTGGCCGCGTATGCTGTGACCACTGAAACTGAAGTTAAAGAAACACACCGTATTGATACACTGTCTGCTCAAGCGGCAGAGCTCATTGCTCTGACCCGAGCCTGTATTCTAGCCAAGAACAGAAATGTCAACATATACACAGATTCCCGTTATGCGTTCGGAGTTGTACACGACTTCGGCATGCTGTGGCAAGAAAGAGGTTTTCTGACCTCTCATGGTGCCAAGATACAACATGGTCCTCTCATTCAAGCACTGTTAGAAGCAATACATCTGCCTTCAGCCATATCCGTCATGAAGTGTAAAGCACATACTAAAGTCACAGATTCTGTTTCCCAGGGTAACGACCTGGCAGATCAGACAGCAAAACATACAGCACTGACTCACACTCAGATAAATGATACGACAAAAACAACAGATCCGATAAACTGTATGACAGTCAGGGATCCCACACTAGATGTTATTGACATTCAGACACATGCTACTCCAGAAGAAATAAAGAAATGGATCGAACTAGGAGGGATCCAGACAGATCAAGGTTGGATGACGAAGGGAAAATCTACATGGTTTCTCCCTGACTCTATGGTTCAAGTCATGATAAATACAGCACATAGTCCTGCACATCTAGGAGAGAAAGCAATGCTAGACAGTTTGCAAAATATCTGGAACAATAAACACTTACGAGCAGCCGCAAAACAGAAAGTGCGTACTTGCATGATCTGTTGTCAGTTCAATCCAGGTAAAAGCGTCCCTGTAGAGCAAGGTGGATTTCATCCTCCCGATCACCCTTTTGAAGTCCTCCAGATGGATTATATCCAGATGGACCGTTGTCGAGGATTTAAATATGTTCTCGTAGTTGTCTGTGCTCTGTCCCGCTGGACCGAAGCATACCCAGTCCCAGATTACACTGCTCCGACCACTGCCAAACAGTTGGTTCGTGAATTTTTCCCACGATACGGCCTGCCTCGTGTCGTGTACTCAGATAACGGTCAGCCATTCTCATCTGCCTTAATGAAAGAAGTTTCCTTATTACTAGGATACCAGTGGAAGTTCCATTGTGTCCGACACCCAGAAGCCGCAGGCCTTGTTGAGAGGCATAACCAGACATTAAAGATCCGCCTTGCCAAAATATGTCAGGATAAAGGGGTCGACTGGATAGTCGCCCTGCCAGTGGCACTATTCTATATGAGAATGGTCGCCCATTCGAGATCAGGGCTATCTCCGTACGAGGTGGTCTTTGGAAGACCACCGAATATGTGGGGGACGCCCATTCCCAAAAAGATTACTGATGTTGATTCTAACATGTTGACAGATTACCTTGCCTCCTTGATGTCTGCACTCCAATCATGTCGTTCACAGGTTGCCGCAGCCTTCCCTGACAACACTGATGTAAAGGCACATGACGTCCGTCCCGGTGATACTGTCCTCGTCCGCAACTTCGACAGAAAAAGTCCGTTGGAGCCCCGCTGGAAGTCTCCAAAGACCGTTCTTCTAACAACAAGGACGGCGGTGAAGATCGAGGGAAGAAAGGGGTGGGTACACTCGAGTCATATCAAGAAATTTGCTGGACTGAAACCTGACCCAGACTCGTCCACCCCCACCAAAGACTGTGTCAAACCGAAAGACTTTACCGAATCGCAACGAGAAAAGACTCCTCAAGAACAATATCGCATGAAATTACGATCTAGCAAGTCAGACAGTTTAATTGTTTAAGTCCTCCCCTAGGTGAATCGGTTAAATAGTTTCTGACATGTATCCCCTAGATCGAGTTAGAGAGAGAGAAGCAAAGAAACGTACATATTGCAAATCTCTTCGTAGTCACTGCATAGTGACACTAATAATCATGTTTATTCTCAGTATTTTAATTATTGTTGCTAGCATTTTATTGCCTATCTACTATCCTATTTTCAAGCGTGAACAATCTGCTTACAATGTTTCTGCTGAACACACTTTTAGTGAGTTACCTCCTCACGAGCTTTCCTACAGACTTGCGCTGCGCAACAACACATTCATTAGTATGCTACATCATTCTCATCAAACTAACAATGCTACAAATTGCTGGATATGTGGCCGACTCCCTCCCTACCAGAATTACAAGGGAGCTCTGCCTCTCTTTCCGTATCCGTTCACTCACAATGGCTCCTGCGGAGCATGGTTTAAAATAATTAATTCTTTAGATCCTGACATTGCTGTTTTCGATGGGGGTTGGGTTTGGGGAAACCTGAACTTGGTCCTACTAGACGTCTGTTACCCAGATAAGGAGGGACTTCCCACTAGAATAGGAACTGATCTAGAAAATGAAGTGTATGGATTAGGTAATTATACAATTAGCCTCATGATTCTCACTGTTGAATCCGAAGCCACACCAGTTCTACCCATCATGTCAGTACTGCCAGTCACTGGTGAATTATGTATCAAGAAGAAAGGTTCAGTACACTTAGGTCATAGTAAATGCACTACTGTGGTCGAATTCAGTGATCATGGAAAATCGTCTTTCAAAGCTATCAGTCATTCTTACTTTGTTTGTGGTCATACCGCATACATACGTCTACCTCCGGATTGGGATGGTACCTGTTACATTGCATTCCTTCTGCCACCTGTTTTTCTAGCTCCTCCTGATTACCATAGAAATACCAATCTAGTAAAGAATAGACCCAGAAGAGATATCCCCCTTGTCGATTATACAGAAACGGCATGGGAACAGTACACCGATTTTAATAAAGGATTCTTTTTCTTCTTAGGACCTGTCCAGAATAGTAAATTAATACGCAGATTAACTAGAACACTTGAAGCAGTAGTAAATGAAACTGCCTCCGCCTTAGGTAGCTTAACAGAAGAACAGTCCGCTATGCGGGTTGTTGTCCTTCAGAATCGTCTTGTAATTGACGTCATCTTGGCAGATAGAGGTGGAGCCTGTAAGGTCATCGGGTCAAGTTGCTGTGTTTTCATACCTCAAAACGCACCATCAGTATATCAAGCTATCACCCGTCTTCATAAAATTGCAAATCAGATACATCAGAATCCAGGCACCTGGACTTGGTCCGGTTGGTTCTGGACAACGTTAACAGCTTGGGGATGGAAGATTCTATCCTTCCTAGGCATTGGCCTAGTGCTTGTATTCAGTTGCTGCCTGTGCCTGCAGTGTGGGCCAGCGATTTGTGGACTGTGTGCCACTTCCTGTATTGAACACTCCAGTTTCCTCTCAAAACGTAAACGAAAGAAAGAAGAACAAATGATGCTACAAGAACAAACTGATCGATTTATGAGGATCGATATTTTATAAAGGGTCCGTAGGGAACAAGGAGGGAATGAGGAAAATTAAATTTTGGTCATGTTGTGTTCCCTAGCGCGTACCCCACCGACTCCATGTACCAGCTTAAAGTGCATGTAACTTCCCTCCTGTGCCAGCTATGAAGACGCAAATACATTTGCGTCCACCGTTAACCTGTCTTCTTTCAGATCCACCATGAATGGATTATGTAGTCCGTTCCTAAGTATGCTATGCCACCGTCTTTTTGTAGTACACTTTTCATGTATTCCTGCTCTAGCAAGAGTAGGCCCTGAATTCCTGTCATCTGAACCTCTTTTGTGGCTCCTGACTCTGCCCAGGCTACCTCTGTACCCGTGAACTCTGTCCTACTTTCAGCGCGGCCCCTCGCGCTCAGCTCAAGCCTGCTTTCTGCCAAGACTGACTATAACCTTCGAGTTATCTGTTCCGCTCCCCGAGAATACATTCCTGCCTACTAGATCCTGTAAACATCCTTCCCAGCTGCAGAGCCAAAAGGCCGACCTGTCTTAATACAAGTAATTCATAGCCTCTGTTGCCATGCTTCCATGGAAGGCCCGTGCCCCCACGCTTTACATGTAGACACTCAGGCGCTTATACGCGCATCCACAGTTAGCATAGAATAGCTTCTGCCCTGGAGACCTTTCCGCCCAGATAGTATAGTTCCTAAACATCAGATATCAGATATGATAGAAGTACAAGTTGATCTGACATGCCAGACTTCTGTCTCTTTCCGTCAGTATGAATGTCAAGTCCCCTGCACCCCGTCAATCACACGTCATGCAGCTGCGCGCGCATCCAAGCTTCCGATTTCTGCTGACATTGCAACATTCTGTTAGCACCACCCCTTGGTGCCACCCACTTGCGTCACTTATCAGTGACGTCTCTAGCACACACCTCTGGTTCACGCCTAGTTTACGCCTCTTGATGATGTATTAGTATCACGTGTATACTGTTATCTTGTCTTCTCTCAGCTGTTACGCCTCTTACATTGATTCTTATGGTATAAATCAAGTATATAAGCTATGTATTGTTAATAAACGACAGCGCTCTATCCCTTCTGACACCCCTGTGGTGGTCAGAACATGATATCCTGATTCCTTTATGAGGAATAAAACCCTTAGAAACTCTAACACCACGGACTCTGTCTTTTTTCATTCTGATTGAGTTATTATTGATTAAGTACTTACCTGCATAGAAATTAAGAGAGTAAATTAATTATTTACGTCAACCCTTAGGGATAATTCCCTTTTTGCAGTACTCCATCAAAAAATCTGCATGTAACTCTGTTCGTATTATCTTCTTTTTTAAATTCCAGAGTTCTTTCCATTTTTCTTCCTCACTGTCCGATATTATGACGCTATTGGTAGTTTTATTTTGGCCATTTACTAGTAAACATGGACATTTATTGCAAACAGATGCAGTAGGGACTGGCTACTATTAATAAAAAGAGCAATAAATTCAGAAAGGATGTAGACAAATACAGACCCGAACTAACTTATCCCTATCTCCAAAAAGAGTATTACGAAAAACAGCAAGAGGAGTTTCAATATAAACAGAGCTGGCAACCCAACAGACGAAATGGCTCAAGAAAAAGAGTAACTTTCTCTGAGAGCTCCTAAACAAGTACTGAATCTGATTCTGAAACAAACCAAGAAACCACCGGTCCCAGAGACGGGGGGAATAGTAGTAAAACTAATAAAGATAGCCTGCCTTTTTTAGACAGGCGGAAAACCAACCAGAATCAAAATCCAAGAGGGAGGGCACGAGGAAGGAACTTTTACCCCCAGAACCAAGGGCAAGCACGTCCTTATATGAGAACCCGCAGTCAAAAGAATTGGGACTGAACCCTAAAGCTGCTGTCATAAATCTTTCGAGTAGAAACCTAGATACTGAGGAAATCAAACTTTTAGAAAAGGGACTTGGATACGCAATCTCTGAGCCAGTAGACAAATTTAATCTAGAACGTGATATCAAAAGCTTCTTTAGGAAAATAAGGCTAAATAAATTCTTCGAAGGGAAGGAGAGAGCCGTTAATGACAACAAATCAGGACTTAGACCCAAATCCAACTGGATGCCTACTGGCACCATGGTAAGTAAAGAGGTAGATACCTTTGAAAGGGTTATAGAGAAGGGATTAGAAGATCTATTAAAACAAAAATCATGGATAAGATACAATCTCACTAAAAAAGAGAAAGATGCCCTAGAACCCCCGAAGGGATGTAAGGAAATCACAATAAAACCTGGTGATAAGGGGGGCAGTATTGTCATAATGGACACCGAGAAATACGAGAGTAAAATGCAAGACATGCTAAAAAATACCCTTCACTATGCCTCTTCTAATCGACAAGAATGGTCTGATTTAAAGAAAAAAATAAGAGAGAGGCTTAATTTTGCCCTAGAAGACGGTGTTATCAACCAGGAGGAATTTAATTTTTTTTAAAATGACACACCAGTGATACCCGCCATCTACGGCCTCCCAAAGGTACACAAAGATATTAGAGACCCACCAATGCGACCCATAGTCTCGAGCTTAAACTCTTTAACAGAACCATTGAGCCAATATGCTGACAAATGTATCCAACCATTAGTAATTCAACAAAAAGCCTACATCAGAGATACTACAGATACAATCAGAAAAATTGAGAATAAACCCTTTAATGTGGATAGTGAGTGGCTAGTGACTCTAGACATAGAGGCACTATACACAAACATACCACAAAACGATACAAAAATAATGATAGAGAAGATTTTAAAAGGGACAGATGAGGAATTATCTGATCATGCCCAATTTGTAGTGGACTGTATAGAGATTGTTTTAACCAATAATATTTTTCTCTTCAAAGATGAGTTGTTCAAGCAAATAAAGGGCACAAGCATGGGCGCTACATGTGCGCCGAGCCTTGCCTGCCTGTATGTTGCAGCTTTTGAAGACACACACATATTCAATGAAATGGCCCCATTCTTTGAGAACATAAGGATGTGGGTCCGTTTCATTGATGATGTGTTTTGTATATGGTCAGGGGGCGAAAATGAACTAAAGAAGTTCATCCAATGGATTAATCTAGGAGACAAAAATTTGAAATTCACGTCCACCTACAGCAATCAAAGCTGTGATTTTCTTGACATCAGAATAAAACCTGTAGATGGAACCCTAAGAGTGGACCTTTTTAGCAAACCCACCGATCGCAATACCATGCTGCATTTTGAAAGTCACCACCCCGCAACCCAAAAAAACAACATACCTTTTGGCCAATTTTTAAGGGTCAGAAGAAACTGTACTGATAGAGAGGAATTTGAAAAACATGCTCAAACCCTGACTAATAAGTTTTTAGAAAGGGGCTACCCAAAAAAGATGATTAAGAATGCATATAAAAGAGCAAAATATTTTAATAGGGAGAGTCTGTTTGAACCCAAATCCCAAACTGCAATAAAAGATCAAAAACTAGTTTGTGTGACCAATTTCTCCAACATCAGCAATAAAGTCAAGAACCTTATAAATAGGAATTGGAATTTACTTCAGAATGCAGGATCAATACCTATCCCAAAACCTATATTTGCATTTCGACGGAACAGAACAATTAAAAATTGTGTAGTACACACATATCCTGATGAGACAAAAAGGAATAGGATAGAAACCATAGACGGAAAAATGCCGACTGGTAATTTCCCCTGTGGTCCATGCAAAAATTGCAGTATGATAATCAAAGGTCCTAAAATAAACTATAATGGAATCACTCATCACCAAAAGGAACTAGTAAACTGTAGAACCCAGAATGTGGTCTACATGATACAATGCCCTTGTCAAAAAGCGTACATAGGAGAAACTGCAAGAGAGATGAGACTCAGGCTAAATGAGCACAAATTCTCAATCAGAACCAAACAAACCAATGCACCTTTAGTTGAGCACTGGGAACAGTCCAAACATACTGTTGAGGACCTAAAATGGTGGATTGTTGAAGTTGTTAAACTGAACAATCGAGGTGGAGATTTGGACAGTAAACGAAAAAAGAGAGAGCAGTACTACATGTCCAAATTCAACACATTCAGAAATGGATTAAATAGCCGGGAAGAATGGGACAAAATAATTTAAAAACCTTTTCCAAAAGCAGAACCATCCTAAAATACAGCAACATTACACGGGGGTGTAAATCTAACGCATAGTTTAAAACTATCAACCTCTCTAAAAACCTAAGAGGATTAAGAACGAATTTGCCGCAAGTAGATAATGCCAACCCAGTGTAACCTTCTTTAATAATAAAACGAGCAAACCAGGGAGCCATAGCCAAAACGAACAGCAGTCCCTTCTAAAGCATCTATAATCACTAGAATCAGTTCAGACAAATTTATTCGACATCCACAAGTATAACGTACACTGATGCCAAAATAGTAAATACACGCACCAAAGGTAAACAATAAAAAACTCCGTTATTGCACCACTATAAGATGGCCGCCAATAAAATACGACCCAAGCTAGTTAGTTCCTGCAAGCCTGTAGATACAAAAGCGTAATAGAATACAACCCATGGAAAGAGACCTAAGCCACCCTCTATGGGCAACATACTAGTACGGTCGAGAAGCAATAAGGCGACAGAATCAAAAGAATCGAATAACCAAATTAATTTGATACCATAGGATCAGTAGCCCTGGGGACATACAGGAGCTGTGCACGGTTGCGAGGCATTTTAAGATGGCCGCCCTCGCAACGAGCAGAAACAAGGCATTTAAATAGGCCACGTGATCGCAACGCGAACCACCAAGTATAATGCACTCTAACTCGGAATACATAATCCAAACCAACACAAGTGACACTTGAAATTCTAATCACATGAAGTGAACCCCGTTCACAAACAACATTCGGACAACACAAAGTTAGAATATATAACACTAAGGGAAACCGGAACATCTCATTTATTATGAGGAAGGAACTAAAAGATGGCTGCCGCCGTTCTGTTCCATACGAGCATAACCGTGTGAAAACGTACAGGTGAACATCATTATATGTGTTCAAATTGGCAATTAGGAAGAGTATATAAACGGAAGAGAATCTAACCAAGCCAGTCCAGCCCGGAAAGACGGTCGTTGCAGGTGCCCACCCGAGACGCCAGAAGAACCTCTCAAAATAGTAAGTACTCAACATAGATCCCAAAAAAAAACCCTGAACAGTAGAGGATTCTGCTCTTTTAACCTACTGCCTTAAGCAAATTAGAGTAGGTAAAAGAATAAAAAAAAAATTTCTTTTTTCAAACTCTTGTACTAGAAGCCAAAGAGCGTCCAAGGTCTTAAGCATAAGCCGCCACCTAAGAAATAGTACGAGCAAACAAATATAAGAAACAGCTGTCAGGTAAGAATGATACAATAACTAAATGAGACATTCTTTTAAACTGAGACAAATCTACAGATATGTAATACATCCCCGCATATTTTTTCAGGGACACTTCCCCACAGTTCGGTTGGGTAAGGAGACAAAACGACCGTCCACCCTAGGAACATAATAAAATAATTCAGGTAATCAAGGCCTTAACAAAATTAGAACGTTTAAAGAGAATAAAGGTTCGAAAAGTATAAAAGAGATACGCACTGTAATTGTAGACACATTAGGGATATATCACCTGAGCTTTAACATAGGATTGAAAAGAGTGAGTAAAGTCACGCCCCAAATGTTCTTTGAATCCAGTTTACTAAAAATAATGAGCGAAGAAATGAGGCACTTATGAAAGAGTAATGAGAATGAAATGCCTTTTTGTCATACAGAGAATACGACCTTCCAATTTAGAGAATTTCAAGGGGAACAACAATTGAAACCTCTTCCTTTTTTGAAAAGGCATAGAAACAAGGTAGTTATCAATATGCGATTGAATGACGTTTGAATAATGATAAAAACTTGAATAAATGCATGACATTCGTGTTTTAATTTCAGAATCTGAATTTAAGTTGTAAAAATTCCGGAAATCGCCCATTGATAAAAGCGATTGCTGAACTACTAAGTAGGTATGTACAATAAAATTAAGTTTTGAAAACCATCAAAAGATAACATGAGGTGAGACGAAAATTGATAGACATAGAGGGCAGGAGGTTCCTTACAGTCAGCTAAAACCAATAGCCCTGAAAAGCCCCCCAATTAAAATGGGAGCTTTTTCTCATCTCCAAAAGACAACCTCAAATGGTGTCAAGGATGTATAAATGTATTGCGCAGAGGGATACCAAACAAGGTTAGACCGTAGCAGGTTGCGAGATTCACAAATGTTTTATATGTTTGTAAATGGATTTAGAAATGTGGTTTGCTCCCAAAATATCTGTTTTTTATACCAAGACCCCCTGGAGAATAGCTGAGAAACTGATCAGGATGCACATGTTTAATAAATTAATAGATCATATGTGATTTGTACAGGAATTGCCACACCATTTACTTTGAAAATGTTTTTAAAATAATTTGTTGTTCTGCAATATGAAGTAACTGTAAATCTTGTATTTTTAATTTCATAGTGATTTTAAATTGAAATCTTGTCCTGAAGAAGGTGACAACTTACATCACCGAAACGCCGCGTCGACACATTTCATGTTTTTGTTTTTTTAAGTTTTTAATGTGATTATTGAATAAATGTGAAGTATTCTGTTTTTAATCCAAATGGTCGGTCATACCACTAAATAAAGAATGTTTAAGAAATATTCCTGTGAATGTGAATATTCTCATCAGTCCAGCGTTGCGTAATAACTGTGAGTGCATCCTTTGTGCTGTTGGGTCTTAATTTTAATTTTCTTTGATAGATTGCTTTTGAAAATGTTTTATTTGTAAATTTGTCAATCTCTTTGCAACTCTGTATACAACATATGGCTTACCCTTGAATTTGGTAGGAAAGAATCCCTCAGAGGTTTCAATACCTCTATAAAACTTAAGAAAAGGGAACTGTTGTTTTTTTAGAGTGCCTAAAACCCCATCCCTTTTCTTTGAAAGGGTTTCTCCTTTTAAATTTCTCTATTTAAAACTGTAAAGCAGTACATTTCACCAAGTGGTGGCTAGTGTGCGGATGTGCAGATGTCTGAAACAAGATCCATAAGGCAATCTGCCCAACAACATACCCATGTTTTCTGGCTAGAATAGTATTTAAGAAATGTGTGTGCGGTTGACCATTTTGCATGTCAGTTGGTATATTTCCAAACAAGCATTGGTAAAGCCAATAGGTTTCACCTATGTAAGATCTATTCAATCATTCAATCAATCAATCAAACAAATTTGTATAGCGCGCTACTCACCTGCTAGGGTCTCAAGGCGCTGGGAGGGGGGGAGGAGGGGGGGAGTCGCTACTGCTTCAACAGGCAGGTCTTGAAGTGTTTCCTGAAGGAGAGATGGGCCCGGGTCAGCCGTAGGTGGGTGGGGAGGGAGTTCCTTGTCTTGGCCGCCAGGTAGGAGAAGGATCTTCCTCCGGCGGTGGCTTTGCGAATTCGTGGGACGGTGGCGAGGCTGGCGGATCGGAACTGGAGGGTGGGTGTGTAGAATGTGAGGCGGCTGTTGAGGTATTTGGGGCCCCTGTCGTGGAGAGCCTTGTGAGCGTGGGTGAGGAGTCTGAACGTGATCCTCTTGCTGACGGGGAGCCAGTGCAGGTCTTTCAGATGGGCAGAGATGTGGCTGTGACGGAGGATGTCTAGGATGAGTCGTGCCGAAGCGTTCTGGATGCGCTGGAGTCTTTTCTGGAGTTTGGCTGTGGTTCCAGCGTAGAGGGTGTTCCCGTAGTCCAGACGGCTGGTGACGAGGGCCTGGGTGACTGTCTTCCTGGTTTTGGTGGGGATCCACAGGAAGATCTTTCGGAGCATGCGCAGGGTGTTGAAACAGGATGACGAGACGGCGTTGACTTGCTTGGTCATCGTGAGGGAGGAGTCCAGGATGAAGCCCAGGTTGCGTGCATGGTACGTTAGCTTGGGGGCGGTGCCCAGAGCAGGAGGCCACCAGGATTCATCCCAGGCAGAGGGGGATGGTCCCAGGATGAGGACTTCCATCTTGTCTGAGTTCAGTTTCAGACGGCTGAGCTTCATCCATTCCGCGACATCTTTCATTCCTTCCGGGAGGCTGGCTCTGGCGGTGGCGGGGTCGTTGGTGAGGGAGAGGATCAGCTGGGTGTCGTCAGCGTAGGAGATGATGTTAAGGATGAGTTGGTGTGCGATGGCTGCGAGTGGGCTCAAGTAGACGTTGAAGAGGGTGGGGCTGAGCGAGGATCCTTGGGGAACGCCGCAGATGATTTCAGTGGCCGCGGATCAGAACGGGGGGTGGCAGACTCTCTGAGTTCTTCCGGCGAGGAACGAGATGATCCACTCCAAGGCCGTTCCTTGGATTCCGGCGTTGCTGAGGCGCTATATCAGGGTGCGGTGGCATACGGTGTTGAAGGCTGCTGAGAGGTCCAGGAGGATGAGGCAGACGACGGCTGAAATGCCAGAAACCGGTCCCCGGAAGCTTGTCTCCTTTCTGGTGAAGAATTGGCTTGGTAGTTTAGTCTGCCCTGTTCCCATGATGCACTGGGCCAGGGACAGACTGGTTTGCATATAGCCAGGTTCTGAGCTGGGATGGTGCAGTGAGTTAAATAACGGTGATGGATCAAGCCCTGATCTTTGGACTGGGTAAGAGTGGTCTGCTTAATTCAGACACTCTGTTCATCACCACCCCCTTTTCTGAATCGTTTTTGGCCACTATAGGTGTGGCAGGGTATACTCAGACATGAGTCCCTTGCTCACTGCACCATCAGGATTCAAGCAAGCCGGGCCGACGACGGCTGAAATGCCAGAAACCAGTCCCCGGAAGCTTGTCTCCTTTCTGGTGAAGAATTGGCTTGGTAGTTTAGTCTGCCCTGTTCCCATGATGCACTGGGCCAGGGACAGACTGATTTGCATATAGCCAGGTTCTGAGCTGGGATGGTGCAGTGAGCTAAATAACGGTGATGGATCAAGCCCTGATCTTTGGACTGGGTAAGAGTGGTCTGCTTAATTCAGACACTCTGTTCATCACCACCCCCTTTACTGAATCGTTTTTGGCCACTATAGGTGTGGCAGGGTATACTCAGACTTGAGTCCCTTGCTCACTGCACCATCAGGATTGAAGCAAGCCGGGCAGACGACGGCTGAAATGCCAGAAACCGGTCCCCGGAAGCTTGTCTCCTTTCTGGTGAAGAATTGGCTTGGTAGTTTAGTCTGCCCTGTTCCCATGATGCACTGGGCCAGGGACAGACTGATTTGCATATAGCCAGGTTCTGAGCTGGGATGGTGCAGCGAGCTAAATAACGGTGATGGATCAAGCCCTGATCTTTGGACTGGGTAAGAGTGGTCTGCTTAATTCAGACACTCTGTTCATCACCACCCCCTTTTCTGAATCGTTTTTGGCCACTATAGGTGTGGCAGGGTATACTCAGACATGAGTCCCTTGCTCACTGCACCATCAGGATTCAAGCAAGTCGGGCCGACGACGGCTGAAATGCCAGAAACCGGTCCCCGGAAGCTTGTCTCCTTTCTGGTGAAGAATTGGCTTGGTAGTTTAGTCTGCCCTGTTCCCATGATGCACTGGGCCAGGGACAGACTGATTTGCATATAGCCAGGTTCTGAGCTGGGATGGTGCAGTGAGCTAAATAACGGTGATGGATCAAGCCCTGATCTTTGGACTGGGTAAGAGTGGTCTGCTTAATTCAGACACTCTGTTCATCACCACCCCCTTTTCTGAATCGTTTTTGGCCACTATAGGTGTGGCAGGGTATACTCAGACACGAGTCCCTTGCTCACTGCACCATCAGGATTCAAGCAAGCCGGGCCGACGACTGCTGAAATGCCAGAAACCGGTCCCCGGAAGATTGTCTCCTTTCTGGTGAAGAATTGGCTTGGTAGTTTAGTCTGCCCTGTTCCCATGATGCACTGGGCCAGGGACAGACTGATTTGCATATAGCCAGGTTCTGAGCTGGGATGGTGCAGTGAGCTAAATAACGGTGATGGATCAAGCCCTGATCTTTGGACTGGGTAAGAGTGGTCTGCTTAATTCAGACACTCTGTTCATCACCACCCCCTTTTCTGAATCATTTTTGGCCACTATAGGTGTGGCAGGGTATACTCAGACATGAGTCCCTTGCTCACTGCACCATCAGGATTGAAGCAAGCCGGGCCGACGACGGCTGAAATGCCAGAAACCGGTCCCCGGAAGCTTGTCTCCTTTCTGGTGAAGAATTGGCTTGGTAGTTTAGTCTGCCCTGTTCCCATGATGCACTGGGCCAGGGACAGACTGATTTGCATATAGCCAGGTTCTGAGCTGGGATGGTGCAGTGAGCTAAATAACGGTGATGGATCAAGCCCCGTTCTTTGGACTGGGTAAGAGTGGTCTGCTTAATTCAGACACTCTGTTCATCACCACCCCATTTTCTGAATCGTTTTTGGCCACTATAGGTGTGGCAGGGTATACTCAGACATGAGTCGCTTGCTCACTGCACCATCAGGATTCAAGCAAGCCGGGCCGACGACGGCTGAAATGCCAGAAACCGGTCCCCGGAAGCTTGTCTCCTTTCTGGTGAAGAATTGGCTTGGTAGTTTAGTCTGCCCTGTTCCCATGATGCACTGGGCCAGGGACAGACTGATTTGCATATAGCCAGGTTCTGAGCTGGGATGGTGCAGTGAGCTAAATAACGGTGATGGATCAAGCCCTGATCTTTGGACTGGGTAAGAGTGGTCTGCTTAATTCAGACACTCTGTTCATCACCACCCCCTTTTCTGAATCAGGAGGATGAGGGCAGCTGTTTCCCCGTTGTCGAGCAGGGACCTGATGTCATCGGTAGCTGCGATGAGGGCGGTCTCGGTGCTGTGGTTTGCTCGGAAACCGGACTGCGAGGGGTCGAGTGATCCGTTTGTCTCGAGGAAGGCAGAGAGTTGTTTCTTGACGGTCTTCTCGATGACTTTGGCAGGAAAAGGGAGGAGAGAGATGGGGCGGAAGTTCTTGAAGTCCGTGGGGTCCGCGGTGAGTTTCTTCATGAGGGCGCTGAGCTCGGCATGTTTCCAGCTCTCCGGGAAGGTAGCGGATGCGAAGGAGCTGTTAATGATGTCCCGGAGTTGGGGTGCGATGATGGAGTCGGCTTTGTTAAAGATGTGGTGTGGGCACGGGTCGGTTGGGGAGCCAGAGTGGATGGTGTTCATTGTGTGGGTGGTGTCTTCAGTGCTGACCGAGGTCCAGGTGCAGAGGATGGTGGTGGGGGGCGCTGGTTGGGTGGTTGGTTGCGTGGTCTGTGCGCCGCAGCTGTTGTGTATGTCGGCGATCTTGCGGTGAAAGAACGAGGCGAGTGAGTCGCAGAGGTCTTGCAAGGGTGTGATGTCTTTGTTGCAGGCGCTAGGGTTGGAGAGCTCTTTAACGATGCTGAAGAGTTCCATGGTGTTCTTGTCCAGTCGTTCTTTGAATGTTGTCCTTTTGGTGGTGCGGATCAGCTGGTGGTGTTTGCGGGTGGCGTTCTTGAGGGTAGTCATGTTTTCTGTTGTCTGGTCATGGCGCCAGGCTTTCTCGAGGGTGAGCAGGTTTTCTTGGAATTTTTGAGGTCGTTGGTGAACCACGAGGCTTTCTTGCTGCCGGGTCTGCTGGGAGGGTTCTTCAGTGGTGCGAGGTCATCGGTGCAGTTGGTGAGCCACTGTGTGAGGTTGCGGGCTGCTTCGTTGGGGTCCGTCGTGTTGGTGGGCGGGTTCTGGCTGAGGGAGGTGGTGAGCTGGTCGGCGGTGATCTTGCTCCAGCTTCTGCGGGGAACCTGTTGTGGGTGGTGGTGGGTCGTGGTTCTCCTGAAGTTGAAGTGGACGCAGCTGTGATCTGTCCAGTGTAGTCCGGTGGAGTGGCTGAAGGAGATGTGCCCTATTTGGCTTTTTTTGTCAATGTAATGCAACATGGCTTAAAAATGGGGGGTTTGGGGGGAAGCACTGTGACGCAGCCAGCATTGACTGCGTTGCAGCACTTTTTTTTCCTTTAAGCAATGTTGCACAGCAGCCGCCCACAGCTGTGCAATATGTTTCAAAATTAACGCTGGGGGTTTAAGAAACACATGAGAAGAGGGTGGGAGGAGGGGGTGTGCACGAAACAATGGACTAATCACAGGCCTTTTTCATAATGCAGTTCATGCAGAAATACATATATATTCCCCCTCATGCCAGATTTACATTGCGAAAATTCGACCCATAGTTATTGGAGCACTTTACATGAGCACCTGTTACATTAACAACAAAAAAACACATTCAATTTTTGTTACGCATGGGAAGAATAAGGGATTTGCCCGTAATCACAGGATGTGGAGGCAGCGCTGATACTCAAACCTGGCTCCTCAGCTCTGAAGTTGGCAGCTGTAGACGATATGCTACATCCACTCCTGTTGATCGTTGTGCTACTGTCTGTCCAAGAGCATAGCATTCACAGATACAGAGATTTCACACAGCAGAAAACATAACAGACCACAGAAAAATAAAACACGACTATGCAAATGTTGATTCGCCTGTTCACTGAAAAACGCATTCAGTTGGCGACCCAAGCATGGAAACCGATATAAAGTGTAGCAGGCAGAGCCTCAGCTAATAACATCTTGTCATGGCGCTGTGCCTTCCTGTTACAGTAGAGTGGTTGTGAAAGCTCTCTTGCACTCTAGAGTGCATTAACAACAGAAATGGATGACCAGGGTTGAGAGGCACTACTGAAGCATCTACGAATGCCTGTCAATCAGTTAACTAAATACGAGTACCTGGTGGAGTCTGTGGCCAGTGGAACGACACTGGCCATGGGAAGCAGTACTTGGTCCAGACTATGACAAAGACCCATGGCGAAGACCCAGGAGGAAGCTGGAGGGGAGGAGGGGGAGCCGCCCAACATAAAGCAAGGAAATGAGCGACATCAAGCAAGCACTGTGCAGGCGGAGTCTACAAAGACCATATTTTCATTCTCTCTCACCTAACCTCCTGAGTGGTGTGCACTGGGTGTGAAAGGGCGGGCTCTTTTGGCTTTATGATAGCAAGTTTGTATACATTTGACTATCCCTCTAGCAATGTCTGCCTTACATGTAGTGTGGCCCCTCTGAGGTTTTTCAAAACCTCCTAACAGCTCATCTGCTTTGCAGAAAGGTTTGGTTCAGTCTGTTCTACACAAGAGCACATTTTACATATAGAGTATGGAGTGCCCTCTCTACTACAGAGTCAAAACCCAACAAAGCACTATTGTCTGGTTAGGTTGGAGTGGGGAAACTATCTTATGGAGGAACTTTGGGCTAGTTCCGAGCACTACCTTGTCTTTGTGAACCGGAAGGGTTCCTGCAGTATGAGGGCTTGCAACTCACTAATGCGTCTAAGAGAAGTGATTTAGAAGAGGAAGGCCACTTTTCGGAACAGATATTTGAGAAGGCAAGAGGGTACGGGCTCACAAGCAGAACCAATAAGTCTGATGAGGACTATGTTAAGGTTTCAGACTGGAGGGGGCGGAGCTTGCCGGCAACGATGGCGGACGCGTAAATCCCGAGCTCCGCGCCGCCGACAGCAAAATCCGTAATTTATCCAGATTTTTGCCGAATCGTCGGCAACATTATTGATACCGCTGGTGCTGTCTGTCCCCCGGGAGGCGTTGGGGGCTGGGCTGCGCTCCTGGGCGCTGCTCCGTGCCGCTATCACCCTAGAGGATCCGGGCTGTCAACCAGGCCCCAGACAGCAGACTCGAGTGAATCAGGCGCTGCACGGCGGGCTTTGACGTGCGGCCTGAAGTGACTGCCTAGGTCCGACAGGCTACGGAAGCCGGACTCCTAACCGAAAGACTGTGGCAATATAAACAATTGCGAGGCCCTCGACACCTGGGGCGGACCTGGAGGTCAACAGCCGAAAGGGAGTAACAATCGACCCCCTACTTCGGGCTCCTGGCACATCACCCGCCATTTTGGAACCTACGCGGACTGGAAGCCCTGAGGTGCAGTATCGTTCCAGCAGCATTGCCGTCATGTGGAAAGGTGACAAGACCCAAAGCAAACTCCAGTTCGAGACCCGCCGCACCAAGACGAGCGACCTGCAGGAGGGAGCCCAGATCTCCCCCACGAATGGCGCCGAAGGTGCAGACTACTCGGATATAAAAACTATGCTGTGGTCTATGGAGAAGGGCATACAAGACAGTATAACATCTATTGGCACTAAAATAGACACCCTCACATACCGCATGTACCGCATGGCGGTGCGGGTGGAAAATCACGCGGAGCGCCTAGACATGTCTGAGCGTCGAATCACGGAGGTGGAGGAGGCCCATACGGAGCTGGATAAAGACCGGCAGACCATTAACCGGTTACTACAAGTCATCCAAGATAAGACCGAGGACTTGGGGGCCTGCTCTCTGTGATCCAACATACGAATCACAGGCCTGCCGGAAACGACGCAGACAAGGAACATGGAAAATTTGTGGAGAAACTCTTGGTCACTCTGCTGGGAGACGACGTTTTTTCACCGGTGTTCATCGTTGAGAGAGCCCACCGCTCGCTGGGTCCACGCCCTCTCCCGGGGGCCCCGTCGCGGCCCATCATAGCCAAGCTCTTGAATTATAGGGACAGAGACACTGCCCTAAGACTTGCCCCGTGAGAAGAAAAGCCTGCAGTATGAGGGGTCCACCATTTCCCTGTATCCGGACTTCAATGCTAGAGTGCAGGAAGAGCGCAGACTTTTTGCGCCATGTAAAAAGCAGCTCCGGGAACTTGGACTGGATTATGCCATTCTATACCCTGCAAAGCTTAGGATAAACCGGCAGGGTCACTCCCATTTTTTCACAGACCCAAAAGCATTACAGCAGGCCCTGAAAGGGTGGACCAAGGACCATCGAAGAGACAATGGTAATCGCCCGGAGGCAGAGGTCGGCGGGAGTCAACTCGACGAACAGGCGTGCGGCAGGATACCAGCGTACTGAGCGGGTCGTCTTGGCCCCCCCCTCCACTTAGTGAACGTACTTGAGCCTGACAATCGGGCTGGACATTCCTGCGCATCAGCTCAGGCGACCAGTTATCTGAAGTGATCTAGGAGACGTGGCGCCTCCACAACAGACATACGATGAGACTGTTCTGATACACATCTCCATGTGCCGGGTCTTGGGGGCTGGTGGCTAAACTTTGATACCCGTCGAGGAGTGTGCGGGTGCCGCGGTTGGGGGCGCCTGTGACCCCCGTGCTTCAGCCCGGGGTGACTATGCAGTGCTGTAAAGACACTTTATGAACTTTCTAGATACTTATGGAGGCGGTGCGCGAGGCGGCTCTCAGGCTCGTTTGGAAACCACTTGGTTACTGTTTGCCTGGCGGCCTCGGCCCCTGCACCGTATGCATTACCTGCCCCACAGCGGGGCTTCACTTGTTGTACAACGGGGTAGGGTGGGAGGACCTGAGGGTCTAATCATGCAAGGCCGAATTGGGGTTGGTCTGCTGGGGGTAGGGGGTTGGATTTGTTTGAGAGTGGATTGTTTAGTTATTTTTGGGGATCTGATCTATCTGACTCTATACTCTGTGAATGTGATAGGCATTGACATAAGCTTGCTCTATCTATGCCCAACGATATTGTGCTTTGGCTGACTCCACCTCAGACAGCTGGACATCACACACACCTAGACTGAAGGCACTTACTTGGAATGTTCGTGGCCTAAATGACCACCGCAAAGTCAGGAAAGTCCTCAGTTATCTACAGCGCCAACATATAGACATTGCCGTGCTCCAGGAGACGCATCTCCCTACACACAGTCACATGCTCAGATGCAGGGGGCTTGAGGGTAATGTCTCTGTAGCGGGGTTCACCTCCAACTCCAGAGGGGTTTTGACATGGGTAAACCCTAAGTCCAAATTGCAGATACAAACCCTGGAGACAGATGCTGAAGGCAGATTTGTAATATCTAGATGCCACGGCCCTGCCATAGACTTCACTGTAGTTAACACCTATGGCCCCAACTTTGATTCACCGGAATTCTATAAGACTCTTGCTGCCAAGGCCAAACATTTAGACCAGAGAAACATACTGCTGTGGGGGGGGGGGGGGGGGGGACTTCAACCTCAACATGAACCCGACTCTTGATAGATCGTCCGGACCTGCTCGCAGACATACGGCTGCTGCTCTAGAGCTGCAGAGTGCAATGATTTGCCTGGGCTTGGGGGACGTATGGCGTTCTCGCAATCCTCAGCAAGGTGGGTATACGCATTACTCAGCATATCACAATGTCCATACCAGGATAGATTACTGGCTCGCTCCCTCTTCCCACTTTGACCGAATTAGAGACTGCAGAGTGTTGCCCAGAACACTGTCCGATCACTCGCCAGTGCTGCTGGAACTACGCATTCCAGGTAAACCCATACCGCCATTCACATGGAGGTTTCCGCCTATTCTCTCTTGGACCCGGTGTTTAGGGGAGAGCTGGCTGAGGCCATAGATGTATTCTTCTAAACTAACATTGGCTCGGTGGATAGCTTCCAGGTGACCTGGGAGGCTTTCAAGGTCTATATCCGGGGGTTGCGATGTCGAAACACTCAGGCATACTTAAGACCATTCGGCGGAGACTGGCAGACCTTGAGGAACAACTAGGCAAGCTGGAGCGTAAACAGCGCAACCTGGTAGACAACACAGTGGAGACGAGATTAAGACCTTGCTTGCAGAATATCACGAAGAAGCAGATAGGGAGGTTAGACACATCGGTAAATATGCCACTGACAGGGTGTACGAAGGGGAGCGACCAATTGCGGTTCTGGCCAATCTCATGAAGGGTGCAAGACGGCGACAGCACATTACGGTGGTGAAATCTGCCGCTGGAGAACCGCTTACAGACGAGAGGGACATAGCTGATGTCTTCAAAGGATACTACTCAGATCTGTACTCCTCCAAGTGCGGTGATCTGGAAGATGAAATTAATGACTATCTAGGCCACATTGACCAACTCAGACAGGGAATTCCTCATGCTTCCTATTGAAAAGGATGAAATCCTTGTAGCGCTGGCCAGCATGAAGTTGGGCAGTGCTCCGGGAGCGGATGGACTTACGGCGGGCTTCTACAAAGCTTTTAAGAATCAACTACTCCCGCACCTGTCGACTCTCTTTGATGACATATGCGTGGAGGACAGCATGCCACTCTCTATGAGGGAGGCACTCCTTGTTGCCATACTTAAACCGGGAAAGCCTCACGATGAGTGCAGCTCATATAGACCTCTGTCGCTGCTGAATGTCGATACCAAACTGTTTGCCAAAGTCTTGGCCACCCGTCTAGCGCTCCTCGCTGATCGTCTGGTCGCCCCGGAGCAAGCTGGATTTATCCCTGGTAGGAAGCTAGTCTACAATATACGTACGGTCCTGGGCACGATTCAGCATGTGAGACAAGATAGGAAAGCACTGGCTGTATTTCTAGATATGGAAAAGGCCTTTGACTCGGTGGAGTGGCCTTTCATGCGTATGGTACTACAGCGCATGGGTCTAGGGCAGCGGTTCCTACAGATGATGGGGGCACTATATCACGATCCGCGGGCTCAGCTCCGCATGGGAGACCTGGTCTCGGACTCTTTTCCCATCAGTAGAGGTACTAGGCAAGGGTGCCCTCTCTCGCCCCTTCTATACGCTCTGGTGGCTGAACCACTGGTGTGCGCTCTGCGAGAATACCACAGAAATGAGGGCATAGTTTTCCCGGGCTATAAGATCATAGTGTCGCTGTATGCAGACGACACCCTACTGTATATACGCGACCCTGATAACAACCTATCATCGGTGCTCAGGGAGGTGGTTCGTTTTGGTGCACTCTCTGGCTTGAAGGTCAATTGGACCAAATCGTTGGCTTTTCCACTGACATCGATCACTCAGCCAACACCAATGGAATATCCGCTCCAGTGGACCACAGATTCGGTCCGTTATCTGGGGATTCAGTTGCACACGGATGCGGAAATCCTCCTTAGCACTCACTATGGCACTGCTGTCAGTAAGCTAGAAGACGACGCAATTAACTGGAGTAAGCTTCCTTTGTCCTTAATGGGACGCATATCAATAATGAAAATGGTAGTACTCCCCAGATTTTTGTTTCTATTCATGACTATCCCAATGGTTCTCCCCAAATCATTCTTTGCACGGCTGCAGCAGCAGATGACCAAGCTGGCCTGAGTGTGCGGGCAACCGAGTGTCCGGTGGACGATACTCACTATGCCATATTCAATGGGGGGCTTGGAGCCCCGGATCTGGAGGCATACTACCGTGTAGCTCAGGCGTCACATCTACACACTTGGCTACATGGGGACCGGAACATACCGCATGGAGACTCTCTTTGCAAGCCCTAACTCACTCCCACATACGATCTTCCAATCGCTGGATCGCAGAACGGGCCTATTGGACTTCGTAACAGCCACGAATCATGCATGGCATAGCCTCTTACAGATGCAAAACGGCGTGCTGCTATATTCCCCGGAGATGCCAGTAGACTGGGCCAGATGGTTGCCCCCACTTAAGGAGAAGGAAGTAGTCATTGCCTTACAGAAACTGAACATAAAAATGGCGGGTGATCTATTCATTGACGGGGTTGCAAAGACATGGGAACAAGCCCTGGGGAACCTGTGACATGCCCCCACTCCTGACACGATTCTAGTTCCACAGGGTGCACCGTGCTCTCGGTGACCTGCTAGGCGGGGACATGGCAGAACCCCCTGAGGTTCCAGAGCTCACATATGTCCTTAAAACTGCTTCTCCCCGGAAACTGCTGTCCAATCTATACAAACTAACACAAGCGAGCACACAACACACATACACTAAGGCGCGATTAGCATGGCAGACTGATTTAGACACCGTTTTGGACGATGACACGTGGCGATATTGCTGTACTAACACTAAGAAAGTATCACTCAATGGCCGACATAGACTGGTTCACTTCAAATTCCTAAATCGGGTGTACAACACCTCAGCTAGACTCTGCAGATATGGCTTGAGGGATTCTGCGCGTTGCGAGAGATGCAGTGCCCCAGATGCAGACTTCCTACACCTCGCTTGGCAGTGCCCTGGCGTCTGGAACTTTCGGGAAAAAGTTTTCGCTGATATTAGTGAGCTGACGGAGGTTGTCATCACACCTGACCTCCTGGTGTCCCTATTAGGATACACCAAGAAGCTGCCGAGGGCGATCAGACGTCTGGTTGACATGGGCCTGCTCGTGGCCCGCCGGGTGCTGGCTTGTTGCTGTATGAGAGGCCCATTGCCCACTCCTAAGCACTGGGCGCACGACATGCTCAATTGCTGCACTCAATCTGAAAATTATAGTGAGCTACAGCCCCCCACAAGCAGACCCAAGAACTTCTGGGGCCTGTACCAAACTTACTTGACAAGCAGAGAGGGAACCGGCGGGGCAGCAGAGTGATAGTGCACTGTGTGCTATAAAGAAGGATGTGACTGGGCTGGGACTCTGAGTGTTGCCCTTGTATTGCTGTTGCGTACTGTGTAGAATGTCCCTTAACAGAAGTATAATTTGCAAATATGCTGCTATGGGTTGTTGGCTAAATGGCTGTGTATATACTTATTAGAAGGATGCAATGATACCGTGCACGCAGAGGAAGTCAGCAATGTCAGATGGGGGAAGGGGGATTCTGAGCGGGACTGTTGTTTTATATTGAAGTTCTCAATGTTAAATGCAATAAAGAAATAAAAAATAAAAAAAAAAGGTTTCAGACTGGAGCTGGTGGAACCCAGTCGAAATGACCTTTGTGAGACCTTCCATGAAGGCGTTAACAACGGTTATGTCGAAGATGGGGTCATGTTACCTGTTTCACACGAAGGCTGCTATGGCAGGTTGGTGGAGCCCTACTGATCTGTAGGCTACGACTGACTATTGGCAATGGAGCAATTAGCAAATGATGTTCCAGACTACAGGTTTTAGGAAGTGCAGGTGTTTGGAGACATTGTTTCCACTTTGCCGCAAAACAGGCAGGTTGAATTGCGAGAATTTTGAAGCATGTCCATGCACTCTTGCAGGAAGTGCTGGTAACCGAACTCTAGGGAGCAGGTGCCAGATCTCTACATTAGGCTGTTTGGAGTCCTGGTGCCTGATCTGCCCTTGGATCCTGATGAGAAAGACCAGACCCCACTGCCCCCAACAACAACCCCCACCCCCACTCCAAGATGTACACTGCCATCAAGTGAATGCGGTGGAAAATGCCAGATGGTCTGCGCCAGCAGGGAGAGTGAATGTCGCCCAAATTCGGTAGGTAATATATGGTGATCATGAGGTCTCGTACTGACTAGGAACACCTTGCCTTGAGTGAGCAGGGGGAAGCCTTTGAGAGCCAGGTGAATCACTAAAAGCTTGAGGTAGTTGATGATAGCCCTTCAGATGGGAGGTCCACACACTCAGCATTGTGGACTGATTGAGATGAGTCGTTCCCCCCCCCACCCCCAACCCCCCCCAAGTGACTTGAGAAAGCAATTGTGGTGAAGGTGAATGGGGTCTTCAAAAAGCCTGACCCCCCCTCCCCCAACACACTTTCTGTCCTATCATTGTAGAGAGTGACGCATGCTGGCCTTTACCAACACTAATCTTAAAACTAACCCTGCATCTGTGATCACTATGCTGAGAGGCACTGCTGCAATAGGTACATGTGTAGCCAGGCTTGGGGCACAATAGCAATACTTGAGGTTTTAAGCTCAGGAGGATCTTTATGGTCCGGTCAGGAGATGACAATGTGCCTGAAAAAGAGATACAGGCTACTGAAAAACCTCAACTCTTTGCAGGCTTGGGTATGCTTTGCCAGTAACTAAATTCAGTACTGCACCCAAAAAGAGCTGGATTTGGGAGACGTTGTAGGTGGCATTTATGGTGAACCTGCGGCTGTGGAGAAGATGGCTGTCTGGGTATGCACTATGCACTGTATATCAGCCAGTAGCCAAGGTATGGGAAGACGTGAATGCATCCTCTGCCTAAGTGTGAGTTGCTCACTGGCAGAGGTGACAACAAACAGCAGTACTTGAATTGTAATGGGGGCCCCTTACCACGAAACTCCGGTAGCATCAGAGGGCAGAATGCATGGGAATGTGGAAATAGGCATCCTGGAGGTCTAATTGCATCATGTAGTTGCCCTTTTGAAGCAGAAGGATAACATCCGGTAGCTTCACCCTGAAATAAAAATGTTCAGAGATGACGTCTGTTGAGGGGCCTGAGGTTCAGGATGGATATTAGGGAGCGATCCATCTCAAGGAAGAGGAAGTAAGGGGAGTAGACCCACCTGACCCACTGGTGGTAGTGGGGTGGGGGCAGAAGGGGGGGGGGCACTAGCACTGGTCTATGGCACTCTTTGAAGGAGCTATTGGACCTCTTCCTCCAGAAGAATATGCCTGCGTTTTTTTTTAAAGGTATTGGTATTTACATGTTACAGAAATTAACAATAAACACCGCACAATGACATACTACAGTTAAGTGTTTGTAGGCATTGACATCAATTGCTGTGGGTTAACTTATATTTGCCCCACGTTTTCCGCCTGTTTTTTTGAGCTTTCGTTGTTGCGTTTGTTTGCTTCATCGTTGGAACATAAAACTAACATAAAAACATAGAACATAAACTTGGCGGGTGGGTCTAGTTGTCAGGTCGACCGGTCAAGTTGGGGTCTTTTTTTGTGGTTGGACTGGGTTTTACTTTGGTTTTCATGGCGGCTTGTATGTACTTAGGTAGGCGTCCAGTTTCTCCCACATTTTCCTGTTTGGGTTTTTCCATGGTGTATGTCTGAGTGCAGTATTGTCTGCTCCCCTGAGGAATGTTACCCAATTCAGCCATCCCTTAAATGTGACTTTGGAGGTGTTTTTCCATTTGGTTAGGATAATTTTAACTGCTGTAGTCAAGAGGAAGTCTAGGAGGAGTCTGTCGTGTTGGGTGACAACGCCTGTTGTGATATGGCGGTAGTAGTTGAGGCAAACTTTCGGTCAAGTGTGCAGCCTAATGTTTGGCTAATGAAATCGGTTACCTTTCCACAGAATTTGTCAATTTTGCTGCAGTTATATACTAGGTGTGCAAGGTCACCCTTCTATGTGTCACAGTTCCAGCATCTGTCGTTCTCTTTGAGCCCAATCGATGCTAGGCGCGCTGGTGTCCAGTACGCTTGGTGTAGTAGCCAGAATTTTGTCTGTGCCAGCACCAGCGATGCTATGTTTTTTGATGGGGCTGCCCAGAAAGTTTCTAGTTCTTTCCCTACGAGTTTGGTACCTAGTAGCTGTTCCCAGTATTTGGTGCTTTTGGCGTTGAGTTTGGTAGAGGTGGGGCGAAGAAGTTTGTACAGGTGTGCCACCTGGTGACCACTTGCATTTATTGTGTCTATGTAGTGGGAGATCGCGAGTCTGTGTTTGGCTAAGTTCGATTTTGTTATTGCTGTTTTTTTTCACAACAAGTTTATTGATAAAGATGAGCACATGTAATAGGATGGACCCCCACAATCGGGATGGCACCATCAAACATTCCGGTACAATCAGGAAAATAGAATTGAGTATTCAGTCGAGAATCATTGCAACACAAGGATACAAGAAAAAGATCATCTCCGTCTTTATCATCAAATTACCCGCTCTCCCCCAACTCCCGGAGCCCTCCCCTGGATCCCACCCTAACCCTATGCATGTGTGTATATACGGTGTCGATGAAAATTCTAAAAGTGGCAAGTGTATGTGTGGGGGAACGGGGCCGTCCGGCCACAAGGAGTTAAAGATCTTCCTCTGGTTCCGCCGGGGGGTCTAGCGACAGGCCCCTGTAGTCCGCCCATCTCTTCCATATCTTATAGTGCTTACGGGGGCACCCTCGGGCTTCAAAAATCGGCTGTTCCAGACCCATGCAGAAGTCTATGCCAGCCTTCCACGCACTCAGGGGGGGGGTCTCACATCCTTCCAAACTCTGGCTAGGTCTCTCTTGGCCACCACCAGCCCCAGGAGGAGCAGGTGTCTCTTGTAGATATTGCCACCAACCCCCTCTAGAATATGCAGCAGACCCAGACGGTGGGTACGGGGGAGGGTCCAGCCCAGCACCTCCGACAGGCAGTCCCACACACCTCTCCAGAAACCAACCAGCCTAGGACACGACCACATTGTGTGGAGCAACGTACCCATCTCCACCCCACATCTCAGACAGTCTGGGGACTCTATCAGTCCCGCCTTCCACAGACGCTCACGAGTATAGTAGGCCCTGTGTAGAATTTTAAATTGTATGAGTCGAAATCTGATGGCGATGGCCGCGCCCCTCGGGGATTCTAAGGCCTCTCGCCAATCGTCTTCATCCAGCTGACCAATGTCTACCTCCCAGGCCGCCTTCAGTGGGAGGAGGGTGGAGGAGCAATGGATGACCATTGTCTGGTAAATGCGTGAAACTTTTTTATCTCCAAGATCGCCCATGAAAACCTTAGCTTCAATCGGGCTGAAGTCAGGGAGTGCGTCAACGTTGGTAAGACTGGGCAGCAGCGCATGCCAAAATTGCAAATATCGAAAAAATTGAGATTGGGGCATATCAAACTCGGTGCAAAGGGCCTGGAAAGATTTGAGGGTTGTGCCGGACAGTACATGGCCTAATGTGAAATACCAATTGCGTCCCAGCCATCGAAGCCCGATAGCTTAGACAGCTCTGGTAGCATGCCGTTACGCCACAAGGGTGTCTCCGCGGTCAGTCTGCCCCACCAGCCCATGCGACGCAGGGCCTGCCGCCACACCGCAAAAACGAGTTGTGTAACCCTCGGCAACGAGCGACGCAACCGGGGTGAGTAGAGGATGGTGTGGAGCGAATTGTCACCCATCAAAGCACGTTCCAGGGCATAGGCTGGGTCTCCACCACTGCCATACCACCAGTCGTTCAGAATGAGGAGGTGTGCGGCTTGATAGTAGGACTGCAAGTCCGAAGTGGCCAAGCCCCCACAGTAAGTGGACAAAAAGCACGTACGTAGCGCAACCCTGGCGGCACCTCCGGCCCACAGGAAGCGGCCCAGCAGAGAGTTGACCTGTCTAAACCATTGAGGTGGGATAGGATATGGGTGGTTCTGCAACTGGTACAATAGGCGTGGTAGCGCCACCATCTTGAAAATAGCGGAGCAGCCAAAGATTGATAGGGGCATCCGAGACCAAGTCTTAATGTCCGACTGTACCCGCTCCCAGACTGGTATAAGATTGTGGTCCCAAGCAGTATCTGCCGAGGCCGAGAGAAAGACGCCTAGCTATTTCAGCCCGGTCGTAGCCACCCGCAGTCCTGAGGCCCAGGGGTCCGCCAAGGCGCCCCCTTCCAGCACCCACAATGTGGATTTATGAAGGTTCAGATATAGGCCCGAAGCCTCCCCAAACTGTCGCATCACCTCTAGGACACGTGGGCCCGAGCGCTGCAAGTCAGTAAGGAAGAAGAGGACGTCGTCCGCATACAACGCTATTTTGTCTGACAGGGTGGCAGTCCATTGAAAGCCCCGTATCAGCGCATCTTGGCGCACTCTGGCAGCTAGGGGCTCCATGGCCAGTGCGAATAAATAGGGGGAAAGAGGGCAACCCTGTCTGGTCCCTCGGCTGATGTGGAACATTTCGGACACAGCCCCGGCGACCCGCACCGAGGCCGTGATGTCTGTATAGAGGAGCCGGACGTATGATAGAAAGACCGGGCCCAGGTTGAGACGGCGCAGTAAGGCAAACAGGTACGACCAGCTGACTGAGTCAAAGGCCTTGTTAATGTCGGCCAGCAGCAGCGCTGCCCGGTCCCCCAGGGTCCCAACAGCGTCAATCGCCGCCTGAGCGCGACGAATATTATGTCGCGTTGCCCTGTGTGGCATAAAACCTGCTTGATCAGGATGGACCAGGTCGGTGATATGAGGAGCCAGGCGGTTCGCCAGAGCCTTCGCCAAAATCTTGGCCTCAACATTAATCAAAGAGATGGGCCTATATGAGTCATGACTGTCCGGGGGTCTGCCCGGCTTCAGGAAGACCACTATTTCGGCATGTCGCCAATCCGGGGGCAGCACCCCTTGTGTACGCGCCGCCTCCAGCGCCCGGCGATAATAAGGTCCAAGCTGAACATGAAATTTCTTGAAAAATTCGCTAGGGTAGCCATTTGGGCCGGGGGCCTTTCCAGTATTAAGTTGCCCCAGTGCATCTCCCAACTCCTCAGCTGTGAGGGGTGCATCTAGGGCCGTCTTGGTCTCATCAGATATTGGCACAGGCGGCAGCTCCGCGAGAAATTGAGCCAAGTCGTCATCCGACAACCGGTCACGCGGGGCGTATTGGGTGGAGTAGTATGTGGCAAAACTCGTCGCTAATTCATGCGGGTCGGTCATAACCTCCCCATCGCCATTCGTGAGACCAGGCAGCAGGAGAGGTTGGAAGTGTTGTTGGCACAATCTGTGCAGCATGGAGCAGGACTTGTCCCCCCATTGATATATCCTACTTCTGGTGGCCAGCCACGCCTGCTTGGCCTCATCCATCAGGAGGGACCCGTAGGTTTGCTGTGCCTGTAGAAGCAGACGTACCCCGACTCCATCACCCCCCTCACGGCTTTCCCGCTCCAGAGTCGTCACCCGTGCAGCCGCCTCTGTAATCTGCTCTTGACGCTTCCGACGGGCTGCCGAGCACCATGCAATATCTGCTCCCCGTATGGTAGGCTTCATGGCCTCCCACACCATCCCTACATCAGCACCCTCCACTAGATTTTCCCGCCAGAAATGGTCAATAGTTTCACGCAAGTGATTAGCATATGTCGGCTGAAGGAGATGCCACGAGGACATCCTCCATCGAAACGGCTGCCTTTTCCGGAGGAGTTCCACTCCAATCGAGACGGGGGAATGGTCGGACAGGCCCCTCGGCAAGATGTCCGCGCTCTTCACCCTGCACAAACAATCCCTAGGCACAAACACACAATCAAGCCTCGAGAAGGAGCCATGTACAGCCGAGACAAAGGTAAATTCCCGGGCTGTGGGGTGCATATGTCGCCACGCATCCACCCAGCCCAATCCTTCACTCATTGCACGCAATCTGGAGGGCGAAGGGGAGGGGGGCGGGATCTCAATTTCCCCTTGGCGCCTTAGGCGATCCACGCTTACATTCATCACATCATTCCAATCTCCCCCAATCACTGCTAACGATCCGGAGATGTCCTCCCATACAGCAAACAACCTCTCAGCCAAGGCCCACTGGAGGGGGGGGGGGGCGTAAACACTGCCAAACACCACCGATTCTGCACCCACCATGCCCTTAATAAACAGGTAGCGACCCTGAGGATCCACCCACTGCTTCTCGTGGATATAGGCCACCCTGCGGTGGATCAATATGGCTACTCCCCTGGATCCCCTGGAAAACCCGGCATGGAAAACCTGCTGATAACCAAATCTCTGTAGGCCCAGAGCCTTTGTGCCCATCATGTGGGTTTCTTGAAGTAAAAGGACATCTGCAGCTTCTTTTTTCCCCCAGCGTAACACAGCCCCACGTTTGATTTTATCTAAGAGCCCCCTGACATTCCACGTAATCACTCGTATAGCGTCATCCGGGAGTCTATGAGTCTGTTCAGCCATGGTCCATTAAGATCCACCACTCGAGCCCTCCACTCCCGCGCCACCCACCACACGCCATATGGAACATTATTGCAACACACACATGCATATCCCTGTCAACCCCAAAGAAAACAGTCCCCAACCCCACGGTCCCGCAACCCCAAACAGTCCCCATCCCCAACTCAGCGGCCCTAACCCCGACCGCCCGCGTCCCACCACCCCCAACCCTATACCTCAATGAACCATGAAGTACCTGTCGCGGCATGGGTGGTCCCGAGACCAGAACACAGGGCCCGGGCCCACCCATACCAATGGATCCCAACATCCCCAAACGAAACAGGAAGCTCAACCCCCCTCCCTCATCGTCTCTCTCTCTAGAGGGAGAGTGGCAGCCACCATCAAGCAGTCCCCGACCCCCCACCCCACAACCCCATTCTCAATTTAGAGGACAGAAGAAGTACTGCCCCAGGGCGGCAGCAGTGTCGAGCAGCCATCGAGGCCCAGACGACTCGGTGAGTCCGACCAGAAGTCACGGCAGTGACAGTAGCAAAGGAGAGGCAGGGCCCCGGAATCCTCAGTGGTCTGTCCCAGATTGTTCGGAGTCCTCGGTTCTACCACTGGTCTGCGTGCCATCGACCGAGGCCGCGCGTCTGCGCGATTTGGATCGCTTGGCACGACCCTTCTTCGACGTCTGATCTCTTGTTATTGCTGTTTTGATGGCTAGGAAGTTATATAGTTCACTCTCAGGGAGTGTGTATTGGGCTATCAGGTTGTTGAAGGTATGTGAGGATCCTTCTACCTTCAGTTGTGCTGGGTACGAGAAGCCTAGCTGTTGCCAAAATTCTATTTTTAGGGGTTTCCCCTTGTATTTAATGTTGGGGTTCGCCCATAATGCTTCCCACATTGACTTTTTAATGCTATGTTCTAGTTTTTGGTCTACTTTAAGCAATGCTTGCCTTGTGATTTTAAAGATAGGGTTGGCTAGTTGTGCGTGTTTGTTGGCGGTAAGGAGAGTTAGGGGTTCGGTGTTATTTAGTATGGCTCTTTCAATAGAGAGCCATGTTGGTTTGTATTTTTGGCGAGGGAGGGCCCAGTGCATTCCCTGTCTGACTATGTAGGCTGTTTGGAAAGGTCTCAGGTCTGCTATGTTGAGCCCTCCCAGCTTCTTTAGTCTGAGCTTTTTTAAGGCTAGTCTTGGTTTCTTGTCTCTCCATATGAATTTGTTTAGCATTTGATCGATTTTCCTATGTAAATAGTCGGTGAGCGCGATGGGTAGCATTCCTGCCATGTAGTTCGCAATGGGAGTAATCATCATTTTAACTGTGTCTACCCTGCCCCACCAGGTAATGAACTTGGGTGACCAGAATTCAAGTAAACTTTGATCTTATCTAGTGTGGCTTTTTCATTCAGTTCTAGTGTTGTTCTCAGCGTTTTCCCAAACTGGATGCCTAGATACTTTACTGATTTTGGTTGCCATGCTAACCCGGAGTTCCCTATTATTTCTTTGGTTGTGTGTATGTTGAGGGGCATGCACTCCGGTTTATCTCTGTTAAGTTTGTAACCTGAGTGTCTGGCGTAAGTTTCAATTGTGTGCATTAGTGCTGGAATGGACTGAGCAGGCTTTTCAGTAACTATGAGCAGGTGGTCTGCGTATGCTGCAAGCTTAGCTGTGGTGTTGTTGATATTTATTCCTTCTATCTTTCGGTTTGCTAGGATGTCTATGATCAGGGGTTCAAGTGCTAGCAGGAAGAGAAGCGGGGCTAGCGGGCCTCCCTGTCTTGTACCCCTCTCAAGCTTAAAGTGGGGGATGTGGTCCCATTAATAGCCATTTGTGCTCTTGGGTTTTTGTACAGTGCCATGACCATTCTTGTGTAGCTGTCTCCTAGGTTGTATGCTTGCATGCTTCTTTCTAGGATCGCCAAGACACCCTGTCGAATGCCTTTTCAGCATCAAGGGTGATTGCCACCGCTGGTTTGTGTGATTTTGTGGAGTACTCTATTATCTGGCAGAGGAGTCTAGTATTGTCATGGGACATGCGTGTTTTGAGGTAGCCCACTTGGGTGTTGCCGATCAGGTGGGGGAGGATTTTGTTAAGTCTTGTCGCCAATACTTTGGCGTATAGCTTGCAGTCCAAGTTTATTAGTGAGATGGGTCGATAGTTTCTGGGTAGCTGTGGATCTTTGCCCTCCTTAGGTATTATCACTATATTGGCTAGAGACATGGAGTCCGTTACTTCTCCATCTGTGGCACAGTGGTTGGAGACTTTTGTCAAGACTAGCAGTAGTTGGTCCTCAAATGTTTTGTAGAAGGTTGCAGTATATCCGTCTGGGCCTGGGGCTTTGTTGTCCTTAAGTGCTTTAATGGATGCGCTGATCTTGCTCTCTTTTATGTCTTGCCCTAGTGTTTTGGCTTCTTGTGTCGTTATCTTGGGTAGGTTAATGCTGTCTAGGTAGGTCGAGCAGCCTTCTTCATTTAGCTTGTCGTCTTTTTTATGTAGTTCTTTGTAGAATTCCATGAATGTATGTAGAATGTCTTTGTGCTTGGTGTGTTTTGTTTTGGGTGTCTGTGGTTGCAGTGATGCAGTGTTGCCTCTGTTTATGTTTCAAGTAGGAAGCTAAGATTTTCCCCGCCTGGTTTGCTTCACGGAGGTTAATTTGTTTATACTTCTTTATCCATAGGCCTGCTCTTTCGCTCAGAATTCGGTTAAATTCGTATATTCTTCGCGTGAGTTCTGCCAGGGTGGCTGTGTTAGTGGTGTCTTTAATGTGAATTGCTTCCAGTTGCATTTGTCTTTTCCGAGTTGGTCCAACCTTGCTTTGGCTTCTTTATCTCTTCTGGCCTTTATCTCTATGAGTGTACCTCTGATGGTTGCCTTTAGGGCGTCCCATAAACTTTTCGGGTTTATACCTGGCATGTCATTCTTTCTGATGTAGTCTTCAATCGCTTTCTCGATCTTGCTTCCGTCTTCCTGTTTCGCTATGGTAATGTTGTTGAGGCGCCATGTGCTCGTAGTGTTGGACCGTCAGTTGTAGGCTGATACACGAGTGGTCTGAGATTGTTCATGCAGCGATGTCTGTGTGTTGTATAAGGAGTGAGTGGGAGCCTGAGATGAGGATGTAATCTATTCTACTGTAGGAGTTGTGTGGGTTGGAGTAGAATGTGTAATCTCTGGTGTCTGGGTGTTGGAGGCGCCATGGGTCCTTCAGATCGAATTTGGTGCATAGGTTCTTTAGTGTGTCTGGATGGACTCCTCGCTCAATTTCCAGACCCACACGAAAAAAGTGGCTGCTACCTGTGTGGGCCTGCTGAGAAGCCTTAACCAGATACTCGGCTTTTTTGACCCAAAAATCCGCCAGCTCATTGTTCAGTCCATCATCCTTTCACGACTGGACTATGCCAGAGTTCTACTTCTAAGCGCCAATAAAGCGGAGATAGCTCGATTCCAACGCTTACAGAACTCAGCGGCCAGAGCCCTGGTGGGTCTCCCCCGCAGGTGCTCAGTCAGAGCTACCATTCGGAAACTACATTGGCTGCCCATTGAATCTCAGATACAATTCAAAACCCTGACTTTGGCCTTCAAGATTCTCAAATCCGGATGCCCAGAAATCCTGCGCCCGCTCCTAACACCTTATGCGCCACAGCGCAACCTACGCTCTTCTGGCCAGCACCTAGCGATGGTACCCAGTACTAGGCTCTGCCGTATTGGTGGCCGATCCTTTAGGGTTCTGGGAACTAAGCTCTGGAACTCCTTGCCGCTAAACATACCGTTCCCTGGATAATCTGTCTGCCTTCCGGAAATCTATTAAGACCCATCTGTTCTCCCCCCTCCTAGGACTTCCTCCCCCTCCCTTAGGCTAGCTTCTGTGGTTACTCAGCGCCGGGACGCCTTGTTGCTGGGGCAGCTGTTTGCGCTTAACTAAATAGATAACATAACATATGTTGTGAGTCGGGTCTGGTCTCCTGCTTGTCTGTCTAGGGCATGGTCCATGACTTGGTTAAAGTCCCCCACTACAGCCAGCATTTGGTCCGATCGGTCTGATTCTAGTTTTCTTGTGACCTCTTCCCAGTATTTTGTGTCTTCTGTGTTTGGTGCGTTTATGTTTGCTACCAGGATTGTTTCTGCACCTTTCCTTAGTCGTGTGAGTAGTAGCCTAACTTCACTGTCGTGCTGCACACCATCTATCGTTATGTTTGAGTTCTTACCTACTGCTGGTGAGCAGGCTGTCTGGCCTATCCATCTCGCTTTTAGTTTTTTCGCATCATCTTCAGACAGTTTTGTTTCTTGCAGTAGGATAATATCACTTTTCATCTTAGCTAGATAGTCTAGCACTTTCATTCTCTTGATGGGGTGGTTTAGGCCTTTGACATTAAGGGATACAATTTTTTAGGTCGGACTGTACTGGTGTTTTTTTTATTCAAGAGTTTCGTTGTGTGGTCGCGAACCATTTGACATGTCTACCTCGGGCTCATGTCCTGCATTTACCCTTGTGGAAACTAGCTGGATCTGGTCAATCTAGACACTAAAGAGGTGTTTGCCATCAAAAAGCAGGTTGAGCAGATGCAGCTGGTCTTTCAGAGACATGGAGCCATGTGTGGCTTCTAATCAGTAACCTGAAAATTAACACCTCAGGCCACGGGGTCAGATGTACCCAGGGCACAGCAGATGGTGGTGTCAGAGATGGTCTTTGTTTTCCTAATCACTCCTTCCCCTGTTGCCTATATTTCTCTGGGAGGTGCTTACTGAGCTCCTGTATTTCATCTCAATGTGCACAATCGTATGGGAGAGCAGCCCAATGGAGCTAGTAATTCTCCAGTGGGTGGCCGCTTGCAGTGTTACTCTTTTCCCTGTAGCATCTATTCCCTGTTTAACTGGTGGCGGAGCACCGCCTGAGCATTACTGCGCTTGTGTGTGGTATGGACCACATGGAGGAGAAACTGGACTGTTCATTGGGTCTTGGACAGTGTCTCTACCAGGAGGTTATCATGCTCTTAGAGGACATACATATTCACCTTAAGAAATGTAACCTCCCTTTGTATTGCCTCATAACATGTGGTATTGTTCGGGTGATGCCCTAACTGGGTATTGAAAAAGGTCACGATCCTCTCAGGGATCAATATTACAGTTGTCTCACGGGACATCAGTGGGCACCAGTTCGAACTGTGCATCATAGAAGTTGGTACGATGTGTTGTGTTCTGCTATTTTTGAGCCACCTGTGGCCTAGGTGGGCTTGCGCTCTTGCGCGGGGGCAGGACGCGCCTCAGCAGCAATGACCACACCGACACTAGAGTCACTGTCGGAAGTGACGTGCACGAGCGCCCGTCCTGCTTTTATTTGACGCCGCAGGCCACGCCTGGCCTGCGGATGTAGGGGTGCGTGTACGTGCGTAAGCTAGACCGCTACAGTCATTACATCCCTATCCAACTATACAATAATTTTTTTTCCAACATATGAAATCAGTCTTAGTCTTATAACATTTTAAACAAGGTGCCTGGGTACTTGCGTGTCCCTTGTTGACAGATTCAGGGTCTCAGCAGGCAGGCATAGTCTTTCAGTTTCTGGCTCTGTGGTGGGTTGGGCCTCAGATTGTATCTCCGGGCGTTGCCCCTGCCACCTTCAATATTCTGGTGAGTGTCTCTGGTTGCAGCCGGTGGTAGTTGGGACACCACTGTGGATTCATGTTCTTCCGCTTCGCGTACTAGGGGGGGGGGGGGGGGGGGTAGTGTGTTTTTCTCCGGGGGTCGCTGCCCCGCTTGTTTGGCTGCCTTCTTCTGATGTCTCCGATCGCTGTCTGGACTCTGACTGGAGGGCCTTAAACCAAGAGGTGTTTCGTGATACTTCTTCTTCACCCTTTTGGGCCGTGACCATGGTGCCTTTTGATGTTACTGTCCAAGTGCCTGGTTCATAGCAGGTTTGGAACTTCTCCCCCCCCGGGGCGTCTGTTCCGGATGATCACTCGGGTCCCCAGGCTTAAGTTTCTTGGATGGGCTCTCCTGTGCCTGCTGGTACGCTGATTTCCTTGTCGTCTCCGTGGCTGGGCTTCTTCTGTGTCGGCCGGGGGTGGTGTCCAGCCCGGGGCAGTGGGGAGGAGGTCTCTCCTTGGTCCTTGGAACATGAGGGTCCATGGGCTCCTTTGTGTGGCGCAGTGGGGAGTGCCCCGATACTCCCGCAGGAATTCGTGCAATCTTTGTTCAGGATCGGCTTGTTCCACTAGGGCTATTCGGAATACTTTATTAAGGGTCCGCATAAACCTTTCCACGTCCCCGTTTGCCTGGGGCCACTGAGGTGTGATACGACGGTGTTGAATTCCTCTTGTCTTGAGGAACGTGGCAAATTTGGCCCCTTGGAAAGGCGGCCCGTTGTCGCTCCGTATTTCCGATGGGTAGCCGAACATGGAGAATATCTTTTCCAGCGCTGGTCCTACGTGTGCAAACGCAGTGGAGACAACCCTCTCCACTAATGGGTACTTGGAATAGGAGTCGATGGCTACTAAGGTATGTCCTTCTCCTGGGAAGCTTCCAAAGTCTATGCTAACCTTGGTCCAGAGAGATGTGTAGGCTTCTTCCGTAATTATTGGCATGGGTCTCTCAGGGTCGCTCGTCAATTGGCAGGCCATGCAGTTTCTCACATACTCCTCCACCCTGATCTCCAGATCCGGAAACCATACCTTCTCCCTCATGCGCGCCTTTATCTTTGTCGTACCTTGGTGCCCTCCATGGGCGAGTTGTAACGCCCTGTGTCTCAGGCTTTGGGGTATGACCAGCCGTGACCCTCTTAGTAACACTCCGTCGTCTGTGGCGCTCAACTCGTGCCGTATTCGCCTAATTTTTGTGAGTGATTCTTTGTCTTCCGCGGCCCAGGAGGTGGGGGGGCGTAGGTACTCAGCCCATGATCCGTCTTGAACTGCCTCAAGCGATCTCAGGTAAACATTGTCGGTGGTCGCTGCTTCTTTTATGTCTTCCATTGTCATGCTGTTCGGGCATGAGGTGAGGGCCACCCACTGAGCATATTCCTCACAGTCGTCGTCCGCTGGTTCAGGTTCTTGTTGTGAGGGATGGCGCGATAAGTAGTCTGCCGGATTCTTGGTCCCTGGGCGGTAGGTAACTTCCATCTCATTCGATTGTAGTTGGATCACCCATCGTTCAATGCGAGGTGGCGGGTGTGGGGCAGTTCCCTTGAAGAGGGACACTAGTGGTTGATGGTCAGTGACAATTACAAACGGGTGGCCTTGTAGGTATAGGTGGAAGTGGCTGCAGGCCCATTTAATAGCGAGAGCCTCCCTCTCGATCTGGGCATATCTGGTCTCAGTCGGAGTTAAAGCCTTACTGGCAAAAGCTAATGCCGTCCACTGGCCGGGTTCATGTTCTTGGGTCAGGACGGCACCGAGGCCCACCGGGCTGGCATCAACGATCACCTCTGTACGTTTCGTGGGGGTCGAAGTAGGAGAGGGTGGCCTTCTCCAGGAGCGCATCCTTGATTCCCTGGAATGCTTAGTCTTCTCTCGAGCTCCACTGCCATGGGGCATCTGTCTTGGTCAGTGCTCGTAGCGACTCACTTTGGGTGGCCAGGCCTGGTAGGAAGCTTCTCACTTCTGTCGGGGACTTAGACTTAGACTTCCTCGGATCAATCTGGAAGAACTGACATTTCTCTTTGTGGAGCTTTGCTCCGTGGGTGCTCAGTCTCTTTAGGACATCCCTCAGGTGCTTGTGGTGCTCTGACGCGGTGGCGGAGTGTATTAGGATGTCATCGCTGACATTTATGACTCCCGGCAGTCCAGAGAGGAGTTCCCGGATGGTGTTCTGGAACACCTCTGCCGCTGATGAGATGCCGAAGTTCAGCCGTTTGTAGCGTCGGATCCCTAGGTGGGTGCTAAAGGTGGTAATAAAACGGCTTTCCTCCGCAAGGGGCAGCTGATGGTATCCGGCATTTAAGTCTATCTTCGAAAACCACTTCGACCCGTTTACATCAGCGACGATGTCATCCATGGTAGGGGTAAGATGCCTCTCCCTTCGGATCGCGGTATTTGGTAGCCGCATATCGATGCACAGGCGGATTTCGCCTAGTTGCTTAGGCTTCTCTACAATGACCGTGGGCGATACCCATGGTGTGGGCCCCGTGACCTTTTCTATGACGCCCAGGCTTTCTAGTTTTTCCAGTTCCTTCTCCACCAGTGGGCGTAGGTGAAACGGTATCCGACGGTGGCGCAAGGCAGTGGGAGTGACCGATCTGTCGATATGCAGCTTGATGGGCTCACATTTAATGCAGCCCAGGTCTTTGAATGGTTCGGGGAATCTTCCCAACAGTTCATCTACTTGATGCGCCCTTATACGATTTGCAAAAGCTATCAGTTTCAAATCTTCTGCTGTGTGACTGCTTATCAGAGTGTCGGCCTCTCGGTTGATGATATGAACCATTGCCATTACCTGTGACTCATCGGCCTGGATTGGTATTGTAATTTTTCCCTTTAGGGGTAGTGGTGTGTCTGCTCCATAGGCAAAAATCCTGGTCTTGGACGGCATTACCTCAGGCCGTGGACGTAGTTTGTTGAACTGTTGCAAGCCCATCACATTGACGGTGGCGCCGGTATCGATTGTGGCCGTGACCTCATTTCCCGCCATCTGCACGATGCATGTGGGCTGTGGTCGTCGTCGTTGTTTAAGCTCTCGTGCGAACGAGACGATATATGCCTCCTCGTCCTCCGAGTCAGAGTCGTCGTACACTGTGCTTAGGTGTTTCTCTGCCCTTGCTGGCGGTGAGTCGTTCAGTGATAGTTGACGGACGGCTTTTGTGGGTGTCCGTGACTTCCTGAATGTCTTTGATGTGTTTCTTTTGCGGCACACCGACGCGAAGTGGTTTGGGATCCCACAGTTTGCGCAGGTCTTTCCTTGGGCCGGGCAGTCCTTGGCCGCGTGGGGCTCATGCCCACAATACCCACACCGTGCTCGGGGTGGATCCCTCCTATATTCCTTTTGCGGTGGTCCATGTGGTTGAGACCGTATTGCATCCGCCCTTTCCACTTTGATGGTCTCTGTCTTGACCTGTGGCTTGTGTAGTGCTTGTTCCATGGCGGTGGCTCTAACGCTTGAGAGTTCGTGGGATCTGGCGAGGATTAAAATGTCTTCCAGCGATATACCTGGTTTGCGCAGAATCGACCCTCTCAGCGCCTTGTCTCGACATCCTTGAATTATCTGCCTCCTTATGGCTTTGGGTTGATCTTCGTCGGTGGAGCTAGCTAGCTCTCTGACGCGGGCATGGAACTGGTCTATTGTCTCACCTTCCCTCTGACGTGCTTGTCCCAATTTGAAGACCTCGAAGTCTACGTTCAGTTGGGGGCCAAAATGGGCGTTCAGAGCAGCGACCGCTGCGTCATAATCATCCGCCGCCCCCGTATTGGGCAGGTGCTTGAACAGTCTGAATATTTCGTCACCAGCGTAGTGTAGCAAAAGCGACCGTTTCACTGCTTTGTCTGTCTCTCTTGTTACTACAAAGTAGTTTTCCAGTCTTTCAAGCCATATCTTCCACTTTGGGGAAGCTGTGGACGGGTCTTCCGCTTCGCTGAACGACGGTAGCACCCCTGTGGCGGCGTGTTGAAATGGGATGTTGATGGTTGGCGCAGGCGCATCTTCGTCCGCCATGGTGATAGTGCGTTTGGGGTGGTGCCTGTGGGTCCCTCCCGACTGTTTTCCCCTCCTGCGCCGGTTCTGTGACGCCACGTGGTAGCTGTGCGGCTCACCTCAGTTTCGTCGCGACGTCTGTAGGCCTCAGTGGCGCCACGTGGTGGCTGTGCCCCGTCCCGGGCATCGTCAGTCCCAGGTGGCGTGCGGACGTTGCGATCTGGTCTGGAGGCTTCCCCACCTCTGTTCACCGGTGGAGGTCCTTCTGATGTGCAGTGGGCACACCCCCAGAGAAGTCCACCACTCACGCTCAATGCGTGAGCCTCTGTAGGGTGTATTCCGCGTCTCACGTGCAATGCGAAAACAATGGCAGGGTGTAGCGCCGGTCCGGGACTCACGTGAGATGCGTGGTAAATGGCAAGGAGTCGCAATATGCGGGCCGGCCTCGCGCACTTCGGCGCCACGTTCTCTCCACCGCTCCAGGGATGATGCCGCAGCTCAGGCGTGGGGGCAAAAACAGGCACGCAGGCTCCAGTGGAGAGGTGTGCCAAACAGTCAACACGCGGTAGGCACCGCGCAACGGAGCAGGACGCTCCGAGGAGGCACAGGTGTACGGGCGAGGGTTGGGCCCCCTCCGCTCGTCGCCAATGTTGTGTTCTGCTATTTCTGAGCCACCTGTGGCCTAGGTGGGCTCGCGCTCTTGCGCGGGGGCAGGACGCGCCTTAGCAGCAATGACCACACCGACACTAGTGTCACTGTCGGAAGTGACGTGCACGAGCGCCCGTCCTTCTTAAATTTGACGCCGCAGGCCACGCCTGGCCTGCGGATGTAGGGGTGCGTGTACGTGCGTAAGCTAGACCGCTACAGTCATTACACGATGTAAACGGCTACCTTCTCCGCAAGAGTGAGAACACTCGGATGTATAAAGAGGTAATGTATGTGGGGATGAAGGAGGTGGTGGACTTCAAGATAGAGCACAAGGAGCAGATGTAAGAGGGCTGGTATCCCCATACATGCGTCTCTTGTGCATAGGAGCTGGATGTGGTTCCAAAACCAGTTCTTCCTCAAAGGTCAGTTTCTTGTTTCGAGGCATTATCTCTGTAGGCAGTTGTGTGAATATTTTGCCCATCTGCAGAAGTATGAACAGCTGCTTTTGTCTTGCATTCAACTGCCCGTCGGTTTATCACCTATTATAAGATGGCAGCCAGTTATCGGACCCGAAGGTAGGAACATCCTGCCATTTCGGGTGTGTCCGTCTTTAATCTTTCTATTTCACTTCTCGGAGGTTTGAATTACGTCCTTGGTTTCTACTGACGCCACTAATTGGGACATTCGATTTCGCAGGAAGTTATTGGCTTTAAATATGGATGGTCACGGGAATCATCTGACTTCACTCTCCCGGTTACCATGCCGGGGATCTCGTATTGGACTAAGGTAAGAAGCAGATTGTTCTGCTCTTCCGGATGACGGGCTGCGCTAGCTTTGGCATTTAGACTTGTTTGGGTTTCTGCTATTGGACATATAGCGCTAGGGGGAATCATTGTGTGATATGACCTACGCTGCCTGTTTCTCCACATGGTCAGGCTATTTGAATTTATAATTTGGGGAACGTTAGCTGAGATCTTCTTGTTTCGTTTAATTTGCGTAAACTATCCAAGCCATGCTCAAGAAGGAGGGGGGCACTCACAGAAGCGGCTGCTTTAAAAATCTATGCACTCAAGTGTATTTTCCATGTTATCTTCTAAAATGCGGCTGCTGTTATACTACATGCACTCGAGTGTATTTTTCATTTATGTTTTAACAGTCGATATTGCCACACAGGAGCCGAAATAAGTGCTTCCCTTGCCCTTTCCATGTTCATCAGTGGACATAATTTATTGCCAGGTGAGCCCCACAGTCGTATTTCAAGGACAGTTTGGGTTATAACTTCTGAGTTGTCTTTTGGATTATTGGTTTATTGCCACATGGAAGGGTTTGCTATACCTACCCAGTGGGGAATTGGACAGTTAAAATAGCGATGTATTGAATCGGAGCTTATGTCCTTATTTTTTAGACAGCTTGTATTATTAAGGAGGAGCTGAACTACACGCACCTTTTCCATTGACCTGTATGTTTCCTGGGATTAAATACTCCACAAGGTGAGAAAGGTTAAAGCACATCTATGATACATTATAGGGTTGGGCTTCACCCTCGAGCTATTTGCTCAAAAAAGATATTTATTTTTATCATTTCGTCAGGGGCTGTTTTTTAAATGCTTCTTCATATATTTTCTGTGCACATTGGAACAATTCTGGGATAAGGTGAGAGTTACCATTTCTGACTGTACCGATGGGTTAAGGGGCTGGGCACTGCTTATTTTTCACTCTCTGGATTCTTTTAAATCCTCAACCTCATATCGCCTATGGCCTACCAGTATATGAATGTGTGGAGTTTCCTTATACATAGGGACAGGAGCTTGCCTCTCCAAGCCATTTGGTAAGCAATTGTACTCCCTGTCCCATATTAACGGTTACCGTTGCAAGGAGGAAACAATGAATTCTTAAATTCTTCTTTTTCGGTATTTTATATGTAATTGGACTGCCCGCCTACCTTGTACAATGGATAGTTAACCGTCCCGGATACTCATTAAGATTTTTCCTAATAGATGCCATTTGCATTTTTTTACAGTTTATTCTGATTCTCTCATAGCAAGTTGGGGTAGGTGGCATTCTCCAGTATTAGGGGTGTCTTTCATAGATTCACATGCTTGAATATTCCCCGTAGTCGAAGTGGGAGTCCCACAGTACATAAATAGCAGTAATATATATGCATGTATACATGAGAAATATCATAAATAAAATATACATACATATAATGCAATAGAAATGTAAACTTGAAAAAAGTACCATAGAACAGAATAGGCCCATTGAAAAGCCCAAGGGAGAATTCACTTTAGTAACATATTAGAGTCATTATGTGTTGGTCCACATTCCAGCCAATCAGGCTGTAGCCTCCTCTAGAACCTTCTCCTCAGAAGCCCAAGTCCTCAGATTTTCTACCGCACGTCGTGTGAAGGGAGTCTCCCTGAGCTCTCCTCAGTTTTTTCACCAGTTCTAGCGGTTTTCTCTTCAGAAATGTCTTCTACTAAGAAAACCTTGTTCAAAGCTTGTCCATCCTGTGGTAAATTGCGCCTTTTTCATGAGGACCCTCACAGTAAGTGTATTTACTGTCTTTACCCGGATCATATTGCCTCTACCTGCAAGTTCTGTCGCACTTTTCCCCCTAAAACATTGAGGGATAGAGAGGCCGGTCTCCTTCTGTGGCTACAGAAGTTGAAAACATCTGAGAATGTGGTTTCTGATGCTGAGAGTATGTCATCTGGATTTTCAAAATCCTCTCAGAAGCGTGGGTCTGAGACTGAAGTACCCTCTCCTTTTCTTAAAAAGAGTAAAATGTTGGGTTCTTTCAAGGATGTCTCCCCACAAGACTTGCTTCAGGGCGCGCCTACGGGACCTGGCTCTCTGGCGTCTAGACCCAAGACTATGCCCTCCTCTTCAAAAACGGGCACTGGCTCGTCGACGCGTCCGTCGACGTCTTCAGCGACTACAAAGTCAGTTTTGGCGGTTTCAACGTCGACGACCACTTCTTCCCTGTCAACCAGCTCTGCAACGACGACGACCATCTGGTCGGCGAGCAGCCAAGAGGTGAGACCCATCTCGTCTATTATTAAGATCTCGTCGACGATCAAACCGTCGACGAAGAAATCATCGTCGACGCGCCTTCCGTCGACGGTTCTTCCGTCGACGAAGAACAAGCCATCGTTGTCGACGCCAGCTCCGACGACCGGATCTTCCTCGTCGACGACTGCCTCGTCGACGGTAACATCTTCGTCGACGGTGACCACCCCGTCGACGACTGGTCCGTCGACGGCTACTTTCTCATCGCCGAAAACATCTTCGTCGACGGCGAAGAATGCAACCTCGTCGACGACCAAAAAATCTTCGTCGACCAAGAGTAAGCTGCCAATTCATACGCCTGTTTCTGCGGCGACGACGCAAGAACAACCGGGTGGTGCTAAGACTTTGGAAATCTCGACGGGCTCGTTGACGACGCACCAACCCCTACAGACTACTGCCACCTTCAAAGTGGTTACTGCCTCGTCTCTCAAGACTGTACCACTCATTCAGTTAAGTCCAGTAAGGAGTGGATCTCAGCCTCCGGAGAAATTGTTTCAGTCTGGAGAAGAGGAATCCGGAAATGATTCTGAAATGGATCAAACTTATGAGCCAGCATCCAGTCCTTCTGAATTACACATTAAGTGTCAAGAGTACAGTGACGAGGATGAGGATGTGGATAATAACGTCGCAGATGGGAATGTACTTTTTCCAATCGATACGGCACAACCAACTACTTACGAACAGGTTACGCAAATTCCTCTGTCATTGGTGCAAAACCTGCAACATATGCTGGACGACTACAATCGTAGGTTTCCACCGTCGTTGCCTCCTTCTCCGGCACCTCAAGTGCACGGTCTCAGTCTCCAGCGCCACGACCTCAGTCTCCAGTTCCTCAACCTCCGTCTCCAGCACCTCGGCCTCAAGCTCTGGCGCCTGTCGCACCTACGTCTCCTTCGGGTGCTTGCCCTGATACTGATAATGAGAACCAAACTCCTCATAACACTGGGGATAACGACACTGATGATGACATGCATTATTGGGACAATTATAGGGCACAGACACCTTCTACTCCACCGGCATCACCAAGAGCTTCGCTGCCAGTGGATATCGCGAGTTTCCATAACCTTATGGTTCGTGCTGCGAAAAGGTTCCACTTAACAATCGAGGCGCAACAAACTGAATGCTTTTTGTATGATTTTAAGGACTTACCTCAACGGCAAACGCATACCATTCCTATCATAGACCACATATGGGAAGAAGGTCTAAAGTTGATGGAACGTCCTAATTCCATACCAGCTGTTCTGCCCAGATTGGACAAAAAATATAAAGCGCCACCTACTTCTCCGGCCTGTTTGGTTTCACAACCTAAGGCAGATTCTGTTATCACTCAGGCGGCACAAAAAAGATCTCGAAATCCGGCCATACCTCTGACATCTCCGCCTGATCAGGATGGCCGTAAATTAGACTCAATTGGCAAAAAATTTACCACTATGGCAGCGACGACTGTGAGAGCATCCAACGCCTTAGCTATTCTAGGTCGCTACGACCGTCAAATGTGGTCTGAGATCGCTGGTCTGATCACTCAAATGCCCGACTCCATCCGGGATGAAGCGCAGGCCATCATTCTCGAAGGAGAAAAGATTTCAGCAGAAATAATCGACTGTGCCGTCGATATATCCTCCACTGGTTTCCGGCAACTAGCGGGTGCTGCAGTCTTGCGCCGTCAAGGCTGGCTAAAATCAACCACCTTCCGTCCGGAGGTCCAGTCCAGAGTTTTAGATTTACCTTACGACGGTGAATCTTTATTAGGTAAGCATGTTGATGATGCTTTGGAACTTATAACAGATACAGCAAAGTCCTTGACAACTCTACAATATCGGAAAAGGCCATTTCGTGGGGCACGCGGTAGAGGAGGAGGAACCTCTACTTTTCGTGGAACAGGCCAATATCGAGCATACAACTACAATGATAACAGACAGAGGGGCTCCTATCAGTCCCAAGGTCGTTCATCCACCTCCAGACCTTACCAGCGTAAGTCCAATTACAGAGGTGGTGCGAACACCAACAAAAACAGTGACAAATCCGAACTTTATCCTCTGACGACTGTGCATCTTGGAGGTCGAATCTCAAAGTTCTTCTGCAATTGGTCGCACATTACCAACGACCAATGGGTCTTGGACGTTGTTTTAGAAGGAATACCGTGGAATTCACGAAATTCCCCGCACTCGTCCACCTTCGGGTCCACCTTCTCCCCATTTCAAGGAACTGTTGGCCCAGGTGCAGCTTATGATCAGGAAAGGAGCCATAGAATTGGTACCGCAAGGTCAACGTGGCAGGGGGTTTTACTCCCGTTTCTTTCTAGTAAGGAAAAAATCAGGAGAGTGGCACCCCATCTTAGATTTGAGAGCTCTAAACAAGTTCATCGCATCAAAGTCTTTTCAGATGCTAACCCTACTTCAAATCTTGAATTTCCTCATTCCAGGAGAGCACTTTTCAACGATAGACCTTCAAGATGCATATTTCCATGTACCTATTCATCCCAGGCACAGGAAATATCTCCGTTTTACAGTCGGCCAATTTCATTATCAATTCAAGGTCCTGCCATTCGGCCTTCGATCAGCACCGAGGGTATTTACCAAGATTCTAGCCCTGGTGGCTGCCTACCTGCGTTTACAGGGCATCCAGTTCTATCCGTATCTGGACGACTGCCTGATAAAGGCCAGGACTTTTCAATTAACGGAACAGCACACTCAAGTCTGCATATCCCTGTTCGAAACGTTGGGTTTCTCCATCAATTGCCTAAAGTCACACTTTCAACCATCTCAACAGCGAGATTTTCTAGGAGCCTCGCTCGATTCTCGGCTGGGGCAAGTGTTCGTTTCACAGGAGAGACAAGATCGTATGATACAGAAAGTACAGTTCCTGCAGTCAAGACAGTACGTTTCTGTCCGGATGTACAAATCATTCCTCGGCATGGCTTCTTCGTGCATTCCGCTAATTCCCAACTGCAGATTGCACATGAGAGTCCTACAAGAGGAACTAGACAAGCAGTGGAAGCAGGTATCGGGGTCGTTCGAAGACAAGATCCATCTAACGCCACGCATTCAAAAAGCTTTGGAGTGGTGGGCTCATCCTCCAAACATAGCGACAGGTCGTTCATTCAAAGACGAACCACCAACACTTACACTGACAACAGACGCTTCCCTAGAAGGTTAGGGGTCATCTCTCGACGGGATGTCTGTGAAGGGAAAATGGACGGCGTCTCAGCGCACTTGGCACATAAATCGCTTGAACTACTGCCAATTTTCTTGGCCTTGAAGTCCTTTCAGAGAGTAGTGCAGGGACAAGCATTGCTGGTGAGGACGGACAACACCACCAGCATGCACTACATCAACAAACAGGGCGGCACAAGGTCTCTCGTGCTGTCACAACTGGCACAGGAAATATGGGATTGGGCTATCCAACAGCAAATACATCTCACAGCTGTCCATGTGCCAGGGGTGGCCAATGTTCTGGCGGACTCGCTCAGCAGAGCCCTCTCGGACAACCACGAATGGGAAATCAAAAGCCCAACGTTGGATTTCGTCTTCCGACAGTGGGGCCGACCGCAGTTGGATCTCTTTGCAACTGCTCTCAACAAGAAGTGTCAACGGTTTGCGAGCCGGCATCCACACAAGGAGTCGAGCGGGAATGCCTTTTCAATAGACTGGTCGTACGACTTCATCTATGCATTCCCTCCACTTCCGCTCATTCCTCGTCTGTTGCACAGAATGAGGTTCCAACCGTGTTGGATAATCCTGATCGCACCCAAATGGCCGAGACGTCCTTGGTTTTCAGATCTTCTTCTGTTCTCTCTGACAAATCCGATACAATTGCATCCTCTGCCACATCTTCTCACGATGCAGCAAGGTCAAATATGCCATCCGGACCCAGCATATCTCCAACTTCATGCTTGGAACCTGAGTACAATGAATTTGCACACATGAATATCGACATGGATTGTAGGGCGGTGCTAGCAAGTGCTCGCGCTCCATCTACCATCAAAACTTACCAGTTAAAGTGGAAGCGTTTCTGTGCTTGGTGTTCCACTGAAACCCTGGATCCCATGTGTGCTCAGCCGGAGCAAATCTTGCCGTTCTTTTTGTCACTAGCAAGATCAGGACTATCTCACTCCACTCTAAAGGTTTTTCTAGCTGCAATTTCTCGTTTTCGCCATGATGGCGTAACATCTTTGTACTCCTCCAGAATAATCAGACAATTCTTCAAGGGCCTTTTTCGGATGTTCCCACCAATCCGTCGGCCCCCACCTTCTTGGCGACTGAACTTCGTTTTGTCTCAACTACTTTTGCCTCCATTCGAGCCCATCCATTCTTCCAGTCTAAAATTCCTCACTTGGAAAGTGGCTCTTTTGCTTGCTCTGACCTCATCCAGGCGCGTCAGCGACATCCAAGCCTTTACTATACAGCCACCGCTTCTACAGTTCTCCAACGAGGCTGTTACTTTGAGAACAAATCCCAGTTTTATTCCTAAGGTTCCCAGTGACTTCCATCTCAATGAACCAATTGTCCTTAAGACTTTCTTCCCTGCACCTCAATCTGCAGCGGAACGCTCTTTGCACACTCTGGATGTGAAGCGCTGCCTCAAATTTTACATTCAACGCACAGCTACATTTAGAAAGACTGATCAATTATTTGTAGCATATGGCCCAGTGTGCAAAGGACAATCTGTAACCAAACAGACTATCACCAGATGGATATCGTCTGCCATATCCTACTGTCATCAACGGGCTGGCAAGCCCCTTCCTGCTCCGGCTCGAGCTCATTCCACGAGAGCTGTGTCGACTTCTGCTGCCCTCTTTGCGGGGGTACCTCTGAGACACATCTGCAGAGCTGCTACTTGGTCTAGCAGCCATACTTTTACGAAGCACTACTGCCTGCAATCAACAGATGCCGCGGATGCGGCAGTAGGTCAAGCGGTGCTGCGGAATCTTTTCCGATAAAGGTGAGCCTCTTTTTGCTACCCGCCTCCAGTCATAAAGGTTTTTGTCATGATTTTGGTATTTATTACTTATTAAGTGATATGTTTTGCCAAGACTTAATTTGTATACTCCTTTATGACTAATGTATGATTTACTGCTTTCTATTCTTATTCAAGCATGTGAATCTATGAAAGACACCCCTAATACTGGAGAAGAACAAAAGTTACTTACCTGTAAACTGTGGTTCTCCAGTATTGGTGTCTTTCATAGATTCACATGCGACCCTCCCATCCTCCCCTCAGAGGCTCTCTTCTCCTCAAGCATTTATACTTACTTGTGCTACGAAAATCTGAGGACTTGGGCTTCTGAGGAGAAGATTCTAGAGGAGGCTACAGCCTGATTGGCTGGAATGTGGACCAACACATAATGACTCCAATATGTTACTAAAGTGAATTCTCCCTTGGGCTTTTCAATGGGCCTATTCTGTTCTATGGTACTTTTTTCAAGTTTACATTTCTATTGCATTATATGTATGTATAATTTATTTATGATATTTCTCATGTATACATGCATATGTATTACTGCTATTTATGTATCGTGGGACTCCCACTTCGACGACGGGGAATATTCAAGCATGTGAATCTATGAAAGACACCAATACTGGAGAACCACAGTTTACAGGTAAATAACTTTTGTTCTTATCCAGTGATTTCCATCATATTCACTGCTTCACTGGCTTATTGTACGCAGCGGTGCTCATCGTGAGTTGATTCTGTACACTCTTCTCATTAAACCAGTATGGCTTATGATTATAAGTCTGTCTTGCTTGGGGTGTCCTTCCTCGTTCTACACCGCTGGTATTTGGGGTATTGTCCATGTGACCTGTCCTGTGCCGATGGGTCTCTTTTACTTAGGGCTCAAATCTCACTCCGTTTTTTGTCTTGTTTTTTCAAGTACTTAGGACTGCCAACGAACCGAATTATGTATAGACACATTTTGGATTTGTTGGATCTCGTCCTGCAGAATATTCTGATCTCATCCTATTCTTCTCTTTTTTTCTCTTCCTTTCATTGTTTTTCTAATGCTCTGTATATTTTCACATTCACTCTTCTCTTTTTATGACGAATTTGGCATCTGCTATGTTGATTATATCTTAAGTCATGATCATGATTTTTCAATATAAATACAAATAAGCAACTAGGCAGTGTGATTGATCCAGCCACATATACTGTTTGGTCATCACATGTATTGTTAGGTAATACCTTTTTCTTGTTCTATTTATTTTCTCCGTATTGTACATATATGTAATTTGTGAGTGTTGTACATATGATGTTTTATATATAAGTGGGAATAAGTGTATATGGATAATAAGTTTTAAACATTTTTTTCTCATTTAGATCAGGTTCTGTTTTTAAATCCCATCCTTCTGTTGTATATATTGGTATTTGTTTATGTATGTCTTGTGGAATCATAGCATGTAATGTATGTATTTTTTATATGGTGATTTCAGCCCTGAGGAAGTTCCGTCAAGGAACGAAACGCGTTGGCTGTGTGATTCGCTTGGTATAATTACCGAAATAAAGAAGTGAACGATTTTGGACTAAAGAAGATGGTCTTTGTCATAACTTAATGAGTGCGCCTTCCGCCTTTTGATAAAAGTATTCAACTCCTCTTGAAGCAGCTCGATGGGTTGCTCCGGTTCATCAGCTCTCACCATGGAAGGCGCTGAGTGTACTCAGAGCTGTTGGGAGTCTTTGGCTTCGATGTTTGCCACAGAACTGGTGTGGTTTTGGTGACAGCATTAAGGGCGGGCCTCAGTCTCGATGAGGACTTTGGCTTATGAATACTCTTTGGACACGACGGCCACACAGGAGTCGGTGCCTGTATCAGGAGTCGGTGCCTGTATGAAGGGGCGCTGTTCACTCTGTCTTTGGTCAGTGTCAACTAGAGCACAAAGACAGTGGTGGCTCAGAAGGCTGAGTTTGTCAATGGGCTCGATGCCTGACCTCCATTGGTGTGGTGCTCTGACTCAACTCAAGGATATTTGGGAGGTCTGTTGTGCTAACCACACTCACAGTTGAGGTCTTTGTGCAGGGCCTAGAAGGTGTGGAGGTGACCAGGGCCTCGTGCTCTTCTTCTTTAGAGTCAGAAGGGAAAACCACCTCCAGGCTAGTTGATCGCCAGTGAGACAAAATGCCAAAGGGACCAGCTTCTTCACCTCTCAGGACATATTGTTCCCCAAAGATGTCAGGGTTATCTTCAAAGACTTATCTCTGCATCCTCTGATGTGCCCACCTTCTCTCCCATGTTTACCTAAACGTTTTTTCAATCATAAGGTAAGGCAGGCCTAGCAATTGGTTTTGCTGTGGTCAGGGAAAGAGGCTGAGTTTACACACCTTGTGGTGGCAAGTCTCCAGAAATTTCAAGTGGCATTGAGGACAGCACTGAAAAGGTATCCTTTCCATTCGACTGTGTGCATTCTCTGTGGAGAAGTCGTCAGGATGAGGAGCCCAAGGCCATAAGCACTGACTGCAACCCTGCCAGGCAGGCAACTATGAGTGGGTGATGTCCGGAGACTGTGGTGAAGTGTTTTACCCGTCCGAACTCTATGGCGGAATGAAACAATCTAACATGGCATCAGCACCCATTTAACCATTTGCATTGCCAACTGTGGAAGGAGTCACTATCTTGTGACTTCAAAGACTTCTTAGAAGAAAAGCAACTTGCAAGCGTTTGAGCCCAACACCAGATGGCTGGAGTATACAGAGTATGCGTATCTAAAGCATTACCTGCTACAAAGGTGCTGCTGGCCTCTAAAGATATACTGTAAAGGTGTTTTTCAAAGGTTTGGAAAGGTTTTCAAAAGCGTAAAGGCCTAAAAGCCTTAAAAATGTCGAACTCCGTGCTCCTGGGCCCAGTCAGAAGCATCTACATAAATCTAGTGTCTTAACTGCCACGTACAGGGCATGAAGGGATACTAGTAGAATGCTAGATCTTAGGTGAGCAGCAGCACATTTTCTCTCTGCCTTTCAGGCTTGAGCCTAATAAACCACATTGTTCATACTTTCTTGCATCCTTTAAAAAAAGTCTGTGAAAACGTTTTCTAGTCACTATGTTGCTTTTACCTACTGTCTCTATTTTAAGGTTTAAATCTTTTTATTATTTTAAAGAGAGATCAAGCGTAACAATAGCCGCCACCTAGATCCACTGGCCGGTGGGGAACTTTCATTTGAACTGAAAGAAAAAAAAAGAAAGAAGAAAGTAGGAAAACGGAGAGAGTGTACTGAAGGTTACTCCTAAGGCGAGTGTGAGGAAGCCTGGCAGGTAGTCAATAGGTGAACAAGGCGGGAGATGTCTTATCGTATTTAATGTTTGTGGACGATTGGAGCCAGTGAGGGGGAGTACTCAGATACTTTGGGGGTGTGAGTTCCATAAATTCATTAGACAAGAATTCTATGATGGACCCCCATGTTTTCTCGAACTTGGGGAAGGAGCGAGTGAGGCTTGCCGTAATCTTTTCTATACCCAGGAGTTCCCACGACTTATATAGCCAATCCAAATGAGACGGAACCTCTGCCTTGCCCCACTTAGCCAGCAGTACCTGTTAGGCCGCCATCACTCTACCTCTCCAAGGTTTGAGGGGATACATCAAGGCATTAGGGAGCCCCAAAAGTATAAATGTAGGGGGTCTTAATAGGTCAGTGTGTTAGAGTGTGTCAATGTCTCGAACAACTGCCTCCCAAAAATCCTGTATTCTCGGGCAAGCCCAGAGAATGAGGGTGAGCGTACCAGACTGACCACAATCACACCAACAGAGCCCTGTTTTCCCAGGTTTCCACTTCAGTAGCAGCTAAGGGTGTAGTACCAATAATGTGCAATCTTTATGAACATCTCTTTACCCGCTGTACTACAGGCTGATGCCCTGGCCCTGCGCACAATACCACTCCACTCTTTGGGGGATAACTCATACTCCAGTTCTGCTTCCCACCTACCCTGCCCGGGGGGTTTACTGGTCCGTTTGCAGGGGTTTAAAAAAAGAGTAGATGTTCAATAGCAGTCGTTTGTGATGTACTATTTCTCGAATTTTCTGAGTATGCGACTAGCGTGTGGGTGTATCTGTGGTTAGGTGACCCAGTGACGAAGGGCCAGATACTGCAATATGTCTGTTTGGGAATTCCATAACCATCCGTAAGCCTGGAGAACTCCATTACCCCATGCACAGCGTACAAGTCCCCAATAAGTTTACCATTGGCCTCTTTCCATGGGAGAAAGCTATTCTCTGTAGAAGCCGGCGGGAAGTCAGGAGTTTCCTATAAAAGGGGTGAGATGTGATATCGGGGTGGATAAGCTGTGTGGTACCTGTACCCTGTCTCAAACTACCACGGTAGCACGCAGAACCAGTGACACAGACTCCACATGGGCGGTGTCTTTGGGTTAGCCACTGGACCTTCCATATGTGCATGCCCACAATAGAGAGGTCTATGAAGCACCAATGCTTTTCTGATTCTAACTTGTACCATTCGAACATGTATCGGAGTTATGAAACCTGAAAGTATCGTTCTAGACAAGGGTCCCCCCAATCTCCCGTCCCCCTTCTTTAGGTATGTCAGTTGACAAGCCATTCTCGGTCTCGTACCCCCCCCAGATAAAGGTGCAGAGGAGGTGTTGCATTTGTGCTAGCATGTTAGGAGGGGGCTAAATGGTAATGTCTGCATTACATACAGTATCCGTGGGAGCGTGGTCATTTTAACAGCAGCTCAGCTAATCTGCCAAGCCAGGACAGGGTATGCCTCGTCCAACCCGTGAGCTCACTCCGAATCCCGGCCAGTAGGCTGGAATAACTTACTTGCGCCATTTTGGAACATCTGCAGGCCCAGGTACTGAATGCCTTCGGTAGCTCACCTAAAAGGAAACCTCTACGACAGCGCCAACCGGTCGGCCTGCGGGAGGGTCAGGCACTACGCCTGAGTTTTATGGAGATTAATTTTAAATCCAGAGGCTAAACTAAATAGTTTTAGCTCCTTCACCAGGGCGGCCAGCGAAAGCTCCGGCTGGGTTCAAAACAGCATCACATCGTCTGCAAATAATGAGATTTTGTGAGTTTTTGTCTCCCATTTGATCCCAGGGATCCCCAGGTGTTGGTGGACCCTTTCTGCGAAGGGTTCTATATATAACGCAACGAGTAGAGGTGACAGTGGGCACCTCTGCCTCGTTCCCCTCCGAATGTGAAATGGTCGCAAGGTGACCCCATTCCCTCTGATCCGTGCCTGGGGGGTTCGCATATATGCAGTCCAACCACTGCAATAAGCATTCTCCGTCCCCAAATTTGCGTAGTGTCCATTTTAATTACGGCCAATGCACTCGGTCGAAAGCATTTTCGGCATCGACTGAAAGAAGGACCGTAGGCATCGGAGTTAGTTGGATCTTGCCCAGTAGATGGCACATCCGACGGCTCCCATCACTGCAGTTGAGTTCCGGGATAAAAACTGATTGATCAACCCCTGCATATGGGGTGCTAGTCTGTTCACCAGAATGCTCGTGAATATCTTAAGGTCGACGTTTAGCAACAACATGGGGCGGAAGGAGGCACAGTCAATGGGGTCCTTTTCGGGTTTCTGGATAACAACCACCTTGCCTGTGTCGCTAAAGGAATTAAATTGCCAGACCAATACCGGGGCCAGTTCTTGGGCAAAGGACTTATAAAAATTGGTTGAGAACCCAATCTTCCCTGGGGCCTTCCCTAAAGGGAGGCCGGATATGGCCTTCAGAACTTCATCAATACAGATGTCCGCATCTAGAGTCTTTGCCTCCATGTGTGGGAGGGAAGCTACTGAGACGTCCAATATATATTGCCTGGCGGTGTCTGGGTCCAGGTCCTCTGCACTGTAAAGCCCGGTGTAAAAGGATTCAAATCGTCCAGCTATGGCGGCGTCAGAGCTGAAACCCCCCTCCCGAGTGTCTCTAATTTGCAGTTTGCAGCGTGCGGTCTTCTGTGCTCGCAGCAGAGTCGCCAGGAGTTTCCCATTTTTGTTACCGCCGGCATAGTACCGGTCAATAGGAGCGAATACTCCGCTTGGTCACAATCAAGGGCCTTCAGCTGCTTTCTAGCGGCGTTAAGCTGTCTCCTGACCTGAAAGGTCCCTGTCCTACTGCGCACCCCTTCTAACTCCTTGACCTGGGCCTACAACTGCTCTCTGTTCTCTTGTCTATCTTTGTTGATTCCCGCTGCTATAGCTATACATCGCCCTCGGACAACGGCCTTGAGTGCGACCCAGAGGACGGCAAGCGAGGTATCCCCGTCTTTGTGAATCTTGAGATACAACGTGATTGTTACCCGTATGGCTTTGAGATTAGCCTCATACCTGAGTAGATTATGATTAAGTCTCCACTGTTGCAGCCTTGAGACCCCCCTTAAATAGTCAACTCCAGTCGGATTGGGGAGTGATCTGACAGGGCTGCAGTACGTATTGAGATGTCAGTTGTGTCTTTGGTAACCCTGGGGGATGTCAAAAACCAGTCGAGTCGAGCATACGTCTGGTGAGCTGCTGAGAAGCATGTGTAGTCCGTCAGACCTAAATCCGTCAGTCTCTGCCTCATGGAGTCAGAAAGCACCCAAGCGTGGCCCTGGCATTGGACGGAGCGGTCCCACTGCCTGTCATGTGCGGTATTGAAGTCCCCCCCTAAAACCAAGTCCTCATCTGGAGAGGCCAAAAGCGCCCAAGGTATCTCTGAGGAAGAACAATTTTTACTTACCTGTAAACAGGTGGTTCTCCAGTATTGGTGTCTTTCATAGATTCACATGCTTGAATATTCCCCGTCGTCGAAGTGGGAGTCCCACGGTACATAAAATAGCAATAAATGCTAAAAATATATGTATGTGAGAAGATACCATAAGAAAAAAACTAGAAGTAAATACATAACTGAAACCTCTAAAACAATTCCTCCATAGGAATGCATGATAGAGAAAGAAAACACTTGTAACATATCACTGTCATGATGTTAGTCCAAACTACAGCCAATCAGGCACCAGCACCCTCTAGAACTTTCTCCTCAGAAGCTCAAGCCCTCAGATTTTCGTAGCACCAAAGTGACCCAGAGTGCATGAGGAGAAGAGAGCCTCTGAGGGGAGGAGGGTGGGTCGCATGTGAATCTATGAAAGACACCAAATACTGGAGAACCGCCGGTTTACAGGTAAGTAACAATTGTTCTTCTCCAGTATTAGGGGTGTCTTTCATAGATTCACATGCTTGAATAGAATAGAGAGCAGTAACCTCCAATGAGATTTCTAAGCACACTATGGAAAAGAACGAAGACAGTAATAATACAGTCATGGAAGCTTAAATAGCAATCATTGAAAAAATATAAAGGAGGAGAGAACAGAGGCTCACCTTATTTGAAAAGATGACAAAGTACTGCCTGTCCCACTGCGGTATCCGCCTCATTGATGGTGTCCAAGCAGTAATGCTTGGTTAAAGTGTGCCTGCTGGACCATGTCGCTGCACGGCAGATCTGATGAAGTGACACGCCAGCAAACAGGGCGGTGGATGAAGACATAGCCCTTGTAGAATGAGCCCTCACCGAAGACTGCAAAGGCTTGACAGCTTGTTAATGGCAGAAGGCAATGGCCGAAGAAATCCAACGGGCAATCGTTGGTTTGGTAACTGGATGCCCCTGACTCAGTCGTCCATAAGCAATGAACAGTTGGTCGGAGCTGCGGAAGGAGGCAGTTCTGCGAATGTAAAATTTAAGGCATCGTTTGATGTTCAAGGAATGCAATCGCTGCTCAGCCGGAGACTTTGGCTCAGCGAAGAAAGTTTTCAAGAACACAGGTTCATTTAGATGAAAGTCCGTAGGCATCTTAGGTAGGAAAGATGGGTTGGTGCAAAGCACCACACCGTCAGGTTTGAATTGAAGATAAGGTGGTTTGATGGTAAAGGCGTGGAGGTCACTCACACGACGACATGAGGTCAGCGCAAGAAGAAGAACAACCTTCCAGGTGAGGAACTTAATGTACGCCCTATGGATGGGCTCAAATGGTGATTTCATAAGTTGCGACAGAACAACATTGAGATGCCACGGTGGAGGAGGGCGCCGAATAGGCGGAAACGTCCGGAAAAGCCCTTTGAAAAACTGGTGGATAATTCTGGATGAGCAGAGGGAGGAGGAACCATCTTGCCGGAAGCGAGAGATTGCAGCTAGGAAAACTCTCAAGGTAGCATGCGAGAGTCCAGATTGAGCTAGACTCAAAAAGAACGGAAGAAGCTGCTCCGGAGTTGAATGGATTGGATGGACATTTGCTGCCATGCACCAATGACAAAATCTCTTCCACTTCAGTTTGTAAGTTTTGATGGTAGACGGAGCCCTAGCATTAGCGAGGATCTCTCTGCAGTCTTGGAAGATGTAGGTGAGTAGGGTCTGCAATCCTATGGTCACCCCAGATTTTTGCTTTTTGCTTCACTGGTTTACGACTTTCCCTGGCTGTGGGCCTGCTAATCAGATCCACAGCCTAGCTGTTCTCTCTCTAAATTGACATCCATGTACCTTAGGTGCATTTACCAATTGGTATTGGGCCACTCTTGTAAGTCCTTGTACTGTGTACTATAGGTACCCAGGGCATAAGTGCACCCAAGGCCTACCAGGGGCTGCAGCATGTATTGTGCCACCCCTGGCTGGCCATCTAAACAGACACAACTGGCTGGTAACACAGCTGGGGCAAGGTGGTGTAATCACCCTTTGCTTTAGATATAGTATACCTATATCTAACCCTAAAATGGACATATACTCCTATAAGTCACTCCTATGGCAGGCCTTATCAATCCTGAAGGCAGAGTGCTTGGAATTATGTGAGGTGGTGCTCTAGCATGAGCTGAGCCTGTCTGCAGCTTTCGGAACAATGTCCTTTAGCTGTTTCCATGATAACGCTATACCATATACTCTTAAGTGCATTATAATCCTCGCGGTTATTGCTAACTTTGGCATAGCATTAACAAAACATTCCGAGTAAGTTGTCATACGAATTGAAATACTACCCCCATGCCAGTTCTGGCGACGGGGGTAGCATTCCACCCTTTTAGAGGTACACGACATGTATGTAACTAAACTAAGAACCCCGGTTAAAGTTAACACGAGGCTCAGCATCACAAAATGGATGCTGCCACCACAGACGCGAGTCTGACCTCCTGCTGCTGGGAGTCCTTCCAGCGAGGGGGGCCTGGACAAAGGCTTTCCTGCCTTGGGAGGTGCTAGCACCACCCCAGACAGGATTTTGTGTATTGAGGTAGGACAGGCTGAAAGGAATGAGACATGCCTGGGGCACACAAGGTGTCCCTGTGCATACCCCGGTTCAAACCAGTTGCTGGGGCACTTCAGCCCCAGCTCTGGCGCGAAACCAGACAAAGGATAGGGGGTGGAACCACCCTCCTTCCTGGTCCCACCCATAGGAGGGAACTAGTCACAGTACAGCCCCCTTTAGGAGAATAAAGGTAGGAGCTGGTCCCATTCCAAGTTAGATTAATCCGGATTTGAAACTACAAAGAAGAAACTCTGGACTTCGACGTTCTGCTCCACAGAAGACTGAAGAAAATCTCCTTTGTGGCCAAGGAGTGACCACCCTGCACAAGCAGGCACCATCAAGAGTCCTAGCGGTTCACTTTGTCGTCCTTCCTGGTGGAACCAGATTTCAGAGCCCGACGAGACCCGGACTTCCAGACCTCTCCGACCTCTACCTACATCTGCAGCACAGCTGAGATCCGTGGGTGCGACGAGACACGTGGGACCGGCCATCTTGGAGAAACTGCACTTCGCTTCCAGCACGACTTCAGAGGCATCCTCGAGAAAGTGCTTTGGGGATTGAGAAGCCCCAGCCCAGAGCAGCTCCTGCACAGAAGACCAGCCTCCAGCATCCACAAGATCTGCGTGGGGCCCTTTTGCTTGATTGCTGCTCGACGCGTTGTCTGGTCACTTGCCGGCCGGCTAGTGGCCTCCGAGACGACGATCCTTGAAATGCACACCGCTGGTCTGGTTGCTCCAGACGCGCCCTTGCTTCCCTGCAAAGGAGAAGCACCCCGGACCCTCCTGGACCGCACCGGACGCCATATCCACTCACCGCGTGAGTTGCCTTTGCCAAGGCCTGTTGACTCCAAATCCGGATCAGACACCGTCGACAGCGAGAGCCTGCGTGGGACAGCTCGTGCCTCCATCCTGGTCGTCGAAGACATCTCCTGGTCCACTTGGCTGCAGAGTCAAGCGTCCACTCTTCAGCTGATCGCGACGACAGCATCTGGTTCCTTCCGACACACCTTTACACCTATGCACCCGCAGCCCGTGGGTGAGGTAACGAGAGCATTTCGGTGCTCAAAGGTAGATTGACTCTCCTAGCGTCCAGGTATCCTATAGTTTTAGTCGTAACCAGTCGGACCTGTCCGTACTCACCTTTTTTGTAATTTGTTCTGCCCATTGACTTTGTACCGCATCTCGCGTGTGAGTTCACACTCTGCACACGTGTCCCGTGGGCCTCCTGCTCCTTACCTAAGGTTAGGGTAGTGTAGTCCCAGCGATCCTACAGCCTCTGGGCATCTTCATTTCTTCTATCGATTTCTTTATACCATTTACCTAGCATATCGTTTGTCGTGCCCCTAGGGCACCATTGTAATTTGTGCGACTTATCGTATTTTTCTTAAGAGTATTGTTATGTGCTTAGTCCTCTGATCTCATAAAGAGTTCAGAGGTGTTTTGTTAGTAATAAATATATTGTTTATTTTCATAACAAGCTGTGTGGTGTCCTTTCATTTGGTATTCAAGGTGTTATATGTGGTAAAACAGCTGGCTTCACATGCCAAAATAGTTTAGCCTAAGACTGCTTTGTCCATGCTACCATTAGGATAGCTGGTCTATAAGGTTGACTTACAACCAATCACCATAAGGGTTGTTTCGACTGATACAAGGTGATCACTAGAACTAGTGAGCATCATATATCAGGCCAACTTCTCACACAAGATATTTAAGTTTGCGAACTCAAGGTGCTCAGGTTCCATGCCGACAATTGTAGAGTAGATGGAACCTGGCTCCTATCCATCGTCAGTAGGTCTGGACGAGGACAAAGAGGAATGGGCTCGCACTGGGACAGAAGGAGCAACTCCGAGAACCACGCTGTCTGGGCCATCGAGGGGCGATCAATAGAATGTGGCAGGGCTGCCTCCGCATCTTCCACAGCACCCGTGGTACTAACGGGATTGGCAGAAAGATGTAAGCGAATAGATCGCACCAATCGATCAAAAGGGCATTCGCGCACAATCTGGGGTGGGGATGCCAACTTGCGTAAGACGGGCATTTCTGATTCTCTGGTGTCGCAAAGAGGTCTAGAGATGGGCGACCCCATCGGTGAAACACAAGATCCAGAGTCAGTTGATGCAGCTCCCATTCGTGTGTCGACGATGTGGACCTGCTGAGGGAATCTGCCAGGATGTTTGAAACGCCCGGCAGATGCACCGCCGTCAAGGTTATCTGATGATGGAGAGCTCAATCCCAAATCGACTGAGCCAGTCGAGACAAGCGTTGAGACTTGGTCCCTCCCGGTTTGTTTACATAGTGAATGCTGGTGGTATTGTCTGTTTGAATAAGCACTGACTCACCTTGAATTACAGGAAGAAACAACTTGAGTCCCAGAAAGATCGCCATCAACTCTAGCCTGTTGATATGCCAAGAGCGTTGGGGTGGAGACCATTTGCCCTTGATGGAGAGACCTTGAAGATGAGCACCCCAGCCGTCCAGAGAGGCGTCCATTGTAAGCGTGAGATCTGGCGCATTGACTAGGAAGGATGTTCCAGTCGCCAGGTTGGTAGGCTGTGCCCACCAGCACAGACCCTTTCTCATGCGAGCTGTAACGGCCACTTGGTCGTTGAAAGAACCGGAGACCTGACGCCACTGTACGTCCAGTTCCTCTTGAATGGGATGGGTCCGCAGTCTGCAATGTGGGATCAGTGCAATACAAGATGATGGCATCCCCAGAAATGACTGTAATGTCCGGACAGAAACTGACTGCCTTAATCGAATGAGAAACACCAGGCGGAGGATTTTCTGTTGTCGTTTGTGTGAAACGAACGCCTTTGAAAGCATTGTGTCTAAGATGGCTCCCAATAAATTCCTGGTTTGTGCTGGTGCAAACTGTGACTTGTCGACATTGATGGCCAAGCCGAGGGATTGAAACACATTTTGACAAAGACGAGTGTCTTGGCTCAGTTGATGGCGTGATTGAGACTTGAGGAGGCAAGCGTCCAAGTATGGAAAAATTTGGATGCCTCGGAGGCGTAGGTGAGCCACCACAGGAGCCAACACCTTTGTGAACAAACGAGGAGCGGAGCAGAGTCCGAAAGGCAACACCTTGAACTGATAATGTGTCTGCCCCACCCTGAAGCGCAGGTACTTTCGATGCTGTTGGAGAATTGGGACATGAAAGTATGCGTACTGAAGGTCTATGGTGGTCATGAAATCCCCGCTGGCCAGAAGACGCAGGATCTCCAGAAGTGTCAGCATGCGGAAAGATTGGCTCTTTAGGTATCGGTTGAGAGCCCTCAAATCCAGAATTGGTCGCCAATTTCCCGTCTTCTTGAGTATGAGGAAGAAACAAGAGTAAAAACCCTCTCCTCTCTGAGACACTGGAACCACTTCGACTGCACCTTTCTGAACAAGAAGATGGACTTGATGGTAAAGCTCCTTGATATGGGGAGGAGGCGGGCCAGACGGTGGAGTATCAGGAGGAATCTCGACGAACTCTAAGGTATGACCTTTCAGCACAATGTCCAAAACCCAGCGGTCCAAGATGATGGAAGACCACTGAGAATAAAACAGAGAGATTCGACCTCCAACACTTTGGGGATGACAAAAGTCATCGGCGTTTGGGAGTAGATCCCCGATAGGATGACTTTCCCCTATAGGGCTTTGAGGACTGTTGTCGATTTGATTGCTGTTGATTGGAAGAGTAACATTGGTTGCTCTGATTGTAGGAGCGATATTGAGATTGTCCTCCTCGAAAAGTGGAAGACGTGCCGCGTCCGCGTGCACCCCGAAATGGCTGCTTCCGAAATTGCAAAGTGCCCAGTGATTTAGCCGTGTCAGTGTCCTTCTTAAGGGACTCCAGAGCGTCGTCAATGTGGGACCCAAACAGCGATTCACCATCATATGGCATATCAAGGATCTTGGATTGAACTTCCTGCCGGAAGGAGGTGGCTTTCAACCAACCCAGGCAAGGTAAGGCAGCCGCACTAGCAAGCTGGCGAAAACCAGTGCCCGCAATATCCACTGCGCAGTCAATCATCTCTTCAGATGCTCTTTGTCCTAGGGCAGATGTCTGACCACATCTGCCGGTCGTAGCGGCCCAAAATGGCTAAGGCATTCGCCGCCCGTACTGTAGTGGAAGCCATGGTGGAGAATTTTCGTCCAATGGCGTCTAGACGCCGACCTTCTCTATCTGGAGGTGCGGTGATTGGAGACGTTGGATTACGGGCCCAGCGCTGTGCTGCCTGAGTTACAACCGAATCCGGCTTAGGGTGTGAGACCAGGCATGCTGGTGAACCAGTTGGGGCCTTATATTTCTTCTCAAGGCGCGGAACTTGGGCAGGTAACTAATTCAGAGCCTGCATGAGCTCCCTCCTTCCATATAAAATGGATTACTGGAATCGTGTGAACTTGTTTGAAAGGATGATTTTTGAAATCATAGAGGAAACAGTCCTTTTCTCTCTGTGTCCATGGCAATTTAAAGCGCTGAGCCGCTCTATCCATCAACAGATGAAAACTGGCAATATCTACTGGAGGGGAATCTCCAGATTCTCCTGGCGGACGGGAGGGCGTCTGCATTTGGTAGTTGTCTCACTCTGCCATGCCGGTTGAGGCATCATCATTATCCGTGTCATCGTGGACCTCTCCGTCCTTCCGTTCTGGAATTGCCTCATCATCTGCATCCTGTGGATACACAGTTGTGTGAATCTTGACCGACGTTTGAACCTAGGGTGAAGGCGTCGATGGCAAAGGTGGCGGAACAGTTGGCGGAGCTGTTGCAGTTGCAGCAGGTGATGGTCTAGGAGTACCTTGCGGCGTTGGTGGAAAACGCCGGTTGTAGTCCTCCAGCATATGCTGGAGATTTGAAATCAAAGACAAAGTTAAAGTAGCCATCGGAACTTGGACAAACTGTTCCTCAGCATGAGACTCCTGGTCGCCGCCTTCGTCGTCACTGCCGGAATCTTGACATTTGATGATGCGATCAGACGGACTGTGGGCCGCCCCTAAAGTGTCATCCACATCATTACCAGAGTCCGAGTCGGGCTCAGAGGTAGTGGCAAACATAGGTGAAGGAGGCTGCGGATCAGGAGCAGACAACTGGTGGCATGGCGTTGGTCGGCGATGGTGTGGAAGATCGATGCCGACAGATGCAGAAACTGAAGACGGTAAAGGCACTAGAGGCAACGAGGCAAAAGAAGATGGTGCCACCGTCAACAGTGCCGTCGACGTTATGATTGACGGTGCTGAAATGGCCGTCGATGAAGATAACTTCGATGAATCCATCGTCGACGGTAGGCTCGTCGACGAAGCCGTCGTCGACGGAAGTTTTCTAGATGGCAAAGCCGCCGACGAAGTCGTCGACGCAGTAGACACCCCTGTAGACGGAGCCCCCGTCGATGAAGCTTTAGTCGACGAAGTCTTCGTAGACGATGAAGACTTTTTTTTTTTTTTTTAAATGACGATGAAGACTTTTTGATGGATTTCGTCGACTATGCTGGTTTCTTCGTCGACGAGGTGATAGGAGTCGTCGACGAGTCTGAAAGGCCAATGAAACTCTCGTCAATGTAGAGGCCGTCGACGAGACCGTCGTTGACGAGCTAAAAACTGACGTCGTCTTCAGTGTCATCATCGTCGACGATGTATACACTGCAGATCTCGTCGTCGGAACGCTCGTAGACGCTCCCGTCGACGGCTAATCATGTTTAGGTTTTGAAACACGCTGTGAGGCAGCAGAAGACGCCTGAGAGCCAGGTCTTGTGGGCGCAGCAGTAGTAGGAGCTGGTGGGGACACCACAGGGGCGAAAGGCAGGGCCAGTTTCTTCTTTTTTAGAAAAGGAGAAGGCATATCCTGCACACTACCACGCTTAGAGGCTGCAGAGGAGGGTCTAGATTGAAAACTCTCAGCATCAGACAGAGCTGAATCCTTGTCTTTAAGACATTGGAGCCAAAGGAGGAGACGGCCTTCTCTGTCCTTTACAGTATTGTTAGAAAAGGTTCTACAAAACTTGCAGCTGCCAACTTCATGCTCAGGGTAGAGACAATAAATACATTTCTAGTGGGGGGTCCTCTTTAAAAAGATGCAACTTCCCACAAGAAGAGCAAGGTCGGAATAAAGACTTCTTACTTGACATGTTGAAAGTTCAGGAAACAAGAAGCAGTTGAGGTACAAACTGAGCAGAGCTCAGGGAGACTCCCTTCACACGACGTGCAGTAGAAAATCTGAGGGCTTGAGCTTCTGAGGAGAAGGTTCTAGAGGGTGCTGGCGCCCGATTGGCTGTAGTTTGGACTAACATAATGACAGTGATATGTTATAAGTGTTTTCTTTATCATGCATTCCTATGGAGGAATTGTTTTAGAGATTTCAGTTATGTATTTACTTCTAGTTTTATCTTATGTTATGTTCTCACATACATATATTTTTAGCATTTATTGCTATTTTATGTACCGTGGGACTTCCACTTCGATGACGGGGAATATTCAACCATGTGAATCTATGAAAGACACCCCTAATACTGGAGAACTGCTCCTGTCGCTCGTTAGGGCTGTAGATAGCTGCAATAGTGTATGTGTGGGGACCTATTATTTTATTTATTTTGAAGGAAAACAGTCATAGTAGATTACCACAGATGGGTTATACAGGTGTTAAAACCAATACAAAATACAGGTAATAATATAGGGAAAACAATAATGATTAAAGGCACATATAGGTAGAGATAGAATAGCAAGTTGCAGGAACCAGAATGTTTTTGTAGATAGGAAAATTAATAGAATGTCAAGGAGGATTCAAAGGACATAGTAGGAAGTGGGTGGTAAAGAGAGGGGGGGGGGAAGGGAGGCGACAAAAGTAAAATGGGGGTGAATGGGGAGAAGTCGAAGGAGGGAGGAGGAGAAGATGTCAGAAGGAGATCAGGGATTTAGTTTCCCTAGAATGTAGTGAGCAGATACATTTTACGGTCTTTTTTTTAATCTGGAGTAGGAGGGGTTGCATCGACGGTCTTTGGGTAGGGCATTCCAGATGGTTGGGGCCTTACATGACAAGGAGCGGGATTTTGAAGCAGCTTTTTTCAGTAGGGGGGAATGAGAAGGAGAGTGTTTGAGCTTCTCAGTGTTTCGGGCACAGCCAGCTTTTTTAAAGTTTAGTGGAGAGGTAGGATGGGTGCTTCTGGTAAAGAGCTTTGTGAGTAATGCAGGCAATTTTATACGAGGATCTGCCTTCAATGGGGAGCCACTTGAGGGACGGGGAGATGTGGTCCATGCGTTTACAGTTTGTTGTTAACCTGGTGGCAAGGTTGAGAAAGGATTTGAAGGGGTTAGGTGGATTTTGGGGGTGCCAGAGAGAAGGGCATTACCATAGTCTATTTTAGATTGAAGTCTTCAGCTGGGATAAAAGGTTTGATTTTTTTGAGATGCCGGAGAGTGAAGAGAGCACTTTTTGCAGAGTTCTTGATGTGGGAATTAAGTGTGAGTTTATTGTTGATGGTGATGCCTAGTGATTTAACCGAATCGGCGAGGGAGAGAGTAGTTTAGCGCATTAAGGTTGGCGATACATGTTTGGATGGGGAGAGTTGTTTTTGGGAGAGAAGAGGATAATCTCAGTTTTGTGAGGGTTGAGTTTCAGATGATTGTTGTGGAACCAGGTTTGGATCTAGGTTAAGGCCGAGTTAAGGTGCAGGATATCCGCATAGGATTTTATTTTATAGTACTATTGGGTGTCGTCAGCATATAGGTGGTATTTGATTTTTTCTTGTTTGATTATCCGGGTAAGGGGTTCCATAAAGAGGTTAAAGAGAGCGGGAGAGAGGATGGATCCTTGAGGAACGCCAAGGGAAAAAGCGGTTGGGCTAGAGGCGCAGTTTTTAATTTTAATTTGTTGGGTTCTATATTGAAAGTAGGAAGTGAACCAATTAAGGACAGTGCCACTGAGGCCAAAGCGATTTTTGAGTGTGTTTTGCAGGGTTGGGTGGTAAACTGTGTCAAATGCCGCAGAAAGGTCAAGAAGGATGAGTAGGTAGGTATCACCCTTGTCCAGGGCAAGGTGAATATCATCGACTATGTTGAGAAGCGCGGTTTCCGTGCTGCACCCTTTGCGGAAGCCAGATTGAAGGGGGTCAAGCAGGTTGAACGTGTCAATGTGCTTGTCAAGTTGGAGGAGGGCACATTTTTCCAGGCTTTGGAGAGGAGGAGGTTGGAGATGGGGCAGAGATTATTAGGGTCATTGGGGTCAGCTTTGGGGTTTTTGGGGATGGGAGAGATTTGCCCGAGTTGAAGGGAGATGGGTACATTCTCTGTTGAGAGGGAGGCGTTGATGATGTTGGTCCAGTAAGGGACGATGACATGTTTGAGATTTTGGATGAGTGCGGAAGGGAGAGGATCTTTGATGTGGGAGGAAGGTTTAATTTTGGCAAAAATGTTGAAGACCTCCTGTTCTGATATAGGGTGGAAATTTTGCCATGAGGCATTATTTTTAAGCGGAAGGGAAATGGGTTCTGGAGCGGTAAGAGAAGGGAGGGGTGGAGAGGGGCTCAGGGAAGTGTTCAAGGGGGAAGTGAAAGGGGTGCGGTAATCAGGGGTGGTGGAGGGGTGAGCAAAAGTTGGCAATTACTTCGCATTTGTTAGTGGAGGCAACCGGGTTAAGGGGTGCCGGGCGGTTTGGTTTCTAATAATATTGAACAGTTCTCTAGGTCTGTGTTTGGCACGAGAGAGTTGAAGACAAAAGAATGACGCTTTCTCTGAGAAGATGTGTTTTTTTGTAAGAAGCTCTCGCTGTTCTAAGAAGGGTAAGATGGAATGGGGAGGGGTGTTGTCTCCATGTTCTTTCCGTCAGTCTCAGCGAGCGTCTTTCTTTCTTAAGGTCTAGTGTGAACCAAGTTTTAGAGGGGGCATTTTTTAATGTTGTAGTTTTCAAAGGGGCAAGTTGGTCTAACACCTCTGTCACAGTTTTGTTGAAATGCTCTGTGAGATCATTAGCATTAGAAGTTGGGGAGTGGAGGGGGGGTGAGACTAAGTTGGGATTGGAGTTGATGTTCCAGTGCGCCAGGAGGGATTTGTTTAAAGTTTCTAACTACGATTGTAGCTTTATTTATTTTTATAGGGGCAGGAGGGGCTGGGGGATATATTGTGAACAGAATGAGATGATGGTCAGACCAGTCGATGGGGATGATGTTGGATAGGGATGTCAGATCTGGGTTGGAGATGATTGCGTCTACGATAGCTCCTTTGGCGTGTGTAGGGGAGAGGCAAAGTTGCTTGAGGTCGCTAATCTCAAGGAGATTATTTACGAGGCTGATTGCTGGGCCATTAGGTTCGTTTCAGTAGAGGTTGAGATCACAGAGGAAAAGGTTTTTGGAGCTGGAAAGTAACGATTTAGTAAGGAGGTCGAAAATTCTTCTGCAAAGGGAAGGGGTTCACCCGGGTGATGATAGATGTTATGCATTCGTGTAGGGGGGGGGGGGGGGGGGGGGAACATTTCATTTTGAGTTTGGCGCCTAAGTATTCGAAGGTTGTGTAGTCAGTGTTATTAATAGGGAAGAGTTGGAGTTTATCTTTAAAAATTATAGCTAGGCCACCCCCAATTTTTTCAGGTCTATCTCTTCTGAGAATAGATTAGCCGGGGGGAAAGAAGGTCGATGATGTGTGTCGAATGGTCTTTGAGCCAGGTTTCAGTGAGGAAGGCGATATCGATGTCTTCGAATGGTTTCTGAGATTTCAGTTGAATGTCGGACAGCTGAACTGCAGTTTACAAGCATGCAGGTCATGAGTTTGGCAGTGTGGGGGGATAATTGAATACTAGTGAGTTGAGGGGGTTTGGGTAGCTAAGAGGATCCGGGATTCTGCTGGTCCCCAAAATAACAGGGATATTGGAGTGAAAGGGGGGAGATTCCTTTGGTGGGAGGTCGTTAAGGTAGGAGAGGCAGAGGGTGGATAGGTCAGGGGCGGAGTAGGTGTTAGAGGTTCGTAGGGGTCTGTGAGAGCAGGAGAGGAGTTTTAACCCATATTTGGGCTCTAAGTGTTTTCGTGGGTTAGCATAACAATACCCTAATAGCTAGCGCCCTGCCTAGGACCTCCACCTGAGTGCCCATCACCTGACGCCAAAAGTGAGTGGCGAGTAGGATTGCTACCCCAGCCTTCTTACCCCCAGAAGAGGAAAAGAATTGCCTGTCGAACCACCCAGAGCGGAGTCTCTTCCAGTCAGCCCACAATAGGTGAGTCTCTTGAAGCAGGCAGATGTCACTACCTGATTCCTTCAACAGTGTCAGCAGCGCAAGCCTCTTCACCAAGGAGTTGGGGCCTCTAACATTGAGACACAGGATGTTGATTTTAACTGTTGACATTGGTACGTGGACAGAGCTTCAAGCCAATTGTGGGCGTCGTCCACGTCCGTAGCAGCTTCCTGTCCCTCATCCCTGCCCTGGCCTTCTCCCACCTCCCCCAGGAACCACCCCCACACCTTGCTTAGTAATCAGTTGCTTACCCCTGGCCAAGAGGATAGGGAAGGAAAGATGGAAAGGAGAGAAAGGATAAAAGAGAATACATAAAAGAAAATAGAACCGACAAAACGGCTGTACTCGCACTATCGTGCTTGGGTCCATGTGTCGGACATCGAGGTGGAGCCCGTCTTGCTGGAGCCGGTTTTTGTCGTACCTGGTCCGGACTCATGTCTGCAAAATTAGAGAAAGAGCGTGGTTGTGGAATCTACTCTTCAGCTTCTGGGGTGTCCAAGGACCCTTCTCTGTGCTGGAGCTGTCGCAGCAACTCCTCCCGCTCTTTCTTTCTTTCTGTAGCAGTGGGTTTAGAAGAGTGAGACGATTTCGCCCTTCTGCTCCTGTTTCGCCCTCCTGTCTTCAGCTTGCCTAGCCTGGCGGCATTTTCCTCAGTAGCCCTGAAAGTGTTGTTGTCTGCCAGCTCCAGGCCTAGCACTTCCTGTGCCTCTTTAAGGGAACTAACAGAGTGAGTCTCCTGGCCCCAGACAAAGGACAACTGAAAGGGGTGACCCCAGCGATAGCGAATTACTTTGTCCTGCAGGAAGGCAGTGGCCGGTCTCGGGGATTTGCGTCTTTGGAGTGTGAGTGGAGACAAGTCCTGAAAGATTCCGATCTGGAGGCCTTCGTAGGCTATGGTTGCTCTGCCTCTGGGGCCCGCCATAATGATGTCCTTCTGCTGGAACAAGTGGAGGCACATAAGGATATCCTGGTGCGCTCCCGGGTCGCAGGCTAGTCGCCCAGTGCGATGGGTGCGGTCCAACACAATTTTTTTCTCCTATAGCTGCGGCGCCGCATGCTTGAAGAGCCGGATCATCCACTCTTCAAGCTTTCCCCCATCAGGGAGAAGAGGAACACCATTAATGTGGATACTGGATCTACGGGAGAAGTTTGAGGTCTTCAAGTCGGAGAAACAACTCCACGTTCTGATCTTTTAGCTCCAACAGCTCCTGGGTTTGCTCGGTGAGCTCTTCCTCCCGCCGATCACCATTCCGTTCCAGTGAGTCCACCTGATCTCCTAGCTTCTGCATCTCTGCTTGGACCTGCTTCATATCGGCAGCGACCTCCCGTTGCAGGCCCGCGAAGTCGTCTTGGAGTCCCAAACAGTTGCTCCAGGAAACCACGGGTAATAGGCTCGTCCGCCTGGCCTCCTCCATGGGTCATGTCTGTTTCTGGACCCGGAGAGCCTTGCTGATCCATCTTTTTGGACCCAGGCTTCTATAGGAGGTCCTTGATCGTTGGGTCTTTTTTTTCCCCCTCGGTGTGTGCCCATCCTCAAGGGCCTTGCTGCACTTGCAAATGCTGTGTCTACCTCTGGCGAGCTTCCCCAGCTGCTCTCGAGCTGTACGTGACTGCGGCCTGGTATTTATGACCCCCTCTATGCCTTGTGGATCGTTGACCTCACATCTTGCCCCACAAGTGGGCCCCGGGAGATTGGAGGGCGCCTCTGCCCCATCCCCACAACTCTAACATCAGGGTTGATCTGAGGGCGCAACCTGCACCATTACAAGCCAGCTTGCAAGAGTTTTGGGGTAGCCCTCCTTCTCCGCTAGACCGCTGCCCTAGCAGCACGCCCCCTGTTTGGGATCCTTGTCCCTCGTGCTCTCTTCTGGCTACACACTATTCGCGGGCTGTTACATGCCGGAGCCGCCCCTCAGAGGCCTGGCGTCTCCCTTTCGCTCTGGACCATTCAATATATATGCAGCTGCCCGTGTTGGAGTCGAGGTTCAGAGTCCAGGACTAGGCCCGTCTATCTTGCACTGCCTCGCTCCAGCCGTACGCCGCTCCAGGGGGCCGTGTACATTCACCTCCAGAGTAGGGGTTGAAGTTGTCTTGGGGTCCTTCTCTGCGGGCTGCAGGCTAGAAGGCAGACTGATGCCTCCGTTAGCGCACTCAAAAAAGAAGGTATGCTGCACTCAGATGGTTTTAGTGCGCTCCGGGCAGGCTGCTTCAATCGGCTCCCTCCAGGGCATTGCTCACGACACATGGTCTGCAGTCACGCTGCTCGCCTCACCTTGGGCACAACGTTGCTCATGGGATGTCCCCACTCGGGCCTTGCTCGTCTGCACTCTGACCTCGGAGCAGGTCCCCGGGGATCGCGTCGTCGGCTCAAGCCGTGGTACCAGGCTCAACCGCCATGTTAGCAAAGCTCAGCTCTGCTCCGTCTTCGGGCCCGGTAGCCGTCCAGAGCGTGCACCAGCACTACGACTCTGCTTACTGGTGTGGTGGGGACAGCAGGACACCGACCTGTATCCAGATTGCTGCACGCAGCTGGGAGGTTTGCACACGGGTCTCTACGGCCTCCTCAGCAGTGCTGTGCCCTTCCTCCGTTCGTACTGGCTACCGCTACGCTGATACGATGCGCAGGCCTGACCACGCCGGGCGCTGAGCGCCTCGATGTAGGCCTGACGCGTCAATGGGCCTTCCACAGTCCCACAGCGCTTCGGAGCCCCTTCAGGGAAGGTCTCTGTGCCCGCTGCAGATTATTCTATGTTTTGGCCCGCATCTTGGCCGAATACCATTGCAGTGGACAAACTTGGTCAGTTTGTAAGTATGATCACTTGGGTGATAAAAGGAGAATAGTGATTCTATGTAGATCCATCAGGTGGTAATATGCCGGGTTAATGGTACTTCAAATGCAGCATGAAGGGCAGATCAGCACCAATAAGTCACACAGGCTGTGGTCTTGCACCTTACCCATGTACAGCTTATAAGGTCTTAGAAACAAATGGTGGAGGATTTGATCAGGGCAAGGGTCTTCCCTCTGCTTTTTTTTTTTAATAAAAAGGAAAATTAGGACTACCTGCTTGAGATTACTTGATTGAGACACATGTAGCCAGGTAATGAGGCTGGCAACAATAAGAAAGTTTATTATGACTGCATCAGAGTTTTATATATAACTAGGTGTGGAGGGAGCGTTTTTTATAGGAGTTTTTTAAAGATTAATTAAACCTGAGCAGTTGGCATTAGTGATAGCCGGTGAGGTGGCTCGATGGAGCTCCAAATGGGCAATGTAGAGTTTAAAAAGGGGCTCTGGTTGAAAGTGTTCTAGTAAATATTTATAAAGTTATTGCGATTAAATCTGGGAAGAACAAGGGTTGAAAGAGTAAGATCTTTACTGATGTGAAACTGTTCCTTGGACAAACAAATGGATTTTACAATCTTACTCTGGATAGGTCATTTTGGCTGTAAGGTAGGATTTTAGCCTTTATTAGGAATGGGAAAGTGGGTGTGGTCTTGATGGATTTGCTATCCACCAATGTGTTACGGTGTATCATCCCCATCGTATCAGTGTGTCGTAGCCACTACTGTAACACTCATTCCCCTAACCTCTGCTGATCTTAGAAACGCAGTTATTTGCAGTAGAGGTCTTAATTTTCATGCCATGATTTGCTGTATTTTTAAGTATGTTGGCCATTTGACATAGCTTGGAAATAATGGACGTTAAGGACCACTAGGGTAAAGGTTTCCAATTCAGAATATTTCAGGTTCCTAAGCCAGAAGTGGGCAATGACTGGTCAATGACCAGGCATTTGATGTCAGCAGAGACGGACAGCCTTGTGTAGCCCAAGCAAAAAAGAAGAGGCTAGTCTGGTGACTGTGTTGGATTCAGTGAAAACAAAAATTAAGGCTGTGCCTGGTTTCATGGGTTGGATGCTGCACAAGCAAGTTTTAGCTTAGTAATTCAGGTCAGCAATTACTCTTTAAAACAGGAGTTAGAGGGGCATCTGTCCCACTGCTGAGGCTCCCTGGAAGGCAAGATCAGCTCCAACATTGAAACAAGTGCTGAATATATTCACTCACAAACCACCTCCACAAATGTAGCTGCACAGCTCTAATAAGACTAGAGACAGCACCTTAAAAATCAGATTGGTATTTTAATATTAAAGATATTTTGAGCTTGAAAAAAAATAAAATAATCATAAAGCACCAAGAAAAACCAAAACCAAAAATAAAAGTGCAGTTTGTATCATATACATATGTTTGCGAGTGTGTGTGTGTATATATATATATATATATACACACACACACACACACACACACACACACACACACACGCCGCAGAGAACCGAGTATTTCCCAGAGTTAGGTGGACAGCAGCTCCAGTATACGGCACCCTTTGACACCAGCAAACTCGAACTGCTAACCTCAAACATCTGTTTTCCTAGCAAGGTTTTGTAGCTAAAAAGGGGCAAAGTCTTTTGCCATTTCTACAGCAAAGACTTCGCTATAGAAATGGCAAAAACATGCTCCCTTTCTACCTCGGTATGGACCGCATTGTACTTTTCCTACGCTTAAAAAGAATTCTAGAAATGGCCAAATACTTTGTCCCCTTCTACCTTGGCATGGATGGCACTGTTCTAATCCTATGCTTAAAAACGTTGCTAGAAAACCAGACATTTGGGGGAGCAGTTTCAGCATCGCTGATGTTGTAGGGTGCTCTATACATCAGCTGCTCTCCACCTAAACTTAGGAACTACCCAGAGTTTTCTGCTTCTTTTTTGCATACTTTATACAGCACTCCAACCCTGAAAGAGCATTGCTTTGACCTATACTGGGTGCTCCTGTGTGTCTGTACAAAGCTAAACCTCTCTGAAGAGCTACGAGGACAGTGAAACGTGTCAGATGTTGCTTTTATTCATTCCAGGTTGGCTTGGATGGTAATTTATCAATCCAAAGCTTTAATGATGTGCCTGGAGTGGTAAAATGCTTTTGTTATTTTACATACTGGTATGGATAGCACTGTACTAATCCAATGCTTAAAGACTTTGCTGTAGAAATGGCAAAAGACCCCCGCCCTTTCTAGCTCTGTGTGGATGGCACTGTGCTAATCCTATGATTATGGACTTTGATAGAAAAACAGGAATTTGAGGTGAGCAGTTTCAGAGTGTCACTGGTGTTGTAGGGTACTCTATAATGTAGCTGCTCTCCACCTAAACATAATGTTTGATGCTGCATTTAAACCCTAAAAGAGAATTGCTTTGAAATATATTATTTATATATAAATAATATATCAAACCAATACCCGTTCAGGGTTAGAGCACAGTAAAAATCATATATATATATGAAGACGTTCCTCTGATATATATATATATACATACATACATACACAACCACACCTTTTGGATAATGTACTCCAAATTAGTTTCATTATGCTGAGGCTTAAAGCCTTCACTGTCAAAACCAAGAACTTCAGGCAAAAGTGAAACCAGAGAGGCAGACAATGGATATCAACATGGAACCAGCAAAACCAATACACCACTCTTCATCTGCATTCAACTGGATTTCAACCAATGCTCCACCAGCACGATACACTGGAGACTCAATTAGAACATTTCCTAATGCACCCTCACCAGAACATGACAAAATTCTTCCACAGACCCACCTGTACATATTCAGAATGCCATCTCAACTAGAATCTCTCCTAACGCACCTCCAAACCAACAAGAACATAAAGAGAACAACCACCCGTGCATCCAAGCCCAAATATTTATCTTTTCAAGCTAGCACACATTTAAATCAACAGGTCACAGAAGTAAACATTCTTTACACTGACTGCGTTACAACGAAGGTCATCACTCCCCAGGTTTTACTCTGCAGCAACTTTTACAACACAGGGCTTTCCACCGCAAGTCATTACAAAGCCCCAGTTGAGTGAGAATAGTAAATCGCGTTGTAATGGGGAATGCGTTGTAATGACTTGCGGTGTAAAGCTCTGTGTTGTAAAATTTGTTGCGGAGTGAAAAATGCGGGGTAATGGCAAGCGTTGTAAATGCGTGCGGAGTAAAGTGTCATATTCGGTCACAGAACAGGTTTATAACAATGTTTATAAAAAATACCCACCAGGAAATCCTCTCACCACACTTACCAGAATATGTTCCTTACTTTTCTGCTAACCAAACCATGAAATGTTCCTGTATTACCTCCTTCAGTAAATGTCTCTTTTCCATGATTTGTCATCACAACATCAGAAAATCTTTTAACTGTTGATCTCACTTGACGATGTTCTTATCTTTTCACTACACTCTATTGGATATGGTCTAACATTTTCAAGTGTCCAACCAGTATACTGGCCATTGTTTCCTTCGCTAAGTCAATATATCATCCAACCCAGCTCAGATCCTAAAAGGCACTACATATTCTCCTTGCTCCACAAATGCAATACCCAATATTTAATCGCACTCACCTGATATGCAGGCTAATATTTTGCCTTAATTAAATGACACAAGGTTACGTTTCACTCCCTTTGCCAAATTAGATTTCCCAATGTCCCCTTCACCCAATATTTCCTCAGGGACCCAACCTATGGCCCTGTTTAGCCTTACCCGATCATTACACTGCCTAGTAGTTTTCCTCACACAGCTAATATGCATATTGAACAACCTTAATTTACAGCTCCCTGTGCTTCTCTACACCCTTAAAGATCCTGCTCAATTGATCCATTCAAATACCTCTCGCCACTTTTATCCCAACATCCACGGATCTACCAACTCTTAATCGTTCCAGCACCAATCAAAACATGTCCGATAGTTTGCACACCATTTCAAAATAAACCCTTACTGTTTCCTCCACCATGCTGGCACACCTCACCACTCTTACCTAAAACAGACACTACCCTAAAACCATATCTTCACGCATAGGACCTGTACCCCAAGTATTAAAAAGGGAAGCAAGTGATAGTCACAGATACTGTTCAGTGGACCCTGGATCCCAGGCAACTAAACACACTGAGGTTGTAAAAGATTAATTAAGCAACCTCACTGAACTGCTTCTTTAAATACATTCAGAAATTCACAAAGTGAGCAGGCTACCAAGAAATAACAAGAAAGTGACCTTTAACTTCAAAGATATGGCCAGAGAATTAGTTCATTTCTTAAGGATAAACATAATAATCACAAATGCGAATTCCTGAAAAGGGAATGAACTGGATATTGCCAAGTGAACGGTTAACCTAACTGTGTTGCTACGATATATACTGTAGAAAAGTATATTGCAAGGTGGAGGAGGTGAATAAGAAATAGCTTTTGGAAGGGATCTAGATTGTTAGGGTGTGACCTTTATAGACAGAGTAAAGATGACTTAAGGGTGTAACCACAGTATAGCCTGATGAAAATAGTTTATATTATAAGGGGTTTTCAAGCCAAGTTAGGCGATACTATGAGAGCTAGGTGAAGGAGGTGATATTATCTAGGTGGTAAAGTGTTAGGCAGAAAAGGGAGATTGTAAGGTGTCAAATAATAAAGTCAGGAGGAAGAGCTGAGCTCCTGGAGGTGTAACCAGGATACGGCCAAGGGAAGGTCTTAAAAGGATGCAAGAGGACATACTCTGTGAAAGGAAGTGATATTAGAAGGATGAGACCTGAATGTTGTCGGGGGGGAAAAATATCAAAGTACCATCAGCATATATCCCAGGAAAAGAGGAGATAATGGAAAAGATGAGATATCATCAAGTAGCAACCATGACAGAACAAGTGTGAAGAAGGGATTGTGTTGGTGCGTGTCCAGAATGTATTAAAGGTTATCGTCACTGTATCAGACAAGGAAGCTAGAAGAGGTGACCTGATGAGGGTGGGGTCAGGATATAGCCAGCCATAAGAAGTAATCTAACCCAAGACTTTCTTTGAATACAGTTGATTTGCAAGATCATTTTGTCAGGGTACAATCTAATGTAAGAGGTTTTTTACAGGGTTTGACTGAGACAGCTATAAACAATGCGATCATATCAGAATGGGGATGACAAGAAGGACATGTGCATTTAATGATCACATAAGTAAATATTAAAAGTGCATCCTTGGTATACATCCACACCCAAGTCGCTGAGCCAAAACACTGTGGGTGATTCTGGCATCATCTTAGTCTTCCAACAAGCTACTGCCCCCATACACTCCCATAAAAGGTAAAGGAATGGGTGAACGTTTGAATAGGAATGAACATTAATCATTGTAAAGCTATAAAAGTAGGCCACATTGAGAGCCCCATGGGAGTTCTGTTATATACATTCTAGAAATGTCAGTCTAGGGAGAGGCAGACCATCTCGCACTCCTCTATCCATATCTTGATGTCTCCATTTCATGCAAGTCTTGACAGTCCTTTCGCCAAACAGAAATGTGAGGCCACTGGCTTCAGTCCATCTTAAGGTTGACATAGATGTACCGGATAAACTTGAGAGAGGCAGCAAAGGAAACCGTGCCAAGCATAAGGAAGAAGACATAGGCAGTTAAGAAAGAGTAGCCAAAAAACTCCACACTCTGTACAGCTCCAGACATGTTGGAACGTCTGGAGTAGTAAAAGATGGAGTAGAGAAAGATGAAGACTCCTGTAGAGCCTGTGCTGAGCACTGAGCGCCACCACCAGCGGTAGTCCTCACCCGAAAGTTGGAAATAAGTTAGAGCAATAGAAATGCAGGCTCCCACGCTCAGTAGAATGGCAAAGACGATGAAGAGGATTCCGTAGAGTGTGTACTGTTCACGCCCCCACACTGTGGCAAAAATGTAGTAGAGCTCCACGGAGATGGCACTGCAGTAAAAGAGGAAGAAAATAGGAGTTTAATGATACAAAAAACAGCACAGGAAGAAACTCATCTGTGATACATGGATAAGCAATTGAAGAAACTTTAGACCGGGAACCGGAGGAGATAACAGCACAATATCAATGACAAATGAAGGCTTGACAGAAGATAAGAGAAAGAGGGGAGGAGCACATGAATGAGGCATACATATCAGAAGCCATGCAAAGAATGCAGAAATAGGATAGGGAACTTAATAACATAAAAGACTCAACACAAGAATCTTATAAAGAGAAACACAAAGGGGAGACACGCACTGATAACATGTGCAGATATTACAGAAAATCCAAAGGGAAAGTAGCCAGAGATGCGAGAAATACATTCAAAAAGAAAAGAACGAGAGGTAGGAGAAGAACATCACTGACACAGAAAATAAAGTAAGATTAAGTGAGGAACAAAAGAGAAAAGAACATTATTAAAATAGGAAATGGGGAGGAAGATATAAAGGAGGACATAAGTGACAAATGGAGAAAACTAACAGAGAAAGCCATGAATGGTCAATTGCAAAATTCCAAGCAACAATGTGAGTATCTTAAAATACCATTCCTTTTAGGCAATACTATAGCAAATGGCATGAAGGCAGGTAGCTAAGAAGAAATTGTATGAAGTTAAGAATACAGAGATGGGAGATTAACTGTTATTTCCCTTGCATACTCAACAAGTGATAGAGGGAGAAATAAGACACATGGAAGGACATTGGTGACAGTGTGTGACCACAAAACAGTCGTAGATTAGAGGGAAGAAATAATTTATAACCAAACTGAAAATCAGCAGAGGAAGATATGGCAAGGAACCAGGGAAAAAAAACATGAATGAATCAGAAACCTGCACGAGAAGCCGGGGGACGTGTACAGATTAGTTCCTTAACACACTGAACTACACTGTAATGTCTGCTCTGCAGCTATGCATGTATGGTCGTATTACCGTTAGGGAAATCAAAATAATATGTCGAGACCTGGTTAACAGAAAGGTCTAGGCGTTTGGTTGTTGAATTAACTTCCCATGTTATAGAATTAGGAAAAGCTGCTGATTCAAGAAATGGCAAAACTGCTGCTTTTAATAATGCCCTTCTTTCTACCTAATGCCCTTGCTCTGAAATAATATCAATTCCGTGTGCTCTGCTGATTCAAGACATGGCAGTACTGCTGCTTTTAATAATGCCCTTGTTTCTACCGAATGCCCTTGCTCTGAAATAATATCAATTCCGTGTGCTCTCTCTCTACCTCACTTTACTCTCTACACTTTTACTCTCTACACTTTCAATCTCTTCATTGTTAGTTTATCATTCACCAGCCCATATCTTGCAACATGTTTGTTGGTGACTTTATTTTTTTAAAGACTAGACCCAATACAAAGCGAGCTTAGATCTTTTAGAGCAGCTAATCTTGCTTTATCTCATGAACTAGGATCAGTGATCCAACTCAGTGGGAGGCTAGCAGGTATTCTTTGAATGTGATTTTGGCTCTAAGCCCCGGCACTAGCAACAACCTCTCCATCAACATCTACTTCTTGACCAGACTATGCTTTCATCAAATTTTCTATACTGAACTTTTCTAAAATGGCAAAATGCAGCCCTGAGCAGATTTGAAATTGCACCTTTACTATAATAACACTTCGGACACTGGGTGAGACATTCCATGTCATATCAGTTATGTTATGTTAAAATATTTTATACCGTGCACGTTCACCGGAACGGTTTCATGGCGCTCATAACAAATGCAGAGGGCAAGGGCAGGGGTTTACTCGAATGCTAACTGAAAAAGAAACGTCTTCAGTGTTCTACGGAAACAGTCGTAGGTAGGGCAGTGACGGAAGGAGGGCGGGAGGGAGTTCCAAAGTTTGGGGGCCAGAAAAGAAAAGCAAAGGCCACCATGTTTTTTACGTTTGATTTTTGGGGTAAGCAGAAGGTTATGTGAGATGGAGCGAAGGTCTCTAGTGGGTGTGTATCGCTTCAAACTAGAGGAAATGAAGGCAGGCGCAAGGTTGGAGAGGGCTTTGAATATCATACAGCCAAGTTTAAAAGTGCAACGTTTGGCCTCCGGGAGCCAATGCAAGCTCCGCAATAGCGGCGAGACGTGCTGATGTTTAGGCTGATGGTATACTAAGCGAGCAGCCTGGTTTTGCACCAGCTGCAGCCTGTGAAGGTGGTAAGCGGGAATTCCTGCGTACAGTGTTAGCAAAGTCAATTCTAGACATTACAAGAGCCATGATGACAAGAATAAGTGCATCTCTGGTGAGGAATCTACTGATTTTGCGTATCCTACGCAGATGGAAAAAGCAGGATGATGTTACAGCACTAATCTGAAGCCTCATAGATAAATCACCGGAGATGACTACGCCAAGACTCTTCACAGAATTGACAGGACGAGGAGGAATCCCAAGTGATAGGGGGCAAAAGCTGTCATTCCATGGGTTGGCAGACCCACCCACCAGCACAAGCTCAGTCTTGGTGGGGTTTAATTTGAGCTGGCTGTGAGACATCCATTCTGAAATGTCTAGCATGGTGGTTTGAAAACTAGTATGGGAGGAAAGGGAAGTGTCAATGGGGAATATTAGCTGCAAATCATCCGCATAGTTGAAGATTGTGGCAGAGGATTTGCGAAGGGAGACTATTAGGGGCTGCATATACAAATTAAAAAGCAAAGGAGATAGGGCGGAGCCCTGAGGGACTCCGCAGGAGAGGGGAGAATAAGAAGCAGAAAAAGTAGACAAGTGTACGACCTGGAATCGCTTGTCCAGGAAAGATCTGACCCAGTCGAGAGCTACGCCCTGAATGCCGGCATTGTTGACACGGTCGATCAGTATAGCATGATCGACCGGGTCAAAAGCCGCCGACAAGTCCAACAGGACAAGGGCTTGAGAGATGTCTAGGCCTAGAATGGATAACCCTATATTCAAAGTGGCCCCTAGTTCTGTCCAGCATTAGACCGGAATAAACGTCAGGTCAAAGCAGCCAAAGAGATACACTGCTGCAGTTACAATTACAAAGACATGCTGATCAGCCCTAGAGAAATAAAAGGACGAACAGAAACTAACCTCAAAACTATACTACTCCTCTGGAATACTATTGATGAACAACAGTTAAGGAAGACGCTACTTACCCTGCTTACATAAGCTGGAGGAAAGCTTTGGTGACGCCCTTAGCTGAGCATGTTGCAACAGTTGGTATGTAGAGAGGGGGGGGGGAGGAGTATGGAGTAGTGTTGGGTGGTTTGAGGGTAGGCAGGAGAGTTTTTGGTGGGGATCGGGGAGTTTAACGATACCAAATCATTGTTTGGAGGAGGAGGCATCCCTACTGGAGCCAATTCCATCTTTGCCCCAGTTGTTGCATTTGTAACTCACCCTGGTGTATCCTGTGACTGTCAGAGTCCTTAAATGAATGCAGATGTCCCCAATAATCTTGCTCCACCTCACAACCCTGGTCTCCAAAACACAGTCTTCAAGGTTGTAGCTTGGAAGGCACCCTTAGACTTGCTGGTGTCTGTGTCCTTATTGATTTTCAAGGAGCTCATCAAAATGAAGGATAAAGAAATGCTCTGTTGAAAGAGGTTGAGAAGGTAGTACTGCACACTTGGCCAGACTCCAAGATGTGTAGGCAGGCATAGTGTAACTGTAGGACACGTGTTTATGCCTTGGGTAGTAGAAAATGCTGGGTCAAGAGTGCAGCAAATGTTGGTGTCAGAGATAACCTTTCCCTTAACAACAAGCTCTTGTTTTTTTTCTAAAGCTTTCTGGGAGGTGCTTTACCAGTTGAGCCCTCTCCTCCCAATAACTATCGTATTAGGAAAAGAGGCCAGTAGAACTGGCAATGAGCCAACAGGTGGAAGCCTCCACCGCCACATGCTTGGCAGCTGTTTCATATGCACTTGCTCTCGGTCAGTATGGCGGGAGGGGGGGGTCGGGGGGGGGGGGGGGGGGGGGTGGATGACAAGGGAGGAGTCTGGGGAAACCTGACTATGGATGTACAGCGAGTCCTAAGTTGAGGTCTTGCTTTTTTCGTCCCCCTTAGGAATGACAATGTTTGCCTTTATCAGCTTCATGAAGTTATCTGGCATGATCCTTTAGCATACCCCTCAGCCTGGGAAGAAACTGCACAATCCATAAAGTTTGCGTGAGGTTGGCCACAAGTAAATCATCCTCATCTTGAAGAACGTGCAAATCCACTTTGTGATGCTGGGTAGCCCTTTGGATTACCATGTTGTAGGCTGTAGTGTCATTATGTGGTAATGGTTTGGCATGTTAGGGCTATGAAGTGATCAATCTGATAGTCAACCACTCAGTCCTCCCATGAGTCACTCCCTTCCCTAGGTGCTAGGGGTTCATCATAAGGAGATACAGGCTCAAAAGGCTTTCTGGTCAGAAAAGATCATATTTCATCTTTGTGGGAAGGGAGGTGGTGGTGGTGGAGGAGGGGACTTGAGAGACTGTGGTGGTACAAGAGAGTGGTATGGTGCAGGAGGCTGGGATGATGGGCTTGTGCCCCTGTTCCTTTGCTTCTTGGGCTGGAGATGTTTTAGTCCCTTGAAAACCAGCTCCTCCTCAAAGGTGAGCCTGAGCTTCTAGTGTATGCAAGAGATCGCACATGGTGTCAGGAATTGCCGTACTGCTCCTACATTGCAATAAAAACTACATTTCCCATGATTCCTCCCGCTACATGCAGGAAGTACTTTAGAGATCGAGTGACGCTTGCTGTTGCGTGTTATTCTGGTTTGGCGTCTTGCTGCTGCAGGCGTGAGAGAAGACTTCATCATGCCGCGTTCCCTGGTTGCCGATCGAGGCATTCTCCTCGAACTTCTGTTCAGAATCCAAGGTAGGATTCTTGGTCTGTCGTTGGTTTTAGCGTGCGCTGCTTTTCCGCCGCACTACCAAACGGATTCTTTACATTTGCCTCAGAAACCTTACGGAGCACGTTAGCAAGCTGCTGCGAGCTTCCGTTTTTCTTTTCTTTTGTTACGAACAGACTTGAAGGGTTCCAGTCTGTTCCTTATCGACTCTGTGGTTATCCGTGATATTCTTGGAGTATCCGGCTGTGATTTTGGCTCATTACATGTGACGCGGAGCGTAGTGGTGGTTTCTACTACACGCTGCCGTGTTTATTGACTATTGTGATTAACTAAAGGGAGGAATGGAAGCGGAGTGCTGTGGTGGCCTCAACTACGCGCTACCGTTTCCTATATTGGACTTCAAGGAGGATTAGCTGTGGAAAGATAGCGGAACGTGTTAGTGGTCGCAACTTCACGTTTATTTGAAGCTCTTTACTTTGGTGTTTGGTTCGGGTCAAACCTTATTTACAGGAGCGGAGTGTTGTGGTTCTTGCTTCCTACACACTACTGTATCCTTTATTTCGTCGTCCTGGATATAGGAAATGCCTGGGTGTTTATTTATTGAATGATGCTACAATTCATAGATATTTCACTCCTTCATTTCAATGCTGCAACACTTTATGGTCGCAAGAAGAAAGGGAAAAGAGGCTGACATCAGAGAGCCTTGTTGTTTTACTTTTAAGCAGGTTTCACTTTCCCTGCTGACCCCTTCCTTTCCCTTCCCTTCTTCTCTCTTCCTATTTTTCCCTCACCTAATGACTCGAACACCCTGTGTTACATATTCGGGGTGTTGGTGACATTGGGAGGTGGAGCATTTTATACAACTGGATTCCTTGGAGATAAAATCTGACACATGGAGGCTAGCCCAAAGGTTCCTTGGTGAGTTATTTGCTGGTGTCTGGGTACAGAACATGAGCTCGCTGATTGGCATTGGGTACCTTGGGCAGAAGTAGGAAGGCCAGTAGGAGGATCAGACCCTTGGTAGTATCTGACATCAGTGTCAGAGTTTGGGTGGACAGCAGTCTTCAGCGGAGCTTTCTGCTCAGCGAGGTCACCGGATACCTTAGAATGGAGGCGGAGTTGCCTGCCAATTTGGTTTGACACTTTTGGGAGGTGGCATGGTAGGCGCTCAGGCCAGATCTCAGGGTTGACTAACACCCGCATGGAGCAAGATCCCAAGGTCGCTGTTGTCTATGGCTCAGCGCAGCGCTTGATGTCAGATTCCTGAGGGAGCAGTGCTTTACCTTGGCCTAGATACATTTTAGGGATGAGGCTTTGTTATTAAGATCTTTGAGTAAGTGCACCAAAGCTGCTGGGCACTGAAGGCCGTCGAAGTGAGGTGGAGGAGGCAGCTTCGGTTAACTTTTTTTTTTGAGGTTCAGCCTACACCCTCTTGCTTTGTCCACTATGAAAGGAACAACATCAGGTCTTGCGACTCTGAACAAAAACAAGTTGCAACAGCCAAGTCCAATACTAGATGGCAGGAGTATGCAGAGCATGGGTATCTACAGCCACACATACTGTAAGCATAGAATAATTTTTAATAACTTAAATACTTGTGGAAAGTTTTAATCAAATAATTTCACAATCTCTTCATGACATACTGATGTGCCCAAATGATCTGTTTAAAAAATGTCTTTCTGCATTGAATCTGTTATCGATTTCCTCTTGGATGGATGTTCTTCCATTTAACACTAATTCAGTTGAGGCTACTTTAGCCAGACTTAAACGTGGCTTTCCGCTTAATCCTTTACCGTACAGTTACTTAGGTAGGCAACTTGGTCAACTTATTTGGCTAACTGTTTTTTTATCTTAAATAACTCTTTCCCCAGGGGCTGTCTCTTAAAGTCTTCAAGAAGCAGTGGTGAATCTTCGAATAAGAAAACAGGTTTGTAACCAACTATTGATCTATCTTTCTTATGGTTCCCACATTGAATGATGGTCAAGGCAGTTTTCTGTCCCACTGTAACCCTGGTTTCAGCCCAAGAGGACCTTTAGTTGCAGTTCACAGTGACGTTGATATCAGTTAGAGCATTTGACATGCTTGACGAAGAGTTCTTGTAAGACAGACTTAAGCAATTCTGGCTGGGCAGACAATCCTTATGTTGGCTCTTCTCTTTTGTTGAAGGACACACTCAGAGGATTCCATCTGATGTATATGTTGAGCCCTTGGCATTCGCTCCCACGGCTTCCTTTTTTCTGCATATACCGGCAATGAACAGATACTCCATTTGGAGAGCAATCAGCTGTCAGCAGGGTTCTTCAAATAATGTATGTAGAGGTCATGGAGTGGATGGGCAGCCAATGGTTCAAAGTAAACTATGATAAAAGTATGGGCATAATAGTTGGTAGGTGTCAGACACATGAACTCTTACTTTCTGGCCACAGACTCTAGATGATTGTCAATGCCTGATATCTTACTAAAAATGTAGGGTTTAATATTTGGCATAGAGCATCAACTCATCCCAGATTGCTGTGGGATCTTCTTCCTGATTTTACATCTTAAATAAGTCAGCAAGATCATTTCTTATTGAGGAGGCAAGGTGTTCCACAGTGACTGCTATACTGGGGTCCAGATTGGGCAATGGACAGGTTTTATCTGGGTACCTTTAAACATCAATCACTTGACAGAAGAACCTGCAGGATGCTGCTACCAGAACCGGGGAATTCTCATTTCTGCCATAATACTTGTTTTGATACAACTGGACTAGCTCTGCATTCACACATACATTTAATATAAAGCTATTTTTAAGGATGCCACCCCCATTTATAAAAAACATTTTCAAAATAAAGTTAGTTTTGTATTTTCCCGTACCATTTGACTTGGGTTGGAAATCCCTTAAAGAGACAGAAGACAGATGTTCGGCAAAAGAGGAAAAGTTTTTTAATGAAACAACACAGTCAGGAGAACAGTTAAAGGCACAAGGTCGGAGGACCGTCAATTTAAAAATCGGTATGTGTTCTCCTTTTATACAAAACCATATATGGTAAGGAATTGTTGTTTGCTGCCTTTGTAATCCTAAATTAATTGTCTAATGGTTACCACAGGTGGGTCTCGACATCACATGGACACAATGTGGGTAGATGTCCGGCATGGGGAGCGCATCATCACAGTGTGTGCTAGGTCCTGGTCGGTTGTGTTTCTAACTCACGTGGCATTCACTTGTATGGTGTTTTAGGAGCGCAGTAACTCCTCCAGCCATGTGTTTTATTGTGGCAATCTCCCTTTACCATTGGAATATCGCTGCACCTATCTGTGGGATTGATCAGGAGTTTCCTGTCCAGCATAGGGTAAGTCTGAATCCCCAACGATGGACGAATGGTCCAAAGACTTGGATTGGTGCTGGGGAAAAGAACAGAATCTACAAAAGGTCGGAGGACCGTCAATTTAAAAATCGGTATGTGTTCTCCTTTTATACAAAACCATATATGGTAAGGAATTGTTGTTTGCTGCCTTTGTAATCCTAAATTAATTGTCTAATGGTTACCACAGGTGGGTCTCGACATCACATGGACACAATGTGGGTAGATGTCCGGCATGGGGAGCGCATCATCACAGTGTGTGCTAGGTCCTGGTTGGTTGTGTTTCTAACTCACGTGGCATTCACTTGTATGGTGTTTTAGGAGCGCAGTAACTCCTCCAGCCATGTGTTTTATTGTGGCAATCTCCCTTTACCATTGGAATATCGCTGCACCTATCTGTGGGATTGATCAGGAGTTTCCTGTCCAGCATAGGGTAAGTCTGAATCCCCAACGATGGACGAATGGTCCAAAGACTTGGATTGGTGCTGGGGAAAAGAACAGAATCTACAAAAGGAGGGGCTGCCCCCAAGAAGTGGGAAAAGATCTGGGTGGATTGGAGAGAATATAGGGGTTTTTTAGAGTGCTACACTGGAACCTGGGGAAGATGCGCACTAGTATAGAAAATGGCTTGCGATGGCGAATTTCCGTATCGCTGTTTTCTTATTGTACAATGTGTTGTAGTGTTTTATGCATATCGCCATGGCATGGCCAACCTTCTACTTATACTGCACTTTAAATATATGATCCACACGTACCAGCTATATGATGAAAATGTTCAATCAAAAGATTGCCCCCTCACCCCACTCCCAAAAATAAGTTTACTGCTCAAGCGTTTGCCTGCCAACTACACACCCTACAGCCTGTGGCCTATTGATCAGCAATCTCAGGCCTTGGTCTCAGGGCCTGCTTGACTACATTTGCATGTCAAGGTTGATTTGGAGTTCACATCGGGTGATTGTTGATAAGGATATGATTCCATTATGAAAGAATGCATCGATTTGCATGTTAATAACTCGCTGAATCATTGGTCTCTGATAACTGTCCAACTTCAGGAGACAGATTCAGATGCAAAACCTTTTAAACATAGGCTGTGACTGTCTTAACATTTTACAGCTCAATGTAAAAGATATTTCTGCTTGCTCTCCTTTAGGAATCATTTAAAAACTGGTCTCCGTTAGGCATACTCTCTCCAGGAGTCTTAATATCCTTTTGAGAGTCAAGAAACCATTTGGAATGAACAAGACAGGATTGTGGTAGGAAATCAAGGACACGCTAAGCATGAAGAGTAGAAAATACAGTTAAGAATCACAGAAGACAATCAATGAGAAAACAAGTTTGGTACTTAGAGGCAGAGTTTCAAGATAGAAGCAAACAACAGACTCAACAAGGAGAAAGGTGATGCCACTCGCTCCTCCAGATGAAGACAGCGGGTGGAAAAATGTAAAGGAAAAGTTACGTACTTGTATGTACATGTAAATCTTTGAAGAGAATTATTCATATAGTACATTTCTATGCATGGTCAAATAGCACTTTATAACACTTATTTTTAAGAAGGCATTTTAAATGTTAAAATATAGTACAGTAATTTGAAATGTTAACATTTGATGTACAATGTTACATTTGCCAAATGTCAGTATTTTCTTAGTTATAAGGATGCATTTAGAGTAGAAATTAGCTGTCTTCTATTAACCTACATTTTCTTTTTAAGGAAACAAAGAAAATGGTATCAGCTATGCATCATATTGGAGTTGAAAGTACATATTTATGGGAACCAGTAGCTCTAACATGCCACCATACCTTGCATGGGTAGCCGTTTCAATTTATTTTTTATTGAGACTAAAGATGCTATCTTTATATAAATTTACCCTGCGGGTGGAACTACTTGCAGGGCCACTGAACGGATAAATCTTTGTCGAGATCCTGACCTGCCCCCACCCCAAAGTCGACCTTAGCGGACGAGGGCAAGACGGGGTAGAGAATTTGACATTCCATGGTTTGAGACATTCTGGGGCACAGGGTAGCCCTGTACTACTGCCTCACAGAGCTCTACTGTGCCCCAGCCCCTACCCACCTGCTGCTGGATTAGCTGAATTCAAAATGGTGCTGCCAAATGAATGGTCCGAGGTGGAGCACTTAAAAAAGGAGCCCACGATTGTGTAGTGCACACAGCCTGAGCCCGAAGAGGGAAGTTTAGCCTGCGTAAATCCACCGAGCACTCAAGTGATCCAGATCTGGAGGGTAGCACAACCTCTTCTGCTAAGCTGGCTTGGTACCAGTGTGATCTCCGGGAGTGTAGGAAGCTGGCTCTTTATGTGATATACAAGAATGTGATATCTCATGTAAAGAGTCCACTTGTTGGTTCCCTTATGAATGGACTGGGGCTTGCTATGCAATTGCTCTGCTAAGGGGGTAGTGTGGTCGAGTAGCATTCGGCTTAACACAGAGGAGTGCAAGACATTAGCAAGCAAATACACAAAATGATCAATAAATGACACACAACTTAAGAAGGAGATCCACACCAACTTATAAAAATAGTTGGTGTTTTTACATATGTTTAGGCATCAGAAGAAAATCATTCAAGTAAGTACGCTTTTAAATAAGAATATTTTTCAGTTCACAAAGTTGACAGTGCAAGTTCTACAATGTTAACCGATGAGAGGAAAATTATATGCGGTTTATCGGTTCTTGACAACGACTTACGAGACTACTTCAGGAGTTAAGGTGAATGGTGGGCAAAGTCCAAGGTAGCACCAAGAGTGCATCACCAATGGCACTAGGATTGCTGGGTGCCAAATTACGTCAGGTGTCTAACGTCATTCAATGGAGGATGGTCGCAGTAAAAAAAAAGGGCTGCAGGAGGGGACAGTGTGACCAGTCCGATGAAACCAACAAGTGGTTTCAGGTCTTGTGAGGCTTGGGGACACCTTTGGTCCTCTTCTCAACGGGCTGGGTCAGCCGGGTACAGACGTGGTTGGTGGTGTCAGATTCAAGGTAGCGGTCGAGGGGGACTGTAAACAGATGCTGCAAACTACATCAGAAGGTCCACAGATGGCAAACCCAAGGTCCCAAGGGACCATGTGGACACTGGTGGCTCACTACAGCTTGGAAGCACAGGTGCAACAGTTCTTTGGAGTGCCAGGTGACAGTCAGGGGTCCGGAAGAAAATAAGTTACTTACCTGTAACTACAGTTATCCAGTGTTGGTATCTTTCATAGAATCACATGCCTGAAATCGTTCCCAGTCGCCGAGGCGGGAGTCCCGGAGTAAATTACAAAAGAAGTGCCATAGGTAAATAATAGTAGTAGGCTAAAATAAAAACGCCCAAGGCCTAAATCTTAGTAGGCTATCTACATCGTGACAGTAAAAAAGAACCAAAAGTTGGCTCCAACCAATAAGCTACCAGCACCCTCTAGAACACCCTCAGCAGAAGCAGTTCTCCTCAGATTTTCCTAGCACAAGTGGGAAGTAAGCTTTCCAAATTATAGAGAACTGACTCGCAGGGGAGGAGGGTGGGTGCAGGTGAATCTATGAAAGATACCAATACTGGATAACTGTAGTTACAGGTAAGTAACTTGTTTTCTTATCCAGTATTGGGGTATCTTTCATAGATTCACATGCCTGAATCAGAGTAGCAAGCAGATATATATATATATATTTTTTTTGTTTTTCGTGCTTCTCTCCCAGCTACGCGAATCTATTCGTGGGCTGGTGGGAGAAGCACGAGGCATGGGGAGGCAATAACGAAATGTGGAATGAGAGAATATTGATGTGGACCAGATATATTGATGATCTGTTTATTGTTTGGCGGGGAGACAGGACCTCGGCTGAGGAATAGGTCTCAACACTGAACAATAATGACCTGAATTTACAATTCACCAGTACAATCAGCGAAAAAAGTGTATGTTACCTAGATCTAGAGGTGTTCGTGGAAAATGATCATCTCCACACCAGACTCTTTAGGAAGCCAACGGCAAGAAATGCCGTATTACATGCGGCTAGCTACCATCCCAGGAGTCTGGTTAGGAACGTACCTTATGGTGAATACTTACGACTCAAAAGAAATTGCTCAGGGGATACTGATTTCAAAGATGCCCAGAAAGAAGCCAACAATAGATTTCAGGCTAGGGGCTACTCTAGGAGCATCTTACAACAGGCAACCGTAAAAGCAGAAACCATCAACAGAAGGGATCTCCTGGTGGTAAAAGAGTCGGAAAAAGAGAATGATCAGGTTAGAATGATCACTACATTCAACATAAAATCAGGTGACCTGGTCCATGCTTTTAAGAAAAACTGGCATATATTGAAAACGGACAACATCTTGAAGAAACATCTATCTGATAGACCTATGATAACGTATAGGAGATGCCAGTCACTCTCAGACCACTTGATCCATAGTCATTACTCCCCCGAAATAGAGACCCCGACCACCAACAAGATCAAAGGCTTTTTTCCATGCCTGCGCTGTAAAGCTTGTAAGCATAGCAAAAAAGTCAAGGAATACCCAGGAAGAACAGGAGGGGACAAACCAAACAGAATAATCATGAAACATCAGAATACACAGTTTACTGTTTGGAGTGCCCATGCAAAAAACGATACATAGGCAGTACCATTAAACCTACCAAAATGAGAATCCTGGAACACATGAGGGCTATCGTGAACAATGACAAAACCTATCCGATAGCCCGTCATTTTGCTGAATACCATCATAGCAATAGGGATTTACTCAGTTATTACTGCATAGATCAGATTTCACGGTCAGAACGTGGTGGGAATAGGGAGAAAGCCCTACGTATCATGGAATCTAGATACATTATGGACCTCAAAACCATGACACCGTGGGGTCTTAATAATGATGCAGAAATGTGGGTACACCTGTGAAATATCCTGATTTATAGCACTGAAAATAATACTCTGTCAGGAAGCTATAATGACACCCTGGAAGCTAATAGAACTAACAGCTGAAGCTTTGTAAATTTGCATTTTTGCTCCCCATGAATGCCTTGTAAATATGTAAAAAGTGGTACCATACATTCTTTGGATACCAGCCCATACAGGGCTCCAAAGTAAGAACTGTAATTGAACTGTTCAATTGCCGTGTAGAGAACACTTGTAAATATTTGTATAGCACTTATAGGGCTCTATAATGTAATATACTATATATATATATAAAGAATATCTGCACAGACGTCTGTGATAGGAATCAGGGGATACAACCCCACACAATGAACTGGTAGGAATCCAAACGGACTGAACTAATTTGTAAATACATGGTACCCGATATGAAATATCAAAAGTGTGCACTTTATTGCAATAGTATTTGTTGTTGTCAAACACTTTTAATTTTGCACTTAGCACTTTATCTTTCGTAATTTTGAACATTGTGAAAACCCTTGTATTAACACACTACAAGATGGCCGCCGCGAAAAATGTAATTGACCATCATCTATTTTGATGATATGGAGGAGGGCGGATAGTTTAAAATGGCGATGAAGTTTGCACAATACTGACACTGACGAAGCCGGTGAGCGAAACGCATCTGTCGGGGGTGAGGAAATAAATTAACTTTGGATCACAACATCGGAGTGCTTGCCGTTTTTCTGGACGTAACAGTGGAAGTGTGTGGAGATATATATATATATATATATATATATATATCTATATATATATATATATATATATATATATATATATATATATACTGAAAAAACCATAGGTTTCACACCAGCTATAGTTAGGTGGAAATTTTACTCTCATAAAACCATTGAAATTCCCACGTTATAGTTAGTTGGACTCACTATAACTTGCGCGTGCAATGCACTGCTGATGACGTCACATATTACCATATTACATCACTCATGACATGGTCAGTGACATCACTCATGACATCACTGATGACATCTCAAATGACATCATCCTTGTGACAAAGTGGCAGACCTCCTATCAGCATAAAATAACCTTTGACACACATTCAAAAATAGAAACTAACATTTTCTTAAAAAAGGAGAAACCAATACCAATTACAACAACTTATTAGGTAATTCCAACATCTACATACACATCCACTCATTCACCAACAGTTCTATATAGTCACTCATGCATGTACTTACTCATCATATGTACTCATACACCTATACATCCTGTTACACACTAATACTCATCCATATAGTTACTCACACACAAATTCACACATGCAAATAAACCATTTACTTGATTATACTGCTATATACACACCACTACACATACTTCTACAGAAACTGAAACATATTTACTCTCTTAAACAAACAATTATAAAAACATATACTGACTAACCCACCCATACACACAATCATCCACCCATACAGTCTTGCACACATGCTGTCTTCAAAATACATACAAATAGTGAGTCACTCATTCATGCATCTGTGCTCGAAGTAATATCCCCCACCGAACCATACAGACACTGATACTGATACTCAAAAATACAACTAATAACCCATATACACACTCATGTAGCTACTCACCAACCCATGCAGCCACTTATACACAAAGTGAGACACAGACACAGATATTTAAATATTTAAACATTACTCGCTAATATATGTATTCACTAAGATACATTTAATAAGTCAGTTAACCAATCAATTTTACACAAAAAAAACATCCATTTAGACATTTATTTACCCATTTATTCTTCCATCAACCTTTAGATATACATATATAAAAAATATTTTTTTTCAGAAAGATACACATTCACTGGATGATGTCATCAGTGATGTCATTTGAGATGTCATCAGTGATGTCATGAGTGATGTCACTGACCATGTCATGAGTGATGTAATATGTGACGTCATCAGCAGTGCATTGCACGCGCAAGTTATAGTGAGTCCAACTAACTATAATGTGGGAATTTCAATGGTTTTATGCGAGTAAAATTTCCACCTAACTATAACTGGTGTGAAACCTATGGTTTTTTCAGTGAATTAAATAGATTTTTTAAATGCTAATTCCCAACTATAACTGGTGTGAAACCTATGGTTTTTTCAGTGAATATATATGCAAAAAAAGCCTGGTTTGCGGTAATCATTGAAGAAGTCTGTGTACGTGTGTGCTGGCTGACGGCTGCCACAGGTTGGATTCTATATATATATATATATATATTTTTTTTCAGCAATGCCCAGGAGCTTTTAGAGGAGCACACGATGCTGTCCCTGGCATGCATCAGCCGGTTTCTGCCTCGCTGTTAACTGCTGCCTGCGTTCTTCCCTCATTGTTAATTCCTTTTCCGACGCGTTTCGAGGCTGGGACGCCCCGTAATCATGGACTGATTAGCACAGAGTGATCAGATGCAGCGATGTTTAAAACCTTTTATTTCGGTGAATGTATCCTCCCACAGTGGGCGTGGCACATTCGGACAGCATGGAACGCTGGTTACTGAAGTCCATGACATCGCTGTTAAGTGCATACCTTGAGTAGGTTCTGATTTACTGTGACAATTTATACACATTGTTAGTTTTAAACCTTTAGTAGGCGGGAGACTCCAGGCACGCAGAAAGTCAACTCCCATGGAACAGCATGCTTCTGAGAGGAAAAGTTCCTTTCCAACGCCGTTTCCAGACCACAAAGATCTCGTTGAAACTGGTGCCTCCTCTCACGACCCTGGAGGTCGTGTAGAATGTTTTTTCAGCAATGCCCAGGAGCTTTTAGAGGAGCACACGATGCTGTCCCTGGCATGCATCAGCCGGTTTCTGCCTCGCTGTTAACTGCTGCCTGCGTTCTTCCCTCATTGTTAATTCCTTTTCCGACGCGTTTCGAGGCTGGGACGCCCCGTAATCATGGACTGATTAGCACAGAGTTATCAGATGCAGCGATGTTTAAAACCTTTTATTTCGGTGAATGTATCCTCCCATAGTGGGCGTGGCACATTCGGACAGCATGGAACGCTGGTTACTGAAGTCCATGACATCGCTGTTAAGTGCATACCTTGAGTAGGTTCTGATTTACTGTGACAATTTATACACATTGTTAGTTTTAAACCTTTAGTAGGCGGGAGACTCCAGGCACGCAGAAAGTCAACTCCCATGGAACAGCATGCTTCTGAGAGGAAAAGTTCCTTTCCAACGCCGTTTCCAGACCACAAAGATCTCGTTGAAACTGGTGCCTCCTCTCACGACCCTGGAGGTCGTGTAGAATGTTTTTTCAGCAATGCCCAGGAGCTTTTAGAGGAGCACACGATGCTGTCCCTGGCATGCATCAGCCGGTTTCTGCCTCGCTGTTAACTGCTGCCTGCGTTCTTCCCTCATTGTTAATTCCTTTTCCGACACGTTTCGAGGCTGGGACGCCCCGTAATCATGGACTGATTAGCACAGAGTGATCAGATGCAGCGATGTTTAAAACCTTTTGTTTCGGTGAATGTATCCTCCCACAGTGGGCGTGGCACATTCGGACAGCATGGAACGCTGGTTACTGAAGTCCATGACATCGCTGTTAAGTGCATACCTTGAGTAGGTTCTGATTTACTGTGACAATTTATACACATTGTTAGTTTTAAACCTTTAGTAGGCGGGAGACTCCAGGCACGCAGAAAGTCAACTCCCATGGAACAGCATGCTTCTGAGAGGAAAAGTTCCTTTCCAACGCCGTTTCCAGACCACAAAGATCTCGTTGAAACTGGTGCCTCCTCTCACGACCCTGGAGGTCGTGTAGAATGTTTTTTCAGCAATGCCCAGGAGCTTTTAGAGGAGCACACGATGCTGTCCCTGGCATGCATCAGCCGGTTTCTGCCTCGCTGTTAACTGCTGCCTGCGTTCTTCCCTCATTGTTAATTCGTTTTCCGACACGTTTCGAGGCTGGGACCGAGGGTTGGTTACAGGCGGATGAAACGTTCGGCATTACATTTGCTCATGAATGCGATCTACCGTTTCATTCAGCGCACAATGCTTCTGCACTGATACTATTGCTTAGTGGGTTTGCTGTTTATGCATGAAGCCCCAGTGGGCATAATCCGCTTGAATACTGCTGCGTGCTGACGATCCTCACTAGTGAGTGACCCCTCAATCACAGGGTAATGTCCTCTTGCGGACTACCATACCCATAAGTCAGTGTTTCTTAGGTTGGAAAAAGTGATTACTGCTCCTGAATTACTTCATTCAGATTCACACTTTCAGACGTTGTACTTTGCAACAACGCAACACCCCGAGGGTTGGTTACAGGCGGATGAAACGTTCGGCATTACATTTGCTCATGAATGCGATCTATCATTTCATTCATGAGCAAATGTAATGCCGAACGTTTCATCCGCCTGTAACCAACCCTCGGGGTGTTGCGTTGTTGCAAAGTACAACGTCTGAAAGTGTGAATCTGAATGAAGTAATTCAGGAGCAGTAATCGCTTTTTCCAACCTAAGAAACACTGACTTATGGGTATGGTAGTCCGTGTTGAACAACTGACTGAATTTCTAGAAATAGCACTGCTGAATCACTTTAATATGTTTCATTAGCATATTCAATTAAATATGTTTTCTTGAATGTTTAGTTTATTCTCGATAACCCATAACTAAATGTGCAAAAGAAAGTAAAATGAGATAAAAAGTATGTTTTCACTTTCACTTGAAAAGTCACATGATGAACCCTTTTTTGTTATTGTATAAAACTTTATTGTATCACACTGCTATTCACTCGTGAGAAAGCGGCAGAAGCTGCGAAACGCGTTGAGTGTTAGTGTTGCGGAATAAAAACACTTGAAAAGCTATCTGGGCCTCGACTCTCTGTCTGCGAAGTAAAGACGGTAAATTGCTTGGATATATATATATATATATATATATAATTTCTATGGCAAAATGAAAATCCTCATTTTGTTCCTTTTCAAATTAAATGTATTAAGTGTTACCACTTTATTCCAATCAAGATGACTTCAGGTGTGCCATACTTTTGTCATAAGGAAGACTGTTAGCGTTCTAGTTGTTCTTTAGAACACTCTGGGACATTCTGTCATTGGGCTATAGTTGGGCTACATCTGGCTGATATTTGGGCTACATTTGGGCTCTTTTGTATCTGGTGGCCATCTTGGGAGACTGCATATCAGAATTTTTTTAATGAAATATAAGAGGATTTGAGAAGTCACTCAAAATGTGCCCTAATTTTTCTTTCTTCAGCACTAATCATAATTACTATGGCAAAATGAACCCCCTCATTTTGTTCCTTTGCAAATTAAATGTTTTAAGTGTTAACACTTTATTCCAATCAAGATGACTTCATGTGTGCCATACTTTTGTCATAAGTAAGACTGTTAGCGCTCTAGTTGTTCTTTAGAACACTCTGGGACATTCTGTCATTGGGCTATAGTTGGGCAACATCTGGCTGATATTTGGGCTACATTTGGTTTTTTTTGTCTCTGGTGGCCATCTTTGGGCTACATTGAGCTACATTTGGGCTCTAACATATATATAGCCCAATGTAGCCAAATATATATTTTTTCAAAGTTAATTTTCGTAAAAACCACTGGAGCATATATCTTGAGACATAGCAAAGGCACATCGGGGTACCAGTCCCTACAATTTTGCCAAGTTTGGTGGAAATCCATTCAGCCGTTCGGGCTAAAAGTGAGGTTGACCGCTCTATGGAAATTAACATGGGGAAAACACATTTTGGGACCCGCCTTTTATCTCGGCCCCCACTTGACGAACCGCCCCAAACTTTCAAGGAAGGACCGGAGCTCCGCGAGGCAAATTTGAGGAAATTTTCAGGCAGATTCGTCAACCGGCGCCAAAGTTATTCACAATACAATTTTGAGATTTTGCATTGAAAAAAATCCTAACTATAACTACCTACTGGCGACCGCCAGTAGGTAATTATATATATATATATATATATATCTCGAATCTTTATTTAGATGACTAACATCTACGCGTTTCAGCAGTCTCAGCTGCCTTGTTCACTATGTTAGAGCGCCTCCATTTTTTCCTTAAAATACTCTATTACAGAGTAACAACAATGAGGAAGGACTACCAGAGTAACAACATATTCGCCTACACATTTGTACTTCTTGTAAAAGTGGTGGCCATATTTAAATGTAAAAGGTGCATATCAAAATAGCTCATCGTATGGGCAGTTCCAATTCATACAGTATATGCTGCAACAACCAAAACGCAGAATATTGTAAATTTTGCAAATGTTAGCGCCATACTCCAGCTCTGTTTTCCTGGATTCATATAAATTACAGAGATATTAACCCCTTGTATTTCTAACCCAGGTTACCCAACAGGCCTAATATAAATAGTGGCTCTACCAAACACAATATATCTGCACCTGTAATTTTCACAATATATACATTGTGTATTTTTCCTCAAAGTCAGAGAACCTTAATTTAACCCGGGATAATGAAGATGGTATTAGTTTGCCATTCCTGTATACCAAACAAAAGGGGTCACAATATACTTTAAAGTGCAAGAGCTTTGTGCAAAAATGCTCCTAAAAAGTGCCAAACACACACACACATATATATATATATATATATATATATATATATATATATATATATATATATTACCTACTGGCGGTCGCCAGTAGGTATATATAGTTAGGATTTTTTCTCTATGGGATTTTTGAAAATTCTATGTCTAATAACTTTGGCGTTTGTGGACGGAATTGGCTGAAATTTTCAGGAAAATGGAACATTTTGTTTCTGAGCAGCCCCTGACAATTTGGGGGGGTTTCATCAAGGGTGGGCCGAGAAAAAAGGGGGGTCCCAAAACGCGTTTTTCCCATGTTAATTTCCATAGGGCGGTTGGCCTCACTTTTAGCTCGAATGGCTGAATGGATTTGCACGAAACTTTGCAAAATTGTAGGGACTGTTAGCCCGATGTGCCTTTGCTAGGTCTCAATATATGTGCTCCAGTGGATTTTGAGTAATTTAGGTTCAAAAAAAGATATATATCTGGGCGGAGCCTAACCACACATCTGATCTGATTGGCTGTCAGCACTTCATCCAAGAAGTGTTGGTAGCCATCTTGGGACCAATATACATGATAGCACCTCATTAAAAAGCATTGTAGTTAATAGAGGGTTTTAGGACTTTAGTAACATTATAAATCATTTGTTGATGGTACCATGCTCGTTTTAGGAATTGTGGTGGGTTCTAAGGTGATTTTACCATGTGAAAAAACCTTCTGCTGTGATATCATGAATATTGTTTGAAAGAAAACTAATATCTCATGATTTTCCCACAGTGGTTTGGAAGGGGATCTATAAGCTAAACTGAAAGCATATTTTCTGTAAATTCACATTATCTTTCTCAGTCATGTGAAAATGAAGTCTGACATTCTCAGTAAAACATGTACATCCAACAAGGACAGAGACTGTCAGTTGATTCCTTTGTGTTCTACTGCAGCCTCCTAGAGTGTTCTAAAGAACAACTAGAGCGCTAACAGTCCTACTTAATACAAAGGTATGGCACACCTGAAGCCATCTTGATTGGAATAAAGTGGTAACTCTTAAAACATTTAATTTAAAAAGAAACAACATGAGGGGGTATATTTTGCCATAGAAAGTATGATTAGTGCTGCAGAATGAAAAATTAGGGCACATTTTGAGTGACTTCTCAAATCCTTTTCTATTTCATTAAAACATTCTGACATGCAGTCTCCCAAAATGGCCACCAGAGACAAAAGAGCCCAAATGTAGCCCAAATATCACCCAGATGTAGCCCAAGTATAGCCCAATGGCAGAATGTCCCAGAGTGTTCTAAAGAACAACTAGAGCGCTAACAGTCCTACTTATTACAAAGGTATGGCACACCTGAAGCCATCTTGATTGGAATAAAGTGGTAACTCTTAAAACATTTAATTTAAAAAGAAACAACATGAGGGGGTATATTTTGCCATAGAAAGTATGATTAGTGCTGCACAATGAAAAATGAGGGCACATTTTGAGTGACTTCTCAAATCCTTTTCTATTTCATTAAAACATTCTGACATGCAGTCTCCCAAAATGGCCACCAGAGACAAAAGAGCCCAAATGTAGCCCAAATATCACCCAGATGTAGCCCAAGTATAGCCCAATAACAGAATGTCCCAGAGTGTTCTAAAGAACGACTAGAGCGCTAACAGTCCTACTTATTACAAAGGTATAGCACACCTGGAGCCATCGTGATGGGAATAAAGTGGTAACTCTTAAAACATTTAATTTAAAAAGGAACAAAATGAGGGGGTATATTATGCAATAGAAGGTATTATTAGTGCTGCAGAAAGAAAAATTAGGGCACATTTTGAGTGACTTTTCAAATCCTCTTCTATTTCATTAAAAAATTCTGACATGCAGTCTCCCAAAATGGCCACCAGAGACAAAAGAGCCCAAATGTAGCCCAAATATCACCCAGATGTAGCCCAAGTATAGCCCAATGGCAGAATGTCCCAGAGTGTTCTAAAGAACAACTAGAGCGCTAACAGTCCTACTTATTACAAAGGTATGGCACACCTGAAGCCATCTTGCTTGGAATAAAGTGGTAACTCTTAAAACATTTAATTTAAAAAGGAACAAAATGAGGGGGTATATTTTGCCATATGAATTATGATTAATGCTGCAGAAAGAAAAATGAGGGCACATTTTGAGTGACTTCTCAAACCCTCTTCAATTTCATTAAAAAATTCTGACATACAGTCTCCCAAGATGGCCACCAGAGACAAAAGAGCCTAAATGTAGCCCAAATATCACCCAGATGTACCCCAAGTATAGCCCAATGACAGAATGTCCCAGAGTGTTCTAAAGAACAACTAGAGCGCTAACAGTCTTACTTATGACAAAAGTATGGCACACCAGAAGCCATCTTGATTGGAATGAAGTGGTAAGTCTGAAAACACTCAATTTAAAAAGGAACAACATGAGGGGGTTAATTTTGCCATAGAAAGTATGATTAGTGCTTCAGAAAGAAAAATTAGGGATCATTTTGAGTGACTTCTCAAATCCTCTTCTATTTCATTAAAAAAATTCTGACATGCAGACTGAAACATGCACTTTGAATACCAGCAGCAGACGTCCCTGGTGAGCAGTAGCTTTACTACAGTGATCTAATGTGCAACTAGAGTGCTAACATTCAGAATTTATGGCAAATGTGTGACACATCTGAATGCCTTCTTGATGGAACCAAAGTAAACAAGCAGTGAAAATGCAAGAGATCTCGCCCTCGTTTAAGTTAAAGCCATTCTGTTTGTAATGAGGTGGCTTTTTAGCTTTGCTTTTATTAGTGTTTTTTCAACTTTCATGTAAATAACATGCATCTGTATGCATATAAGTATATGCATGCATGCATTTATGTTTGTATTTATATAGATATACAGATGATATATGTTTATATATGTATGTATATATATATATTCACTGAAAAAACCATAGGCTATAGACCATATATAGTTAGGAATTAGCATTTACAAAACCTTGAAAATTCACTGAAAAAACCATAGGTTATAGACCATATATAGTTAGGAATTAGCATTTACAAAACCTTGAAAATTCACTGAAAAAACCATAGGTTATAGACCATATATAGTTAGGAATTCGCATTTACAAAACCTTATTTTACTCACACAAAACCATTGAAATTCCATATATAGTTAGTTGCACTAACTATATATCGCGCACCCGCAATCCACTGCTGATGATGTCACATATTACATCATTCATGACATGGTCAGTGACATCACTGATGACATCACTGATGACATCTCAAATGACATCACTGATGACAACATCCAGTGACTGTATGTTTCTGTAAAGTTAAAATATGTCTTACATATTGAAGAATGAGTGGATGTATAAGTGTCTGGATGAAGGATTTAGTAGGTGCATGACTGACTGTATGAGTGAGTGATTAAATGTGTCTCACTGAGTGCATGGGTTAGTGACTAAACTGTCTTAATTTGTGCATCATTATGTCTGTTGTTCTGTAAACTGTTGCATGTGTTGATAAGTAGCTATATGAGTAACTATATGGGTTATTGATTGGTTGCCCAAGTATTTGTATGGGAGACTGAGTGTGTGTGTGGGTGGCTGGGAGGTGTATGACTCTGTGCATAGATGTGTGAGCAGTTGATTCACTAGATGTATGGTTTCAAAAGTGCATGTGGAAACAGCTGTATAGGCGGTTGACTGTGTGCATGAGTGTATTGGTGAGTGAATGGATATCTCAGTGCTACATGTCAAAGTAAGTACATATGTAAAACACAGTACATGTGAGAGTGGACATATATAAATAACTGTGCATAAGAGCCAGTGAATGTGTGAGTGGCTGTATGGATCATTGTGGACTTGTATCAGGGATTGTATAAGAGAGTAAATATGTGTTAGTATATGTTTGAATAAGTAAAGTTTGTATAACTGTATAGTTGAGGAAATGGAGGTGTGATTGATTCTTTGCATGACTGACTAGGTGTGTGAGTAACTCTATGGATGAGTGACAGTCTGTGAGTGTCTGTTTACACTGATTGTATCTAAGGTTATATTAGAGTCTGAAGAGGTTCATCGTATTATCACATGAATGATATCATCAGTGATGTCATCAGTGATGTCACTGACCATGTCATGAATGATGTAATATGTGACATCATCAGCAGTGGATTGCGGGTGCGCGATATATAGTTAGTGCAACTAACTATATATGGAATTTCAATGGTTTTGTGTGAGTAAAATAAGGTTTTGTAAATGCGAATTCCTAACTATATATGGTCTATAACCTATGGTTTTTTCAGTGAATTTTCAAGGTTTTGTAAATGCTAATTCCTAACTATATATGGTCTATAACCTATGGTTTTTTCAGTGAATTTATATATATATATAAATATTTACAACTTTACAGACATATAAATATGTGTATCGCATGAATATTGAAAAGTACCTGAATCTCACCTTAATGAAAGGGATGGCGTAGGACAGCCTGTCTAACCGCTGCATCTTCTTCATGCGAAGATTGAAGACCGTAATGCTACGTGAACGTGTGGACATTTTTCCATGTTGCAGCACGATAGATATTTTCCAGAGTCACTCCAGCAAACAGAGCTGTAGAAGTTGATACAGTTCTTGTCAAATGAGCCTTGACTTTCCTTTGCAAAGATTGGTTAGCCTTGTCATGGCAGAAATGAATTGCAGATGCCAGCCTTCTGGCTATTGTTGGCTTTGTTACTGCATTTCCAGAGACCACGATTAGTCGGTTGGAAATCCTGATGTCTTTAGTCTTCTCTAGGTAGTATTTTAGATTGCGCTTAACATCCAGAGAGTGTAATGCTCTTTTAGCTGGAGTGAATGGATTCGCAAAGAATGTTCTTAATCCGGTTCATTCACGTGAAATTGCGGCGGTAACTTAGGGATGAACTTGTGATTTGTTCGGAAGGTTACGTAGTCCCGAGTAAACTGTAAAAAGAGTTTCTTGATAGCGAATGCTTGGATTTCACTAACCCTTCTTGCAGAGGTAAGAACTAGTAAAAGGGTGACCTTCCAAGTAAGGAATTTGAGATCAGCTTTATTTTTTTGGTTTAAATGGACGCTTCATTAATTGTGCTAGCACGGGGTTGAGTTCCCACTCTGGAGGGGGTGCTCGTACTGTGGGGAAGGCTCAGAAAAGTCCTTTCAAGAATTGTTTGACAAGAGAAGATGAGCAGAGAGGGAGGGTTTGCGCATTTCCTGAATCTGGAAGAGAAGCAAGATATACTTTGATTGATGAAAAAGTAAGCCCTGACTTTGCAAGAGAAAGCAAATACTGGAGTATTTGTTCTGCAGGAGCTTGAATAGGGTGAATATTAATCACCTTGCACCAGTAGCAAAAATCGCTTCCATTTGAGGAGATAAGTCTTGATTGTGCTTTGGGCACGAGATTTGGCTAAAACCTCACGACAGACCTGTGATATGTTGAGGTCCTTGAACTCTAAGAAATCAGGAGCCATGCGTGCAAGTGCAGGGACTGTGGGTCCGGATAAACTACTTGCCCTCTGTCCCTCGATAACATTGTAGGCTTCGGAAGAAGGCAAATGGGCTTGTCTTCAGACAATAGGAGAAGTTCCTGGAACCAATATTGCCTTGGCCAATGCGGTGCAATCAGTATTAAACAGCAACCCTCCAGCTTCATCTTGCGGAGCATCTTCGGAATCAATGGTATTGGGGGGAAAGCGTACGCACAAATCCCCGACCATCGCATGGACAGGGCATTCCTTCTTGATCTCTGTTGAGGGAACCTGCTAGCATAGCATCAGAATTTCTTGTTCTCCCTCGTTGCGAATAGGTCCAGTGCTGGTTTGCCCCAAGTATGGAACATTGTGTTCGCCTGCTCCTGCTCTAGATCCCACTCATGACAGTCCGACTGAGACCTGCTCAGCGTGTCCGCCAGGGTAAAGTGGAGACCCCTGACATGTTCGGCTTTCAGTGTTATCTTGTGGAGTATGATCCACTCCCACAATTCCGGAGCCTCTTGGTAGAGCATAGCTGATTTCATTCCTCCTTTATTTGTTGATATAATACATGATGGTGGTATTGTCCGTACGGACCAACACTGAGGAACCCGCAATCCTTGGAAGGTACGCTTGGAGAGACAGAAATATGGCGTGGAGCTACAGTCTGAGGATATACTGTTGTCTTTGTAAGTGAGACCATCTTCCTCGACTCTGCAAATCCTGCAGATGACCTCCCCATCTTTCCATGGAGGCCTCAGTCGTTAAAACGAAGTCTGGAATGGTCTGTAGGAAAGTGAGGCCCTGGGTTAAATTCTCTGTCTGTGACCACCAATGCAGAGAATTTATCCTGCGCTGTGTGACTTCGATAGTATTGTCGAACAAACCCATGGCTTGCTGCCATTGAAGGTGCCGTTTCTCCTGAAGAGATCTCATTTTGAGCCGTGCCAAGTGTTTGAGATGTATCGCTGAAGAGCACATTCCGAGGAGCGAAGCAAACATTCTAACTGAAACTGGCCTTTTTTTAATTAACGTTGCCAACTTTTGAAGACGCAGCTGTCGGTCGTGTGACAAGAATGCTTTGCACTAGACCGTGTCTAACCTTGCTCCGAGAAAAGGCATGACTTGGAGAGGACGTAACTGTGATTTGCTCTCGTTAAGAGTTAGCCCCAGAGAAGAGAAGTATACATTTTGCTGTGGCAACCTTGGTTTTGTGTTTTGAAGGACCTTTGAGCAGTCAGTCGTCTAAATAAGGGAATACTTGTATTCCTCGAGATCTCAATGCTGCTGCCACTGGTGCCAAGCATTTCGTGAAGATTCTTGGTGCTGATTTCAGCCCAAATGGGAGTACCTTGAACTGATAGTGGGCGCCAGCCACTGTAAAGCGAAGATATTTGCGAAGTTTAGGGTGGATACGTATGTGGAAATAAGAGTCTTCCATATCAAGAGAAGCCATAAAATATCCTTTGTTTAAACAACTTAAAATCTCGGCAAGTGTGACCATTCGGAAACTTTGTTTCTTGAGGAATTTGTTGAGCTTGCGGAGGTCTAGCATCGGTCGCCATTCCCCTGATTTCTTTTTGATCTCTTTCGACCACCTTGACAAGAGAAACTAGCCATGGACAATTGACGATATGAGGACTAGCTGTAAGGTTGCCTATACTGGGATTGATACTGCCTATTTTGCTGGTTTCGGTATCCTCCTCTTGATGAAAATCCACGCCCTCTTGCTCCTCTGAAATTTCCACGTCTGTACTGAAGGGTACCCAATGATCATGTAGTATCAGTATCAGTTTTGATAACTCAGAGGGCCTCATCAATGTGTTTACCAAACAAAGACTCTCTGTCATAAGCCAGGTCTAGAATCCTTGTTTGTACCTCAGGTCTGAAAGTGGTGGCTTTAAGCCATCCCTGGCGTCTAAGCACTGCAGCCCCTGCAAGCGGACGGAAATTGATGTTTACAATGTCCAAAGCGCAATCTATAGTTTTCGATGCAGCACGTTCTCCTTCCAGCAGAATCTTTCTTGCCTCCTGCCTACAGTTTTCTGGAATGAGGTCAATGAGACCCGCCATGTCTGACCACATTTGATGGTCATAACGGCCGATAATGGCTAGCGAATTGGCAGCTCTAATAGAGGCCGCTGCCATGGTAGATAATTTTTTGCCTACAAGGTCCAGACAACGTCCTTCCTTATCAGGTGGCGTGGTGAGAATCAGAAGGCAGAGGTAGAGGCGGAGAAGGCATCGAAATTACATAGTCATCCCAGGGATCCGGAACCTTAGTATTTTCAGGTAACTCGCCCTCTTCAACCTCATCTTCGGAGGAGGTAGTGTCATCTTGCACCTGTTCAGCTTGACCTGAAGGAGGGGCCGGTGTAACAGGAGCTTCAGGCTGAATAATTGGAACAGGAACCACCGCAGGCATTGGGTGGGTTTTCTGGGACTGCATGTCGGTAATCAGCCAGCATGGCCTGTAGATCTTGAATGAGCATTGGAGGGGGGTGACTCATTTCCCTCTGGATCACTTCCCTGCAATGAAATCTATGATGTGGAACCATAATGTCTTCCTGGTAATAGTGATCTTTGTCATCTTTTTCGTCATCCTGACACTTGATGTTTAATTCAGATGGTGAGCTGTACTAACTGGTCCTTCATCATCTTCGTCGTCATAATCCTCATCTTCAGTGTCTAGGAGATGTGAAGGCATAAGTGGTGAGATTTTGCTGAAATCCTACTGTCTTTGAACAGTTTAAAGTTGGTAAAGACCAGATGATAAAGGGGTTGACTGTGCAGGTAGAGGTAACCCAGCCGAGAGTGTAGATTAAATAGCTAAATCAGTCGTCAATGGGCTCTTCGTTGACGACGGAATTGTCGACGACGGAATGGTCGTCGACCGGATCTTCATCGATGGGCTCGCCATCGAAAGGATCTTCAATGTTGTCGACAGGGTAGTCGTTGACGACGTGGATTTTGTCGACCATTAAATCTTCGTCTATGGTGGAGACTTCGTTGACGGTACTGTCGATGGACTTGATGTCGTCATGGTCGTTGACAGTGATTTAGTTTTTCCTGTTGAAGACTCCTCAAGAACTGGTTTCTTGGTAGAGATAGAGATTTTCTTTTGTAGACAGAATAGGCGATTTCATGGCCGTAGTTGAGATAGTAGCCGTAGATGATGAGGCAGAAGAAGTCACAGAGATAGTTGATGATGTAGTCACCGTGACCGATTTAATATGGCTTTTTTTATAATCAACTTTATTAGTTTAATAAGAACAGAAAAATTCCTTGGTTGCAGTTCAATGCGCATTAAAGGAAAGATGACAGGGATGATTGATGACAAAAATAAGGTTGGTCCATCAGAGTATAACACAGCAGTCTGTACGATGGTTACAGTGTAACATAGATTAAAAGGAAGACAGATCGTCATGGTGACAGCATATTAAACCATTTACCCCACACCTTGTTGAATAGATCAGGACATCCCAGGGTCTCGAATAGGGCCTCCTCCTGGATCCCGCACCAGTCCACTCCCCTCCTCCATCTCTGCACCGTAGGTGCCTTAGCCTGTGACCAATGCGCTGCTATGTCCCTTTTGGCCACCGCCAATGCTGTCCCCAAGAGACGTTTTTCCATCCTAGAGCCATCCAGGCCATCAAAGACCCCCAGCAGCATTCACATTGGATTGTGGGGAACCTCCCATTTCAAGGCCTGCGTAAGCTCAAGCCCCACCCCCTCCAAAACGGCACCAGCATCGGACAACAACACACCATGTGATAAAAATCGGCAGGGGCTGAGGCACATTGCGGGCATGCTGAAGAGGGCCTCAACCGGGCCTGGAATAGAAGTGCCGGGGTGAGGTATGCCGCATGGAGGTAGTATAATTGGATCAGGCGCAGCTTGGAGGATGTGGTCAAGGTTTTGGGCGCCATGAGGGCATCCCTCCAATCTGCCTCCTCTAGGGGGCCCAACCAACCCTCCCAGCGGGTCCTAAGCCGATCTAGGGAAGCAGGACCATTATTCACCAGGGACCGATATATGCGGGACACTCCCCCTCTGCCCAGGTCCCCCATCATCACCTGAGCCTCCAACAGGCTGAATTCTGGAAGGGAGACAGGAGGTGAGACATGCGTGTAGAGGGCGTGTCTTAACTGCAAGTATCGATAATGTTGGGAGTGGGGAAGAGCGTGGCGCAGCTGCAGATCTGCGAAGGAACGGATGTGATCCCCACCCAGACATCCCCGAGCACTGAAACTCCAATGACGTCCCACCTACGGAACCCCTGCAGGGACAAGACCTCCCGCAACCAGGACCCATGCCAGAGTGGCATCTGTCAAGTGAGTTTTCGGTCCCATCCCACGTGCCGTAGGGCCGTGCGCCAGGCCAGAAACACCGTCCTGGTGACAGGGGCCATCGCCTGTGGCACTGGACTACCGTACAGAAGCGCCTGGACCTGTGTAAAGTCTAACGCCGTGAGCTCCACACGATAGGCAGGGTCGGACCAGCGACCCGCATACCTATCGTGGAGGACGAGAAGTTTCGTGGCCGGATAGCAGAGGTGGAGATTGGTCCCCCCCATACCCTTGTCAAAGGGGGAATGCGACAGTGTGCCAGGGATACGCATGGTCTCCCTCTTCCCTAGAGAAACCGGGTGAGGACTCCGTCAAGCTCGCAAAACCAACTACCCGGAAGGTGGACCGTGATGTTCTGCAGTATATAAAGAAAATGGGGGGAGGACCATCATTTTGAAGAGTGCACTTCTGCCTCGGGGGTTCAGGGGAAGGGTCTGCCACTTCTTGAGGTCCGCCTTCATCCTGACAACCAAGGGCGTGACGTTCAGGGCCCACTCAAGCTCCGGTAGAAGAGCTACCCAGACGCCAAGGTATTTGACAGAGTTCCTCCAAAGGGGATAACCTACTGCCAGTCGGAACACTCTCTGGAGGGATGCAGTGGGACCAGAGTGGACTTCGCCGCGTTAAGACGAAGTCCAGAGACCCTCTCGAAATCCGAGAGGACCTTCAAGCACCTGGGGCCAGAACTTTCAGGATCCGCCAGGTAGAGCAGCACGCCGTCCGCGTATAGGGCTATCTTGTCCACTTGGCTCGAGTCCCTGGCCCAGCCTCGAATAAGTGGGTCCTGTCGGATGGGCGCCGCGAATGGCTCCATCGCCAACGCGAATAGGAGTGGTGAGAGAGGGCACCCCTGACGCATGCCCCTTTGGATCGGGAAGGCCTCGAAGAGCTCTCCATTAATGAGTACACTGGGTTGGTGTAGAGACCCTTGATAAGATGGCGGAATGAGGGATCGAAACCCATCCTGTCCAGCATATCTTGCAGGTAGCCCCAATTCACCATGTCTATGAAAACGAGAGCTAGATATGGGCTTAGCCGCTCCCGGTGGGCCAGCGTCAGGAGGAGGCGACGAATGCAGTGGCAGGTGCCTCTAGCCGGCATGAACCCGCATTGGTCGGGGTGGACAAGGTCCTGCAGGAGGGGTCGGAGTCTCTAAGCCAATACGGTGGCGAAGAGCTTAATCTCCATGTTGATCAGCGAGATCGGGCAGTAGTCCGCACAACTCAGGGAAGGCGGCTGCGTCTTCAGAAAAACCACTATTGTGGGCAAATCTGACTCAGGTGGGAATGTGCCCGTCTCAGACACATGGCGGAAAAGATCCAGCAGGTGGGGGGCCAGAATATCTCGGAAGGCCGCATAGTATTCCTGAGGGTACCTGTTGGGCCCAGGCGTTTTACCAGGGTGTAAGAGGGAGATGGCGTCCTGGACCTCTTCCAGGGTGAAGGGGCGGTCCAGAGTGTCTGCAGTCTCCTGAGAGAGAGAAGGCAGTCGGGTACCAGTTTCGACCATCAGAGCGTCCAGAGGCGCGCCCGAGGGTCGCTCAGCGTAGAGGTGCGCATAGAAGATAGCAAAAATTTGTGCTATGGCCGCAGAGGTCACTTGTGGGGTCACATCGTTTGAGCGGACTTCAGGAATAATACAGTTGACTTTGGGATACGACCCAAGGTTATGGAGGAGCTTGCCGTTCTCATCCCCCCACCCATAAACGCGAGCACCAGAGCATTTTGGCCGATTCCAGCGAGATTCGGCGGCTCTCTTCGCAAACCGCTGCCAATTGCCGGGCAGAATCCTCCCGCCCGCCAGAGAGTTGGGCAGCTTCCAGCTGTATCGCTCGGGATTCCAGCTGTGCGAGATGGGCCGTCTGTGCCGCTCGCTTCGTGTGGACCAGTCCCCTGGCCACTCCCCGGACAACGGCCTTGCCTGCCTCCCACAGCGTTCCTGGTAAGGGAACTGATCCCGCATTGGTGGAGAAATAGTGATTGAGTTCTTGGCTGAGTGACTTCACTAATTGCGAGTCCTGCAAGAACCAGGCGTTCAGCCGCCAGATCGCTCGTGGGCCCTTCGGAGGAACCCCCAGCACGAGGGAGACGGGAGAATGATCTGAAATCCCTCTGGCCAGGATCGCGGCGCCTGAGACCAGCTGGCAGTCGGTGGCAGACAGCAGGAGAACGTCAATGCGGGAGTGAGTATGGTAGGACGCAGACGTATGGGTGTACTGATCTTTGTGGGGGTGTCAAACCCGCCACGCGTCACAGAGACCCAGGGCCGAGGTCCAGCTTGACAGGGATTTAGCGGAGGTGAGGCGGGCCTCGGACGGGATCCCAGTCGTATCACGAAGGGGCTGCAGAATGGCATCGTCCCCCCCAACCACCGTAAGACCCTGCGGAAAGGAAGGAAATTACTTGTGTGAGGTGGCGGAGCAATGGAGGCAGGAGGGCAGGGGGAATGTAAGGGCTCACGAGGTTTAGGGGGCGTCCTTCCATAGTACCCGAGACCAACACGTATCGGCCCTACACATCTGTCTCGGCGGCAACCAGGCTAAAGGGAAGGCCTTTCCTAAGTAAGATAGCCCCCCCGGGAGCCCCTTGTGAAGCCGGAGTGCCAGACCCTGTCAAAGCCGTAACGGGCTAGGAAGTTACATTGTGTACCCAGGAGGTGTGTCTCTTGAAGGAAGAGGATGTCTGGTGTGTGGCGGTGGGCAGCATGGAGGACAGCTGTACGTTTGATGCGGTCCAAGAGGCCATTGACATTTCAGGAAAGGATGTGGATGGGCCTAGTGAGAGTGTATGTCATCGGAAGGGATGGGGTGGGGAGGGACGGATAACCACAGGGGACCACATCCAGCAGGAGGGGGGTACCCACCCAGAGAGTGGGCAATGGAAATTATGATCTGTGCGTCACTGGTGAAGGCCCAAAGAGGGGAGGGGCACGGCTGCCAGCAGCCGTTTCGGATGGTGGCCCGTATGCGGCCAAAAATAACAAAGTGGTGGAGGCTATGAGCTGTGTGTCAGCTGAGGACCTGCCCGTGAGAGAAGGCTATTATGGAGAACTGCAACCAGCGGCCCGTAGGCGGCTAAAAATAACAAACTGTAGGGAGACAACGGTCTCCCCCCCCCACCCCCCCCCCCCCCAAGTCCCCCACCCTACACTTCTGAAGCGGAAGCATCTGTTGCCCTGTAAAGCCCCTAACCTCCAACTACCCCTCTAAGAGGCGATTCACTAATCTAAAACGGTTAGCAAGAAAAAACCAAACAAACAGGAGCGTGGCTAAATCGGACCACCCTCCATGGGGGTCTGCCCCCATGCTGCGCCCCCGGCGAATGGGAACCTCCTGACCGGCGGTTGCCCCGTCTTCGAGATCTAGTTCGGGGCCTCTGAGCCTTGGGCGCCTCGTGGGCCGGCTGCACCAACGGTCTCCGGGCAGGGGAGGGGGCCACGCCAGGCAGGAGGGGACGTTCCTCCATGAGCCATGCCCATGCCGCCTGGGGGGTGTCAAAGAAGAATGTCTTATCCTGGAAGAACACCTTGAGACGTGCTGGGAAGAAGAGGCCGTAGCGAAGTCCCATAGCCCTGAGTTTTTGCTTGACCTCGTCGTAGGACCGGCGCGGAGTCTGAAACTCTCTGGAATAATCCGGGAATATCATGATTTTGGAGTTCTGGAAGAGCAATGGACCCAGTTCCCTGGCCATCCCAAGAATTGCGTCCCTGTCCTGGAAGTTGAAGATTCGAAGGATGATGGTACGAGCCAGGGTTCCAGGAGGGGGTTTAGGAGCAAGAGAGCGGTGAGCCCGTTCCAACGCGAACCAGGGGGAGAGTTTCTCTTTGGGCATCCAGGAGCGGACCCAGGCCTCAATGAAGGTGTTAGTGCGGCCCTTCTCCACCACCTCCGGAAATCCCAGGAGGCGCAGGTTGTTTCTCCGGGCCCTGTTTTCAGCCTCCTCGGCCCTGCTGTGTAACTCCGAAGTCTGAGTCTGAAGGCGGGCCACCTGGGACTTGAGGGCGCCCACGTCGTCCTCCACCGTGGAGATGCAGGATTCCGCTTCGGCAATATGTGCCGTGGCATTCCGGAGGTCTTGCCGAATCAGGGCCGCGTCCACCCTCACTTCCCCGATCTTGCTTTCCACCGAGGCCTGGGACGTGCTTATTGCCTGCAGGATAGTGGAGAGGTCTCCCTCGGTGGCCCCAGGGGCAGGCGGAGGCCCAGCCCCGGGATCGCGGCCGGACGTGGTGAATTGATCCATCTTTGTTTGGGTCGGCGGGATGGGGGTCTGAGTGTTGCGATTCCTGCCCATTGCCCCGGAGAGGAAGGGAGGGACCAACGTGCGTGTGCCACCCGACACGGTGGCCGATATGCGTAGCGCAGTCCCTTGCCCGCAGACAGCGGAGAGGTGCAGGCCCTCACAGCAGTGAGCCCGGGGCCGGTCGAGGAGAGTCGGTGTGCTTCGCAGGTCAGGTAGCAGTGCGGGTAGTGAGGGGGCCGCGTTGCGTCGAGGTTCCCGCAACTCACCCCCAGAAACTGCAAGACAGTCGCGGGTCAGCCGTCCCGTGCAACCCAATGAAGGCAACAGCGCCGCACACCTCCAATCCGGTGTGTCTCGGGGCACACAACAGCAGGCGAAAGGGCACCCAGCTATGGTTCCACACAAGTGCGGGGCGCGCAGGCTGCACTTCAGTTCCCGCAGGGCCTCCTGTCCAAGGGAGCAGGACAGCAGCAGCCGCCCTGGGAAGGCGTGGGGCCAGCCAGGCCGCAGGTCAAGTCGTGGGGCCATGCCAACCACCACCCCCAAGCAGAGGGGTATTCTCATAACAGCATAAGGGAGGTCCAGCTCTGACACCCCGGTTGTCCTCTCGGCCACACCAGCAGTCCCCATACCGGCGACCGGGGGGGGAGCGCAGCAGCACAGCCCGCCACCTGACGTGGTGGCCGATCCCCCCTCACACCGCACCTAGCACGAATGGATAGGAGCCCCACTCACTGGTGCTCCATCAGTGGCTCAGGTCGCCATCCGCTCCACAGACCACCTCAAACGTAGGGTCTCAGGCAGCGCTTGTGGTGCATACAGGTTGCAGCCGCGTTCGGAGGCCTCCCAGGCCGGGAGCCGGGCCTCGCTCTACAGGGGTCCGCTGCGGCAGCGCTCCAGGTCGGCGCGGGCCTCTTGGGGTAGAGGAAGAGACCTGAGGGAGGCCGGAGGAAAGCCCAACCCCTCCGGGCGCCGGCACAATACTCATGGGGCCCACTCACCGGGCTGCCACCAGGGGTCCGGACCGCCACAGCGCCGGGACTCAGACAGCGCCCGCAGCTCCTCCAGGCCGTGCCAGTCTCACAATGCCCTTCGGGTTCCGATCACAGGAGCGGGGCCATCCACCTTCGCAGACTTCTCTCTTTAATATGGCTTTTACTTACAGTTTTTGAAGTAGATGCCTTTTTTTAATCCTTTCCTGCTGTGGATGGCGGCGTTGACTCACAGGAGAGTTTTTTTGACCTCTGTGAAGGGTCAGAAACATCATGGAAAGATTTAAGGTGTTTTCTTCCCTCACTTGAAGAGCTGTCATGTGATCTGGCTCTTTTGTTGGAAGTAGAAGCTCTGTCATCGTCTTCGGCCGAAGAAGATTTGAGCCACAAGAGTAGTCTTGTCTCTCTATCCCTAAGGGTTTTGGAAGGGACGGTGCTGCAGATTTTGCAATTTTTTGCCTCATGCTTGGGTTAAAGGCAATAAATGCAGTCCTTATGTCGGTCATCCACATGGACCATCACAGGTCCAGGTCACTGGGAGCTAAGAAGGAATATCTGGCCAGGAGGATCGAGGCATCGGCGAACTCCTGTAAGGAGATCTTCACCATTGTGAAGGAGTTCACGACCCCCAGCTCCCATGCGCCCCCACTAGTATCTCCAGATGCGTGGGCATGTGATCTTGCTAGTTTCTTTACCAATAAGATCAAGGCGATTCAGGCCTCCTTCGTGGAGGGGCCGGAGGATGGAAGCGGCGCCCCTGGGGCGGGCTGCGGACCTCCGCACACGCCTGTGGCGGTGTTGTCTGATTTTTCAGCTGTTTCCAGCGATGCGTCCAGGCTGCTGCTGGCCAATCTTAAATCTGGCTCGCCACTTGACCCTTGCCCTGCCAAATTCCTGGCCGGGGTGGCGGCTGTGGTGAACCCGCTGGTCAACCCCATCCTCAATGCCTCCCTGAGGGAGGGGAGGGTCCCTAGCTCTTGGAAAAGAGCGATGGTGATCCCCCTCCTGAAAAAACCGGGTCTTGACGCCGAGGCTTTGGCCAATTATAGGCCAATTTCACTTCTCCCGGCTCTAGCTAAGATCACTGAAAAACACGTCCACGGCGTCCTGTCGAGCTTTTTGGAAGCTAACAATCTGCTCCACCCATCCCAATCCGGATTCCGCCCTAATTTTAGTACGGAAACGGCTCTGGTGGAGGTCACTGAGATCATCAGGGAGACCTTGGATGTCGGCGGTAGGGCCATGCTGGTCATGTTAGAACTGTCGGCGGCTTTCGACACCGTCCCCCACAAGGCGCTTCTAGCTAGTCTTCATGACATCGGCCTCAGGGGGACGGTGTTCGAATGGTTCACATCTTTCCTTGAAAGCCGCCGCCAGACGGTCTGGGTTTCCCAGAGTTCTGCCGAGATGCCGCCACTGGGAGTCAGGGTTCCACAGGGCTCTGTGTTGAGCCCCACGCTGTTTAACATCTTTATGTCCCCTTTGGCGGCCGCGGTGGAGGCATATGGGGCCCAGATCGTCTCCTACGCCGACGATACGCAACTCCTCTTCACATGCGGTAAAGACCAGGAGTTTGATGGAGAGAGAATTCAGGACTGTCTGGTAATGGTCTTCGACTGGTTCCAGTGCAACAGTCTGAAGGCCAATTTGAGTAAGTCTGAGGTTCTATTCTTCGGTTGCGTCACCGACCCGGAGTGGCGGCACTGGTGGCCGTCCGATATGTGTCCTCCCGCACAGTCTTCCTTGGTGGCTAAAAATCTGGGGGTCAACCTGGACAACCAGCTGTCGTTGAGAACACATATTCTCGGTCTGGCTGGCACCTGTTATGGAATCTTGAAAATGCTCCGCAAATTCCTGCCCCCACTGTCTGTGGAGCACAGGCGGATTACTGAGCAGGCTCTTATTGGATCAAGGCTAGACTATGCCAATGCCCTTTATCTCGGCCTTCCTGACTATCTGGTCCAGCGCCTGCAGGTGGTGGAGAACTCCGCCGCCCGGGCAATTTTCGGCCTGCGAAGAAGAGCTCGAGCTTCTGGGTTGCAACAGACGCTCCACTGGCTGCCTATCCGGAAGCGGATTCTGTTGAAATCCCTGACGCTGGTGCACAAAGCTTTGTTTGGATCAGGAGCCGGATATCTGCGGCGGAGACTGGCCTATCGTCCAGCCCACTCCCTGCGGTCAGAATCCCTTTTTATAGCGGTGGTCCCGCGGGTGAGGAAGGCCCGTGCGGGGGGCGCTCTTTTAGCTGTAAAGCTCCCCAGCTGTGGAATTCGCTTCCGCTCTCGCTCCGCAGCTCTGCTAATTTGCTCCAGTTCAGGAAGAGCCTGAAGACCTGGCTTTGTAATCTTTAGGACTTTCTACTGTTTTCTTTTTTTGTTTCTGATCTTGTTCTTGCTCTGTTGTGTTATTTTTACTCTGAGTTGCAGGTGGAAAGCTCCGGGACACTCTTTTAGAGTAGCCGTGCGCTATATAAAAGCACCATAACATAACATAACATAACAGATCCTGCAGGGTTTCAAAAGAGCTTTTCTGTCAGACATTCTGAAGAAAAAGTAGGAGAACTGAGTGGCCCTCGGGGAGACTCCCTTCCACACAACGTGCGGTGAAAATCTGAGATCTGCTTCTGCTGAATGTGTTCTAGAGGGTGCTGGTAGTGGATTGGTTGGAACCAACTTTTTTACTATATTGATGTAGATAAGCTACTAAGTGTGAGAAGTTGGCCTGATATATGATGTTCACTAGTTCTAGTGATCACCTTGTATCAGTCCAAACAACCCTTATGGTGATTGGTTGTAAGTCAACCTTATAGACCAGCTATCCTAGTGGTAGCATGGACAAAGCAGTCTTAGGCTAAACTCGTTTGGCATGTGAAGCCAGCTGTTTTACCACATATAACCCCTTGAATACCAAGTGAAAGGACACCACACAGGTTGTTATGAAAATAAACAAGTATTTATTAACTAACATACACCTCTGAGCTCTTTATGAGATCAGAGGGCTAAGCACATGACAAACTCTTAGAAAAAATACGTTTAAGTTGCACAAATTACAATGGTGCCCTAGGGGCACGACAAACCATATACTAAGTAAGTGGAATGTGAAAGTCGATAATAGGAATGGAGCTGTCCAGAGGCTGTAGGATCGCTGGGACCACGCTATACTAACTCTAGGTAGGTAATAGGAGGCCCACGGAACGCGTGTGCAGAGTGTGAACTCACACGCGAGATGCGTAACAGTGTCTATGGACAGTACAGTTCAAGAAAAAGGTGAGTACGGACAATCCTGACTAGGTAGAACTAAAACGACTGTGGAGCTGGACACTAGGAGAGTCAAGCTACCCTTGAGCACCAAAATGCTCGTGTTACCTCACCCACGGGCTGCGGGTGCATAGGTGCCAAGTCGTGTCGGGTTCCGGCATTGAAGTCTATGGAGCCTGGAGGAAAAGATGCTGCACGAGGTCAGGAGGAAGATGTCTGGTGGGATCCAAGGGTGGATCAGTGAAGAGAAGAACCTGAAAGCAGAGGGGACAATGTTCAAAGTCACTAGCCAGTGACTGGAGTGGAACCAGGAGTGGAACCAGCTGTCGTTGTCGCGATCAGGTGAAGGTGGACGCTTGTCTCTGCAGCCACGTGGACCAGGTGGTGTGTTCGACGACCAGGATGGAGGCACGAGCTGTCCCACGCAGGCTCTCGCTGTCGGCGGTGTCTGATCCGGATTTGGAATCAACAGGCCTTGACAAAGGCAACCCACGCGGTGAGTGGAAACGGCGTCTGGAGTGGACGAGGAGGGTCCGGGGTGCTCCTCTTTTGGAAGGGCCAGTCTGGAGCAACCAGACCAGCAGTGAAGATTTCGGGTTTCGTCGTCTAGGAGGTCACTAGCCAGCCGGCAAGTGACCAGACAACGCGTCGAGCAGCAACCAGGCAGAAGGGCCCCACGCAGATCTCGTGGATGCTGGAGGGCTGGTCTTTGGTGCAGGAGGTGCTCAGGGTCGGGGCTTCTCAGTCCCCAAAGCACTTGGACGAGTATACCTCTGAAGTCGTGCTGGAGCGAAGTGCTGCTTCTTTCAAGATGGCCGGTCCCACGTTTCTCGTCGCACCTACGGATCTCAGCTGTGCTGCAGATGTAGGTAGAGGTCGGAGAGGTCTGGGAATCCGGGTCTCGTCGGGCTCTGAAGTCTGGATCCGGGAAGGAAGACGACAAAGGGAAGCCGCTGGAAGCTGATGCTGCCTGCTTGTGCAGGGTGGAAACTCCTTGCCCACAAGGGAGATTTCTTCCGCCTTCTGTGGAGCAGAACGTCGAAGTCCAGAGTTTCTTCTTGTAAAGTTGTTCAGGATAATCGTATCTGGAATGGGACCAGCTCCTACCTTTATCCGGCTAAAGGGGGCTGTACTACGACTAGGTCCCTCCTCTGGGTGGGACCAGGAAGGGGGGTGGTTACACCCCCTATCCTTTGTCCGGTCTTGCACCAGCTCTGGGGCTGGAGTGCCTCAGGAACTGGTTTAGACCGGAGTATGCACAGGGACACCTTGTGTGGCCCAGGCATGTCTCATTCCTTTCAGCCCTGTCCTACCTAATACACAAAATTCTGTCTGGGGTGGTGCTAGCACCTCCCAAGGCAGGAAACCCTTTGTCCAAGCCTCCTTTGCTGGAAGGACTCCCAGTAGCAGGAGGTCCGACTTGTGTCTGTAATGGCAGCATCAATTTTGTGATGCTGAGGCTCGAGTTAACTTTAATCGGGGTTCACAGTTACATACATGTCATGTCCCTCTAGAAGGGTGGAATGCTACCCCCGTCGCCAGAATTGGCGAGGGGGTAGTATTCCAATTCGTATGACACCTTACTCGACATGTTTTGATAATGTTATACCAAAGTTGTCAATAACCGCGAGGATTATAATGCACTTAAGAGTATATGGTATAGCGTTATCATGGAAACAGCTAAAGGACTTGGTTCCGAAAGCTGCAGACAGGCTCAGCTCATGCTAGAGCACCATCTCACATAATTCCAAGCACTCTGCCTTCAGGATTGATAAGGCCTGCCATAGGAGTGACTGATAGGAGGATATGTGTCCATTTTAGGGTTAGATATAGGGATACTATATCTAAAGCAAAGGGTGCTTACACCACCTTGCCCCAGCTGATTGATCAGCCAGTTGTGCCAGATTTGGATGGCCAGCCAGGGGCGGCATCATACATGCTGCAGCCCCTGGGTGCACCTATGCCCTGGGTACCTAAGGTACACTGTACAGGGGCTGATAAGGTTACTCAGTATCCAATTAAATATGTACCTAGCGTACATGGAATCCATTTTACAGAGAGAGCAGTGGGCCTGGGGTCCTGAATAGCAGGGCCCTAGGTCAACTAAGTCGAAAAACCAGCAAAACACCAGGCAAAAAGTTGGGGGCAACCATAGTCAGATATCCACCTTCCTACACTAAGATTTAGGGCTTAGGCTTTTTTCTTTTAGCCTACTAATATTATTTACTGATGGCACTACTTTTGTGATTTACCGTGGGACTCCAGCCTCCGCGACGGGGAATGATTCAGGCATGTGAATCAATGAAAGATACCCCAATACTGGATAATCTTCCGGTACGAAGTCCTCACAGTTTCTTAGGGTGCCTGTAAGATGCAGGCGAGCAGCTCTGCCGCTCCACAGGAGTCCTAAGTCTTTGTTGAAGGCAGGCAGTCCTTGCAGGCTTTGTTGGCATTACTAATGCAAGACAAGACATCTTTGGCACAGGGTCGACAGCACACAAACTGGCAGGGTTGGTGCTCAGTTAGTTGTTCTTCTGTTGTCTTCTGCTTTTGTGGCTTTTCAGGGTCCTTTTTCTTTTTAGGTTGTTAAGATCTTCTTCTCTGGTGCCAGGGACTCCTCTAAATAATGAATTTAGGGGCTTTAGGGGAGAGTAGGGTAGTAGCCAGTAGGCTATGAACCCTTTGGGGTTACTTTGCCCCTTATATGACCACTTCCCATGGAAAGTTGGCATAAGCCTGTCCCAGAATTCCTAAGTATGCCACCACAAAGACGACTACTTCTCAAAAATCGTGTCCACCTCACAGTAGCCCACCTTAGGGGAGGTCATAGCCTACTCACCAGCTATTTTTCCCGCATGTCCAGGTTTCAAGGAGGTCCTGGACAAAGGGGACTGCTTCCTCTACGGCGAGGAGACAAATTCGCATTTCAAAGGTGGCAGCTCTTTGAGGCTTGCCATCTAAGGAAGGATAATCAGCAGGTCACCCTATGGGAGGGGGTGTTACACCCTCTTTCCAGACAGGCTTTTGTTCTGGGCATCCGGAGAGCAGAGACTCTCACCTAGGAGTTCAGAACAGTGTCTTGGATAGCAGGCTGGAAGAGACCAGTCAGGGAGTACACAAGAGACTGGTAGGTTTTCAAGGGGCACCTCTAAGGTGCCCTCTGGGTGAATGTATTGAAAAATCCATCACTGTAAACAGTACGGGTTTTTCAATATGAGATGTTTGATACCAAACATCCATGTCTTCAGTGAAGCCATCAGTTAGCTGGGGTAATCTTTTTCACCAATGTTCAGGACATGGTTTACAATGGCTTCCCCGGACACAGGCAGTAATGGAACTAAGCAGCACAGAGATTTGTCTGCTCATACAGGTATGCCCTCACACGTGGTACTAAGAGCCCTACCTTAGGGCTGTCAAGCTTGATATAGGGGTGACCTACAAGTATCACATTTAGTGGTAGGTGACATGGCACACAGGGATGTGTCATGTAATGTTTTCACTTCTGTCCTCACCAAGACAGGCAGCCTGCAATAGCAGCCTTGCATGTGCTTGGTGAGGGGTCCCTTAAGGTGGCACAATTTGTGCTGCTACCCTTCGGGACCCTTCTTTAGTTCTTCAGACACTAGGCACCAGAGGGACCATTTACTAAGGACTTAGAGTGTGCTAAAGGTTTTGCCAATAGGGTAAACAATTGTAAATTATTTTGGGTAAAGAACACTGGTACTGGGGACCTGGTTAGCAGGTACCCAGTACTCTTCAGTCAAAGGTGCATCAAATACCTTGCAAACAATGAGGGAGGGCTGCAACAAGTACCCAGGTTCCTACAGGGAGCATGAGCAAATGTTGGGTCAAGGGTAGTGGATAGCTAAACCTTCCTTGGTGTATGGTCATACTTTTATAAAGCAGGGTATAACTCTGCTTTTTCTGTATTCAGACCAGCAGATAGCATTAATAAAGTGCAGCCAAGAGCTTTCTGGACTGGGGAGCCGCATACTCACCACCTAGAGTATTCAAACACAAAGGTACCAAAGCAAGAATGTGCATTTCTGTCCAAAACATCCCCCCAAACAGTGAGACGGATCTTGATTGGAAGCTCTCTTGCAGCCTGCTTAAGTATATGGGACTTGCAGTTTCACAACCTGCTGAATGGTTTGAGGAGACCACTCAGAACATAGATTGCAAAGGTACTTCCATGTGGCGCAAAGATGCAAGGCCTGAAGGTGAAGGATGGAAGGCCTGAAGGTGAAGGGTGAGCCAAATAAAATGGAACGTGGGGTCTCCAATAGTGTCTGAAGGTGACAGAAGTTTAGGTTAATGATTACAGAGATACTGGAACACCATGATAAAAATCAGAAGATATGCAAATGATTATTATTTTTTAATATAGGTTTATTGATTTCATAGATATAAAAACAGTCAAGTAATGCAAGATGTGTGATAGATCACACAAACCCACCATACACCCCCCCCCCCACCCCACCCAGGCAGAACAAGATCATAATTCTAGTACATTCCCCACTCTGGCTGCAGACGACTAGGGAGGGTTTTGTGTATTAAGGGATTTTTGTGACGAAAGACAGCATCCTGTCCTATGTCAGGAATATCAAACGCATAAGGAATAAATTTGCAGAGGACGCGGCGAGATGGCAGCTTCTCCCGCATACAATGCTTGGCCGCGCAGCCATGTTTAAAATGATATCTCTCCCTAGATTCTTATATGCCTTCCATAATGAGTATTTACCCCTCAAGCGACGGGTCTTCCAACAGATATTCACGTGGAATTGAGGGCCTTCCTGTGGCTGGGAAATCAGCCTCGGATAGCATTACCGACTTTACAGAGACATCAATATAACGGGGGAATATCGCTGCCCAACATAGAAACGTATTATTGGGCAGAACACCTGGCACCTATAAACGAGTGGATACATGCCCCGGCCTCCCATCCCGCCTATGCATTGGAACGACACCATGGAGAGACACACATGCTTACACTACCTATACGGTAGTGTAAGCTATTCCGGCCACAAGAGTTACGCTAGGGGCTTGGACAAGGGCAACAAAGGTCATGGGGTGGGATGGTAAGCCGACGAAGCAAACCCCCATATGGAAATGTGCCTGGTTAAAGGAACTGAATAAGTTCAAGGGTTTCCGGAACTGGGGTGCTATCGGAATCTCTACACTAGGTGATGTGATGAAGAGGGGGGAATTGCAGTCCTTTGCAGCACTGTGGAAGGAATATGGTCTGCATCACACGCAATATTATAGGTACACGCAACGGCAACATGCCTGTAGGGCTGAGGGGGTTTTGACAGAGGCCATCCCGACTATGCCCCATTGGAGGGACGTCTTTTACAAGAAAGCATCCCCAATGGAGCGGTGTCTTTGACCTATAGGACGCTGACGAATAATTTACCAGATGGACTGGGGAAACTTAGGGCCATATGGGAACGAGATGTGGGGGAAATGGATGAAGTGAATTGGGGCACGGTCTTTTTTTTTTATTCTTTTTTTTTAACATCAATTTTATTGCATCACCAATAGAAATGTACAGACAATATAATCATCAGTAAATATACAGCATGTACAAGATTAGTATGGTCCAGTCCTTCTCCATCCGGGGGGTCCACCTCGTCCTCGGTGTGGGTGACCTCATCCCTGATCACTTCTCGTAACTCCTTACAACGTCTGACCGCTACATTAGGCAAATATCTCTGGGTTGCTTTTGTGATTTTCACCCCTCCCCCTCCCCAAATTTCGGTACCCCAACGCCTCTCCAAACCAGCCTCCTACCCACCCTCCCCCGTGGTCGCTCTGCGCTGGGTTAACAGTGTAAAAGTGTCCGGTGTGTTGCAGGAGGAAGTAGTCATTCGCTAAGGTGTGTTCTCCTGTGTAGTGATAGGGTCTGCCCGGTCCAGTTCGCTCTCGCCCTCCTGCCCCTCATCATCCATATCACGGAGCGCCTGCACCATCACTTCCCATGCAGTCGCCCTTTCCAAAGCTTTCTCGTCATTCAACCTCCAGGCCATCTGGTATCGTAGAGTACTTTCACACGCGGCCCATCTCAGGCACTCCCCATACCATCTTTTATACGTGGGTCCCACTCTGGACTTCCAGTTTCTCGTGATCTCCCGCTTGGCCAGAATAAGCCCCAAATCTATAAATTTACTAGTCGTCTTGTTCCTAGGCGTGTGAGGGAACCAGTGAAGGACGCCAACCGCTTTAGTGAACTGGATATCCCTATCCGTCGCGCCGTTAAGGGCCCGCCCAACTTCCTGCCAATAGCCTCCCAGAGAGGGGCAATCCCACAGCATATGGCCCAAATCCGCCCCAATTGTGTTACATCTGGGGCAAGCAGCGTCGGCCACCCCAAAATACTGTTGGATTTTCCCGGGGGTGAGGTATGTCCTGTGAATAACATAGAAGTGAATTAGTTGAAACCTGGCATTTCTCGAGCTCTTCCGTGCCCGCCTTAGTAACTGGCCCCAGGTCGAGTCAGGTATCTCCACTTGAAGGTCCAGCTCCCACTTGGCCTTCAGGGCTGCCAAAGGCTGCAAGGCCTCCCGCTGCATCCTAGAGTACAAGCACGTGACAGCCTTAAAAGTTCCCGCCGCCATCATAGTGTACTGGCAGGCCATCGAGGTGCCCGGTTCCTGCAGCCCTTCCCCCCAGTGGGCTTGCATAGCGCCCGTGACTGCTGCGTGCAGCAAGTAGTCGCCCCTCGGAAGGTCAAATCGCTCCTGCAGGTCCTGGAACGGCAGCAACACCCCATCTTCGTAGAGATCACCCAGCATTTGTATTCCCGCCTCCTCCCATCCTAGCAAGCGCGACCAGTCGCCTCCATGTGGGAGGGCGGTGATCATCCCCAGCGGAATTTCGGGGGCATACATAAGGCGGACACCCGCCCGCTTACGGGCCCGGTCCCAGCATAGCCGGAACGTCTGCTCCTCGACCGTCAGGTCTCCCACCCGGAGCTTCTGATGCAGCGTAATGTACGCCAGAACGTGCCGTGGGGTGCCTTCCACTCTCGCGTCCTCGGGGCCTCTATGGACTCTCGCCACCTCCTGAGTAAAAATCTGCAGCTGCGCGGCTAGGTAATACCCTTCAAAATCCGGCACCGCCATACCTCCTTCATCTTTGGGGCGCAACAGAGTGTCGAGCGCTATGCGCCTCCTTCCCGTGCCCCATAAGAAAGCTATGACCAACGACCTCAGGCGTTTGAAAACAGAGCTCGGGATCCATACCGGGAGCGTCCTAAAATAGTACAAAAGCCTGGGCAGGGCCATCATTTTAAGCAGGGAGATTCTACCAGCCAGGGATAGCGGCAGAGTCGCCCAGAAGTCCATGGACCCCCGCAGGGCATTAATGCAGCGAGTGATGTTGCCGTCCAGTAAGTCGGTCGGGGTATGATAAACATAGACCCCCAAATAATGCAGACAACGCGGCTCCCACCGGAGTTCCTGAGCAGTGAGTGGGCACGGTTCTCCCGGCCTCAGGGGGAACAGGCAGGATTTAGGCCAGTTGACCCTCAGGCCCGACAACCGGCCGAACTGCCCCAGTAGCTGCCGCGCCCCCTGGAGCTCGGGGCCCGCATCGGCCAGAAACATCAGCAGGTCATCTGCATACAGGGAGATGAAGTGCGGCCTTCCCCTAAATGATAAACCTGCGTAGTGGCGGCCCAGTCTGGCCTCCGCAGCGAAGGGTTCCATCGCCAATGCGAATAGGAGCGGGGATAGGGAACAACCCTGTCTAGTGCCACGCCTGATCGGATATTGTCTCGAGATCAGTGTGCCCACCCGAACCCTCGCTACCGCCTCGGTGTACAGGACCTTGGTCCATTTTATGTATCCGTCCCCCAGCCCGAAGCGGCGCATCACCTCATACAAGTATCCCCATTCAAGGCTGTCAAATGCCTTCTCAATATCAATGGAGAGGACAAATGGGGAGACGGCACCCGGCCAGTCCGCACCCATCAGTCTCGTAAGTCTACGAATGTTATGAGTGGTGTTGCGTGTCGGTATGAAACCACACTGGTCACCGTGAACCAGGCTTGTCATGTGTACCAGCAGTCTGTTGGCCAGAATTTTACTGAGGATCTTGTAGTCCGTCGTCAGCATAGACAACGGACGGTACGAGGACAGAGCCGCACCATCTCTGCCCGGTTTCAAGAGCGGGATCATGAGGGCCTCGCACATGGAGCCCGGGAGTCGACCCCTCGCCTGTGCCTCATTGTACACCTCGCGCAGCCGTGGGGCAAGGTATTCTAGGTATTTACTATAAAATTCAATCGGTAGCCCGTCAAGTCCCGGGGTCTTATTTCTGGCCATCTGTTTTACTGCACAACCTATTTCTCCAAGAGAGATGGGCCGACCTAGCTCTTCCGCCTCCGAGTCCTCCACTCGTGGTAACTGTAACCCGTCCAAGAACTCTTCAAGCTCCTCCGCCCCTCCCGTTCCACCACTCTCATAGAGCCCCTCATAATAAGCACGAAACTTATTCAGGATCCCGGGTTGAGTGTGGCAGGGCTCCTCCCCTGTCTCCTGGATCCCCATGATCGGCACTCCCCTCCGAACTGGGTTAGCGAGCCAAGCCAGCATCGACCCCGCCTTATCACCTTCCGCATGCGCCCTCGTCATGTACGCCTTGTGATCGAAGCTACGCAGCCGCTCCAGTTCTACCGCCAGCCCCTCCCGTGCCCCGCTAAGCCCCTCCTGCAACTCAGGGTGATTCGGGCGCCTCTGCTCTAAGTTCCTCAGCCGTGCCTCAGCCGTGCCTCAGCCTTATCTAAGTCGTCTAACAGAGTTTTCCGGGCCCCAGCCGTGTGCCCAATACAGTGTCCCCGCACCACCACCTTAAACGCATCCCATTCTACCGCCCTCGTGGAGGTCGAGCCACTGTTCTCCTCAAAGTACCTCTCAAAGCGCTCACCCAGGGCCTCCCTGAACAACAAGTCGTCTAGGGTGTCGGGTTGCAGGCGCCATGTTGGCATGCAGTTAACAGTCACCATCCAGTCCAGAGACATCAACAAAGGGTTGTGGTCCGATAGCGTCCTGGCCAAGTATTCCGCCCCTCCCACCGCGGGGAGCACACACGCCGAACAAAGAAACGCATCCAGCCTCACATGCAGGTCATGTAGGTGCGAGTGAAAGGAGTAGTCCCTAGTGGTGGGGTGCAAAGCCCTCCATGCATCCGTGAGGGCCCAGCTCTCCTGCCATTCCAACCTACGCTTGGCGACCCTATGCACTGGGGACGCGCGCAGCGGGGGATGGGACCTATCTAGTAACACATCCTCAAAAGAGTTGAAGTCCCCCCCCAAGAGGACCGGCCCTGCCAAATAACCCGCCAATTTGCCCGAGATGGTAGCCAAGAAGGCGGGCAGGTCTACATTAGGAGCATACACATTACAGAGAGATATCACCCTGCCTCTCAGCCTCCCCTCCACCGCCACATATCTGCCCTCCGGGTCCACCAATGACTTTGTGACCTGGAAGGGGACCCCCGCCCGTATCCAAATCAGTGTCCCCCTTGCAAAAGCTGAGAATGTCGTGTAAAATAGCTGCCCCCTCCAGCGCCTTTGCAGAGCAGCCCCTTCTTGCTTATTAAGATGTGTCTCCTGCAGGAACGCTATATGAACCCCCCTACGCTTGAGGTACGCCTGAACTTTATGTCTGCGCGTCATGGACTGCATACCCCGCACATTCCAGGTCACACATTTCAACGCCCCGGTACTAGCCATCCCCCCCCTACACAACCGGACCAGACCACAAAGAACAATGTCCTTACAAGTCCCGTGACCACGGGCCCACCCACCCACCCTCTCCACACAGGAAGCCGAACCCCTCCAACAACAACTACCCCCCGAGCAACCCCAACTGCTCGCAACTCCCACCCCCCCAGGACAGGCCCCCCCGCAACTGGAAGTACCCCCATCCAAACCAACACTCCCGACCACCCCTCAAGGAAAGGTGGTAATGGTCGCAGTCCCCACTGCGGTGACCTTAGGGGCCAGTAAGGCGTGGCTCGATGCGATAGAACCTCAATGCAAATCAGCCCCGCGCACTCCACCCCGCAATCCCCACATTACAGCTCCCCAAAACCTCAAGTAATAGCGTTCCACTGCCACGGGCCCAGTGCCCCGGCGTCCAACCAACGAATTCACTCCACCAGTTCAGTTCAACACGCCTCTAGTATCTGCTCCGAAGTCTGCGGTGTCACAATAGGGCCCCGGGCTCCACCAAATTCCGATTGTCCCGTCTCCGAGCCCGTGCCCGGGTCCTCTGATTCCGTGCCCTTCCCGGACTGACTTCTGGCGGCCCTGGATAAGTCCGCTACCGCCTGTAGCGCCGCCTGCCTCTCCGCCTCCGTCTGCGACACCAATGGTTTTCCGGTCCTCCTGCGGTTCCTTTTGATCCGTTGGGATTGCCTGACCGGGTGCGCCACCTTAGCCTCCTCCTCCCTGGCCTTAGCACCGTCCGTTCCCGCTTTATAAGTGTCCCACCAGTCCCAAGCGTCCGCGGAGGTCGTGAAGAATAGTGATTGCTCATCCACCACCACTCTCAGCTTGGCGGGGAACAACAGGGAGTACTTAATGCCTTCCTTGCGGAGCTCCCGCTTGAGGGATAGGAAGTTTGCCCGGAGCCGCTGCGTCTCAAATGTATAGTCCGGGAACATGGTGACTCTGTTGTTGTCCACTTGAAAGGGCCCTGCCTCTCTCGCCCTCTGTAAAAGCCAGTCTCTGTCCCGGTAATGGAGCAACTTGAACACCACTGGGCGAGGAGGAAGGCCCAGGGCTGGCGGGCGCGCTGGAACTCTATGCGCCCGTTCCAGGGAGAAGAAGGGGGACAACCCTTCCGGTGCCACCTCCGTCCGCAGCCAGTTATCAAGGTAGCCCACCATGTCGTCGCCTTCGATTTTTTCCGGCAGGCCCACTAGGCGTACGTTGTTGCGCCTGTTCCGGTTTTCCGCATCTTCGGCCCTCCGTTCCAGCACCTTCAAGCGGTCCATCACTTCCGTCATCTGGGCCTTCATCGTTGCTTGGCCCGGGGCTAATTCCTTAACCGTGATCTCCACGGACTTCACCCTGTCCTTAAGTTTATCATGGTCGGCCATCAGGAGGCCCAAGCCCGTCGCCACCTGAGCTATATCTTGTTGTAGGGCGTCCTTTGTGGTGGCGATGGCCTCTAGGATACGATCTTGCATCCGTTGCAATGCCGCTTGGTCTCGCTCCGCTCCCTCCGCAGCCTCAGTATCGGTCGCGCCATCTCCCTTCCCCTTCGTCTTCCCCATCTGGGCCGGCCCGAGCGGTGGCCTCCGAGTATGTTCCTGGTCGTTCTCCGAGCGTCGCCGGGTTTCGCCCTCCGGTAGGGACCCCGGATCCAAGGTTATCTCCAAGAAGCAGGAACTCTGAACGACCGTCAGCCCGGCTGGCGCCAGTCGTGCCAGGGGTCCGGGGCTTTCGTCACTGCCGCACTATCGTCGCCACTACCAGGGGGCGGTCCCCAGCCACCGCCCGAGGGTGCGCCCAAGGTCCACTCCGGCACCTAGGGAGAGGCACGATACAACCGCCAGCACCTCTGATTTGTCAGGGAGCAGGCCGTAGTGGGTCTCCGGGCAGATGTCTCCGTCGTCCCCGAGTCTCATGCCACCGCCGCCATTTTAGGGTCTGCGACTTCTCGCCTGGGTCCAACTTTCAAAGTCGAAATACTGCTGTGGAATGGCTCGGCGTCTTCCTCCGTGGGCACCGGACCCTCCGCAGTACCTTCCAGTACCGGATGATATCGATTACATCGGGGTCCGATCAGATTTTCAGGATATTTTCCGGGATCGGGCACGGAGCTCCGAGCTCACGCTGCCTACCTCCTCGGCATCCAAGCCACGCCCCCTTGGGGCACGGTCTTGATGCACCCGAGGGAAGTAGCAATTAAATCACGCTTAAGGTTCATCCAATATAATGTCCTTCACAGAACCTACTTTGATAGAGCCAGACTATATAGAATGGGGAGGGCGACCGACCCATGCTGCCTGCGCTGTGGGCATGAAGAGGGGGACTTCTTCCACATTCTCTGGTCCTGCTCGAGCATACAAGTCTTTTGGGGGGAGGTCATAAGAGAGCTGGGAGAGGTGTTAGAAAATACCCTGCAGACTGACCCTAAATTGGTCCTCCTTAGCATGACGAATGACGTAGACTTGTCACGTCCACAGTAGATTTTCCTGGTGCTGGCCCTGGTGGTCGCTAAGAGGGATGTGGCCAGGAGATGGGGGGCTCCAGAGCTACCCCAGCTGGAGGAATGGCGGAGGGGTATGGACCTATATATGGCTGCTGAAAGAGTCACATATAAGGCGAAGGGGTGCCCTATAAAGTTTAATATAGTATGGGGCAAGTGGCGTTGATACCATGGACTAGATGGTGGACTCTGAACTGAGCGGAAGGTGCTGGCCCCTGGTCGCAACGGACGGGTTTAAAGGTGAAGCACTACAGAACTGTCCTCCAATAGTTTAGGGTGGGAGAGAAGATGGTAATGAGGACTTCAGATGATTGTGTTGGGGGTGTATGGGTGGTGGGGGAGGGCGGGGGCTTGAAGGGAGGGATATGATGAGTAATAACGACATACTGGTTCTGTGGCTGCACAATGAAAAAGTTAATAAAAATTATTTTAAAAAAATAAAATAAATTCTAGTACATTCGGAAAATACCTGTAAGTCAATAGACTGTCGTATGCAAGACAATAACAATGATGGCAATGGATAAACTCTTACATGTAGTCTGCTACTATGAACCGGTAAAACAAGCACACAAGATCCAAGGTGACATTCACGGAGAGGCATAGGCCAGATCAGCGGGCGGGCACCACCACAGATGCTGTTGAGCTAGAGAGATAAGGGGTGCAACAATTCTAGAGATTCACAGTAGGTCTGGGTGAGATAATAGATATGCTGTAAGCGGGGCCAAGCAAATTATTTCTACTATCAGACTTTAACATGAGGTGGAATTACTGGCTAATGGTGTCCACGCTGAATGGCGGAAGATACACAGTATTCTGCTTTGTGTGTCAGAAGACATGAAAGAGCTGCTACTGCATCTTATGCTAAAAGAAGTGATTCAACTTAATGCAGCCAAAGAATCGGAAATTGCAATGCATCCTAAAACTATTTTTTAATAAGAAAATACACTGCTGGTGCTTTCACCAAAAGAATTTCTACCTCTTTGTGGAAGACGTGACGTTTACATCCTCTCACTACAAAGGTAATGCTATGGACGTGATGAATGTCTCGTACTAAGCTCTGAAATGGTTAACATGCATAAAGAAACACTAACAAAAGGATAATATTAACAAGAACAACGCAGGAAGAAAATAGTTCCAAATACAACAAAAATACAGCACAACCAATGCAAAAATGCATCAGTGAGATATAGGTTTCAACTGCAAGATAATACAATACAATACCACGGAATGCAACAACCCAGAAGGAATATTGAGAACAGCCAAAAAAGGCAGCCAATGAAGGAGCTTTTAATTAATGGAAAGGTATTGGGGCCCTTAACAGGACCACAAAAAAGGCTAAAGTAAAAGTCATACGGAGAATGTACAAACGATAATATGGTGACAATGAAAGTTAGGAAAAAGCTACAAGCAGATGGTAGACAAACAGCAGACAAAGAAATGTTATGTATATTTAAAATTGACATTTCTCAACCATATGTGACTCTAGAAAGCAGACCACACACATAACGTGTGTCTTATTCTGTTGCCTTCTTCCCACAGATGGGGCATTTCACAGAAAGGCAAAGCTTTCTTGTAGGAGGCTGGCTTAGTATATGGTGCACACTTATTGAAGTACTACTTCTTGCACTAATACAGGCAAACCTTATGGTGAGTTTAGTGGTCTTTGATAACCATAGAAAGCTCTCAAAGTGGTAGCTGTGGAATGCAGCCTTCAGGCTTATCTTGAAGGAGTGTTAAACAGCTTGTTTTACCAGTTTAAATCTTATAGTGCAAGTTAAATGAAAAAGAAACAGTGTTTAAATAAAAATACTTCTATTTATTATACATTTCACTAACACATTGGTATACCTCCTACCCGGATATATATCAACACAATACACAAGAATACTTCAATTGCAATCAGGTAAGTAGCACAAAATACAGTGGTCTCCAGGGGGCGACCAAACCATATACTAAGAATGTGGAATGTGAGTTGCAAAGGAGAACAGGACTTGGACCAGAAGACCCAGAGGAGCTGGGGACACAAGGAACCACCCGAGGTAAGTACTCAGGAACCCCACGGCGGCTGTGTGCAGAGTTGAAACACAGCCACGTGCCCAATGGAAGTCTATGGAGAAGTCTGGTTGCCATTTTGAAGAAAAACCCCAAAGAATTCCCTTGGAGGACGGAAGCTTAGAGTCATCCACTCAAGGTTAACTAAACCAGGGAAGCCAAGTGCATAGGGATGAAGAGACATCGGAAACCTCTGTAGACAATGGAAGACTTAAAAGAGATGCCTCTGGAGAAGACGAGGAAGGAGTCCGGTTGAATCCAAGGGTGGATTCTGGAAGTGAAGAACCTGCAAGCAGTGGAGACAGAATCTATGCTACTCAACGTGACCAGGAGTTGTAGACACAATGCTCACCGATGTCTGAAGGTTCTGTAGAGTCGACAGTGACCTTGCTGCTGCAGCTGTGACGACCAGGTGACGCTGAGGAAGACCAGGAGCCGTACACGAGCTGTCGCACATCGGAGATTGGTGACTAGGTGGTCAGTGTAAGGCAGGAGCACCAACAAGCCTTGGTAGCCGCAACTGGCGTGGAAAACGAATAATGAGTAATGCTGGGACAAGCAAGGTCCAAAGGACTCAGAAACAGCAGGAGAGTCGGAGCTGGCCCGAGCAAGCAGGGTAGCACACTGAAGCAGTAAAAGACACTCAGGAGGACCCACAGGTTAGAGGCACAGGAGTCGGAAGACTACTTCGAGCAGTCACCAAGGATGAAGGTGCACAGTACAGAGGACGTGGTGCAGACACTGATCTTGGAGGGAAAAGATGCTGGAGCTTCCTGTAGGCCCAAAAACTCTGGAGTGCAGAGCAAACAATCCTTGGCAACGGCAAGTATGCATGGTGCACAACGGTTCGATCCCAGCGGTTCAAACGAAGGATACTGAGAGGACAGGTCAGGCCTCGAGGGAGTTGCTGATTCACCATCTGTGTTGCTGAGCCTCGGGAAGTACATAAGGCGACAGGAGCAACAGACTGATCAGATTTGCTGCAGTGCCTGCAGATGCAGGGGAATGATTCCTTCACTCCAAGGGAGATTACTTTAGGTGTCCTTGATACCCACCGGTCTGTTGATGATCCTGGAAGAAGAACAGACCCAGATGATGAAGAAGACTTGCAGAACATGGAGACCAGGAGCAGCAGGAATCTTCCTTGGTGCAGTCTTGGTTCCAGTCGAAGTCCAAGTGTCCAGACAGTCGAAGAGCGACGTACTTTCAGGCTAGAGTCTTGTCCTAAGATGAATCTAAGGTACCACCCCACAGGCATGACCTTAAGTACCCTAACGAAAGGGTTGGGACACCTCAGGGGTCCCTCCTAGAGGAGGGGCTCTGTAGAGGGCAGAATAAACTCCCATGTCCTTAGTCCAGTTCCCCGTCAAGAGTGGGAGCCAAGGGCTCCATGAACTGGCTCAAACTTGAGTATGCAAGGAGGGCACCGAATGCGCCCTTCAAAGCAGTCTGGTGGTGCTGGCAAGCGCCCCCACCCCAGTCCAATACACTAAGTCCTGTCTGGGAGGTGGTCACACCTCCCTGTGACAGGAAACCTGCTGTTCTACCTTCCCCAAGCTCATGCTCAGCTGCAGCAGCTGCAGCATGAGCTTGGGGTCTGTGGCTGCAGCAGCGCTAGGTTGCTGGCAGAACCTGAAAGGCTGTTACTGAGAGTACAGGGGGTACCCGAAGGGAGCCCCCCAGTACACTGGATCATACTTCCAACACTGGAATCGGTGCGGATGTATCATTTCAACATGTTGATACCAAACATTACCGGGTTCAGTGCAGCAACTATATAGTTAGACATCTTGTAATGACTGATGCGCACTATATGTATTCTATTGGCTGACGGAACTTATACAGCCTTGAGAATCGACTAAGGGGTTTGTAGTGTTGTCCTGCAAGAGCACCCTCACACTTATAACCAAGCAACCTTCCCTCAGGACTGAAGAGCCTGCCATAGGGGTGACTTATATGTTTAAAGTGCAGTGGCCTCAGATATAAGGAAACTTATCTGTAGTGAGAGGTGTAAGCACCAACCCACACAGGCTGCAGCCCATGGGAGAGCCCTGGTGTACCTATACCCTGGGTCCCTTAATACCGTTTACTAGGGACTTTCAAGGGTACTCCAGTAGTCAATTGTGGAGGTCCCAAAGTACTTCCCATGATAAATTTAGGGAAGGACGCACAGTGACACCAGGCAAAAAGTGGGGGTAACCATGCTAGAAGGATCCTACCGTCCTACAATTCTCTACCGAATTAATTTCAGCAGTTGCTTAAACAAATGCAGGACATTCCTGTGTCTAGAAAATCTAGTTCGTGGAAAAAGCTTAGCAACAACTTTTTCAGTCATGAAAGGGGATTAGTGCAGAGTAGATCTTGTACAAAAGAGACTGAAAATAGAACTGAAGAAACTGTCACTGCAGGACACGATACAGTACCAGAGCTGTTGGCTAACTTAAAGGTGCAGTATCAACTTTCAGCTATACTGAGTTATTGCACATGAGCTATATTTTCTGTTCTTTATTCCTTTCAAATTGAATCATTGGTTATTCTCAGTCAACTACTGTTTCACAAGTGCAACTGCATATCCTATTTGGCATTTATTAACATTAAAAAAATAAAGGAAATTTGAAAAAAACATCCTTAATTTTGTTGGGTTATATTTTTACATTTAAAATGTCTTTTCATAAATTAATACTATCAAGTGTTTCAAAGACGATCAGATCAGGCAGATGGAAATGTTACAGAACACAAACATTTGAATAAGACAGGTCGAGAGTAAATATCTTCATTACCTGAAAGGCAGAAAACCACCAATAGTCATGTGCACAAGAGTAGACTTGTACCACGGTTGGCGAGGGATTTCACGGGCTATGTTCTTGGTGCGGCAAGGAGCATCAAAGCTGCCGCCACTGTTTTTGCCAAAGATGCCACCGATGACTGTGAGGGGGAAGCCGACAAGGATCCAGATAGTGAACAGGAGCAAGATGGTGGTGGCAGGCAGAGCCTGGGTTGACCCGTTCGCCCAATGTACAGAGTTCACTACGCTCCATGTCAAGAAGAAAGGCACTAAAGAGAAGAAAAAATATCTGTTATAACATTAAAAACATCATAGGGTCTGATGTAGGAACCTCAGTGCTCCTCAAGCGGAAACGTCATAATACTGTTGTACCCAAGACGAGGGACCTTATGCAGGGTTAGGGCTTGAAAGGATTGAAAAATCTAGTAGGGTGCTTAGAGATACTTGCCTTTGAAGCACTGAAGTCACAAGCAAGCATTGACTTTATGCATGAAAAAGGACGGGCGAGAGGCGTCGCTTTAGATGTCACAAGCACTAAGAAAGACTGCTGAAGCATGCAGAATAAAGATACATAGCTTTAATACTGGTTGTGCTGCCGGAGGTTGCTTTTAAATGCACATGCTTTGTCAACTTCCACCAGCTAAGCACTCAATCTGTGGCAGTAATCTAACTTCTTGTGGTGTAGAACAGAATGTAAATGTAAATGTCATGGTACTTATAGAGCGCACGGTCACCAGACGGTCACCTTGCGGTGTCGCCTATTCGGCTTCCTGGCGCTGATACTCATACCGCTGTGGAACCCCTCCTGGCTTTCCCTGTGAAGTGTCCACTCCTGGGCACCCACAGGGTGAAGCCAGGCATCCTTAGCGCTGTTGGGGCCGGTGTGGAGGCTAAGCAAGCTATTGCCCAGAGTTGCAGCATGGGGCCTATGATTAGAATAGGCACCGAGGTGAGAATTAACAGGTCCGAAGAAATTGAGCCAGAGACCCCGCCTAGGCGGGAATCGAGCCCTGGTCCCTGGCCAGAACTCTGCATCAGGGCCTGTTGCTCAAACCATTGAGCCACACTTCACCAGAATGCACTGTGGCATCCTTGAGCACAACAGATTTCTTCATAAGGAGACTGGGGTAAACAGGAACGATCATGTGTTGACTTAGATAATGCATAAAAACTAGTGTTCAAAAAGTCAATAGCTTATAGGGCATAAAAACTAGTGTTACAAGTCAGTAATTGATTCGACTACATTATTTAGACACATCTTCAATACTTTCCAAATAGTATGTCACTAGGGAGATGGGTTGACTTTAAAAAATTTTTTTTTTCCGTTAGATTAGGTTTTTACAGCACATCTCGGCAAACCAATGCGTATGAGAACAAAAACGTTGGGAGGTTGAATTAAGGGAGTAAACCGCAGTAATAAGAAGACATAGCGAAGGAACAGTTAGTAGCAATATAATATCAATAATAGCATCAACATATCCACCAAAGGAAATGACCCTCCATGGAAAAGGGTTAGGGAGGCCACAGGAGTGAAAAACACAATATAGAAGTAATCGAGCCAGATCACTCTCTCCCAATAACCCATCATGCACAGTCTCAAGGATCCCCCACTCACAACGGGGAAGAAGCAGAGCAAAGGAGTAACGAGGGATGAAGGCCATTAGGGAGTTTCATCCGGGGCAAGACTCCGCGTTCCAGCATCCAATGCTGGCAGGGAGCCTTTAGAAGGGGAACCAGCCACAAGCAACCAGCCCCCAGCCCCCTTGATCCATTCGCAGGCATGCTAACAAGTTGGTGTTCCATGCAGGAAATCACAATACTTTCATAACCCACCCTCCCTGAGCCGCCTCCCTACCCTTTCGCAGTGGTACGGTGGGTTGACTTAAAGCAGGTTAACGTTAGTAGGTTCATTTATGCCAGTTAAATCCATCTGAGCACCCTATCTTGCATTAAGGTCCAAAGTAAAATGATTTAGCAATGTGTGGGAATAGCACTATATGCTAGTCTGAGTAAGTGGAATGTTATGGCTGAGTGCAGCTGCCTTTCTACTTGAGAGGTGTCTCTTTGCACAGTTGACAATTGCACATGTTAAAGCAAGTTCTGCTTATAGGGTCCCCACTGAAGAGCAGCTCTTTTGTGTTGCTGGTTTTTAATTGTGAAAAAAATGGCGATGTTTAATTGAGGATTGTTAGGCCAGTGCTCTGAAACCTGCGGAGCAAGATCATATTTTGTGACAGGTGTCATTATGTTCCCTGGCCATACAGCCACCATGTGCTATTGCAAGCTCAATGAACTACCAAGTACCCCCTTTTAAGCTTTTAATTTCATAGAGCAGGAAAGTTCAACAATTAAATCTTACTCTTTGAGGGCGACGTGAAGTTGAACATTTTCTTTACTTCAGGTTTCATTAAGTTTACGAAACAAAGACAGTCAATAGATACAAAAACCCATTGTTCATTTCCTCAAGAAGTGGCTATAGATCATACAATATTTTGAGTATGTCAGGGGCGTAACAAAGGCCCCGTGGTGCGGGGGGCCCTGTGCTACAGGGATCCCTCCTCAGCGGAGGGGGCCCGCTCTCATAAATTAAATGATGCCGTGCCTACGCCCGCCGGCCTCTTAATTAATAATATGGCTGGCGCCCACGACCGGGCCCGGCCTCTGAGGCTGTTCATAATTAAATAGTGCATGCGCGGTAGCGCGCACACAGTTATTTCCGGCCGCGTTTGCGCCGTATTCATGGTGGGGCTGGTGTCGGTGACCTGTGACCACACGTGACTTGTGGTATCCCATCCCAGGACACAGCCAGAGACAGGCCTCTGTTGCTAACTTGCTCGCCTGCTTGGCCCGCCAGCTATTTGTCTGGTTCGGCCTCCCCCTGTTGGATCTCCCATGTCAACCTGCTAGAGGGGGGTTTCCGGCGGCAGCTGAAAATGTGGAAACCTTTTCCCTCTTTATATCTAGAGGCCCTGCTGGTTGCCGTCTGTTGGACACTCCGTATAGGTGTGGCCGATGTGAGCAGAGAGGTGAGGGGGCATGGGTTCAGACTCTGCTGTGCTGCCCGCGGCACAGAGCAGGGAGGGGAGCGGCGTTTTTGTTGGGGGCAGAGACGGGGGGGATCATAAGTGTGTGTGGAATACGGTGAAAAGGGCAGGTAAAAGGAGGGCAGGAAGCCTGTAAAGCTGTCTGTCGAGAAGAAAGAAGACTCTCAAACATAGGTTCCAGTTGTAGATTTATTTCCAGAAGTTGATAGACAGCTTAACAACCACTTATGTCTGGCAGATAGCTCAGTCAGACTTCAACTGATTACCCACGAACACGGAGCAATAGAACAGACAATAACATTCTACATTGTACAGCCTACAGCCTACATACAACATAATAAGAATACCACACACCTCCCCCCTTTTGAGAAAAAAAAACGAAAAAAAAACCTAATATCTAACTATCTTTCATTTTCATAGGAGCATGTTTAATACGTGTACTCCTCCTTACATCAATTTCCTGTTTGTCATAATGCACAACAGAATCCGAAGACCTTTGTACAGAGTCTGCAAAACTTTGTTCAATAAAAGAATCATCATTATTAAAATTCCCTGTATCAATACAAGAATCATTTACCACTTTTGTATTGATACTAGTATTAACAGGAATATGTTGAGTATTTTGCAAAGTATCAAAATTATCCATGAAGTTTTGAACATCTTCCCCATCAAGTGTATGAGGTTCCAACTTTTTGAATTGAAAACTGACTTGTCAGACCTGACAATAGATACACGTCTAAAATTCCATATTTTACCTCCTTAAACTCAAACTGCTTTACTAAATGCTTCTATCACTCTCAGTGGGTCAGACCATTTAGCCCATCTGTTTGAAGTGGAACCACCCAATTTCACACGTACAAAATCACCAATCCGAACTTTATGACCAACAGCCCTCTGTTTATTAGATTTCTTACACATTTTATCCTGATACTTTTTAACACGTTCCCTTACCTTGTTAAAATTCAAACTAGACATATTAGATTCATTAGATTTCAACCACCATGGCAACAATTTGGAACCTGCTTTCCGACCTCTTAACAACTCAAACGGGGAACATCCTGTGACGGAATTTGGAGATGTGCGATAAGTTAGTAGGGTAGCACGTAATGCTTTTTTCCAATCCAAACCACTCTTCACAGCCAATTGAATAGCTTCTTTAATAACCCTATTAAAGCGCTCAACTTGACCATTGGCCTGTGGGTTATAATTTGAGACTCTCTTGTGGATAATGCCTTGTTCTTTGAAGAACAATTCAATTTCTCTGCTAATAAATTGTGTCCCATTGTCAGAAATTATTTCAGAAGGTAAGCCTTCGCGACTAAACACGTTGTTGAGAAAATCTATTACCTGAAAAGAAGTAATTTTTTCTACAATCTTATTTCAGGCCATTTCGAGAAATAGTCAATTCAGAACCAAACCGTAAACTTCTTTAGAATTAGAAATAATTTAAAGTCCAATTATATCAATTCCTAATTCCCTCCATGGACCCTGCGCACCTTCAATAGGAGAAACCTGCACGGACAATGGTTTAACAGATTTGTCACTATTTGAACATGGAATGCATTCTCTGACCCATCTATCAACCATGGTGTCAATGCAAGGCCACCAATAAAACTCATGTAAACGCCTCTTAGTAGTGGACATCCCCATATGACCCTCATGGGCAATCTTAATTAGATCTTTCCTGACACTGAAGAAGGAACAATTTTGTCCCCTCTAGTAATAATGTTATGTGAACACAAGTTCATCCTTGATTTAAAAAAATGAACTAATGTCACCAGTTAATTTCCTCTCCTCTGGCCAGCCATTTTTAAATAGTTCTCAACAGAACACAAGATATCATCATCATACATAGCCCTCTTCCATGCTTCCTCTGAAATCACTTCAACATTACATCCATTAATGTCCTGCATGGTATATGCTACATCACATTCTTCAATATACTCATCATCCTGTTGAGGTAACAATAACCTGGACATACAATCTTCGTGTACATTTAATCTACCAGTAATGTAATCTACACTACACTGATATTCTTGTAGTTTCGCTACTAATCTACCCAAACGAGCAGTCAAAACTCTACCGCCTCCTGCAGCTAGCATGTTCACTAAAGGTTTATGATCTGTCCTGAGTAGGAATTTAGGGCCCCATAAAAACTGGCGAAAGTGTGGTGCAGCCCAAGTGCATGCCAACAATTCATTCTCAATCGTAGAGTAATTATATTCAGCACCTCGTAAAGTTCTAGACGCATAGGATACAATACTTTCTTCACCAGCATTTTGTTGTAAAAGGATCGCACCTAAACCTGTGTATCTAGCATCCACGGCTACAATACATTCTTTTCCTACATCAAAAGGTTTCAAGAATGGAGCAGAACAAATTTCTTTAACTCATCAAATTGTTTTTGTTGTTCATCATCCCACAAAAACTTAGCATTTTTTTTAAGTAACAATCGTAATGAAGACACTTTGGATGCATAGTTCGGAACAAATTTGCTGAAATATTCTGTCAAACCTAAAAAAGAAAATAACTGTTCTTTATTAGTCGGAGTAGGTGCTTTAGAAATACTGGAAATATGACCAGATTTTGGTTTAATAACTTCACTAGATATTTCATGCCCCAAATATTCAACTCTGTCCTGTCTGAATGTACATTTTGAAAATTTGAGTGGTAAACCTTTAGACTGTATATTGTTCAGAACTGCTTTCAAATTGTTATGTTCTGCAACATCATTCCCATAAACTAAAATATCATCCTGAAAGGCGATAGCTCCTCTACAACCTTCAAGCATTTCTTTCATTAACCGTTGAAAAACTGATGCAGCGCTGGCAAGACCAAATGGCATACGCAAATAACGATACATGCCCTTTGGTGTTATATAGGCTGTTACATTCTTTGACTCGTTACGCAACACTACTTGATAAGCGCTTGCAAGATCCAAAGTAGAAAAAACACAAGCCCCTGACAAAGTGGAAATAAGTTCATTAATTTTTGGTAAAGGATGTCTGTCAGCCCAGATCTCTTTATTCAGACTGCAAAGGTCCACACACAAGCGGAGCTCGCCATTGCTTTTAAGTGAAAGAATAATTGGAGAAGCCCAAGGAGAGGATTCAATGGGCTCAATGTTAGTTCTTACTAGATCATTTAGCATGTCTTTTAACTTATCACGATATGCCAAAGGCACATTCCTAACTCTATGCCGAACAAGCATTGCATTTTCCTTAAGTATAATTTTATGTTTAAATTGAGCATATTCCCCTAACTTTTCTTCAAAAACTTTAGGAAATAACTTTTTAATGTCCGAAACAAAATCATAATTTTGAGAAGATACAATATAAACTGGTGGTGAAGCATTTGGATCCAATTTTATTCCCATTTCTTTTTGATGAGGCCATCCCAGAATGGACTCCCCCTTGCGAGCTATATATACTTTCGCTCTAGTAGATCTACCTTTCAAATTGAGCTCAGCCCAAAAAAATCCTACCAAATCAATTTTATGCAACAGATGACATAGCCCCTCTGAAACTGTTCAAACCCCGGCCAGCACACAAACAAGAAGTGTGGTTCTCAGAACATCTAAGAATGCTAAAACAAGCCGCCAGAAAACTGGAAAAGAGGTGGAGATTATCCCACAAGTCGAATGATAAGAACCGCTACTGGGACTCTCTGTCCATTTATCATAAAGCCATCCGTACAGCACGCAAAACGCACACCACGTCCCAAATTACAGCTGCAGGAAATTACCCTAGGGTTTTGTACCAAATCCTACAGTCATTCGTCAAACCAGTAGCGTGTGAAAGCTCTGAGTCAGCATCGCAACAGTTATGCGATGAAATCTCCCAGTTCTTCACCAAGAAAATAGACACGATTTATGAGAAAATAATTAACTCTAACATGGCAACTAGTATAGACTCTTCACTCCCTCAGACTAATGATGAACTAAATCAGATCACACACACTCTGGACTTCTTCCCCCCCATCACTTCAGAGGAGGTATCATCGCTATCCACACAGATTAAGAGTGGAAGCCCGGATGACACGATTCCAGCCAGAATAATGCCCACTCTTACTGAAGAATTATGCCCTGTGATTCAGAGGCTCGGGAATCTCCCACTAAGCTCAGGTGACTTCCCCAGGGAATGGAAACGGGCGCTGGTAAGACCAATCAGGAAAAACACTGCCATACTTTGGACCGAACTAGCCAATCTTAGGCCCATTTTCCTGCTATCATTCTTTGGGAAATTGACCGAAAAACATATTAACCATCATCTGTCTAACTACATTGAACTTGCTGGCGGCCTGGACTATTCTCAATCAGGGTTCAGGCCAAAGCACAGCACGGAGTCCACCCTTTTGTCAGTCACGGACGACCTGCATATGTATCAGGACAAAGGCTACGCCTTGATCCTGGTACTACTAGATCTGTCGGCAGCGTTCGACACCGTGTCACATACCATCTTAACTGACCGGTTGGCTAACATTGGACTAAAGAACAAAGCCCTCGCCTGGCTAAGGAGCTTCCTATCCAATCGCACCCAGAGTGTCATCATGGGTGCATATCGCTCAGAGGAGGTAGAGTTTTCGAAAGGGGTGCCACAGAGCTCCTGTTTGAGCCCAACTCATTTCAACATCTACGTGGCACCCCTGGCAAGAGTGATGTGCACGTATGGTTTCATCCCAGTGTCATATGCGGATGACACACAGCTCCTCTTCCCTTTCAAAACTCTCTCCACTGAAGTAAAAAGCTCCTTCTCAGCAGGCAAGAAGGCTGTAGCACAATGGATGTCCTCCAACTGCCTCCAGTGCAATGTCAGCAAAAGAGAAGTCATGTTGTTCGGGGAGGCCAAAATGCTGTGAACTCCTGATTGGTGGCCACAAGACCTGGGAGCAGTTCCTGAACCCAAACAGGTCGTTAAAAATCTAGGGATATGTCTAGATCAAGAACTATCGCTGAAACAGCACAGCAACTATGTCGTAGGCTCTTGCTTCCACATTATCAGCCTGTTGCGCAAAGTTTTCCCCCTGCTCCCAGACTCCTTCAGGAGAACTCTGGTACAGGCTATTGTGCTAAGTCGGATCGACTATTGTAATGGCCTATTACTTTCTGCAAATAAGGGTGTGCTAGCTAAGCTCCAAGTAATCCAGAACACGGCAGCCCGCCTAGTCCTGAATGTCCCCCCCAGAACGGCATCTAAACCTCTTCTGGAACAACTGCATTGGCTCTCAATCCGGCAGAGAACGAAGTTTAAAATATGCTGTTTAATACATAAAAGACTAAACGGACAAGGGTCCGTCTACCTGGAAAATAAATTCACTCCATATGTTCCGACCCGATCTCTCAGATCCAGCGACCACCTTCTCCTGGTGGCACCCCGTGCCAGAAAGGCCAGGCACGGTGGCAAAGCTCTATCTGTAACGGGACCTTCACTGTGGAACAAACTCCCTTTGTCTCTCAGACAATGCTCAGAGCATCTAAAATTTAGAAAGCAGCTCAAAACCCTGCTGTTCAGAAATCAGATCTAGATCCAGCTGATGTCATTTTTGCTCTGTCTTTGTTTTCTGGCTCCTAAGCGCAGAGATACTCCAATGGGAGTCGATTCAAGCGCTCTACAAACCTGCAAATAAAATAAATAAATAAATAAATAAATAAATAAATAAATGCCTAGAATAACTACCTGGTTTGATGTCAGGACTTAAATAATCCCTATTCGGCCACAGTTTCTCAAAAACATCTTTGCCAATTATTGAATACCAGGCACAAGAATCCACCATCATTGAAACATCTTTACCATCAATATTTATAGTGCATGAAGGAAAACATTTACAATTGGTTGTTGAAACGCAAGAGATGCAATTGAATTCACTAAATTCTTCAGCTATCCCTTCATCATCTAGAGCAATACAATTTACCTTTTGTGGAGAACGGCAAATTTTACCAAAATGGCCACTCTTCTTGCATTTTACACAAATCTTATTTAACGCTGGACAATTCTTAAAATTCCCAACATGGTCAAAACTGCCACACCTATAGCATAATATAAAGGTACGTCTATTGCCCAGTCTATTATCTCTCATGACACCATCCTTTTTATTAGGATACATCGTCTTCCTTTGAACTACCTGACCTTTAACAACAGATACTTCTGGTACAGAATCTTGTATTTTTACCGTTAGGTTTTGACCTCTAATTTCACTTACACATTTCTCTGATTGTTCTATTCCCTTAGCAATATTACCTACAGCTTTAAGAGAAGTCTCAGTTCCTAACCATAACGTTTCTTGAATTTTCTTACTTTTCGTTTTCATCAGTATTTGGTCCCTTAAAACCTGTTCATAGTTGATAGTATCGAATGCACAGGACCCAGCTAGAGCACGCAAAGCTGATATATAATTTTCAATTGATTCATCGTCTTTTTGTGCCCTTGAATAAAATTTAAATTGTTCCATCACTGTGTTAATATTTTTCCAAATCTAATGTTTAATTGTTTTACTGCAATTTCAAAAACATCAGATTCATCAGAATCTTCCAAAGGAGGTAATTCTGAGAGTTATTGGATACCCTGACCCCCTAGAGACAGGCGTAATACATCAAATTTCATTTTGGAAGAACATCCATCTTCTTCCAGTACATCAACATATGCTAGAAACATAGGATACCATAAGTTCCATTCCATTTTTGGTTCCCCAGCTGTCGGTAAAAAATGAGGAGGAACTATTATATTAGACATGGTGAAGACAAAATAATAAATATCTATATACACAGTTAAAAAACTATAATATTTTAAAATCTGCACACTAGTAGAAACAGATTCTAAAACACAATGTATATATATGAGACAATAAATTAGAGATACTGTGAAAATATGGTATTCAATTCACAGCAATGAAGAAAAAAAAAATGATACAATATAATCTTGAGTTCAATTGTTAATAAGCGTGTACATCGCTGTAGTAAATGTTGCCAATCAGCGTGCACAAAGTTGTGATGAAAAGCGTGTGCATCGCTGTATATGCAATTGCTGAACCGTTTGTTTAAATTCACGATGTGAAACAAATAACCCGATCCAAGATGGCCGAAAACGTGACACAGAGTGATGTCAGACCCACAATGCAATTTATTCCCAGAATGCTCAGTAGTGTGACGCAGGAAGACCTCTGGAAACGCGCAACCAAGCAACCAGCAGAAACGCTCCACGCTCCACACTCCAAGGTGAAAGTTCGAAGAACAGCCGTTAGGTAAAAATTATGTACTTTTTAAATTCTAAGTCTTGTAATACCAAATATCATCAATCTGGCCACAATAAACTGCAATCAAATATAAACTACTGCAGGTGCTATCACGTGAACTGTAATTAAACTGCCGCAGTAGCAATCAAAATCAGCATTAAGTGCCCACACCACAATTACTCAATACATATTTTTAAAGGGTAAGAAACCGATTTATTGTCGCTTCCGTAGACAACGTTACTTTGTGTCCATTAATTTGTATCTTATTTCATATTTTAGAAAAAGTCATGACAGAAAAAAGGACAATACATTCAAATATTTACAAGACTAAATAAACTTTGTACAAACATTAAAGGCAAAAATTATTATTTACACATTAGAAAACATTTTGACATCAAGCATTACAAAAAATAGTGATAGTTTTGTCACAAACAACAGTTTTTACAAACAATTAATGAGAGAAACTAAAGTTGGGGGGAAGAATAGAAGTGACTCAATAACTTATAAACGTTTTAATACTGGACCAGCCGGTCCTAGTATTTCTAAAAAGTGATGATTTACTTCTCCCAAACAACACTGCTGACGCGTTTTAAGACAAGGCGAAAAGTCACTGGTCTGTCATCAGGGCTGTATATCTCTTGTATCTGCAAGATGCAAAGACATTGTTTTACTTAACCTAGCATGTGGATTCCTTATTTCCAATCAGTAGCTACAAGGCGTTCTGCGCTACATACCAATTTTATTAGAAGGAGGACTTCAGAAAGGGTCTTGTGGTGGTCCTTTTGATAATTAATGTGGCCCGGCAGAGATGCCTAAAGAGATTTTGTAAAGTATGTTTAGGTTGCAATATTTGTACGTTAGTTTCGCTAGTTATAAGAACAGATCAAAAGTAGAAGGGGGAGAAAGGAGTACCTTATTCTTCAAGAACTGCCGGATTACGGCGGAATCAATTATGCGGCGTAACCATCAAAGTTGGATCTGCATTGTGGGGGAGATTGGCGTTATTAGCGGTGCAGCGTGAAACCAGTGTGTCACGTTAGATAAAATCAGACAAGGTGACCTACCTTCATTCGTTTTCGTATTCTCAGAGAGAAGGGGTGTCACTGTCAGCGCCCTAATGGAAAACAAGAAGCGACCGTAGCGATATATTCAAGCTTAAGGAGGCGCAGGTTGAACGCATATTATAGCAGGATAGGTGATAACCTGCTACTCGGCCACTGCTCGGTACTGTCGGGGTCTTCTTTCTCTCAGTAAAGATGGCCGCCGCTATTTCCTATTTGTTTTATGCGCAAAACTGAGCTGGTGCATTCTGGGACTTGTGGTCCTCTAGCTTTCATTCGCCTAGAAAAAGTGACCAGAATGCGCGCAAATAAATGTCCTGCTTCTGGACATTAACATCGTGAAATTAATGTCTGATGAAAGGTGAATGGTGCTTATCCCCAGGTAGCTTAGAGCTGTTGTGGATATTAAAATAACATGTGGATCTAGCAGCCTATAATTATTTCAACATTCAAAGGGCATCTCAAGGCCAAGGACAAATTTTATTATCAGTGTCATGAAATAGATCACAAAGACCACAGGGCAAACCAGGGATGTCCAACCGATGCAAGTCAGGACAGGGGGGGTCCCTTGAATTTAGTTATATATGCACTATCTCAGACAGATTATTCAGGCCAGTCTGTGCGTTATTAAATTTTAAGATCAGATAGGCCTCTTTCTATAACAGAACGCGCTCGACGTCATGGCATTTGGACTTAGAATTCATGGTGTATAGTACAGACCATTTGAAATCTTGTTTGTTGTGACCTTTTTCGCAAAAGTGCTCAACCATTGGAGCAGACATAACTTGTCTCTTGATACGTGATTGGTGCTGGCTGATTCTTTGATTCACTTGTTGGCTAGTTTTTCCAATATAAATCAATGGGCAAGGACATACTACCATATACACAACGTTCTTGGTTCTGCAATTAGAGAATTCTTTGTGTCTCCACTTGATAGTTTGATGGACGAACTCATCGCCTTCTATTGTGCTAGGACAAGCGACACAGTTGCCACACTTGTGGTGGCCCTCAATCGGCTTGAGATTCCATTGCGCCAATAAGTCGCTTTTAGGCTTGGGGATGACTATGTCAGCCCGAATGAGTTCCTGGCCAATACTACGATTCTTTCTGTAGGCAAAAATGGGTTTGGGGAACGGACATTTCAACCCCTCCAGAAGATGTCAGTTCTTAAGCACAGCCTGTCGTAGTTTGTGTGTGTCTGGGCAGAAGGTTGTGATGCACACAAGTTTGTTCAGGGGTGTGCGCCGTTTGCTTTGTAACAGGCATTCCCTGGGCGTATATTTAGCGTGCTTGAGAGAATGTTTGAGGAGCTTCCTAGGGTACCCCGCTCTTGCATATCACTACAAAAAACTTGTGCGTGACGCTCGTAGTCATGTATATCAGAGCAATTGCGCCTAATTCTTAATAATTGCCAATAGGGTAAATTTGCTTTTAGACTGTGAGGGTGTGCACTCCTGTGGTGTAAAATGGTGTTCCTGTCGGTGTCTTTCTTAAACAACGATGTTACCAACCGTCTGTCTTCACACCTTAGCACAATGTCCAAAAAGGTCATGCGGCTAGAACTATTCTCTATTGAAAATTTTATGTCTCTGTGCCTGGTGTTAAGCCATCCGTGGAAGGCCATTAAGTCGGTCTGGCTCCCCTGCCACAGGAACCAGACGTTGTCTATGTACCGGTACCACTGTATGATTTGGTGTCTGAAAGGGTTGTTCATGTCCACAAACTTTTCTTCATACTGCGCCATGAAGAGCACCGCCATTTCTGGGGCATAAGGACATCCCATGGCAGTGCCCTTCACTTGCATGTAGAACTGGCCATTGAAGGTAAAATAGTTTCTCTTCAGTGCTATTGCTGCCAGCTCTAAAATAAAGGCAGTGGGAACCTGATGTGGTCTTTCTCTTAGGTCCAGATATAGCTGCATAACCTCTAGGGCTTCTTCCTGGGGGATTTGGGTATACAAGGACGTGACGTCCATTGTAACCATGATTTGTGTTTGCGGATCAAAGCTGGTGCCTTCGACTTTGTTCAAAAAGTCGGTTGTGTCACGCAAATAAGATTTGACCTGACACAAGAACGGCTTTAGAAAAAAATCTACATATTGGGCTATCGGCTCCAAACAGGAATCACAGCCCGACACGATTGGGCGTCCGGGGGGCTCTAGCAGGTTCTTATGTATCTTCGGAAGAAGATAAAGGACAGGGTTCCTAGGGCATTTCTTAGAGAGATAATCGTACTCCTTGTTGCCTAGGAAACCACTTTCTTTACCAAAGTCCAAAACTTTCGCAATTTGGCCCTGAATATCCTTTGTAGGATCCTCTGTTAGTGCACAGTACCAGGTCGGGTTGTTCACTTGCTTCTCACCCTCTGCCAGATACATAGGACGGGGCCAGATGACTATCGCCCCGCCCTTGTCGGCTGGCTTGATCACTATTGAAGGATCATTCTTGAGCGAACCGATTATGTCTCTCTGATGTTTACTCATATTTTGTTGAGTGAAGGTCTTGGCTTTCTCCATCTTGGTAATGGAAGACAGCAATACCTGTTCAAAGGCTTGGACCTGCTTTGGAATATTAGTATAAGGGACAAAATTAGATTTGTTCCTCAGGCCAGTAGTTTCTGCACTTGAAATTGATGGAGTGTTGGCGAAATACGCCTAAGCGTGGAAGGGTATACTCAGATGTGAGTCCCTTGCTCATTGCACCATCAGGATTCAAGCAAGCCGGGCCGACGACGGCTGAAATGCCAGAAACCGGTCCCCGGAAGCTTGTTTCCTTCCCAGTGTAAGAATTGGCTTGGTAGTTTGGTTTGCCCTGTTCCCATCAAGCACTGGGACAGGAACAGACTAATTTGCATATAGCCAGGTTCTGAGCTGGGATGGTGCAGTGAGCTAAAAAACGGTGTTGGATCTAGCCTTGATCTCTTGACTGGGTGAGAGTATTCTGCTTAATTCAGAGACTCTGTCTATCACCACCCCCTGTTGTTAAATATTTTGTCCACCCTAAGTGTGGAAGGGTATACTAAGATGTGAGTCCCTTGCTCATTGCACCATCAGGATTCAAGCAAGCCGGGCCGACGACGGCTGAAATGCCAGAAACCGGTCCCCGGAAGCTTGTTTCCTTCCCAGTGTAAGAATTGGCTTGGTAGTTTGGTTTGCCCTGTTCCCATCATGCACTGGGACAGGAACAGACTAATTTGCATATAGCCAGGTTCTGAGCTGGGATGGTGCAGTGAGCTAAAAAGCGGTGTTGGATCTAGCCCTGATCTCTTGACTGGGTGAGAGTATTCTGCTTAATTCAGAGACTCTGTCCATCACCACCCCCTGTTGTTAAATGTGCTTAAGAACTGGCATCTTTTGGAGGGGTTGAACTGTCCGTTCCCCAAACCCATTTTTGCCTACAGAAAGAATCGTAGTATTGGCCAGGAACTCATTCGGGCTGACAGTCATCCCCAAGCCTAAAAGCGACTTATTGGCGCAATGGAATCTCAAGCCGATTGAGGGCCACCACAAGTGTGGCAACTGTGTCGCATGTCCTAGCACAATAGAAGGCGATGAGTTCGTCCATCGAACTATCAAGTGGAGACACAAAGAATTCTCGAATTGCACAAACAAGAACGTTGTGTATGTGGTATTATGTCCTTGCCCATTGATTTGTATTGGAAAAACTAGCCAACAAGTGAATCAAAGAATCAGCCAGCACCGATCACGGATCAAGAGACAAGTTATGTCTGCTCCAATGGTTTAGCACTTTTGCGAAAAAGGTCACAACAAACAAGATTTCAAATGGTCTGTACTGTACACCATGAATTCTAAGTCCAAATGCCATGACGTCGAGCGCGTTCTGTTACAGAAGGAGGCCTATCTGATCTTAAAATTTAATAGCGCACTGAGTGGCCTGAATAATCTGTCTGAGATAGTGCATATATAACTAAATTCAAGGGACCCCCCCCCCCCCCCCCCCTGTCCTGACTTGCATCGGTTGACATCCCTGGTTTGCCCTGGGGTCTTTGTGATCTATTTCATGACACTGATAATAAAATTTGTCCTTGGCCTTGAGATGCCCTTTGAATGTTGAAATAATTATAGGCTGCTAGATCCACATGTTATTTTAATAACCACAACAGCTCTAAGCTACCTGGGGATAAGCACCATTCACCTTTCATCAGACATTAATTTCACGATGTTAATGTCCAGAGGCAGGACATTTCTTTGCACGCATTCCGGTCACTTTTTCAAGCCGAATGAAAGGTAGAGGACCACAAGTCCCAGAATGCACCAGCTCAGTTTTGCGCATAAAATAAACAGGAAATAGCGGCGGCCATCTTTACTGAGAGAAAGAAGACCCCGACAGTACCGAGCAGTGGCTGAGTAGCAGGTAATCACCTATCCTGCTATAATATGCGTTCAACCTGCGCCTCCTTAAGCTTGAATATATTGCTAAGGTCGCGTCTTGTTTTCCATTAGGACGGTGACAGTGACACCCCTTCTCTCTGAGAATACGAAAACGAATGAAGGTAGGTCACCTTGTTTGATTTTATCTAACGTGACACACTGGTTTCACGCTGCACCGCTAATAACGCCAATCTCCCCCACAATGCACATCCAACTTTGATGGTTACGCCGCATAATTGATTCTGCCGTAATCCGGCAGTTCTTGAAGAATAAGGTACTCCTTTCCCCCCTTCTACTTTTGATCTGTTCTTATAACTAGCGAAAAGAACGGACAAATATTGCAACCTAAGCATACTTTACAAAATCTCTTTAGGTATCTCTGCCGGGCCACATTAATTATCAAAAGGACCACCACAAGACCCTTTCTGAAGTCCTCCTTCGAATAAAATTGGTATATTGCGCAGAACGCCTTGTAGCTACTGATTGGAAATAAGGAATCCACATGCTAGGTTAAGTAAAACAATGTCTTTGCATCTTGCAGATACAAGAGATATACAGCCCTGATGACAGACCAGTGACTTTACGCCTGGTCTTAAAACGCGTCAGCAGTGTTGTTTGGGAGAAATAAATCATCACTTTTTAGAAATACTAGGACCGGCTGGTCCAGTATTAAAACGTTTATAAGTTATTGAGTCACTGATATTCTTTCCCCCAACTTTAGTTTCTCTCATTAATTGTTTGTAAAAACTGTTGTTTGTGACAAAACTATCACTATTTTTTGTAATGCTGGATGTCAAAATGTTTTCTAATGTGTAAATAATAATTTTTGTCTTTAATGTTTGTACAAAGTTTATTTAGTCTTGTGAATATTTGAATGTATTGTCCTTTTTTCTGTCATGACTTTTTCTAAAATTTGAAATAAGATACAAATTAATGGACACAAAGGAACGTTGTCTAGGGAAGAGACAATAAATCGGTTTCTTACCCTTTAAAAATGTGTATTGAGTAATTGTGCTGTGGGCACTTTGTACTGATTGTGATTTATATAGGGTCTAGCCCCCACCACATAAAGGACCTAACCCCTGTTGTTCACAAGCAGTAGCAATCAAGGCAATCAAAACAAATTCCAAAACTTTATAAGAGATAGTTAAATAATTTAAGTAAAAATAATTCTCAGCCGCTGGTGCAATCAAGACACTACATGTAAAACAGCCGCTGGTGCTTTCACGCACAATTTCTCAGTCAAAATGTGAAATAAGAGAATACCTCACATCCAGCGAAGTGAACGCGGTCTTCAAACTTCAAGAATATTACTCCCACTTGTCGCCAATATGTCGAGAAGAAAGAAGACTCTCAAACATAGGTTCCAGTTGTAGATTTATTTCCAGGCGTTGATAGACAGCTTAACAACAACTTATGTCTGGCAGCTAGCTCAGTCAGACTTCAACTGATTCCCCACGAACACGGAGCAATATAACAGACAATAACATTCTACATTCTACTGCCTACAGCCTACATACAACATAATAAGAATACCACACTGTCCTAAGTATACTTCAAGAATTCTCCTGGTCTTGTTTCCATCTCACAATGCTTGCAGCATCTTCAAGGGCTTCCGTATTAAATGCAAAAACCAGCCTACTTGTGTGATCAGCGAAAAACCCCACGAGACAACCAACCATATCATGTGCATTTCAAAGGTAAGGTGAAAAGGAAGGGATTCCTACTCTGATGCGCAACATCCCACCACCATCTTGGCCCTGGGGTTTGTTAGACGATAGCTATTCAGAGATTAGGCATCAGCAATCCACAGCCTCAATGCTGCAGTGATGGTTCAGTGAACGCAGGCATAGAAAGCCCAGTCGCAAGACTCGCAGGACTGCAAACTGCACCAGACGCAATAGGGTTATGGAAATAATTGTTCCGTTGCTTGCAGTGCAGGAAATTACTCTGTGGCGCACACTGTCTCATGAGGTAGGTTAGATTCTGCCATTGCATCTATCTAAACAAGTATTAGCAAAATCACGAGATCTGACTTGCATATTGGTTCCTCGCTAAAAGATTTAAAACAGCCTACTGCAGTGAAAAAAGACGAACAAAGACTAATACTTTCTGTATGTAATTATTTTATAAGAAACAGAATGTAATGCATGATACTTCATTTTATTTTGAGATGGAAGAAAGTCCCTTCTGCTTTACAGTGAAATCACTCTTGGGAAGTAAGATGATACACCAAACAGCCAATAGTAAGTGGTGAGATGGATATACTACTTGGCGGAGTGATAACTCACATGTATATTTTAAGGTATAGATAACAGTAGGTATCGTACAGTTCTGCTATCAAGCCCGACCTAAAAACATGTGTTACCTGGAGACTCATTGGAGCTATCCAAAAATGTATAAACTGACCCCCCTTACCCTGCCAAAAATCACCCAAAGGAACTCTTCTTCTTGCTGCTTTTACTACCCCCAAAAAGCCGAGCTTATAAGCATTTGAAATGTTTGTCGTTGGCCCTGTGCTTAAAATACAGCAGTGCAGCCTGTCAGATTTCTTTCAGATTCAAAAGCAATGGACCGCATTCCGCTAGCCCCTCCTCCGGGTCGCCCCTTGGGATTCTGGTACTTGGAGTTGAAGAGTGGTTCACCCAAGAGGGTGCAAGTAAGTACTTGTTGGACTGATGATCTCTAGACCCGATCCATGTCCCGGGTTTTTAGATGTCGCCCGAGACATGGCTCGGGTTTCGGGATAACTTCCCTCATCAGTAGAGAAATGGTTTAGGGGTGGAAGAGAAGGCCGCCAAACAATCGTCAAAGGCCTGGATGCCCGAACCGGCACGCAGGTGCGTCGTCCAGGTGCTCGTCAGCTCGAAGCTCAAGGGAGCCAATTTGTAGATTCAAAAGCAATGGACCGCGCTCCGCTAGCCCCTCCTCCGGGTCGCCCCTTGGGATTCTGGTACTTGGAGTTGAAGAGTGGTTCACCCAAGTGGGTGCAAGTAAGTACTTGTTGGACTGATGATCTCTAGACCCGATCCATGTCCCGGGTTTTTGGATGTCGCCCGAGACATGGCTCGGGTTTCGGGATAACTTCCCTCATCAGTGCCGGTTCGGGCATCCATGCCTTTGACGGTTGTTTGGCGGCCTTCTCTTCCACCCCTAAACCATTTCTCTACTGATGAGGGAAGTTATCCCGAAACCCGAGCCATGTCTCGGGCGAAATCCAAAAACCCGGGACATGGATCGGGTCTAGAAATCATCAGTCCAACAAGTAACCCAATTTTCTTTTTAATCTGCACCCAACTTTTCATGACAGACTGTAGAGTCTTTAATCTGACCTTTTAAAGTATTTCATGTCGCCAAACTTAAATAAAAATCCGTCTAACGGGATATCCACTCCCCCAATCATAGCCCTAAACATAGCCCCCAAAGATGATGTAACGGGGGTTTTAAGAAGCATCCTGGAGTAGGTCAGCTGAAATGCCCATGCGTAATACAACAAACTGGCAATGCCAACCCACCCTTCTACCTCCTCCTTCTCAGCTTCATCCAGGTCAACCTAGCTGTTTTGTAATTCCAGATAAAAGAATTTATCTCTCGCTGGCTTTTTTCCAATTTTATTTGATCAAACATCAGAGGAATAGAATTGAAAATAAACGTAAACTTTGGAAGAATGGTCATTTTAACTAGGTTAGTTCTGCCATAAATGGAGAGTGGCAAAAATGACCAAGATTTCAAAAGATTCCTACACTCCGTGGCAACCCGATCTAAATTGGTCTGTGCCAACCTTCCTATTTCTTGGGTAATACGTATCCCCAGGTAACTCAGATATTGCAACTGTTAATTGTACATTAGGAATATTCCAGAACATAATCTCAGTTTTACTGGGGTTGATGTCATAATCTGAGATCTGTTCAAACTCCTCCGCCTTTTTAATTACCACCGGGAAAGCTCTCTGGGGATCTGATGTGTAGACCAAAATGTCGTCCGCATAGAGAGCTATCCGCTTCTCCCACTCACAAAATTCAAAAGGGGGGATGTCCGCTTCCTCTTTCAAAACTTGGGCAAATGCCCCAATATAAAGATTGAATAGGAGAGGGGAAATCTGACATCCCTGCCTGGTTCCTCTGGTAATTTTTATCGGGTCTGTAAGGGTGACATTAACTAGCAATCTTGCTGTGGGGGCCCTATACAGTTTCTTTATAACCCTACAGAAGACCTCCCCAACCCAAACCTTCTCATCACCTCCACCAGATAGGGCCAATTGACCCTATCAAAAGCTTTGGTGGCGTCTAATGTCAAGGTGGCCAGTGGAAGGGCAAATGTAGTTACAATATCGATTGCCCCCACCAAATCTTGTGTATGATCAGCCAACTGACGCCCCCTTATAAAACCCCTTTGATCGGAGTGGATTATCAAGCCAATTACCTCCCCCAATCTAGATGCCAAGATAGATGTAAATATTTTGTAATTGTTATTTAAAAGGGAGATTGGCCTATAGGATCCACAGTCCAAAGGATTTTTGCCTGGCTTAGGTATAAGAACAATCGTGGCTTCATTCCAAGAATAAGGGGGATTTTCCCCTCTCAGAAGAATGCCATTAAGGAGAGCTGTCAGTGTTGGAAATATGGCAGGACATATCTCTCGATATAATTCTCCAGGTAGCACATCCGGATCGCCGCTTTCCCCCTCTTCAGACGACCGATCGCTTTTCCCATCTCCTCCTCTGAGAACTCCCTCTCTAAATTAACCCTTTGTAGTATTTGCAGAGATGGTAAGGCAATGTTGTCTAACCACCTATCCCTAGCCTCCGGATCATCCCTGACCTCTTTACTGTATATTTCTTGGAAGAATTCTTGAAAAGCGATCCCTATCTCCTGATCCGATGTCCTTACAGTGGATTTCTCCTTCTCGTTTGATCTCTTTAATGTACTTTCTTGCCTGTTCTACTTTGACTTTCCAGGCGAGGACTTTTCCTGCAGCTTGTCCAAATTCAAAATGTGAAATTTCGCTCGCCTCCCATCTTTTTGTTAGTCGTTCTTGTAGTATCATTTCACGCTGACCCTTTAGATTGACCTGTTCTTCTACCACCTCCGGGGATGCTGTAGCAGAACTCAACTGCCCATCTAATTTAGCCAGCTCCATCTCAATGGTTTGAATTTTCTCTCGATACATTCTCCAGAATCCAGATACTCCCAGCGGGAAGGGCAAGGGTGGATACGTGAGTACGGAGACTGGAAAGAGAAGATAGGGTAAAGGCAAAAGTATATTGAATAGCGCGGTTCGGGTTACCACATCGCTCCACTCCACTCCTTTAAAGTTCTCCCCCAGGTCCTAGCTATTAACCCCGAAAAGTCTGGAAACTTAACAAAACGGACAAATATGGCTGAAATAAGCGCAGGCCCTTCTAAAGGGGGGCTCATGAGTAAGCCTCTTACCCCGGAAATGCCTTCACCCTTACAGGCTCTCCCTTTAGGGGATTTGATATCCTCGCATTCCCTCCTCACTCTCCCCTCTCTAACTCCTCACACCTCCATCCCTACCACTAATTCTATCTCCACCTTTACCCCTATCCCTCCTGGTGATCTTGCTCAAGCCCAGGATAAGGAGCCTATAAACTCCATGACGAACACTTGCAAGGAGGTTGGGGGAAGGGGGAGGAGGAAGAGAGGCAAAAAAAACTCTATTGAAACCATCTTGATTGCGATGTCAGCCATGAGGGAGGAAATTAGGAGTGACTTTGCAATATCTAAGGCAAATCAAAATGAAATAAGAGCTGCCTGCGAAATACTGGAAAGAAAAGTAGACGGATTGTTCGAGAGGACAGAGAGTTTAGAGAGAGAGGTGGGCTCCATAAAAGCGAATTGGTAGGTGGTGGAATCGAAGATCCAGACTTTACGAAGGGAAGGAGAAGCTTTGAAGCAGAGGGTCGAGTCACTTGAAAAATTTTCAAGAAGGAACAACGTGCGGATTTTGAAAGTCCCTGAGGGACGAGAGGGGGAGGATTTAAAAGCGTTTGTGGTCTCGTTCTTGAAGGTGAAACAGCAGAGTTTCTAGGCAGAGACATTCAGCGGGTTCATCGTGATCCTTTTCGCCTTAACCCCGGAAGAACCAAACCACGAAAAATACTGATAAACTTTCAGACTTATACTTTAAAAGAAAAGATTCTGAATCTTGCTCTAAAGGCGAAGACGCTTAAAGGTCCTGATTTTTCATGAGAAATCAGGTCAGAACTCTCCAAAGTTACATTAGACCGACAATGGGAGCTGGGTCAGAGGATGGAAAAACTCAGGGCATCCGGGGCCACGGTCCAGATGTGATTCCCCGCTTTTTTGCGCGTAATGTATAATAATAAGATGTACAACTTTCGATCCCCCTTTGAATTAGATGAATTTTTAGGAAAAATGGGGGAGAGCTCGAGGGGGGGGGGGGGGATCTAACAGAATGGGCCAGACAGGTCTTTCGCATTTTTCCCGTCTTTTGTTTCTTTTATTTGCTATTGTTTATAGAGAAATATGGTAAATCACGGGGGTAGGTTATGGGGTGTAGAAGGCATGGAGCCCCACCTCAAGGGAGGGAAAAGAAAAAAAACACAAAAAAACTGCAAACAAAATAAATAAAAAAAAACAATCTCAAAAGAAATAAAAGGAAAAAAAAAAAGAAGAGAAATAATGTATATACTAATTAGATGAAGAATGAAAGGTTAGGTTGAGATTTAAATAGAGTTTGTAAATACATAATAAAGAGGGGAAAGACAACAAGAGATAACAAGAGAAACTGTATATTCTATATAAGGCTTTCTTTTGTGGCGGTGTTCATCCCTCTACTTTTCGTTTCTTTTGGTTGCCTTTCTAGAAAGAGGCGGGTCCAAGGGAGAAGAGATCGGACCAGCATAATTTAAATTCAAATTTAAACCTATTTTTAACTTACTTTTCCCAATTTAACTACTTAATACTTTAATTCGTAAGGAAAATTGGGTGCAGTGGTGCGGATGGGAGCAGGGGGGGAGGGGGGAGGACGTAAAACTTGCCATACGTCTGGCAAGAGTAAGGAAGGAGGGGTTTTCCAAGGGTGGGGGGGATTAGGGGGGGCACAGGAGGGGAAGGGGAAAAGCAATACAAATCCTCAGGAGTCAGACCTCACCAGGTTTAGTAATTTAGTCTGCCTTATAATTTTTTTTCCATCTGATAATCGGAACACACTAGTTTGTGGCAAAGTTGATCCTATGGCTAGAGGAAATCAGTTTATGGGTTGGTTAAAAAGACTCATAGTTAGATGGCCTCCATAAAGTTCCTTTCCTGGAATGTCAATGGCCTGCGTGTAAGGAGTCGAAGGTATAAAATCTTACAGTATTTGAGAGATTCTCTGGCGCAGGTCATTGTCATCCAGGAGACACATTTACTTAAAACGGAGGTCTGTGAGATCCTAAAGAAACAGAGATGGGTAGGAGTAGTTTCTGTCCTGTAACTCCAGTTCTGTAGTAGGGGTATCTCTGTTATAGACATAATCTAGTGAATAGTCCTGCCCATGTGCGTGGACCCCGGCAATCAAAAATAATCTCTTAAGTTGTCAAATCATGCAGAAACTGCAAAGACACTTAAGAGAGAATTTAAAGACAAATAATGCATCCTATATCCACAGGCTACACTGTCCAGTACTTCAACTAGAAATTCCACCAAACAAAACCACACACAACACAGCCTGCCCAGTTTCTTCCATAGAGAAATTTGCTTCTACCAGTAAAAGACTCTGGAATGATAGAGAAGAAGGCATAGACAGACAAGCCCCATAGGCTGCCATTATAGGGCTTAAATAGGATACTGTGCCTTTAAGAGAACTTTCCAGAACTTTCTCCCAGTATCCCAGAATGCACAGCAGGTCCCTTTTACTTTCAGTTCTTTTTGACAGGCGTAGCACGCCAGACCTGTAGCATTCCTTACATGAATATTTATCTCCACCGGGAAGGAGGGCAGGCGCTTATGACTATAACAGAGCTACCCCTACTACAGAACTGGAGTTACAGGACAAAAACTAATCCTTCTGTAGTAGGGGATCTCTGTGTGTAGTCATAATCTAGTGAATAGAATGGCAAGCCCATCCCCACACCAAAGCGGCGGTGGAGAAAAGAAATTAACACCACTATTGTGCAAACAAATTCCGCAGCGAAGCCTGCCCAACCTGAGCATCTGCCCTGGCATCAGTGTCCAGACAGTAATGCTTAGCAAAGGTATGAACCGACTTCCAAGTGGCCGACCAGTTGATCCATAACGCATTCCCCAGCGTCCCCTGCTGGTAGAACCTGGAGGCGAAGTCTCGGCATTTGCTGTTTTCGGCGGTGGCGAACAGATCTACGTCTGGAGTACCCCACCTTGCGAAGACTTCTCCTAGTACTTCATCGTTTATGACCCATTCGTGGTTTTCCTGAATCAGTCTGCTCAGTGCGTCCGCCTGAACATTCTGCACACCTGGCAGATGGGTAGCCGTTATCGTCAGTCCTCTGGCCAAAAGCCAGTGCCAGATCGCCTGCGCCTCCTGCGACAGAGTGCGTGATCTCGAGCCCCCCTGCTTGTTGAGGTAATACATCGTGGTGGTATTGTCCGTCTGTACAAGCAGAGAGTTGGTCTGAAAGGACGGAAGAAACCCCTTCAGTGCCAAGTGCACAGCTCTGAGTTCCAGGAAATTAATGTGATACGTGGCCTTCATCGGGGACTACGTTCCTTGAATCTGAAGGGTTTCTGGAGTGCGCTCCCCACCCATGGAGAGAAGCATCCGTCACAACAGTCTGCGTGGGAATGTCCTTGTGGAAGGGAACCCCTCTGAGGAAATTCTCCGCTGAACACCACCACTTCAGTGACTGAAGAGCATGCAGAGACAGTCGTATCTTGTCGTCCCAAGATCCTTTCCTCTGATCCCACTGGTCCTCCAAGCACTCCTGCAGCGGTCTCATGTGCAGCCGTGCGTGATGCGTCAGGAAGACACAAGAGGCCATCGACCAGTAGAGAAGACACCGTCCTCACTGTTGTAGATGGAGTGGTCATAAGAGCCTGAGCCTTCCGAAGGAGCGATAATCGTCGCTCTTCCGAGAAGGAGACGCGCTTGCTGACAGCGTATTGATGGAGGCTCCCAAGTACTGTATGCATTGGACCGGAGTCGGGACAGACTTGGACATGGTGATGTGCAACCCCAGCTTGTTCAAGAGAACGCACGTCTTCTGGAAGTGTGTGTAGGAAGGTGGATACCTGACTATGGTTGCCCCCAACTTTTTGCCTGGTGTTTTGCTGGTTTTCCGACTTAGTTGACCTGGGACCCTGCTATTCAGGGCCCCAGGCCCACTGCTATCTCTCTAAAATGGATTCCATGTACCTTAGGTACATATCTAATTGGTACTGGGCCACCTTATCAGACCCTGTAACTCAGGGCATAGGTGTACCCAGGGCCTACCAGGGGCTGCAGCACGTATTATGCCACCCCTGGCTGGCCATCTAAATCGGACACAACTGGCTGCACGACAGCTGGGGCAAGGTGGTGTAATCACCCTTTACTTTAGATACAGTATACCTATATCTAACCCTAAAAAGGACACACAGATTCCTATCAGTCACTCCTATGGCAGGCCTTGACAATCCTGAAGGCAGAGTGCTTGGAATCGTGTGAGATGGTGCTCTGGCATGAGCTGAGCCCGTTTGCAGCTTGCGGAACCAAGTCCTAATAGCTGTTCCATGATAACGCATACCATATACTTTTAAGTGCATTATAATCCTCGCGGTTATTTGCTAACTTTGGTATCGCTTTATCAAAACATGTCGAGTAAGGTGTCATACGAATTGGAATACTAACCCCTCGCCAATTCTGGCGACGGGGTTAGCATTCCACCCTTCTAGAGGGACACGACATGTATGTAACTGTGAACCCCGGTTAAAGTTAACTCAAGCCTCAGCATCACAAAATGGATGCTGCCACCACAGACACAAGTCTGACCCCCTGCAGCTGGGAGTCCTTCCAGCGAGGGGAGCTTGGACAAAGGGTTTCCTGTCAGGGGCGGTGCAAGCACCATCCCAGACAGGGTTTGTGTATCCTGGGTAGGCAGGGCTTTAGAGGAAGGTGACTGCAAGTGGCACCCCGGTGCTCACTATGCATCTGCCGGCTAGAACCAGTTCCAGGGGCACACCAGCCCCTGAGCTGGGGAAAGTCCGGCATGGGAGAGGGGTGTAACCACCCCCCTTCCTGGTCCCACCCATGGGCAGGACCTAGTCGCGTGCCAGCCCCTTTTCCTAGTATAAAGATAGGAGCGGGCCCCCTTCCAAATTAGATCATCTTTGAATCCTGAAACTACTTTCTACGAAAGGAACTCTCGACTTCTTCTCAAGATTTCTCCCTTGTGGCTAAGGAGTAGTCACCCTGCACCCGCAGGCACCATCCAAGAACACTGCGGTTTGCTGCACGTCCTTCCTCTGGAATCAGACTGACCAGCACGACGAGACCCGGCTTCCCTGGCACCTCTGACCTCTACCTACGTCTACAGCTCAGCTGAGATCCGTGGGTGCGACGAGACCTCGAGGGACCGGCCATCTTCAAGACTGCACGACTCTTGTCCAGCACGACCGCCGAGGGATCCTCGAGTGAGTGCTTTGGGGTCCGAGAAGCCCCAACCCTGAGCAGCTCCAGCACCGAAGTTCAGCCCTCCAGCATCCACCAGATCTGCGTGGGGCCCTTCTGCTTTTTGCTGCTCACCGCGTTGTCTGGCTACTAGCCCGCTGGCTTGTGGCCTTCCCGTCGACGACCGACGACATCACCACTGCTAGTCTGGTTGCTCCAGACTGGCCCTCGCTCCCTTCCAAAAGAGGAGCACCCCGGACCCTCCTGGTCCACTCCAGACGCCATTTTGAGTCCACCGCGTGGGCTTGAATTTGCCAAGACTTGTTTCCCCAATCCTGGGTCCAGCGACGTCGACAGCAGCAACCATCGTGGGACAGCTCGCACCTCCATTCTGGTGGCCGACAATGCCTCCTGGTCCATGAGACTGCAGAGCCCAGCGTCGCCCACTCACCTGGTCGAGGTGACTTCGTCCAGTGCCATCCTGGTGCCCATCTAATCACTGGCTAGTGATTCAGAACTTGGTCCCCTCTGCTTACAGGTGTCTTCCATCTTCGATCCAGGCTTGGATCACTTCGAACTTCATCACTGATCGCCTACCAGCAACTTCTTCTTTCAGGCTCCATAGACTGCAACGAGGATTCCCGACGTCTTTCCAGACCTATGCAGCCGCAGCCCCTGGGCTAGGTAACTTCGGCATTTCGGTGCCCCAGCATAGCCTCACTATCCAAGGGTCCAGATCCCTTTTCATTTTCAGCCTACCTGGTCGGATTTGTCCGATATCACTAACTTTGTAAATTCTAGCCTCCATAGACTTTGTCCCGCATCCCGTGTGAGAGTACACACACTGCACCCGAGTCCCCTAGGCCTCCTGCTAGTAATCTGAAGGTTCAGTAGTCAAGTCCTAGCGATTCCAAAGCCTATTAGTCCAGTACTTACCTGCTAGTAATTTCGCATTCCACTTTTGTAGTATATGGTTTTTTGGGCCCCTCGGGCATTTGTGTAAATTGTGCAACTTAAAGTATTTTCGGAAGAGTTTTGTTGTGTGCTTAGTACCCTGTCCTCATAAAGAGTACAGGGCTGTTGTGATCTAAATAAATACACTGTTTATTTTCATAACACTTGTGTGGTGTCCTTTCACTTGGTGTTCAAGGGGTATATGTGATGGTATAACAGCTGGCTTAACACGCCCTCTAGAGTTTAGCCCGAAGACTGCTCGTATCCATGCTACTAGGATAGCTGGTCTATAAGGTTGACTTACAACCAATCATCAATAAGGGTTGTTTGGACTGATACAAAGTGCTCACTAGAATAGTGAGCATTATATTTTGGGCCAACTTCCCACAGTGTGCTCGAGCTTCCGAGAAGGAGGATGCCTTGATCAACCAATCGTCCAGGTACGGGTAGACGAACACCTTGTTCTTCCTCAGGTGTGCTGCTACCACCGTCATGCACTTCGAGAATGTTCTCGGCGCAGACTTAATCCGAATGGGAGTACTGTGTATTGATAGTGATTGGCGCCGACTTGTAACCGCAGGAACTTCCTGTGTTTGTGTGCAACGGGCACATGGAAGTATGCATCCTGTAGGTCTATAGCACAAAGCCAGTCTCCCTGTTGCAACTGAGGATAAATCTAATGCAACAACAGCATGCAAAACTTTCCCCTGCGAATCCATCTGTTTGCCTGTCGCAAGTCCAGAATGGGCCTGAACTCGTTCTTGTCCTTCTTGCGAACCAGGAAGTGAAGGCCTCTTCCTCTCTGAGACAGAGGTACGTCTTCTATCGCCCTTTTCCTTAAGAGGATATCTGCCTCCGCCTGGAGCTCGCGAAGCTGAAACTGCGAGCTGACCGGTGGAATTGCTGGAGGCAGGCTGGTGAACCGAAGACTGTATCCATTGCAAACAATATTCAGCACCCACTTGTCCTGAGTAATTTTTCTCCACTCTGCCAGAAAAAATTGAATGCTTCCCACTACCAGAGTGGGTAACAGATCCGGGGGAAGTAAGCGCTCAGGGCCTAGACCCGGCATGGCCTTTGGTCACGGTGCCGACTGATGGCCTCCTCTGCACTTCGGGCGTTTCTGGAACGGCTTACGGAACTGTTGTTGTTGCTGCGACTGTCCCAAAGCTTGGCCACGTCCTCTGCCCTGCCCGACGAACCGCCGTTGGAATGGGCGGTACGATTTCTTCGCTTCTTTGGGCTTCTCTAGACCCACAGCCGTGAGTGTTTCGGCCTCCGCCTTCATGCGGGCGATTTCGTCATCCGCATGTTTCTCAAAGAGGGTTTCGCCAGAGAATGGAAGATTGGCTACCCTTTGCTGTGCGTCTGGTTTCAGTGACGTTAGGCAGAGCCAGGCGTGACGTCGCTGGTTAATCCCATGGCAAAAGCCATGTGCCGCTAAGAGGAATGAATCTGCCGCAGCGCTGATAATTTGATTCGCTACCAGCATCCCTTCGTTTAGCACTTCCTGGAAGTCTTCCTGCTTCTCGCGAGGCAACTGCTGGAGGGAGTCCCAGAGGGCGCGGTCGTAGCGTCCCAACAAAGCCGTGGCACTCGCAGCCTTCATAGAGGTCGCCGATGTTCCACATACTTTCCTTCCAGCTGAATCCATCCATCTAGACTCTGTCAGGGGGGACCGTGGATGACGGGGTGGTGGCATGCTGTTTGCGGGCCGCCGTCACAATCACAGAATCTGGAGGAGGTTCCACCCTTAGAAAAGCCGGGTCCGAATCGGAAGCACAGTATTTTTTCTGCAATCTCGATGGGGCCGCCTTAGTCACCGCAGAGGTGAGGAAAAGGTCCATGGCCGGTTCCTCCAGGCCCGGCACCATAGGTAGTAGTGGAGGAGACCGATGTTTCTGGTGCAGTGTCTCGAAAATGACTGATGTCTTAGGCGTGGGCATCGTCAAGGATATGCCCAATTTGGCAGCGCCTCTCAATAGGACATCATGGTACGCCACTAGGTCATCAACCGGCGACACCCTTGTGTCCGGCGATCCCGACAAAGTCGGAGAGAAGTCCCTGGTCCCCGAGGACCTCTTGTGAGAGCGAGAGCGAGATCTGTGCCTCCTATGGCGGCGTCTCGACCGCGTGGACGACCTGTTGCGCGATCGCTCCCTCCTCCGGGAGCGAGAGCGTGACCTCCCGGTCCGTGGGCGCTCCGCAGGTTTACGTGGAGGTGTCTTCCGTGGCTTATCCTGGGGTCGTGGTTTAGGAGTCCCCTTAGGTGGTGTCAGAAGAAGAGGTAGTGACACCGATCTCGGCGGAGGAACAGGGCGTATCTCCGGCCGAGGGGCGGGCCCATGCGGTGGGATCGATGGTGGTCGCTGTCCTGAAGGAGGAAGTGGTGGTAGAGGAGGGTTGACGGGAGGATTCTCCTTTGGTATAGGGGGAGGAGGTGTCTTCGGCCGAGGTGGTGTATATACCACCGAGTACACCGAGCCTGGTGACTTCTTCGGGGGAGGGGACTGCGAACCAGCCCCTCCAGTATGTGATCGCCGCTTCCGGCGCCCTCCACCAGACTCAGCGTGACTTCTGGCGCCAGAACTCCTTCTGCGCCGCTTCGGGAGTGAGAACGACTCCTCGACGCTGACCTCTTTCTCCTCGACTCTGAATGTCGTTTTTCCGGTGTCGGATGTCGCCTCCGCGACTCAGGCATCGAACCTCGCCTCCGCGATGTCGAACTCTCCTTCCTCGACGTCAACGCCACCTCCGCGACGTCGACCGTTCCATTCTCGACGACGAGCGTCGACTCCTCCTCGACGCCGTCCTCGCCGCCGAGGATCCCCTCGAGGCCGACCGTCTTCTCGACGGCGATCGGCGGTATCGCCTAGACGACGAGCGCCGACGCCTGTGGCTTCTCCTTTGACGCCGGTAGCTCGACGTCGACGACGAAGATGCCATAGACAGTGCTTTCGACAGAGGCCTAACCTGGCTCCTCGACGTCGAATCTTCATGCTGTCTCGACCCGGAGCGCCGGGGAAAAGGGGAACACACCGCCGTCATCCCTGTCGTCGTCGATGCAATAGACGCCGACGGAGACCTGAACCGTTTGCTGGTCTTCCTGCCTCTGGGAGCCCCCCAGAGGCCTCAGCAGAGGCAGAGGGAGCCTTCCCAGCCTGCCCAGACCCACCTGCAGCCTGCAGTCGTCTCTCTTCCAGGCCTTGGAGCCTAATCTTCAGCCTTTCCCACAGGGTCCTTGCTGAGAGGTTACGGCAGATGTCACAGTCTTCAGGGACATGTGCCTCAGGGAGACAAATAATGCAGACGTCGTTTGGATCAGTCTTGGCCTTCTTCCTTCCACATGCTGGGCATTTGTCGAAAAGAGCAGGCATTTTAGAGCCCTAAAAGCCTGACAAACACACAGGAGAGAAGGGAAACACCAAGAATATAAACTGCAACCACTTTTATCAAAAAGTGAACTTAAATCCAATATAAACCCTTGAAAAAGGGGAGAGCTCAATGCCAGGGTCCTGTTAGCAGGAGCCGGAAAAAAGAACTGAAAGTAAAAGGGACCTGCTGTGCATTCTGGGATACTGGGAGAAAGTTCTGGAAAGCTCTCTTAAGGGCACAGTATCCTATTTAAGCCACATAATGCCAGCCTATGGGGCTCGTCTGTTCATGTCTTCCTCTCTATCATTCCAGAGTCTTTTACTGGTAGAGGCAAGTTTCTCTATGGAAGAAACTGGGCAGGCTGTGTTGTGTGTGGTTTTGTTTGGTGGAATTTCTAGTTGAAGTACTGGACAGTGTAGCCTGTAGATATAGGCTGCATTATTTGTCTTTAAATTCTCTCCTAAGTGTCTTTGCAGTTTCTGCATGATTTGACAACTTAAGAGATTATTTTTGATTGCCGGGGTACACGCACATGGGAGGGACTATTCACTAGATTATGACTATACACAGAGATCCCCTACTACAGAAGGTGCGTTTCTATGTACAGTCCAAATTGCTAATATAAGAGCGATACTAATAATTTTCAAGAAGTCGGTAAAACTGCAAATTTTGGAGTTCAAGGAAGACCATAGTGGGAGATGGTTAATTTCGAGAATTGTATTAGAGGGTACTCCTTTGACGTTGGTGGGATACTACGGGCCGAACCAAGACGACCCCTCCCATTTGAAAGAAATTCAGAATCAACTTATATTATTACAGGATTCAGTTATCTGGGTCGGCGATTTCAACATTGTGCTTAACCCTTTACTAGATAAGTCGTCTAAGTCAAGAGCTGTTACCACATCAAAATCAAGGGCGGCCTTGCGGGAGAGAATGGAAATTTTTGGTTTAGCTGATGTATGGAGGGAAAGGGCAGGAAATAAATTGGGGGTTTCTTTTCAAAACCTAAAGTATAAGCACAAGTCAAGAATTGATTACGCCCTTTTTAGCTACACTTTAAAAGATTCTATTGTGGGGTTAGCCTATCTTCCCTCACACCTGTCAGATCTTGTGGCCATTATATTTGACCTCCAAAGGGCCACCTATAAGAAAGAATCCGCATGGTCTTTTGACTGCACAATCCTATTAGAGGAGGATGAGATACATCTTCTGTCATTGGAGGTAAAGTTATTTCTGGATTCAAACCTGGACTCGGCAGGCCTTAATATTGTCTGGGATGCCATGAAGGCTTATGTGAGAGGCTGTATAACTAACAGAGCAACCAACAGAAGGAGAACGTATCGAGAGAAAAATAATCTCTTAAACTGTCTTCTTTGCAGTTTTGCATAGACACTTAAGAGAGAATTAAAGACAAATAATGCAGCCTATGCATGCAAGGCTACACTGTCCAGTACTTCAACTAGAAATGCAAGGATATTCCACTTTAGAACGGTCTGTCAGGTTTAACCATGGAAAACACCCCCTCCCCCCCTACCAAATCCTTGGAATGATAGAGAGGAAGGACAGGACAGACAAGCCCCCATAGGCTGCCATTATGTGGCTTAAAAAGGGATACTGTGCCTTTAAGGAAACTTTCCAGAACTCTCCTGGTATCCCAGAATGCACAGCAACTCCCTCCACTTTCAGTTCTTTTGTAGGTGTATCAGCTAGACCTGTACTATTCATCACTTAATCACTTTCTCCACCGGGGAAGAGGGCGGGCGCTTATGACTATAACAGAGATACCCCCACTACAGAACTGGAGTTACAGGTAAGAAACGACTCCTTCTATAGTAGGGGATCTCTGTGTATAGTCATAATCTAGTGAATAGAATGGCAAGCCCATCCAAAAAACAACCCGGCGGTGGAGAAAAAGACCACACCACTATTATGCGAACAGATTTCGCAGCGAAGCCTGTCCGACCTGAGCATCTGCCCTGGCATCGAGTCCAGACAGTAATGTTTAGCAAAGGAATGGACCGACTTCCAAGTGGCAGCCTTGCAGATTTCTGCAATGGGAACATTACGAAGCAAAGCAGTTGTGGCCGCTTTGCCCCTGGTGGAATGAGCCATAGGCTTACCCCCTAAGGTCTTATTCGCTTTCTGATAAAGCTGGATACATGACACAATCCACCTAGAGATAGATTGTTTCGAAGTAGCCAGACCAGTCCTAACCGACCCATAGTTGACAATCAATTGGTCGGACCTGCGAATGTCTTTAGTCTTATCCGTATAGAATTTCAACACCCTTCTAACATCCAGGGAATGAAGAGACCTTTCCGCTGGAGTAGAAGGATTCTGGAAAAAAGTTGGTAAAGTTATAGTCTGATTAACATGAAAATCAGAAATCACCTTGGGAAGGGACTTAGGGTGAGTACGCATAACAACCTTAGTAGCATGAAAGACAGTATAAGGTTCTTGGCAACACAATGCCTGAATCACACTCACCCTGCGGGCCGATGTAATGGCCACGAAGAACGCCACCTTCCAAGACAGGTGCTGCAGCGAAGCCTTATGAATAGGTTCAAAAGGCTCCTTCATCAATCTGGACAGCACCACATTCAGCTCCCATGCCGGTGAAGAAAGTCCAACAGGAGGGAACACCTTCTTCAATCCTTCCAAAAAATCTTTAATCACAGGGATCTGGAAGAAGGACGTCTGTGAAGGACATTTTCTGTAAGCAGTCAATGCAGCCAGTTGAACCTTAATGGAATGGAAATTAAGCCCAGACAGAGTCAGATGCAGAAGGTATGGAAGGATGACATCCTTCTTGCAGGTCGTAGGATCATAGTTCTTAGACATGCACCAGATGCAGAATCTCTTCCATTTATAAGCATAAGAGGTCCTAGTAGATGCCCTCTTAGCCTCCTTCAATATGTCCATGCAATCCTCAGGAAGATTTAAGTGGCCATATTGCACTATCTCAGGAGCGATGCCGCCAAACTCAACGATGAGAGGTTGGGGTGCACCATCTGCCCCCCGAACTTCGTGAGAGGGATTGGCCGACACGGCAGCCGCTGATGAGACAGGATCGAGCGATGAAGCAGGTCAGTGAACCACCACTGCCTGGACCATTCCGGAGCAACGAGGATCATCCGCGCCCGAGACTGGGCCTGCTTGATGAGCACCGCCGGAATCAGGGGAATGGGTGGAAAAGCGTACAGAAAGCTGTTCGACCAGTTGATCCATAACGCGTTCCCCTGCGTCCCCGGTTGGTAATACCTCGAGGCGAAGTCGCGGCATTTGCTGTTTTCGGCAGTGGCGAACAGATACACGCCTGGAGTGCCCCACACGACGAAGATGTCTTTGAGCACTTCATTGTTTATGACCCATATCGTGGTTTTCTTGCAGCAGCCTGCTGAGGGCGTCCGCCTGAACATTCTGTACACCGGGCAGATGAGTCGCCGTTATCGTCAATCCTCTGGCTAGCAGCCAGTGCGAGATCGCCTGCGCCTCCTGTGACAGTGTGCGCGATCTCGAGCCCCCCTGCTTGTTGAGGTAATACATCGTGGTCGTATTGTCCGTCTGTACAAGCAAGGAGCTGGTCTGGAAGGACGGAAGAAAGGCCTTCAGTGTCGAGTGAACAGCTCTGAGTTCCAAGAAATGGTTTTGATACGTGGACTCCACCGGAGACCACTGTCCTTGGATCTGTAGATAGTCTAAATGCTGTCCCCAGCCCCGGAGAGACGCATCCGTCACGATAGTTCGAGTCAGGGTATCCTTGTGGAAAGGACCCCCTCTGAGTAGATCTCTGCCAAGCCCCACCATCTCAGGGACTGTTGGGCGTGAAGAGACAGCTGAATCCGGTCGTCCCAACACCCTTTCCTTTGGTCCCACTGATCCTCCAAGCATTCCTTTAGCGGCCTCAAGTTTAGGCGCGCGTGTGGTGTGAGGAAGATACAAGAGGCCATCGATCCCAGTAGAGAAGACACCGTCCTCACTGTTGCAGATGGAGCAGCTATGAGAGCCTGAGCCTTCCGAAGGATGGATAAGCGTCTCTCCTCCGAAGGAGACACGCTTGCCGACAACGTATTGATGGAGGCTCCCAAGTACTGTAGGCACTGCACAGGAATCGGGACAGACTTGGACAGATTTATGTGCAACCCAGACTGTTCAGCAGGATGGCCGTCCTGTTGAAGTGCAACTGTGCTTCCTGGAACGGGTAGACCAACACCTTGTTCTTTCTCCGGTGCGCCGCTACCACAGCCATGCATTTTGAAAATGTCCTGGGTGCAGACTTCAGTCCAAACGGTAGTACGGTGTACTGATAATGATTGGCGCCGACTAGAAAGCGCAGGAACTTCCGATGTTTCCGTGCAATGGGCACATGGAAGTACGCATCTCGCAAATCTATCGCGCACAGCCAGTCTCCCCTCTGCAGGATAGATCTGGTGCAATGACAGCATGCAAAACTTCTCCCTGCGAATCCACTTGTTTGCTTGTCGCAAATCCAGAATGGGCCTGAACTTGTTCCTCTGTACTAGGAAGAAGCGTGAGTAAAGACCCTTTCCCCTTTGAGACAAAAGAACGTCTCCTATCGCCCTTTTTCTTAACCACATCATAGCTATCGTATATTCCCCCTCCTGCACTGGATTTCTCAAAATCCCATTGTTTGTGACAAGGTCAACTCGTCATAAGCACAGGGCAGGTAAAACCCATGACGAGTTGACCTTGTCACAAGCATGGAAGTGGTTAACAGGGTATCGGCCTCCGCCTGGAGCTCCCACAGTCAAAACTGTGATCCGACCGGTGGAATCGCTGGAGGCAGGCTGGTGAAACGAAGACTGTATCCATTGCAAACAATATTCAGCACCCACTTGTCCTGAGTAATGTTTCTCCACTCTGCCAGGTAATGCTGAATGCTTCCCCCCACCAGAGCGGGTAACGGATGAAGGGGAAGTAACAGCTCAGGGCCTAGACCCGGCCGGGCCTTTGGTCGCGGATGAAGCCTGCTGACCACCACGGCTCCTCTGGCACTTTTGGAACGGGCGCCGCTGGAACTGATGCTCTTGTTGCTGTTGTTGTTGTCCAGCCTGGTGACCCTGCCCTCTACCTTGTGCCCCGTACCATCTCAGGAACGAGCGGAAGGTCTTCTTCTGTTCCTTCGGCTTCTCCAGTCCGACAGCCGTCAAGGTATCCGCCTCTGCCTTCATACGGGCCATCTCCTCGTCTGCGTGTTTACCAAACAGGCTCACCAGAGAAGGGTAGATTGGCTACCCTCTGCTGCGCCTCAGGCTTCAAGGACGTCAGACGCAGCCAGGCATGGCGCCTCAGGTTGACCCCATGGCAGTATCCGTGTGCTGCCAGGAGGGAGGACTCCGCAGCGGAACTGATCACCTGGTCGGAGACCATAAGTCCTTTATTAAGGATTTCTTGGAAATCATCCCTATCCTCCCTTGGAAGACGTTCCACGAACCGTGTTAGGGACTCCCAGAGGGACCGATCATAACGCCCCACCAAGGCCGCAGCACTCACGGCCTTCATAGATGTGGCTGCCGTACCGCAAACCTTCCTGCCTGCCGAATCCGTCCAGCGGCTCTCCTTATCAGGAGGCACTGTCGATGATGGGGTGGTTGCGTGCTGCTTCCTCGCCGCAGTCACAATCACCGAATCCGGCGCAGGGTCCAAGCGAAGGAACACACGATCCGTGTCAGGGGCCCGATACTTCTTTTGCAGCCTGGAAGGTGCTGCTTTAGTAACCGCAGGTGTGAGGAAGAGCTCCATGGCGGGTTCCACTAGCCCTGGTACCAACGGTAACAACGGTCCAGACAATTGTTTCTTGTGAAGGGTCTCGAAAATGACGGAAGTCAAGGGTGTGGGCGTAGTGAGCGTGATGCCCAACTTAGCCGCTCCTCGCAGCAACACCTCCTGAAGGAGACAATATCGTCTATCAGGGACACCCTCATCCGAGGGGAGTCCGACAGGGTTGGCGAGTAATCCCTGGCACTGGACGAGTCCGTGTGGCGGGATCTAGATCTGTCCCTCCTATGGCATCGTCTGGACCTTGTAGAGGAGCGTTGGCGACTCCTGGATTTATCTCTCCGCTGTGAGCGAGACCTCAATCTCCGCGGTGTTGGGCGGTCTGCAGGCCGGAAAGGAGGGCGCTGTGGAGGCCGAGCCGAGAGCCTAGGCTGTGGAAGCCCCGTAGGCGGCGTTGGCAAATGAAGCAGCGAGGTAGACCTCGGCAGAGCCGGTGGAGGAGGACGATGAGGAGGAACCTGAGGTAGTGGAGGCGTAGGAGGTTGTAGGGGAGGAGTCGGCGTCCGTGGAGGAGGACCCACGGGTAAAGGAGGCGGCGTAGGCGACCTCGGTTTGGTGGGCGAGTAGACTTGAGAGTACTCAGAGTCAGGAGACCGTCCCACTCTTTTCTTCTTCTTCTGACCAGAGGGGGGCGATCTAGAGGCCCTCTCCCACGTGGGCGAGCAACGGCGCCGCCGCAACCGCGTGCTCGCTGAAGCGGAGGACTCCGTCCTAGTCCTAAAACGTCTAGTCTTCCTCCTCGACACTGAGCGTCCCTTTGACGTCGATGAACGTCTCCTTGCCGCCAACGAACGTCCGACGACTGATCTCGTCGACGTCGAAGACCTCCGTCTCGATGCTGATCTTCGTCTCGACATCGCAGACTTACGTGTCGACGTCGACTGTGACCGGCGGTGTCGCCTCGACGGCGAAAGCCGGCGTCTTGACCCCTCCCGACGTCGGGGATAGCTCGACGACGAACCAGTCCTTGACGTCGACCTCGATGGAGTTCTCGACGTCAGTCCCCTCGACGTAGACGTTGCTTCGACCCGGAGCCCCGGGGAGACGGAGAACAGACTGTGGTCATTCCCTTCGACGCCGACGTCGCGGCTACCGACGTCGACGGAGACCGGTGGCGTTTACTGGCCTTTTCTTTACTGGGGAACCCCCAGAGGCCGACGCACGGGCAGAGGAAGGAGCCCCTTCATGCCCAGAGCCACCTTGTCCTTGCTGCCTTCTCAGCTTCAAGCCTTGGAGCCTGGTCTTCTCCCTGTGCTTGAGGGTTCTTTTAGGAAACTGCAGACAGATGTCACACTCCTCAGGAACACGAGAAGAAGGCAGGCACAGGATACAAACCCTTGAGGTACCGATTTTGCCTTTTTCCTGGAGCACTCAGGACATTTATTAAATAAAGCAGGCATATTTGATGAAAAAGGATCAGCCAAAACAGCAGAGAAACTCCAGTCAGATGTAGACAAGGCAAAAACACGTCGAGTGAACACACTAACACTTTAAAAGTGCACAATTTTGAAATAAACCCAAACAAGCATTTACAATGCAATGGTTTCGCCTTTGGAAAAGTTAGAGTTATTGGCATTGTATATGCCAAAATTTGTATTTATGTTTTTGTTTCGAAAACAGATAAGTAAATGGCATTGTCATTTACATTGCCATTACCTTTTTTTTGCAGTCACTTGGCACTCTCTAGCACTCCCTAGTACTCTTTTTGCACTCTGCATTTCATATGCACTCCCTGTGCACTCTGCACTCCCTATGCAGCACTCTGTATGCACTCTGTACTCTATATGCACCCTACACGCTCCACTTCCTATGCACTCCCTATGCACTCTGCACTTTTTATGCAGCACTCTGTATGCACTGTGCACTTTGTATGCACTCCACACTTCCTATGCACTCTGCACTCTGCACTTCCTATGCACTCTGCACTTATCATGCACTCCCTATGCACTCCCCTGTGATTTTGTGTTTTGTGAATCAACCTATTTGTATCTAGGTTTGTATGCAAAATCAAATTGTATTTGTAAAATTGGGTGAGCTAATTGTGATCACTTTTTTATGTAATCTTGGTACATCAAGCCCTAATTTATCAATGTTGTGTAGTGTCAAATAACCAGTGGTTGACACTCAAGCTGGTCATTTCTTGACCGCAGGCACCAAATCACCATAACAATGGGAGAAGGAAAAATCTGCATATGCAATGCGCATCAATGTCACTTCATCATAAGAAGCACTTTCACAGCCTTCTTCTGCCCTCTATTACAGTCACAGGTGAAATACAAATGTAGTAATGTGTATTTAATATGCAGGTAAATACAAAATTCTCACTGCATATGTTCCTATATAAACAACATGCTGGGGTCTAAGAAGCTTGTGATCATATTTTGTTTTCACTGGTGTCCTGAAAAGGCCTCCTGATTAACAGAGCACTATAAAAAATAAATATTATTTCAAATGGAAGTGTGAAAGAACATTCAAGTTATTTTACTAAGGTAATTCACATGATTATTTTCCATGTATTTAGGAACTGACCATATGAATTAGTCAAAAAGACATTTTAAAACAAGGGTTGCACTTGTTTGGTGTATTTAAAAGGGTGAGTTTTTCAACAAGTAAATGAATTGCCATGAATGTTATAATGCGTGAGAGCTACAGGTATAAAAAGTGAGAGATGGCTTCGAATTGCAGTCTTATATGCCTCTGACACCCCACCATGGTGCCTTCGAAATGTCGAATACTTTTTAACTTCTTGTCTTACTGTAAAAATGTACCTGGCCATACATGAGCCTTGCGCATGGTCAGCCAGTAAACAATATAAAATGTCATCCCTCAATTCTTGGTCACTTATCATAAATCATAGGTGGGGTAGAAACGTCACAAGCAATTTTAACCTTGTGCCTAAGGTTGCATGCAGTAGAAAAACTGATTATTGCTTTGTCACAGAAAAAAACATGGCAGCAGAGGTACACAGGGAGTGGTATTAGACTCGTCCAATCCCCGTAAGCAAATTTTTGTAAACATGAATGGGAAACTGTGACAATACAAAATGACGTGTACACAATGGAGGGAAATACCAGATTACTCTCGATTTAGCTAGCTATTTTGAGCATTAGCCTTGCCATTCCTCAGTGATGGCTCCCATACTAAACAAGCATTGGGAAAGCCAATTGGTGTGGTGCTGCTGCCAGCCTTTTGGTGTAGTCAGTGATTATTTTGTTTTGCCATCGTTTTTACAAACCTTTATATTGAGGAAGCTGGTGGCCCTCCTCCGTCTAACAAACAAATGGCTAATAACAAAAATACTTTCTGGGTAACAGAAATCAAACATTGCCATGGTAGCCCAGGGCACTAAAGAGAACTACTTTGTGTGTGGATAGGCTTCTTCTGAGAGGGCAGAATGGCGCAACTCTCAGTGAAGTTAGCCAAGGGGTGAAGCTTGCCTGACCCTTTGCCACAAGTTGTGCTCTATAGTGGGCAGAAGAAAAATGTGAATGACACAATATCAAACCAATGGATGATGAGGAGAAGCTGAAAGCCCCTTGAGTAACTGTACTGTACATATCATTTTAGGAAAATCAAAAGAGCAAAGCTAACTCCAGACCTAAAAACGTATCTTGTCTACTTTAAAACTATTCAGTCAAATTCAAACCAAGAATTAATCAAAGATAAACTTGAACGTCCAACCCTGATAACTAGTAAGTCCCTGCTTGCCATTCACTAGGCTCTACCACAACCTGAACCACTGCGCACCACCAGCAGGCACGCCACCCACATTCAGACAGGAAGACCCATATGAGGCCCTCCCTTGGTGTCGCTACGCTGACATGCTGCTGCTCTGTTCATTTCCAACTCACAGCTATCTGCAATGCTAAACACATCCTACTGCACTCTCAGACGTCACTCCCTTTTCCGGCCACCAAAGAACACACGACCTGCTAAATTCTCGAAAATACCAATGCCGGCCTCTGAAATTTGTGTTTGTCAACAGAAATATGGACATTCTATAATCAGCCGAATACTGCTACGCGTGGTTGAATATTCAGATATAAAAACAGCAGTATTATATGTTAATATGCAACACTGAATATTTCCTGTCGGATAAGAGACGGCATCTCAGTTTGCTGGACAAATGCCCCGGTCACTCAAATCGGTCCTGATAATATTGATGTCTCTGCAACCAAAGGGGCACTTTGCAAGCGGTAAGGAAGTGTACTAATGGCGTCATTAATTTGATTTTAGCACAGGGTCCATAGCTCTTGATTCTATGATTCTGTCACAGGAAGAGCTGGATGTCACAAACCACATTCCAATGAGCCTTCATTCGCCATATTCGATTCCCAAACTGCATGATGTGTTTGCGCATAGTATAGTATTTTATGATGTATAGAAGTGCGTCACATGCTGAATGTTAGGCGGTATGTGTTTTTTAAGCAAAGCACAAATACACTGAGTGAAACATATAGGTTTATGGCTTGTCATTACGTGGCATGTCGGTCGTATTACGTGAATGCAGCGCACGGACTTCCTATCCCCCTGCGCTAGTTATGTTACTTTATAGGGCCAATGATGATTTGCGTCAGAAGTGAACTCAGCACAGAAGCAAAAAACATTATCACTGCAAGTGCAGCGAGATTGGAAATAGTAGGCACAGTGGCGCACAACTCTGACACCAACACTTTCCACGCGTTCCCTCAGAGTCCGCCCCTTCTGCCCCCACAACCCGCCCGTCGAGCTCACCTCGCGTGCCCATAATGCTGCCCAGTTTCTCATCAGCATACCTGTGCGCCACATGCAGACTCCCAGACAGCGACCGTCACGTGTTCCCAAAGACTCACCCTCGCAGGCACGGCCCCCGTCGCAGCTCCCACTGGCCTCCGCTGACGTCGAGGGTTCCCCCGGAGTCAGCCACTCACAGCACGGCTCCCGGGGCAGATCCTGATGACGCGGCGAGGCTCCAACCAACGGCGGCGCAGCTCACGGGGACAGGCCCACTGCAGCGGCCAATCAGAGCGCGCCTCTGCCGACGAGCCTCCGAAAAGCCACCAATGCGGTCGCAGCCCCTTCGTGTCTCGGCCAAGGTGCCGAGCAGCTGCCGGTTGACCCCCGGGCGGATAAAAAAAATGGCGGCAGCACCTACGAGGACACGGGGGGGCGGGAGAGGAACGGACGGCGGGAGGGGGCGGGAGAGGACACAGGGGGCGTGAGGGGGGCGGGAGAGAACACGAACGGCGGGAGGGAGGCGGGAAACGTGCCGGGGGAAAAACACTCACGATGCCCAGGACAGCAGCAAGCACGGCCCGGCCGGAGGAGACTCGGGGGCGTTCCCGGCGTCGCGTGACGTCGGCAAAAGCCAAAGAATCTCGGGAACGCCCCCGTGTCTGGTCCGGCATTGATGGACAGGCCCCTTGTCCAATGGCTAGGCTCCATTTATGGAGCTAGCCAATGGGACGGGGGGGCGTGTTCCATAGTGCTTACTATACTCAATAGATTTCTCTGGAGGAGGAGCCTAACGGCTCCGCCCCCCAGCGAAACCTAAAAAGGGAGAGCTCAATGCTCCAGGGTCCTGCTAGCAGGAGCCGCAAAAAAGAACTGAAAGTGGAGGGAGTTGCTGTGCATTCTGGGATACCAGGAGAGTTCTGGAAAGTTTCCTTAAAGGCACAGTATCCCTTTTTAAGCCACATAATGGCAGCCTACGGGGGCTTGTCTGTCCGGTCCTTCCTCTCGATCATTCCAAGGATTTGGTGAAGAGGGGAAGTGTTTTCCATAGTTAAACCTGGCAGACCGGTCTAAAGTGGGATATTTTTGGAATATCCTTGCATTTCTAGTTGAAGTACTGGACAGTGTAGCCTTGCATGTATAGGCTGCATTATTTGACTTTAATTCTCTCTTAAGTGTCTATGCAATACTGCAAAGAAGACAGCTTAAGAGATTATTTTTGATTGCTTGTCCCCGCACACGAGTGGGACTATTCACTAGATTAGGACTATACACAGAGATCCCCTGCTACAGAAGTCTCTGGTTTCCGTGTGGAGTGTGCTCTAGGGGGAATTGTTAGTGTTCGTTTTGCTTTTTCATAGCATGTCTGAATGCACTTGACTATCCACCTTGCGATGCCCGATTTTGATATAGGATTGCCTTTATGTAGTAAATTAAAAGCGACAAACAGTTATTTTGTGTTGCGGAAAGGTTTGGTCCATTCTACATAGTAAAGGAGTGCTCTTTTCACATCTAAGGTGTGCAAAGCATGTTCTGCCACAGAATCTGGTTGAGTGAAGAACACAGGCAACTCAACAGATTAGTAGTCATGAAAGGCAGAAATTACCTTTGGTAGGAATTTAGGGTTATTACGTAGAACCACTTTGTTTTGGTGTACTTGTAAATATGGTTCTTCTATGGTTAGTGGCTGAAGCTCACCCACTCTCCTCAGTGATGTGATAGCTATGAGAAAAGATACCTTCCAAGTGAGAAATTGTAGTTCACATCTGGTGGAGAAGTGTGGCTCACTGGCTACAGGAGGCAGACCTGGAAGCAGAGGTCAGCCCGGGACCAGGGTTCAATTCCGGGCTCGGCGGGGTCTTGAGTCCTAAAATGTCCATGGACTCGACAATTCTCGCTCCGGTGCCTACTCGATTCACGGGTTCACACTCTGCAACTCTGGGCAATAGCTTGCTTCATCTCCACAACGGCCCCTCGCGGCGGGATGCCTGGCTTTCACCTTGCGGATACCCTGCTGGGGTTATCTCACAGGGGAATACCAGGACGGGTTCCCTAAGCAAGCGCTTAGAAACCGCTCGGTGATTTGCGCTATATAAATTCCTGTACATTTACATTTACATCTATGCAATGGCTCAAAGGGTGGACCCATTAATCGGGTGAGGACAATATTGAGATTCCACACTGGAGCAGGTGGAAGTCTTGGAGGAATGATTCTTTTAAGTCCCTCCATAAAAGCTTTTATGACAGGCACTCTAAAGAGTGACAGATGTTGTCTGTTCTGTAGATATGTAGCAAGACGTAAGCGTATGAAAGAGTACGCCAAGTTAAAACGCTGCATGTGTTGTAAATAGCAAATAATGTTTTGTTTAAATCTCTTTTATTGAGTTTGTAGACAAAGAGAAAACATTAACACCAGGTATCAAGCAGTAGTAGGCAGGGAAGAATGTAGGGTAAACATCGTTGGTCCACGTCAATGGAGGTATTAAAGATACAGCACCCCACTTTAGCCATCCAAATACAAAAACAACAAGAGAACTCGATATGGCTAGATAGATATGAGAAGCCTCCTTCTGACACAGGAATGTCAAAGCTAACCAAGCATACGGGACCCCCAAAAGTGCTCAAGCCTAATATAATACCTGAGAGATTCCAATCAGGTCTGCTAGAAACCTGTAAAGGGCGCGATGCATCGTTAGTGAAGTCTGAAGAGACAATAGTGTAGCGCCAGGCAATTAGTACAACAAAGAGATTGGAACATGGAGAGCAATACCAATCAAGGCAAAATAAGGAAACAGGATCAATCTGGCTAAGAAGTGTCACTGCAAGCCCTAATGGTGGATAACAGGTCATCAAAATCATCATAGGCGTGACGCGTTCTAGCAATACCCAGCTTACCAGGCCGCTAAAGGCACAGAAGGCGGCCTGCACCAAGATATCGGGGGAACCCCCAAGTCTGCTAGCCTGTGAAGAAATACCTGAACAAAAGAGAACCAAAACAAACAACTAAAGAAGGAAAGAGAAAAGAGAAAAAGAGAGAAGGAGGGAGGAGAGGGCACATCGTTCCAATGGTGATGATGAGCTATAGTGGAGGAGGAGTAAGTCCCCAGATCCGAGCATCAGATCCTACCATCCCCTAGGAGGGTTGTCTTCCCTCACTCCGCCTACCCCAGCTCCTCTTCATAGTGTTCTCCCCTAGGGAGCAGAGGGTCACTGAACAGTTGGAAGGCCCTTAAACGGGGGACAGCCCGAGCATGTTCCAGTTTAGAGAAATGGGAAACTAGAGCTTGCCAAGTGCATTTGAATTTAGCGTCAGTGTGGGCTAGACGATGGGAGAGAAGCTCCATCGCCATTACCTGCCTTAGTCGAGTGAGCCACATCGAGGAGAGGGGGAGGGGGGGGGGGGTGTCACGGCCTTCCTCCAATGGAGCACTATAACCTCCATTGAGCATGTGGAAAATCAAGCACCAGTCCGAGTGAGTCATTGCTTTAAGAGATCTCGGCCAGAACCCTAAAATAACTACCCCTGGGGTACTCGGAAAGGGAAAATCCACCACCTTCCTGATGTGGCTCAAGATCTCTTTCCTAAAGCTCAATATGAGTGGGAAAGACCATCATATGTGCATGAAGAAACCTGGAGCAGTCTGACAACGCCAGTAGGTAGGCGTGAAATTGGGGAATTTCTTTTATAAGCACAGGGGAGTATAATACCAACGGGTCATGATTTTGTAAGCGGTTTCCTGTTGTGCAATGCTTTTAAAAGTGCCAGGAATATCCCTCCACAAATGTTCCCAGCGGTCAAAGGGAATGTCTTCCTCAAAGTCTGTGTGCCAGCGCTGTTGATGGATATGAGATGGGAGCGCGTGCAAATGTTGAAGGACCTTATACGTACTAGAGATCAGGCCTCGGGAGCCATCAAAAGAGCGGACTTGGAATTCAAAGGGGGTGAATTGGAGGAGGTGCCCTGTGTGTTTGAAGGAGTACAGAACCAATGGCGCAGTTGAAGGTATTCCATATGCGCTGTGCTGAGGAGCTGAAAGTCTTGCCTGCACTGCTCAGAAGATTTAAAAATCCCCCCTCGAATAGATGAGTGATTGTACGACATTCTCCAGCAGTCTATGTAGGAAAGGATGTGGCAAGCTACACCTCTGTCCATGTGGAACCTAGTTTCTCGTTTTCGCAAGCCACCCACTCTGAGACATAGCGCAGATGCGACGCCCAATAATAAACAAGAAGATCTGGGCATGCCAGCCCTCCCTGGTCCCGTGGCAACTTTAATGCTTTGGTAGAGAATCACGGCCTCCCCCCACCACAGATGAATGGGGTTTGGAGTTGGAAGTGCTCGGAAGAGATCAAGAATCTTGGGGAGAATGGACATCTTGACCGCGTTGAGGTGGCCCAGCCAGGAAATAGGTAGGGATTTCCATTGCCTGAGATCATACCTAACTGAATTTCTACAAGCGGGCCAATTTGTCTTTGTCCATGAGTCCAGCGCTATGTGACATTAATACCTAGATAGGGAATGGATTGGGAGGCCCACAGGAAACAGATATCGCTCTGAAGTTCCTTAAGCTGTTGCGGGGAGAGGGTAAGGTTAAGCGCGTGTGACTTAGCAAGGTTGATTTTAAGCATCGAAATCAACTCGAACTGGGAGAGTACAGCAAGCAGCGCTGGGAGGGAGCTCTCGGGGCTAGTACGTGTCAAGAGGGGCTAATCAGAGAAAAGAGTGATTTTGGCTCGACCCCCCCAAATGGGAGGCCCTTCATTTCCGCTGATTGGCGGATGGCAATCGCCAGGGGCTCCACAACCAGGACAAAGCCGGGATGTTACGGCGGTGGACCTTTTCCACCAAGTGGGGTATTCGCTGGAGATTATCTGCCCCTTGTCTCTCATGTATGAAGCCCACCTGGTCAAGCTCAATCAGACCAGGTAGATGGGGAGCTAAACGGTGGGCCAATATTTTGGTATACAGTTTAACGTCAACATTTAGCAAGGGAATGGGGCGGTATGAAGCACAAGAGGTAGGGTCTTTCTCCGGCTTGGAGGTAAACGCTATCTCGCCTCTGGCCATGGTTGGTGTGACAGATTTCATATCGGCAAAGGAGTTAAAGTCGCAGCAATGGTGCCTGCAACTCTGGGAGAAAAAGACAATAGAATGGTATTGTAAGGCCATCAGGGCCAAGCGCCTTGCCAATTTGGAAACTTTTCAATGCTTTTTGAAGTTCTTCTGCCGTGATTGGTTCGTCCAATTGTAGCTTATGAAAAGGAGTTAGTGGCGTCCAGGGACAGCAGACCAAAAAGCGATCCATCATGTCCCTACAGGTATCTCCCGTTGATAAAACGCAGAGATGAAGGAACTAAACTCTTACAGCCCCCGCTGTAGAATTTTTGTTTCATAGCCAGAAGAGAGTGCTCTGTTTTGTTGACCCTAATAGCCTTGAGTTGGCCCCGAAGCGAGGCCAGCTGTTTCTGGGTCTGTCGAGATGGCACACTCTGTCCCCGTCTTTCCATCAGTTTAATATGCGAGCCAGATTGTTTCCAACTAGGCGGGATTCCCGCGTGCGGGCTTTGGAGACGACGTAATGACGCCTCGAATGGTGGCCTTTAAGGAATCCCATAAGACATGCCCATTAGTGTCCTGGAGGACATTATCCACAAAATACGCCTGAATCGCCTGGCCTATTTCAGCCACATCGACCTGATCCCGTAGGACATGTGGGGGAAGTCGCCACCGAGCTGAGCAGGGGTTCCTGCCCATATCAGTCAGGATAACCTCCAGAGGGCATGATCTGAGATAGAAATATCCGAGATCGCCGTGGAATCCAAAGATCGAATGAGAAACTGGGACAGGAAGAAATAGTCAATTTGAGAGTAAGAGCGGTGGACCTGGGAATAGAAGGTTTAGTCCTTAGTCCCAGGATCTTTGTAGCGCCACGCATCCATGAGACCCAAGGTTCCAAAGTCCTGCTTGAGCGCCGCAGACATCGCACCAGTGCCCTGGAAGGAAGATATGGTACGATCTAAACTGGGGTCCCACACTAGATTAAAGTCACCCCTGGGAGAATGGGGTCAGACTCCCAGGATAGCAAGTCTATAGGAAAGATATAGCGATATGCATCTTGTGCATGATTAGGCGCATAGACATTGAGCATAGTGTGTGCCTTACCATGAATGAGCAGAGTGAATTTTAAATAGCGCCCCTCCTTATCACGCAGCACCCGGAAAACTTGTACAGGGCTTCTCACCTTAAAAAGGATAGCAACCCCTGCCGTCTTGGTCTGCGCCGACGCCCAGAACTGCTTAGGGAATTTAGGGTGAGACATGCGTTGCGTGTCTGTACGTAAGAGGTGGGTTTCCTGGAGGAAAATTACATCTGGGTCATGAATAAGGAAGTCATGCCATACCTGCCTTCTCTTATTGGGGGCATTGAGGCCTTTTACATTGAGGGACAAATATTTAAGCTGTGCCTCATCTATTACAGACCTAACAAAGTGCGGGTCATTGTGCAAGCCACCATATTGCCCTCCCCCGGATCCCAACCCAGGCGGGCTGGTGTCGGATAGAAAGGAGGATGGGGAGGTAGATAGGAGTCGCTCAAATGAGTAGTAGAGTAGCCCCTCTCCCATGCCCAGGAGCTCAGACGTAAAGGAAACGGTAAATCACAGTATATCCATGCCCTCCCCGGAGTAAAGAGAAGAAGAAAAGAGAGAAACGAGGGTAGGATAAAGAATAAACAAACCAAGCAGACAAAAGGTCAACAGGACCAAAGTATTCCCTCCCAGTCCAGGAGCGGCACAACGGTTCCCAACCCCCTCAGGATTGAGTCCCAAGTCCCCCGGTCCCAGTGCGGAAACCTGTCTGTGTGTTGTTGCCGGAGAGCGGATACCAGGGGCTCCCAGGTCACCGGGAGCCTTCAAGCAAGGTCGGGCTCTCATGAAGAGGGCAAATGACTTGGATACCAAAACACCCTTTTCCAGCCACAGGGGGGTGGGAGGCAGGGGGGCGGGGGCAAGCCACATCAAGGGGCCACCACCCCAGCATCGGAGCCTGAGGGGGAGGGGGCCCCGACAGGGAGCCCCTCCCATCTGAAGATTGTTAAGCCTCTAGATTTCAAGTGGTGGTTGATGTCCTGTTTAGCTTGGTGCGACAGTTCACTTGCTTTGGAGGCTCTAGCAAGGGGAGGAGGGACGCTCGACCACTTGGGGGGAGGGGGGTCCTGGCCTCAGTGTCTGCAGAGGTAGGGGTGGAGGGCGAAGGGCTGAGAGAAAGATGGAGCAACTGACACGCCTCCTTGAAAGATCTCAATGATCTGCATTTTCCCTCCTACTGAAACAGGGCAAAAGGATGGCCCCACTGGTACTTGACGTTCAATTCTTTAAGTTTATCGGTTACTGGCTTGAAGTCTCCACGGCGGCGCAGAGTAATTGGGGAGAGGTCTTGAAATATTTGGATTTGGTGGCACTCATATGTCAGTTCCTCGCTTCCTTTTCCGTGAAGAAGTGCACCCAGGTCAGGATGCCAGGAATCAGATTAGCCTTTCAGCGTCGATGTGCAATTCTGTGCACTTTATCCCACGTAGGGGGCGAGGCATCATCATCACCCGAATCACTTGGAGATCTGCGACATAAGTCATGATGTTCTGACCCTCCTGTCCCGTGGATCACCCCTTATGTGGGTTGTTGCGGCAGCTTCTGTTTTCCAAATCTTTCGGCTTGATTTGGAGCTCCACATGTTGCTCCTCAAGTGCCGCCACTCAACACAATAGTTCCTCCTGGTCCTCTGTCGTGGGTCTTTTCGAGATCGTCCACATTTGTGCCAATTTCAGTCACGGCTCACCTGATGTCTCTTAGGCAGGTTTTGACCTCTGCTTTGAGAGAAGTAATTTCCGACTTTATTTCCTGAAGAAAATTGGACATGAAGGCTTGGGTGACAGGGTGGTGTCCGCGGCTTCTGAGGAGGTTGCCATTGTAGAGCCCTTGCGAGTAGATGCAGATCGAATATGCTACTTACCAGTATGCATCTGTTCTTGGCATGTAGGGCTGCTGACATTCATATCTGTGCATAGATCGCCGCCTAGTGTTGGGTCCGGATAATCGCACATTGTTGTCCTGGAAGAGTCTTCGAAGTATCACGAGATAGGTGGCTCCTCCCCTGGACTACAGTGCGCATGGGCATCGACTCCATCCTCAGAATGTTTTTAGCCATTGTGGCAGAGATGGAGTGAAACTGTGTGAATGATGACCATACCAGAAGTATTTGCGATTGCTGCAGCCGCTACAGGCGCCGGGGAGGAGGGCGGGCGATATGAATGTCAGCAGCCCTACATGCCAAGAACAGATGCATACTGGTAAGTAGCATATTCGGTTCGAGGCATGTGAGCTGCTGAATTCATATCTGTGCATAGAATACATAGCAGTCCCTCCATTAACGGCGGCCGCCTGTGCCAGCTGCAGCAGTTTGGAAAAGTGTTTTTAGAACAGCCTGCCCTACAGCTGCCTGCTGTTTGGAGTGCACATCTACACAGTAGTGTTTTGTACACGTGTGTGTGGTAGACCATGTGGCTGCTCTACATAGGTCTTCTAAAGGAATATTTCCAAGAAAAGCCATGGAGGCCCCCAACTTCCGGGTGAGTGGGCCCTCGGGGGAATCGTTAGAGTGCGCTTGGCCTTCTGATAGCAGATCTGAATACACTTAACGATCCACCTGGCTATACCAGCCTTGGAAATGGGGTTGCCTTTGTGTTGTGGCGAAAAGGCAATAAAAAGTTGTTTCATCTTCCGAAAATCTTTGGTCCTATCAATGTAGTACATCAAGGCTCTTTTGACGTCAAGCGTGTGGAGCATTCTCTCCGCAACTGACTCAGGATTTTGGAAGAACACAGGTAGTTCTATAGTCTGGTTGATATGGAACTGTGAAACCACCTTAGGAAGGAACTTAGGGTTAGTGCGAAGCACCACCCTATTGGAATGAATCTGTATGAATGGCTCTTGGATAGTTAGTGCCTGGAGTTCACTAACTCGTCGTAGCGACGTAATCGCTATCAGGAAAGCCACTTTCCATGTCAAGAACTGAATCTCGCATGAATGCAGTGGCTCGAAAGGTGGACCCATCAGTCTTGTGAGGACCACATTTAGGTTCCGTTCGGGAGCTGGTGGGGTCCGTGGAGGAATGACTCGTTTGAGTCCTTCCAGAAAGGCTTTGATGGCAGGCATTCTGAAAAGAGAGAGATGCTGCCTGTTTTGGAGATAAGCCGCCATTGCGGATAAATGTATACGAATGGAAGCATAGGCCAGATTACATTTGTATAGATGTAAGAGATAACAAATGATGTTTTGAATAGATGCGTCTAGCGGGTTGATGATGTGGTCTGCACAATAAATGACAAACCGCTTCCATTTCGCCGCATAGCAGGCTCTGGTGGTGGGCTTCCTTGCCTCCCTGATTAGGTCTATACAGTCAGGAGGTAAGTTGAGGTAGCCTAACTCTAAGACCTCAGGAGCCAGATCGCCAGGTTGAGCTGTGGCGGATCTGGATGCTGAATGGCTCTGCGTCAAAAGCCTGGGTGTGAGGCGCAGCCTTTGATGTGGTACCACAGATAGTTCTAGAAACGTGGTGTACCATGGTTGGCGTACCCACGTTGGACCAACCAGGATGAGAGTCATTGAGTGTTGCTTCAGCTTGTGTGCCACCAGCGGTATTAGAGGTGCTGGGGAAAAGCGTACGCAAATTTGCCTGACCAGTTCATCCATATCGCATTGCCCTGCGACTGTGGGTGTGGAAACCTGGCGGCAAAGCTTCGGCATTTGGCGTTTTCCTTTGTGGCGAACAGGTCTATCTCTGGATGACCCCACCTTTGGAAGGACTGGTGGAGTACTGATGGATGTTCGTGCATTTGGTGGCTGTACCTGCTTAGCAGGTCCGCCATCTGATTGTCCTTGCCCGGGAGGTGTTCCGCCATGAGGAAGATATTCCTTTGAATGGCCCACTTCCACATGCTCTGAGCCAGATGAGACAACTGTGGAGAGTGTGTACATCCCTGCTTCTGGATGTAGTACATGGCCGTCATGTTGTCCGTCCGGATCAACACGACCTTGTTGCACAGATGTACTTTGAATGCGTTCATCGCCATGAAGATAGCCATCAGTTCTAGAACGTTGATCTGCATCATCTTCTGCTGCGTTGTCCATAGTCCCTGCACAGTGTAGTGGAGTACATGAGCTCCCCGACCCTGGAGAGATGCGTCCGTCGTCATAATGATCTGTGGCACAGGCTCCTGGAACGGTCGTCCCTTGCAAAGGTTGTGTGGATTCCACCAATGCAGAGAGTTGTATGCACGACCAGTTACCAACACTAGGTCTTTCAACTGTCCGTGAGCCTGATTCCACTGACGTGCTAAGCACTCCTGAAGCGGACGCATATGTAGTCTTGCGTGCGGGACTATGAAGATGCAGGAGGCCATCATGCCTATCAACTGCATGAACTCTCGTGCCTGAAGCGAGTGTTGAGGTCTGAATTTTTGTATCAGCGATAGAATGCTGCTGACCCTCACTGAATTTGGCTGTGCTTTGGCTGCCAGAGTGTTTATCGTCGCACCCAGATACTGCCGTATGAGGGCGGGTTGCAGGTGGGATTTTGGGTAATCCAGTGAGAATCCCAGATCGTGAAGAAGGTGAATGGTGTGGGACATGTGGGCGGTACACTGCTGGGCCGACTTTGCCTGGATTAGCCAGTCATCCAGATAAGGGTAGACGTGAATGGACTGTCTCCGTAGGTGTGCCGCCACTGTCGCCAGGCACTTTGTAAACACCCTGGGTGCCGTGGTGACTCCGAAAGGCAGGACCTTGAACTGGTAATGTTGATTTTGGATGGTGAACCTAAGGTATTTTCTGTTTGACGGGTGCAGCGGAATATGAAAATACGCATCCTTCAGATCTAATGTTGCGAGAAAATCCCCCTGACTGAGCAACGGTAGGACTTGCTGCAGTGATAGCATGTGAAAGTGCTCCGATAGAATGTACTGATTGAGGGGTCTGAGGTCCAGTATGGGTCTGAGGGACCCGTCCATTTTTGGTATCAAGAAATACAGTGAGTAAACTCCTGTGCCTCTTTCTTCCACAGGCACAAGCTCGATTGCTCCTTTTTGCAGCATGAGGAGTACCTCCTGCTGCAATAAGTGCAAATGTTCTGTGGACATAGGACGGTGTCCTGGGGGTATGTCGGGTGGAGTGTGTAGGAGAGTAGGGTCTGCAATCACCCCAGATTTTTGCTTTTTGCTTCACAGGTTTACGACTTCCCTGGCTGTGGGCCTGCTAATCAGACCCACAGCCTAGCTGTTCTCTCTCTAAATTGACACACATGTACCTTAGGTGCATTTACCAATTGGTACTGGGCCACCTTATCAGTCCCTGTACAGTATACCTTAGGTATCCAGGGCATAGGTGTTCCCAGGGCCTACCAGGGGCTGCAGCATGTATTATTCCACCCCTGGCTGGCCATCTAAATCTGACACAACTGGCTGCACGACAGCTGGGGCAAGGTGGTGTACACACCCTTTGCTGTAGATATAGTATACCTATATCTAACCCTAAAATAGACACATGTATTCCTATCAGTCACTCCTACGGCAGGCCTTATCAATCCCGAAGGCAGAGTGCTTGGAATTATGTGAGATGGTGCTCTGGCATGAGCTGAGCCCGTTTGCAGCTTGCGGAACCAAGTCCTAATAGCTGTTCCATGATAACGTATACCATATACTTTTAAGTGCATTATAATCCTCGCGGTTATTTGCCAACTTTGGTATCGCTTTATCAAAACATGTCGAGTAAGGTGTCATACGAATTGGAATACTAACCCCTCGCCAATTCTGGCGACGGGGTTAGCATTCCACCCTTCTAGAGGGACATGACATGTATGTAACTGAGAACCCCGGTTAAAGCGAACTCCAGCCTCAGCATCACAAAATGGATGCTGCCACCACAGACACAAGTCTGACCTCCTGCTGCTGGGAGTCCTTCCAGCGAGGAGAGCTTGGACAAAGGGTTTCCTGTCAGGGGCGGTGCTAGCACCATCCCAGACAGGGTTTTGTGTATCCCAGGTAGGCAGGGCTGAGAGGAAGGTGACTGCAAGTGGAACCCAGGTGCTCACTGTGCATATGCCGACTTAAACCAGTTACAGGGGCACACCAGCCCCTGAGCTGGGGAAAGTCCGGACAAGGGAGAGGGGTGTAACCACCCCCCTCCTGGTCCCACCCATGGGCAGGACCTAGTCGCGTGCCAGCCCCTTTCTTTAGTATAAAGGTAGGAGCGGGCCCCCTTCCCAAATTAGATAATTCTGAATCTTGACTACTTTCCACGAAAGAACTCTTGAACATTTCTGAAGACTCTCCCTTGTGGCTAAGGAGTAGCCACCCCGCACCAGCGGGCACCATCTAAGCGCATGCGGTTTGCTGCACGTCCATCCTCCGGATCAAGACTGCCCAGCTCGACGAGACCCGGATTCCCTCGCACCTCTGACCTCTACCTGCATCATTAGCCCAGCTGAGATTCGTGGGTGTGACGAGACCTGAAGGGACCGGCATCTTCAAAACTGCACAACGCTTATCCAGCACGACCGCCGAGGGATCCTCGAGTGAGTGCTTTGGGGTTTGAGAAGCCCTAACCCTGAGCAGCTCCAGCACCGAAGTCCAGCCCCCCAGCATCCACGAGATCTGCGTGGGGCCCTTCTGCTCTTTGCTGCTCACCGCGTTGTCCGGCTACTTGTCTGCTGGCTTGTGGCCCTCCTGACGACGAACCACGACAATTACATCGCTGGTCTGGTTGCTCCAGACTGGCCCTTGCTCCCTTCCAAGAGAGGAGCACCCCGGACCCTCCTGGTCCACTCCAGACGCCATCTTGAGTCCACCGCGTGGGCTTGCCTTTGCCAAGGTTTGTTGCCCCAATCCTGGGACCAGCATCGCCGACAGCAGACACCTTCGTGGGACAGCTCGCACCTCCACCCTGGTCGCCGACAACGCCTCCTGGTCCGAGAGACTGCAGAGCCCAGCGTCGCCCACTCACCTGGTCGAGGTGACTTCATCCGGTGCCATCCTGGTGCCCACCTAATCACTGGCTAGTGATTAAGAACTGAGTCCCCTCTGCTTTCAGGTCGTCTCCATCACCGATCCAGGCTTGGATCCCATCGAACATCATCACTGGTCGTCTGCCAGCAACTTCTTCTTTCAGGCTCCATAGACTGTAACGAGGATTCCCGACGTCTTTTGAACCCTATGCAGCCGCAGCCCCTGGGCTAGGTAACCAGAGCATTTCGGTGCTCCAACATAGGTTCACTATCTAAGTGTCCAGATCCTTTTTCGTTTTCAGCCTAACTAGTCGGATTCGTCCGATAACTGTAACTTTACGAAAACTAGCATCCATAGAATTTGTCCCCCATCCCGCGTGAGTGTGCACACTCTGCACCCGATCTCCCTAGGCCTCCTGCTCCTAACCTTAGGGTTCTGTAGTGTAGTCCTAGCGATCCTGAAACCTCTGGATCTTGTTACTTACCTGCTAGTATTTCGCATTCCACTTTTGTAGTATATGGTTTTTCGTGCCCCTCGGGCATTTGTGTAAATTGTGCAACTTAACGTATTTTCTTAAGAGTTTTGTTGTGTGCTTAGCTCCCTGACTCATAAAGAGATCAGGGTAGACTTGTTATAAATAAATATCATTTTATTTTCATAACAACTTGTGTGGTGTCCTTTCACTTGGTGTTCAAGGGTTATATGTGATGGTATAACAGCTGGCTTAACACGCCCTGTAGAGTTTAGCCTAAAGACTGCTCTTGTCCATGCTACTAGGATAGCTTGTCTATAAGGTTGACTTACAACCAATCATCAATAAGGGTCGTTTGGAATGATACACAGTGATCACTAGAATAGTGAGCACTACATATCAGGCCAACTTCTCACACAGTGGATGTTAACTCCAGACAATAACCGTACTGGATAAGCTTCGTGACCCACCTGTCTGTGGTGATGGACTTCCAGACTGGCAGGAAATGTTGAAGTCTCCCCCCGACAGGTGTTGTATGGTTGGGGGGCAGTGACAAGGCGTCACTGTTTGTTAGTGGCGGAGGACCTGGAGTTGTTGTTTCCACGACCTCTGCCTTTGGCGCGGTTTCCACGATAACCACCTCTACTTTGTTTGGTGTATGTGGTTTGCGCGCCACCTTTATAGTACTGTGTGTTCTGGGACAGCTGGCCTCTGGAAACACCTCTATTGCTTGAGCGACGAAAAGAACCACCCCTGAACTGCTGCGACTGTAGAGCCCCCATAGACTTTGCAGTCTCAGTGTCTTTCTTGATTTTCTCCAAGGTGGTGTCCACCTCTGGGCCAAATAGATGATCAGGGTTTACTGTCTGATTTAGAATGGTGGTCTGTATCTCTGGCTTGAACCCAGAGATTCTGAGCCAGGCATGTCGTCTCAACATGACACTAGTGTTAACAGCTCTGGCCGCGGTGTCTGCTGCGTCCAGTGCACATTTGATAGAAGCATTTGATATGAGCTTCCCTTCCTGGATGAGCATCTCAGCTGCCTCCTTATATTCATCTGGTAGGTGCTGTAACAGGGTCTCCAGTGTGTTGTAATGGGCCCTGTCATACCTGGCTAAGAGTGCCTGAGTGTTTGAAATGCCCCAGATATTGGCCGCTTGAGCTGCTACCCTTTTCCCTGATGCCACGAACACCTTTGATTCCTTATCTGGGGGAGGAGCATCACCCGTTGTTTGTGAATTAGCCCTCTTCCGGGCATTAGAAACAAGAGAGTCCAACGGCAACTGTCCCTTAATGTAAGTAGGGTCTCCAGGCGCAGGTTTGTACTTTTTTTCAATCCTGGGGTTTATCACCCTGGCTCTCGTAGGCTCCTTAAATATTTCCCCAGCATGCTTCAAGACACCCTTCAACATAGGCAGAGTCTTGACAGTCCTCTCTGAGGTGGAAAAGGTGTCGAAAAGAAAGTCTACGTCAATGGGGTCAGCATGGAGCTGGACGTCATGATTCTTGGCTGCCCTTTCAATGAGGGCATTAAACGCTGCCGAATCCTCAGTAGGCGACGTTTTCACAGCATACACATGAATGTCTGGGGCAGTGTGTGGATCCCCTGGGTCATCAGCATCTGCCCAGGGTTCATTTGTATCATCTGGATCAGTGTCCACAGGATAGCTGTATTCGTCATTATCACCTTCCCCAGTGTCCACATCTGAATAAGTGGGCGAGACATGGCCACGTGGAGATACAGGTTCTACAAGAACAGGAGTTGTAGTAGAATCCTTCTTCTTTAGTGGTATTTTATAGGACTCCATTGGCTGTTCCGGGGCGATCTTACGCTTATAAAGAGAAAGTCTGCCTGTCTCGGCATCGATAACTGTTCCTGTTGATCTTCCAACGAGTATTGTCGATGCTTTGAGGCCGGGACCACAGTTGTTGGCTTCGGCACCTTGGACACCTTCTTGGGCACGTTGACGGCCAATTTAGGGACAAATGCCTTCGGCACCACTTTCGGTGGCAGCGTGAAGTGGATGGGCGCCAGCGTCTTTTGAGGTTTATCGGCAGGCTTCGAAGGTGGAGGATCTTTAGGCCGGACAGCCGAAGCCTTGTCCTTGATGCGCTTTAGGGCGTCTGCCACCTGCTTTGAGAAGGAGGCCGACGGCTGCGTCGACTCGACGGAATCCTTCGAGGCACCACCAGGCGTGGACTCGGGGGTTGCACTGCTCTTGGCCTTGTCCGACCGACGCAGAGGTTCGAGAACCTTCTGATCACCGAGTCCTTTGTCGGTGTCGACTGTCTTCGGCGCCGACTTGTTCGGGTCTACTGCCTTGACCTTTGCCTTCGGCGTACTAGACTTCGTCTCGACGCCCTTCAGCGGTCTCTTCGGGTCGATAACGCTCTTCTGCTTCGTCGGTGCCGAGAGGTACGAGGACTTCGAACCGACCAAAGCAATCCGCACTTTCGGTTTCGATGTAGTCACAAATGCTTTTGATGGTGTCGATACGGTAGCTTTCACTTTTGATTTCGCTGTTTGCGGCTCCTTAGACATGTCCGAAGCCGAGCCCGAAGGCGGGGCCGTAGAACTTATTGGAAGATCTTGGGTAAGGCCTTGTGGCGATCCCTCGACCTGAGCCTTATGAAGCGTTTCGGCCCCAGTGTCAGTTTGTGGGCATAGCTCCTCGCTCAAGCTATCTTCCATGGCCCCAAAGGCCCCATCGTCGTCTCCTACCTCGTCGACGACGTCTTCCGCATCGAGCATCTCAACATCAGCGTCGTAGCTGGAGTCGACCTCAGACGCGGGCTCCGACAGGTTCTCTCAAACCTCCCGCTCTGCTCCTTCATCATCCCCGGCATCGAAGATGTCCACTGGCTCCGGTGCAGTCTGCTGGGCTTCCTTGCGCGCAGCGCGTCGATGCAGAAGCGTCTTCTTGGATCGAAAACGGGAACAAGCCATGCAGCTGGCTTCATCATGATCCAGCGACAGACACTTGTTGCACACCGGGTGGACGTCGATGTGGGGATATTTGGAGTTGCACACGGGACATCTCTTGAACGGGCTCCGTTCCATGATGGTTCGTCGATAAGGCCTCTGGCGTCGACCGGGCCTTCAGTGTCGAAAAGCACGCGGCTCTTCTGGATATCCGGCTCGGGAACTGAGCTGGAACAGAACTGGGCACCGATCGCAAGACAATACCGATGAAAAAACTAAAGGCCTTAAGAAACTTTTATATTGATTCCGACTTGAGTGAACCAATATGCATCCGAACCCAATGGCGAAAAAAACAATCTGAGGATGGAGTCGATGCCCATGCGCACTGTAGTCCGGGGGATCAGCCACCTATCTTGTGATACTTCGAAGACTCTTCTAGGACAACAATGTGCGATCATCCGGACCCAACACTAGGCGGTGATCTATGCACAGATATGAATTCAGCAGCCCGCATGTCTCGAACGCAGTTTTAGTCCACTGCTCTGCCACTGATGTGTCCTTGGGGGCTGGTTGTACTGTAGATTTCCCCGATTTGGGACAGGCCATGACTTAGATAGAGGGCACTCCCAGCCCGTGATGGATGCCTCTCATGTCCAGCACTCAAGTCTCCCCCCTGGAGTGGCACCATTTACAATCATAAGGCTACCAGCCGGGATCGGCCGCACACAGAAGGAGCCGCTGTTACGGCGAGGGCCGTGTAGGAGACTCTGGGGGGTTAGGGGCGATGTGAGAGACAAGTCAAAACCCCAAACGCTGGCCGACCACCCAGCCGATCTCCTCGCCTCCGCGCTGAGACTGTTAGGTCTCCCACGCCCGACAAGCCCCGGGCACACTCCCTACACGTCTACCAAGGAGGAACTTCTTATAGGCTCTCACGCCAGCTCTGCTATTTTCCTGAGGACAATCCAAAGGAGTCGTCGCTGTTGGTAGCCACGGACCATCACACTACTCACCCCTCGCAGCTCTCCAGGGGGAAGCAAGGACTGGCAAGCAAGGTCCGACACCTCCTTGGTCCACACCCCGATGTGCGGGTGGAGAGGCGACGCAAGGGCAACTCCGCCACGTGGGCAACACCAGCTCAGGCAGGCGCAAATAATGTTTTGAACTGAGGCATCTAGCGGATTGATTTGATTGTTATTGCAGTATATTACAAATCGCTTCCACTTTGCTGCATATCATGCTCTTGTGGTAGGACGCCTAGCCTCTTTGATAAGGGTCATGCAGTCTGGGGGAAGATTAAGGTAGCCAAACGCTAAGATTTCAGGTGCAAGATTGCAAGGTTGAGATGACTAAGATCTGGATGTCTTATCTCTCCATGGCTCTGAGTGAGAAGATTGGAAGTGAGCTGTAGTTTGTGATGATCCAATGAGAGCTCCAACAGGGTTATAAACTAGGGTTGTTAGGCCCATGTGGGAGCAACTAGGAGGCGTGTCATGGATGCCGGTCTGAATATTCGAACCACTAATGGAAGGAGTGGGAGAGGTGGAAAAGCGTAGGCAAATATCCCTGACCAATTCATGCATACTGCATTGCCATAGGACAATGGGTGTGGATGTTTGTGGCAAACAGATCAATGTCCGGAAAACGCCACATTTGGATGAATGGGAGGAGAACGAGAGACTGGAGTTTCCATTTGTGGATATGTTGTCTTTGACAACTAAGCAGATCTGCAATCTGATTGTTTACGCCTTGAAGGGGCTCTGCAAGGAGATACATTTTGTGACGTATGGCCCATCTCCAGATGGTCTGTGCTAGTTGCGACAGCTGGAGAGTGGGCCCCCCCTCTGTTTTTGTATGCAGTACATTGTTGCCATGTTGTCTGTACGGATCAAGACAGCTTTGCCTACTAGATGAACTTGAAACGCTTTGAGCACTAAAACATCGTTAGCAGCTCTAGAAGATTTATGCGAAACTGCTTTAGCTGCAGCGTCCACATGCCCTAAATTGTATGCGTCTGGAGAGGAGCTCCCCAACCAGTAAGCGATGAGTCTGCTGTTCGCACTGTCTGTGGGACCAGCTCGATGGAGGGCCGCCCTTTTGAACAGCTTTGTGTATTCCACCAATGCAAAGAGCGATGGGTGCGGCCGTCCACCAACACTAGATCTAATAACAGACCCTGAGCCTGGTCCCACTGACGTGCTAAGCACTCCTGAAGGGGACACATCTGAAGTCTTGCGTAAGAGACTATTAGGATGCAAGACGCCATCATCCCTAGTAACTGCATTAACACTCAAGCGGGCAATGAGTGGCGAGGCTGAAAATGACTGAGTAGAGTCTGCATGTTGGAGATTCTGGCCGGATTGGGGTAGGTCAAGCTTTTTGTGTATGTATTCTGGCTTTCAAGTACGCTTGTGTGTTGGATGGCTGTAGATGGGACTTGGGACAGGTTTACTGTGAATCCAAGATCGTGCAGCAACTGCACTGTTTTGTGAATGTGAAGTAGACAGCTTTCTTGCGAGCTGGCTTTTATGAGCCAGTCGCCCAAGCATGGGAAGACGTCAATGTGTTGTCTTCGAAGACGAGCTGCGACTACTGCCAAGCAAACTCTGGGTGCCGGAGTTACTCTGAATGGGAGCACCTTGAACTGATAGTGCTGTCCTGCTACTGCAAACCTGCGGTACCTGCGGTGAGCAGGATGTACTGAGATATGAAAATAGGCGTCCTTTAAGTCCGGAGTGGACAGAAAGTTGCCTTGCTGAAAGAGCGGGAGCACTTGCTGGAGTGTGACCATATGAAAGTGATCTGACTGAATGTATAGATTTAGTTCTCTGAGGTCTAGTATATGCCTGAGAGAGCCTTCCTTCTTGGGAATCAAGAAGTACAGGGAGTATAACCCTGCCCCTTGATATTTTAATGGGACTGTTTCTATAGCTCCTTTCTCTAACAGAGAGAGAGAACTTCTTGCTTTAGAAGGGTAAGATGTTCCTGTGACATTGAGCGTGATCTTGGAGGAATGTTTGGGGGAGTGTCTAAGCTCCAGGCAGTAACCATATTGAATAATTTGTAAAACCCATTTGTCTGAGGTGATTGTGTTCCAGACAGGGAGAAATTGGGAGAGACGTCCCCCGACAGAAGTCGAATGATTAGCGAAAGGAAGTCACTGCTTATTTGCAGAGGAAGTGTGTGCGGAGTTGCCTCTGCCTGTACCACGGTTTCCTCGAAAACCTTCTCTGAAATAGCCTCTTGATGAGGGTGATTGGTTCTTGCCCTTGTAGGAGGAGGGATTTTCTGTGAAAATATTTTTGGATCCACCCCTGTAAATTGAGCGCCAAAAGGAACCCCTATTCGCAGGTAACTGCAAAGCAGCCATGGACTTTGCGACCTCAGTGTCTTTCTTCATCTTTTCCAGCGAGGTGTCAACTGCTAGACCAAAGAGGTGTTACTTGTCAAATGGGTGGTTCAGAATGGAGGCCTGTGCCTCAGGTCTGAACCCTGACATTCTCAACCATGCATGTCTGCGTAGCAGTACGCTGGTGTTTACTGCGCGGGCTGCTGTGTCTGCTGCGTCTAGGGCGCACTTGAAGGAGGTGTTGGTGATAAGTTTGCCCTCCTGGATAAGATCATTTCCTTAGATTTGTACTCATCAGGCAGAAATTGCATACTTTTTCTAACTCATCGTAATGAGCCCAATCATATCTGGCTAACAAAGCCTGAGCATTGGCAAAGCGCCAGTGATTAGCTGCTTGTGATGCTACCCTTTTGCCAGAGGCATCAGTTAACTTGGACTCCTTATTAGGAGGAGGGGCCTCACCTGTGGTCTGGGAGTTAGCCATCTTGAGAGTATTAGAAACCACAAGAGAGTCTAAGGGCAGGTGACCCTTGATGTAGGCAGGGTCAGTAGGTGCTGGTTTACATTTCTTTTCAACCCTGGGCGTGATGATTCTTACCCTTACAGGATCTTTGAAAACCTCATCTGCATGTCTAATCATTCCCTTAAGCATTGGCATTGTATGAGTAGTTAGGGTCTCAAAGAAGAAGTCCTCCTCCAAAGCCTCCTTATGTAGTTCCACCCCATGGTAATGAGCATCCCTGTTAAGAAGCTCAATGTAGCCTATACTGTCGTCAGGTGGTGATAGCCTGGACGGGTATAAGTCAGGGTCAGTATTTGTGTGTGGGTCAGTGTCATAACCCTCCCATGGGTCAACATCTTGTGGCCTATCCTCATCCCCATCCCCTTCATCCTGTGGGTCAGGTGATGGTGGTGAACTAGTGTGTGTGTGATAAGTAATTGAGGATAAGTAGGTGAAGGAGGAGGAACATAAGGTGGTGAAGGGTTAGTACCCACATTCCTTTTTTTCAGGGGAATGTGGTGCTAATCCTGTTGGCCTAGTTCCCTTTTTTCAGGCAGTTTGGCATGAATAAGGCCAGTATCTGGGTTAATAACTAGATTTTTGTTTCGTATCCAAAGGTAGAACATCGGACCGAGGCTCTTTTGGCAGTCTTTTTATCTTTACTTGTCGTTTTCTGTGTAGAAAGTTTCAGCTCTGAACTCTTCAGTACGGCATGGGGGCGACTCGGTCCCGAGCCAGAAGACTTTTCTTTGTGTTTCGCGCCGGACCCGCAGGCAGGGTGCTAGAAACATTTTCTTGGTGCCTAACTTAGACCGCAGGCAGAGAAAGGACCGTAGCCTTTTTTGTCTTGTGTTGTTGGGGCAAAGGGGTTTCTGTACTCAAGGAAGGTACGCGACCCGGTGTAACTTGCTCCTTTTCTTCCATGTCGGAGTCGGCCTCGGACACAGAGAGGTGTTCTTCTTCCTTGGCTCCTTGAGTTTGTGTTTCTTCTCGGTCGGAATCTTCGCCGAAGATGTCCGGTACAGGTGTTGCATCTCGTTACATTGAGCACAATGGTTACGAAGCATCTTCTTCGTTCAAAACTAATCGACACACGTCACAGTGTTCTGGGTACAAACCGAGGTTGCACACTTTGTGCAGGCTGGTGATCGGAAACTTAGTGCAACACCCGGGACAGAGCTTGAATGGAGCCTGTTCCATCGACTGCTAGCGAGCCCGGCGCGGGTAGGCCCAAAGGCCCTCCACAAATTTTCCGATCGAAGATCCTTGAGTCGAAACGATACGCAGAAAATGGGAAACGCGATCGAGAAACAATACCGTCAAGGATAGTAGATTGCGCGTCAAAGGGGACCCGAGAAACATTACCAAACCGTAGCGCAGCAATTCACATCCGATGGCGGAAAAAAACTATTCAACAATGGAGCCGATGCCCATGCGCACTATCACCGAAAGGAGGAGTCACCTATCTCATGGCTGGAAAAAGACTTCTTAAAACAAAAATAAAGTGCAAACATCCAGACCAAACACTAGATGGCTGGCTATGCAAAGTATGTGATCTACAGCTCACATGCCTCGAACTGCAAATGCTACTTACCAGTATGCATCTGTTCTTGGCATGTAGGGCTGCTGACATTCATATCTGTGCATAGATCGCCGCCTAGTGTTGGGTCCGGATGATTGCACATTGTTGTCCTGGAAGAGTCTTCGAAGTATCACGAGATAGGTGGCTCCTCCCCTGGACTACAGTGCGCATAGGCATCGCCTCCATCCCCAGATTGTTTTTAGCCATTGGCAGAGATGGAGTGAAGTATGTGAGTGATGCCCATGCTAAGAGCATATATATATATATATATATATATGAATACTGCAGCTGCTACAGGCGCCGGGGAGGAGGGTGGGCGATATGAATGTCAGCAGCCCTACATGCCAAGAACAGATGCATACTGGTAAGTAGCATTTGCAGTTCGAGGCATGTGGGCTGCTGAATTCATATCTGTGCATAGAATACATAGCAGTCCTCCCATTACTGGCGGCCGCCCGTGCCAGCTGCAGCAGTCTGAAAAAGTGTTTTGAGAACAGCCTGACCAACAGCTGCCTGCTGTTTGGAGTGCATGTCTACACAGTAATGTTTAGTGAAAGTATGTGTGGTAGACCATGTGGCTGCTCTACAAATATCTTCTAGGGGATTTTACCTAGGAAAGCCATAGAGGCCCCCAACTTTCTGGTGGAGTGGGCTCTTGGTGGAATTGTGAGAGTGCGTTTAGCCTTAGCGTAACAGATCTGAATGCATTTCACGATCCACCTAGCGATCCCAGCTTTGGAGATAGCGTTTCCCTTGTGGTGTGAGGCAAAAGCAACGAAAAGTTGCTTGGTCTTACGAAAATCTTTTGTCCTGTCAATGTAGTACATTAAGGCTTTCTTAACGTCAAGGGTGTGGAGCATCCGCTCCGCCAGCGACTCTGGGTTTTGAAAAAACACTGGCAACTCAATTGTCTGGTTCATATGGAATTGAGATACAACCTTGGGTAAGAATTTAGGGTTAGTGCGGAGCACCACCCTGTTAGCGTGTACTTGGAAGAAAGGTTCTTGGATGGTGAGCGCCTGCAACTCACTAACCCTCCGTAGCGATGTAATTGCTACTAAGAAAGCAACCTTCCAAGTCAGAAACTGAAGCTCACAAGAGTGCAGTGGCTCAAAGGGAGGACCCATCAGCCTTGTAAGAACCACATTGAGGTTCCATTCCGGAGCTGGTGGTGTCCGTGATGGAATGACCCTTTTGAGTCCTTCCAGAAAAGCCTTGATAGCAGGGACCTTAAAAAGTGATAGGTGTTGCCTATTCTGGAGGTATGCTGCCATTGCAGACAAGTGAATGCGGATGGAAGAATACGCCAAATTGCATTGGTACAGGTGGAACAGGTAACAAATGATGTTCTGAATGGAAGCATCTAGCGGGTCAATATCGTGGTTTACACAGTAAATGACAAACCGCTTCCATTTAGCCGCATAACAAGCTCTAGTAGTGGGCTTCCTTGCCTCCCGAATGATGTCCATGCAATCGGGGGGAAGATTGAGGTAGCCAAACTCTAGGACTTCAGGAGCCAGATCGCCAGGTTGAGCTGTTGCGGATCTGGGTGCGGAGTGTCGCCATGGCTCTGCGTCAGAAGGCTGGGAGTGAGATGAAGCCTTTGATGCGGTACCACGGAGAGTTCCAGAAACGTGGTGTACCAGGGTTGGCGAGCCCACGTTGGAGCAACCAGGATGAGAGTCATCGAGTGCTGCCTGAGTTTGCGTGCCACCAGCGGTATCAGAGCTGCTGGGGGAAAAGCGTACGCAAATCTGCCTGACCAGTTCATCCACATCGCATTGCCCTGCGATTGCGGGTGTGGGAACCTGGCGGCGAAGCTTTGGCATTTTGCGTTCTCCTTTGTGGCGAACAGGTCTATCTCTGGATGACCCCACCTTTGGAAGTACGGTTGGAGTACTGATGGATGTATCTCCCACTCGTGCATTTGGTGGCTGTGCCTGCTGAGCAGGTCCGCCATCTGGTTGTCCTTGCCCGGGAGATGCTCCGCCATGAGGAAGATGTTCCTCTGAATGGCCCACTTCCACATGCTCTGAGCCAGATGAGACAGCTGCGGAGAGTGTGTGCCCCCCTGTTTCTGAATGTAGTACATGGCCGTCATGTTGTCCGTCCGGATCAACACGACCTTGTTGCACAGATGTACTTTGAATGCCTTCAAGGCCATGAAGATTGCCATCAGTTCCAAAACGTTGATGTGCATCTTCATTTGCTGTAGTGTCCATAGTCCCTGCACTGTGTAGTGGAGTACATGCGCTCCCCATCCCTGGAGAGAAGCGTCCGTTGTCAGGATAATCTGTGGCACAGGCTCCTGGAACGGTCGGCCCTTGCAAAGGTTTTGTGGATTCCACCAATGCAGAGAGTTGTACGCCCAACCGCTCACCAACACTAGGTCTGTCAGTTGCCCATGAGCCTGAGTCCACTGACGTGCTAGGCACTCCTGAAGCGGACGCATATGTAGTCTCGCGTGCGGGGCGATGGAGATGCAGGAGGCCATCATGCCTATCAACTGCATGGACACCTTCGCTGGAAGCGAGTGCTGAAGTCTGAATCGTTGGATCAGCGTTTGGATACTGGCGATTCTCACTGAATTTGGCTGCGCAGTGGCTGCCAGAGTGTTTATTGTCGCGCCCAGATACTGCCGTATATGGGCGGGTTGGAGATGGGATTTTGGATAGTTCAGCGAGAATCCCAGATCGTGCAGGAGATGAATGGTGCGGGACACGTGGTCGGCGCACTGCTGTTCTGACTTTGCCTGAATGAGCCAGTCGTCTAGATAGGGGTAGACGTGGACGTTCTGGCGTCGTAGATGCGCCGCCACAGTCGCCAGACACTTTGTAAAGACTCTTGGCGCTGTGGTGACCCCGAAAGGCAGAACCCTGAACTGGTAGTGCTGGTCTTGAATCGTGAATCTGAGGTACTTCCTGTGGGAAGGATGCAGGGGAATATGAAAGTATGCATCCTTGAGATCCAGCGTAGCCAGGAAGTCCCCCTGTTGAAGCAGAGGGAGGACCTGCTGCAACGTGAGCATATGGAAGTGCTCCGATAGAATGTACCAGTTGAGGGGCCTGAGGTCCAGGATGGGCCTGAGGGATCCGTCCTTTTTGGGGATTAGAAAGTACAGAGAGTAAACTCCTGTTCCCCTTTCTGGCAGTGGAACGAGCTCTATTGCCCCTTTTTGCAGCATGACTTGAACTTCCTGCTGCAACAAGTGCAAGTGCTCGCCGGACATAGGACGGTTTCTTGGAGGTATGTTTGGTGGAGTGGAAGTAAGTTCCAGACAGTAACCGTACTGGATAAGAGATTTGACCCACCTGTCCGTGGTGATGGATTTCCACGCGGGCAGGAACTGCTGGAGTCTCCCCCCGACCGGTGTTGTGTGGTCGGGGGGCAGTGACAAGGCGTCACTGTTTGTTGGTAGAGGAGGACCTGGAGCTGTTGTTTCCACGTCCCCTGCCTTTGACGTTGTTGCCCCTGTAACCACCTCTACCTTTGTTGGTGTATGAGGTTTGGGTGTTGCTCTTATAGTACTGTGTGGATTGTGATGCCTGACCCCTTGAGGTGCCTCTGTTATTGGAGCGGCGAAAGGAACCACCCCGAAACTGCTGAGACTGGAGGGCCCCCATAGACTTAGCAGTGTCCGTGTCTTTCTTCATTTTTTCAAGTGTCGCATCCACCTCGGGGCCAAACAGGTGGTCAGGATTAACCGTTTGGTTCAAGATGGTTGTCTGTATATCTGGTTTGAAGCCTGATATTCTAAGCCATGCATGTCTCCTCAGCAACACGCTAGTGTTGATCGCCCTGGAGGCGGTATCAGCCACGTCCAGCACACATTTGATGGAAGCGTTGGCGATCAGCTTCCCCTCCTGAATCAACATTTCACCTGCCTCCTTGTACTGATCAGGTAAGTGCTGCAGAAGTGTTTCTAGGGTGTCGTAATGCGCCCTATCGTAGCGTGCAAGTAGGGCCTGCGTGTTTGAAATGCGCCAAATATTAGCTGCCTGCGCAGCAATTAGTTTCCCTGAGGCTTCAAATATTTTTGACTCTTTGTCTGGGGGAGGAGCGTCACCCGTGGTCTGCGAGTTCGCCCGCTTACGTGCGTTGGATACAACCAAAGAATCCAGTGGCAAGTGTCCCTTGATGTACGTTGGATCCGAGGGCGCTGCCTTGTATTTTTTGTCAATGCGAGGATTGATGACTCGCGCCCGAGTGGGCTCCCTGAAAACCTCTGGCGCGTGCTTCAGCACTCCCTTGAGCATAGGCAATGTCTTGACCGACTTTTCAGCCACTGAGAAAGTGTCAAACAAAAAATCGACATCCACAGGATCTGAATGTAGGTCGACATCATGATTAGCTGCAGCTCTCTCAATCAGAGCGTTGAAGGCTGCAGAGTCCTCTGTTGGAGAAGTCTTTGCTGCAAAAAGCTGCGGTTCATGACCCGACTGAGGGTCCTCAGGGTCGCCTCCGGCAGACCAAGGTTCATGTACCTCCTCTGGATCCGAGTATGCTGGATAATTGTACTCGTCCTCTTCATCTCCGTCACCTTCCCCAGCGTTTGAATGCATCGGTGAAAGTTCCAAATTATGTGGAGATGCAGGCTCTATAGGGGCAGAAGTACCCGCAGAGTCCTTCTTGTTTTTGAGTGGAATACGATAATGTTCCAACACCGGCTCCGTGGTGATCTTCCTTTTGAGGAGAGAGAGCTTCCCGGTGTTGGCGTCGATGATAACCTCTCGACGCTCCTCATCTGCGAGTGGCAGGAGCCGAGGCTTCGGCACTACCAATGACGCCTTGGGCGTCGACACCACCTTCAAAGGCACCCCGGCCCCATGCTTCGGAGCGAAAGCCTTCGGCGTCGTCTTCGGCGGCAGCGTGAAGTGGATAGGCGTCTGCGCCTTTGCCGGCTTTGGTGTAGGCTTCGGCCCCACAACCTTCGGTTCGGGAGCCACAGCGTCCTTCCGAATCCGCTGCAGGGACTCCACGACCTTTTTTGTTAAGGCCGGGGAGGGCTGGACCGGCTCGAGCGATTTCCCAGAGTCCGGAGTCGGGTCGGCGAAAGGCACGGTCTTCGGAGCCGACATCACCATCCTTGGCCTTGACGGCCGGAGTCGGCGCAGCCAGAGCTTCGGCGTCGTCCTGACGCTTCTTCGGAGCCTTCTTCGGGTCATCGACCTCGACCACCTTTGGCGCCGACGCGGCCGCGTCGGTCGTCTTCGGCTTCGACACCGGGGTCTTCGGGTCGGCCATCTTGGCGCGGCTCTTGCTGTCGGCCATTTTGAATTTCTTAGACGTTGAGGCCTCTGGAGCCTTCTGTCCCACCAGTGCGACTTTCACTTTCGGTTTCGAAACCGTTGGTGTGGACCCCGATGGCTTCACTTTCGTTTTCTTCAACGGGAGTGGCACATCAGAAATATCCGTGGCCGGGCCCGGAGGCGAGGCCGTGGGACGATTAGCGAGGTCTTGGGTAAGGCCCGAAGGCGATCCCTCGACCTGGGCCGTATAGTGGGGGTTGACCCCTGAGTCAGTTTGAGGATGCTCCTCCTCTGAGCTATCCTCCACGGTGGCAATGGCCCCATCGTCGTCCCCTACCTCACTGACGACTTCATCAAACTCCTCGTCTCCCGCGTCGTAGTTTTCTTCCTCCGACGCCGGGCTAGAGTCCGAAACTTGAATGAAAGACATTGCCGTCTCCAACGTCTTCTTCGAAGATGTTGTCTGGCGGGGGCGCTGATAACTGGGCCTGGAGTCGAGCGGCCCGACGAAGCTTGAGAGTCTTTTTACACCGGAACTTTGAGCAGGCCATACACCTGGCCTCATCATGGTCCGGCGACAGACATTTGTTGCACACTGGGTGCACGTCGAGGTGTGAATACTTTGAGGTGCACACCGGGCACCTCTTAAACGGAGTTCGTTCCATGTCTGGAGCGTCGTGTAGGCCCGTCCGCGCCGACAGCACGCGGAAGGGCAGCAAGAGTTCGGAGCTGAAGAACAGTTAAACCCGAACGAAAAACGATACCGACGCCAAGCCTAAAGACCTTTTGGTCTCAAGTTAGGAAAGTTAAACAACTATCGATTCCGACAGAGGGAACCGAAACACATCCGAACCCAATGGCGGAAAAAAACAATCTGGGGATGGAGGCGATGCCCATGCGCACTGTAGTCCAGGGGAGGAGCCACCTATCTCGTGATACTTCGAAGACTCTTCCAGGACAACAATCTGGGGATGGAGGCGATGCCCATGCGCACTGTAGTCCAGGGGAGGAGCCACCTATCTCGTGATACTTCGAAGACTCTTCCAGGACAACAATGTGCAATCATCCGGACCCAACACTAGGCGGCGATCTATGCACAGATATGAATTCAGCAGCCCATATGCCTCGAACATACAGTTCCTGATGTCAAGGTACACAAGTCTCCAGCAGGCGCTTTAACACTCAAGCACATCACCCAGTCTCCCAGGTCAGCCGCCAGTGCGGCTGGACCCCAAGTAAGAAAAGGATTGCCATTGCTGAAGCAAAAATCCTCTGAGCTGTCTACATAAAATGCAGTTTGTGATGTTGTAATGTGAAGGTATGCATTCATTGGTGCAGGCATGTTAACTGTCTGCGCTACTATACGGTGAGAAACAACTCATAACTGCCCCTCACAACGGGCAGCCAGGGCGCTCAGTGTTTAACAAAATTGAGTCAACCTGAATTTAAAAATTAACTCCAACTGGTGGGCCCGGGTCAAAGCGCTGCTACCTGCAGCCCAGACCCAGCGGCCCAGATGAGCTGTCTAAATAATGAGTTAACACAATAACTCATGCACTTGACAGGCGCAGGCATTGATTGGGGTCAAGAGGCTGAGGCACACACAAAGCTGGACAGCACAGTGAGCAAGGGAGCACTGCATCAGTTCAAAATCATCATACACAGCTCGTGAAAACACACTAACCAGACTGAATAGGGCCGCCCAACTCAGAGTTCTCCTGGCCATATCGAATCCCTTGGCAAACGCGCCGGGCGGAGCATTCAGGCTCAGCACCGATGTGCTCCGGGTACCGCATGGGGTTGGCTCCGGCAGGCCGCCGGGGATCATGAATTTAACTTACCACAACTTACTTTTGAATCTACAGACACCTGTTCAAGCCTCTGCAGGTGACAGCAGAATGTGACATCCACAGGTCCTCCGCCTATCACCGCCTCATTCACAACCTGCCTTGGGTCAGCTTGATGTCTTGGTAGTGGCCATTAGGTGCTGCCTCTGCTGACATCACTGAGTTAGACGCACCGCAGTAATCCCAACCTTCCAATATTGATATATAGTAGCGCCTTATCTCAGTCAGCCCCCAAGCCTACAGGGAGCAGAGCACTCGCAATGCTAGTTTAATAATTTCACTCAGCATAGCAGCACTAGCTCTTGACAGCCGAGGAAGGCGCTATGCTTATTATGCGTGACTTTGCATTTCAGTGTGGTGATGCCATCACCCCACTGAAACGAGTTAGTCTAATGCCCAATGCGTGGTACTTGGCAGGGTTGGTTGAGGTCTGACCCCTACAAACCCTCCTACCTTCCCCAACAGTGCCACTATTCTCAGCTTTGTCGAGCGGGCTTTTAATATGGTAAGCCCGGTGGTCTAAAGGAGCTTAACATGCTTCTCTCAAGCTTGTTCTGGAGAACACTCTTGTCAAGGACCGGCGGCCATCTTGTTTGTCCGCCACTGCCGAACGCACTCCAGCCTGCATGTTGGTTGCAGGATGAATTTCTCTCCCGAAGGCAATCCGGTGGGGTCCTCACAACTTCCACTGTCTGTTACCGCTTGCCACACCGGGGAAGACTACAGGGAAGGGCCCGGTCTTCATCTGCAGGAGGCTAAGCACTGCAAGCCATCTTGATTGAGTGTCATATATGCCCCACCCCCACAATGTCATAATTTTCCATTTATTCTGCATGCATACTTGCAACCAACAGGCATGGTGATAAGAGAGAGTAAGTTTAAGGTAAGTCAACAAAATGTATAAACTAAAGGCAACAATATTTATTGGCTGGCCTGGCTTTCTTATTCACACATATCAATGCGCCCAGCAGAGAATAGCTGGGAACCCTTATGTGATATGTAAGTTATATCAGTGTTTGAGTGCCCATGTTTATGCTGTGGTCCCAGTCTTTTAAGAGTTTAAAGAACAGGAGGATATCAGTAATAAGTACACAAATAACTGTACCATATAGTTTATAAAATGAGGGTCCCATTTTGAGACACATTGGCTCACTGCACTGATCTGTCTAGTAAAAGCTGACTGTCAGACAGGTCTGTAACAGTAGACACAAGGCTCCGGTTATAGATACACCCTCAAATTAAATTCAAGCTTTAGCTTGAAGATGTCTGTTCAAAGTTTCTTACCCACTTCAAACACAAACATTAGAAGGCAGAAGTATTTGCAGACTCAATCTGCATCAGTTTCAGGCTACAAACCAACTTCTGGAAGACAGGGAATAGTGATCCTTCAAAGTTCAGATGTCAAAACTTGCCTTGCTGGGCAAGTAATGAGGGACCAAACTGTGATATGTTGTGCTCAGCAGTGAAGTGGGAAAAGAGTGCAAGGTGAAGTCAAACCATGATAATGGGAGCTGCACAGACTTATGAGGGCCGCTATGTACCAAGCAAATCCAGTTTTGATAGTGGGGTAAGCCAGATAAATTCAGAAATAGCAGCACATGGAGAAAACGGAAAGTACAGGTAATCGGCCCCTTCCTGTAAAGGGTGTGTTGCTAAATCTTACCCGAGAAAAGGCTGGTAGTCAGCACAATGTTCCACACCCACTTTTCGCCTCCAATCTTGCGGTAAAAACTACTTGAGACGTAGCCAGAAATGCAGCAGGTAAGGGCATATAGCAAGATGGCAGCTGAATTAATGGCACCGTGGCGGTGAACGTTGAACATGCCCAAGAGTGCCATCATGATGATCCCTGTGGATAGAGGTTTGTTGTATTAGTGACAAGCAGGAATACACCAAAAAGAAATAAGCAGAGGTTTGAATCAAGGGCAATATCACTTCAAAATACACAAGATACAGGAGAAAAAATATAGATATTGTAGAAGAATCACAATACATTAGGATAGGTGACAAATATTTAACAATAAATAATCTGTGGGTTAACTCCTCTAGTTTGTATGTCCCTTTCTCATTCCAAATACGTTTTTAGGTCTCGCCTGTCGATGCGCATGCGCATCGAGCAAGGCGAGAGTATTGGGACTTATCTACTCTTTATCCACACTGCAAGGAATCGTGGCGATTCCTTGCAGTGCCCGTGACTTTTAAGCTCAATGCGCATGCGCATTGAGCTTAAAAGCGCGTGCACGTCCGTCTTTGTTTACCCGCTCCGCCCCCTCCCCTTCCCGCCGTGTCGCATTTCTCCTCCCCTCTCCCCCCTCCGTCTTGTTTATTTTACCCGGTCCGCCCCCTCCCCTTCCCGCCGTGTCGCATTTCTCCTCCCCCCTCCCCTCTCTTCCCTCCGTCTTGTATGCCACTCGCAACGCTCCCTGTTGCTGTCTCACACAGGTATGCGTCTCTCTCTCTCTCTCATGTCCTTCTCCCCCGCCCCTCTGCGCTGCTCTCTCCCTTGTGCTTCTCCCCCGCCCCTCTGCGCTGTTCTCTCCCCCTTGTGCTTCTCCCCCTACCCGTGTTGCTCTTACTCGCTTTTCTTGTGCATCTCCACAGCCTATGGGTGAACAAACCTACCCGTGCAGCCCGCCGGACGAAAAAATGATTTACTGTTCCATGTTGCCTGAGCTCTCATCATAAAAAAAAAGTCTGCATTTTCCTGTAATCTCCCTCTGGGAAACGGTGCAAGGCCTTTAGTTGCGCACAACGGAACCGCTTTTGGAGGAAAGAATGCGTTATTAAAAAAAAAAAACTCTGAACTTTGCAGCTGCAACTTAGTGTAATACTTTGTTTTTTTCCTTTCATTCTGGCAGGCCCGCCCCTTCCGCTGGGTCTGTCCCCACGCGCTGGCTCCTTCCTCGAGTGTCCTCACCATATCTTCACGTCTTCCGCCCTTGACTTGTCCCACTTGTCCCTGAGCACGAGGCTTTTCCTTTCACAGGAAGTTGCACATTGTCCCTTCCCACGTCACGCCAGGAGAATGGCGCTTATTTTTAGCCGTGTTTGGGTTCCTCTCTGCATTGGCATTGTTTTTTTATTTTTTTTTCCTCCCCAAACATGCATGTCGGCCTGGGCTCGCCTCCAGGGTGTCCTCGGACCAGTGATCCCCTCCAGCTCGCCTGCGGTGGCCAGGTTTCGTCGAACCGGATCACAATCCTGTTGGCAAGCAGTCCACTCCGAGTCCAGCAGGGATAGCGTTACTGGGGCCAAGAAATGGCGGGAAGGAGGCGGGACTGCACCCGCCGGGTCCTAGTGCCCCATTGTAACCAAGAGTTGGCATCACATGTTGGTGCCGTCAACAGATGCCCTTGCTTACTTCTGGGGTACCAAGGCTGATCCTCTTTCCTTCATGACAGTTGTGGGATCTTGGGCAATTCCAGCTCCTCTACCTGCGCCTGGGACATGGCCCATCTTTAGTACTCCTCGTCCTTCCAGCGCCTTGTGATGGGTACCGTGGCCACTTGGTGGTGGTGTCTTTCTGACAGTCTTGCTGCAGTGGTACCTCTCGACAAAGGAACCCATTTTTGGGTTTAGGGCTTTTTTCTCCAGTGTTTCTCCAGAGCCTCTAATATCTGCTTTAGTTATATTTTAGCTTTATATTTTACTCTGAGTGATAGAAGGGGCTCTGTTAGTAAAAAGCTGTTACGTACTTTAGGATGCAATTTAATCACTTGTTGAGTAACATTTTAAACCCCTCACCCTCCCTCACCCTCACCCACCCTCACCCACCCTCACCCTCACTCACCCTCACCCACACTCACCCTCACTCACCCTCAATGCCTCACCCTCACTCACCCTCAACACCTCACACTCACTCACCCTCACCCTCTACCCTCACTCACCCTCAATACCTCACCCTCACTCACCCTCACTCTCACTCACCCTCACTCTCACTCACCCTCACTCACCCTCACTCACCCTCACTCACCCTCACTCTCACTCACCCTCAACCCCTCACCCTCACTCACCCTCAACCCCTCACTCACCCTCACCCACCCTCACTCACCCTCAACCCCTCACCCTCACACAGTGCAATAGGTCTCGGAGCATTTGAGTTAGAGCTTTTAGAAATGTTTATGGCTTTTTTTTTAATTCTTTAGCATTGGCTACAGGAAACAAAAATGCTAAAGATTTACAAAAAAACCCATAAACAATTCTAAAAGCACTAACTCTAATGCTGCGAGACCTATTGCATTTCCAATGCTTGTTGTTATCTATTTGTCTAGAAAGTCAACAAGAGGAACAGTAACGAGAGAAACAGTGACAAACTACAAGATGCACCACCTAGAATCAGAGAAAAAGTTGTAGTCAAATCAAGGGAGACACACCAATAAGAGAAAGTAACAACCTACTAGAGAACCCTGCTACAAATACATACACCAGATGAGATGCCATAGCAACAGAGAAAGAGAGATAAAGCATAAAAACACCTTTCAACCAAAGCAGAGACGTCACTTAGAGTGGAGGCAACACCAAAATAGCAAAAGTTGCATGTAGGAAAGTCGGATCTACTTTCATGGTTACCCCAACTTTTTGCTGGTGTCATTATGTTTTTCTGACTAGTCAGACTGGGATCCTGCTAATCAGGACCCCAGTCTCTGAGCTTCCTCCCCAAATTGGCCATTGGTGAGTACCTAGGTACTCCCAGATTGGCTGCTGGGGTAACCTTATAAGTCCCTAGTATAAATGGTACTGAGGTACTCGGGGCATAGGTACACCAGGGGTCTCCTATGGGCTGAAGCATGTATTATGCCACTAATAGGAGACCATTTGAATTGTGTCTACAGGCCTGCCATTGGAGCCTGTGTAAGCTGGTGCTAGCACCACTTACAACAGATGTATGTTTTTTGATATCGGAAGTTATTGCACTTAAAACCTATAAGTCACCCCTAAGGCAGGCTTTTCAATACTGAAGGTAGAAAGCGCGGTGTAAGGGTGCGCCTGCATGAGCAGGACACCCCTTCAATCTTCGGAGTCCATTTTCCCGGGTTATAAGTGCATCAGCCATTACAATACATAGAGTGGCCATGCATCATTATGTTACGGCTATCTCTAAACTGGCTATAACAAACACTGACATGGTTGGTATCAAACATGTTGGAATCCTACCCCAACACCGTAAACGCTAGTGGAGGTACGATTCCATGCACTGGCGGGCTCCTCCGGGAAGCCCTCCGTGCTCCAGGTACGTCTTCCACACCCAGACAGCAAGCTATGGCTGCTGCCGACCAGAGACGCAATTCTGCCCTCCTGGTGCTGAGCCAAGCTCAAGCAGGGGAAGGAAGGACAATAGGTTTCCTGTCACAGAGAGGTGTGACCACCTCCCAGACAGGACTTTGCGTATTGGGCCAGGGTGGGGCACTTGCCAGCACCACTTGCCAGCACCACTAGAGAGCTTTGAAAGGCACATTTGGTGCCCTCCTTACATACTCCATTTGGAACCAGTTGGCACCCTCTTTGGTGCAAAACTGGACAAAGGACCTGGGAGTATCCTCCCCACTGTCCAGCCCCTCCTCCGAAACCACTTCATCTTCAACCGCCTGGCCACTTTGGCCTTCACTGGACTTCTCTTTGGGAGCCGATAATGCACCAGAAACAATCCTGCTACTACTGGTCTCATCGTCCTGCCAGTCTTCTGCGACGTCTGTGCCTGTGCCCCATAGAGGTTCTTCACCAGACTTGTGGACATCCAAGACACCTGAAGGTAACTCCCGTGGAGTTAAGGGGTCACTCCTCTGCATCTACAGGCACCGCAACAAAGCTGACTGGTCTGCTGTTCCTGAGCAACCCACAAACTTGGCCCCTTTCACTGACGTGGAATCTGGTTACGATCTTTATTGCAACTGGCTTACTAATGTGTTGGACAAGCTTATTCCTGCTACTCAGACCAAACAACGGCGCTCCCATTCCAGTCCCTGGTATGACGACTCTCTTCGGCTTTTAAAAAAATCCTGCAAACAAGCCGAAAGAGCCTGGCGTAAGTCATACGACCCGGTCAGGAAAACTCTCGCCACCATCAAGAAGTACCACAGAGCTATTTGCAGGGCCCGGGCCTCCTACTTTTCTCGTTAGTTCAGTGCCAGCACCAACCCTGTTAAACTTATCTTTAAGGCACTCAAAGAGCTCACTACTTGTAGAACTTCTGCCGCTGAGATTTGTTCTTCCTCCCACTGTGAGGACTTAGCTGCCTTTTTTATTAGTAAAGTGGAAGGTATCTATCGAGCTTTCCCCAGCTCTACAGGATCTCGGCAGGGTACCACAGCCACCCCTAAAACTACCATCACGCTATCCCATCTTCCGGAGCTTTCTACGGAGTTTAACAAACTTGTTATTAGAGTAAAGTCGGGCTCCCCTAAAGATCCTTTGCGGCCCGCACAATTTAGAGAATCTGCCTCTCTCTGCCTTCCCCCGCTTTGTAAGCTCATTAATCTGTCCCTGTCCTCGGGCTCTGTTCCCTGTGCCTGGAAACAGGCTCAGGTAATCCCCATTTTAAAAAAACCTGCTCTAGACCCTCAAAAATCTGAAAATTATCGTCCCATTTCCCTCCTCCCGTGGGCTGCTAAACTGACTGAGGCCCATGTCAACACCTTTTTAGCTAACCATCTCCATTCTGCAAATATTTTAGATCCTTCGCAGAATGGCTTCAGGCCCGGTCACAGCACCGAGACTGCGCTCCTGTATATGGCTGAACATCTTCGCATGCTGGTGGATTCGGGTCACACGGCGGCACTGGTGCTCCTTGATCTAAGTGCCGCCTTCGACACTGTCTCCCACGACATCCTACTCCAACGTCTGGTTGAGGCCGGGGTGGACAATTTAGCTCTTGAATGGTTCAGATCTTTTTTATCTGATCGCTCCTTCAGGGTCACCACCCCCCCTTTCGAATCTAAACCACATGCGATTGCCCAGGGAGTTCCGCAGGGATCGGCTCTCAGCCCCACTTTATTCAACCTTTATGTTCAACCGCTAGCTGCTGTCGCCATGCGTGGGAACCTATCCATCGTATCCTACGCAGACGACACTCAGCTGGCGGTCGCCATTAGTGGGGCTTCCGATCTTGAGGCTGCTAAGTTCTGTGAGGGACTCATAACCGTGGCCCACTGGATGAATGACAATTTCCTGCAATTGAACGCCAAGAAAACCGAGGTGCTCATTGTGGGGAAACAAACTCATCTATGGGGCGATAACTGGTGGCCCCATGAGCTTGGTCCTACCCCTACCCCCGTCACTGAAGTCAAAAACCTTGGGGTTTGGTTTGACTCCCAACTGAGCTTTTCCATCCACACTAAAAAGATTGCTGCATCGTGTTTTGGGATTTTGCGTCAGCTCCGATCCACCTTTAAATCCTTCGACGCTCCCACCGACAACTCATTGTGCAAGCCATGATTCTGTCTAAACTAGATTATGCTAGTTCCCTTTTTCTTGGAGTCAATCAGGCTGAACTCTCCCGTCTCCAACGCGTCCAGAACGCTGCCGCCAGGGCTCTGGTTGGCTTACCCAAATGTTGCTCAGCCAGAAAAAACATTCATAATCTCCATTGGCTTCCGGTGGCACAGAGAATAATGTTTAAATCTCTTACTCTGACGTTTAAAATCCTCAAACACTCATCCCCTCAGATTCTGGAGCATCTCATCTCCCCCTACGTCCCAGCACGCTCTCTGAGGTCCTCTGGTCTCCACCTAGCCATAGTGCCTCGCTTTAAGAGATCCAGGATTGGCGGCCGCTCTTTCAGAGTTCTTGCCGCCAAACTATGGAATTTCCTGCCTGCCCACATACGTGCTATAGATGGGCTCCTCGCTTTCAGGAAGGCTGTCAAAACCTCTCTCTTCCCACTAGCTCCTTAGTTCTGCTGTGTTGTGTTTTTTCTCACTCATGTCCGGCTTTCTGTTCTGTACAAGCGCCAAGACGCCCCTTTGCTGGGGCATCAGTGCGCTCAATAAATCCGGATAACAAACTCCGAAAGGTTCAGCAACACAGGTGCTGGTTCTGCAACTCCAAGGCCTGTACAGTCTTCGCAGCAAGTTTGAAGCCAGTATCCCTAGTCGGAGCGGCTGGCGCAATGCCCCTGTGCACCGCATCAACTTGCCGTTGCTAAGGCTTGTTGACTCTTCTCCAGAGATCTCCAGGCTCCAAGCAGCTGCAGCTTCATCACTGGTGAGCTGCTCAAGGTCCTCTTGAGACTCATGTGTCTTCGGCTTGTGGGTCCTCTTGAGGGTCTCCTTTGGTTCCAGTGGGCTTCACTGCATGCTTGAGGCTTGCTCTGACTTGCTTACTCGTGGCGAGTCACTTGGATCTTGCTGGTCAAGACACTGCAACTTTTTCATCTGCCACGTTTGTTGCTGCTGCTAAGGCTTGTTGCTGCTCCTGCCATTGCTGCTCCTGCCAGACACCGACCCCTGGCTCTTGACATTCGAGGTGGGACAGCTCGTGAACGGCTCCTGGTCTTTCACAGCTTTGCCTGGTCTGCTCAGCTACAGGGCCACGGTCACCGTCAACTCTACCGCATCTTCCAACAATAGTGGTCCTTCATCTTCTGTGCCTCCTGGTCACTCCTGAGTGGCAAAGACTCGATCCCCTTTGCTTGCAGGTAGCGCTGATCCAGAATCCATCCTTGGGTTCCACCGGACTCTTACAGAGTCTTCGGCAGCAGCATCTTTACTGAAGTCCTCCATTGTGGTCTATGGAGGTTCCAGACCACAATTTGCACCTATGCACCATGCTTCCCTGGTGTAGGTATCCTGGTTATTGGGGTATCTACAAGTGGAGTGACTCTTCAACCTTCCATCTTAGGGTTTCTTCAGGGTCCTCTGGGGAGGGTCCTACTTAAAAACTGCATCCACAACTTTCCTATTGACTTGTGTTGGTCACGTGGCTGTGTTTCCACTCTGCACATGGCCTCCGTGGGGTTCCTGGGTACTTAACTTGGGTCCCCAACACTTCTACATCTTCTGGGTCCAGTATCAACTTAGGTCGTGGTTCACATTCCACTTTAGTAGTATATGGTTCAGTTACCCTTTGGAGACTGTTTTTGTACTACTTCCCTGTTCTACTTTTGAAATATTGTAATTATAATTCTGGGGAGGAGCTATTGCAATGCGTTAGTAAGTGTTTATAATAAATACATATTTTTAGAACTACTCTGTGCGATTCTTTTTCAGTTAACCTACACTATATGATTAGTACTGGTAAAACAGGCTGCTTTACACTCCTTCTGAATTAAGCCAGAAGGCTGCTCTCCATAGCTACTACTTAGAGAGTTTTCCATGGTTGTCTAAAACAACTACACTATAAGGGTTGTCTGGATTAGTGCAGGGTGCTTCACTTAAATAAGTGTGCATCATATACTAAGCAATATAAATCAATGGGGTTACCCACTTTTGTGACCAACCTGGGGATTCGTAATTTAAGTGAACAGTGGTTCTGCCACCAATTAGCTTTTAGAAAGCGTCACAACTATTTTTACACTTGATCCCTCTTCTAAGATGGGACTATCATCTGATGAATAATGTCCAAATCCTGTCCAAACAAAAAAAAACTCATGTACTTCTGAATAAGTATATGATTTTATAGTGAATTAATGAAAGTTATGTACTCAGAAATGAGAAAAAACATACAAATGCACACACAGATATATAATGTACAATTACACTTATCAGTCAGATTAATGACATGAAGTGAAGACAAGGAACTATATCTACATATCACAACACAATATATACATAACTAATAAACATATTCAAAACAGACATTTAAACACAGTGTGAGGTATATGAAAATATCTTTCAACCCAACTAGTAATTGGTCTAGTTAATCTTGATTATTCTGGGTGAACATTAACACTTGACAGTCTGCGTCAACGTTTCGAACCTTGGACAATCGTGCGATTATGTAATAGTCTGTGTGTGTGGGGGGAGGGGGTGGGGGGCATTTGGGGTCGTGGGTCGTATTTGTAATGCAATAGGTCTCGCTTTTGCAAGAGTTTATGCTGTTGGCATTGGAAATGACAATGCCTTTGATTAAACGATTTTGAAAATTAGCTCATAAATGAAAGGAATTTTCATTTAGAATGCTAATGGCTGGAACTCTTGTAGGTGCGAGACCTATTGCAATGAAGTGGCCACCATTGCCCCAGGATGCTTGGAAAGTCAAAGTACGGGTGGGAGACTGAAAGGAGTCCGGCTGGGTCAAAACTAAGGTGGCATAGCGTGCAAAAAAAACAATGGACTGGGATGCGGCCCGAGTAATTACCAGTGGCCGAGATTAATTCAAACTTTCCATCTATCACCTTTTGTATACTTCTCCACAAATACATATCCATTCCCATGCGAATGTATGTCATTACACCGCATACTAATACCAAGCATGCCATTACAATGCGGGTATTAGTATGCAATGCAATGACATCGCATGCCATAACATCGCATACTTTTACCACGCGTATGCTTTTACAACGCAAAGGCATGCGTGGTAAAGCTATACTTGTGGTAAAAGTATGCAAGGTAAGTAAAATCCCTATCCCTACACCTACACAACAGACTACTCCCACCCCTACCCTGCCCCAACCCAAAAACACTGCCACACTACTACACTACCCACACTATTCCCACCCTTACACTACCCTAAACCCTAAAACACTACTACGCTACCCACACTACTCCCACCCCTACACTACCCTGAACCACTACGCTACCCACACTACTCCCACCCATACATTACCCTAAAACACTACGCTACCCACACTACCCCACCCCACCACTACTCCCACCCTTACGCTACCCTAAACCACTACTACGCTACCCACACTACTCCCACCCTTACACTACCCTAAAACACTACTACGCTACCCACACTACTCCCACCCAAACACTACCCTAACCCCTAAAACACTACTACGCTACCCACACTACTCCCACCCCTACACTACCCTAAACCCTAAAACACTACTACGCTACCCACACTACTCCCACCCCTACACTACCCTAAACCCTAAAACACTACTACTCTATCCACACTACTCCCACCCTTACACTACCCAAAACCCTAATAAGCTACAATAAATCAACACTACACTACCCTAAAACTTAAATCGCTACACTACATAAACACTACACTACCCTCCCCAATACACTACACTAAACAAACAACAACACAATACACACTAAAACGTTTTTAAAACACACAACAAAAAGTATGCTTTTACCACGCATGCCATTACAACGCAAAGGCATGCGTGGTAAAGCTATACTTGTGGTAATAGTATGCAGGGTAAGTAACATCCCTATCCCTACACAACAGACTACTTCCACCCCTACACTGCCTCAACCCAAAAACACGGCTACACTACTACACTACACACACTACTCCCACCCTTACACTACCCTAAACCACTACTACACTACCCACACTACTCCCACCCTTACACTACCCTAAACCCTAAAACACTACTACGCTACCCACACTACTCCCACCCCTACACTACACTAAACCCTAGAACACTACTACGCTACACACACTACTCCCACCCTCACACTACCCTAAACCACTATTACACTACCCACACTACTCCCACCCTTACACTACCCTAAACCACTACTACACTATTCCCACCCTTACACTACCCTAACCCCTAAAACACTACTCCGCTACCCACACTACTCCCACCCCTACACTACCCTAAAACACTACTAAGCTACCCACACTACTCCCACCCTTACACTACCCTAAACCCTAAAACACTACTATGGTCCTCACCCACTCAAGCTCGCACAGACCCCCACTCCACCCATGCAATCAACATGCTACACTCAAGCTCCTCAACCCCGCTTGCTCACGAAACATGTCAAGGAGATACAGGACCTACTGCACAACCACACTCCGAACCGGCTCTTTCTTACGGAAACATGGTAAAGCTCAACCTCTGCCTTAGACATCGCTACATTGGACCACCAGCTACAGGATGGTTTGGCAGGACCATCAACACAAGCCGAGGAGTAGAGTGCCCATCATCATCATCACTGATACTACTTGCTACACCACCTACATGAAACACCTCACGTTCAAGATACGCATCAACAACCAACTTATTACTGGGTGGCTTACGTGTATACAGACCATCAGACACCATACCAATTTTACCAGCAACTTCACAGACTTAGTAACATGCCCCATCCCCATCTTCAACGTCAGCAACTTCATCCTCTTCTGAGACCTGAACCTTTACCTAGAAGACCGCCCTGACCCAAACTTGGCCTCACCTAGCACCCCTACCGCCAGGCACATATTAGACCCGATTTGTTTCTCAATCAGTAACATTACATTTGACATGGCAACAACTATGACTTGGACAGACCACACAGTGGTCAGTTTCAGCATACTCCTCATTCCGCAACTTCACAGACCCACCCCCACCCCCACCAGAACCGCCCTCCAAAAATGGGAAAGTATATCAGAAAAGGAGTGGGCCTCCGCCCTCACCAAACACTGGAACGAGCACACAAGCTACTTGCTGAAAGCCTTTAAAAACCTCAATAGTTGGATCACCACATGCGCTGACACCCCAGCTCCCCTCAAACACAATCCAACCGCAAGACTCTGACCACAGGTCTGCGGTTACGGAGAGGAACTTAGGTTAATGAAACACCGCTGCAAGCAACTGGAGTGTAAATGGAGAAAATGTTAAGACAACACAGGTAAAGACATCTTCAAATCAGCTCTAAGATGCTACCACCAGCAGAAGCTCTTGCAGATCACATCAACAGTGACAAGGAAATCTTTGTCATCAAAGACTTACCTGCCCCTCGGGCCACCATCAGCAACATCAACCCCTCCCAAGACTTGTGCAACAAGTCTCAGACTTCTTCTGTAACAAAATCATCTCCATATGCAGCAACTTTATCCCTTAACCAGACTCCATCACTATCGCAACTCCCCATCACAGCCGATGAATGAACCTTGACCTTGTGGTCTGTTATCATCTAAGTCACGGCTACCATGAAGACTATCCACTCGGGGGCTCAATATGGCCCCTGCTCCCAGACCCCAACCCACCTATGCAAAGCACTTACAGCCATCCTCAGTACCTCCATTGACTCAGCCACATTACCAGACACCTGGAAACATGCCACCGCCCTGCCCCTGCTCAAGAAATGATACACTGACCCAGCCAGGCTATCCAACTACAGCCCCACCTCCCTCCTACCATACCCAGCAAAGTTCTTGGAGGAAGTAATCAACAGAGCCTCCTTGACCAACTGAGCACCCACCCGCTCCTTGACATCATGGAGTCTGTTTTCAGACCCTACCACAGTAAGGAAACCGCACTCATTGCTACCACAAACATCCGCATGATCCTTGACAGAGAAGACATGGAAGCCCTCGTTCTCCTTGATCTGTAAGCAGCATTTGACATGGTTTTACACCCATTCCTCATCCAGCGTCTCCATTAGATTGGCATCAAAGGGCCCACTCTCTACTGGATCTACTCCTTAACAGAGAAAACGTAAGTTATAAATCGGACGCCTCACTCCTTTGAGGCCTGCAAACTAATCTGAGGTGTGGCTCAAAGCTCAGCCCCATTATCTTCAATGTATACATGATCCATCTGACCAACGTCATTGGTGTAAAAACCATAAACGTCCTTGCTTATGTACACAACATGCAACTCATACCCTTCCTCTCCGACAAGACCACCAACACAAGAAACAAGTTTACAGCTTGCATGACCCAACTTGCTAATTGGATGAAAGGCAAATGTCACAAGCACAACACCAGCAAGACAGCAGTAGTGATCTTAGACAAGAACACCTGACCATGGTCTCCAACTAGTGGCCAGCCAACTCGGACACACACCCAGAACCCACACAAGGAACCTCAGAATAATCGTTAACAGCACACAGGACATGACTGCCACACTCAACAGAGTCACGGCATCCCGTTTCCACACCCAGAACGTACTGATGAAGATCTTCAAATGGCTAGAAAAAACGTCACTCACCCCTAGTCAGCAGCAAACTGGACACCCTCTACGCCAGGATAACCCATCAACTCTTTAAAACAAAAAACTTCTAACCATCCTGAACTCAGCAGCTAGATTCATCCCCCATGTCCCACACACAACTCACATAACAGCACACAACACCTCCGGGAACTAGAAGGCCTATCTATGCAAAAACATGCTCGATTCAAACATCTCACACAAACATTCAGGCCCCACCTATCTGAACAGGAGTATTTCTTACCAACATCCAAGACACCTCCGCTCTGTAGGGCCACTACTCGAATACATCCCACGCATACACTGAACTAGATCGGAAAAACTAGTATTCTATCACATTGCTTCGAACGCATGCGACAACCTACAACTCCACATCAGAGCCACCTCTTTTCTTGAATTCAGCAAGAAGGTGAAGACTTGGCTTTTCAATTATCTAACCTACTGTAGCAAAGGCTAGAGACACACCTACTCAGTGCCAGACTACCCTTACGAGTGAAAGTGCGCTTTAAAAAGACACATTTAGAATCAAAGATATATTGTTTACATAGTCTTTAGGTATGGACATAAGAGAAACCATTCAAATCTTTCCAATCTGCCCGGTTGAGAAAATCTTTTTGCAGATTCTACCAAACATTTACAGTAGGCTTAGAGCCCACATACTGCTTCTAATCGATTACTTTGTCAATCTTTTCATTGCTCCTTATTAAATGTATTTTCTTCATTTTATTGTATTTGTCCCTTCCCTAGTGCCCATCCCATTGACAATCCCCTGTATTCTTGTACTCTTAGCATGTAGAGATACGTTTTATTACTGTTGGTGAACATTTATTTAAGTGAAGCACTACTCTAGACAACCCTTGTGGTGATTTTACGGGTCTTAAACTACCATTGAAACCTCTCTAAGTAGTCGCTGTGGAGATCAGCCTTCAGGCTTAGTCCAGAAGCTGGGTTATGCAGCTTGTTTTATCATAACTAATCATATAGTGCAGGTTAAACGAAAAAGAACCACATAGTTATAAAAATAGTTATATTTATTATATACACTCACATACATACATTGGTATATCTCCAACCTGGAGATAGCAACACAATACTTCAAATGTAAAACAACTAAGTAGGCACAAATAAACAGAAGTCTCTAAGTGGAGACCAAACCATAAACAAAAGTGAAATGCAAGCTGCAACCGAAGTCGGGCCTTGGACCAGAAGACTCAGAACAGCTGGGGACACAAGGGACCACCCGAGGTAAGTACCCAATAACCCCAGGGAAGCTGTGTGCAGAGTGGAAATACAGAGGCGTACGCAATGCAAGTGAATGGGAAAGTTGTGGTTGCAGTTTTCAAGAAGTACTCTTGCCAGCCTACCCTGAAGAACGTCTGTGTAAGACAGAAGATTGGAGAGTCACCCCACCAGTGGACAACTCAGGAACAAGAATACCTACACCAGGGAAGCTGGGTGCATAGGTGCCATGTGACATTGGAAACTGCCGTAGACCACAATGGAGGACTTCAGAAAAGATGCATCTAGCGAAGAAGGTGAAAGAGTACGCTGGCAACCAAGGATGGATTATTGAAGAGGAGTACCTGCAACCAGAGGGGACAGAGTCTATGTCACTTGGGAGTGACCAAGAGGCAAGGAACACCAATGACCACTGATGAGGGAAGATGCAGGAGAGATGACAGTGACCATGTCGCTGCATCTGTGGGGACCAGGCGACGCAGTGGAAGACTAAAGCTGTTCAGGCGCTGTCCCACATCGGAAATCGGTGTCCCACCAGGGGGTCGGTGTCCGGCGGGATCACCAACAAGCCTTGGCAGCAGCAACAGGCATGGTAAATGAAGAAGGTGCAACGTTGGGACCAGCAAAGTCCAAGGGACTCACCAAGTCAGAGCAGGCTCGAGCAAGCAGAGGCACCCACTGAAGCCAAAGAATGCCCTCAAGAGGATACACAGGCCAAAGGCACAGGAGTCGCAAGAGGACCTCGAGTAGCTCACCAAAGATACAGGCCCACTGTGCATAGGATGCAGTGAGGACGAAGAGTTTGGTCAGAAGAGATGCTGGAAAATGGAGCTTCTTGTAGCTCGAAGATCCCTGGAGGACATAGTAGACAAGCCTTGGCATCGGCGAGTCAACGCGGTGCACAGCGGTGTGGTTCCAGCAGTTCAGACGAGGGATATTGGCCTCAAACTTGCTGCAAAGACTGTGCAGGCCTTGAGCGAGTCTCATTGAAGCCACAGGTTAGGGTGCACCTTAGCGAGTGTACACCGCCGTCACTATAGATCCTGAAGAAAGCCTCGCTAATGGCATTTTGAGGCTGAAACATGTAGACAACATTTTGATCACCACATAGGGATGTGACGGGCCAATATACCTAGTCTTACATACACCTCACCTTAAGTGTTTTAGCTTTGCCTTACCACTCCACCAATAAACCTTTGGATTGGTAAAGGTAATTTTAATTTTTGCACCATCACAATCAAAAACCCGCTCCTCTGTAACCAGGCTTTGAAGCACACCAGAGAGGCGAAGTCCAAAATGCCCAGATGGTAGAAGTTGAAGTGGTTTCGGATCCGAATCTTGTCCCACAGTGAATATAGAGCCATCCACAGGTAATCCCTTAATTATCCAAGGGAAAGGGTTGGGACGATTCAGGGATCCCTACCAGAGGAGGGGCTGGACAGAGGGGAGGATACCCCCATGTCATTTGTCCAGTTTCCCGCCAGAGCAGGAGCCAACGGCTCCCTGAACTGATTCCTTCCCCTGCTCGAGCTCAGCTCAGCAGCAGGAGGGCAGATTAGTGTCTGTGGTAGACAGCAGCACTAGCTTGCTGCTAGACCCTGAAAGGCTGGTACCAGGAATAGAGGGAGGCTCCCTATGTAGGCCACCCAGTACATGGGATCCTACATTCAACACCGTAATTGGCGGTGGGGTAGAATTCCAACAGGTTTGATACCAAAGTGGTTTCGGTGCAGCCAATATATAGTGAGGCATCTTGTAATTGACTTGATGTCCACTATATGTATTAAAGGGCAGGCCTCACTTACAAAACCTGGAGAATCGACTCTGGGGTTTGTAGGGGGGGTGTGCTGCTCATGCAGGGCACTCTCACACTTATAACCTACCACCCTACCTTCAGGATTGAAAGGCCTTCCTTCAGGGTGATTTATTGGTTTTAAGTGCAGTGACCTTAGATATAGGAAACATATCTGTTGCAAGTGGTGCTATCACCAGCTCACACAGGTTGCAATGGCAAGCCTATAGTCACAGGTGGTGTGGTCTCTCATGAGTGGCATAATACATGCTGCAGGCCCTTGGAGACCCCTAGGGTACCTATGCCCTGGGTACCTGCTAAACCCCATCTACTAGGGGCTTTGCATGGTACACCAGTAGCCAATTAGGAAAGTACCAAAGTATTTACCATAGTCAAATTTAGGGAGAGAGCACAGTGACTGGGGTCCTGACTCCTGATTAGCAGGATCAGAGTCAGACTAGTCAGAAAACAGTATAATACCAGCAAAAAGTGCGGGTAACCATAAAAGCAGGTTCACTTTCCTACAGGGGGTTTGTCAAAAGAAGCCATGATGGGTGCAAGGAGGGGTTGCTGTTTTTCATAGACACACATATGCACATTGCCTCCTACAAATTTGAAGTGTGCTCAATTCCTTTCTTGCTAGCCACTACACTTGAATACTGATCACTTTCACAGTGCATCAATTCAGTTGCCCATCATAGTTATTTACTGTGAAATATGTAAGTTAACCCTTATAGTGACACCAACATGAGCAAAATCAAGCAGCATCTGGGAATTATTGAAAGATTTAAAGTGGCTACAACTATGCAAGATAATTGTAATAAATTACTTTAATTTATCTTTGTCCTAGGGGTTAGGGCGTAATTAATAGGATGACATTTTCTTTATGGAATATCTACAATGGTAATGGGAAATTGAGCAGCTGTTAAGCCTTTAGAGGAAAGACATGTTGGGTACTCTTCCTGAGATGAACTACATAGCTTGGGACTGCTAACTTTTCGGGGAGCTTCCCCTCAGACGTCCCAGTCGGTTTTATTAATTGTTCACTTTAAACAAATGCACTGCTAGATCATTATTTTGTTTCTATAAAATTATTTTGGCCCATTAATGAATTCAAGGTATTACCTCACTCAGAGGGATCATATAAAACAAATTATTGGACAATGCTGTAATATGTACAAAAAGTCACCAATGCACAAAATTAGGCATGTTGGCCTCCAAAAAGTAATAGGACTGTCCAATTCCACTGAAGCTTGTTCAAAGATATGGAATGATGAGAATATGTTGGTCTATAAAGAAAAACCCAATGCAGACAGACCACGACTTAGTTACAGGGTATCATAATTAGATTTTTTAGCTACGGCAATGGCTAGAGAATGCCTCCCCCGCTGATTACTATTTTAATGACTCTAGGAGGAAATTTTGTGTGTCATCTTGTAGAAATATGTAGTACAATAATAATGCACTGCATGCTAAAAGGGTATTTAACCAACTAGCTAAAAAGACTTAACAATGGTCAATTTACCTGCCTCCTTTTTTGCTTGCCCAAGCTGCCTGGAGGAGGTCTCTACCAATAGAGGACTGCTGTCTCTCGCTGCATGCTAGCTGGGCCCATTGCTGCCTGTGGCCTCACCCTTCAGGAGCCGCGGATCGCGTGCTGCCAAATTCAACAACCAGAAGGCAGCGCGGTCCCACGAGAGGGGAGGAGGGGCGGAGCCAACTGCACTACTAAACGGGAGCGGGTTTCACGCGGTCCGGGACGCACGCGGGCGAAGCCCGGGCCATGGGCGGGCACGTCCGTGCCAGTCGTAGCCCAGAGGATGCTTGGCTGGGCCTACTCCCCAACATCAGCTGGAGAATTTGTTCTTTTTGATCTTCTAGCCAAAAGTAAGCAACACACGGGTGATATCAAGTGTCTAGCAGAAGGGGGACAGGATGAGCAAAAGAAAGAAGAGTCAACTGGACTTAAAGGGACACGTAGAGGCACAAACTGGGAGCCAAACGTCGCTATTATCATACCTTGTGGGGGATATGGGTGTAATTGAAAAACAGATCACCGTGGAAGAGACTTTGGTGAAGGAGAAGTGTAATCAGGACCGAGAGCCTAGTTTGTCCACCCAGAATTTGGTCACTCCCACACTTGAGAACAATCCGAGTAAGACCTCACGTAATGGGTGCATAAATCATATAGCAGATGTAATTGAAGTGAGTTTATCAGAGGAAGAAACACGACCACCCACTAAACACCCCAGGAACCTGGCTAGTACTGAGGGAGATTGTAATTCCACTTTAAACTCTAGTACCACACTTACACGTTCGAACAAAGAGCGTTCCATGGCGAAAAAACCAAAAGGGAAACAACTTTCAGAAAAATTATATGCCCACAAGAGTAATAAAAAACATGGAAAAATGAGTCTGCCTACATTATCCGAGCGCAGCATAGTGGCTATAGAAAATCTCACTAAAGGCATAGATACATTACGCTGCAGCTTGGGGGAAGTGATACAGGCCCTAACTAATAGAGTGGCAAACTTGGAGGACGCAGTTAAGGGGAAAAATGTTGCGAATATAGCGAGCAACTGTAGGTCGGTACAGCAGAAAACACAGGACACAGTTATTTTAGGCCCACATACTACCCTCCCTACGTTAACACCTATAGCAGAACAACCACAAGCAGATAATAGGGATTCAGGCCCCTGTAACATAGTAACCAAGAAAAAGGGATATGTTCACCCTGACACATTAAATCCCACTACGAAGGCCCGTGATACTAATATGAACAGATGCCCTGGCATAACTCAAAATGGCTGATCCAATCTGACCAACCTACACCACCTTGATCTACCACCTGCTGCCACGCCATATGTAGTGGTCCTGACAAATGTTCCTGTCTTATCGGCCACGAAGCTTGAAACATGGAGGGAACTTAGAAATAAGTCTCTTCATTGGCTAGGGAACCAAACTGGTCTTACTAAAATCTTATTTAGATGCTTTAAGATGGCTGGAAGGGTCGCATGGGTCGGGAGGGAACATAAGACATCCCCCGGAGATTGTATAGTCCTGACATTCAGCGACCCTAAACTGGTCCACGAAATCCTATTAAGTAACAGATACACTGTGAAGGACCACAACACCATCAGCGTTAACCCCTTGGGAGCCTTTTATCCCGCGAGCTCACTTAAACAGACGGCACTTAAGAATCAACAGGAAAGTACCCAGTGGGCGACACACACTCCAAGGTGGAGTATACCATTGTTCACCCGATATGAGTCACTATCACACATGGATGAACAAGATTGACAGGGAAGGTAGAGGAGGGGGGTGCCATCCATAAAATCAACTATTTTACCACTGCAACAATCTAATAGGAACGATCTCCTGGTAGTAGAGGCAAGTAACCAGTGTGAACAGGGAGGTATAAGCATGCCTCCATTAGAGGCTAATAGCGATCAGAGGAAAGCACAGGTAGGAAAACTTAAGGATCCCAAGAATATAGACAGGTGCCCTTTACAGCAGGCTTGACGCAAACTCAGGGAGCTAACGCTGGAAATAAAGAGGTGACCCTCGAAATCGCTTCCCTTGAAGGAGAAAAACTTGAACAAAAAAATACCTTCTCTTTCCCCTAAGCAGTCTCAATTTTTGGACAGTATTATTACTGAGGAAGAGGTAAAGTCTGCCATTAATAAAAGCAAGAAAGGGAAAGCGGCCGGACCTGAGGGGTTGCCGGCTGAAATCTATAGAGCTCTGGAAACAGAAATAGTTCCCCTTCTTACCACCTTATTTAATCAAATCCTACTTGAAGGTCAGCTCCCCCCTGCATCTTGGGATAATGCTTCAATTACCCTCATTCTGAAACCGGGCAAACCAAGGGATGCTTGTGGATCTTATAGGCCAAGTTCAATTTTAAATGTGGATTATAAGATCTTTATCACAGTACTGGCATCTAGGCTGGCCTTGATTGTACCCTTGGTCCTCCATCCTGACCAAAAAGGTTTTGTGAAAGGTCGACAATTACACAAAGTACCTTACGACCTGAAAGGAGCCATTGATATGGTATCGGCTGAGAAGCTTCCGATGGCCGCTCTTGCGTTGGATGCAACCAAGGCCTTCGACAGGGTCAATTGGGTATACCTGTCGGAGGCCTTGGCCAAGTTTGGCGTGGGAGCAGGGTTCCGCAGAACCATCGGTCTGCTATACCGTAATCCAACTGCGTGCTTATAAGTAAAAGGAGACCTGTCGGACCCTTTTACCATCTCAAGGGGGACAAGGCAGGGCTACCCGCTCTCCCCCCTACTATTTGATTTTTACATCAAACCCTTTGCGAAAAAATGGAGGGATGAGGTTACTATTAAACCTTTTTCATATAGATGGTAGGAGAGAAAGAAGCCCTATATGCCGATGATGTGCTTATTTTCACCTCAGAGGTTAGTACCACACTCCCTGCAATTCTAAAAATTGCTCGTGCATTCGGTCAAATATTTGGATATGAGATCAACGCTGCAAAGACAGAGATGCTTGTTTGGAATGACGAGGAGAGCGTTACAGAGGTACAGGCAGGCTCTTCGATGCGGTATTTGGGCTTGAATATCGTGAAAGATATCAATAAAGTTGCCCAAGTCAACCTTTTAGCTGTGGTAAAAGAGTGTCGTAAGTTTTTGCAATCATGGTCCCACCTCCCACTTTCTTTAATTGGGAGGATTAATTTAATTAAAATGTAGATTCTACCTAAAATCTCTTTTTTATTTAACACCATTCCCTTATATTTTGACCAATCTTGTTTAGTTAAATTTCAGTCAGACATCACATCTTTCATTTGGAATAACCACCTGCCGAGAATATCCTGGAAAAAACTTAGGAGGCAAAGGGACAAGGGGGGCTTGGCTGCTCCTGACTTAAAACTATAGGCATGGGCTTTTCAGCTTCCTCACACCCGAATGTTGTTGAAAATCCCCACTGACCACGGGTTGGGCTTAATGTGCTCTGCTATGTTGGATGGGGAAGGTGTCAGTCAGTCTGGCTTTATTTTTAAATTTGGCAATCCGAGGTTTAAAAAAGAAAATCAAACTGAAGGTCCTACAAGGTCTTGCAAAAATGTGGGCGGATGTAACGAAATCTATAAAACAGAGGTATTTTTGTGACGAAACACCGCTATGGGGGTTAACTGAAAGTCTGGCTTGGCTAGGAGATAGCTTAGCAGTACCCTTGAGAGAGGCAGGCCTGGAAGTTTGGAGTGACCTCTTCTTTGAAGGGGACTTACTTTCATGGGAACATCTTCAAATCAAGATCGGCCCCAATCTTTCAAGGTTTAAGTACTTGCAAATGGCCAGTTGGACTCAAGCCTATAAATCTTTACCCCATAGAGGTAATAAACTTGTTCTTGGTGGCTATAGCCTGCTAATTACCAATCTAGTGAACAGCAGACCAGCTAAAAAAGAGATCTCCCAGTGGTATAAACTTATACTTGAGGAAACGGATGGGGACTTTAGCTTACCAGATTCGCTGTGGGGCTCTTCAATTATCAGCCATAATTTGCAAGAGCTTTGGTCTGCTTCTTTCGGGCTTTTATGGAACATTGTGAAGCCTTCTTGGCTACGCAGAACCACCTTTATACCCTGCATAGGGCATATTACTCTCCCCTTAGGTTATCTAAATTCACCGAAGGTATTCAGTTTCATGCGCCAAGTGTGGGCTTGTGGCCGCATCGGATGCCCATATGTTTTTCGAATGCCCCCGATTAGACACTTTTTGGGAAGCGATTAGCAACAATCTAACAACATCATTGGGTGTTCTGGTTACCATAAACTTGCCTCTGGTGATATTTGGGATTCTAGATGGAGTTCAGCCAAGAGTTTGGTGTTCTACGCAGTGCTCCTAGCAAGAAGGGAGATCTGCAGAAAATGGAAAGACCCTTTACCTCCCTCCTTCAGCGACTGGCAAGCGTCCGTCTTGCAGACCTCTCGCATGGACCTGGCTAGGTCTGGCAACCAGAGTAAAAAGGCCTTGCCATGCCAGATTTTTAAAATAACGACATGTATCTCAAAGGGGATATCCGAAAAATCTGGCATGGATCCGGCCCTCCAGGACCGGTTTGGAGACCCCTGGCCTACACCATCTGTACAGCTGCTGCCCGGTCCTAGCCCGGCCTGTGTTAGCTGTCACACCGATCTAGGTTACTGTTGTTTAGGTAATCGGTTGGTCTTTGCCTTTCGGTGGAGCCCGAAACAGCTGAGGGATGTCTGGCCCCCACTATGTCCGCTTTTATCCCTGAAAGTTTTTGATAAACTGAGACAGCTGGTTGATGGCTAATCAGTCTTGGCATTTAAATTCATGGCGGTTATGAGGACAAAAAAAAAAATGAAAAATTAAATATCCTGAGCTGGAGTATTGCCGACCTGTCGGACAAAGTAGGTCTTCCTCAATGGTCAGATTTAATCAAAGACCCCACCATTATATGTCTCCAAGAAACGTGGTCCGTTCAAGAAATTCATGTAATTGGGTACCAAACCTTTAATACACCAGCCAGCATCTCTTCACAGGGGAGAAATAAAGGGGGCTATGCACTTATGTTTCGACCTCAGGTGGAGTATCGGTTGTAAAAACTATGGCAACAGAGTACTATCAGATATTAACAGTCACTCGGGGCGGAGAGAAAAACTTGATTATAATACATTTTTATAATAACATCCCTAGACTACTGCAGGAAAATGTCCTAAACAATCTCAGTAGTAATCTACTCAGCCTAGAGGAAAATGCGTCAAAAGATATGGCCATATTATGGCTAGGCGATTTTAACTGTCCCCTGTGCTCACACAGTGCCTTGGGAATTTGTGGCCTAGGAGACAACAAGGAGGACACCCCACGCATTTTACAAATTCAAAGCTAGGGGATCTGCTAAACAGCTTGATTTTTCATTTTGACATGTCCCACATGAATGAATTATGTTCGCCTCCGCAACCATTTCAGTCTACTTTTCATGGGAGAGGGTGCAACACTACTATCGATTTTGCACTCCTATCATCCAAGTATTCTGCACAAGTGTCCTCATGGGAAATACTTCATACTTTATTGAGCGATCACTACCCAATTTCTCTGACTCTGAAAACAAAAGGCGTGGAAGATCACACGAAGGGAGACGTGATATATAATCTTCCCATTAGCCTTGCGAGTTTAAATGGATACTCTGTTAAATGGCCCAAGATTGAACCTGAGATCTTCCTTCAAAATCTTATTAAACAGACCTTTAATAATATGGAATCATGCCTTACGCAAACCAAAAACCACCATGTTGGTTTTGATTCCTACCTTAAAATAACAGAGGAAATAAGGACAACTATTAACTAGGGATCATTGCAATAATTCTAATAAAACCCAAAAATGGTTCGATAAGGATTGCACAAATGCACATACCAACCTGAAACGCGCCCTACACAAAGAACCCAGATCAAATGAGTTTGTGTGAAATGCTAGCAAAGTGTATCGTGTAACTATTGTTGAAAGGAAAAAACAACTTAAAAGGGAAGCCTGGCAGATGCTACAAGAAGCATGTGTTAGGAAGGATAACATATTATTTTGGAAAGTGGTTAATGCCCCTTTCCTCTCAAATCAAGATAGAAATAATAGACCTAGCTATACCAGGAGAAATCTGGGTTAAACACTTCTCTGGTCTTTATGATAAGGTTACAACAGATGACAGTAATATGGATATCTTAACTACAACTGATCAAAATAGACAATCTAGTTTCTTTCCGTTAGATATTGTATTTGATTGTAAGGAAGTCCACAGAGCCATCAAAGATAGTGCATCAGGAAAAGCGCCAGGGCCCGATGGCGTCCCGATCGACGTCTATAAATCTGAAATCGATCTATGGGCTCCCTTGCTAACCAATGTACTAAACTGTTTTTTTTCACAACTGATTTTATTGAATGATTAGGCAAAGCATAAATACAGTTCTCCACAATCAGGAGGGTATTGTCAGATGGCAAGACACGTCTCGCTATTCTTACAAACCTAATCATTTGAAGGGAATACCCCCCATCCCCCCCACCACCCCAAATACCCAACGTCCTAACTACCCACCCATTATCCCACCCTAACCCGATGCACATGATCACAATAAGCCCCAGCATTCGAATATATTCCAACAGTCGTCGAGTGCCACCCTAGGCCTGGAGGTCCTCCATCGTGGGTAACCCATCGTCCGGGGCTGCTGGAGGCTCTAGAGTCAAACCCCTGTAATCCACCCACCGTTTCCAGATCTTATAATGTTTCCGGGGGCATCCTCTGGCCTCAAACACAGGTCGCTCCAACCCCATGAAGTAGTCGAGGCCTGCCTTCCAGGCCCCCACTGGAGGAACCCGCTCACCCTTCCATGCCCTCGCCAGGTCCTGCTTAGCTACCACCAGACCCAACAGCATAAGATGACGCTTGTAGATGTTCCCACCCACATTTTCCAAAACATGCAGAAGTCCCAGCCGGGGAGTGCGGGAGAGATCCCATCCCAACACCTCAGACAAACAGCTCCAAACCCCATTCCAGAACCGGGTCAGACAAACACAAGACCACACCGTATGCAACAGCGTTCCTCTCTCAGTCCCACAGCGCAGGCACTCCGGGGACGCAATCAGACCCGCCTTCCACAATCTCTCCCGGGTATAGTATGCCCTGTGCAGATATTTAAACTGGATTAAGCGGAGTCGCACTGCAATCGCGGCCCCCCGTGGGGACTCTAAAGCCTCCCTCCAGTCGTCCTTGTCCAAGGGGCCAACATCCTTTTCCCAGGTTTCTTTCAACGGGAGTAAAGAAGAGGAGCAATGAGTGACTAGCGTTTGATAGATTCGGGACACCTTTTTCTCCCCAAGGTCCCCCATGAAAATTTTCGCTTCTACTGGACTAAACTCCGGTAGCTATTCCAGGCCAATCAAGCTAGGTGCAAGCGCATGGCGAAATTGTAAATACTTGAAGAATTGGGACTTGGGCATATGGAATTCTGCGCTGAGGTCCTGGAAGGACTTGAGAGTGACCCCGGTCAGAACGTGTCCAAGTGAAGAGATTCCAATTGAATCCCAGCCACCAAACCCTGTCAACGAGGACAAAGCAGGGAGCTGTCCGTTCTTCCACAGTGGGGTCTCCGCTGTCAGTCTACCCCACCAGGCCATGCGACGCAGAACTTGACGCCAAATCATGAAGACCACCTGAGTGGCACGTGGTAGCCCCCTCCGTTGCCTGGCCGAGTACAGTAGCGTGTGCAGCGTGGTGTCTCCCATCAACGAGTGCTCGAGGGCGTATGCAGGGTCTCCTCTATCTCCATACCACCATTCATTAAGAACCAAGAGGTGGGAGACTTGATAATAGGACAAGAGATCTGATGTGGCCAGACCCCCACAATATGTGGACAGGAAACATGTCCGTAACGCCACCCTGGCGGAGCCTCCAGCCCACAGGAAGCGGCCGAACACTGAGTTAACCCGCCGAAACCACTGGGGCTCAATCCGATGTGGGTGATTCTGCAATTGGTATAAGTGCGACCATTTTGAAGATCGCAGACCTACCAAAGATGGTGAGAGGCATCCGGGACCACGTCTTGATGTCCGCCTGGACCTTCTCCCACACCGGCAACACGTTGCGCTCCCATGCAATGGCAGCAGACTCGGACAGGAAGACCCCCAGATATTTCAGTCCCCCAACCACTACCTGCAAGGCCGATGCCCAGGGGTAAACACTTGCCCCCCCCGCCCAGCACCCAAATGGTTGACTTACGCGGGTTGAGAAAAAGCCCCGACACCTCACCAAATACGCGCATAATCTCCAGGATACGGGGGCCTGATTGGTTAAGATCTGTAAGGAAGAAGAAGACATCATCCGCATAGAGTGCGATTGTATTGGAGAGTCCCTCACTCCACACAAAGCCGCGAAGCTGCGCGTTAATGCGCACCCAAGAGGCCAGAGGCTCCATGGCCAACGCAAAGAGGTAAGGGGACAGTGGGAACCCCTGCCGGGTCCCCCGGACAACTGAGAATTTCTCCGAGATCGCCCCTGACACCTGCACGGACGCAGTTATATCCGTGTATAGCAGTCTGACATACGAGATAAACACCGGGCCCAGGTTGAGACGAGGTAGGAGAGCAAACCGGTATGTCCAGCTGACCGAGTCAAATGCCCTGTCAATGTCCGCTAACAATAATGCCGCCCGCTCCCCAGAGGCCCCCATGGCGTCAATGGCCATCTGCGCTCGTCTGATGTTGTGTTGTGTCGCCCTATGCGGCATGAAACCCGCCTGGTCTGGGTGGACTAGGTCAGCCACATACGGGAGGAGGCGATTTGCCAACGCCTTGGCCAGCAACTTAGCCTCGATGTTAAGCAGGGATATGGGACGATATGATTCATGGCGGTCCGGGGATCTACCCGGCTTCTTAAAAACGACAACCTCGGCATGTGGCCAGTCAGCCGGCAGGCATCCCCGTTCCTGTGCCGTCTCCAGAGCCGCCCTATAATGGGACCCCAATTGGAGATGGAATTTTTTAAATAAAATTCGCAAGGAAAGCCACTCGGTCCGGGTGCCTTCCCCGTGTTGAGCTGCCCCAACGCCTCTCCCAGCTCCTCCGCCGTGAGGGGGAGGTCCAGGGATTTTCTCACCTCATCTGAAACAGGAGGTCCGCAATAAATTGGTCGATCGCATCGGCCGGAAGACAGTCCCGTTGAGCATATTGGTCAGCATAATAATGGGCGAAGCTCGGCGCCAGAGCAGCTGGATCAGTTACAGTCTGTGAGACCCGGCAATGTAACTGGTTGCATGGTGTGTTGACACAATCTATGGAGCATAGTACAGGACTTATCTCCCCACTGATATATCCTGCTCCGCGTGGCCAGCCATGCTTGTCGAGCCTCATCCATTAAAACAGATGCGAAGGACTGTTGCACCTGCAGGAGCAGCCGCACCGCCACCTCGTCTCCACTTCTCCGGCTCCGCTGTTCTAGTAGCTCTACTTGCGCCGCTGCCGCAACAATGGCCTCCCGGCGTCGACGGCGGGCAGCAGTGCACCATGCTATATCTACGCTCCTCAGAGTAGGCTTCATGGCCTCCCAGACCGCTACTGCGTCTATATCCTCAACTAGATTTTCCTGCCAGTAGTGGGCGATCGCACCTCGCATGTGCTGAATATAGTCTGCCTGTTTAAGGTGCCACGAGGACATCCTCCATCGGAACGGTTGACGTTTCCTATGCAGCTCAATCCTTACTGCGACAGGGGAATGATCGGACAGTCCTCTAGGAAGAATTTCGGCCTCCCTCACCCTTATGAGGAAAGCCCCTGGCATAAAAACATAATCCAGTCGTGAAAAGGAGCCATGCACGGCAGAAACATAGGTATCCTCTCGCACTGTGGCATGCATGTGTCTCCAAACATCCACCCAGCCCAACCCTTCCACCATCGCACTCAGTCTGGTAGGGGCAGCAGCCGCCATCGTCCCCTGCAGCCTCCTACGGTCCACGCACACGTGCATAACATCGTTCCAGTCGCCTCCCACCACAGCCAGGGATTCCGGGATGTCCGCCCACACTTCAAAGAGCCTCTCAGCCAAGGACCACTGTAACGGGGGAGGAGCATACACACTCCCAAACACCACCGGTTCAGCACCAACCATGCCCTTGATAAAAACGTAACAGCCCTGTGGATCAATCCAATGTCGCTCATGAATGTAGGCCAGACTGCGGTGAACCAGAATAGCAACTCCCCTCGAACCCAGGGAGAACCCGGCATGATAAACCTGTTGGTAACCAAATCTCTGCAGGCTAAGCACCTTTGTCCCCATCATGTGCGTTTCCTGCAGCAGCAGCACATCTGCAGCTTCACGTTTACCCCAACGCAAGATCGCCCCCCTCTTAATTTTGTCTAACATCCCCCTGACATTCCAGCTTAGTACTCGCATGGACTCTCTAGGGAGTCCCGGAAGTGGTGCATCAACCATAGTCAAAGTGGAAAAGACTCCGAGAACCCCAGCACCCAGTCCAGGCACACCACTCAAGTAATTGTAAGGCAGTAGGAATCACGTGCAAAGCCCTCTGACCACCCCAGACCCCCCCCCCTACACCACCCCAACCCCATCTCCCCAACGTCCCAACCCCTGAATCCCGCCCCCCACTCCTATACCTCACGGAACTTTAAGTGTCTGTCGCGGTATGGGAACCTCGGGCCCAAAACGGAGCGCCCAAGGCCAACCATGCCAATGGATCCCAACTATTCACTCTTACTAAGTACCCCCCCCCCCCTCAGGGCCAACCCCCACCCGTGGGGGAACTAGGCAGCCCCATAAAGCAGCACCCCGAACCCCACACCACAACCTCCCACCAGCATCAGCCCGTAAGGAAATGGCAACCCGGTGACATTATCACAAGCCTGGGGAGGCCCAACCATAGTCTGTGACGTGTGGCAGCACCATGCGCTTAATGTTCAGCTGTCCAGGTAGGCACAAACCGTCCTCGTGTGATCCCCTCGGTGGGCCATCAGAACCAGCAGACAATCGTATGCCCAAAGTTTCAATTTTCTTTCCCAGATTGATCGGTGTAAAGTTGTGTCTCATCAGGCTGGCCACTGCGAGAGAAGGATCGCTTCCGTGACCGGGACTTCCTGTGTCGCTTACCCCTGGCAGCGGGGTCGCCCCCCTCCTGCGACGACCCACGCGACGGGCCGGAGCCCAGGCCCGGCTGGGCGTGCGGCCGGACCCTGACTGTCTCATCAGTCCATCTGAAGACCTCCTCCGGGGTATCAAAGAAGTGGGTCTTCGACTGGAAGATTACCCGGAGGCGGGCCGGATAAAGTAAGGAGTACTGTATGTTCAGGCCACGCAGCTTAGCTTTCGCTGCAATGAAGGAGTGGCGTTGCTGCTGCACCAGTTTAGTATAGTCAGGGAAAATCATGATTTTATGATTTTAAAACATGAGTGTCTCCTTGGCTCTTGCTTCTCGTAGGATGATGTCTCTGTCGTGGAAATTCAATATTCTGGCAATGACCGGTGTAGGTCGTTCTCCGGCGGGCGGCTTCTGCGCCAGGGCTCTGTGAGCACGCTCTACCACAAAGCATCGTGACAGGGCGTCCGGGGGGAGCCAGCTCTCCAGCCATTGCGTCAAAAAGCGGTCCATGTGTCCCTTCTCGCAATCCTCCAGAAAGCCCACAAAGCGCAGGTTGTTCCTGCGCGCCCGCCCTTCTGCATCCTCCACCCGGAGCGCAAGGCCCTTTTGGATCCTTTCCATCACAGCCACCTTCTGTTTCAGTGTCCCCACATCGCCTTCCACTCCACTGATCCTGGTGTCTGCCTCCGTGATGCGGGCCACTGCATTGCGAAGATCCTGCCGCAGCAAGGTGACATCAGCCCCCACCGCTCCAATTTTAGCGTCAAGCATGTCCCTAGATTGGGTGATCGCCGCCATTAGTGCCGCATTATCGGGTCCCGCGCCCTGGCCACCCCCGGAAGCACCAGGCCCTCCACTAGGTCCGGTAAATTTGTCGATGGGCTCCTGTTTGGTGGACCCGCTCCCTCTTCCGCCTCTGGTCATGAGTACTAAACTGTTTTAACAGATATAAATTTAATCCAACTTAGTCGGAAGCCATTGTAGTTCATATTTTTAAAAGGGGGATAGAAACAATCCAACTTGCTAACGCCCCATATCCTTACTAGACGCCTTAATGAAAGTGGCAGGTAGGTTAATTTTAAATAGGTTACAAGAATGGGCAGAGGAGAAGGAAGTCATTTCTAACTTGCAGTACGGGTTTCGGACAGGGAGAGGCACCATAGAACAGGGTCGCAAGCTTGCCTTGTTAATTGCAAAATACGCCCGCGCTAAGAAGGGAAATCTTTTCCCGACGTTCGTTGATCTAAGCTCAGCGTTAGACTGCATGTACCACGAAATATTATGGAGCATACTTAGTGACATGGGTGTAGACTACCAAATCCTCCTATTCATCAAAGAAAGTATCGGGGGGCGGGAGCCAGAGTACGGTTTGGCAGGTGATGGGAGTGTTCAACTAAATTTAAAATAAAGAGAGGTGTGAGACAAGGGTGCATTTTAGTATCCTTTCTCTTTACCCTCTATATCAATAGTGTAGGATCCCATCTTAGTAAATTCCAATATGACCATCCAAGAGCCGGAGACACCCCTATCCCCATCCTCTTGTATGCGGATGATGCCGTAATAATGTCACGGACCAAGATTGGTCTCCAGAGGGCAATAACAAAATTCCAACATATATGAATGCAAGAGGGTTAAAAATAAATGCCCCTAAAACATATACAATGACATGTGGAAACACAAAGTTTTTGGGTAAAAATAAGATTAAGAATTCAAATAGATTTTCCTACCTAGGCATCAATTTTGACAAAAAGGGGACATGGCTGGCAGCTGTGACTGCAAGAAAATTAGCCTTTTCTAGGGCCTTAGGTGCAGTAACAAATTTTGCAATGATATTGGGAGGGAGGCCCGTGCTGGTATTGTTGCAGATTTATAAATCTAAGTGTATCTCCACTGGCACTTACGGGTAGGCATCTGGCGGATTGAAGAGGCGGAACAACTACAAAGAAGTGAAAACCTCTTTACTCGCTACCTGCTGGCAGTGCCTAGATCCACGGCAACCTACAGCTGCCACAGTGAATTGGGTCTAACTTATATTACGGATACTGTCAAAATCGCTCCCCTTTTTGTTATGGCATAAGATATGGGTTACAGTGGAGTTGGGTTTGAATAGAGACATCATCGTAGACTGCCTTAAATTAGATGGAGTGGCCAACATCAAATGGCTCAACTATGTAAAAAATCTGATGCAGGAGATTGGGCATGCTGAATATTTTGATACGCCAGCTAGTATGGAACTTTTATCTAGAAACACATTAAAAAGGGTGGCCCTGGAACACTTAGAGAATAAAAGGTAGCTTGTTGAAAAGACGAAACGTACAGTGATGGAACACCACCTGATGACCATCTGTGAGGGGGTCCAACCGTACTTGCTATTTGAACCAAGTTGTTACACTTGGATGTTATTGAGACGGTTTCGTACTGATTTGTTTTACAGATTATTAACTTTCCCAGAATGTAATGACTGGTCAAAGGAACTGTCAAATTGCCCATGTGTCGACGTTTCTCATCAATCCAATATCCACTGCATCCTGTTCTGTAAATTTTATACAGTTCCTAGAAAAAGATTTTTGACCCCAATATTTAAGACCTGGGGGTTATATAGATGTAGAGTGGCATAAGCTTCAACAACTAGAGGCTGACTTTGTAACCAAGGCAGTATCTTCTTTTCTAAAGTCAGCTATCAGATACCGAAATACTATGTAAAGAGCACCTATTAGTTAAAATACATCAATCGCTGTCTCTTACTGTTTGAATATGTTGTCTTTCTGCTATGGAACAGACTCTAAAGTGTACATTTATAATCCCGTATATGACCTGACCAAGTCAATCCATATATGACCTTTCCCCTTTCGTATAGCACTTGTGACCTAAGGAATTTTATACTTTTTGCTCATTTAATGAATTTATGAACAATATTTTATATGTCATTTTAACATTGTATCGATTGATCATACATTTTAAACATGTGCTTTTATGAATTTGCAATACAAATCGAATAAAGCTTTATTGATGGATTGATTGACTTAACAATGGCAACAAAGGTCCTAAGTTGACCAACACGATCAGTCACCTAAAAAAGATCAATATTTGGCACGCAAAGACTAGCAAAATGCAATGGATCAATAGCTTTAACATGTGTAAATCCGATGATTTACACACATTCCGGATGTGTTGAAATTCTATAGACTGCCAGGGTACAGAGAATGATGTTTCTTGCCTGAAGTCTGGCATCATTATATTGAATCGTTTTAAGTTATTGGAGGTGGGGGCACATTCTTATAGATTGATGTGCCTGGATCCAATCATGGGTCTGTCTCCCATTACAAAGTCTTAAAATCACAAAAAAGCTGACAGTGTAACGGCACCCAGGCCTGAGCAGTATCCAAGCTCCAATAATAAAAACAAGCAACAGTAAATTGTTAGGGCCAGAACTGCCCAGGTAGGCCATTTCCCTTAACTGCTCATGTCAATAATCTTAGTATTCTCAAACATGGGTAAAAATAAAGTGTCTGGGGGGTTGCCTTAAAGAAAATGGTGAAATAGTCACTCCCTGCTTTTTTTTTTAAAGCTACTTTCTTAACATAACAAGAACAATTCCTACAAACATTGGGGTCACTGCTACCAATCCTCTAGTAAGCTGGTGACACTGTCCTAGGACACAGTTTGACTTCAAAGATTGCTGCTGTCAACTTTCAGTGTATCCTGCTTGATAAATGAACTGGAAATTAACAGGATATAATGTTTGGTTGAAGAGTGATAAAACACGAAGTGTGCTATCTAGAGGGTGGCAAGTTTGATGGGGCTCTTCCCTGCAAATGTTTAGGAATTTGGACTAGAGGAAGCTACCATAATCATCTAGGGCTAGTTAGAACAACAGCTGTAGCCTTAAATATCTATTTGTTCTGCTTATTCAGCAATCTATTGCTACAACTTCTTCGGCATCACAATAGGTTGACATTGCACAATGCCCATAAAGACTGCTCTATGGGCTTGCTAAATCAATTATAAGAGAATAGATACTCTTGGAATTTTGCATTTAAAGCAATAATGTGTCCTGGAACTGTGTGCCTAAAATGCACCTTAACAATAATGCACTTCATTTGGAAAGAACATAATCCCATTTCCACCAGCCATCTTTGCTCTTCGTATTTAACTTCAATATTAAAGAACTTAATTCTAAAATCCATGTGGTAAATGGTGTTCCAATACTGCCGGTTTAAAAGGTGCTTTAGCCATGTTGTACACCATTGTGGCTGCTGTTCAGCATGGCTAAAAGTTAGTAACGTGGGGTGGGGTAGATTGGAATGGGTGAATTGGGTTAGAGAGAAGTGTGGTGGACTGGGTAGAATAAAGTGGGGTAAATTAAGGTAGAATGGAGTGAGGTGGATTGGGGCAAATTGGGGTGGAGTGAGTTAGGCTAGAGAGTAGTAGATTAGACAAATTGTAGTGGGGCAGGTAGGGGAAGGCTAGATCAGGGAGGAGTTGATTGGGATATACACCCTACCGCACGGTCCTCAGCTTGGACCAGCAGCAACCTCTCAGGCATTCTAATTTGTCTGTCTTGATGATGATCCAATGACCGTAGTTGGGGATCGAAACGTCGACAACCATATCTTGACTCCAACCTTTTACTTATGATTAATATGGAGCATAAGATGTTTTCCTCGTTGTGACTACTGCAAATTATCATCACTAAAAAGTCACCCTGCAAATATATGCCTGAGGTCTGGAAATCTGTTCATTTCCATAACCCCGTCACTTTCTGCTCACTGCATTATACTATATGCCTTCAAGTGTTTATTGAATGTGTAAACAAATACAGTTTTTTCCATTTGGATATTGAGATACACAACTCTGATTGGAGTTTTATGTTTATGACTGTATATTTTCCTTTATAGGGACCACTGTCTCTAATAACACTCTGCTAGCCTTGGTCCCTTCTGACTTACAAGGATCCCTTGTCCTTTGTTCACTTATTTAACCGAGCTGCTGCATGCCATAATCAGGCTACACAATGGCAACTATGCGCAGGTCAGGTGCGGGAGGGATGGAGCGCTCTCCGCAAGGTTTCCTGTTCTCAGGGGGGTTAGGCAGGGTTGCGTCCTGGCGCCGACCTTGTTCTGCCTCTTCGTGAACAGTGTTATATCTCACCTTGACGAAGTAAAAGACAATGACGCCCCTTCCCTGGCAGGCAGGAGGGTGCCAGCCATCATGTTTGCTGATGACACCCTCCTGCTTTCCAAAAGCCCAATGGGGACTCAGAGGATTTTGGATGGATTTGGTCTTTTCTGTAGACAACATGGTCTAGAGATCAATTCAGAGAAGACCAAATTCATGATTTTTAAACCCTCACCAAAGAGCAGACCAAATCCCACTCTGGGTACAGCCAGCTTAGAAAGGGTCACAACCTTTCAGTATCTGGGGGTGACTCTGCACGTAAATTTATCCTGGGAACCCCAGATAGTGAAATCTCGGCTAAAGTTGACCCAATTATCTGGTGCAATCCTGAAGGTTGCAAATACTTCAACCTACAAACATATAAGTCCAGCACTGGAACTGTACAAAACGCAAGCCAAGGCGGCTGCAATGTACAGCAGTGAGCTTTGGAGGTACAGAGCAGGTCGGGATCGCGCCAGAGTAGAAAACATTTTTCTCAGACGTCTACTGGCTCTCCCCCGTGGCACACCCCTGATTCCCTTGAGATTGGACGTGGGTTTACCCTCTATCGCTGCTGAGCTGGAGTCTAAACCAGTAAGATTCTGGCACAGGCTCTGGTCCACCAGCGAGCTTAAACATTACAGGAGTGATCTCACCCATGTATTGGCCCTGAATCAACGAGATAGAATTCCCTGGCTGGCCTTTGTTAAGAAGGAATTGTACCGTTTAAATCGGTCTGAACTCTGGGAAGTCCCAGCAGCAGGCTGCCAAAGGCTATCCCGGAAACGACTTGCCCTAACTGAACGTTTCCTGCAATACAAAAATTCTTATGAGTTTGAGGATTTTATGGATATTATTTTCCCAATCCTTGCTAGGAAGCTGTTTATACAGTGGAGGTTTGGTACTTTACTGATCAAAACTTTTACCTCCAAATGGCTTCAGAGGGATGATAAATCCTGCCCAGGTTGTAATTCCCAGGATGAGGAAGAAACCCATCTTTTTTTCTTTTGTCCTGCATATTATAGACCTAGGAAGTACTGGTTGGTCCCTCTTTGCAGGAATTTGGGTTTCAGGAGCTACATAGATGCCTACAGAGTTTTAAAAACCAGTACTCTGCCTAATGTAGTTTTTGCTGTGGCGAAATTTATTATGGCTATGTGGCTCATCAGGAAAAAATTGTTAATTGCACAAATCCCCAAAGTGTGAACTTGTCGTTATATTCATGGACTGTGCTTTTTATCAATTTATGTCTATTTTATTCCTGATTATGAAAGATTTTTTCCCTCATCGTCCCTGGAATGATGAGTTATTCTTTTTAATGTAAATGTGTTTTTATAAATGTAACTCTATTTTTTTAAATGTTGTCAGTTTGTATATAACATGTATCTTTTATGGTCTTATAGACCGAAATAAAGAATTTTTGGATTGGATTTAAGAGAAGCAACCTGGCAGGGCATTTCTGCCTGCTTCAAAATACAAGTTTAAGTGGCTGTAGCATCAGAGGGCTGATGAGCTCGGAATAACTGTTTATGCATGGCAGGATGGAGACAGTTGTCCTTATTTCATCTGCTTGGTTGTTTCAGAAGACAAGAAGAAAGGGGGAAATTTTCAGTGGGCAGGTTCACTGAAAAGTGCAGTGAGTGGACAGTCACCAGGACCAGCGTTGGGCTGTGCCGAGACAGGTGTCATCCAATTTTTATTAAAGGCTGCATCTAAGAACAGATATGTTGTCAGGCTGATGTAAATCAGAAACTACTTCCTCAAGTAGGTAAACTTTTCAGTCCAAAGTGAAATATATGGAGGGAAATATTTAGCTTCTGTTTCCCTTTAACACCAACGTGATATTATACAGGCACAAGTTACTGATCTATGAAAAAATATATAGCTTCAGGAGTGCACTGGCTGTTCTGTAGGTGCTTGTGGAAGTTCTTTGAGAAATTGATTTTGAAACCAGACTAACTTTTAAGAGGAGGACTCCTCTTTCTGGGAGGCAAGCCATTTTGTCAAAATCTTTGCTGAAGCTTAGAACCATCCAGGCAAATCAAACAACTTCGCTATTCCAGATGCCTTGCCACTCAAGTTCTTGGTACCAGAGTAGTATGGGAAACCAGCCCTTTAGTATATATAAGAGTGGACTCCGCATTGGAGGATACTTTAAGGGAGCACACAGTGACCTGGCAGGCTTTAGGTAATGTCCAGGTTCTGAAGCCTGTAGAACGATATTGAGACTGTGGATATCTGGTACTTGAGTGGTAATTAAACCACAGCATTGAATCGGGAGGGGGCGTGGCATGTAATACCAGGGTGATACTCTGTTACTCAGGTTTACTGGTCGCGTAGTAAAAAAAATGAATCTAAAGCAAACATGCTGACCTTTGCCAACTTACTAATGCAACTATATTAAGCTCCTTCACGTCCAGTATTATCTCACTATGCAATTCTTGTAGCGCTCCCCAGCTTAGAGATTGCTTCCATCACACTTACTTTATCAACGATTTATTTATCAATTGCCATGCATTGCCTGCATGCTGGGCTAGGTGTCCAACTCCCTGCAGTACTACCTCCTCTCTATACAAACTGCCTGCCATTACGTATACTATATACGATTTCCTGCAGTCCTGTAATATTTACATACTATTCTGTTTTGTCTCATTTCATACTATTATGCCTTTACTCTATGCAAATACCTGCATCACTATCTCCTAGCAGTACTGCTTTCAGGATTTAAAATAACCCACAGCTGACAGCAGCAGCGAGCGTGCAAGTCCATGAACCTCATCAAAATGGAAGCACACTTGGGGTTCCAAGCACACAAGAAAGATTGATTACGTAATAAGGAAATAGATGCACACAAAAAGGGCCATTGGCAGGTTAACCTACTCACCTGTGCCCAGCGTCAGGAACTGTGTGCCTACACCAAGAACTGAGCAGAGCAGGCTCTTGTAGGGTGGGAAGCGGAACACATCTGTGTGGATGATCTTCCAGCCATTGTCACCCTGGTCAAAGTCATCAGAGCTCTCCTCATCCAAGTTGTAGCGGGCCAGGTCACTCTTCAGCACCCGCATCAGGATGATAATGACAAAGCCCATGAGGAGAAAGACTAGAACCATTGAGTTAATTATGGAAAGCCAGTGGATCTCAAGGGTCTTAGGGAAGAAGCTGTAGTCCCGCAGTCTGTCTCCACGGCGCTCATAGGGCACAGTTGTCTCAAACCAGTGGACACTGTAGGTGTGTGTCATACTCAGAGGCTCCTGCACATCATCAAGGCTAAAGGGCTTGACATCCTTTACACTAACATTAGCAAAAATTATGCGGTCACTGTTGTACTCTATGTTGAAGTCCAGGTGGGTCCAAAGTCCAACCTTGTGGGAATGTGGCAGGAAGCCTGTCTCCTCCATGTACCCCACAAAGCCACGGATGGGGATGTCTTCCAGAACCAACTCAAAGTAATAGAGCTCCTCAATAGCCTGGTGCAATTTCTCCACCTATAGAGTTGAGAGTGGGGGAAAATACAGAAGATATCAGTGCTAGCTACAACCGCAAACAAGCGACCATGCTGATTTCACAAAAGGCCATATAATATTTAACACCTACCGGAGTAAAAAAGAAAATGTTTAAAGTGTTTTATATCTTTCCTAAGCCGTGTCCCCTACCCTTGAAGGATACAACAGTCATCTCTCTCTCCTCATCCCGAAATTGTAGGTGAAATAAAAGAGCTCATTAAAAAAAATGCAGCTACCAATTCCAAAGAAAAGTCTAAAGGTCTATGAGCATCCACGTACAGTAGGGGAAGAATAAAGGAAAAGTCTAGTCAGTGTAAGACACCATCTGGTTGTAAGAATAAATCAACAAATAAAAGTGTTCTGCTGACTCATTAAAAATACTCTAGATAAATGTTCGAAAATGATACAATTGTTACTGGTGTTTATTTTAAACAAATGGATTTAAACAAAATTGTGGTAAAAGGTGTAAGTGCATTAAAAAATGTTTCATTTTATCAGATTTCACAAACCTTTTTTTGACATTTATGAAAACAATATTTAATGAGTCTTAAGGAATCTTTTTTCCTTGTTGACATAATGTAAAGAATGTGATCTTTCAAGAGTCCAGAGTAGGCCTATTTCCACAAAATTAGCTTTAATAAAATTGAAGCATTGATATGCTTACATACCAAAACAGACTTTGCAAGGCCAGAGACTAGTATGGCGAGTTTGAAACTAAGGCACAATTGATTATGCTCAAATTGAAAATACGAAGCTTCGCAGTAAATTTACACTAGCTGGTGGCTGGTTTAGAAAAATATGAGTGACAACGGTGGTGTTGCATGTTTTTCCCATTTGGCACCCACTAGTTGGGTAGTTATTAGACTGTCATTTGTTTGCCTTTTAGAGCTGGATGTGCAACAGTGGAAAGACGATGAGAAAAACTGGTAGAAACCTTTTTACTGCTCGCTATTCCCCATTAAAATTGCTGCAGGTATGTGCTCTGCAAACCAGTCGAGTTCTCGTTGGGGTGAGAGTGGGATGAGAGGGTGGGTTTAAAGGCCAGGTCAACAACTGAACAGAATGAAGTGAACATGAGGGGGGCTTAAATCTTAGCTTTGCCACACAAACAACATATAATCAAGGTGCAGCCCTCGGTTCACCGATCCCATGCCCCACTCTCACCTCATTGACAGACAGTTTCAGCTCACACAGAGTCTGCTTCTCGGCATTCTCCCTGAAGCGGATCTGGTAGGTGGACTTTATCATGCGGTCGCCATCCAAGAGCTCACCCAAGCTAAGTGTCCGGTGAACAATCTCCTTTGGGGCACAAACTGGTAGTGAGTAGTAGAGGTAGGTCTCCTGTGGGTTGTGGTAGGGCCCCACCTTGTTCACATACAGGATCACAGTTTCACCCTGCTTGTAGCGGTGGTCTTTCTCAGAAGCTGTCAAATGATGGACATTTGATAGGACAATCCACAAGAGCAAGGGCAAAGAGAGGGTACCAGGCTGCATGGTCATTGGAGAGCAGAGGTCTGACGACGGTCTACTACCTGCAGAGTAAAGAGAGAAGAGGGCATAAAGGAAGAGCAGAGAGGTATTTTCAGAGAGCCGGAGAGAAAAAATTGGGCCGGGAGAATATGAGAAAGGAATGGGAAGGTGAAAGAAACAATATGTTATGAAAGTGTGCAGTTATTTATCTGTAATAAAGGAAATAAATGTTAGGTTGTAATGGAGCAGTGATACTCAAAGTACAGACCTCCTGACCTTTACATGCGGCCCCTGGTAAACTGCAGCACTGGGCTGCTGTTTACCCGACTCAACACCAACATTGAAAATATGTTAAATAAACCAGCAAGCCTTTAGTTAAAGGTTTTAATTGGAGTTAAAGAAAGGGAAGTAACTAGGGTGTCCTGGACCACACTCATTTAAAGTAAACAAAAAAAACCACACATTCGGTTTTAAAGACATCTTGCAGCAAAAGTGTAATAGTATAATAAAGCCTATTACCTTTTCAAAAAGTGCATTTCGTTAGCATGCAGAACCGTTTCACCTTGGTATATCAGATATCAGTGCATGGAATGTTTTTCATTGTTAGTTTTCAAACATGAGTTTAGAAGCATTCATTCTTACCTCCCACCCTCACAAAAATGCTAATAGTGAACTAATAGGCAAGTCAGCTGTTATGTGCACACTTTGGGTAACCTGGGTTTCTATTATACATCAACATTAGTGTTTATTAAATCAAACACAGGGGAGGATTTTGTATAGCGCACATCCTGGTGTCCTGTATTTCAAGGTCCTCTTATATTTGATAATGAAGAAAAAGGAGAGAAAGTCAAATAGAACAATTGCCTAGGATCACACAATTTGGTTAAGTGTAGAAGACTGAACTAATCACAAGTTTTTGGTTTCAAATTTTGCATTTCAGACACTATGCTTTGCTTTCCCTACACCCACATTAACACCAACTCCTTCCTACCAAACCCTTGCCTGCCACCCTGTCCCTGCGGACTTCAGTGCGGACCTCGGTCACATCACAGACCAAGCTTTGTGGCCCCTGGGAAAATGTTTGTGAGTACTCCATTGATAGAGGGCTTTATCGATGTACTGCTGCTATGGGTCCCCAGAGTGTATCAATGCAGTGTTAGGTTAGTCAGCCTCAGTTCCTTACACTCCTCTGTGAGCATTGATCTCTGTAAGCTAGGCCTTACGTAGTTTGCTGTAATAATTCAGGTTATGTGGCTTTTTATGCCACTTAACTCCATGTTCTTTTAGTTTGTCTATATCGGAACTTGGGAAGCTGTTTTCCTGCCTGTTGGGGATAGTCCTGGCACCAGCAACACCCTGGTGGGAATTTAGTCCCAGGGTGTAACATCCTGACTCTCACCTATCTGCAGAGCTGCAATTACCATCCCCGCAGAGCCGCACTAGACCCTGTTGGGACTTCAAGTCCCAGGGTGCCCTGTGACCTAACTCAGCTGCCACAGGTGTCGGGGAGGAGCTCTACACTCGTTCAAAAGCGCTGCTATCTTTTCCGTGGTGCGGGCCACGCCCAGGAAGAGGCAGGGCAGGCCACCCCCCTTGATTTCAACCATCAACTTAGACCAAGGGGAGTACTTCCTTTGTTGCACTGAGGCCTTCCAGCTTGCCCACCACTAAATATCCTGCAGTTGCTGTTAATTGGTCATCCTGCAGTAGAGTTTAAAGATCTGTGTTTGAGGAGGAGTATACGGCAGAGCCGTACCCCATATTAAATTAGGGTGACCAACCGTAAATTTCACGGACAGTCCGTAATTTGGACCTCACGTCCGTTGTCCTTGAGGAAATCTTTTACGGACGCCTTTTGTCCGTAATTTTGGCCATCACAGGGCGCAGCACTGATGGGGTGCCTCGTGCTCCTCCTTGAGCAAAAGAGCAGCCCCTCCCGCCCATTGTCATTCTGTGTATGGGGCTGATGATTGCCACAGACAGAATGTCAATGGGGGAGTCTGGGCTGGTAAATCATGTGGCGGCCTCCTCATGCCTCGGTGTTCTGTAAAATAAAAGGCAAAATGCTAATGCTGCAACTTTAGCAACACGTAAGAAAACTGTTTATATAAAGAAGCCTGGAAAATAAGTTAAAAAGAACGGGTTATCGTTCTTTCACTGTCTCATCATTTTTGAACTGAAGTATTTGTAATATTATATTCAACAAAGCCATGGTTGCTGCTTTTTTTTATTTTAAGCAACTAACAACCATTGACAAAGCCAATAGTCCTGGTTTTCGTTGGTGTAATGATACGTGCTGTATTATATATATCTGGATGCAATGACAAACAACATAATACCAGTCGGGCGGAACACTACACTAGCGCTGATTTTTAGCCTAGGTGTTTTAAACTACGCCCTTAATTACATTACTTTGAAGAGACCTCCCAGTTTTTTTACCCAACTTCAAGCCCTGGTAACAACACCATGTCACAGTCACCTCACATCCTAGCACTGTGCATCATGTGCGACTCATGACTTCTACGTTTTCAGACTGCCTATGTGCAGGGGCATAGTGAACTTTCCCCCACACCACCCCACCCCTTGCGGTTTTGTTACTGGAGGCTGGCACTGCAAAGTTTCTTCCTGATATATCCAGTAGTTTCCAATCAACAATAAAAAGCAGCTTCACTTATATTCAGGTGTGGTTCACCATTGTCTGGTGACTAATGTACCTGCTGGAGCGAGATGCAAATTTTGAATTGTCTAAGGCAGCAAGCTGCAGCCATACTGAAAAACCGTGAAGTGCACGATTGTCCCAACCCAATATAAACCGATTTTGACTTGTACTTTGGTTGTCTATTTACTTACATATATACTATTGCGCGACTACCTCTGACGTATCTGTAAAACTTAGCTTTTGTCTCAAAGTTTTGTCCTGAATTTTGACCTTTTGTCCTGAATTTTTGTCCTGAATTTTGACCCTTTGTCCTGAATTTTTACACTCACCGTCCTGAATTTGCACCTATGCCAGTTGGTCACCCTACCCCATATTTCATCGCAGGACCACTTTGACAAGCACCCCTCCACGGCAAGTAGACTGGCCTGGGTCCTTTTTGGCACCCCCTTTACCATCCTAAACTCGAATTGTTGCATGCCTCTGGTTGCTTGACCCCACCTACTGTGATCTCAAGGGGTGTAGACTTATGGTTACCTCTACCTACGAGCCTAACCAATTCTTCCGGGTCTTTTACTTATTATATTGTTTCTAGGCTTGTTGCCTGTTTATTGCCTATTGGACTGTTTGACTTGCATAAAGGGCGGTCATATTGCAGATTCCTCCTAAGTTGAACAATGAGGAAACGTACTTGTGTTACTAAAAAGTCCCGAGCCCAAGTAAACCCTTCCTCCTGCCCCTCCCAACCTCAATTGACAGAATGCTACAAAGGTCTAAGGGCGCTGTTACTACAGAAATAGAACGCACTGAAAGGCGTCTGCTAATAACTCCAGATTTTTCCTTTCCTCTAGTAGTTTTGCCTACTTCTAATATTATTTCTGCAGTGCCCTCATCTCCTGGAAATGATTCCCTGCCCCCTTTCCCCCCACAACAAGTAAATGCTTCGACAATTGTAACTAGAAAGGGGGATGCGGGCGCAGGCATTCGCAAGAATGGGAAACGTAAGCAAGAAGGTGTGTGGGGGGGGGTGGGGGTGGGGGGGGGGGGGCGGGCACCTAAAAGCAAGAAAAAGAAAGGGTGTCACGGGGCAAGTGCAGAACAAATACCCAAGCCAAATCCAATAACAGAATCCACTATGAATACCGGTATAGACTTAAAGTGTCCATCCTGGGCTCAGACCCTACTGGTAGACCTGCTAACCCAATTCAGAGCTATTGTAAAGGGAAAAGTTGCCCCTTTAGTTGATCAAATAAATAACCTGACAACTATGGGGGGATCGAAGGCAAACCCATGTTAGTTCCAATACAATAAAATCTGCACATTAGAGGGGTGATTCCAGTTGCTAGATAGATTCTATCAGCTGGGCTCCCCTAGACAATGAAGTGACACCAAGGACTCAAGATCCCATTATCCACACGATCATTAGCCAAGACATCAGTCGCACCCCTCAGTGCCCTGACTTACAATGGGGGCAAGAACGGACAGTGAACCCAAATTTAAGGAAACCTCACTGTGAGGCTGGGTATAATGCTATAACCCATACCATGCGGAGTACCCATCAAAGTACCAACAGCGTATCAGGGCCTAGCACAAGTAGAGAAGGGTCGGGGAGGGAAGAGTGCCCTGAGGGTAGGTTGGAAGCAGTCACCCAGCCAATTATAAACCTTCCACCAGCCTCATCCACCTATGTGATCATCTTGGCAGGGGTACCATTACTCAATAATACCCAGAGGGAGTCACAACTAGACTTGAGAAATAAAAAGTTTGTTTTGGCTGGCAAGGCACAGGCAGTTCCCCTATGAAAGGGCTAGGGAAATTCTAATGGTCCGGGAAGTTGCTTGGGTGGGATCCAGCAAAATAAAAAACAATCCAAGGGGATTGTGTGGTCATTAACTTTAAAAATCCCCAGGCTGTACACAGGCTACTAAGTCAGAAATTTAGCCCCATAGAGCCCAACACAGAGGTGAGAGCCCTCCCGCTTGACCATTTCTATTCCCACTGCTAGAACTCTGGTAGGGCAGATGTAATCATAGATTATGACAGGCAGTCGATTGACTATCAGAACGCTGACTACAGGCACCCTCTCACCAGGCCTCTATTCTACAATCTGCCTGTAACCAACAGATTTGGTGCTCTGGAAGAAGTGGACTGACAACCAGAGATAGTGGGACTGGGTCATGGAAAGAGCATTCTGATGCTCCCGAGAGGACGAGTGGAGCCTGGACATGGGGATCTTAGCCAGCCCTCCCACCTAGAGGCATGGCCAGAAACGTAGGCTCAGCAGAGGACCAAGGGCACTGTGGGCCCACAAGATCTCCCCGGACCCATATCTATCAATCCTTCTGCCTATTTGTATCGAGTGATCTCGGGGGGTGGGCGATATTTCCTGACCTTGCCCTCTTAAAAGACTGTGGCAGGACTAGTAGGTGATAGTGCTTTTATATTTTATTGTGCCAAACAAATAAAGAAGTCTGTAATACAATAAACAGTCTTGAGGTTCCTTCCTTGGTGTTCTCCTTTCTTGGTGTGTATCTACATAGAGTGCTTCGGGTTTCTTTTTTCCTACGGTTGATAGCGATACATGCAAGAAAAGAGAGGTCACAAATCAGTGGATAATTTTCTTTATGGCTGTAGTAGGGACAGGTTTGTGAGGAATGCACCGAGCTCCACCACCGGGTGAATGACAGCGAGAAACCAAACGGTGACCACTCTCAAAGACTTTACACACTTCCTCTCCGTTGCAACACAAACCCCTGTATATGGCGATGTACCTGCTCCAGCCACGCCCCTCCTGGAGGGTGGTGGGGCGGAGGGCGGCGGGGTATCGCGCAGTGTATTTGGCGTCCTGTACTCTCGGTGTTGGTCGGTACCTCCGTGGACTCTTCGGGTCCTCCCACAGGTTGACGGCTTTCTCCCAATTCTTCCAGTGTCCTCCACGCGTTTTACAGTTTCCGCACTGGAATCTCTGGAACCGCCTCTCCAAACGCGGGGTCTTCCGTCTTGAATCCAGTCTCTTCCAGTGATAGGATGGCTCTCGATGACGTGGTCTCCGGGCATTCCTCCTCTTGTCCTTCGCTATTCCGCTTAAGGGGCCACTCACACCCTGTACATGAAGCGGCAGCATGTCAATATCTTCGTCATGGTATGAGACCCGATCCCCGAAGACCTCTTGACACTCTCCCAATAATACTAAACTTAGGGCAAACCCAACCACTGTTACCGCACAGCGCCCTGATGCCCGAAGAGAAATGCCATATATAGGTAGCGAGTTGAAGATTCTGTCTTGGAAAGTTGCTGGCCTCAAAAGTAAACTGTCTTTCCCTGATTGGGGGCTTTTTGTGGACCTGTATGACATCGGCATGTTCCAAGAAAAGTGGGCAAGGGACGACTGCACAAGGGTGGGATTTGCATCATTTAATATACCAGCTGCTATAAGAGAGATGGGCAGACAGTCTGGGGTTATCCATTTGGGTCGGCTCAAACGTGGGCTGTATAGCTAGTCCCTTGTACACTTCCTCCAGTGATATTCAATGTGTAATGCTTAGCTTTCCAACAAAGCTGAAGTTTGCCCTTATTAATGTCTATTCCCAACCCGTAAGTTTGAGTAATGAATCGCCAACCCTTGATGTACTAAACTCCTTTATTCCTACCGTCCCCCCCACCAACATGAAGTTAATCGTCGGGGTGATTTTAACTGCCATTTGAGCCCCTCCCTGGCATTCTTGGTCCAATCTTCAAAGAAGAGGACTCCCAGTGGTCTATTCCTGACCCGCAAATCCAGCTGATCAAGGCCTGGTCCCCCCTGGCACTCCAAATCAACGCCATTCTACTAACTCTCTCCCTGAGACCGTGCAATGGCTGCACAATCTCTGATATGCCAGGGAAATTAACATTTAATAGAATTGGCCACACTTCTCTCCTGGACTATATCCTAGTGGAGACTAGATGCAGCAAGATAGTGACCATAACGCCTTGACACTGGTATTGAAGGTGCCGGACTCTGGTATTGCCCCGGCTAGTAGTCCACCCCCCTCCCCCCCAGGAGAACAGGCCAATACTTACTATTAACAGAAGAAGAATAAAGTGGGGGTTAATAAAGCAATCACCTGAGAAGTTGAGTGCACTTTATGAAGTTGTAGTACCAGTCCTACAAGAACTTAGCAGCGTTCCTGCTGAAGGGGACAAGCCAGCCCATATCAATCAAGTCAGAGAACTCCATGTAAGCTTGGCATCCAAACTGGCAGATATATTCTACCTGAAAATACGCCCCAAAAAAAGAAAATCTCCAACTCAGTCATGGCTTAAATAGAATTGCCGAAAGGCGAAACGGGCCCGATAGCAGCCATCAAAGCAAAAAACAAGCTATTAACAAAATGTAAGAGGGCTTTATATAAAGTGGCTGTTTGCCAAGCAAAGCAGTCCTGGGAATTGAACAAATGAAATGACATAAAAACCGCCCTATTGAATCTGGATATGAAGGAATTCTGGGCCATAATTAGAAGACGTAGCAGGGAAGGTTTTCTGGTCATAGAGCCGAATATACCAGCAGAAAAGTGGGCAGACCATTTTCTGGCGCTATACACAATGAAGCTAGATTCTGGCCCCCATAATGGTAGTCACACTGCCACTCAAAGGGTCTCGTTTGTAGACACCGGCTTGGCAGCTGAGGTAATTACTTCCTCACCTAGATATACTGATGGAGTGGTTGTTGGGATCACCCTTCTCGAGGTCTCAAATGCAATCAAGAAACTTCCTGCAGGCAAAGTACCGGGATTAGATAGGCTCCCAGGGGATCTTTTTCGAGAAGAACCAACAATTGGGGGTCCCTATCTGTGGGTTCTATTTAATGCTATAATGAACGGCATGCCGATCCCAGATACTTTGGCCAGGGCAGAAATTGTCCCAGTCTTTAAAAAGGGTTCTCCACTACTCCCTGCAAACTATTGACCGATCAGTTTGATTGCAGTCACACAAAAACTGCTTGCACTGGTACTTTTAGACTATATCCAGGGGTGGATGCAAGATAATGATATTTTAAGGCCCTACCAAGCTGGTTTCAGGAAGAACACTTCCACCGTTGACCAAATATACAGACTCCAACTTAAATTTTGGAAAAAGGTGATAATGGAGGGTGGCAGCCTCCATTGTCCTGAAAACAGCTTTTGACCTGGTGCCCAGAGACAAACTATGGGGGGTACTAAGATTTGGGGATTCCTTCCTACTTTCTAAGCATACTTACGCTGCATGATGCCAACTACGCCCAAGTAAGATGTGGGAAAGGGGGAGAATTAACCCCACAACTCCCAGTTGACAGAGGAGTGAGGCAGGGCTGTGTTCTTGCACCAACCCGGTTCTTCCTCTTTGTCAACACACTCTTTGCCCAAATCACTGAGGTGAAGGACAACGATGCCCCAAAGTTAGCAAACTCAAAGGTTCCAGCATTGATGTTTGTGGATGACAACCTCTTGATGTCTAAGTCGCCGATGAGAATACAGAGGATACTGGACAGTTTTGTCATCTTTTGTAATAACAGGGGGCTGGAGATAAACTTCTTGAAGACCACATTTATGGTCTTCAACTAAGCAAAGAAAATACACCCTAATCCACATTTAAAAGGCACTGTCCTAGCAAAAGGATCCTGTATTTGACTACTTGGCTGTAACCCTTACTGAAAAAATGAACTGGGGGCCACAAATTGCCAAAGCTAAGCTTAAGCTAGCACAGACTACTGGGGGGGTTGCTATATTACTGAGGGATTCCTCCTATAAACCTACTGAGCCTATCATTGAAATTTATAAGGCACAAGCTAGGGGTGCCACAATGTATGGGGCAGAACTCTGGGGACATGGTTCTTGAAAGTTATATAAGCAAAGTCGAGAACAGCTTTTTAAGGCAGATTTTGGGTCTCCCTTTCAGCACCCCGTTAACCCCCCTGTGGCTAGATTTAAGTATAAGGCCGATTGGAGATAAAATTGCCCTAAGACCTCTTACTTTTTGGCGTAGGTGGTGGGTGGCTCCGGAACTCGCAGAATATCAGACAGAAACTAAAGAGTTACTGGGTCTTCCATGGGTGGAAAAAATTGCTTGGTTTGCACACATAAGGGAAGAGTGCAGTAGGATAGGCAAACCAAACCTCTGGAGTAACCCTGAAGAAACATATTCTGTAGTCTCACGTGCTGAACTGGTGAGAATTTATCGAACATATAAATTGGAAGTCATTTATGGGAATCCGGATCTAGGTGTTCTGAGAGCTGAATTCCTTACTGTAAAAGAAGAGTATAAATTAGAACCCTTCCTGGGCGATATTCTACCTTTCCCAGCAAGAAAACTATATCTTCAGTTTAGATTTAGTACCCTTCCTCTGCGGCCCTTCACTTGCAAATGGTCTCGAACTGCCCAACGTGGGTGCCCAGCCTGTAACCATCAGGGGGAGTCAGAGCTGCATGTTTTCAGGCTACAGATCAGCAAGACAGTGTTGGCTTACACAGTTGTGCAGGAACTTGGGGTTTGTGCACTGTCAGGAGGCACTTAGAATTCTGAAGCATGATACCTCCAAGCCCATTGTCTTTGCTGTCTCCCGTTTTTTAAATTCAATGTGGTGCAGGCGTTGGGCTTTCCTAGAAAAAAAAGAAAAAAAATAATAACCACACTAGTTGCTAACGCATAGACTGTTTTTACTGCTCATACTAAGGAGAGAGAAAAACTTGTTTTAATCTTTTTATTGTTCCAGACTTTCTCATGAAGATGACTAGTCTTAACTGAGACACTATACGTGTAATCCCTTGTATGTATAATTTTATCAGACTCGCTATGTACTGTTTGGTCTCTGCAAACGATCTGTTCTTCATTGTACTCATCTTGTGCTTTTCTTTTCTCGTTAGTTATGCACTTGCACTTTTCTGAGCCTACTGGCTCTGCCTATAGGCCAGTGTGGCTAAATTTCTTTTGCACGCAAAGATGTTGCACATTGACTTCTATATGTTCGTTCGATGAGTTTTCAATCTTATATTGTTATGATTTTGATTGTACCGCATACATACTTTTATGGTCTTAACGACCGAAATAAAGGTTTTTGAACTGGAACTTTTAGGTCGTCTATATCCTGTGATAAAATGTGTGTACTGACTCACCATTCTTTGCCTGTCATTTACCTCTTATTTTCTCACCAGCATGGACTCCAGAGGAAGGAAAATGTCAAGGACAGATATCATGGAGTTTCTATTATACGTCTACCTGACAAACATTGCCCTGGGAAGCAACAAAATTGACAAAAACTGCTTCATAGGAGGCTGAGTTATAGGAGACATCAAGAGTAGGCATATGTAATAGTTACCTCAGGAAAACCAAGATAGTATTGTGAGACATTTTATCGTTCAGTACTTACCTTACTTTTGTTACGCTACATTGGTGTGTCACGTGAGCTCCATGTCCGCCCTCAGTCATGCTTTCCGTGGCATATTTAGTCTGTGCATTGTTTTCTTTTAATTTGTGCTAGTGTCTTTTTCTCGTGGCGGCGATTCTCCTCAACTGTGTCAGTTGTAAGAGCGCTGGCACTGAAGCAGGACTGGTCGTGGGTTCCTTTACTTCAGACGAAAATACATTTCTTAAAAAACATCCTTATCTGTCTGGATCGCATCTCTTTACCTTTGATGATGAGGAATCTTTTGGTACCCAACCACCCCTTAAACCGCATATTTTGTTTTTCGGAGGTTTGTCTGCCCGTCCCTCCCCTTCACAGAGGCATTGCTAGGGGAGGCAGTGGGGTCGGTCCGCCCCACCCTTCATCACGCTCGGCTTTTGCTGGACTTACAGGTACATGCATCAATATTGCATTTTGCTATTCCTTAATTGCGAAAAATAAGGAATCGCAATTAAGGAATTGCAAAATGCAATGCATCAAGAAATCGCTAAATAAATTGCGATTTCTTAATATTCTTAATTGCGATTCACATTTTGCGAATCGCAATTAAAGAAAACCTTCCCATTGATTCCTATGGGCCAGAAGGCCCATAGGAATCAATGGGAAGGCATTAACATTTTGCGATATTCATTTTGCGAATCGCAATTTGTTAATGCATTTCAAGGGTGCTGAGGGGGGTCCAAAGGACCCCCCTGCACCCTTGAAATGTTTTTGTAAGTGCAAGTGTCACACACACGTCCAAAGGACATGTGTGTGTGTAAAATGCATTTTTGAAAGATTTCGCAAATTAACACAAGGTTCAACCTCGTATTAATTTGCTCCCCCTATTTGCGAATTCGACATTTTTTAAACATTCATGCATTGCATTTTCCGAAATCGCAAAAAATAGCGATTTCTTGTACTTTTGCATTGATGCATCACAAATAGTGATTTTGGAATCGCAAACGGCCGAATTTTGCGATTCACACCGTTTGCGAATCCAAAAATCACTTGATGCATGTGGGTGTTAGTTTCTTCAATTTTGGTGCACTGCGAGGGCCTGCCACTAGGGTGACCAACCATCCGTAAATTTCACGGACCGTCCGTAATTGGAACCTCACGTCCGTTGTCCGTGAGGATCCCTTTTACGGACGCCTTTTGTCCGTAATTTGGGCCTTTGTTGGGGAACAGCCCTGTTCCCCTGTGAGAATCCTCTACTCCCTGATGGGGCCACTTCGCACTCCTCTGAGCGCAAGAGCAGCCCCATCCGCCCATTGTCATTCTGAATGAGGCTGATAGCCACATACAGAATGACAATCGGCCAGTCTGGCTTGAAAAGCATGTGGTGGGCCTCCTCCAGCCTCGGGCATCCTGGAAGCAATGTAGAAAAATGCCCACATTGCTATGAGAGAATCCAGTTCCTTAAAATAAGGTGCTGAAAGAACTTTAAAAACTGTTATAGTTCTTTCACAGCCCCATCATTTTAGAACTGCTACAGTTTAAATATTATATTCAAGGAAGGCATTGTTTCTGCTTTTTAAAAAATGAAACTAACAATAATTGACAAAGCCAGTAGTCCTGGTTTGTTGTAGGTGTTATTTATTATATATCTGGGTGCAATAACAGACGTAGCAGAAAACAAGTCCGCCAGCACACTATGCTAAGCACAGATTTTTAGCTTAGGTGTTTTAAGCTACGCCCTTAATTACATCGAACACCCCCTTTGGAGAGACCCCACAGTTTTGTGATCCCACTTAAAGCCCTGACAACAACACTATGCCACAGTCACCTCACCTCCTAGCACTATGCATCAAGCATGACTTCCAAGGTTTCAGATTGACTATGTGCAGGGGTATCTTGAACACCTCCCTTTGCTTTGTGAACCATAGCGAGGGGTGAGTTTCTGTTCTGCAGACAAAGGCTCGGCTCACAATTAATGTGAAAAGGTGGGTGAGAGTAAGTGAAGGGATGAGTGGATGTCTGGATGGTTTAGTGAAAGGGTAAATGGATGAATGAAATAGTGAATGGACGGATGATGACAAAAAGAATGTGTGGATGAATGAGTGAAATGATGGATGGATGGATGGATTGATTGATGAATTAATAAGTGAAAGGGTGAATGGATGGACAGATGTGTGAAGGGGTGGATGTAGGGATGGATGAGAGTGAAGGGGAGGGTGCATGGGCAAAAGGTTGGATAAATGAGTGAAAGAGTGAAAGGGTGGATGGATCAGAGAAAAGATGGATGGATGATTTAAAGGATGGATGAATGATAGGGTCAATGGATGGATTCATGATTGGATGAGTAGATGGACGGTTGGGCTGATGAAAGGAAGGATGGATGGCTAAGTGAAACGGTCGATGGAGAGAGAAAGGGAGGGTGGATGACTGAAAGGGTGAATGTGTGGAAGGGTGAGTTACTGTGTGGATGGATGAGTATGTGAAAGGGTAAACGACTGGATGGGTGAGTGAATGGATAGATGGGTAGAAGAGTGGATAGAGGAGTGTGTGGCTAGATAGGGTGAAAGGGTGGATGGATGGAAAATGGATGGATGAGTAAAAGGATGGATCGAGGAATGATTGAGTGAAATGATGGATGGAAGGATACATGCTGGATAGGTTTGCAAATGGTTGAATATGTTTGGATCTGGATTAGCTGCATCTCTTGCTTGCCACTTTACAACTCACAATGTCTATCCGAGCAGATCTTCCCGACCGTTTCTCACACCAAACATGCCTATTCAACAACATGAATTGTATACAAAATATCAGACTGGACAACCCAGTGCTGTAACCATATATATATAGATTATTATCATATGAAATACCACAAAAAGACCTGCACATTTGATCAAAGCTGCGTGCATACTGAAAAACAGTGAAGTACACAATTGTTTCAACCTAATATAAACCTATTTTGACTAGTGCTTAAATGGTTGTCTATTTACTTACATACATACTATTGCGCAACCTCCTCTGATGTGTCTGTAAAGTCTACCTTTTGTCCAGAAGTTTTGTCCTGAATTTTGACCCTTTGTCCTGAATTTTTACACTCAGCGTCCTGAATTTGCACCCATGCCAGTTGGTCACCCTACCTGCCACCCCTAGTTCTCACGGTTGCAGTTTGTGATTCACAATCACACCGTCCTTTGCCCAGCCTGCTTTTGGGGAATGTGAAGACTCTTAACGCCGTTGGCTGTCTGCACACCTGCTTTCCTAGTGGCTTCTACTCTGCATACCAAATATTGTGGAGGACCCTGTGCCTGCCATTTCTAGAGGCAGGTCCCGACCCCGCCTCCACTAGCCTTTGCCACTGGCCGCCAGCGCACTACTGTCATTTGTCCCCCCTCCATTTGGCACTGTTTGTTGGGAGCCGAGCACCTTCTGGTTGTCACGCAACTACTACTCATTCACTTTTGATGCCAAACCTGTCGGACATTTTGCTTAGGGCACCTCGGGCTAAAACGCAGCAGGAGGTAGGGTTTTTAAAGAATTAAAAACATAGATTTAAACTGCGCCATCAGAGCGGGGACAAGATTTACAGCCACAATTTTTATTGTATTTGTTTGTATAGGCACTGCGGAAGGACAGTCGTTGCTTCCTTTGCTTCAAACGCTTTTCTTAAATAATTTTTTTTTTAAAAACCATCCTTCCCTGTCCGGATTTGATCTCTTTACGGACTTCTTTCTAGGCTATATGGCACAATCTCTAGAAAAGGGCCAAGATTGGACATTCCACTAACTTGGACTAGAAGGACAATCACACCTCAGCGATTCTTCCGAGTGAAAACAACACATACAATGCTGTAAGCACGAATGCTATATGCTGATAGCCATGAAAGAGGACGACTCACCGTTGGGGTCATGCGGATGTCAAAGATCTCAAGGATGCTGTGACACATCCTGTTTGTTCTCAGAATCCTCTAGCTTTCTTATGACTGGTTCTCTTCACATACAAGAGCATGATGAACAAGCAAAAACGCCGAACTTCAACATGCGCCAAAAAACAATATAACGGAGTTCAAATGCCCCTGTAGTAGCTGCCATTTCACTCCTGAGAGGAGATGAAAATAAGGAAACAGAACAATTCTCCATGATGGGCACAGAGCTCTGCAAGTTCAAGACACATCCATTTGACAGATTTCTATTCCTCTAGCGTATTGCATCTCTTTCGCGACTGCCTGCTTCTTTACGTTCACACATCACTGGAGAACCTTTTTACATACAGTTGCATCAAGCTGAACAACCCTGCTTCAGATCTTCAGCAAATTGACAGCATGTTAGGGAAGAAACCACTAGTCTCTTGTTTCCCTTTAAACACCCATATTAGCAAACACATGTATGCCAACATAATGTATGCCAACATAATACCCTGCCCCCTGCCATCCAATCCGCCACGACAGAAGCCAGTTTTAGGAAGCTCCTAAAAACCTGGCTTTTTATGCAATAATCCTCTCTTCCTCCCGACGGTTCGCTCCTTTTTGTAGGTTTCGCTAGCGCCGGGACACCTCTCCAGAGGTAGCTGTTCGCGCTTTATAAGCATCAGTATTATTATTATTATTATTATTAACATGCAGAAACAAGAGCAGCAATACAAGATTCCAAACTATCAGCAAAATCAAAGAGAGCAGCAAGTATTACAGCATCCTTCAATGGCATGTAGGACAAGTCATTTTGGAAGCCCACTGAGGATCTGACTGACTTGACAACCCAGAGATAAAAGGTTAATCTCATAGAAAGCAAGAAAGAAGGACATATGATGTCGGAACGGATCATCAAGCAGGTGCTGTTTATGGCAAAGGGTATAGTGAAGGTACCCACACAGTAGGCCTTAATGATGACATTCCCTGGGGACAACTACGATGATATGCAAATGTCACTCGTGGTCCTCAACTCACCAAAGATACTATCTGATAACACTGGACATACCTTATGTCAACAGGCACTGATTACACCTAGAAATGGTCAGCAACTGTTATTTTTTGATTTCAGACACTATGCTCCGACAGACAGTGCGGACGAGCAGACCTCTACATGTGTTAACCATCCACCTAAAAGACTCGGATAATTACTACCACGAATGTAGGCTACTTGCATGCTTTCTCATAAAGAAATATGACTGCCCAAATGTCCTGAGCCACTGTGCTATCTGTGCATGCGCAGTAGAATCCGTCCGATGAGAGCCCACCATTGCGCATGCGCAACTAATAACTAATATCAGAGTGTTTTGCTCAATGCTAGTGACATTTCCGTGAATCCAACAAACGGCCGATAACCGAAATAGAAGTCCCGCTAGATATCGGGGTCTTTTGCAGAGCCTGCAACCTTTAACTATCAGATCATTATCGACTTACGAGACGAAGGAAGCGCTCAGACATCTGCGCATGCGCAAGACTACACACGAGTCAGAACTTTCACCGCGCACAATCACGAAGAAGTCAGTGCCTAAGAAGACACTCAGCACTACGCATGCACAAAATGATAGCGTCTTAACAACCGCGCATTACCGGATACTGTCTTATTCCGGCCAACCCATATTTGGGCTCAATTACGCTACCAATTACCGGCACTTTACCAATTACGAGGTGCATAAAAGACCCGCCCGCTCTCAGTGGCAGTATCATCGGAGCCACGTTGAGGGGAGGAGGTCGAATTTCGTCCAAGTAACCGTGAGTTAGACGCTTAAAAAACCACTGGAAGGTGGGGAGCAATAGAGTTTCTTGGTACAGTATGGATTGTAATGAGCCCTTCTTATTATTTCAGATTGTACTATTGTACCTGATGGAACCCTCCAAAACGTAAAAGGCTCATGAGGCACTTTATCCTTGTATATTGAGTAAGATCATTTTCTTGATCTCTCCTGCACCAACAGTAGGAATGAACTTGTTACCAACACGTGCGCACTATATGTTTTATGTGTGTCCTCGTCTAGTTTTTGTCATTTTTTACAGGTTGCATGGGTAATTAACACATGATCTAAATGTGGTACATAGCAACACCTCACTTTTCCCTAAGGTCACTGATACCTGGAGGATGACTAATGAATAGCGAGAAAAGGAATAATATGCGTTTTCTCCCTCTAGGTCTTCACTACACGCCGATTTGGCTTAGAAAGACTACGTTAATGAGCTAGTGACTAGGTACATTACACCTATAGTTCACTTTTTCTTTAATTTTTGTATAATACACTTTGATACATATACACATGTGAGTAAGGTGGGTCTGTGGGAAAATTCCCGTCCTGAAGAAGGAGGCTTTGAACTCCGAAATATGTCCATGTAGACGCACAAACAAGGTTGGTGTACTTAACTGTACACTCACAACCTCTCACTGCACCCCTTTTAACAATACCAGCCGGGGGCTTAATAAAAATTTATTTTTCTACCCCAAGAGCCAGGTATTTTTTAACTTTCACTCACTTTAAACTCACAACTCACATACGTCCTTTTACCCCACACGCATTCACACATAGTCCAATAGAAAGTGCTCCCACGTAGTCGTCGGTCGCAGCACGCCGCATCCCGTAGAGGGGTGTGAAGACCCCTATGATGAAGCATGACACCAAGGGGCCTGTTGGTGTGTGAGGAGTATTTAAACAACACTGAGTGTTCCCCACCACAGTAGGGACCATCTCAAACTTCCCAAGTGGATTCCACTTTGTTTTTGTACTTTACCCGGGGAGACTGAATCCACTTTCCTCTCCCTCCCTCTTCTGTTAGAAATAGTGAAGGTATCTTCATAAGAAGACAACATTGGAAAGGATTTAAACGTGCTGTCCAATATTATATTAGGACTTTTTTTTTTAGTCCTGAGCATTTATTTTTCTATTCAGATTCGAAGTGGATGATGAAGTTACAAGACTTCAATCTGCAGCAGAAAAATGAGGTTGGAGCAGAGAAAGAAATTGTGGCACCTCAGTATAATTGAAATTTGAAAATTCTTATTAAAAAAAAGGTTAGACATATTCTCAGTAAATAAAGTACAGTGCAAAGGCACCACATAAAAAAATGGATGAAAGATGTCAGCATTAGTTTTAAATTAACCCCACCTTCTGCCAAGACCTAAAAAATCTAGAAGCAAAAGTTTACACCTACACCCTCCACTTTCAAACACAGAGGTGGGAGAGAAACATCAGCAAACACTTTGAATATTACTACAGAACATTTTCCAGAACAGGCAAAAATTGAACAGCAAACTACCATACCCCACCACTGAAAGCAGATAAACGATACATCTAAGCCAGATGGTTTAGGTTTGCTTACATGAAAAAAATGAATCAAGAAGAGTTTCATCACAAAAGGTGGAAAAATGATGTACGCTTGCTACTTCATGGCAGCACAGACAATTTTGAAAGAACAGTACACGCCCATTTAGCAAAACAAAAATTCATACGGTATGAGTTTACGCGTATCTCAGTAAAAGAAACTAGATGGGTGTTACTAAAAATTTGATTTTTGAAGTTCATTATGGTGATCAAACATTGGAAATTCTCGATGTTGTGGGTAACAACAAATATATTACTTCAAATAAAGACTTGTAGATAGACTTGAAGACGATTCTAATGACTTTGTCAGAATACATGGTGGTAGCAGCCCATCTCTGAAAGCTTGAAATTCTTTATCCCACTATTCCTGGATTACATGCTCCAATGGTGCATTTTTGTCAGAGTTATTAAAGGATTGCTAGGTAACCTCTAGCTCCAAATAAACCAAAGGAGATCAACGCCTCCCTCAGAAAATATTTATATGGGAAGTACAAAAGCATTTCTTTGAAGGACACTAACTCCTATCTATTATTAGTGCCTGCCCTTTTAGTACAATGCTCAATAAACTGCCCAACAGTTCTCGTCCCACCTGGGCTACATATTGTCCTGCGTTTTGTTTGAGACTGCACACAAAATCCATTTCAGCAAACCATGGAATCAATATCAGAAGTGAGACGACTGGAAAGACAAACTGGCATTAGAGAAAATGCATTCTACACGTTCTTATTGTTCCAGGAACAATTCCCTCTGAAATCAACAGTGATGTACGACCGAGTAACATGACTCGGAGCACAATGAGACTATTTGAAGATTATTACATTAATGTGCTGCAGATGAAGGAAGGCCACCTAGACCTCATATAATTTTCCTCTTGGCAGCACTGGCCATAGTATAGGTGCACATAAGGAAAATTGCATGCATGTACTACAACTACAGGCAGGAAGAACAAAATGAAACTCCCTTGTGGATGAGGCTCAGATTATCGGTTCATGCTCTGATCCAGAGGACTTCAGGGATGGAAAATAGGGCCCACATGATTGGGACAGAACACTTTCAGCTCCTAAATGGGGCATCATAAGAGAAGTTCGTTTTATTCCACATACTGGCCTTTTCCCTACTCTAAGAAACACCAAATTCTGAGCCTTTGAATTCAAGAATCTGAAACCAAACTCCGCACAACAGGGCCCTTAATCAACAGTGTTGGACCTGGAGGTACCAGTCCGCCCAGGGTAGCCTGGCACAAGTGGTAAGGACTATTCTCAGAGACATTTGTGTTGTGATTGCGTCACACTTTCCACAGCAACCCAGCGCCCATCCACTAAAAATGACACTACACCAGGTTAGAAAAATATAGTATGCTTTATAAAAATTTCTCAAGTTATCTTATTATGTCAGTCAAGAATTGTTTAAATACATTAAACACTTCCACATTTGATTTCCTGCATCAATAAGCATACGACATTACATTTAGTACCAGCACTGGGTTTTCTAGGGGAGAATGAATTCAGTAATTCACTTAATGCTTTAAATTTCAGGCAATACTTTTTGTGATTCAAACAAACCTTAGCAAGATCAACATTCCACTTCACTTTAAAGAAGCAAGATTGCACATTACCACCACCTGGAGACCATTCATGTATCTCTTTTCTAGTATCATTAGATTATGCTATGACACAGCAGTAGTCTGTATAATTCACCTCTGGTAAAATAAGAACAGGCATCACTTTTCATCTTAACATGCAATAGAACTTGTCATATGAATTGTTCTAGCTTCGTTCTAACTTTAGAGGAAAGCCAGCAACAGTTCTAGGACAGGCGATTCTCAGTATAGTGGTCCTGTTACTCGAGCTCCCTTGGCTACACAACAGTTTTTACTAAGGTTCCAGGGATCAGACCGCCCACATGGCCCTGAATCGTTTTCTCTGGGTTTATGTTCCGCACCAGCCCCCAGATCACTGCTTACTTGTGGCTTTAGGGCTATTCGTTTTCGTCTCAGCCGACTCAGGCAGCTGGAATTAACTGAGCCACACCTTCAGCTCTATGGTGTAGCGTCTTCTCCCTCGCAGACAAGGCCGTCTCCCACTCTGGGCCTGCTTGGGGAGAGTACGCTTTTGAGACCGGATGCAGCCGACTTTGTTTTGGCTCAACTGAACTTCAAAGCCAACACGTTGCCTCCTTGAGAGCTGCACTCCACTGTGCTTGCGCGGGGAATCAGCGGCCGCACTGCCACGCTGCCGCCTCCTCAGCGCAGTTGTCAGGTCCTCTTCAGACCTGCGCGTTGATAGAGAAGCTTCACTGCTGCTCCGCCCCTACCGCACCGCCGAGACCTTCACCGCGTCTGCGCTGCAGTCAGACGCCTCAGCGATTCCTCTCAGCGACAGGCCACAATGCCGGCGCACCTCCAGTCCCGATGCTCGCATTACACGCCCCCGAAAGGAGGGAAGAGGGGGGCTACCTCGGTTCAGCGTTTCCTGTCACAGGTGAGAGGGGACAGGCCAGGGCAGGAGTGAAGGACTGAGCAACACCGAGAAAAGTATACAGGTGATATTTTTCCATTTTCATGCAGTAGCCATTAACATCAAGGTCCTGAAGAAAGCAGTGACATATTTAGAGTCACATTTGCTGAAACATGTCGACCCTACTGACTTGCAGATATTATGTCAAATCTGCTTGTTTTCCTAATTTTTAATATTGGGAGTATTGAGGGAACCTAAAAAAATAATTCTCTTATCCACTCAATTACTACCTAATTTTAATATTTGCACTTTTTCATCACAAAATTTAATTTTGGCACTGTAAGTCAGCTACCCGGATATACAAAACATTCCGGTCCAACCCAATGTACAACTCTTGATTTTCTTGAAGTTGTCTGTCTGTCAAATATCACTTTCTTAGACTGACTGTACTTTCTCCTGGGTAAGGAGAGCCCAAATGATGTATAGGGCGGTACCGGGCGGGAGCTAATGGGCACTTTTTTCCAGACTCAGGAATTTAAGTGCAGTATGACACATACTTTCACAAATTAGTCTTACCTTTGTCCATCTCACAGCACCTTTTCTGATGTTTACACAGTAAGATTGTACCATTCCTTGACCCACAGACATTCTTCTCGTCTTTATAGTGTTAATAGGGCATGTGCCTGTTGGGTCGTTAATCTAGCCCTAGTACCCTTTTTCTAACGTTGTATTTTGTCTGACCTTATATACCCTAGGTCCAGTTCACCAGAAGGGGCCAGAAGGTTATAGAGTCTCCCCAGTATAATCCTATGGCTCAGGTTCCTGAGGTAAACAATGTGCCAGTTACAGGCCACCATTTTGTGTGTCTCTGTAGTTACCAGAGCACTTAGGCCTTAAACAGCTATGGAAAAAAGTAGCACCTAACCCCAAGGACATCACCAAAAATTCCAGTGGACTTAAAAATGACAAGGAGTAGGAGGCAAAAAGGGGACAAAATAAATAAATAAAAGGAGGGACCACCCAAAGGGCTGACAGGTCTAACACGCGTCCCCCCCCAGCTGAAAGTGGGGAGAGCTACCCAACCCCTTGGGAGTTCTCAACCCTAAGGCGGAAATACCTAGAGAGACCGTCTGCATTGGCGTGGTCCACTCCAGGCAATGTTCCACCCGGAAGTCCATTCCCTGTAGGGAGATAGACCATCTCAACAGCTTACGATTCTCTCCCTTCATATGCATCAGCCAACGAAGGGGTCGGTGGACGGTCTGCACCAGGAAGTGCGAGCCAAACAGGTATGACCGCAAAGGCTTTCCGCTCAATTGCACTCCACCTCTGTTCCCGGGGAAGCAGTCTCCTGGACAGGAAGACAACAGGTTGACCCTCTTCATTGAGTTGCGATAACACTGCCCCAATGCCATGTTCTGATGCGTCTGTTTGGACAATGAATTCCTTGGAAAAATCAGGGGCCCTGAGGACTGGAGCAGCACACATTGCTTGTTTCAAGGTGTCAAAGGCTTGCTGACAAGCCTCCGTCCAGACTACCCGTCGGGGTTGCTTCTTGGAAGTAAGCTCAGTTAGGGGTGCCACAATGGTGCCATATCCCTTCACAAAGCGACAGTAGTATCCTGTGAGGCCCAGGAAAGCTCGGACCTCGGTTTGAGTCTTGGGGGGCTCCCAGGCCATGATAGCCTCAATCTTCACCTGGAGGGGCTGCACCGTTCCCCTGCCCACCAAGTGGCCTAGGTATACCACCGACCCCTGCCCAATCTGACATTTGCTGGCCTTGATTGTCAAGCCAGCCTGTTTCAGGGCTTGGAGAACAGCTTGTAAGTGACACAAATGGTCCTCCCAGCTGCTGCTAAAGACGGCGATGTCGTCTAGATACGCAGCAGAGAAGGCCTCCATCCCAGAGAGGACCTTGTTCACCAGCCGCTGAAAAGTGGCAGGAGTGTTCTTGAGCCCAAAGGGCATCCCACAAAACTGATAGTGGCCCTCAGGCGTGGAGAAGGCTGACCTTTCCTTTGCTCCATCTGTAAGGGAGATCTGCAAGTACCCTGAGGTGAGGTCAAAGGTACTCAAGTATTGGGCAGCTCCCAGGCGGTCAATGAGTTAATCCGCCCTAGGGATCGGATGAGCATCAGTCTTGGTCACTGAATTCAGTTCCCGGTAATACACACAGAACCTTAGTTCTGGAGTGGTGGCCGGTGGGGCAGCTGTTGGTACCAGAACCACCGGACTGGACCAGGGGCTACTCGAAGGTTCAATTACTCCCAGCTCCAGCATCTTAGTGACTTCACTGTGGATGCTGGCCTTCACCTTGTCTGACAGCCGGTAGATCTTAGACTTCACAGGTGGGCTGTCTCCTGTGTCCACATCATGGGTACACAGGTGGGTCCTTCCCGGGACAAGGGAGAACAGTGAGGAGTACTGCTCCAAGACCTGCTGGCAGTCCTCCCGCTGTTCAGGAGTTAGGGATGGGGAGAGAATCACTCCCTCCACCGACCCATCCTTTTCCTGAGACGAAAATAGATCAGGGAGAGGCTCACTCTCCTCTTCCTCTGCTCCATCAGTCACCATCATTAAAATGACCTCGGGCATCTCATGGTGGGGTTTGAGGCGATTAGCATGGAGCACCCGCAGGGGCTGCCGGGGGGTCTTCAGATCCACTAAGTAAGTGGCCTTACCCTTCTTCTCCATCACCTCAAAGGGGCCTGTCCAGCGATCCTGGAGGGCACTAAGCTCTCCAGGTTCCATCACCCACACTTTCTGGCCAGGCTCGAACTCCACAGGGTGAGCATTGTGGTCATACCACTCCTTCATCACTGCTTGGCTGGCTTCCAAGTTGTCAGAAGCTTGCTTCCACAGCTTAGCCATTTGGCTTCGGAAGGCCAGCATGTAGCTCACCACATCCTGGGGAAGCTTCCTGGGAGTCTTTTCCCATCCGTCTTTCACCAGGCTGAGAGGTCCACGCACAGGGTGCCCATACAGAAGTTCAATGGGGCTGAAGCCCACTCCCTTCTGTGGCACTTCCCTGTAGGAAAACAACAGACAGGGTAGGAGGACGTCCCATTTCCTCCGCAGGCTCTCAGGCAGACTTCTGATCATGCCTTTCAAGGTTTTGTTGAACCTCTCTACTAGACCATTGGTCTGTGGGTGATAAGGAGTGGTGAACCGGTAGGTAACCCCACACTCCTTCCACATAGCCCGCATGTAAGCCGACATGAAGTTGGTCGCCCTGTCGGACACAACCTCCTTGGGGAAACCCACTCGGGTAAAGATCCCCATCAGGGCCCTAGCCACTGTAGGTGCAGTAATGGTCCTCAGAGGAATTGCCTCTGGGTACCGTGTGGCGTGATCCACCAGAACCAGGATAAACCTGTGACCAGCTGAAGTTGGTGGATCCAATGGCCCCACAATGTCGATGCCCACATATTCAAAGGGGGTGATAACGACAGGAAGTGGTTCCAGGGGAGCTTTCAGCTTCACCCCTGTTTTCCCACTGGCTTGGCAAGACACACATGTCCGGCAGTAGGTGTCCGACACCACCTTCATCTGAGGCCAATAAAAGTGGGGGACAAGCCGGGGAAAGGTCTTGTCCTGACCCAGATGTCCTGCCAAGGGTATCTCTTGAGCCAGTTCTAAAAGAAAGGCTCGGTAACGTTGAGGGACAACCAAGGCCCGTGACGAACCATGCACTGGTGCCTTAGGTTCACTGTGGAGGAGTCCATCCTCCCAGTAAATGTGGTAGTTCCCAGTAACGTTTCCTGCTGCCTGGGCTTCGGCCTGTCGCCTCAGTCCCTCAAGGGTAGGGCACTCCTTCTGGCCCTTACAAAACTCCTCCCTGGTAGGCTCTCCTTCCACATGCCACTCGGCAGGGATAGGTAGGTTCTCCAGGGAGGAAACATCCCCCTCCGCGGACTCCTGGCCCACCACCGCAGGTGGCCTATCCGTCTCACGGGGCGTGGATGCAGAGGCAGGCTTCTCCTGTCCCCGTATCTTTCCCTTTTTGGCAGCTGGCTGTGCCTTTGTTCCAGGCTCCAGCCCAAGCGAACTCCCCCTCTGGGTAGTCGCGCACCTTGTGCTAGCACAGGCCCAGTCAGGTGTACCCAGCATCTCAGAATGAGTCTGGTATTCCACCTCCTTCCAAGCATTGTGCTCCATATCATTCCCCAACAGACAATCAACTGGCACGGCAGGGCTTACGGCAACTCAAAGTAAACCTACAACCCCTTCCCACTCAAATGGAACCTCGGCCACTTGGTAGTGGCCCATTCTGCCGCCAGCCATCGCGGCGTGGTGGAGTACATGTGGAATCACCTGCCCTGGAGACACCAGATGACTCCTTACCATAGTCATACTGGCTCCTGTGTCTCTCAGAGGTTCCCCTCTCTGGCCATTGATGGTGACCCACTGCCCATACTTGGTAGTATTTGAGGGCACCTGGATCTTAGGAACCATCTCCCGATCTCCCAGGGACACTAAAGTGTCTCCCCCCCCCCCCCCTTATCTAAGGGCAACTCCTCCCCGAGCACTACACTAGCTACTCCCGGGGCTTTTCCTCCAGTGGGAGGGGGTGTGTCTCTTTGGGCACTTGATATCACCTTTATAGTGCCCAACCCCACCACACTCATAGCAGCGGACAACCCTTGGCTGCTGACTATGGTCAGGATGAGGGTTTCTTGGCAGGTTAGCCTTGGGAATGAATCCTGTTCCCTTTCCCTGGAAACTGTTTTGGGGGCCCCTTGAGAACTCCCTCTTTTTATCTCCCACCTCTTTCTTCTGGGGGCGCCCCGTCCGGTCCTTAGGGAATCCCCTCCAGTCCCCTTTGAGGACACCCGGGTACTAGCCCAGATGTCCGCCTCCTCAGCAAGCTTCCTGGGGCTGTTCAGCTTGCTGTCCACCAGGTGTTGTCGCAGCTCGGGAAAACATTTCTTGAGTAGGTGCTCTTTGAGGATAAGATCATACAACCCCTCGTAGTCCCCCACCTCGCTGCCTTGCACCCACCCCTCCAGGGCCTTCTTTGCATAGTCCAGAAAATCCACCCAATTCTGTGTGCCCAGTTTGTGGCTGTCCCTAAATTTCGGTCTGTATTTTTCTGGAGTCAGCCCAAACTTTTTTATCAGCGCCACTTTCATGGTGGGGTAGTGGGTCTGCGCTCCCTGCTCCAGGGCCAAAAGTGTATCCCTTCCTGCAGGAGGCATGTATTTATACAAGCCAGCCCCCCCAGTGTTTTTCTAATATCCCATGGGCTCTTAAGGAGACCTCATAGGCAGCCAGCCTCTTTGCAATGTCATCCCCTGTGCTGTAGCTGGCAATTACGTCCTTGGGCAAATAGGGTCTGGGTTCCCTGGTTGTATCTTTGGGTACGCTGCCACCAATAGGAGTACTGGGAGTCCCTATTTGCAGGGCCTTGAGGTCTAACTCTGAAACTCAACTCATGAGCCATCCTCTTTTCCTCCCTCTCCTTTTCCAACCTAGCTAGCTCCCACTTCAACTGTCTTTTCTCTCTCTGGTCAGCTAATTCGGCTTCGGTCAAGCTCCTTACAGAGACACTACTGCCCTCCCTGGAAAGTGTCCTAGGACCGGTTAGTAGGTTCCACTCTTCAGGTTGGTACCGTCCATCCACTCCGATAACAGTGTCCCGATCCCCCTCTTCCTCCTTCCCATCTGGGTGAGCTGCCACCCACGCTCTCAAGCTGGTTTGGAGCTCCCCCTTTTTAGCACCTCGTTTGAAAAACACCCCCTTTTCTTGCCAGAATTCCCTGAGTTGTGCCGCAGTATAAGCCTCCAACTCTTCCAAATCAAATTCCATTTCGCCAACAGGGTATCAAACAGACACTTGGAAGAATTCAAGGAAGGGTATCACGTGAGGGCTTCCTCCACCCACCACCAGGAAAGAATTTGGAAAAGCAAAACGGTAATTAGGGAGTCCGCTAGGAGAAAACTCCAGGTGTAGGTACGTGGTGCTCACTAAGCCGGGGCGTGGCTTGAGCGCCGATGGAGCAGGCGGCGTGAGCCGGTAGCTCCGCGCTCGATCCCCCGATTAATCCTGAAAATCGGGGTCTATAGTGGCCTGGGACCGTGGAGACGGTGTCGGAACACCAGCGGCACAGTTGAGACACGACATCCTGGCTGGCGGAGTCTCGACGCCGGAGTTTTCTTTATTGGTGCTGGGGCCGGGCGGCCCGTGACAAAGCTCCCAAGATGGCGGCTGTCCCTCCCCGATAGCCCTGTGGGGAGCGGACTTGTCCTGGGGACCGGCGGAACAGACGGCAACAGCGAGGCCGAACAGAGACGGCGACTGCCGGGCGCCGAGACCTGCATCCTTCGGGGAGCCGCCGGGGAGGGTGACCACTGTCGACCAGCGGTGAGCGAGGCCAGATTTCAGCCCTAAGATGGCGGATCCCAGGCGGACCCCCGGGGAGCAGTGACAACCCCTGGGCGAGGATCGGGGTTCTGTGGAGGGCCGGAGCAAAGCCCGGTTGCGAGAGATTAATTAAAAAGAACTGGCCAGTGCCCTCCTGTACCGGCAGCAACTACAGCGTAGAAGGAGCTGCGCGTGACGCTCGTGGACCGGAGGGCCGTGCGGGCCTGCAGCGACCCCCCCTTGTGGCTGCACGCAGCGCCCCGCTGGGCGGGAGAGGGCCACCGGACACACGGGGTGTCCCCTGTGCGAACGCGGCTCGACCGGAGCCTACCCGTGTCGACCACGACTGCCCCTGGATTGACAAGCACACCGAGCGGAGCCCACCTGCGTCGGCGGCCGGCCCAGAGGAGAGGCCCGAGGACCGGGGAGCCGGCGAGAGCCCACCTCGCTGCACTGAGCCACAGGAAAGGGCCCACGGCGCGAAGAGAGCTGCAGGACGCTCCTTGACTCGGCGGAGCCCACCCACAAGCAGGTACGGCAGCCCTTGCCTCCCCCGCCACGCAGCGAGCATGGACGGTTGATGTACGGCCCCCTATCGGAGCAGGCCTCAGGGTTGTTGGTGTGTGAAGCAGAGCACCGGGCGCACTTGGATGCGAGAGGACCTACTCATGGGGAGCTGAAAGCGCTAGATCGCGGATCAGGACCGCGAGGCAACGGAGAGTCAGGCAATACCAGTAAGGTGTCCGGCCCCGACGGGAGGATTTCAGGCGGGGGGCTGCCGGCTGGTTGTGGAAGGGGCTTGCTGGGGGCCTACAGGTGCGAGTCCCAGACTGGCTAGACGGGGGGGGCCTATTCCTGGCACTCCGGCCGTCGGCCGAGGGGGTGAGGGACTGACCTGACAACCGGGCAGTGCCAGTGTTCGGGACTCAGTGGCGGACTGGTGGACTGGAAACTGAGTGAGCGCCAGACGCCTGCCAACTCTCGGGGGCCTATGACCGTGGTGGAGCCGCAGGGGCTACCTGGACTGCACTAAACGAAGGGGGAGTGATTGAGGAGGATCTACTACTTAGCTGGTGGCACAGACTGCCGAGAACTGGTGAAGCCCTGCGGGCCTCAGGCGCAGTAAGTCACGCCGGAGGGCGTTGTTACATGGGATAGTGTGTGGTGCGGCCTGCGCGATGAAGCCGGGATCGGCAGAAGGAGGCGAGGTGCCGCTGAATACCGTGCCGACGGGTCAGGAGGTGATGGGGGGCTCAGAGGCAGAGATACGATTGGGCAAACGACTGGACCAGATCCTGGATGCCATTACAGCGACCAAAGAATCTCTCCATAACGACATAGCGCAGGTTGCAACGGGGCTGGGCCTCCTGAAGGCTGATCATTCGAAGCTGGTGGACCGGGTGAAGGACACTGAATTGACGGTCCAAGAACTGAAAACGGCGGTGGTGACTGTGGAACGGAAGTTGGAGGGGGCACTGCAACGGCTATCAGCGTTGGAGAAACGGGCGGAGGATGCCGAAAGTAGAAACAGGCGCAACAATGTGCGAGTGGTCGGCTTGCCAGAAAAAATTGAAGGGGCGGACATGATTGCATACTTGGAGAGCTGGTTTAAGATGCAAGTGGCACCGGAGGGTTTATCCCCCTTCTTCACGTTGGAAAGGGCGCATAGAGTCCCGGCTACGCCACCGTCGTTGGGGCGCCCTCCCAGGCCGGTGGTGGCTCGTCTCCTCCATTACAAGGATAGGGATCTGCTGATTCAAAATGCGCGGACGCTGGGTCCCTTCAAAGTGGAGAACAGTTTGGTGACCATCTTCCCGGATTATACCCAGGAAATCCAAAGAGCTAGGGCTTCTTTCCTTGCAATCAAAAAGGAGCTCAGAATTGAGGGGATTCAATATTCATTACTGTTCCCGGCTAAACTACGGATTATCCTGGACGGCGCGACACAGTTTTTTATGACGCCGATGAGGCCTGGACCTGGCTGGAGACAGAGCGGGTAATGATCGAAGACACAAAGCTGAGAATGACCGACCTAAACCGGCGAGGGTACGCCAGTCACAGCGTCTCAGAAAACGACATAAGACTCAGCAGGCCCTGCTGCTTGCGCAATTGGCGGCGGACAAACAAGGGGCCCTAGAAGCGACGGCGGCCATCACGGGGTCGCGGAGAGAGGTGTTGGAAGAAGGTTCGGCGTCGGAGGACGACAAGAGACATTCTGGGACTGAGATTTCAGATGTGGATAGTACCTTGGGGCCGGAGGTGACTCCCCGCTCGGCGGACGATTTGTGACAGGCACGACCTCCGGAGCGCAGTGGGGGGCACAGCCGACTATGGTAGGAGATGAACTCCATGATATCCTTCCAGAGCACGGTAGCAGTGCCAGGCCAATGGGGGGGAGGGGGGGAGATTCTGAGACGGGGGGGCTGGGGCGAGGGCTGCCGCTTGTTGGTGCACGACCGCGCTCCGACTGCCCCTAAGGCAGCCTGCAGTGGCTACTGCAGGGTAGAATTGTTTGTCTGATGTGTGAGGTTTGGATGGGGGCTATGGCGCAGTTGCTAGTTTCTGTCCTGGGGAAGTGGGGGTTGGGGGTTCTGGGGAATGTTTGGGGGGTGGGCACTTTTGAAGCTGGTGTGGGCTGGCAGGCTGTGGCTGCGATGCTGCGAATGAAAGAAGGTAATGGGGACGATGCCTGAGCTGAAGTGCGTCACGTGGAATGTGCGGGGCTCCACACCATGTCCCGACGCCACAAAGTGCATGCATACCTAGTGCGCCGTGGGGTTCAGACTCATCTTACTAAGCTGGAATGTGCGGCACTTCAGAAACGGTGGAGGGGGCAGGTGTTTGGCACAGCGTATTCTGCGTTTGCGAGGGGGGTACTGATTTGGGTGCGGGCGGGGATTCCCTTTCAGGTGACAAATCAGACGATTGATCCGGAAGGTAGATATGTAGGGGTGGCAGGGAGGCTCTATGGTAGGGAAGTAGCGCTCTGTTGTATTTACGCCCGAACTCCGACCAGCCCCGCTTCTTTGACTCCATGTCCGGCTTCCTGGCTCAGTATCTGGCGGGGCAGGTCATACTGGGAGGCGATTTTAATTCCATTACTGATGTCACCTTGGATAGATCTCACCCCCCACTGATTGCATCCCCGGTGCGCAGAGTGGCGAAGCAACGTTGTGACTGGCAGGATGAGTGTGGGCTGATTGATGTATGGCGGGGGCAATATCCTGGGGACAGGGACTACTCCTTCTTTTCTGCACTCCACGAGCTCCATGTCAGGATTGACACGATCCTCTGCGACCCACCCACTGCCGCTTTGGCGAGGCACACTGAGTATCTAGCTAGGACCATCTCTGACCACAATCCCCAGTTGCTTTCCCTCCAGTGGCAGGGAGTGAGGACAGCGATCCCCAATTGGCGACTGAACCCGGACACGTTAGAGGATCAGGTCTTCCAGTCAGAGGTTCATGAGAAGGCGGAGTCATTCTTTGCGACTAATAAGGGAACGGCCTCCACTAGGGGGTTAGAATGGGACGCATTCAAGGTGGTTATGAGAGGCCTATGTATTGGGAAACACATCGGAGAAAGGAAGGTGGTACTGGAGGAGGTCAGGAAGGCAGAGGATGCATTGAGAGAGGTGGAGAGACAGAGGCCGGAACAGGGGGCACTGCAGACACGGCTCCTGGAGGCAAGGGAATTGGTGGCATCGGTGACCGAGAGGCTGAGATGCTATGATTACAGGCAATACACAGAGAGGGTCCATGCAGAGGGCGACAAGGTGGGCACACTGCTGGCGAGGCTGGCAAACCCGGAACCGCGGGGAGGTGCAATACTGAGTGTGAAGTTGGAAACAGGGGATATCGTTTACTCACAGAAGGCGATCCTCTCACGTTTCACTGGGTATTATGAGACCCTATACCAGAGATGCTCAGAGATGGAGGATGGTGCCCTATCCGATTATCTGGCGGAGATCACTCTCCCACAGCTTGACGGGGAAGAGGCCAAGTCCCTGGGCGCTGCGATCACACTAGCAGAGGTTAGGGGGGCCATCAAGCATATGGCACGGAGGAAAACACCAGGGGTGGATGGCCTTCCAGTCGAATTTTATGCTGCGTTCGTAGACATATTGGCGCCCCAGTTGTTGGAAGTCTATAATGAAGCGTTGAAACAGGGCCGGCTGCCCGGCTCGATGAGGGAGGCACTGGTGGTGCCCCTGCTGAAGCCGGGAAAAGATAGTACGGATGTGACCTCTTATAGGCCGCTATCCATGTTAACAGTGGATTATAAAATCTTGAGCCGCATCCTGGCCACTAGATTGCTGCCGCACATGACGTCATTAGTACATGAAGATCAGGCTGGCTTTATCCCCACTCGGAATACCTCTGCTAATATTCGCCGTCTTGTGAGAGTGTTAGGTAGTGAGCTGGACCCGGACGATTGGCCTGCACTACTGTCCGTCGACATAGAAAAAGCATTTGATAGTTTGGAATGGGGCTATTTGGATGAGGTGCTGAGAAGGTTTGGCCTCGGGTCTGGGTTCAGGCGCCGGACAAGAGTATTGTATTCCTCGGCTACTGCCAGGGTACGACTGGGCTCGGTGATCTCCTCCGCATACCCGGTCCAGAGGGGCACGCGACAGGGGTGCTCATTATCACCCCTGTTGTTCGCCCTAGCTATTGAACCTCTGGCAATACGAGCTCGGTCGGGGTTGGTGCACGGGGGGGGGGGTCGTTTGCCGCGGTGAGCGACACCATATATCACTTTATGCAGACGATCTGCTGCTGTTTTTGGAGGACACGGATAGGGCGTTGAAGGTAGCAGTGAATGCGCTCATGGGGTTTGGAGCCCTGTCGGGTCTCAAAGTGAATTGGCGTAAGACCTGCCTTTTCCCGCTGAGAGAGGGGACGCCACAGCCGTCGTTACCGGCAGATGTGATATGGGAGCACTCCTGTTTCACCTATTTGGGGGTCAGGATCTATCATACATCCGAGGGGTTGCTGGAAGGGAACTTGGGCCGGTGCCTGAGAGACCTGCGGGGCTCAACGGCGTTTTGGGCCACACTCCCACTATCGGTGGTAGGAAGAGTGGCACTACTCAAAATGGTGGCACTGCCACGCCTCCTGTATTACTTTAGGACCTTGCCTCTATGGGTCCCACCGAGGTTCTTTAGAGACCTGCGGACCCTCACCATTGGGTTCATATGGGGAACCGGGAGGAGGCGAGTGGCACTAGACACGTTACGTAGGCCAAAACTCGAGGGAGGGATGGCAGTCCCGGATTTCGAATTATATTATTTGGCGGCGCAGCTGCAGATCCTCACGCAACACGAGAATTTCGGGGACCTGACCAGCACAGAGGGAAGGGGGTCCCGAGACATGTCCTATCTTATATTGTAATGAACCAGCAGCTTGATGTGCGGGATCTGACACTTGAGGAAAAAACGTTGCGACTATGCTGGAATAGAAGTCGGAAACAGGCGGGAGTGGTACACCCATATGCCCCGGAGATACCTCTGGGCATGTTGACGGCGTTGCCGCACGGAGGGGATTGGACCCCCCTTTTGGAGTGGGAGGAGTTGGGGCTACAGTTGATAGGCGATTTATACGCGGAGGGAGAACTGCTGCCCTTCCAAGCAGTACAAGACCAGTTTGGAATACCGGCGGGGAACTTCCTCTTGCACATGGCTGTCACGGCAGCGATTAGGAGGCACAGGGGTGAAGGACAGAAAGAACCGGCGACCATGCTGGCATGCCAGTATGTAGTGATGGCAGCAGGGACAATTAAAGCGATTACGTGTCTGCAATCGCGAATGCTTCGGGAGGGACTGCCAACCCTTATTGGCTTGAAACAGAAGTGGGAGGAGAGTATAGGGAAGCCCATTCTGGATGCAACATGGGGACAACTTTTGCAGAGGGCGGGGAAGGGCTGCAGGAATGCACGCTTTCAGCAAGTGCATTTCTTTGTGGTCCATAGGGCCTATCTAACCCCGGGCAGGATCCAGAGACATTTCCGAGTAGCGGGGGCGGCTTGCCCCAGATGTCTCCTCCTGGGGGCTGAATTGGACCATATGTTCTGGGACTGCCCAAGATTGGGATCCTATTGGACTGACGTAGGTGAGCTCCTGAACGAAGTAACAGAGAGGCAGGTGACCTTTGATAAGGCCTCCTGCCTGTTGCTTTGGTTTCCCCACACGAAGAAAACGAAGGTTACCAGCAAGTTTATTGATCTGGGGTTAATACTGGCTCAGCACACACCAGCGATATTTCAGGGACTGAGTGGGGAGGGCGGGCATAGGGGGGGCCTGAGGGAGGCTTGAGGATGATCACAGTGCGTGTAGGACACGGGTTGTTGCATGTAGGCGGGCCAACTAGGCCCAGTTTCCTTGGGTGGAGGGACGACACGGACCCGAATACTTATACCTCGAGGCTTCCTGGCAGGGATGTGTTATTGGTTTGGAGTTGGGGGGGGGGGGGGGGGGGGGAGGGGAGTAGGTATTAAAAAAGCAGCGACATTTGACAGCCCTACCTTGATTGATGCCGAATTTTTTGTTCGCATTCTTGCTTTATCACTTAGCGCCATCCCAGGTCGTAGACTTTTGCCACCCTGCCTCTGGGATGTGGGCTGAATGGCTGTGTGATGCTGGGAGACCTATTGGGGGTGGGCGAATTACGGAGACGGGCAGTAATATGAGTAAGCTGTATAACTTTGATGCTGCAATAAAAATCGTTTTACAAAAAAAAAAAGTGGTGCTCACTAAGCCACTGTCAAGTGGACGCAAGCACAAGCTCTTATCTCACCACTGAACACCAATTATGTTGGACCTGGAGTTACCAGTCCGCCCAGGGTAGCCTGGCACAAGTGGTAAGGACTATTCTCAGAGACATTTGTGTTGGGATTGAGTCACACTTTCCACAGCAACCCAGCGCCCATCCACTAAAAATCAACCCTTGGATACCTGTTGCATGCAGATCGTGGTTGGCGCTTCTCGCTTACTTTCCACTGCCCCGCTGGTCTGACCATCTTGCCAGCACAACTGTCAGCCTCCCGCCTGCCTCCCGCCGTCCCGCTGGTGTTGTTACCCTGCCAGCGTGACCACCGAGTGGAGGGCGGACTGGGAACTACACCTCCCAGCAGTTCCGGCGGCGCACACACCAACAAACCGCGCCAGGAGGCGTATAAGAGCCGTGCAAGACCCGCCTCGCGGGACGCCGGGCAAAGGGCGGGCCCTCTATGGCCCTCAGAGGCCGGAGGAGACTGGACTGGGCCAAAGACCTTGGTCGATCATCCAAGACTGTGAATAACAGAATTGATTTGTAAGCATACTCTGGCAGCCTTTGTTCTGATATTAGCTGTTGGGGCCCATTTAGCTGATCACCTGCTAACCATTAGTACAATTTACGTGAGTCTAGTGTTCCCGGCTCACTCTGTTTCCTCTCTCTGTTTTCGGTGAGGAAGATGGAATGCTGCGAAACTAGAAGTATGGCGGCGGCGGGTGGTAAAAAGATGACCGGCACATTAGATGATTTTATTGTTCGTACTAACTCCTTGATCGATCAAGGTATCGTACTCATGGAAAGAAGGGTTTCCAAGGAACTCGCATTAGCTAAAAGATCGTCTTTGGGTCACATTGGTTCTGTACGTACCCCTGATACCTCGTTATGCATACTTAACTCTGTGCAGACTCGTGTTGATGTTCATAATGTTACCTGCATTCAGCCTGATTCATTACTCCTTAATCCCCAGGCCCAGGCTTACAACCTCACAGGGACTAGTTTGGAGTCTAACTTGGCAGACCTTCAGGTAGACTCTCAGGTAGTGACCCCAAATGGCCAGAAGAGGGGGAAGCGGGAGGGGGCCATTCCAAAATGTAAGCATCCCAATACCAACATTCCTGGAGCTAAGAAAGTCAGTGCAGTAACAGCCGGGAACATCAGTATTGATCCTAGTGAGAGGGGTAGTATAGAAGGGTTGAGGGAATCCAGCAGGGAATCTGTTGGGCGGAAAACTGGGGCGGAAGTAGCTCAATCTGAGACCGCAAGATTACCCTTGAACATCCTTGACGATACCATGCTGGATAACCCCCTGGCCGATATCCTTGAAGACAGCACCATAGCCGACAGGTCGGGAGTCGACAGTTTAGGAGCTACTGATGGGGAGGACGAGCCCATAGGCTGTACTATAACAAAAATTATTAAAACACAACTCGCTCCCTTAGAAGCTAGGCTGTATGGTATTGAAAAATTGCTTCATGATATACACAAGGATATAAGGTCTCAGGATAGCCCTCATGCCAATAGGGCAACTCATGCAACTGCTCTAGATAGCAAACGCCAGCCAGTGAGTAAATGCTCAGCAGTGGTTGAAAATAAGACACCCAAGATTCCGCTGCCGAATCTCCCTAACCCTGTGAGTAACAAAGTGAGTACCCAAATACCCATATTAAATAAGCCCACCGACCAAGGTAATCCAAAAGGACCTGTTACCTTTACCCCAAAGACCGACTCAGCCCCCTTTGAAAAAACCATGACACGGCGAAACATTCATCTACCGCCGGATGCCTGTCCCTATGTGATCATCTTGACAGGGGTCACGGAATTAGCCCCTTCAAATTTAGAAACTTTCCAGGTGCTTAAAAATTAGGTATGCCACTGGCTCGCTAATAACTATCCTCTACCTTCAAATTTTTGTGGCAACATCTTTATGGTTGAGAGAACGCCTTGGGTGGGACATAATAGGAAAAGAATGCAGGGGGACTGCATAGTAGTGACTTTTGAAGATTCCCGAATTGTGGAATATATTTGCCGGGGGAAACCTCGAAATAATGGTACCTTAGTCACGGCCAGGGCTTTGTCCTATTTTTATATGCCCATTGAGCAACGGAGAAGTGTGGCTCACTGTTTAGAGGAGGCAGACCCTGATGCAGAGGTCAGACCCGGGACCAGGGTTCAATTCCCGACGTGGCAGGGTCTTGAGCTAAAAAATGTCCACGGACTCGATAATTCTCGCCTCGGTGCCTACTCGAATCATGGGTTCACACTCTGCAACTCTGGGCAATAGCTTGCTTAATCTCCACTACGGCCCACCGCGATGGGATGCCTGGTCTTCACCGTGGGGATGCCCAGTAGGGGTTATCTCGCAGGGAAAGCCAGGAAGGGTTCCCAAAGCAAGCGCTAAAAGACCTGTCGGTGATTTGGCGCTATATAAATCGAAATTAACATAACATAACATAACAATAGATGGAGTTGGCTAAAGGACCCCAATCATCACAGGGGAGGGAGGAGGCATGAGGTGCCTAGGGACATGAATTCCTATAGTTGGGGTGGGGGCGGGGAGGAGGGGTGGAACCTAGTTCAGAGAAGAGGAGGAAGGCATAATCATGGTAATGGACACTGTGCAGATAGTTTTAGGGGTAACGGTATGATCATTGGTCACTCAAATAATTATACCCAAGCTCCCCATGTATTACATAATCTCTGCAATTTCCCAATGGCAAACCAGTATGACTGCCTGTCCCACTTAGGTTGGGTGGATTGACAACTGGAGAGCATAGTGTCAGGAAAAGCTAAAGGAAACAGGATCATACCCGTTTCACCTGCAAAAGTGGCCCCAGATATTAGGGTCCCTATTGTGGATACCAGGTTATCAGCTCCAGCTGCTCAGGAGCTTGGTGGGGGCAGGGATTTAGTAACTAGTATTAATAGTCAATTGGTCGGCAGGGATGCCACCAGAGGCAATAGAGTCATAAAGGTGGTAACTTGGAACATTGCTGGGCCAAGGAACAAAGTTGATGATCCTATCTGGAGGGAATTTATAAGTACTGCAGACATCATTGGCCTACAGGAGACTTGGGACACAAAGAACATACTTACTTTGGATGGCTATACCACCTACTCTCTCCCAGCAGTTACTACTACCAGAGGAAGAGCAAGGGGGTGGGGGGTGGTTACCCTGGTGGCAGCTAATATTCTTGGAACACATACGGTGATTGCCACAGGTTCTCCTTACTGTTTGGCAGTCCAAATTGCCTGCAAAGGGGCTCATAACGTTTTAATTGTAAATTTTTATAACTCTTTTGATAGAGCCACCTCAACTAGCAACTTGACAGCATTAGATTCCTTTTTTGCAGAATATAAGGAGTTGACTGAGTCTCAATGCTTTATAATACTACTGGGGGACTTTAATATTCATGGTTGCCCAGATAAATGTTTGTCCGCTGATCTATTTGCCCCCATTGAACAAGGTGATATTCATTTTGAGCATACGGATCAGGGGATTCTGTTAGAAAACATCTTGGCGGAAAATGGTTTAATGTTACCCACAGGGGATGAGGAGGATATACCCACTTGTAAGGGAAATGGCAGTGGGTAAACTGTAGATTTTATTTTTATAAGCTTAACCCTGGGGAGTAACATAGCAGGCTATTCTCCTGTCTGGTCTCATTTTAGCGATCATAACCTGTCTTTCTACGTGTTGGAGGTGTCCATAGCACGTCTGAGAGCTCATTGAACAGGGTTGATAAACAAGATATTCGGGCAATAGACCAGGCACGTAGGATCAAATGGTGTAAAATTGTTCCTGAAGACTTCCTAAGTAACCTCTCTAATATTAGAGGGGAGGAGTTGCGTATATGTATGGATGAGGAAGCTGGGGACAAAGAGGTAGTGGAGGCATATCAATAGGTCCGTCACCAGGTTAAGTCTGATTTGATGCGTTCTGGTAAAGCTAAAGATTCAGGGACAGTCGGCTGGTTTGACCATAACTGTTCAGTAGCCAATCGTAAATTGAAGGAGGCTCTGAAATGTAAGCCAGTCGACAGACAATGTGTGGCCCTCTTAAGGAAAGCATATAAAGCAGCAGTAGAACAGAGGAGACGGGAGATCAGGGAAGATGCCCGGGCGGAATTGACCTCTATAGACGTGATAAAAAATATTGCCAAATTCTGGGCTGTGGTCAATCAACCTTACTTTGTTGACTCAAGCAATAATGTCCTAGACTGTGGCATTCAGGAAGACAAGTGGCTCACCCATTTTAAGTCAGTTTACGAACAGGTGACTACAGGGGTTGATGTTTCAACCGCGTCGAATAGTCATCCATATACTTTAGTGGTGAATGAGGGTGAGGTGGCTGAAGCCATCAGTAAAATGACAAGCAATAAGGCCCCTGGCCCTGATGGCGTACCAGCCGATCTTTTTAAATCCAATAGAGCAATATGGTCTAAAGTCTTATCTAATGTATTTAATAGAATTTGCAAATTCGGTATCCCAACGACCTGGTCGCAATCGGTCATTGTACCTATTTTTAAAAAAGGTAACAGAGGTGACCCGGGTAATTACCGCCCAATTTCCCTTATAGATTCTGCAGTGAAGGTCCTAGGCAGCATTACAGTATGGGTTCAGAAAGGGGCGCAGCACGATAGATCAAAGCCTCAACCTCCAATTGCTGATTGGGAAGTATACCATAGCGAAGCAAGGCTGCTTGTATATAGCATTTATGGACCTGTCCTCAGCCTTTGACCGAGTGAACAGGTCCACGCTATGGGGTTTGCTCCTAAAGATGGGTATCGATGAAAACATAGAATATTTTTTAGTCGATCTCCATAGGGACCTCACAGCCACAGTGAGATACGATCGTAAGGGGAATTGTACGGGCAAGATAGGTATAACCAACGGGGTCAGGCAAGGCTGTATTTTAGCCCCCCTATTATTTACCCTATACATCAACGAGTTGGCCAGTGTGTTAGGAGCAGCTTGCAAGGATATCCCGAGGGCAGGCAAGTTCCCCATTCCCACATTATTATATGCGGATGATGCCGCTCTTTTGGCGCACACGTCAGTAGGGCTACAAAGTCTTTTAAATTCATTTTATGAATTTATGTCCTCCTTGGATCTTAGCGTTAATTATACCAAATCTCATGTCATGGCTGTGGGTACTAAGGGCAGGCATAGGAAGCTGATGACACTCCACTGTAATGGGAATAAGTTATCGAGGGTAACTAGATTCCCATATTTGGGGGAGGTTTTTGATGAAAGTTCCACCTGGCTTCCCCAATTGTCTGAGAAAAGAAATGCTTTTGTCCGGTCCATTTTTGCAGTTTTGGGATTTTCATGGAAATTGGGGGTAAAACCGTTACAGGCAGTGTTAAAGGTTTATGCCGCCAAATGTGTTTCCTTAGCCATGTATGGCGCAGATCTATGGGGTTTTAAGAACGCTAAGTTGTTACAGGTGGCAGAGGACACGTTTTTGAAGTCCATTTTATCAGTACCACAATCGACCTCAGGTTTCATAGTGCATCAAGAATGTGGGGTGGAATATCTAGAAGACCGGATTGCCATCGCACCCCTATTAAAAGTGGATTGCGGTTTGGATGAACCCGGAATTGGAGGTGAACCATGAGATCCTGAGGGACTGTCTTACTTTAGAACATTGGGAATTCATTCCATGGCTAAAATATGTTTAAAAACTTGCAGCCTCACTAGGTCGCCCAGAATTATTTGATGAGCCGGTCAAGCCAAACTGGTCAAGGGAGACATGAAATGGGTCAAGACCGCATTCAGGCTGCACAAAAGGGATGGATAGAGAAGGCTATGACCTGACTAAGTCAACCGTGAGAGCCCATCAGTTAGTTGTAATAACATACCATGACCTAGAACCATATCTGAAGGTTGTTAATAATGCTAATCACAGATATTTACTAACCAAGTTTAGGCTGAATAAACTCCATCTCCTTCTCTCTGGGCGCCCATGTTGGACCAAGGTATCAGAATTAGAATTGTGTACTTGTGATGGATTTTCGATAATGGACACTGCTCACTTCATGTTCTTTTGTGGTTATTTTTACGGACATCCAGAAAAAATTCATTGTACCCCTACTAAAGGATAAAGGGTTCAGACAAGTGAAACCGGCCCTATTGTATCTTCAGCTACTGTCCAATCCGTGGGAAATCATTAATGTTGCTACATTTTTAACCATAGCCATGAGACTAAGGAAAAAACTAGTTAGTCTTAGATAAAAGTCTTGCATGGTCTATTTTTAGAGTTTGTAAATCATGAATTTTAAGTAAATTGGATAATCTGTGTATGCTTTTTAAATTTGCACATGAATTTGGTATATATTCTGTACAGTTTTTATCTTTTTTATATATGTTTTGCTGTCTGTTAACCATATTGTAATTTGGTACCTCTGCCCTTCTGTTTTTTTGGGACTTTGTATACTGACACTACACCAGGTTAGAAAAATATAGTATGCTTTATCAAGTTATCTTATTATGTCAGTCAATAATTGTTTAAATACATTAAACACTTCCACATTTGATTTCCTGCATCAATAAGCATACGACATTACATTTAGTACCAGCACTGGGTTTTCTAGGGGAGAATTAATTCAGTAATTCACTTAATGCTTTAAATTTCAGGCAATACTTTTTGTGATTCAAACAAACCTTAGCAAGATCAACATTTCACTTCACTTTAAAGAAGCAAGATTTCACATTACCACCACCTGGAGACCATTCATGTATCTCTTTTCTAGTATCATTAGATTATGCTATGACACAGCAGTAGTCTGTATAATTCACCCCTGGTAAAATAAGCACAGGCATCAATTTTCATCTTAACATGCAATAGAACTGGTTATATGAATTGTTCTAGCTTCGTTCTAACTTTAGAGGAAAGCCAGCAACAGTTCTAGGACAGGCGATTCTCAGTATAGTGGTCCTGTTACTCGAGCTCCCTTGGCTACACGACAGTTTTTACTAAGGTTCCAGAGATCAGACCGCCCACTTGGCCATGAATCGTTTTCTCTGGGTTTATGTCCCGCACCAGCCCCCAGATCCCTGCTTACTTGTGGCTTTAGGGCTATTAGTTTTCGTCTCAGCCGACTCAGGCAGCTGGAATTAACTGAGCCACACCTTCAGCTCTATGGTGTAGCGTCTTCTCCCTCGCAGACAAGGCCGTCTCCCACTCTGGGCCTGCGCGGGGAGAGTACGCTTTTGAGACCGGATGAAGCCGACTGTTTTGGCTCGACCGAACTTCAAAGCCAACTCGCTGCCTCTTTGAGAGCCGCGCTCCACTGGGCTTGCGCGGGGAATCAGCGGCCGCACTGCCACGCTACCGCCTCCTCAGCGCAGTTGTCAGGTTCCTCTTCAGACCTGCGCGTTGATAGAGACGCTTCACTGCTGCTCCGCCCCTACCGCACCGCCGAGACCTTCACGGCGTCTGCCCTTCAGTCAGACGCCTCAGCGATTCCTCTCAGCGACAGGCCACAATGCCGGCGCGCCTCCAGTCCCGATGCTGTGGGACAGGCAATTCCCCACTCCAGTGGATCCTCGCATTACCCGCCCCCGAAAGGAGGGAAGAGGGGGGGGCTACCTCGGTGCAGCGTTTCCTGTCACAGGTGAGAGGGGACAGGCCAGGGCAGGAGTGAGTTTGTGAAGGAACCGGGGGGGAAAAAAGGTTGTCGGAATCTCACCGTCTCCCCCAGGGGTTGCCAAAGTTCTCAGTCAGCTCCTCCTCCCGATGGGGTAATTGAGCAGATCTGTCCGCTCTTCGTGAACCCCAGCAGTCTCCTGTGTTCACCCAGTGAAAGGGTCAGTCCCTCTTATACGATGAGGACTCTCAGCCAGAGTTTAAAGGGAGATAAGTCTGGGTAAGGCCAGATCTATGGTTAGAAGGAGAGATGACAGATATAAGGAAGCAACCCTCTAGAGAAGACAACCATCTCAATGTTCTAACCCCCCTTGACGCCACAGTCTGCACTCCCACTAACTCCTTGCTGAACAAAATGGCCGCCCAGGTTATGACCTTATATACCCTAGTTCCAGTTCACCAGAAGGGGCCAGAAGGTTCTAGAGTCTCCCCAGTATAATCCTATGGCTCAGGTTCCTGAGGTAAAAAATGTGCCAGTTACAGGCCACCATTTTGTGTGTCTCTGTAGTTACCAGAGCACTTAGGCCTCAAAAAGCTGTGGAAAAAAGTAGCACCTAACCCAAAGGACATCACCAAAAATTCCAGTGGACTTAAAAATGACAAGGAGTAGGAGGCAAAAAGGGGACAAAATGAATAAACAAAAGGAGGGACCACCCAAAGGGCTGACAGGTCTAACAAACAGGCCAAGAATGCTTTTCTACAGGTTTCCTCATTTTCATTCGCTCTTCCAGTAGGCCTTATAAAATTGAAACAATTAAGAATGAGGATAATCCAAAAGCTATAGACACACCAGTGAATCTGTGCAGACCTCCTTCACATATCAAAGGAGCGCTCCAGGACACTGGCGTGCAATCTTCTTTCCAATATGGCCAGCTTGCTTTGCAATCACAGCCTGGCATTGCTGAACTAAATAAACTCCATGACTGCTGAACTGCCGGTAGCATGGATACTTTCATTTTTTTCCAGCCTGTATAGGCATTTATTTAAGTTACAACCAAATGCTATTGTTTTTATTTAAATCAAAACATTACACATCGTGCCATCACAATATCATGAACGAATCCAAGAAAACACTACAAAACGTCACATCACTTTATTTAGCGATCATAATTATATTGGCTCCACTATCTACCCCAAATCTTGCAATGTTTGTGTGGCCCTCCTCTGACATTTTTATAAATAGATTCCTCCATATTCAAGTATTAGTCCATTGTGGCCTGCCATTCTGCCGTAGGAGGGCCAGGGGATTTCCCGTATTGAGCAAGGTCTTGTTTGGCAATCATCGTCCCATTAATAAACAAGGTGTGTTCACCTCTACAGCTTCCTACATCATCCAGAATACCTAGGAGTGCAATATGGGATGAAAGGTCAACAGGTTGCCCTGTTATTCTAGAGAGGGTGGGAAATATCTCAGATCAGAATTATACCGACACAGGACAATTATAAACCATAAGGTGCAAACAAAATCTCGCTACAGCCTCCTAGGGGTCAAGCAGGTAGTGTGCAGATAATTTAACTCCACAAGGTGCAGGTGTGAGGGTAATAACTAGTATACAAGGTACAATTTTGGTGGCTCTCCAACCATTTTGATCTAGGGGTCCCACCGGCTTCCCCATCGTTTCATAAGCACCAGAAATGTATCCAGGGTGTATATAATTAATGATCTGTAGATAAGTGATATGCCTCCTTTCCCTAATGGGCCTAGGATGACTTTTAGCTTCTAACTGGCTATATTCAGGAGACTCAATCAAAGCAGATTGGTGAGAGGTCAATGCGTGTCGCAGCTGCAAGTATTTGTAGCATCAATTCTGTGGAGATAAAATTCATTTTGAAGAAGAGTCTGAAACAACTTCAATTGTGAGCCCTGCCAGACATCAGCCATGGTTCAAACCCTTCCAGACGGGCACTATTTTGAAGCCATTTCTCCTGCCAGAGGAAAAACACCATCAAGTGCGGGTTTCCAGTCAAATCTGATCCAACACAAGCCCGACCGCCAGCTTAAAAAGGGCAACTTCAGTAATTTCTGGGAGACAGTCTGAAAGAGGATTCCCATACAGTAAGGCTAGTATGTTGCTTTGACCAACCAGGGAGATCTCGGTATGAAATGCAGAGTCCTCAAGTCCCCTGTACAGTCAATCATCCTGTACCAGAATCCGAGGTCCAATAGTAGACGCAGAGATTGGCAATACCCATGCCCTATCATAAGCAGGAGCAAAAGAAAAAGAAACGAAAGTCTCCACTAAGAATGTTGAGCTGAAGGTTGAAGCATCTACTTAGATTATTCCACGTCAGCAGTAGAGCAAAGTTAATACTCCAAGCGAGTCCCGGTTCTGATGCAATATGCCTTCCCAGTTATTGGAAGCCAAGTCTGTAGATAGGATTGCCACTCAACTGTCTCACTATCCCCCTTGCGTGGGACTAGCAGCGACTTTGATAAATTGATCTTTAGGCCAGAGGCCTCACCATAAAGTTCTAACATGTGTGTAGGTCAGTTGAGGAGCTTGTGTCTTGGGGTCGACAGACAAAGAGGAGTACATGCACAGAACGCAATCTGGTCCTCCAAGTCATCGATCCACACAAATTCCCACTTACAACCGGCGCAACTGACCCACTTTGCAAGGGTTTCCTTCATCATTACGCCGAGAAGCTGTCCCCTCTGGAAATCGGAAAAAAGGGATGAGAGGGTGCCATTCACTTTCATCTGCACAGGAGTATTAGCATATATTTCACAAACTACACAAAGCGGGCCTGAAATCCATATGGGATAGTACTATATACCAGAAGACCAATCAAGGAAGTTGAAGACTTTCAAAGTCTATGAGCTCAAATTGAGTGTGGTCCCAGAGCCCCATTGCAATTTGCACCCTGTGAATACAATAGCTGGCGCTGCAGCGGGGGATGAAACAGCATTGATCCGGGTGAACACGCAAGGTGGCCATCTGCAAAAGCCTATGGAGAAGGACCTTGGTGTAGATTTTTAACTCTGCATTAATGAAGGAGATTGGGTGCTATGAACAGTGTAAGAAACTGGATTTTTAGGTCTCGCTGGTGTTAGCAGCTCCAGCGAAAGACCTATTGCTGTGGGTTTGCCGGGAATGGGGCACAGGGGGTGGTTACGCGCTTCACCTCGGCGATTTCATCTCGAGGACGCGCTTCTGCAGTCGGGCTTGCATCACGTGTGCTGACTCTCCACAGCGCTGCAGATCTGTTTTTGCGATCGCGCCTAATGACTTCCGTGTCTCGTTTTTTTTTTAGGCAAGTTGCACGCGCTTAACTCTCCAGGGCGCTGCAGATCTGTTGTTGTGATCGCGTCTAATGACTTCCGTGCCTCGCATTTATTTTAGGCAAGTTGCACGCGCTTGACTCTCCAGGGCGCTGCAGATCTGTTGTTGTGATCGCGCCTAATGACTTCCGCGTCTCTAATTATTTTAGGCAAGTGGCACGCGCTTCTGCTGGCCGTGTGCAGACTCTCCTGTGCGCTTCAGTTCAGATGTTGTTAACTAATGTGCTTGGTGATTTTTATTTAACCACGGTGTTAAAAGTCGCAAAGGTACGTTAAAAGCCGCCTCACTGGGACTATGGTTGCTTTTAAATTCCAAAGCATTACCACGTCTCGAACTTCGTAACCCTTCTTGTCACTGACACCATTACGGTTAAAAGAACAGCTTACAATATATAATTTCTACGATAGCTCTCATGTTATGGAATTAATTAAAATCAACAAGTTATGTAAAAAGCCGCAACACTGCCGCTTCTGCTGGCCCTGTGCACACTCTCCTGTGCGCTTCCGTTCAGCTGTTGTGAACTTATGTGATTGGTGATTTTTATTTAACCACGGTGGGCTCTCATGTTATGGAATTATTTAAAATCAACAAGTTATGTAAAAAGCCGCCTCACTGCCGCTTCTGCTGGCCCTGTGCACACTCTCCTGTGCGCTTCCGTTCAGCTGTTGTGAACTAATGTGATTGGTGCTTTTCAGGTCTCGCTGATGATTACAGCGTATAGCGCTGCTCCAGCGAAAGACCTATTGTTGTGGGTTTCCTGGGAATGGCTGAGAGGGAGTGGTTACGCGCATAACCTCGGCGATTTCACCTCGAGGACGCGCTTCAGCTGGCAGGCTCGCATCACGTGTTCAGACTCTCCTGGGCGCTGCAGCTCTGGTGTTGTGAACGTGCCGAACGTGCCTAATGACCGCGCCTAATGACTACCGTCTATCAGTCGAGCCGTCAATGTGCCCCGACGCCCCCACTCACCGGGTCCCTCATACTCCTCTCGTCCTGTCCCGCGGTAGTGGCGCTGCACGGGATTCGTAGGCGGCTATCTCCCTTCCCTTCACAGGAGAGCGTGGTAGGCTCCCGTCCGCTTCCTGTCTGTGCTGGTGGCCCCGCCCTCAAGCAGGCAGTCCCGGGCAGTCCAGCCTGGCTTCCTGTGTCTCGCCCGTGCAGAGGGACCGGAAACACTCAATCCAAGAAAGGTACGTTGCTTGTTGTGGTCGGCATTTGCTTGCAGCGATTCTCAGTAGTGTCTACCAACTTTGTTTGATGCGCTCTAAGCTTTCAATTAGCTAGATAAGAATATTTACATTTTAAAGAGCTGCAAATGTTGCTGTATACAAGGAGGCGCGATTGGCCAAGAATCACACAAGCTGATGAAGTGGGGAGCCGGGATCCCAACCTAGGTTTCTTCGAGAGAGAGAGAGACACGCTTTCTGCTCTGCCCCAGCTCACCTCAGTCTAAAGTTCCAACGCTCACTCTGACCTGAATGGCAAATTTATTTACTCTTATAACCTTAGACAAACGTTACCATTTATAGACTGTTTTAGGAGGAAAAAAGATTGCCTCAGCTGTGCGAGATCCTGTCTTCCTTGGATCCACTTGTTGGGCAGACTTCACTGCAGGCTCTCTGAGCTGGATGCACCCTGTTTAGTGGCCTCTTTATGCCGGGTGAGACCACCGCCTTTATCCTCTGGGACTCTCTCCCAGCCTCTCATGGCCCTTCCTGTGAGATTCAAACAGACCTCTTCTCTGAGGTATTGAGCCCCCTCACACCCCATTGGGCCCCTGCATGCGGGCGCAAAGCCTTGAAGCACCCTCTCTGGGGCTTTGCCTGTGTGGCGCTCAGTCCGATGCCCGCAGCCCTCATTCTAGGCCCTGCCTGTACAGTGCAGCTCGCCAAGATTCCCTCCGGGCTCTTTGCCTGAGGGGAGCCAAACCACTGTCCCTCTATCGAGGACCCCCATGTGGTGCGCATCCACCCATTCCTATTTGTACTGCAGAGTGCAGAGCCACTGCCCCTTCCTCTTGGCCTGGCCTGTGGGGCTTATAGCGCGATGTCTGTAGAGGGCACCTGTGCATGAATCCCCCTCACTGGGCCCCGTCTGTGGAATGCAGGGGTAATGTCCTTCCATCGATGCCCCCCATGGGGTGCGCATGCCCCCAACCCTTTCCTATTTGTACTGCAGAGCCAGAGTGCAGAACAACTGGCCCTTCCTCGTGCCCTGGCCTGTGGGGCTTATAGCGAGATTTCTCTGCCTGTAGAAGGCAGTTCTCCATTAACCCCCTTCCTGTTCCCACACCTGTGGAATGCAAGGGGTAATGTACCTCGGTCCGTACCAATTCCCGCTCCCTCACACCCTGACACTTTCAGCTTCTGCTCTGCCTTTCCCCTCCGGGTTGAGGGTCCTGCGGGTGGGTGCGCTGCTCGATGGGACTTGGGAGCCCCCTCCCCGCATATGCTCCCAAGTACTGAGTGCTTTAACGCCAATTAGGGGCGGCTGCCACACAGCCTCATTGAGCGCCGCTGGCCCCTGAATGCATCTGCCTAGAAATGAACACGAGGCGGGGAGTGGGTGAATGGTCAGGAGAGGGGGCTCTTCCGGAGGAAGGGGCGGGGAGCTATGATTTTATGGAGCGCTCAGAAGCAGCGCCTTTCAGATTTATGTGCACTTCGACAACCGCAAGATCTGACGAATCCCTTCGAGGGGGCTTCAGAGGGATTTTTTGCAAGATGGGGCTGATCTCTGGAGGGGCTTGGCATCAATAGTAACATTTCCAAATTACCATCATGACTCTGGGCAATAGCTTGCTTAATCTTCCCGACGGCCCCCAGCACCTAGAGACCCTTACGGGTGATTGTGCCGCTTTACAAATGTGGATTATCATGTCATATGCTGGGATTCCCATATAACTGTAATTACTAATCAAAGGCCGGCTTAATATCCCACCCGCATTCTGTTAGCCCCGCACAGCTGGTCAGGGGGCGCCCTCCGCAGAGGGGTCTGGGCTGCTGCTGCCCTCACACTGCACTACAGCTAGTGCACACTGGCCGGGGTCTGCAGGAAAACGCACAGCTGATACAGCGCCTCTCAAGAGACCACCGCGTGGGAGCTATGCAAATGTTTGTAAGTGTGAATGCGGTGGCACTGGTGCCTCTCTGGTGCCTATTAGTTTTCTTCCCCAAGGACTTGCAAGTCTATTTTGTGTTTGTAATCATTTTGGTGCATTTAAGACAGAGCTGCACGAAACTTCATCTTAAAAGGATGCCCTGCCACGGTCTAAGGTAGCTCTGTGCCACCATGGCTCACTGCTTTTCTCTGCCTGGCCACAGGCTCTGGTGACTTGCGAAATCTGTGGCTCACAGGGCTCGGGTGGCTTCCTGACACTGTGGAACTGTTCCTTCTATGTTGTCTCAGGGATACCGGTCTCTGTCGGAATCTGGCCTTCCCCTGGCACGGCAGCATTGGGATGCTGTGGCTCACAGTACTCTGCGGCGCCACAGGCGGGGACTCACTAGAGTCAAATCTGTAGTTGCACAGTTCATTAAAACAAGCATTTTCAATGCAATAGGTCTTGCATTTGCGAGAGTTTGAGCTATTGGCATTGTAAATGGCAATGCCTTTTATTAAAAGAGTTTGAAAACCTGCAAGCTGTGCGTAAACAAGCAATTTGTAATTGTAGTCCTTGCTTATGAAAAGCAAAGCTGGCAGTCTCTTTTACTGACAGCCTTGCTTCTCGTAAGCAAGGACTATACGTACAAAGTGTATGTTTATGCACGGCTTATAGGTTTTCAAAACTAAAGAATAAAAGGCATTGTCATTTACAATGCCAATAGCTCCAACTCTTGCAAATGCAAGACCTATTGCATTGCAAATGCTTGTTACTTCTGGGAGGAGGGAGGTGAAGATGGTGATAAGGGAGGGGAATGCCCACTTCAAGGGACAATCACAACTCCTGTCAGGGTGAACCCTCCAAGTCACTAAATGAATGGGAGCTCAGTCCCCTGGTAGCTATGACACAAAGCAGACAGGCCTAACTTGAGGTAGCGTGTAAAGTGTTCATGCGGTACAAAAACAGTAATAAATTCAAAATTGAAACACAGTGAAGTACATGAAGACAGACACAGGGTAACAGATAGAGATGTCCAAATGATGCAAAGGGGGGAATCCTTCAAAAACATATATCCCCTTAGAAACCTGCCATCATATGACAGGTGCGGGACAAAGTTCTATCCCCTTTCAGTTTCCTCTCAAACAAGCATTTACAATGCAACGGTCTCGCCTTTGCAAAAGTTAGCGCTTTTGGCATTGTAAATGACAAATGTTTTATTTATGTGTTGGTTTTGGAAACAGATAAATAAATGGCATTGTGATGAGCAGTAGAGAGTGAGTAGTAGAGAGAGTAGTAGAGTGAGTAGTAGTGAGTAGTAGAGAGTGAGTAGAGAGTAGTAAGTGAGTAGTAGAGTGTGTAGTAGAGAGTGTAGTAGGGAGTGTAGTAGAGAGTAGTGAGTTTGTAGTAGAGAGTGTGTAATACAGAATGTGAAGTAGAGAGATTGAAGTAGAGAGATTGAAGTAGAGAGATTGAGGTAGAGAGATTGAGGTAGAGAGATTGAAGTAGAGAGATTGAAGTAGAGAGTGTGGAGTAGAGAGTGGAGAGTCTGTAGTAGAGTGTAGTAGAAAGTAGTGAGTGTGTAGTAGAGTAGTAGAGAATGTGTAGTAGAGTAGTAGAGGGTGTGTAGTAGAGTGTGTAGTAGAGCGTGTGTGTAGCAGAGTGTGTAGTAGAGTGTAGTAGAGTGTGTAGTGTAGAGTGTGTAGTAGAGAGTGTGTAGTAGAGAGTGTGTAATGTAGAGTGTGTAATGTAGAGTGTATAATGTAGAGTGTGTAGTAGAGTGTAGTAGAGAGTGTAGTAGAGAGTAGTGACTGTAGTAGATAGTGTGTAGTAGAGAGTGTGTAGAAGAGAGTAGTGGCTGTAGTAGTGAGTGTGTAGAGAGTGTGTAGTAGAGTGTGTAGTAGAGAGTAGTGACTGTAGTAGAGAGTGTGTAGTAGTGTGTAGTAGAGAGTAGTGACTATAGTAGAGTGTGTAGTAGAGTGTGTAGTACAGTGTGTAGTAGAGAGTAGTGACTGTAGTAGAGAGTGTGTAGTAGAGAGTGTGTAGTATAGAGTGTGTAGAAGAGAGTAGTGGCTGTAGTAGTGAGTGTGTAGAGAGTGTGTAGTAGAGAGTAGTGACTGTAGTAGAGAGTGTGTAGTAGTGTGTAGTAGAGAGTAGTGACTATAGTAGAGTGTGTAGTAGAGTGTGTAGTACAGTGTGTAGTAGAGAGTAGTGACTGTAGTAGAGAGTGTGTAGTAGAGAGTGTGTAGTAGAGTGTGTAGTAGAGAGTAGAGTGCGTATCAGAGAGTAGTGACTGTAGTAGAGAGTGTCTAGCAGAATGTGTAGTAGAGAGTAGTGACTGTAGTAGGGAGTGTGTAGTAGAGAGTAGTGACTGTAGTAGAGAGTGTGTAGTAGAGAGTGTGCAGTGATTTGAGTTTTACATCAAATTAAAAACGGGAACGGAACAAACTCATCCTATACATTATTGTGGTAGGTGCCCACGCATATAGGGTTAAATGATGCGTTAGATGCCACAGGTCCCACCAACACGCTTCCTTTATGATAGGAGAATGCCCAACATCGCGGAGATTTGCTCTCTGCTCGTCCCGGATATTTGTATTTTCAAATATATAATGTTATCCTGCTAAACGAAGACGATGCTCAAACTATAAAAGAAGAGGGTTTCACAGATATGTTAGTCCTTCCGGCAAACGAAATGACCCAAAGAAAGATCAAGTGACAGTTTAGAACTCCAAGTGAGTCTTAATAAAATAAGTGTCTGGAACGCATAGCATCAAAGACGAGCGGGGCATCAAACTGCAGTGTCATTCAATCAAAGCTTCAAGGCTTCTGAGCGCTAGCCGAGAATTATTTTTTGTGAAGCACTAATCACTGTGGAAGGTGCCCCAGCTATCCCAGATGTGAGAAGTCAGTCTGATATGAAAATAAGCAGTATTTGGAATTAATGTATTTGGCAGGGGGAAGGTGGGGCGGCGCAAGACCGTACTGACGAGTGAACAGGAGCCATTTTGTACCGAGTGATTCTGCCTGTGTGCATGTAGACAAACCAGGCAGCAGCATGTGATTCGGTAAATAAAAACGGGGCTTGATGTTAGGGGGGGGAGCTGGAAGCTGCAGGTCCCCGGAACAGAAGGAGGAAGGGTAGCTGCATCCCCTGTGTGACAACAGGAGCCAGGCATTACCGGGGGTACAGGATAAAAAAATTGAAGAACCACACCTCTTAGTCCAGAAGTTGTGATATACCACTTCATGTGATTTCATTTGGGGCAGTGGGCGCCTTATATCATATCTGCCACGCCAATCATTTGCTTAAAATTATACCACATGTAACAGGAGGAAATAAACGGTCAGACTCCAAAAATCGGCCCTAATCACAATAGTATTATTTCACCTGCGTGAATATAAGTCTTTGAAATTCTGGCCAGTGGTAATACACACAAGTAATATAAAATTGTTGTTCCAAAGAGCATTAAATGGAAATAAAAAAATGAATATGCTGGAGATCACAAGCTTGGCTTGTGTTGTGTAAATGTTGTAACCTGCTTCAGTAATACCCAGATGGCTAGCAACATTAAACTTAATTACAATGTCCGGACCATGCATGCTGTTCGGCAGCAGTGAAAGGATCCCGCGCTCTAAGCAAACGCCTTACAGGCTGTGGGACTCAGCTTTTCTGCTGTCCAGGTGGAATAGGCGGTGGGTGTGGCCACATCTTGAAAGCTTTTTTGAGACAGGTTAATCATGCTGTGCCACTGTCGAGTCACCCCACCGCATTGCTATGTCATGCCGTGAAGTGGCAATTTAAAAGTGTATGGAAAGATTTGAGAAGCATGGGCCTAGGGCCTCGCAACCCGACCCGCTTGCCCCTAACGTCAGCTACTGCAGTGTGGACAAAAAGGGCCGCCTTGCTCAGTGGCGTAAAGTTACGTAAAATGGGGTGCCCATCAGATTGTGAAGTCTCCCACATTTCACAGACCCCGTGCCTCACCCGCTGGAGGCGAGTGATTATCCCACACCCCTATGTGTTATAAAAATTTATAATTGCATAAGATAAGTTTTTGCGTAGTGGGTGTCGGAGCTGATTCTTAAATGCAAATACATGCGAACATGCCATTATTTTTTTATCCCTGTTGTTTGTATTTAATTCATTCTTTGGTGTTTTCTGCTCGCCAGTACGGGCCTGTTTCTTTGTCGACTCCTATCCGTGTTTCTGTTTCCTTCACCTCTGTGTTTTTGCGGCTTTCTTCTCCCCCGGTGGACGGTGTGGGGCAGTGACCGGCCCCCCGGACCACAACGAGCTCTGAAAACAGGACAACGAGCGCTCACAAAACGGCACCGGAAGAGACAAGTTGTCTTACGAATCCTCTAAGCAATGGAGGGCGTGAGATCCTCCTTGTGATGGCCAAGCAAATGATGGGGCCATGGTGACGGAGACTCGTTCTCCTAGCATACACCAACCTTACGCCTGGATGTTCTGATTTTAACCAAACAGAGATTCCCTTCCCATTTCCCGGTTGCCACCTGGTTGGTTCTTTACGGACTCAAAATGCTAAGGGAAAATTTGCTTCAAACTATTAGTGTCATGCTCCATCTCGGTCTGTACTCGAGACCCCCCTCCCCCCCCCTTACCTAAAAGAGCTAAACAGTTAAATGACACCCACAAACAACTTAAACGTACCTAAGGCTACCAGATGACAGCCACCGAGAAAACAGCTCCTGTCCTGGACTGTTTTACACAATGCATTCTGGGAGCAGCAGTCCTGGGCCCGTTGTACTGACCCAAACGAACCAACGCTCAGGAGTTGAAAACTGCATCGTTAGTGACAAGGGGTCATCTGATAACGCCTCGGCAGGGGGTAGTTCACGCTTCGTAACTACCATTACGATTACCGCTGGCTGCCCTATTGTGGATCCCGCCACCCTGCCAGCCCTTCACAAACGCTACCTGTCCACACCCCCACCCAGTCCGGGTGTTACCTGGCGTCCGGCTCGGTCTGCACGGTGGTGTCCAGGTAGTCGATCTTGTAGAACTCGAGCAGCGCCAGCAGATTGTCGAACTCCTGGTTGCCGATCTTGAAGCGCCTCGAAGGCAGCAGCGAGTTGATGATGTAGTGGGAGACGTGCAAGTTCTCGGACATGGACAACATGTAGTCTCCGGGGCACGTGGATGAGTCCCACACCAGGAAGACGCCGTCCCGCTGCCCCTGCAGCTGCCGATGAGCCTAGTTGCGGGACACCGGCCTGAAGTAGCAGCTCGAGCGGTCCGACGAGTCAAAGCGGGCCGAGGATATGGCTTGGCGGAGGTGGGCCCTGGGGCTGCAAAGGAGGTGTCACCGCAGGCCAGGGGCTCGCACCCGATTCTCCTGACAGGGAACGCAGAGGGCTCCTCAGCCAAGGCGGGTGCGGTCCCCCATCCTCAGAGTATTTGTTTATTGGTTCAATTAATTACAATTGTTAACAAAAGAAACAAGGAAATATTTATTTTCTTGTAAACACGGGGAGATTATGTGATGTGTTACGCAAAGAAGCCCCTCCCGCCCGGCGTCGACGACACTTCCGTTGCCAGGCAACGGCCCCACCGGCACCAATCCCAGCGCGGCTCCTCGTCTGACGTCAGAGGAGCTGCGCTCGGGATTTGTGAGGCTACCGAACTTCCCGGGCTGCGGCGGTGTTTACGGGGAGGGGAGGCAAGTTTTAATTTACATACAATGCCGCTGTGGGAGGCGGCGGTGATTTTAGACAGCGCACCTTCTAGCACAGTGCCTTCACATGCGTAAGGGGAGAGGAGCCCGGTGAGTGGGTTTGAGGGTGGGGGTGTACGCGCGTCTGTCTGTTTGAGTGTGTCTGTGCGTGCGTGCGTGTGTCTGTTTAAGGGGGGGTGCGTGTGTCTGTTTACGGGGGGGGGGGGTATGCAGTGTGTGTATGTGCCCATGCGTGAGTGTGGCTTGGTTTCAGAATGGGAAAATGAGGCACGGCGACGTGCGCGCTCACGAGGTAGAATCTCCGGCAGGAGACGCTCGTGACAGTCTGCTGTCCACATTCCCCCGAAAGTGATTACGAAAGTTGTCTCGCCCTAGACAGCAAAAAGCTTCGCTTTTTGCTTTCGTCTAGGCGAGACCTAAAAATGGAGTCATTTGCCAATGTTCCCCAACTGGCATGACAAGACCGATGCGGAATCAAACCTCACTCCTTTCTAACCCCTCCACTAAAAATAAGTGTTTCCTCATTGACTTCCGACTCAGAGACTGAGAATTGTGAGCAAAAAAAAGCAGGGTAAAACATTTACGGTTATTTTCATGCCAAGATATTTCTCTAAGGGGTGACGTGACATACTGACTCGAGGAAACATCATTACATTGATAAAGAGCCTTTCAGCTTTACAGCAAATCAACTCCCTCAACAGATCATTGAATTTGTCCCTATCAGAGGGGCCTCAAAAGTCAAATCAACCTAGTAAGCTCCAAGGAGACCTTACATCAAAAGAGGTTTTCAAAAGCTTGGGAATAAACAGTAGCAAGTATCTAAAGGAAGCCTATCCACATATGTTGATGAAAGAAATGCAACAATATGCAGCTTCAGCTAACCAACTAAAGGGGACCAGACCAACTCTGTGCTACATTCTGAGGAATCATGACCTACACCAGGGTTCTTCAAACTGTGGGGCAAGCCCGCATGGGTCCATGGCTGTATTCCCAAGGGTGCACAAATGTCTCAGTAAAGACTTGTAAATCTCTTGTAAATGAAGATGGCCTGGAAGAGCTAACTTATTTGCCCACATGCTATATGCAGCCAAAGGGCATTAAAAAAAAAGCACGGTGATTGGTGATTTTAAGTGCCATGGGGCAGCTTTCAGTAAGTGTGCTGGCAGGGTCATCAGCAGCATATAAAGAACAAAATATTCAGTAGCGGGATTGATGTGTTTTTTCTTCACGTTAACTGTATACACTCACATTTTAGATAAAAAGTAAATGCAAATGAATCAGTGTGAAAAAGTAAATGCAAATGAATCAGTGTGAAAGTGCAATCACTGCAGAGGTCTGTGTGTGTAAGCAGAGAGTCACAAATTTGAATACTGCTTAGAACAGTGGGGAATCATGACTTTTGCTTTTATAGTGCTGTAAGGACCCGGTCTTTGGCAGAAAACACTGTGAATGTGTCATTATTTTGAAATTTCATTACACACAGCATAAGACGGGGTAATTAATTATTTAGGCCCATATTTACAAAGACTTTGGATTAGGTTTGTGTTACTTTTTTTTAACACAAACCTGACGCAAAGGGAGCTGTTATTTACAATCCAGCGCAATATTTTTTTTAAACTTTATTTTTCATTTTGCATACAAACTTAAATATAGACAATCATTACATTTGAGGCAGCAGCATGCAGAGTGGACTGGTAGCATCATGATGGGTATCTCTTGATTACAACCATTTCCTTTGATACACACACCTGGTTACAAATCCATTGCATTCTGGAAACCACAGCACATTTTACCCCTGCTAAGAGGCGAGCAGCCACGTCCTCCGCACCCTACACTGTTGAAGGTATCAATGGTGTGTCTCAAGCGTTCATGTGTTTGTTGAGTCAGCCAATCCCTGTTTTGACCGGTTCTTCCTCTGATCCTACGGATGATGTGTGGCGAGTGAGATAAGCCTTGAATTGGTCCCATAAATCTTTTGGTTTACACCTAATAGGCTCATGCGTTAAAGTTTCTGATTGTGTATTGCAGTATGACATGTCTGCACACCATTCCTTTAATGTAGGGGTGGGCCCTTTCACCCACTGCATCGCTACCCTATGCTTAGCCAAAAGGATACCCAGTGGAAATAACCTACGCGTACACTTCGGATACTCTTTAACATAGTCCAATAAAGCGTCCGGTGGGATACCTAAGCCTCACTCCAGCTATTTCCTGTAACACACCATGTATAGACTCCCAAAACCTATAAATATCAGGGAAACCCCAAGCGAGATAAGTGATATTTGCTGAATCCGCCCCACACCTTAAACATCCGTCATCCTCTCCAAGACCATATCTATGTAGATGAACAGGGGTGTAGTAAGCTTTTGCAGGTACTTAAAGTGTGTCAACCGATGTCTACCGTTTTGGGAGATGAACTTTGTTCCTGTGCAGCAATACCTCCAATGCTCGTCTGTAATTTCAATCCCTAGCTCCACTTGCCATTCGTGCAGAGCCTTTATATGAACTGAGTCTGAACCTTTATTCGAAAGAGTATATAACATCATGTTTTGTGGGGATATAGCTCCTAACAAAAAGATCGGGGGGGGGGGGGCGCATTCGCGTGGTTCTAGCATACCTTCGCTTAATGTCGCGCACAGCACTTGCAGTGCACGAAAATAGAGGAATCTCGCCATCACAGGGGCAGCCAATTAGTTTTGTCACTTTTTCCCTTTGTTTAACCGTACCCTGCTCAAAGTAATCACCCGCAGTACTAATGCCAAGTGACCGCATGGTTGTGATGAATTCCCTCTCCTGCCGCATAGGTAACCAGTCACATAGTTCGAGCGGTAATTTGGGGGGAGAAAGTAGGGTGATCCCAGCCTACAAGCTGCCCTCCAACGCAGACTCCTTGTGTTCCCTACTGGGTCTATGATGTGATAATGCCTGTGCGTTGTCCCACACAAAAACTGCTGCAGACACAAGGGATGTACTGCATGTCTTTCAACGTATAGTTGTGGTCTATCCTGGGGGCCATGCAGTCATAAGTGGGTATGCATCTTTTGAGCAGCGCAATAATAAACTTCAAAATCAGTAGCGCAGAGTCCGGGTTCCGAATAAGATTTGGTCAATATGTCCCATGACACACGTGCATGCTAGCCAGCCCAGGTGAGGCGGATCTGGAGAGAGCGGAAAAACGACTGGGGCATCAAAATCGGGATATTAAATAAAAACAAGAACCTCAGGAGTACTATCGTCTTCATGAGCGAGATTCACCCCAGCAGCAACAATGGTAGCCAAATACATTTGTCAATGGATTCCGAAAGGTTCTGTATTGCCCTGCCATAGTCTTCTCAAACCAATCCAGCGCAATTTGCATTGAATTGTACCCAAAAGTAATACAAGGCTGCACAGCACCGCTCAAAGGACTAGATTTACTAATGCTTTGCAATAGGTTTGCATTACTTTTGTAATGCAAACCTGATGCAAAGTGTTAGGCTGGGATTTACTATCCAATGCAAGTCAGGATTTGCATTGGATAGTTTCTCAAAGTAACGCAAAGTTTTGCTACATTCTGTCTTGCATTACTGGCATCAAGCGGGTGTTCCATGGGTACTGCATAGGGGTCTGTACAAAAGGAACATTAGGGCTCATATTCCTTGCTAGCATTAAAGCAGAAGGAACCCTTCCTACAGAGGGCACAACTTGTGGGAGCTATTTTGTTTCTGAAAGGGATAGAGAGCATGTAGCAATACTTGAGTGATGGCCAGCCATGGTGAAGGTGTGAAAGAGGCACATGAGAGACTGCTACTCAGGGACATAGCCATCATTAGTGAAGCAGGTGGTATTGTATTGGGGCCCAGGAGTGTTAGGGGTTCACAACTCCCCCAATTACGGGGATCGGTGTTAATCGATCAATTTCGGTTTTTGTTTCATGCATTTACTGTTGATTAGGAGTTTAAGAAAACGTATCACTGAATTTATCTCACAGGCCCAACCCCCTGCGCTCAGTTCAGCCCCGCCAGCTCCTCTTGCTATAAAGTTCTGGAGGGGGGCCAGACTTCAAAACATTTAGCTTGGAAAGGGGGCTCAGCGCAACAATGTTTGAAGACCTCTGCAATAAACACATTATCGCAGAGCAAGCTTGACCGTTGAGCCCTAAATCCAAGTGAAACTGGCAGCCAGCCTCTTAAAACAGACCCAAGTATGAAACTGGGCCAAATAATTACAGGACTGCCGTGGTAATGACAATTAGTTAGAAACTTTTACTCTGCTCCTATGATGCAGGAGGCTTTTAAAAAAAATAACTCCTTGTAAGAAGGAAGACGACGCCTACGAGGAGCAGAAAGGAGCAGAGGACGAGAGGGACGAGGAGCGGCTCAGCAGAGACCGGGGAGGTCCAACGGCACCATACAACACCTTCATACCCGGCGGCCCAAGGAAGGGAGAGGACTCCCCGGGTTCCAACGCCACGGCCCTACTTCCGGGTCTTGGCCCAAGGCAAGTGGTTCTAAGGGGATCATTTTGGTGGGGTTGGTGGGGTGGCACAAACTCTTAACGCACTGATATTTGCCACCTTTTTCCCCTCACGACTCCCACAACCCCTTTACCCTTTTTCCCATCCCTACACTAAACGCTGGGTGACTGTAGCACACGTAATAGTAGAGAAGGTCAGACTAGAGCTAACCCCGGCCCCTTTTTAGGTCGAGCGTAGCGATGGGCCTCTTGTATACTTTAGTATACCTATATGCTTGAATATGTGGACACGAGTCGGACGCGCGCATTTTCCGTCTCGGATTTGGCCTTGTGAGCGCGCGTTTGCTGCTGGCATGAGCTGTGAGCGTGTACGGCGGTGTCAGCAGCGTCTGTTCTCGTGCTCCTGCTTTCACTTTTGCGACGCCACATGAGCCTCTCGCAGGCACCTTCACTGCCGCCGACCTCTACCCCACAGTGCTTGTTTTATCTTGCGAACTTGACCATAGAATATTAAAAAGCTTTCTTTACATGAGCACCAGATGACTTGTCCTTTTTAAAGTCACGTGGATATGGCGTGATTTGCCCAGGATCACTGGGCGGGACTCAACTCCAACCTGGTGGCCCTGTTTCAAGGTCGGCTGCTTTGCTCGGGCTGTTAGGCCACGTCCACTCGACGTCTACAAGTAGAATGAAATTACAGCTAAGCTGATGACAGCACTGGGAAGGTGGGGGGACGGGGTGGCCTCTCTCTCGTGCATATTTTGCTATTTTCTTGCTCTGGCTGTTAGGCCACGTCCACTCGACGTCTACAAGTAGAATGAAATTACAGCTAAACTGATGACAGCACTGGGAAGGGGGGGGGACGGAGGGGCCTCTATCTCGTGCATATTTTGTTATTTTTCTTGCGGACTTGCAAGGCGCCCAAGTGGGGGGTGGGGGTGGAGGGAGGGGGGGGACGGGGTGGGTGGGGGGGGGGAGTTAATAATTGCGTGTCACTAAGAAACAGGAGCGGAAACAATAACTTGCCGCTCCGAGGTTGTGATCCGCGATGCTCTGCTTCCTCCTGAAAGGGAAGCGGGCTAGGCTGGGGTCGAGGGGGTGGCGGGACGAGGCGACAGGCGCTGGCGAGCTCCCAGCCCGGCACAGCCGGCCATTGTCTTCGGCACCGAGGCGGGCCCTCCCCTGCCGCCGGCCCGTCACTCCCCTCCATGGCTCACCCTTGTCCGTCATTTGTCACCGCTCTCACCTCCCGTGCGAGGAATCCATCGGCCTCACAAAGTACAGGCCTGTCGCCACCGCGAGATGAATCACTCTCTGGAAGCCACCGCCACCAAGGAGAAGAGGCCAAGGGCCACACTGGGCGGGCGCAGCAGAATTAATAACACTGTCACTGTGTGATCTTGGGATTCCGGGGCTGAGAACAATAGGTCCATGTTCAGCGCCTGTCCCTGTGTCTGCGTAGCACAGCAGCTTTTATGCCCATAATAACCTGTGGTCAAGGCACTGCCCTGTATTGTATTTGGGTACTGAGTCATGTGACGTATGTTAAGCCACAGGACTCAAAAGGAGAGGATGCGGCGTAACGGCCAGAGCGGGCGACTTCGGAGTTGGGGAACTGGGTTCGAGTCTCGGCGTCCCCTCAACATCCTGTGAGTCTGGGCAAATCACTTCATCTCCCTGTGCCTACCAAAAAATGAATGTATCCTTGTGTAATGTAACTCATGTAAAGCGCTCTGATACTTTTTGGTAGAGTTCGCTCTATATAAAACTGCAACAACAAAAAAGAATCGTATCCCCAGGATTGTTTAATCTATATATCGAACCCACTTGGAGTGACTCTGGAATTCTCTAGCACCAATATGCAGGTGATACCCAGAACTAGTGAAGGATTTCTTGCCCAATTGACATTGGTCTGCTTTCCAACGCTGTCAGCAGTGGATAGTAAACCACCATCCAAAACTTAACCCAATAAAGACTGGATTTCTTCTAATCTCAGCCCCAAAAATTCAAACCTTTACGTCTGATAGCGGCTCAAGTCCTTCGCCCCGCTGGACTGTAAAGAGGCCATTGCAGGAGAATGCAGCGTAATCTTGAGGATTTTGGGGGCCCTGGGCAAGACCTATTTTGGGGGTCCCCATATGACATAAATCTGAATTTCATTACCCATGTTTTGCAAATTCAAGCTGGCACAAAGCCAAACATTACTGAATTATATTTTAAACTTTAACTGCATAAAAAGAAACAGTTGAAATAGGTCTTGCCCGGGGCTACACAAATACTTAAGATGACAGAGTAGAAAGACAGAGTCAGGGGTAGATGGAGGCGGAGAAGGGGGAGAGGTTAAAAGGTGAAATAGATTAGACATACAGTTTGCCAGAGTGAAAGTTCAGTTTCCCAGGGGCACCTTGGGAGGTGGGGGCCTGGGCAGGTGGCCTGATCAGCTACATAGCATATTCATTTAAAATGTCTGCTTGCATTTAGAAATACTATAAGCATGTTAGGGAGTTTTCAAGTCCCCCCCCCGACCCTATTTCCACTGGTAGCATCACCCTTAAGTGTGAGAGACGCCCAATGGGGTTATGTTTAAATCTCTTCTCCAAGAACTGGCAGAACTTCTAATCATTAACCCTTTATCGTCTAAAGAACTGCAAATGTGAATAGAAACTGCATAAAGAACAACGTGAATGAACAATTTCACTGTTGAAAAAACAACACCCAGCTCACGCGCTCGGTCAATGCAGCGAGTCTAGGGGGTTTCTATGGTCTTAATATTTATGTTGTTATCTATGTTCTACTTCTTCTTCTCTTTTAAAGTGCTCTCTCACCCTTGCGCTAAGTTCACTCCCTATAAAGCTGCAAAAAAACATTGGCATTTTAAATGGCAATGCCTTTTATTTACCTATTAAAAACTAGCACATAAATAAAAAGCAGTGGCATTTACAATGCCAATGGCTCAAACTCTAACAACTGCGAGACCTATTGCATTGCAAATGCTTGTTCTTAATTTCTTTTCCCTTCTTTGGAGACCGGCGGGAACCAAACCTGGGGCTGGAAGACAAGTCCAAGACTCAGGGAGCAAGAAGCGGACAAATACCTAGAGCTCAACCTGGACTACGCCATTATTCCTGTTTGTGTTAAATCTAGAGCATACTCGATATTAGAACTTGTAGAGCGCAGGAGTCATGCCAATAAAAGATTTGTCCCATGTGTCCTTGCGGTGAAACTGGAAAGCTGGTCCAAGATAATCAAAAACCCTTTAATCATGCTGAACATTTACATAAATCCAGCAGATAATGAAAAACGAGAAGTGGTGGCAAAGTTGCGTCCTTTAGGGACATATTTGAAAGTAGTATACAGCAAAGCGGAAATAGACCGGTCTGGTGATTTCAACTCAAACCTGCTTTATTGCCGTTTTGCTGCTGGTTAGTAGAGCAGGTTCTAGACCAGAAGGCCATTTTAGGGAGGAGAGCAATACATTAGGAGAGTCAATCAGGGTAGCATGTTCCTCCATATGCTTATGGGTACTAAATGTAAGATTTCCTGAATATCAACAGTCAGCCACAACTTGCAAAACAACAAAAAAGGGCTTGATTGACTTCACCAGAGTCTCACTGCAAATGTGCAATTTTACAGTCTTCTTCAAGATTGATCACCGTACCAAAAGCGATCAATGTTCCCAAATAATAAGGTTACATTCCAGGACCCCATTCCCTCTAAAAGGCACAAACATGAATGACATCAGCTTCCCTGGAAAATTAAAAAAACATAAATGAGAAAGTCACAAAATGCTTTGCTATTGGTGTTAGGCAAACTACATGCGAACAACCCCGAAAATCTTTCGCTGAAAAGTTTTTAGACATTTAACTAAATGCCTCTTGTAATAAAAGACAACAATTATGCCCTGCAAACTGCCAAATTGGATGGTATTCACAAAAACTACAAAAGTTGAAAAAAACAAAGAGCATCAAGGAAAACCCCCACTAACTTAAATAACAGCAACATTTGAGAAAATTAGGCAAGATTATAAAAAAAATAACTATCTGGACAGCAAGAAATAAAGCAACAACCAAATCTGTGCGAAATTCCTTCAAGATAGTAAGAATAAATATTCAAGAGAATTAAGGAGAACAGTCACCACTTTGGAAAGAGGAGATTATATTGCAAACAATGCCAATGTAACAGAGTCAGCTTGGGTAAAGCACATCACTTATCACTATACACCATCATTGGACAAAGGTATAAGCCTAAACAAAAACAAAAAATGTAATAAAAAAAAGTAAATCCATCGCCACTGAGCAAGCCCAGTCTCGATTGGCATGAACAAGACAAAATTACTTATCTTCCAAAACAAGTAAAAACAGAGATTGCCCCCGGTCCAAACTGCCTACCTCGAGCTTTCTTTGAAACTAACTCAGCATTTTGGGCTGAACATTTAACCCAGCTATTTAATTACTGTTTGTCCAATAATCCGATAACGGACTTCTGGTGACAGGTGGTCCTCCATCCAATTTATGATGGCTAACTACCACCTAATTGAGATTTTAGACAGTGAGGTGAAATATTATGCAGGGCTCCTACTTCAGAATCAAAGCTCATGGGTAAAGGAGCAGCAACTAATCCCTTTGAATGGGAACATTATCAAATCAAAGCGCCTTAATTAAGAAGACAAATAGATCCGTTGAACTTAAAAACAACTCTGCCTGTTTGTAACGCGGATCTGAAGGGAGCTTTTGAATCTCGTTGACAGAACCAAGCTCGGGCAAAATCCCACTAACTGGAGGTAACCTGGCAACCTGGTAAAAGCAATCCAACTCCTGTACACAGGACACAAGGATGTGGGTAAAATCGGCAATGGTAAGAGGGTCTTACGCAAGCTCATGAAAACTAGCAGCTTAAAACAGGGCTGTGTGCTAGCTACAGTCCAATTTAACATCTTTATCGCCGATTTATTGAGCTTGGAAAAATCAATGCACACGTGCCCAAATTAGGTGAAAAATATATGGTAAGTATACTGTATGCAGACAATGTCCTTTGGCTAAGTAGAACTAAAGCTGGCATCCCAAGACTCTATCCAAATTAAGTGAGCTCACAGCATTAAATAATCTTGAAATCAAAATTAAGAAAACCAAAGTAGAACGAGAAAAAGAAATTGGGCACTTGGCTCAGTTTGTAGGTATTTATGGACCAAGAGTCAGATTAGAAGTACTTGGGTATAATCATAGACACACGTGGCTCCTTCTCAGCATACAAAGCCAAATGAACACTAAAGCAGGGTAACTTAGCCCTTTCTTTCACTCCAAAAGGTTCTGTAGGATAAAAACCTGCTGCCTTTACTGAAGATTATCAACGATAAACTGCTTCCCACCATTTCATATGGACGTGAACCACTTGGCAGCTGTGAAAGTAAATTACTAGAAACAGTTCACCTATATACTTAGTTTTTTCATCTCCCCGCAATGCACCCCCAGCACAAATTTGGTTGGAGTTTGGTCTGATCAAGCAAAACCTCCTGAAACAAGCTGTCCTTGCCATACTCTGTTGGGAAAGTTCACTCAACAATCTGCTCTGGTCAGAACTATGTGTCCTTACACAGAACTCAAAATACAAATTTCAACTACTGAGTGTATCTGAGGAACTTACAAATCATCAATCTCTAGAATCGCCCATTTTGTTCGCCATCTTTAAAAACCACATCAATAACAAAGGCAAAAGGCAAGCCCGCCTGCTCATAGACAACGCCAGGAACCCTGGCTCTCCCCTCACCCAAAGCTACGCTATCACCGAGCCCTGGACTCCGCCATCTAGCCACAATCTACGGTAGGAACTTTTACCTGCAGGCGCTGCCTTTTCACCTGCAACACCAGAGGACCCACAATTACAACAACTACAACCCCGACCACTACAGTCCCAGATCATCTACACTGCCTACTGCTCAATGCACAATCTCTCTGCAAACATGCCACTGAGATCTGGGACACTATCTCCAACATCACCCAGATGTCATTCCTCACCGAGATTTGGCTTAACTCCACATCTGCGCTCGACACTGCCGCAGCTACGCCCAACAACTACGAGAAAACACACAGAGAACTTGTCAACAAACACGGAGGTGGAATCGCCAACATCCACAAGGAAACCATACACTGCGCCTCGCTTCAGTTTCTGTGACACCATCCCAGATTTTATCGCACCACTCGCCATCAACTTAAAGTACTACATCCTCCTCAGAGACCGAAATTTCCACCTCAACGATCCGGACAACACCAATACCACTAACCTCCTCAAAAGCATGAACACCCTCGGTGTCACTCAACCTGTCACCAACCCCACACACATCGTGGGACACACACTCAACCCTTTTTCGCGGCCAGCCACCAGGTCAAGTACAGCCACGTCACTGAACTCAACTGGATAGACGACACCATTGTCCACTTAACCATCACAGGTGCCGCTCCCGGCACCACCACAATACTGCCCAGCATTTTTCACTGAAGCTAGACAAAGTATCAAAGAGTCAATGGTCAAATGCCCTCAACTCCTAACCCTCTGACACCTCAACTAACCTAGAACAGGCTGTTAAGAACTTCTCCATCTGGGTCAACGACTGTGCACACAGGGTCACCCCATCAGGCACACATATCCTAAGAGACCCTCCTAAAAGGCCAGCCGGTACACCACAGAACTAAGAGCTACAAAAGCGCACTGCAAGCAACTCGAAAGAAGATGGTGGATGAGCAAGGACACCGAAGACCGAACATCCTACAAAACATTGCTCAACCAATAACACCACCTCCTGAAAGACGAAAAGGAGTGCCCTCGCCAACCACACCGAGGCTAGTGTTAACCACAGCAAATACCTATTCAGCATAATCGGAGTTCTCCAACATGTCAGCCTCCAAAAACATAACCCCCTCCAAGGAACACTGCAGACTACTTCCACAACAAGATCTCTGACATCTATAAAAATGTAGAACTCCAAATCACCGACAACGACATCCTGATTGCCCCCACAGAGGCAAACCCAGACCATCTGGGACCAGCTCACCACTCAGAACAACGCCGCCACCATGAACTCCGTCCACTCAAGAGCTCAGACAGACCCCTACCCGCACCACATCTTCAAACTTGGGAGCAAGACTATCAGCAATGACCTCACCACCATCTTCAATGCATCCCTCATCCCAGCCACCTTCCACTATGAATGGAAACACACTGAAGTCAACCCCCTCTTCATGAAACAGCCTGCCAATCCCAGCAAATTCAAAAATATCCGCCCCCATCTCTCCGCTTCCCTTTGCCACCAACGTTCTCAAAAAAGCCATCAACTGCCAACTTACAGAACACCTGGAAAAGAACCTCCTGGACTACTCCCAGTCTGAACTCTGCCCAACCAAACCACAGCACCGGAACCACCCCAATCACTGCCACCGATGACATCAGAGACCTCCTTCACAGAGGCGAAACAGCAGCCCTGATCCTGCTCGACCTCTCAGCAGCATTCAACACTGTATCCCACAGCAGTCTTATCAAGAGATTCCACCACATCAGAATCCAAGAAGCCGCCCTCAGATGGATTGCATCCTTCCTCACCAGAAGGACGCAGAGAATCCACTAGCCTTCCTACACCTCAGAATACCAAAGCATCATTTGCAGTGTCCCTCAAGGCTCAACTCTCAGGCCCACCGTGTTCAACATGTACATGACTCCCTCTGGCCAACGCCGTCAGATCGCAGGGACTCAACATCATCTCCTACGCAGACAACACCCAGCTCATCCTCTCGCTATCAGAAGAACCCTCTACCACAAGGGCCAACTTTCACAGGCATATGACAAGCATTTAAGATTGGACGAGAACCAAGTGCCTAAAACTTAAGACAGAAAAAACAGAGGTCCTGATCGTCGGGAACATCACCTCCCCGTGGAACGACTCCTACTGGCCTTCTGGGCTAAACCCTCACCCACAGACAATGCCCGCAACCTTAGCATCATCCTGGACAGCAAACTCACCATGAAAAAACAGGATCAATGCAGGCTCCTTCGCCTGTTCCCTCACTCTTTGCATGCTAACCAAAATCTTCAAAATGCTCCTGGTTAACACCAGACAAACCGTCAACCAAGCCCTAATCAACAGCCGGCAAGACTATGGCAACGCACTCTAAGCAGAAATCAACTCGCACCTCCTGAAGAGACTATAGACCATACATAACATGGTAACCAGACTCACCCTCGACCTCCCCAACCAGACCCACATCACACCGACCTCTGGAAGCTCCACTTGGTCCCCATTCAGAAGAGATTCCACTTAAAGATACTGATCCACACATACAAAGGTCCTGCACAACAAAAAGGACCAGCATACATCAACCACCGCTTAAACTTCCACCAACCCTCAGGACAACTTCACTCCACCTCCCTTCACCTTGCATATGGTGAAACCGCATCGGAGATTGTTCCTTCTCCTACATTGCAGCTAAGTCTTGGAACTACCTCCTTCTCCAACTCTGGGCCTCGCCCTTGCTATTGGAATTCAGGATAGGACTCGAGACCTGGCTGTCTGATTGAGCATCCACAGAAAGATCCACAGCACCTCAGGGGTGATTAACCACGCTTTACCATTCATGATTAACTGATTAATACCCAGGACGCACATGCCCCCCCATCTTAAAGCATTGCACTAGCTCCCGTTGAAGGAGAGGGTCAAGTTTAAGGCCCTGGTAATGTTCTTCAAAGCCCTCCACAGAAGGAGCGCCGGCTAACTAAGAACAAGAGTTAGTCATTATATGACAGCCAAATCCCTGAGGTCCACCTCTTTGGTATCGGCTTGCATTCCCAGAGTTCGCCTGGCCTGTATGGGGGGCAGATCTTTTGAGTTTCTGGAAGCTCAGGCATGGAATCAAATACCGGCTGCTTTCAGAGCCACTACTGACCTGACAGCATTTAAGATACTTCTTAAAACCTGGCTTTTCCAAGGCTAGATGTGCTTGCTAGTCGTGTTTGCGTGAGCCAATCATCGTCAGGACACTCTCTTGTTGAGTAGCTTTGCGCTCTACAAATGCATTCGTAGAAGCTGCAATTCATTGAAGATAAAGGTATCTTCACAAAGGGATTGCATGAGTGGATCATATTAAATTCCTATTGGGGTTTAGCTTGATAGTCATACCTGGATGTGTGTTATTCCAAACTTACAAAAATGTTGTTTATGTTCCAATGACTGGAAGGATTCCACACATTGGATCTCTGCCCTAAAATGTCTATAGGCAATGACAAAACTTGCAGATGGTATAAACTATAACAAGAATCCACTTTACAAGTCATCTGTGTATGCCTCGCACTTCTCCCAAAACACCTATAAATCACCAGAAAAAAACGCATACCTAAACTTATCCGTATTCATGTTCAATATCCTGTACGACTTATGCATGATAAAACTTGTAGTGAAATCTTTTCATGTTTATTTGATACATTTGCTATTGTTTTAATGAACTATGCATTAATACATCAGACTTTTTTATTTAATTTAACCTTTGTAACATCTAAGAGCTCACAAAATGCTCTGGAAAGGAGATAATCAAGTAGAGTGATGAAAGGCCTGCCAGAATTGTCAATGACATCCTACCATTGAGAAATAACTAATAGCTAAGCTCAATTTGCCTACTAAGGAAAACCTTGGATCGTCAAATTAGCAACATACAACATGCTAAGAAATCTGAGACTTTTCAAGACGGTTTGAAGAACGTCAGGAATTAGGATTATGCTTTGCAAAGTAAGGAGTCCCTCAAAAAAAGCAATAGGACCAGGAAAAAAAACTCTGCCAATGGTGTAGAATCTAAAAAGCTTGCTCTAAATTACATCCAGGCGATACAGGGTTCCCACAAACAATCAACTAATCAACAAGCAATTGTAATGCAATCGGTCTCACATTAGTAAAAGTTTGAGCTTTTGGTGTTGCAAATTACAATGTTTTTACTACTTTTTTTGGTTGCTGTGTAGTGGATGTATGTCGTTTGTAGTGGAATTAACTGCCACCCCAGTTTAGATCTGGCTATATGCAAATCAGTCTTGACCCTAAGCCTCATGGGAACAGTTCAGCCCGAACTGCCAAGTCAGGTCCTCCCTGGACCTGAAACAAGCATCCTACGACCTGTTTCAGGATTTTAGGCCCAGATGTCTGTACTGGGGTGAATGCAGGACATTGTGCTGCATTCTGTCCATTAATTGTTCTTTTTGCATTTGTCATTCTATTGAAAGGCAGCATTTTTTCTAAGCACGGGTTTAACGGTTGAGTTTTATGTGCAAAACAGAACCTCTGTGCTGGTGTCCTGGTTATGGGATCTGCTAAGGTAGGTTTTTGGATAAACACCGTCCTCGTAATTAAAATGACTAAGATACTCACCTTACATCTGTTTAAATATACATTGTCTTTTCGGAACGTTAAGTAAGTCTTTGTCTCTCAAAGGTTTAACCCCTTCCCTGCTCATGACGAGCTCAGCTCAGCTCGTCATGCAGTACACTGGTCGTGTGCTTATGACGAGCTGAGCTCGTCATGAAATAAAGCCTTTCAAGCTTTTCCAGCACAGGAGGGAAAAGCCATAGCAGTCATGTGGTTAAGAGCTTTGGTCACATCGAGTTTAAATGAGTGTGACTGAGTAACACCAAGTATGAGGAATCAGGCTGAGCCATTGTGAAAGAGTGAACGACAGTGGGTGCGTGAAAAAGGAGTCTGAGGGAGCAAGAAGGGTGTGCGAGAAAGTGTTAACATTAGAGTGCAAAGAGTAACTGCTAGTGAGAATGTGTTGTTCCGAGGGCAAGTCTTGACTTATAAAAGCACCATTGGCAAAATGCCGGTGCTGGCATGCTGGATGCAATCCAAGCATTTGAAAACCTATGGCAAAAAGCGGGGACTGGCACACTGGGTGTAATTCCTGGCACAGGGCATCCATGGGAATAAGCTGGCTCCACTATACTAGACGAAAAGCTGGCACACTAGAGGAAATGCTAAGCATAAAGGGAGGACAACTGACATGTAGGAGGGACTTTTTTTAACAAAATAAAGAATGGCATGATACATCAATATATACTTTTCTGCACATGTAAACATCACTAAAAGGTATGCAGCAATTCTATTTGCAATATTCTCAGAACCATTCCCACAACAGAACAAAAAGAAGAAAAAGAAAAAAAATGAAAAGAAATAAGATAACATTTACAAAACAACATTTTCAGAGATGTAATCCTTTACCCACACCGGGGGTTCCTATGTCTTTTAGAATCCATCTGCACATCAACATTGCTGTTATCTCAAGTATTCTCCTGTAGTTTCAAAGTTTCATCACAGGTAGGACCCACACTAGTGGTGTTCCTACTTCATGTATCAATAGGATTGTCAACAGTGTTAGCACTAGAACAACTTGGAAACGCATCTGACCCTACATTGTGGTCAGTCTTACACTGTAATCTACATTAGTATCTTCTAACACATCACTAACGGACACTTGCACAGACGTATCCGGTGCAGACCTTTTTGCTATTGTCTCAAGATTCCATACCCTTCCATCTGAAAGAGGTACTGCATTGTTTAACTCTTCCATGAGTTCCAAAGGTTAGGAAAATTGACTTTCCCCTTTAAATACTTTGGTTGTTTTTTTAACTCGCACCCACTGGCCTACCGAAACCTGACACTCCTTGGTTCCAGGTTTATCATCATACCAATTCTTCCTTCTTGACTGTGTGGACTCTACTTTTCCATGTACCTCCTACAACCAATGCACTACACAGGTTTCAAATACTCAGAAAGACTTTATTCAGTTATATCATATAAATAACCATAAAAGCACATGATACAAATATACACAATCAAAAGTGTTAAAAACATACAAATAAATATAGGCACGATACTTATGACGAATTACATGATTATGGTTTTTCGAGAATAAAAAACAAAAAAGCAGAGACAGATGCCACCGAGAATATATCATTAAGCTTCTGGAACTCTAAAAAGGCAGGTCGACATTGTCTTAAATTCAAATATCTTAATATTGGTATAGTCCACCTTTTCCTTGGGGTTGAATAAAATTTACAGAAAAATAAAATATGGATGTCAGATTGGGTCGATAAATCATCACATGGGCACTTAATTATGCCACTTGACCAGTCATTAATAACAGGGAAACTTAATAACCGAAATACAATCCCAAATCTAAAACGAGTCAAAAAAAATGTTCTTGGTCTTTCATCTGCAAGGTTAAATAAGGCTGAATAACCTGCGAAGTTAATATTAGTTGATGAGAGATCACTGTTTTTTTCATAAACTCGATTTTTTCCCTGTGATTTCTAGATGCATAATACATAATTTTTTTAAAGCTTTTCTTGGAATCTGGGTCATCATCAAAGGGTCCTCAAAATAATCAAGATGTTAACAAGAAATGTCTTAATATAACTCAGCCACTTCACCCTATGGGCACCTTCCGATTTCAAAACGTCCCCCAGGAGTAGGCGATTAAGATGGCATTCGTCAGTAGTCCACACCCTATGCCATAGAATAACCGGCTCTACCTTAATGATGTCTTCCAGATAGTGAAGGCCCAGCTCTGTGTGGCAATTGTGGGTGGACATACTCTCAGGTAGAGATAAGAGGTACCTCAAAAAGCTATTTTCAGTAGTCTGTAGAATTGTGACATTCGCATACCACCAGATTCCAGCGCCATAAGTGGCAACCGCCACCCAACTAGCTTTGTAGATGCATAAAAGTTCCTTAACTGGTTTATTCCCTATCTTTTTGCTAAATAATTTTAGGGCCATGATTGACTTGGCGAATAGCAATTGCCTGCTTTTAACTGCGTTCCCCCACTGACCAGTATGATCAAAAAGGACACCCAGGTAGGGGAACGTATAAGTATGTTCAAAATGTGTTAGTATGGACACCTTGTCCATCATTAGGCCACAGTTCCCCATTTCTCCTCGCTTACATATTGCACAATTAAAATCGCCCCCCCATATAACAGCATACACTTTGCTTTCATTACAAATTAAGCTGTTAAGTTCAGATCTCAGGGTTTTAAAGACTGCTAGCGTATCTGTCAATGGGACATTATTATAAATGTTTATAATCAACCAGCGAAAACTTTTGCTCATATGTAGGCCAACTATATGATAACAACAGTTATTATATAAAATCTCCATACTCTTACACTTAAAGTTATTCGAAACATATGTGCAGAGCCCACCTTTGGCACTACCGTGTATTGAACCTATTGCTGGAGTAAAAATAGTTTTAAAACCATCCAGGTGAAAAACTTACGTCACCCATGTTTCCTGCAGGCATATAATATCATATTCTTCAGTTAGTTTTACCGAGTATGGATTATCTAGTTTTGTTCTGAGCCCAGCAATATTCCAGGAGATAATTGACCAATTGCACTTATTCATACGTTTAGAAACATCTTGCGTGTTCGTAGGATTTTCCACATTACAATCAACAATTTCATAACTCGAGTTACTATCCCCTGCAATAATGTCACTAACCGTTTAAATATCAGGTATCTCTGCATTTGCAAATTTTACAAAAGATTGTACGGGGGAACCAATTTTAACCTGGATATCCATGCCCGATATACACAAAGGATTTTTAATGCTATTGTCAATTATGTTCTCCATTCTTGGTCAATCCAACGCCACCCCCCCCCCCAAGCCCAGACAGAGTTCAAAACGATTGCTTATTGGAACATTAAAGTAATCTCTTGTAGGAAAATAATTGTCACCGCGCTGGAATTTGTGATGCAAGGGACCTCCATACTTAGCATAATCCACAGGCATATTATAATTAGTGGCTAATCGGTGGTGGTAACTTCCACCATGGAAGTTGTAAGACCTTATACCATTAAAGACTGCAGGAATCGGTGGGTAAAAGTAGGTTAAATCAAAGGAGAATATACCTCCGGGGGTGCTATAATTCTGGAAACCACTAACGAACTGAACCAAACGCAGGTCTCTAAAGTTCACTATGATGCAGTCTCCTTCAATATCCTTTGTTTTAAGACTCACCCAACTTACTCTTCGCACATTTAGAATTTCCCCCTGCAGATCTGGTCCGAGTGTTCTATTCTTTCCTAACCAAAACAACTTTGTTTTTTAGCTCATGAAAGGTTTCAACCCTATCATGTTTCCACTCAGGGACACCCGCTAACACTATAACATATGGGTAAAAATCAGGGGGAAGGTCTATTCTCATACTAGTAACTTGTTTTTTTTTTTTGGGGCGTTCAAACTGCTTTTATTGAATGTTATAGATAGTACACCGCTTTCTGTGCCTACAACCCGGAGGCCGGCAGCATTGTATGCGTCGGAATAACAATAGGACAGGATGAACACAGCTATGTAACCGGCATCCCGGGGGCCCAGCAGCGTCAACTCTGTACCATACAGTAAATGTCCGACAGTCAGTACAGAAAACATGTACTATAGTAGGTACCGCAGCAGAACAGGGTTTTTTGTTTTTGTTTGTTTGTAGTCCTTTTGAACAGTTCCCAACTTTAGAACAAAACTCAGAGGGTCCACGGCCACACTCAAGAGAAGAATACTGGGACGAATATGTGGTAGTACATGTCAAGGGTCTTCCAAAGCAGAGCAATAACACATTACAGTCACAATGGTACATGTTTATCTAGGGGTTAGAGGTGATGTGCAGCACCACAGAGCGGTGCCGGATCCAGTAATGAGGGTGTATGGAAGTACCAGAACAGTGGGGCGTGTGCGCTAGGCAAGGGTCCGACGGCAACCCCGTGTGTGTAGCATCAGTGGTCAATCTGCAGGGAAAGCGCCATGCAGGCGAACGGCCCGCGGGGCACCACGCAGGGCAGTATAGCAATGTAAGAAGCTGAAAGTGATGTACGCTACTGCAGAGAGCTAACGGATGCCCCAGACGCCCCCGTGTCAGCTAATCACCCACAGACCCCCCAGCAGGGACATCGCCGCCATCCGCCCGAGCAAGCAGATAACCTACCAACGGGCTCCAGATATCCTTGGGCTGGCTAGAGATTGGCAGTAGCTCGATAAAGGTGTTGTGTTGTTCCTGACAATAAGTTAGGTCAGTCAGCCACTCTTTGAATTTGGGGGCTCTGCCTCTTCCCCAGCGACACGCCACTCGGCGCTTCGCCAAGAGCAAGGCCATGTCCACGAATTTCCTACAGGTTTTAGAAATGTGGGCCGTGTGCCCAAGTAGTGCAATGATCGGCTCCGCAGCAATGGTTTCCGTGGTCATTGCTGTAAGGGCGTCTGTCACCTGCTGCCAATATAAGCGGACAGGAGGGCATTCCCAAGCCAGATGCAGGAAGCCTGCACGCTCAGCGTGACAGCGCTCGCATCGATCGTCATCGGCCAGGTGAAATCGGTGTTTCTTCACCGGGGTATAATATAATTGGTGCAGGAATTTGTAGTGGATTATTTTGAATCTGCTGCTAGCAGATATTCGAGCTGTCAGGGCACAGCTGGGTTGCCAATGATCATCAGTGAGGTCCGTGGCTAGATCAGTACTCCAGCGCGCTCGGGTCCCCGCTTCAGGCTGCGCGGCGACAGATCGAAGCTGGCGATAAAGTCCGGTGACCAGGTGTTTCCCCTCCTGCGAGCATAACAGAAAGTGGAGGGGGAGAAAGATCTCAGGCTCCCCGGGGAACTCAGGCAATATGTCTTTCATGCCCTGATGAAGGCGCAGGTAGTAAAAGATATCCAAAGGGGTGCGAGCAGCGGAGGCAAAAAAAACATCCGCAGATTTAAACGTACCGTTTACGAAGAGCTCACCCCAGGAGGTAAGTTGCAGGCGCTCGCAGAGTAACCGGAATCCTCGCTCTTGTAGAAGGGGGAGGACAGGATGAAACGTCAACGGTAGTCTGGGGGAGTACGGCAGGGAGCAAGACATTTTCTTTGCGATGCGATGCGACGCCACGCATCAAGAGTATAAGAGACTGAGGTATTTGGTGTCTGTATCAATGCCTCTAGGCAGAGAAGTAGACCATTAAGGGGAATGGGATGCACAATCCAATCCTCTACCGCCAGTTGAGGCATGAAGGGCGTCGGGACCAGCCAGTGATATGCGTAATGTGCTTCTGCGCACAGGTAATAGGCTTCAAAGTCAGGGACGTCGAAGCCTCCGACCTCACAAGGTAGAGTTAGCGTGGACCACCACAGTCGTGGGTTCTTACCCCCCCAGAACAACCAACACAGCTCCGACCTCAATGTTTTAAAGAAGAACGCACCCGGGTGGTATGGGATGTTGAGGAAAAGATATAAGAACTGGGGTAGGACCACCATTTTGATAAGGGACGCTCGGCCCGCCATGGAGAGCGGCAGAGCAATCCAACGGTCAACTGTGGCTGTGAGTTTCGTGATGGCCACCCCGTAATTAGCACGGAGCGTTTCATCCCTGTCACGGGATACTTGAATACCTAGGTAACGGAGATCTGCCCTACACCACTCAAGTGGGTAATTGAGGGGAAAGTCAGTCACTGCATCGGTCAAAGGAAAGATGTGTGACTTGGACCAATTTATGTGTATCCCCGACATCCTACCAAAAACTACGAATTCTCGTAGTAAAGGATTGAGGTGGATGTCCGAGTTTTTGACAAAGAGGGTGATGTCATCGGCGTATAAGGACACATCAATTTGGCGCTTGAGGCACTGTACCGCGCCAGCTCGATGCAGTTGACGTAAACTGCAGGCTAGGGGCTCGACCGCGATGGCAAATAGGAGAGGGGACAGGGGGCACCCCTGACGCGTACCCCTGGTAATGGCGATGGAGTGAGAGAGGCGGCCATTGAGGAGGACCTTCGCTGTGGGTTGTGTGTAGAGTAGTCTGATCCAGGAGATAAAAAGTTTAGGGAACCCCATATTCCCCAGGACAGAAAACAGATAGGGCCATTTGACAGAGTCGAATGCCTTGGTGGCATCCAGGAAGACAGCCGCTACTGGTAAGTCGGGGTGAACTGTGCGAAGCAGGGAAAACAAGGTGCGGAGGTTGTGCGATGTCGAGCGACCAGGAACGAATCCGGCCTGGTCAGGTAGAACGATCCTAGTCATAAGGAGGGACAGTCGGGTGGCCAGGACCTTTGCCAGGATCTTAACGTCGCAGTTAAGTAGGGAGAGTGGGAGGTACGAGCCGCAAGAAGCAGGATCTTTACCCGGCTTCAAGAGTGAGGTAATGACTACTTCCCGCATAGAGCGAGGGAGAATGCCATCGGCCAGCGATTCCTCGTACACCTCGCGAAGGACAGGGGCCATGATATCAATATAAGCCTTGTAAAACTCAGCAGGAATGCCATCAAGGCCTGGCGCCTTACCATTCTGCAATGACATAATGGCATCCCGGATCTCAACAATTTCGATGGGAGCAGCAAGAAAAGCCCTATCTCCATCGTTAAGCCTGCACAGTGCAACTTCTCAGAGGAAATCGGAATAGGGTACGTCAACCGTAGCAGCAGTGGTGTAGAGCTCGTGATAATGAGTGGTAAAGGCCTCTAGTAGTGCATCTGAGTCCCTGAGGATGTGGCCCTGGTCGTCAGTGAGTTGTAGGATGGTATTGTGGTCCCGTGGGGAGCGTGTGAGGATCGCGAGCGCCCTCCCTGGTCTGTCCCCCCTCGCAATATCTTCTGGCCTGCCAATGTTTCCCCCGGAATTTTGCCTCCCTGGTAGCCTCCTCCTCGTACTTCGACAGCTTGTCCCTAAATTCTGCATGAAGATCAGGATTAGCCTCCTCAGCCATGCGAAGTTCTAGTGCCCTAAGTTCTTTGTGTAATGAGTGGATAGTGCTTTGTATGTCGCGCAGGACCCCAAAGCTCTTGGATATACAGTACCCCCTTATGGTGACTTTGAAGGCCTCCCAGATGAAATCGACTGAGTCCACAGACCCCTTGTTCCTGGGAAAAAAAGCAGCGATTTCCTCCCCCAGCTCCGCTCGGAACAAACTGTCCAGCAGTGCCGCCGGCTGTAATCTCCAACCTGGCCTAGGGTTATCCCATCCAGGAATGCGTGTATGTAGTAGGACTGGGCTATGATCAGATTACGTCCTCGGTAAATGTGTAATCCCCAGAACTTCCGAGGTGACCACTTTGGAGATGAGGAAGTAGTCCAACCGTGCCCATGTGCCCAGATGCGAAGTGAAGTGTGTGCCTTCTCGCTGTGCCAAATGTAAGTGTCGTTTTTGTGGAACGGCACTGCACGTTTGAATAGAATTGTTACACCTCTAGCATATGTTGAGTATGAAGAAAATGCCCTGAGTCCAGCCCACTTGCCTGCAAAAGTAGCTCTGTCCTTTGGTGACAAGTGAGTCTCATGTAGCATGACAACATGGACATTATGTCTGTTAAGATAAGCAATCACATCACGACATTTTCTAGCATTGTTCAGTCCCCTAACGTTCCACGAGATACAGTTCAGTTGTGTATCAGGCCCTAGGCCCGCCATAGGAAGCCCTCCATCACTACACCCCACCCCTGTAGCGGTGAGACAGCAGGTACCGTACCATTGACAGCATTCAGTCGACTATTGTGCTTTGTGCCTTGAGTATCACCCCGGTGTGTGAACCGTGTGTCCTCAAACAATCCCGCCCCCCTCTCCCACTACTGCATCCCAATCATGCCAGCAGCCACCTGTCCCCACCCTCTTCCTCCCACCCTCTTCCTCCCTCCCCCCTTCCCGCCCCCCCCTTCCCGCAACTTTGACCTTTCAACATTGTGCATGGGGGACACCCGATAGGGAAACAACAACAAGGGCGCACAGCCACTGCTCCCGCCAACCGGCCTCCCGATCTGTACCGCCCTCAGTGGAGGTCGGGGCAGGGAGAGTGGTCCCTGGGGTACGTTACCATCGGTGAGTTCTAGTAGTCCAGTTCGGTAGTGCAGGTATTGCATCTCCCCTCCTTCCGAAGCGGGAGCAGTCGGTCATGGTTCAGGTCAGTGATCAGTTAGGGCATGATGTGACTGTAGGAAGGTGGATACCGGACTATGGTTACCCCCAACTTTTTGCCTGGTGTTTTGCTGGTTTTCTGACTTAGTTGACCTGGGACCCTGCTATTCAGGGCCCCAGGCCTACTGCTCTCTCTCTAAAATGGATTCCACGTACCTTAGGTACATATCTAATTGGATACCGAGTCACCTTATCAGTCCCTGTACAGTGTACCTTAGGTACCCAGGGCATAGGTGTACCCAGGGCCTACCAGGGGCTGCAGCATGTATTATGCCACCCCTGGCTGGCCATCCAAATCTGACAACTGGCTGCACGACAGCTGGGGCAAGGTGGTGTAATCATACTTTGCTTTAGATATAGTATTCCTATATCTAACCCTAAAATGGACACATGTATTCCTATCAGTCACTCCTATGGCAGGCCTTAACAATCCTGAAGGCAGAGTGCTTGGAATTATGTGAGATGGTGCTCTGGCATGAGCTGAGCCCGTTTGCAGCTTGCAGAACCAAGTCCTAAAAGCTGTTCAATGATAACGCGTACCATCTACTCTTAAGTGCCTTATAATCCTCGCAGTTATTTGCCAACTTTGGTATCGCTTTATCAAAACATGTCGAGTAAGGTGTCATACGAATTGGAATACTAACCCCTCGCCAATTCTGGCAACAGGGTTAGCATTCCACCCTTCTAGAGGGACACGACATGTATGTAACTGTGAACCCCGGTTAAAGTTAACTCGAGCCTCAGCATCACAAAATGGATGCTGCCACCACAGACACAAGTCTGACCTCCTGCTGCTGGGAGTCCTTCCAGCGAGGAGAGCTTGGACAAAGGGTTTCCTGTCAGGGGCGGTGCTAGCACCATCCCAGACAAGGTTTTGTGTATCCCAGGTAGGCAGGGCTGAGGAGGAAAGTGACTGCAAGTGGCACCCCGGTGCTCACTATGCATTTGCCGGTTTGAACCAGTTCCAGGGGCACACCAGCCCCTGAGCTGGGAAAGTCCGGACAAGGGAGAGGGGTGTAACCACCCCCCTCCTGGTCCCACCCATGGGCAGGACCTAGTCGTGTGCCAGCCCCTTTCTTTAGTATAAAGGTAGGAGCGGGCCCCCTTCCCAAATTAGATCATTCTGAATCTTGATGACTTTCCACGAAAGAACTCTTGAACCTTTCTGAAGACTCTCCCTTGTGACTAAGGAGTAGCCACCCTGCACCAGCGGGCACCATCTAAGCGCATGCGCTTTGCTGTAAGTCCATCCTCCGGATCAAGACTGCCCAGCTCGACGAGACCCGGATTCCCTGGCACCTCTGACCTCTTCCTGCTTCATCAGCCCAGCTGAGATTCGTGGGTGTGACGAGACCTGAAGGGACCTGCCATCTTCAAAACTGCACGACGCTTATCCAGCACGACCGCCGAGGGATCCTCGAGTGAGTGCTTTGGGGTTTGAGAAGCCCTAACCCTGAGCAGCTCCAGCACCGAAGTCCAGCCCCCCAGCATCCACGAGATCTGCGTGGGGCCCTTCTGCCCTTTGCTGCTCACCGCGTTGTCCGGCTACTTGCCTGCTGGCTTGTGGCCCTCCTGACGACGAACCACGACACTTTCATCGCTGGTCTGGTTGCTCCAGACTGGCCCTTGCTCCCTTCCAAGAGAGGAGCATCCCGGACCCTCCTGGTCCACTCCAGACGCCATCTTGAGTCCACCACTCCCAAATCTGGCTTTCGGCCAGGGCTGGAGTGTACGAGGGCAGTTGTGTACCTACAGTGGGTTCAGGGGCCTGCTCTACCCCCCTGCACTCTTTCTGGAAGTCTGCACAAGTTTATCCGACACAGTAACCAGAGTACAAAACTGTGAAAGCAGCGACAAGCCCCCTAGCAATGAGCAAATAAGGCAAACCACGCCCCAATTTGCATGACCTAAATATTTTCTACATATATTGCTTCAAATGAGGCACACATAACAGAAACCAAAACTCTCATTAGCAGTTGTAATGCCTTCTCCTGAAAGGAACAAAAAATAACTTTGAAAAAGATACAACGAATATAAAGTCTCAGATGCTGACCTAGTCATTTGTGAAACCTCACTCAGAGAGGCCAAACATGAGAAGGAGGCTGTAAACATCAGAAACCAGAAAGCTGGGCAGGCCTGTATACAACATGGACACAATACAAGACAAGATGACAACTAATGTTGAGGCATTTTGGAATTGGGGAGAAAGTTGTACATGTTATTAGGCAACAAGAATCAAACTAAATTCAAAAGCCAATACGCCAGAGTGGCCATGGGCACAAACAGGTTATATACCATTGCGATTTACATTTTCCACTGTTCTTTCGAAAAGGCAAATAAAGGATCTAGCATACACACACAGACACACAGAACTGCCTGATTCCATTCCAGCCACATGTGGCCTCATTCAGATATCGTGCTGGGTCCCCTTGACCTTGTGATAAACAATGAGTCACTGTCAGCTCCAGGAGGCTCATCATGAACCTATGACTGGGAGTAACCAGCAATAGCAGCCCACTACTAACTGTATCTGCAGAGTATCTGTCTTTGAGGGATCACATCAGCCCTGGCGTTTGGCACTCTAATACTGCAAAATGGTCTTGGAATTGTCAAGTTTGTCCACTCGGTCAAGCAGCCACGACAGCGGTAACACTTCGAGATTTATTGCTTTATAGAATATAATCACGTTCATGTTACTAATCATCCTCGGAAGTTTGATATGCTCGCAGAGGATATTTTTAAGGTAATGATGGCTTCATAAAGGACATGTCTGGCTTCCCTTCGAGTAAACTACTTCAGGTAGGAGACCTGCTGCTTTATCTTCAGTGTGCAGTCCATCCTCCACAGTGATACACACGGTTTACCTACACCAATACAGGAAGCCATGGCTCGCTGACTTCTTAAGGTTTGCACCCAAGATGCAGAACACTCCAGCACCGATCAGACAAACGTGTTCACTTCAGAAATTAACTCAAAGCACATCTCTTGAATGACCAGTTCATAGCTAGAGATTTTGCCACACCGGGGCATCCCTGAGTTTGTCACCCAGTGATGGCCGGTGCTGGTAAGAGCGGAGGTGGTGGCGACAGATGATGAGCGGGAGGGGGGACAGACAACACCGAGGGAGAAAAAGAAAACTTACCTTGCGCTCGCCAGCCCCCTATGAAAGTGCTGCCCGAGGTGCCCCCCCCACCTCAGCCAACCAACTGTGAAAGAGCACTGCATCCTTCACTGCTGAGCAACCTTCCTGTTACCCCCAGCTTCAAGGCAAAAACATCAGGCATCTCCACACCACTGTCCTTACAAAGCTGCACAATCTCAAATCGCTACCCCCGAGTGTTAGGTACATTATTTAGTCTATTTTTTGGTAGCACATTTTGAAATATAGAAGTGTCTGTAGCAATTCCAATACCACACAGGTCCTGAAGTCCGCAGCTCTCTGCACATACACGAATAAGGACAATCATTGTTCTTAACTGTCAAAACTGTTCCCATCCCAAAAAGAATAACATTAAAAGATATCAATGTTTCCCACAGCGTGCTATAAGGAAAAAAATGAAGTCGAAAGGAAGGTATTTACAAAAATAGAAGACCGAGCTCTCAGGCTGGCGCATCCATTCGAAAGAAAACCTAACAAAGGGAAACAACCACAGGAGGCCTTTCTGCTAGCTGACGTCACAGAGGACAGATGCTAAAAGGTTTCTTCTAGTCCTCGGATTACATGCTAGTCTCCAAAAAACAGTAGTGACTGCACAAACCCTTGGGGTACAGAGACTTGAAGATTAATCTGTTACCAAAGTTGAATGCTTTTCAGTCAGTTTACAGCATTTCGGAAAAAGCACACAGATCCGCCGACGTGTTGATTTTCTGGATTGGTGTCACTACAACGCATGCTTTTACATCGCATGCCTTTACAACGCGGTTTTTACCACGCAGTCCATTACAACGCATAATGCTTTTAGGCGCTGGATAGTGAATTATTTAATTTACTATTCCAACTCCAGTCCCCGTGGATAGCAGGGAAGGTGTTGGATAGTAAATTAAATATATTCCCTATCCTAGAGCGCCCCCCAGCGCAATGCGTTGTAATGGTATGCGTCGTAATGGTTGCGATGTAATGGTAGTACGTTGTAAAAAATGCGTTGTAAGTGATGTTCCCCTGATTTTCTGGACGCAGGGTAATATTTGAATAAAGAAAAGGATGCAAATATTATGCTTACATTTCCTAATTTTCGATGGAAGCAGAGAGGAGGAATACAAACTAAAACTGAAGAAAGAAGGAACTTTTAATACACCCTGAAACAACCTCTGACGACAGTATAACTTGAGTCAGTCAATGAATCATCAGGCTGCACAATCATTTTCAAGATAAGCTAATCACACCCTCTTTCTTGATGTAAGACAGTCATCCATTATCGTAAGTTTTTTTTTTTTTTTTGGGTTCAAACTTGCTTTATTGAGAAAAAAAGGCATAGTAAAATACACAGCTTGGATCGCCTACATCCCGGAGGCCGGCAGCGAGAGAGGACATGCAATACACAGCCTGTTTGTCGGCATCCCGGGGGCCCGACGGCATATTACAGATTGAAACAGCGTAGTCTCTGTGTCCGATGACGTTGGCCAAGCTAGGATGAGCAGCAGTCAAACAGGTTTTTGTGATCGAGAGAAGACTCTCACTGCTGTTTTGTAGATTGCATAACAGGAACCAAGAAACTCCCCAACTAGGTTACAACTAAGAGGTAGTGTATGACTGCGTAGTGGAAATGTGTGTCAATGGTGTATTTTGGTGGACTCAGCAGGAGGCGCGGTGTGGGTAGTGATGTGTCCAGTGCTAATTCTCAAGGGCCGTTGGCGTCCGTGGGATGTCAGTATTAGAAGCCATGGGGCACGAAGGACACAGCTCGCCAGAGGAGGCGATCTCGCGTCGTGGTGGCGATGGGGACGTGCAGGCACGGAGAGGGGAGAAAGGGCATTCCTGCCCAGGCAGGGCAGCTCACTCTACGGGGAATCTACGGGGGCAGTGACCCATGTCCAATGAGGGAAGGCCGCGAAGCCATCCCGAGATCACAGGACATGCATGGGAAGAATGTCAATGGCACTGGGGAGTGGTATTGTTAAATATGCAAAGCCTCTGACACCATGGATCACACAAGTTATTTTATGTTCACGTCCTATTTATTGACAGTGAATACTCTTGTCTTTTAGCACATTATTTAAAGGTTCAAGTGGGTACACATTGGGTGTGAACAACTCAATTTTGATTATCTCCTTACATCAAGAAATACATTCAATATTGACAGCAAAATAGCTTACTGGCTATTAGATAGATCAACGTGAGAAAAACACAGTGACAAAATTAGTGGAAAACTTAATAAATTCAAATATAAACAATCCACAAAGAAAAGAAAAGTGAGTTCATGTATCAATAGTATCTTATTTACAAATGGTGTTTCAGGGTCCTACTGTAAATCTAAAGGAGATTGTATTAATATCCCAGGGGGATGTTATTGGTCTGTCCCTCAGTGGGAAAAGTTAATTGTCCTGTATCGTGCCAGGGAAAGTCCTATATTCCAAAAGTTATTTTATGCCTAATGGTGAGATGCGTCTCTCACTGTATGTCCCAATGATTTGGTTGGATCATATGGCATATAATCCTCCTGGCACCAAAGTTGAGCCTACGCGTTTCGACCTTGGAGAAAGTCTTGACAGGGAGGGAACTTTGTAAAGGTCTTCATCAGGGCTCTTAGTAGGTGATGAGGAGCATCATGTTGCACCTACAGGAAAAGTTTTGGGAGCATGTTTTAGTGGTAGGGTATAAAATATAGGACCAAGTTACAGTGCTTATAGGTATTGGTTATCTCAATTAAAAAATCACGTACCCAAGGGTGAGAAAGTCAGTACTGCATTCGATGAGTACAGTTGAATTACAGAAGACGAGAAGATGGTTCCTCACACGTCAGTGTGGTGAAGCTGTATGACTGCAGTCTTTTTTATTTTGATATTTTGTACTGTGGAGAGAAGCAGGGAGAAAGAGTTCAGACCTCCGTGTTAGTGAACTGGGTCTTGTGAGTTTCTCTTAGATGTGAGCATGGCGCCTGTGTTAGGCTGCATTGGAGTAAGTGCTAGCGTGAGACTTGTGCACTCAATAGTTAGTTGCAAGGATGGAGTTGTGCCTCACTATATTAGTGGTGGGCTAAGGCGTCTCGTACCTGCAGAAGTCTGGAGGGTTCTTTGTCAGCGCCACAGCGTCGTCATTGCGGGACGGGTTCTCCGCAAGATGAAGGAGCAGGGGTACATCACATTCCCGGCATTTCTTTCTCTGGCGTGTTGCTTCTTTCTCGGCTCTCGTTGTAGGGGTTTTGCACAGCGTTCGGCAGGCGTAGATTCTTACGTCCTGATCGGAGATGAGAGCGGAGCTGTCATTGGTTCGTTCTCCGGCAGTAATGTCTTGACGCTCCTGATAGGGCTGGATTGACGCGTCGTATGCACGTGATCCTGTTGCTAAGCGATCGGGACGCTTTTAGCTGCAGTGGAAACATTCGGTCTGCGCACTGAGATTATGTGTTGTGTTTAGCACATAAAACTGGAAATTTCCGCTAATTCATTAAGTCCATGGTTGACAGTGTCTAGATACATGATAGTCTTGGCTTCCTGCTTGGACAGGTTATCGGCTACGTTTTTACCTTTCACTTGTTTTACCACAGTCCATTTCAGATCGTCTGGTCCATGTTGTTTTTCAATGAAGTGGGAGACCATGGGTGCATTTTCCTTTTCGCATCGAATTCTGGAGCGATGTTGTGATATCCTTGTTTTGATGGGTTGGCTTGTTTTGCCGACATATGCAAGTCCGCAGGGGCATATGGCACAATAAATAACGTTGCTGGTATTGCAGTTGGTAAATATCTCGTGTTTGATTTGTTTATGCCCATAGTAGAAAATAGTTCCTTCAATGGTACTATTGCAGGAAACGCAGTTGCCGCATTTATGATGTCCTTTGACTGGCGGGAGGTTCAGGAGTGACTGAATTGAGCTATCTTGCCTCGGTAATGCTGTGTCAGCTCTGACCAATTTGTTTCTCACACTCTCATTCTTTTTGAGTGCGAAGATGGGTGGATCTTCAAGTGGTTTCAGGCTCCGTACTGTATTCCAATTTTTTGTGACTATTTTCTTGATTTCTGTGGTTGCTCCAGAAAAGGTTGTCACACATACGATTGGGGTGTCCTCCTTGTTCTTATCTTTGGGAGTCAGGAGGGTATCTCTCGGGATATACCAAGCTCTCTTCATGCTTCTCTTCAGCAATTTCTTGGGATATCCTCTTACAAGTAGTTTATGCATCAGTTCCTGAGCGTGTTGGAAATCGTCAGGTTTCTTTGTGCAATTCCTGCGCAATCTCAAGAATTGGCTGAATGGTAGATTTTCTCGGAGGTTGCGTTGGTGAAAACTGGAGAAGTGCAGAAAGGTATTGCGGTCGGTCTCTTTAGTGTATAGTGTGGTATACATGGCGCCCTCTTCATTTTTGACCATTAGATCCAGGAAATTTATTTGTTTTTTACTGTATGACAGGGTGAATTGGATGTTGGGATTCCGATCGTTGAGCCAGATGGCAAATTCTTTCAATGTTAGTTCTTCGCCTCGCCACAGCATGAAGACGTCGTCTATATAACGTCGCCAAACTTTTATATGTCCATCAAATGGATTGTTGTTGAAAATCCAAGTGGCTTCATATAGAGCCATGTACATTATGGCCATTTCCGGCGCGAAGGGACATCCCATGGCCGTCCCCATGGTTTGGAGGTATTGTATGTTATTGAATTTGAAAAAATTGAATTTCAAACAAGTCTCCGCTAGTTTGATTAGGAAATCGGTTGGGACATTATGTGGCCGTTCTCTCTTTTCAAGGAAGAATTCAAGTGCTTCCAGGCCGTCTTCTTGCGGGATGTTGGAGTATAAACTCACGATGTCCATAGTGACCAGAAATTCCATTGATTCATCAAAGGGTTGGCCATCTAGAAAATTTATCGCTTCCATTGTGTCCTTAATGAAGCTTGCAGTCTGGCCAACAAGAGGTTTTAGAAACGTGTCGACGTATTTGGCCGGTCGTTCCAGTATTGAGTTCACCCCCGATATAATCGGGCGGCCTGGAGGGTTCATTGGGTCCTTGTGGACTTTAGGTAGAATGTACATCAAGGGCGTACGTGGGTTTTTGTTTATTAGATATTCACCCTCTTTTTTGGATAACCATCCTTCTTTTCTGCCCAGATTAACCAGCGTTTCTAAACGATCTTTCAATTTTTCATTCCAGTTGTCGTTCGTTTTTTTGTAGTATTTATACTCCAACATCCCGCAAGAAGACGGCCTGGAAGCACTTGAATTCTTCCTTGAAAAGAGAGAACGGCCACATAATGTCCCAACCGATTTCCTAATCAAACTAGCGGAGACTTGTTTGAAATTCAATTTTTTCAAATTCAATAACATACAATACCTCCAAACCATGGGGACGGCCATGGGATGTCCCTTCGCGCCGGAAATGGCCATAATGTACATGGCTCTATATGAAGCCACTTGGATTTTCAACAACAATCCATTTGATGGACATATAAAAGTTTGGCGACGTTATATAGACGACGTCTTCATGCTGTGGCGAGGCGAAGAACTAACATTGAAAGAATTTGCCATCTGGCTCAACGATCGGAATCCCAACATCCAATTCACCCTGTCATACAGTAAAAAACAAATAAATTTCCTGGATCTAATGGTCAAACATGAAGAGGGCGCCATGTATACCACACTATACACTAAAGAGACCGACCGCAATACCTTTCTGCACTTCTCCAGTTTTCACCAACGCAACCTCCGAGAAAATCTACCATTCAGCCAATTCTTGAGATTGCGCAGGAATTGCACAAAGAAACCTGACTATTTCCAACACGCTCAGGAACTGATGCATAAATTACTTGTAAGAGGATATCCCAAGAAATTGCTGAAGAGAAGCATGAAGAGAGCTTGGTATATCCCGAGAGATACCCTCCTGACTCCCAAAGATAAGAACAAGGAGGACACCCCAATCGTATGTGTGACAACCTTTTCTGGAGCAACCACAGAAATCAAGAAAATAGTCACAAAAAATTGGAATACAGTACGGAGCCTGAAACCACTTGAAGATCCACCCATCTTCGCACTCAAAAAGAATGAGAGTGTGAGAAACAAATTGGTCAGAGCTGACACAGCATTACCGAGGCAAGATAGCTCAATTCAGTCACTCCTGAACCTCCTGCCAGTCAAAGGACATCATAAATGCGGCAACTGCGTTTCCTGCAATAGTACCATTGAAGGAACTATTTTCTACTATGGGCATAAACAAATCAAACACGAGATATTTACCAACTGCAATACCAGCAACGTTATTTATTGTGCCATATGCCCCTGCGGACTTGCATATGTCGGCAAAACAAGCCAACCCATCAAAACAAGGATATCACAACATCGCTCCAGAATTCGATGCGAAAAGGAAAATGCACCCATGGTCTCCCACTTCATTGAAAAACAACATGGACCAGACGATCTGAAATGGACTGTGGTAAAACAAGTGAAAGGTAAAAACGTAGCCGATAACCTGTCCAAGCAGGAAGCCAAGACTATCATGTATCTAGACACTGTCAACCATGGACTTAATGAATTAGCGGAAATTTCCAGTTTTATGTGCTAAACACAACACATAATCTCAGTGCGCAGACCGAATGTTTCCACTGCAGCTAAAAGCGTCCCGATCGCTTAGCAACAGGATCACGTGCATACGACGCGTCAATCCAGCCCTATCAGGAGCGTCAAGACATTACTGCCGGAGAACGCACCAATGACAGCTCCGCTCTCATCTCCGATCAGGACGTAAGAATCTACGCCTGCCGAACGCTGTGCAAAACCCCTACAACGAGAGCCGAGAAAGAAGCAACACGCCAGAGAAAGAAATGCCGGGAATGTGATGTACCCCTGCTCCTTCATCTTGCGGAGAACCCGTCCCGCAATGACGACGCTGTGGCGCTGACAAAGAACCCTCCAGACTTCTGCAGGTACGAGACGCCTTAGCCCACCACTAATATAGCGAGGCACAACTCCATCCTTGCAACTAACTATTGAGTGCACAAGTCTCACGCTAGCACTTACTCCAATGCAGCCTAACACAGGCACCATGCTCACATCTAAGAGAAACTCACAAGACCCAGTTCACTAACACGGAGGTCTGAACTCTTTCTCCCTGCTTCTCTCCACAGTACAAAATATCAAAATAAAAAAGACTGCAGTCATACAGCTTCACCACACTGACGTGTGAGGAACCATCTTCTCGTCTTCTGTAATTCAACTGTACTCATCGAATGCAGTACTGACTTTCTCACCCTTGGGTACGTGATTTTTTAATTGAGATAACCAATACCTATAAGCACTGTAACTTGGTCCTATATTTTATACCCTACCACTAAAACATGCTCCCAAAACTTTTCCTGTAGGTGCAACATGATGCTCCTCATCACCTACTAAGAGCCCTGATGAAGACCTTTACAAAGTTCCCTCCCTGTCAAGACTTTCTCCAAGGTCGAAACGCGTAGGCTCAACTTTGGTGCCAGGAGGATTATATGCCATATGATCCAACCAAATCATTGGGACATACAGTGAGAGACGCATCTCACCATTAGGCATAAAATAACTTTTGGAATATAGGACTTTCCCTGGCACGATACAGGACAATTAACTTTTCCCACTGAGGGACAAACCAATAACATCCCCCTGGGATATTAATACAATCTCCTTTAGATTTACAGTAGGACCCTGAAACACCATTTGTAAATAAGATACTATTGATACATGAACTCACTTTTCTTTTCTCTGTGGATTGTTTATATTTGAATTTATTAAGTTTTCCACTAATTTTGTCACTGTGTTTTTCTCACGTTGATCTATCTAATAGCCAGTAAGCTATTTTGCTGTCAATATTGAATGTATTTCTTGATGTAAGGAGATAATCAAAATTGAGTTGTTCACACCCAATGTGTACCCACTTGAACCTTTAAATAATGTGCTAAAAGACAAGAGTATTCACTGTCAATAAATAGGACGTGAACATAAAATAACTTGTGTGATCCATGGTGTCAGAGGCTTTGCATATTTAACAATATTTACTTTGATTCCTGCCTCTGATTCCCTAAACAGAATCAACCCCCTGTGACCTTGCAAAACTGGGGAGTGGTAGGCACGTCATCCGACTGCGCATCGTCGTTTGAGCGTTTAAGCAAGTAGTGTACCAGTGGATCCCAAATGTCCCTGGGTCGGCACGAAAGAGGCAGCAGTTCAGCAAAGGTGGTATGCTGGTCCTGGCAGTATGTTAAGTCAGTCAGCCAGTCCTTGAACTTGGGCGCTCTGCCCCTGCTCCAACGGCAAGCAACACGCCGCTTGGCCAGAAGCAATGCCATGTCAATGAATTTTCTGTATTCTCTGGGCAACTGCTTGGTGTATCCGAGGACGGCTACCAGTGGGTCTGCAGGAATTTCCTCGTCTACCATCTCTGCAACGGCTTCGATGACCTGTCGCCAGTAGTCGGCAACTTGGGGGCAGGACCACGCCAGGTGAAGAAAATCAGCATGTTCTGCACAACAACGTTCACAGCGATCGTTATCGGCCAACCCAAATCTATGCTTCCGAACCGGCGTGTAGTATATTCTCTGAAGAAATTTGTAATGTATAATTTTTAATCTGCAACTGGCAGAAATGCGGGAGGTTAATGCACAGCAGTGTTTCCATTGGTCGTCCGAAAGCTCCAGTCCAAGCTCCGCAGACCAGCGCAGGCGGGCAGCAGAGGCCTGCAATGGGGCAGCACTTCGGATTTGGCGGTAGAGCCCAGAGACCAAATGGGTCCCATCCTGTGACCCTAAAAGGAAGTGTAGTGGCGGCAGGGTCGCTGGCTCATCAGGGTAGCCGGGTAGGATGTCCCGCATCCCGGCTCGCAGCCGAACATAGTAAAAGAGTTCAAGGGGTGTATGTTCGTGCGTTCTGAAGAAAAGGTCAGCTGATTTAAAATGACCGTCTTGGAACAGATCTCCCCAGCGGGTGATAAGAAGCTTGCCACATAGCCGCTGGAACCCCAGCTCCGACAACAAGGAAAGCCGCGGGTGATAGGTAAGCGGTAGCCTGGGGGAGTAGGGCAGTATGCATAATAATCGCCGAGCAATGCGGCGCCATGCATCCAATGTGCAGGATACCGAGGTATCTGCAGTGTCGATGGAAGTCTCGGGACAGTGTAGCAGGCCATTCAGCGGGAGCGGGTGTACTATCCAGTCCTCCACCGCTATATGTGGCATGAAGGGAGTGGGAGCCATCCAGTGATAGGCAAAATGTGCCTGTGCACTCAAATAGTATGTTTCAAAATCGGGGACATCGAACCCTCCCTGGTCATAGGGAAGGGTCAGCGTTGACCACTTTAATCGGGGAGATTTGCCACCCCAAAAGAGTCTGCGCAGTTCTGTGCAGAGTGTCTTGAAGAAGAAGGCACCAGGGTAATAGGGGATATTTAGGAAAAGGTACAGGAAGCGGGGCAGTATCACCTTTTTTATGAGGGAGGCCCTTCCAGCCATGGAGAGTGACAACGTAATCCAGTAATCCACCTATCGACGGAGGCAGTCAATTGGGTCATGGCTACTCCATAGTTAGATCGGAGTGTTTCGTCCTTGTCCCGAGCAATACGGATCCCCAAGTAGCGAAGATCATCTCGGCACCACTCCAGTGGATAATCAAGGGGGAAGTCGTGCACCGCGTCGGTAAGAGGAAAGAATTGCGATTTGGACCAATTGATGTGAACACCAGACAGCCCCCCGAAAAGGACGAATTCACGAAGCAGGGGATTGAGGTGTAGGGACGGGTATTTAGCGTACAGCGTGATGTCATCCGCATAGAGGGAGACATCGATTTGCCGCTGCAGGCATTGTACCGCTCCAGCTCAGTGTAATTGACGCAGGCGACAGGCCAGAGGCTCGACCGCAATAGCAAATAATAGAGGCGAGAGCGGGCATCCTTGACGGGTGCCTCTTGTAAGGTTGATGGGCTGTGACAGTTTTCCATTTATCAGTACTTTTGCCGTAGGGTCCGTGTATAGGAGGCGCACCCAGGCCAAGAACATCTTAGGGAATCCCATACCGGCCAAGACCGAGAAGAGGTAGGGCCATTCGACAGAGTCGAACGCCTTGGTGGCGTCTAGGAACACCGCCGCCACTGGGACGTTAGGGTGGTCCGTAAGGAGCAGGGAGAAAATGGTGCGGAGATTATGGGACGTGGATCTGCCCGCCACAAATCCAGATTGGTCGGGTAGGACAATTCTGGTCATGAGCAGCGAGAGACGTGTAGCTAGAATCTTGGCTAGGATCTTGACGTCGCAGTTCAGAAGGGAAAGTGGACGGTAGGAGTCACAGGAGGTGGGCCTCTTATCTGGCTTCAGGAGGGAGGTGATAACTACCTCGCGCATAGAGCAGGGTAGTCTTCCATCAGCGAGGGATTCGGTAAAGACTTCACTAAGCACGGGCGCCATTATATCGATATAGGCTTTGTAAAATTTGGCCGGAATGCCATCAAGCCCCGGAGCCTTACCGTTTTTGAGGGACATGATGGCCTCACGAACCTCGTCCAGCTCGAAAGGCGCCGCTAGGAACTCCCTATCCCCGTCGCTAAGCCAGCAAAGTGCTACGTCATTTAGATATTCGGCATATGGTGCGTCCGCTTCTGCTGTGGATGTGTATAATGTCGAGTAGTGTGCTGTGAAAGCAGTGAGTATCGCATCTGAGTCTCTAATGGTGGCACCAGTCGCATCGGTAAGTTCTAATATAGTGTTGTGTTCTCGTGGTACACGTGTGAGTGCAGCTAGTACTTTTCCAGGCCTATCCCCCTCACAATATCTCCGGGCCGCCCAGTGTTTGCCCCGGTACTTTGCTTCCCTTGCAGCCTCTTCCTCGTATTTGGACAATGTCTCCCTAAAGGTTACCTGTAGGCGTGGGTCAGTATCCGCCGCCATCTGTAGCTCTAGGTCCCGCAGCTCCCCCTCCAGTGTGGTGATGGTGCGCAAGATATCTCGTAGTACCCCGTGGCTTTTGGAAATGCAGAACCCCCTGATAGTGAGCTTGAAGGCCTCCCATATGTGCTCAACCGACTCGACCGAGCCCTTGTTCCTAGGGAAGAAGTCTCTGATCTCCTCTCCCAACTCAGTGCGGAAGAGATCGTCAAGGAGTACATCGGGGCCTAACCTCCACTGTGGTCTCGGACTGTCCCACCCAGTGGTCTGGAACTGCAACCTAACAGGGCTGTGGTCTGAGTAGGTTCTGGGCAAGTGGTCAATTCCTAACAGTCCCCTGGTAATATCTCGGGTGACCAGAAAGTAATCTAAGCGCGCCCATGTCCCGGTGTGAGATGTGAAATGTGTGCCCTCTCGTCCTATGGGATGTAGGTGTCTCCAGGCATCGAACAGTCCGCCCTCCTCCACCACACCCTCCAAAGTTTCCCTGGCATGAGGCTTGTAGGAGCTGACACCATCCGCTCTGTCAAGGTGGGGCGCCAGCGCCAGATTAAAATCACCACCCCAGACGATGTGCCGTGCCCCAACGGAGACAATTTTACCCCACAGTGTGGAAAAAAAGGCAGGTGAGTCCACATTCGGTGCATACATTGAGACAAATAAATAGGTGTCATGTCCCACCCTTCCCCATAGCAAAACATACCGCCCCTCCCCGTCTACCTCCTTCCCAAAGCGGTGGAAAGGTACGCCACGGGCAATGAGTATCGCCACACCCCTCGCATAAGACGAATAGGAGGAAAAAACGCGGGTACCAGCCCGTTTCGATGCAAAAGACGTGTCCCTACCCATGGGCATGTGTGTCTCCTGCAGCATGGCAATCTGTACATGATGTCTGTTTAAGTAGGCAATAACATTCCTGCATTTTTTGGCATCGTTCAACCCTCGGACGTTCCACGACAAACATGTTAGTCGCGCAGTTGTGTTCATAGCAGCCATGGACATAGTGACAGTAGCGGCTGAAATGCCCAAAGGGGCCCAATCTTGAAACCACATCCGCCTCCGCAGGCCCAAACCACACACCAAGTTAGCAAATAAATACACCGTCTATGCAGTTGCAACCTTACAAAATCCAACCCCCCCCCACCCACCCCAGCATCCCAAACATGCCAGTAGCCATGGATCCCCCTAACGTGACCCCCCCCATCCCCCCCCCAACTTTAGTGAGGCAATCAGCCAAACAAACGACAAGTCAGTGGGGAACACCCGACAGGGGTACATCAGAAAGTACGCACTGCCACTATCCGGCCCCTAGCTCCAGAACTATACCGTCCTCGGTGGAGTCTAGGGCCGAAAGAGTGGTCCTTGGTATACGTTACCACTGGGGTGCAAGGTCCAGACAGTTCGCCGCTTCTGTATCCCCCCAGCCCACAGGCGGTGAGCCGTTGCCAGCTTGTAGGTTGGTATGATGCTTATGCAGTTCAAAGTACGATAGGTCCATCAGTCTTCATGGTGCTCTGGAGGTAGATCAGCATTCTCCTGTTCGTCCGCAGGCACATGGCCGTCCCTGCGCGCTCTTCGGATCGTCTTTAGGAAGTCTTCAGCTTTTTGCGGGTTGGTGAAGAAACGCTGTTTGCCTTGGTGGGTAACTCTAAGCTTCGCAGGATATAAGAGGGCATAGTCTATTTGGGCTTCCCGCAGTTTTTTTTTCACTGGAAGGAACTTGCGCCGCTCATCTTGAACCATCGGCGTGAAGTCGGGATAAATGGAGAAAGTGATGCCTTCATACCGCAGTGATTTCTGAGTCCGGGCAGCTCTGAGGGCCGTATCGCGATCGCGATAATTCAGAAGGCGAGCGATTATAGGTCTCGGTGCCCAGCAGTGCCGCAAAATGGCCAATCACTGCATGACTACATGTAGTCACACACAGTGATTGGCCATTATGCAGTGTGTGTGTCACCACCCACACGCGGCATCCAATAATGGATTGCCTTGCCCTGCCCTGCTGCGAGGTGATCGGCCAATCCTGGCGCTGCAAGCAGCGCCAGGATTGGCTAGGGGGGCTCACTGACTGCTCGCCCTGTGTCGCCTCTGTAAAGCCGGGGGCTGCGGCCAGGTTAAACTAGCACCCCCCTGGTCTCTCTCTATGGGGGACCTTTCATGCGCATGCTCGGGCTAGTTTCTGCCCCAAGCATTACTTGCGCTGTAGATACCTTGGCTGGCCTGGCTGTCTGCTGCTGCAGCTGAGTGATTGCATCACGTGGACTGTCACTTAGCTGCGCAGCCCCCCTGCGCAGCACTCTCCCAGATTACCCGGGTGCTTCCCGGATTCCCGGCGGCGCACGCACGACTTTAACTAAATTTGTCATCAGTCAGTGTGTGTGTGTTTATGATTTCTTGCAGCAGCCGAGCAGCGTCGTCCATGGGCCTGTGGGGCTACGCCCCTTCGCCCCAATGGACGCACCGCTGCTGCGGAGGAGAGGTGCCGTTCCGGATCCCGAATGTAGAGGAGTGTGTTGTCCGCGTACGGCGACACTAAGTTCATATCCCGGGACTCGTATGCCTTTATATTGATGGTACTCCCGGAGAGTGCAAGCCAAGGGTTTAGCTACCAGAGCATACAGAATCAGGGAGAGGGGGCAGCCCTGTCGCGTATCCCTAGTAATACTGATAGAGTCTGTCACCAGGTCTCCAAGTTTTATCCTGGCTGTAGGTGAGCTATACAGTATCACCAGTAGTTTTAGGAAAACCACCCCAAGCCCCATTCGCATTAAGACTCATGCGGGCCATTCAACAAAGTCGAAGGCCTTCTCCACGTCAAGAAAAACTGCTACTGCCGCAGTGTCAGGTTTAGTGTGCTCGACGGCGCCAAATATCATGGGCAGATTATAGGTAAGGTTGCGGCCCGAAATAAAACCAGCCTGCTCAGGAGCTACCTGGAGTGGGACCAAAGGGACCAATCTATTCGTCAGGATTTTAGCAAATATTTTAGTGTCAGCATTGAGTAAAGAGAGAGGACGGTATGACGAACAGTCCTCAGAAGGTTTACCAGGCTTTAGTATAGCTACTATTATCGCCTCCCTCATGGTAGGCAGCATAGTACCGAAGACGCACATAATATCGAATAGAGTGGTTAGATGTGGCAATAACAAGTCTAGGAATGTCTTATAAAAAACTACTGTCAAACCATCCGACCCCAGGGCACCCCCAGATTTCATTTTGGACAAGGCCAGGAAAATCTCTTACTCGATCGGGCGCATCAAAAACTCACGATGCGTGTTAGTGAGCCAGGGCAGCTTAATATAAGTTAAATATTCCAGAATTTCCACCTCCGTACCCTAACTACGTGATGAGTATAGGCTTGAATAAAACTGGCGAAATCTCTCTCCTATGGCAGGGCTGTCTGTGATTACCACACCATCCGCAGACTTAATTTCCGATACTGCAGCGTATCCGCGACTCTTCTTTAATAACTGCGACAGCACCCTGCCCGGACGCTCCCCTTCCCCTTATATGCGAGCAGTAGCGTATTTACCAAGATGCTTTATTTCTTTAGGTGCTAAGGAGATTTACGGCGCTCTAGAAGGAATACACTACACAAACAATTCACTGCTACTATTCAAAGCCCGGGTGCTTGCAATATAGTTTTGGAAGATAGCACCTCACTTCCCACCGCCTAATCAGCCGATTAGGCACAATTGATAAAGATATGGTACTGCAGCACTCCACTTATCACAACATATAAAGTCTCTTGGTCATTGATTCAGCACTCCAGTAATATCAAATAGTCCCAAGGCTCTTGAAACTTCTTCTTTTATTGGTTTATAAATCCGACTCCAATCCCATGCCAACACGTTTCGCCGAGGTTAATGATAACCATCCGGCTTCGTCAGGGCTGGAAGTGATACAAAATGCGTTTTCTACCATCCTCACTTCATTTAAATATAACAATTCTTATTTACAGAGCCCTTTTAGACCCAAAACAACAACCCTGTGCTCCATAGATATCTATCCAAGGTAACAAAAGGTAAGTTGTCCCCGAGCACATATATGCCAATTCTTATATTATTCCAAGAGAGAAGATAGCCAAAATCAAATGAATGTCCTTTCAAAGTTCATCAGATCAAATTCCTTTAATTTTCATTTCTTTTCTCTTCAAACATCAAATCTCTTCACAGTCTTCATCTAGTTCAAACAGAAGGTAGCCAACACGTGTTTCGTCAGAGGGTACAGTCACCCAAATGACTTCTTCAGGGCAAAAAGATCAATCCAAACAACAAATAGTATAGACCAATTCCAGAAGGCAATTGTTCCTCAATTATAAATTGGAACTCATTCCATTGTGTATATCTGAGTTCTTCATATGGGGTAATATGTAGTTTAGATCAAGGAGAGTACTCCTCACGTCTTTAGAAGGGGTTCCGTTACCTGGTGGTGACTGTAACGGAACCCCTTCTAAAGACGTGAGGAGTACTCTCCTTGATCTAAACTACATATTACCCCATATGAAGAACTCAGATATACACAATGGAATGAGTTCCAATTTATAATTGAGGAACAATTGCCTTCTGGAATTGGTCTATACTATTTGTTGTTTGGATTGATCTTTTTGCCCTGAAGAAGTCATTTGGGTGACTGTACCCTCTGACGAAACACGTGTTGGCTACCTTCTGTTTGAACTAGATGAAGACTGTGAAGAGATTTGATGTTTGAAGAGAAAAGAAATGAAAATTAAAGGAATTTGATCTGATGAACTTTGAAAGGACATTCATTTGATTTTGGCTATCTTTTCTCTTGGAATAATATAAGAATTGGCATATATGTGCTCGGGGACAACTTACCTTTTGTTACTGAATTCTCTGTTTTCAGAGGACTCCTTTGGGGACGCAAGTGGCCGCTTTCCCCTGTTCCCTTGAGCCTTCGTATAAGGAGAATATTAATTTAGTTGTAGTTGCGCAAGAGTTACCCAGCCACTATCTGTTTTTGCTATCTATCCAAGGTGACAGCATCATGCACAGAATACATATTTGCTCATATAGTGCACCGTGCAATGTTATTCAGCTTTTTAGAAAAACAATAGTCTTGAAAGTTAAATAAATAGCAACATACAATTCTTATTGTAATACATTACATAAACCAGTGCCATACTCATTACATGCGTTGCATTTTAGTGAAAGGAAAATGATTCATTTCTACTGAGACCACTCGTGACTTTTCCACTGCATTCCCATGCGTGCTACTCAATTTGTAAGAGATAATATTTACCTCAACTTGGCTTTACAATGCAAACTAATTAGAGATAGAGAAAACAAATCCTCAGTCTCTACCCATTAGGAGCAAGGACTGCACTTTGAATCAATGCGCTATTGTTACACATAGTTTTTTTATGGCTTTTGAAATTATATCCTACTTCCTGCTCTGCCACTATTCTCCTTTCCAGAAACCTTCCTCTATTCTTCAGATTCTGTTAGCACCATATCCATTATTAAATCAGTTACCCTAAAATAAATAGAGGCACATCCAAATCTTAATGCTTGCAATATCTAATCATCACATTTCTTGATACCACCATTGAATTATCTCTCTTACCTTTTTTTTACAGGCTGGGCGTATAGTGCGGCGTTATGGCTAAGTCTCTACGTATTTCACTTCCCCTCAAATCAGTGGTAAATCCACCTAAAAATCAACAAAAGTCTTACTATACATTTCCTACCGATCCTACATTGTCCAAGGTCTATTTGAGTATGAAACAGAAATCGTACCTTTAAAATGCCGATTCTGTCAAATTTCTCGCCGTCGCCTGTTACGTTCTACGGTTATGCCTGCAAGGTTATACGTTATTATTAATACTTAATCTAAAGCCAAATTAAAAGTTTAAGTACCCTCCATTCTCGTCTGGCTTACCTTGCTCGGTATCTCCGTGTGCTTCCAGAGTACAGGAAACACCATGCTTCTTCCCGCTTCCGTTATACAGCCTCCATAAACAACAACAACGGACTACCTCTTGGAAGCTGGTGGTCGCGTAAATGTATCGCAGCCGCCATCTTGGAACGGTTTAGTTTCGTTTTTGCTTGCATATACTGCACAGCGTGTTGCTCGATATATCGTTAATCGGTCTTCACATATTAGACACGGATTAATTATTATACTTTCATTAATACTTATTTACCCCTTAAATCTGTTTCTTATTAAGCTGAAAGTATATTTATTATGTTCATCTCCCATCATAATTCATAATAGTACATTGATGCTTCTTCCCCTGTTCTTCATGGGCCTAATCAATATGAAGGTCAAAGTTAATCTCCCAGGAAGAACTGAAGCTCCTGATCAAAATTTAGGCCTTCCTCTACCGCCCTTAAGCGCATGATCCATCGTGCCTCCTGCCTCCTCAATCTCAATTCCCTGTTCCCACCTCGTGGGTCAACAGGTATATGATCAATACCGTAAAATTTGAAGCTTCTGCTGTGATCCTGTTTTTTACAATTGTGTATATGTTCCGCTATCGGATACCTCACATCATTATTTTTAACAGCTCTTAGATGTTCACTCATTCTTTCCTTAAGCATGCGGATTGTTCTGCCCACATACACACTCAAACATTTGCATTCAATGATATAGATGACATACTTAGTACTGCATGTAATGTTCATCCTAATATCATACTTTTTCCCATCTTTGATTTTAAAACATATGGTTTTGTCCTTTGCACATCTGCACATTCCACAATGGCCACATTTGTAAAATCCTTTTGAATGCTGATCTAGCCAAGTGACATGTCGTTCTGATAATGGATAGCTGGGTCTTAAAAGAGAACCCATGGTCTGACCTCTCCTATAGGTTACTTGTGGTCTTCCCCCTATGTGTTTTCTCAGTGCATTATCCAATCTCAGAATATCCCAATGCTTATTCATACTTTGCAACAATACATTGCTTTCTAGGGTATAAGTTGTAATCAGTCTAATGGGCTGTTCCTCCCTATTGTGTTTAACTGAGGGTCTGAGCGTCTCACCACGCCCTACTTTCAAAGCCCTCTGTTTAACCATCTTTACATTTTGTTTGTCATATCCCCTTCTTAAAAATCTTCTTTCCATATCACATATACAATCATTAAAACAGTTTCGTCTTGCTCTCAGCATTTCACCAAAAGGAATTGCTCTCACTTGGTGACGTGGGTGAGCACTCTTCGCATGCAAAATTGTATTACATGAAGTTGGTTTCCGGTACATTTTACTTTCAATACGGTCATTCTTCACAAAGTTCGACATCTAAGAAAGTGATATTAGTTGTACTGTGGCTAGTGGTGAATCTGATATTCATATCATTGTTATTGAGATACTCATAAAACCCCTCTAAGGATTGTACGGATCCCGTCCAGATCATGATGCAGTCATCAATGAATCTACCCCAATACAGGATAGATCCATTCCACTCATTAGCTCCAGGGCCCCAAACAAACTTCTCCTCTAGCCACCCCATAAAGATGTTCGCATAAGCTGGGGAAAATTTGGAGCCCATAGCCACACCCTGTTTTTGCTTAAACCAATCTCCTTTAAACAAAAAATAATTATTATCCAAAATCAATTCAGTCATAGCTAGGGTCATTTGTGTATGTTGCCAATGACTGGCAGGTCTTCTAGAAAGATAGTGGTCTAAGGCTTTCAGCCCCAATTCATTCTTAATACTCGTGTACAACGAGATCACATCTAGAGTAATCAGTTTCATTCCAGTTTCCCATTTGATATCACCCAAAATATTCAGAATATGGCGCGTATCTTTTATATAAGATGGCAAATTAGACATAATCGGTTGGAGAAAGACATCAATAAATTGGGACAGATGTTCTGTTGGCCCCCCAATACCCGATACAATCGGCCTACCCGGTGGAAATGGTAAGCCTTTGTGAATCTTTGGCAGTGTGTAAAGACACAGGTATCTGTCTTTACACACTGCCAAAGATTCACAAAGGCTGGAATGCCAGAAACCGGTCCTCGGAAGCTTGTTTCCGGTCCAGGGAAGACATGGCTTGGCAGTTCGGGCTGGACTGTTCCCATGAGGCACAGGGTCAGACTGATTTGCATATAGCCATGTCTGAACTGGGGTGGCGGAGTGGGCTAAAGAACGGTGATGGATTAAACCTAGATCTTTTGACTGGGTGTGAGTGTTTGATTGATTCAGATGCTCCGTCCATCACCACCCCCTTTTGTACCGCTTTTGGCCGCCATAAGTGTGGCAGGGTATGCTCAGACGTGAGTCCCTTGCTCACTTTGCCACTGGATTCAAGCAAGCCGGGCTGAAGACGTCTGGAATGCCAGAAACCGGTCCTCGGAAGCTTGTTTCCGGTCCAGGGAAGACATGGCTTGGCAGTTCGGGTTGGACTGTTCCCATGAGGCACAGGGTCAGACTGATTTGCATATAGCCATGTCTGAACTGGGGTGGCGGAGTGGGCTAAAGAACGGTGATGGATTAAACCTAGATCTTTTGACTGGGTGCGAGGGTTTGATTGGTTCAGATGCTCCGTCCATCAACACCCCCTTTTTTATCTGCATAACTGGCAGTCAGGTATCAGTCTTGTTCATCTAGTCTGCCACCCTCCGCTGCTTCTGATGAAGTTCTCTCTGGGCTATTACGCTTCGCTTTAGACCATTCTTTCATGGCCTTTTGCAAGACCTTCGGGTCAGTGAAGATACGAGATTGACCTTGTTGATTGATCCCCATTCTAGCAGGGTACAGCATGGCGTAGTCCATGTTGTTGTCTCAAAGTTGTTTCTTCAAAGGGGCAAACTGACGGCGTGCCTCTTGTACTTTAATAGTGAAATCTGGGAACAATAATATGGTGGAGCCCTCATATTGCAGTGGTTGCTTGTCTCTTGCAACCTTCAGTGATGAGTCTCTATCGCGATAGTTAAGCAACTTCGCTATGATAGGACGCGGAGGAATGCCCGGCGCCGGCCCAGGGACCGGTGTGTCCTTTCCACAACAAACATGTGCGAGACCAGCAGTTTTTCCACAAATTGTTCCATGTTGCCAGTCGGTGTCGATTTCAGGAAGCCTACGATTCTGCGATTGCAGCGCCGAGAACGCGCTTCCTTTATCCTTTAGTACCTACATTACCTTTCCCAGTTGTTTGTGACCAACGTCCAACGATGTCTGTGCCTTTTTCAACTTCAGTTTCTCGGCGTTCAGTCACATCTAGTCGTTGCGCATGCTTATCTAACCTTTCCGACATTCTGTCCATGCAATAAGAGAGAGAATCCATCTTGGAGCCCAGTACAGCAAGGGTAGTTTGCAGTTCATTCTCCATTGCAGCCAGCATGGAGTGTATGTCACTTTCAGCTTCATCCGGAGGAGGCTCAGGTGTGTGGTCACCCTCTTCTGTAGCAGCGTCTCGTCCCTTAGATTTTCTCTGATCAAAGGAGAGTTTTTGGTTGCGTAGGTCGACATTGCCCATCTTCAACGTGGGTGGACTGCTGGGCCAGGCCTAGCAAACCTCTAACTGGTGCCCTGTTCCTGCGACAGATCACAATCCCCTCGGATAGCGGCTACTGAGACAACAAGAAGGTTTTATGGTTTGTCAACCATGCCAGGGCCACCAAACGAGACCACCCTCACGCCTGTCTCGCAGTGGTAAGGATGGGAACAACAAGTGGCAGACACACACATATCACTCCGCACAGAGCGGCCCAGAGAGTCATACTCTTCTCTTGACGCTCAACTCTGGATCAACTGCGTCACGCCCTCCGCTGTCCAAAGACACCAGCTGAGCAGGGCACAAAACCCAGTAGGCGAACCCAGCGCCCCAAAGGGATCCTATGCTTCGCAAATACACCTTCTGTAGGAAGGTGGATACCTGACAATGGTTACCCCCAACTTTTTGCCTGGTGTTTTGCTGGTTTTCCGACTTAGTTGACCTGGGACCCTGCTATTCAGGGCCCCAGGCCTACTGTTCTCTCTCTAAAATGGATTCCATGTACCTTAGGTACATATCTAATTGGATACTGAGCCACCTTATCAGTCCCTGTACAGTGTACCTTAGGTACCCAGGGCATAGGTGTACCCAGGGCATACCAGGGGCTGCAGCATGTATTATGCCACCCCTGGCTGGCCATCCAAATCTGACAACTGGCTGCACGACAGCTGGGGCAAGGTGGTGTAATCACCCTTTGCTTTAGATATAGTATTCCTATATCTAACCCTAAGATGGACACATGTATTCCTATCAGTCACTCCTATGGCAGGCCTTAACAATCCTGAAGGCTGAGTGCTTGGAATTATGTGAGATGGTGCTCTGGCATGAGCTGAGCCCGTCTGCAGCTTGCGGAACCAAGTCCTAATAGCTGTTCTATGATAACGCGTACCATATACTCTTAAGTGCATTATAATCCTCGCGGTTATTTGCTATCTTTGGTATCGCTTTATCAAAACATGTCGAGCAAGGTGTCATACGAATTGGAATACTAACCCCTCGCCAATTCTGGCGACGGGGTTAGCATTCCACCCTTCTAGAGGGACACGACATGTATGTAACTGTGAACCCCGGTTAAAGTCAACTCGAGCCTCAGCATCACAAAATGGATGCTGCCACCACAGACACAAGTCTGACCTCCTGCTGCTGGGAGTCCTTCCAGAGAGGAGAGCTTGGACAAAGGGTTTCCTGTCAGGGGCGGTGCTAGCACCATCCCAGACAGGGTTTTGTGTATCCCAGGTAGGCAGGGCTGAGAAGGAAGGTGACTGCAAGTGGCACCCCGGTGCTCACTATGCATCTGCCGGTTTGAACCAGTTCCAGGGGCACACCAGCCCCTGAGCTGGGGAAAGTCCGGACAAGGGAGAGGGGTGTAACCACCCCCCTCCTGGTCCCACCCATGGGCAGGACCTTGTCGCGTGCCAGCCCCTTTCTTTAGTATAAAGGTAGGAGCGGGCCCCCTTCCCAAATTAGATAATTCTGAATCTTGACTACTTTCCACGAAAAAAACTCTTGAACATTTCTGAAGACTCCCTTGTGGCTAAGGAGTAGCCACCCTGCACCAGCGGGCACCATCTAGGCGCATGCGGTTTGCTGTAAGTCCATCCTCCGGATCAAGACTGCCCAGCTCGACGAGACCCGGATTCCCTGGCACCTCCGACCTCTACCTACATCATCAGCCCAGCTGAGATTCGTGGGTGTGACGAGACCTGAAGGGACTGGCCATCCTCAAAACTGCACGACGCTTATTCAGCACGACTGCAGAGGGATCCTCGAGTGAGTGCTTTGGGGTTTGAGAAGCCCTAACCCTGAGCAGCTCCAGCACCGAAGTCCAGCCCCCCAGCATCCACGAGATCTGCGTGGGGCCCTTCTGCTCTTTGCTGCTCACCGCGTTGTCCGGCTACTTGCCTGCTGGCTTGTGGCCCTCCTGACGATGAACCACGACAATCACATCGCTGGTCTGGTTGCTCCAGACTGGCCCTTGCTCCCTTCCAAGAGAGGAGGATCCCGGACCCTCCTGGTCCACTCCAGACGCCATCTTGAGTCCACCGTGTGGGCTTGCCTTTGCCAAGGTTTGTTGCCCCAATCCTGGGTCCAGCATCGCCGACAGCAGACACCTTCGTTGGACAGCTCGCACCTCCATCCTGGTCGCCGACAACTCCTCCTGTTCCAAGAGACTGCAGAGCCCAGCGTCGCCCACTCACCTGGTCGAGGTGACTTCATCCGGTGCCATCCTGGTGCCCACCTAATCACTGGCTAGTGATTAAGAACTGAGTCCCCTCTGCTTTCAGGTGGTCTCCATCTTCGATCCAGGCTTGGATCACTCCGGACATCATCACTGGTCGCCTGCCAGCACCTTCTTCTTTCAGGCTCCACAGACTGTAACGAGGATTCCCGACGTCTTTTGACTACTGCAGCCGCAGCCCCTGGGCTAGGTAACTTGAGCATTTCGGTGCTCCAACGTAGGCTCACTATCTAAGTGTCCAGATCCTTTTTCGTTTTCAGCCTACCTAGTCGGATTCGTCCGATAACACTAACTTTACGATTACTAGCATCCATAGACTTTGTCCCTCATCCCGCGTGAGAGTGCACACTCTGCACCCGATCCCCCTAGGCCTGCTGCTCCTAACCTAAAGGTTCAGTAGTGTAGTTCTAGCGATCCTAAAGCCTCTGGATCGTGTTACTTACCTGCTAGTATTTCGCATTCCTCTTTTGTAGTATATGGTTTTTCGTGCCCCTCGGGCATTTCTGTAAATTGTGCAATTTAAAGTATTTTCTTAAGAGTTTTGTTGTGTGCTTAGCTCCCTGACTCATAAAGAGATCAGTGTAGACTTGTTATAAATAAATATCCTTTTATTTTCATAACAACTTGTGTGGTGTCCTTTCACTTGGTGTTCAAGGGGTATATGTGATGGTATAACAGCTGGCTTAACACGCCCTCTAGAGTTTAGCCTAAAGACTGCTCTTGTCCATGCTACTAGGATAGCTGGTCTATAAGGTTGACTTACAAACAATCATCAATAAGGGCTGTTTGGAATGATTCACAGTGATCACTAGAATAGTGAGCACTACATATCAGGCCAACTTCTCACACCTTCTGCATGCAGCAGCAATCAATCAAAATTACTGTGTTTAGCGGCTCCAAGCTCAGTTGGGGGGCGTCAGGTGCCAACGGCACACCACTCCGCAGCAGCTCCCGTCCCAGCCGCAGTGAACCAGTGTCTCCACAAGACCATAAAGCGACACAACTGATTAAGAGGGCAGGCGCGTCTCACCTTTTTATCAGCGCTCTATAATCTGTCCCGCACAAGGGTGCAGCACCATGCAGCTTTTGCAGTTATGGGGCGCGCTGCAGGGCCCAGCATCGGCTCGGTTTCCTCCAGACTTCTGCGTTTGGGGCAACCCACAATGTCGTCCGGGGCCCCGGGGGGGGGGGGGGGCTGCCGACGTAATTCCAGACCGCCCTCCGACAGAGCCGTTGGTGCCGACAAACTCTGGATTAGGGCCCACCTCCCATGCGGCTGCCGATACCTTCCTTTCCACCGTCAAGGAGCCCCAGGCCGCCAGAGACTTCTCGTTCTCCCTCTTATGTCTGTGCGAAGCGATGTCGGCCTTGGAAGTGCCGGAAAGTAGCCATAGATGCCGGATAAACAAAGGACAATTGAATAGGCTTACGGACTTCATGCTCAAGCGGCCATCTCGGTCGCGAGCAAGCTCCGTCCCCCAAATTGCTCAGTTGGTTTTTTTTCCCGTAAGAGTTTTATTGATATTTGCCATGTATACACCGCTTTACGCCTACAACCCTGAGGCCGGCTGCTTTTCATAAACATGTTTGATAAATGCATTTTACACAGCTGTTCAGCCGACAACAATCGGTCCGGCAGTGAAATAACTGAAACGGCCTATGCACCATTACTTTATTTATTGCAAAATCACATTAACTCTTACTTTTTGTATTTTTTAAACGTAACTCCGACACCTTGACGCAGTGATGTGAAAAACATCCTATGTCTCTGCCCTATTTGTGTATATTACCCCTCTGGCGGTCAGTCCAGGCGCCCGCGTTACATGTCTCTGTTCAGATCGTACCCCCCTATTCTCGCCCTGTTGTGTATTGCCTGCCAACTAAACCATATAGTCCTGTATTAAACTTAACTCACTCATCTGATCCCTCGCCCTCCTCATCCTCTGAACTTTCAATGTCGTCCTCCGCTAGCGGTTCACATATGTCTCCCCGGTATTTATTCCAGGGTGACCACACTTTATTCCATTTGCGCGGGTTGGCTCTCTTTTCATACACCGCCCTTTCTGTCACCATGATCGTATCCATATTCCTGCACCATTGGCCCAAAGTTGGAGTTTCCACCGCCCCCCACTTCTGAGCTATATCCAGTTTGGCAACCAAGAAACCTACAATCGCCCACACTTGACCCTGACGTGTCAGCTCGGTAGGGCCCCATACATGTAGTAAGGCCGTGCGTGGGTCAGGCACCGGTGTAGTATCTAGCGTCTGCGAGATGGTGCGAAGTATACGTGGCCAATAATCGGAGACACTAGGGCACTCCCAAAGTGTATGCAAGAAAGTACCCTCCCCACCACAACCTCTCAAGCAATTCGGGTGTTCCGCCCTGTGTAGTTTATGGAGGGTGCTCCTTGTGAAGTATATTCGGTGCAGGATCTTCAGTTGCACTAGACGAAACCTTGCTGAAATGCCAGCCTCCCTCGGGGAAGCTAGTGCCGCTTTCCAGTCTGTCTCATCCATATCTCCCAGTTCATCTACCCATTTCTCCCATAGCTTGACTAGGGGGTCTGGCAGGTTATTTAGTAGCTTACGGTAAGTGAAGGAAGTGGCGCTAGTCTGCATATAGTCTGTCAGCAGTCGGTCCTCCAGCGGAGAGGACTCCGGGACTTTAGTTCCCGCTGGTATTACTGTCATAAGTGCGTGCCTAATTTGAATATATCGGTACGTTTCATTGGGACCTAGGTTATAAGTCTGTTGGAGGTGTGAGAACGGGACCACCCCATCTGTTGCCCACATGTCTCCCACTGTGGAGATTCCTATATTGTCCCATTGGGTGAATCCTTTGGTGCGTCGCAGGTGCCCCAATGCCTTGGTGTCCCATAAAGGTGTTAATTTCGTTATGACTCCCCTCCAATTAAGCTTCGCCTGTGCACTATGCCAGAGCGTCACTGTGTGTTTGGTTGGCCCCAGCAGCTTTCCCGCCAAGCCTTTGTGGTATAGCGGTGCCAGCAAACTATGTGGGCCGAGTTGTGATCTGTCCGCCAAGTAGGCCGAATCATCCTGCGGGCATGTATCCAATGATTGATGACCTTAAGTTGAGCCACCCAGTAATATACTTGTATATTAGGCTGGGCTATCCCACCGTCATACCAGCTTCTATTAAGTTTTATATGTGCTATTCGTGGCGGGCGCTCGCCCCATAGTAAGCTATTCACCACTGCTGTCACCTTCTTTAGACAGCCTGGTGGCAAATTGCTCGTTTTTAAACTGTATTTTACCTGCAGTCACATTTCTCGGTTAGACTTGCGTGTTTCAGCATTTGAGCTGTAAAAGTGTCAAAGTGTTCTGAATTCAGGTGGGACAACATAGTGGCAGAGAGATAGAAAGAAAACGAGAAGTGCATACATCAGGTAGTGTATTTTCAAAATAGATTTCACTTTAGGGGGAAGCAAAGCTGATTGACTCCCACTGCCTGTTCGTACCGAAAGATTCCAGACAAGCATGAAGCCCTGGTTCCCTCACCCGTGGGTAGTAAGACACGATCACAATATTGTGTCAAGAAAGTACTCTTTCATAACATGACTGTAGGCCTCTCACTTTGAGGGTCGACCTGTTTGTTGTGCCGGGTCCAAACCTTTACATTCTTTTTAGAGCCACACTAAGTATTACGGATGGAGTGCACATGGCACAGTTTCGCAGACATTGGAGCATGATGTAGCACCAAGACTCATTATTCTCCTCACACCCCAGACCATTTATCATTGGTTGTCAACACAAATGTTACTAACTGCCTATTGCACTAGCATGTGCCTTAGGGTGGACCGCATCCCCCTCTGCAATTAATCGTTTTTCTCAACCCCTGTGACAGTCAGATTCTGTTGCTATTTGCTTTCTTTATTTTGTGTAATTTTATATCAGAGCACTTTACATGAGCTCCAGGTAACATTTCACATGTCCGGCTTTTTTAAGCACCTGGATATTTCGTGATTTGCTCAGAATCACAGGACATTGAGGTAAGCTTGGACTCGCATTTCAAAGTCTTGCAGCTTTGGCCGTTAAGTCACATGTGCTAAAAAGAGGGGCAGCAGTTGGAGTATAGATTTGTGTTATTTTGCCGGTCTTTCTGTCTGTCTGTGGTCTTCCCCTTGACCCCTGCCACTTCCAAACATCACCAGCCACCGCTGCCATTAAGAAAAGAAATGCAGCAGGTCTACAATAATGGCATGTGCTTTCAGGTGAAAGCACACGCCGTGTTAGTAGACTTGCTGCATTTCTTTTCTTAATATAGCTGGGCTGTGTGCCTGGGATCCACCCCCTCCGCATGGAATAACACCCAGTGTTCCTCGGCGCTAGGAACTCCCCCGACTACGCACGAAACCACAGCATCATCCAAAATACATTGCTCACTATGGATCGCCAGATCAACTTAGTATCCTCAGCCTGATTCAATACCCTCCACCTGCTGTAAAAGACCCTCAGATGGATCACCACCGAATCCAGAAAGATGGTCACTCATTTGCTCAACAGCAGCAGACTAGACTACGGCAACACACTCTACGCTATTGTTAGCCAGAAAAGCCTCCACAAGCTCCAACATGTCTAGAACGACGCAGCCAAACTGGTCCTCGACCTTCATCGGCACAGCCACAACACCTCCGCAAACTCCACTGGCTCCTGGTAGACAGAAGAATAACCTTCTAACTATTCACCCACGCTTACAAGGCCCACCACAACGCGGGACCAGCATACCTGTACAGCCGTATCTCCTTCCACGCACCCAAAAGACACCTCTTCTTAGTCTAGCTCTCCCTGGCCACCATTCCGTGAATCCGTAAGACCAGAACCGGAAGAAAGCCCTTCTCCTTTCTCGCAGCCAAGACCTGGAACACCCTACCCCTCCACCTCATGCTTTCTCCCACGCTACCCCAGTTCAGGAAGGACCTCAAGACCTGGCCCTTTGAGTGACCCCAGCACTTAGATTGATCTGCTCCCCCAAGAGCATTTAGACCCTCACGGGTGAGTAGTTGCACTTTATCAACCTTTAACTGATTGAAAATATTGTGAAGGTTTTTCTGATCTTGCCACCCCAAAACTGACGGGTCTTTCCTGACAACATAATTTTCCATATGCGTGTCAACTTTTACATTCAAAAGTGAACCAATAAAACCCAATTATGTCAATGTTTTCGTCTCCATACGCTTCTGGTTGTATAACAGTGGCAAACAATTTCGTTCCAACCTTATTTATGAAAATCTTTTTCCATATTTCTTTGTCAACAATCGTATAAGGTGATCACAAATCTGCAAAAATTTTGAGAGGTACACCACCAATTTTCATCCAACAGTCAGGCTTACTACCCACCAACAAACATCTGTCTTCAATATACAAAATAAGATTTTTTAACAACTTAGAAACACTCTCAACTGTTTCCTCCACACTTTCTGTAGAATCGTAACACTATGTCAAATTAATTTACAATCTTAATTTTCTACCGCATGACTTTGGCGTAATGATTCACAAAGCCACAGTTGCCACATTTTATTTTCATTGCTGGGCATGCACTGGCAGACGCTAAATGCTCCAAACTGCCTCACTTATAACATTTAGGAGGTTCCTTAACAGAATGTCCCCGATTTTGGACTAGCCCATCATTTTCATAGGTTCCTGTTGCTGTCCTTTAAAAAAGCTGACTTTTCATTGGTATATGCACTTAGTAGTCTCTCCTTTAGGAATTTTGAATCCTCCCCGGAGGACTACCCTGCTTACATTTGTTCTTGCTGTTTATGTTATTTTTATTTCACAAGAACTCTTTTTTAGTTGGCCTGCCTCTTTGATGTTAATTGTTCTGTTAACTTGTGCACTGAAACTTCTGTCCCATCATTTGCTTGCTGCCACTATCCTGGAGGCTCCTCCTCACCCCTCCCACAACACTGCTTGGTTTATTCATATCCCTTAATCTCTCCCATGCCAGTACCATATGTGGCCAAAAGAGGTCCCAATGGACACCTAGTGAGAGCCTGTGGTACTGCACCCTCCCAACACTGCTTTTTTTATGTTATTGGCATTTGTAGTGTTAACACGAGATGCTTTGTTAAAGAGACACTTATCTCAAGAGTTTTCTTTTCATGCATTACTCTGCATTTTTGTACGGCCACATAGAATTATACTATACTCGGTCCAGAACACCCACAGTGAATCCACAAAGATCACACGAGTAATACAATATTTTGTTAACCTTTAACTACTGTTAAAAAATCTGCAGCCTTTGCAAAATGGAGCATTTTTATTCATCATTTTATATCCATTATCATTGGTCATCTTTCTTAAGCAGTTACCATCATCATCATATTTTTTGAGCAATTCACACTTTATTCACATTTGAAATAAAACAGATGCATCCAGTTTCTGGGCTGCATCTGAATCGCACAAGAAATTATAGTCTTCTTTCTATGGTCTCTAGGGGTGGGGGTTTTAAGGGAAACAACAAGGCAATAACTACGAATGCCGTCAGAACAATACAACACGTTGAAGTCAGATTTTTTCAGAGAGTCAGATCTTGGCATTTCTTCATTTTCAGTCTTTAAAAACTTTTGAAACCGCCACTTTTGAAACCGCCAACGCGCTTTCCAGATCTACTTGAGACGGACACTGTCGAGGACTTTTTTGCGGGACCGGAATCACTTCATCCGGGATACTGTTTCTTATCGGGGATTCTTTAGCTGCCAATACCACATCTAATGTACGAGGAAGTGCACTAACTAAAAATCAAAAAATCACCAATTATGAATATATGAGAGATTATCAATCAGAATACTTTGTATTTACATTTCAAGCCCTGAAGAAGTCACTGGATGGGACGAAACGCGTTGGCGGTTTCAAACGTTTTTGAAGACTGAAAAATAAAGAATGAACTGAAATCGAGCATCGACTTGTCTTTGGAACAATTTCCTTTGAACTGATTGTGAGTTTGTAACATTTTTGTATAAAGTGTGCCGGGCTATCATGTATTTGTATATTGAGGAATGCTAGGTTCTTGAATCAGCTTCTGAATTGAGGAGGTATAGGGAATTGTGCCCCCAGCCCGTGTTTTGCACCTTTGATTTTAAGACTGGTGCAGGCAATTATGCTTTGATTCCCGTCTTTTGTATATTCTAGATCTTGGCATTTCTCCCTTCAGTGTATCCAACCCTTGCGAAGGTGTATTCGCAAAACCAAATGAGTTTGTTTTTCGTTTTTTCATTGCTTTGTTACTCTCAGTTTAAGGTTTTGTTTTTATAAATTTACATAAAAGCCCAAACATGGATTCTCTATCTATGTTTAATAATAATAATATTTATTCGGCACAAAATAATACCATAAAAGATACATATTTTTAAAATACAATCTCTATCTATATTTATACACACATACACCTATGGACTCTGAGATCACATTGTTTGTTTGCACTAGGTCACTTGACCCTCACTATCCCAAACGCTAAGTATTCCCATTATTACAGTCAGCCTAAATTTATAACGTTAGAGTCTCCCAGAGGCCAATATTTGAATATCACCAGATGAGCTACACTTGTAGTTTGGGAGGCCAACTATCAGTGGACTGCCTCTTATCAGTTTTAAATAATATAGCATTTTGTTATCAAACTCGACGATTCCTATTTTATCAATTTAGATGGATGAGAGGTTAAGTGCAGCGAGCAATGTGATATGTTCTTTGCACAGAGATGTGTGAGCCACTGCTTACTAAACCACCTGCGTTTACATGCCACACGGAGGGACGTGACTGTAGGTTTATCAAAAGCCAATGAATGTAATGCATGAGTACGTGAGTGTTATTCACACAACATTGCAGTTTACTGCACATTGAGCGGAAACAAAGACAGGGAAACTACATTAGCATCTATTTTTCTCCCCCCTCGTGGTCATTGGTACAAATTATTTTGGTACACACAAAATACATGTTTAATTTGTAACAAACCGCATCTCGTGAACGGGTTTCAGGTCAGTAGTCGGGTGTCAACCAGAAAGCTCTGTTGTCGTTTGGAACGTGAAAAAATGTTCCTTTTATTTTAAATATTTAGTTTATCGACAATTGTAAAGACAAGAATACATTTTGAAGCAGTAAGTGTAAAAGAATTAAAAGGTATTAATTTCTAAATAAACACATGTGGGACCGCCCAAAATTTCTTGAACGTAAAAAAAAAAAAATTTAAAAAAAAATTACAAAGAAAGTGAAATAATGGACAGAAGTGACTATGTACTACGGCATCCTGCCAGATCCCCGAAGGAGAGACTTTCTTCATTCTTCCACCACCCATTTTCAACCCTACTGTTCCAGGGCTTGAAAGATCATAAAAATGTCACTAGACCTGCAGGTCTAGTAACGTGTAACATCAACTCGACCTAACTGTAATGCACTTAACCTCCGTCTCTGAAAGACGAGCAACTGCGACAAGTAAAGAGGATTAAAAGGCATTTTTATTGTTTGTTCACTTTTTTAGCAATAAAGAAGGCTTTAAATACTCCTACCTTGTCACAATTGCTCTGCTTTCTGAGGCAGATGCCAAAAGTCAGCTTAATATTAATAATAATAATAATAATAAAACCATTTTTAGAGCGCCTGGTTACACTCAAGACAGTGTGTCCCCGCGCTAAAATTACTGCTACTCCCCAGGAGACAGAGGACCAGAAGTGAATGGCCTAGGTCGAAGGAACTTGGAAGCTTTATTTGTGTGGAAAAAGATGGGTTTTCAGTTTCAATCTGAATCTAGCTTCAGAGGGTTCCATGCGTAGGTCGAGTGGAAGTTTGTTCCAATGTTTACTTGCTAAAAGTCTGAAGGAGCGACCTCCCATCCTGGCCTTGCAAATGCGGGGAAGTTGAAACAGCATCGCACCGGCAGATCTTAAATTCCGGATAGGGCGATGGATGGTAAGAAGTTTTCGCAAGTAACCTGGACCTTTTCCCTGGGCAATGCGGTGTGCAAAGCAAAGCGTTTTAAACTTAATGCGTTCCTCAATAGGGAGCCAGTGAAGTTTAGATAGTGCCGTCTTTCCTGACTTGTCTTCTGATGTGCCAGAACGGGCGAGTAGAACTTAAAAATGGCTCATCCTAATTAATTCTGGCTTGCAAATGGTAGTGGGCGAGTGGATTTTTTGTGCCCTGTGTACTCTTCAGATAAAATGGAATGCTGAAAGGCAAGGCCACCCACAGCTATATTGCAGTGTGTCCGTGACAACATTTCTCATCCAGAGGAGGCCAGAGAGAAAATGCTTAACGTGCGTGTTCAGCTTCAGCAGCCCGTAGCCGTTTGCTTTTTACTGCAGCACTCTGTGCAGCTCACACCTCAAACTATTCACCAAGATACTCAACACCACAATATCCCACCCCACACAATTCCAATACAACACACATAATTCCAACCCAATCCACATACACCCACTACACTCCAAACCAAAACACATAGGTAAAAGACAAAGTCATTTACAACACCAATAGCTCTCACAAATGGGAGACCTATTGCATTGCAAATGCTTATTATACTTGGAACTACCTTTAATGTTCAACACAATGTCCGATTCTCTAGAATCAGTCATCAAAGAACTGGCTGGAGGTTTCTGGTTTTCGAACACTCGCTCATACGTCGGTCAAACATGCATCACCATTGATGCACAAACATTCTTGAATTGCAGAAAGCAAGCATGCATGCATGCATGACTACCTGGTCCCGTATTAGGTCGGTAGCCAATTTCCTTACCTAACTAACAATCAACAATGGATTCATGCTTTAGTTTTCTCTGCAAGAATTTGTAACATGTTACACCTATGCATGCTTTGGGAGCAAAAAGTGCTAATCTAAATTTTCAATAGCTAAATTGAAAACGTTCACATCACTACTGCCAACAACAGCTTTATGCATTTGATTAAAAATGTTCAAACCTTTTGGCCCTAAAGAATGGAATAAAATTATTTTCTTGTGATCCGGTTTCATTTTCCCATCTGCAGCCACTGTTTCAATGTAATTCAAGAAATACTCCTTCCATTGTCACCATCTTAATGCAAAGTACGAGCCAGATGATCAAAAGGTTTGTGGCAGACAACTGAGAATGTTTATTGACTCATCGCTAAGGTAATGTGGAATTGTCCAGTGTCTTTACTTCACCAGAAAACTGGATTAGTCCACTGCCCCAAATCGCGTTTTTCTCTGTAATCCACGCAACAAATAAGGATTTCTTCACCAAAAATAGAAAATATATATATATATATATACATACACATACGCATACACACACACACACACACACACCTGCGGCAAGTATTTGAAAAAATATTTATTTGCATCTGTTATGAATTGTTATGTCTCAGCTGCTGACTTTTGCGATGACAAATAAAATGAAAACAATATGGTTACGAATTGAAAGTATAATAGGTGGACTAACTAAAGTCTGTTTTTCCAAGTTGTTACCAAGTGACACAGGAGGCAGGGGGGTGTGCACTTAGCATTGATAAAAAGTAATGGTAGACTGGGCTCCGCATGTGAACAAGGGCATTTGTTGCCCGAAACACATCATCGTTTGTGAGGAGTGAGCATGAAATAAAACATCTTGCCAAAGAATCTTGGGTCCGTCACTCTCTCTTCGACGAAAAGGAAGTTGCAAGAGTTTGTGAGTCGATGACATATATATATATTTATACATATAAACACACACACATTTGTGTTTAATATCCTTTGTTCACCAATTCAGTTATGTTTCATATATAGGACTTTTCTTCAAACTGCATTCATCTGTTTACTTTAAAAATGACTTTTGTTTTATATTCCAAATCCAAAATGGCTGTTGTGTGTCGTAGGAGCTCAATGAACATAAATCCAATGATGCTCAAGGAAACTGACGTGCCTCCCAGCTGTTTTGATCCATGCACGGTGTTGTCTGACGTTGTGTGAAGCTCAACACGCCTCCCTACTGGTCACATCAGTACAACCACTGTTAAGTGACATTGCACAAGCCTCAGCAAAAGCTAGAATCTTTCAGCACCCACGAGCTTCCAAAGCTTACGCGGCTTTCCTGATACAATGCAGTTGCCCACGGCACTCGCCGAGGGCCCCTTAAAAGGGCGGCCCCCCTAGTGCGCTTCAGCCACCTCCCCGCACCTTGTCTCGGGGACCCCCCTCTTCTGGGAGTCCTCCACCCTCTGGTTAGGCACCTCTCCGGCTCAACAAAGGAGGAGGAGGGCGTTAGAAGGGCAATATTTTATGGGGTCCAGTGTATCAGCCCTTGAACCATAATAACAAACGAAAAGAAATACACTGTTCCCCAGGAAGAAATAATAGAACGGCGTAAGCAAGCGGAAAAGAAGAAAGGGGGTTGGGGGAATTCCCCTTTGGGAACTGAAACCCTCACACACCCAGCAAGCTAGGTGTCATGCTTCATCATATGGGTTTTGCTCCTCGTCAGACTGGCGCTGCAATGTCTGACGGGCACCCATAAAGGGGCTCTTTATCTGAGTTCTTTTATTCCTGACAGTTGGTGCATGTGGGTATGAGGGCTTCAGGAAAAGTGTAGACGTGAAGTGGTGAAGACCTTTAGGTAAGATAGACACTACTGGATCTTTTCACCAGCGTGTGCCGTCGCCTCACTGTTTTTTATTAAGGTGGTGTACCACACCAATGAAGATTGCCGTGGATTCGCTAACCTTTTTTAATTCTTCACCACTTCCCGTCTACACTTTTCCTGAAGCCATCATAACCTGCTGCAAACTTTTCCCAACTAAAACTTGTGTGAACTGTATTATTTTGCGCAGCGCAACTATTTACTGCTAAGCAGAGGGTTGCTGATCTCGGTACTATGAATGCAGCATGTACCTTAAAGTAAGAAAATGTGGCTTAGTAAATGCTGGTGATATTTTGTATCACCTGCATACAGCAGCTGCAGGTAGCAGTTTCTTCTTCGCTCGATGCAGGAATACCCATCTGCTCAATCACCTCAAAATGGTTTTCGCCAAGCCAGTCGCCAACTTTGTAAAGTATATTAATCCACATAATATGATCCATTCATAGTATAGCAGAAGCAGACAGGCGAATGTCCTACCAGCTTCTTAGTCAACCGTCTCCTCATCCCACACGCTCACCACTTATGCACCACACATTCTATCCGGACATTAAATACATCAGAACCATAACACTAGGTCAAAAGAGGTTTTTTCATGAAAAAGGGGTTCCGTATTTTCCGTATTCCTAGGATTAATAATTTTATCAATAACAACTACTAGTGCAACTGCCCAAATTGCTGCTGGGCCCCAGGACATGTCCATATAGTAATCCTAGGGGGGCTCAGGACCTGACAAGTGCATAATTGGTTGTCTCGAAACGATAATTCTGCGTTGCATTCGATTCTTTCCAAGGCAACCAAGAAGAACTTTACTGTCACACCGTCTGAGTAGTAAGGTAGCAAACATCCAGACTCCTTAACACGCACACGGTCTCTAGCCCACCCTCGTCAGCAATTACATTAAGACAGCAGGTCGTGATGCGTTTAACGGTACATTCCTTAACCCCTTCCACGCTGATGACGAGCTGGGCTCGTCATGGCGTAGCCTCCTCGCACGCTGATGACGAGCCCAGCTCGTCACGTAACATGCGTTTTAAAAAATCTCAGCGCAGGAGCGGAATTCCGCTAGCGCGCATGAGGTTAAGAATAGTCGTACTGCAGCATCGAGGATGACCCCTCACCTGCTGTATCCACAAGTCTTATACATAGGGTGCTACTGTGTGCCAAGTGTCTCATAACATTGAAGAATAAGGCATTATGACATCACTAGAGTATGAAGAGAGCCTTAGAAAGCTGCATTGGGAGGGCCAAGTGTGGCTACAGAGCGCCAGGGGCCAAGTGTGGCTACAGAGCGCCAGTTTCACCTCCAGCAGGTGACTACGAGGGGTGGGGTGGTATGTGTGCTGCCATTTGGGGCCCTGTAGCTTCAAATGGATGGTCATGGGGGTGTTGAAAAGGAGTCACCCACTGGATTACATGGAAGCTCAGCACTATAGTATGTTAAACTATAATGCAAAAATACTACAGTACAGAAGGCATTACTGCAAGCTGTATAAAGAATGGAGGCAATAATGTAACCAATGACAGTACAGTATGTGTTGTGTTTACATCTTGCATGTAGATTCACTGGATGTATCTTGAGAGCTCTTCATTTACTTGCAATGAACTACCTATATTGATATAATTGGTATTATTGTATCATTTCAGTATGTTAGCTTTTAACGCAAGAATAGCACACCACGTGGATCATTATTGCAACGTGTATACAGAAGGGGGGCATTAATGTAATCATTACCACAAGAGAAATTAATTTTTTTGCGGCGCTGCGTTTCAGGCTATAAATGCAATGTGCCGTGTACTGCAACTACGAGCCAGAAAAGTAGGATGGATTCGCTGAAAAGTAAACAGTGATTGCAGACTGGGTACGTTGTAACGAAGGCATACGCTAAATACCATCATTTTCCTACTACTGGGGACACCTGCCCACTACTTACGTGGACCATCCGTGAGTACAGCCTCACATCCGTCGTCACCAGCCGATCTCTTAACGGATGTAAGTTGTCCTTAAAACCGTGGCACTTCCGGGTCGCACATCACCCAAGCCTGTGGCTGGGCATAATCTGGGATTGGTCGTTGCTAACGTGTAAAATGCCTAGGTGTTCGAGGCATTGGGGAGCCCAACCAATACCAGTGCACCAAATATCACCCCTAACGGTGATTGGCTCTGGAGTCCGCACGTGCCGCTGTCCAATCCCGCCTCTTAAAGTTGGCGAGTTCCGCTCTTCTTTTAGGGGTGTGTAGTTTACATGGAACTCTGCTTGAGGTGAGTCAGTCTGGGATTAGGCGGAACTAGAATTTCTCGGGCCATAAAGGCCAGGCTACTGCCGCCTGCTGTAAATACAAAGTCGGCAGAGAGGGGGTAGGCGGAGCAACGGGCTATAACGCTTAAGGTAATCCAGGGAGCGATGGTTGAGCCATGTCTGTTCACGACTGACAGTGCTGGACAAGCCCGTTTTTGTTGGCCTTTGTTTGTTCAGGTCTGTGTTGACAGCCATAGATGACTCTACCGAGATTTGCTAGCTGTCTAGGACAGTGGTTCTTCACCTTTTGAACCTCTGCACCGCCACTCAGAGGCGCAACTAGAGCCAAATTTCAGGGGGGTAATTCTTCCTGCAATAGGCAGAATAGAGATGAAGGGATGAAAAACAACAAAGCCTCGGTGACCTGTAAATGGTCTTTTAAAGACCTGTGAAGTACTCGGGTGCGGCTACGATTAGCTCAACGAGCATTGGCATAGCCAATAGGTTACGCCTTCGGGGTCTTGTAAGTGGATGAAACTGTACAGAGGGCATCATCCCTGCCGACCCTACAAACGTAAAAACAAGCATTTACAATGCAATATGTCTCGCAATGACATTATTTTAAGCTATTGACATTGTAAATGGCAATGCCTTAAAAAAAATTAAAAGGCATTGTTATTTACAATACCAAAAGCAACACCTATTGCATTGCATAGCACGGTGTCCGTCAAGACGGCGCCACACTTATTAAACGTTTTTAAAAAGTAGTGTGCTGGGGGCAGAGAGAGAGAAGAAGAAATGACGAGACATGTGAGATGGGGAAATAAGGCACGGAGGAGACAGTACGAGGAAGGCATCACTGTGCAGTGAGACTATTCTTAACTAAGGCCACACCTCAGATAACAAACGCTGCAGACCCAATCGCAAAGGTACTGGCTCCTACAACGCTCAACTCAGAAAGAGCATTAAGTGAGTGAATGTACCTGTGTGTGGGTGAGCATCTGCATGTGTGTGAGTGAGTCTGCCTGTACCTGTGTAAAGCTCACTGGTCCCTATACATTGCGCGTCCACCAGCATCAGATACCCTATAGAATACATATAGTGACTTCTACACACTTAGGGTTATCTGGAAGAGCTACCAATGCGCAGCATTGGCTATATACCCCTATAGGTAACAATCAGTGTCCCTCAGTGGATTGGGGGTGGCTTGGATGGGCTAACCAGGGCCCCGTGGATAGCTTGCATGATTCGGTTCCCTATAGATGTGTTTGTGTAGTGTTACTACAATTCTTCCCCTGTAAATTGCAGGGTTATCTGGGTGTAATGGTCCCTACAGAGGCTCCGTAGGAGGTGGGGGCTGTTTGAATGTATATAACACCGCCTGAGTGTTCAGCTCACAGTCCAGTTGTAGGAAAGATCCGTAATCCATGAAGAAAGGCACAAAACGAAGAGATGAGCGACAAGGTTTTATTGGCATGTCTACTCGTAATTAAGTCCAGTTCAGTAATGCCCAACTTCCCATACAACAGTCCCCAACAAGATTCCGACATATTTGAAACATAACATACTACACAACATTCCTACATGACACGAGCCAGTCATGAGCAGTAACAAGCAATCACCTGTGACCGCTTGTATCAACATAAACTGTTCCCAACACACCTTCCCCCCTTGAAATGAAAAGGAAAAAAAAAAATAACGGGTTGAGTAACAACAACATAGAATTAATTCATGGCAAAATCTTTATACTTAGCAGGAAGACGATGGGTGGGCACAATCCTAGAATTTCCAGAATTGCAATTGAAAAAGGTGTGGTTCCCTTGGTCACATTGTTGCCCAAGATCCAAGAACACATTGCTGTCATGGTCTTCTCTACGAGAACTAATACCTGTAAATACAGAGATTCTGTTTAAATTCCAAACAGAACCGCCATCAACACTAACAGCATTCTTGAATATTTCAATCACTTTTTTTAGGACTTGACCACATGGGAAAACCTTTACTTGAACCTTTTTTTTTCTTTATGCGAACTAGATCACCAACATTTATCATGTGATTAGTTGTAGAACCAATTTTCTTCTTCATAGAATGTTTAATTTTGTTTTATATAGTTCAACTCTGCATTGGACTGCCTCATAATCTACTTTTAAGAAATTGTTATTGGACTCTTACATTTTTCTTCAACCACCAAGGAGCCAATTTTGGTTCTAGGTTATTCCCTCATAAAAGTTCAAAAGGACTGATTAAAGTGACAAAATTAGGAGAGGTCCTATACGCCAAAAGCATGGACTGTAATGCATTTCGCCAATTTAAACCACCCTTAATAGAAAGTTGAATAGCATCCTTTATCACACGGTTGAACCGCTCAACCTGACCATTGGCCTCAGGATGGAAAACAGCAATTCTCCTGTGAGTAATTCCACATTTCACCATAAAATCTTCCATCTCTTTGCTGACGAACTGGGGACCATTATCAGTTACAACTTCTTGGGGAATCCCCTCCCTGCAAAAAATCTCACCCAAGAACTTAATAACATTACGAGAAGTGACATCCTTAACCATTTTGACCTGCGGCCATTTGAAGTAGTAGTCTATAAGAACAATACCAAAAGCTTCCTGCTTGGGGAAACTACTAAATGGACCAATGATGTCTAAACCAAGTTTTCGCCAAGGACCAAGAGGTAATTCAATAGGATGAGGTTCAGGACGTAAAGCCACAGCAGTTTTGTCACTATTTGAACAATGAATACACAAACGTACAAAATGGTCCACACAAGAGTCAATGCCTGGCCACAAAAGGATTCCTTCACCCGTCTTCTGGTGAAAAATATCCCTAAATGCCCCTCCTGAGCAATCCCAAGAATGATATTCCTGAGAGAGAAAGGAGGTATAATTTTGTCTCCCCTCAAGACTAAATCGTTCTCTACAGCAAGTTCTTCCTGAACTTTAAAAAAAACTCATCACATCCCCTGATAATTTTCTCTGTTCAGGCTAACCTTGTGCCAAACACTTCTTAACACTGCACAATTCTAAATCTTTTTCCATTTCCATCAACCAAACATCTTCTTGTGAATTGACTGTTCACCATACACTAAATTAATGTCACGCATGGTGAAAGCCACTTCACAATCTTCATCTCGGGCCATGTATAGCAATTTAGTAGAAGAGATTAGTCTGGACATGCAGTCTGCGTGTACATTTGCTTTCCCTTGAACATACTCAATCTGAAACTGGAAAGACTGTAATATAGAAGCCAATCTTGCAAGGCGTGCCGTGCCGACATAGTCCTGCCTCCACCCGGAGCCATTAGAAAGACGAGAGGTTTATGGTCCGTTTTTATGATAAACCTTGTGCCCCACAAAAATGTTCTAAAATGTTTATCTCCCCAAACACAAGCTAATAATTCCCTTTCTATAACTGAATAATTTTTCTCCACATCTCTCAAAGCTCTTGAAGCATGCGCAACAACCACTCTTTTTCAATAATTCTCTCTGTACAAGAACACCTCCCAAACCAGTGCTACTAGCGTCTACCATGACAATACATTTCACTCCACACACAAAAGGTCTGAGACATGGCGCATTCACAATGAACTCCTTCAATTTTTCAAACGCCTGAGTCATCTTATTGGTCCAAATAAATTTAGCGTTTTTTTAAACAAACGTCTAAAAGGATCCACCTCAGAAGAAAAATTTGGTATGAATTTTGCGTAGAATTCAATGACACCTAAAAAGGCTACAAGTTGTTCTTTGGAAGAAGGTAGAGGAGCATTTACAATACTTTCAATGTGGTTACGTTTTGGCTTAATCCCCATTCCACTAATAGTATGCCCAAGATACTCTACCGCCTTTTGCCCGAATTTGCACTTGTCAAGACGGAGAGTAAGCCCCTTTTTTGACAAGGCAGCAATTACACACTAGATTTGCATCATGTTCCTCCTCATTTTTGCCTTACACAAGTATATCGTCTTGAAATGCCATAGCACTATTTAGTCCTGAATTTGCTATCAACTTTTGATGAATTGTCATTTCTCTGTGAAAAATGTTTTCTTAGTCTATCAGACTCTTTAGGAACATTAAAGGCATCATTTTTATCATTCCCTCTAATTTCTTTCACAAATTTTTCAGAGTGTTCAATAGATTTGGCAATGTCAATGGCATTATTAATGGACATATCAGACGTGGTCCAAAGTCGTTCTTGGACTTTTTTGTTATTCGTTCTCATCAAAATTGGATCCCTTAAAACCCGTTCATATGAAATGTGCTCAAAATCACAGGTAACACCTTAGAGCTGAAACAAAATCTTCCACAGGTTCATCTGCTCGTTGTTTCCGTGAATAAAAAATAAATCTCTCCATAACAATATTCTTCTTTTTACCATACCGCAAATTCAATTGTGAAGAAGCGTACTCATATGCATTAAGATTTCCTGGATTAACAAGAGCAGATAAAGTCTTGAATTTTTTCAGAGCAATGCCACCTAAACAGTGTTTTAATAAAGAAAGTTTTCTGTCAGGTTCACATTCCTCACCCTCCAAAACTTCAACATATGCTAGAAAAACAGGCTCCCAGATTTCCCAGGCCATGGGAGGTTCTCCTGGAGACGATGGAAAAGGAGGAGGAACAATACCTGACATGGTAGGTTCAGTAATAGAGAGTAATGTAATAATAAAGAAACAAAAAAAATGGAGAAAGAAAAATAAATAAATAGATAATTGTATTGTAATTAATATTATTGTAAAGCGAAAATATTAATGTTAAATACAAATTACTGTATTTATATGTACATGTGGTGTATGTGTCACCGATGGATGTAATAGTTACCCCAAAATCCTTGATGAACTGTAAATATGTGAGACACGCGACGTGGTGTGCGTGTCACCGATGGATGTATCAATAACAAAGATATCTTTGATGCGTCGAAATTATGATGCGTTTGAGTTGCTCTCAACAAACTCCGAGAGGTAGTGTTGCCACCAAGATACAGTAATAAACAAAACAAAATGGCGCTCACGTTGTGGCTCACTGCGTGATGACGAAACTAAGCGTAGCATACGTCAATTAAAGTTGCTGCCGCGAATTCAGGCTCATCTGGAATTCCAAGTTCGAGGAAAGGCTGCCACACGTAAGAAAGCAGTGATGCAATGGAACTCTTGGCCGGTTGAAAAATGCAGTCGAGGAAAGCAGTAGGATTTCCTTCTTTAAATAGTAACGAAGGTACTAAAGAAGAGTATAATCCTTACAGAAGCAGTACGAAATCCTCATGACGGGTGATCTGTAATCCTCATCGGTTTTTACTCCAAGGCAGGAAAATATAAATAAATAAAAACATTTTTTTTTAAAATGAAAACAACAACAAAAAATAGCGGTGAACGAATCCCGCCCGTCGCCAGTATAGGAAAGATCCGTAATCCAGGAAGAAAGGCACAAAACGAAGAGATGAGCGCAAGGTTTTATTGGCACGTCTGCTTGTAATTAAGTCCAGTTCAGTAATGCCCAACTTCCCACACAACAGTCCCCAACAAAATTCCAACATATTTGAAACATAACATACTACACAACATTCCTACATGACACGAGCCAGTCACAAGCTGTAACAAGAAATCACGCTTGTGACCGCTCGTATCAACATAAAGTGTTCCCAACACCAGAATAGACAGCATGCAGCAGCCCTTACAGCACGCACGGTTACCTGGATGGGCTGGCTGGGGTTGCCGGCCCCCCACCAACTTAGAGTAGAGGTCCGGGATGGCCCGGCCCGTCTCCTTCTCCTCCCCGAGGTGGCCGAGGCTGAGATCCAGGTCCCCTTGGCCTGGTTGAAGAACGGAGGGTGCACTGTATCCATTCACCTCGGGGGTGCTGGTGGGCAGATCCTGCCCTGGTGCTGAGCTGGGAGGCTGAGGAGGAGCACCAAGAGCAGAGGGATAGTAAGCCCGGGGGCCATCACCTCTCAGAGGGTGGCACCTGGAAAGCCAAGAGAGGCAGCGCGAACAGGAGCAGGCAGGGCTGGGCCCACTGCTGTGGTCTGTCTGGGCAGTGGGCACAGGAGCTGGGTCCTCTGCTGTGGTCTGTTTGAACAGTGGGCACAGGAGCTGGGGGTGCTGGGTACTCTGCTGTGGTCTGTTTGAACAGCGGGCAAGGGAGCTGGGGGTGCTGGGTCCTCTGCTGTAGTCGTCCGGGCAGCAGGCACAGGAGCTGGTGGGCTGGGTCCTCTGCTGTGGTCTGTCCGGGCACAGGAGCTGGCAGGGCTGGGTTCTCTAATGTCTGTTGACAAGGGCTGTGTACTCTCCTGTGGTTTGCTCACGATTGCAGGGTGTGGCTCATGGCTGAGGGCAGGGCCTAAGAGTGAGTTGCGGGGGTGCCCTCGAGAGCGCACCGGCTGCCCTTGGAGATGTACAGCAGAGATTGATACTCCTCCGGGGACAGGAGCTGACCTGTGTTGGGGCCGCCTACGCTCTGGGATCTGGCGAGAGGTGCTGGACGGGCTGCTCCGGAGGCAGGGCTACCTAATAAAGTGATGAGCTATCCACTGTGCGCCTCGCTCCCCTCCCCACCACTCCCACTGCCAGCCTGCTGCCACAATGGACTTAGCACGCTCTATACCCAAGGGGAGGTCTTTATTTTTTTATTTATTTCATGCGTTTTTATATAGCGCAGACTTTACCCGAATGTGTCTGAGCGCTTCACAATAGGAACAGTAGAGATACATGAGGAAAAAAATACAAGTCAGCATGTTACAAAAGCAAATGTTACGTTACATGAGGCAATAGTGACATCTGTGCAAGTATCGAGAGCAAACAAAGTACAAGAGGTAGCAAATTATACGTTACAAGAGAAAACATGGGGGTGGGGCTTGTTCAGTACTGCTGTTGAGCCAGGCTCCTCCTGTCTGTCCGCCCAGATCTCAGGGGGTTTAAAGTTCCCTGGGGTTTGTTGCGCGAGTACACATCACAGAGAGAGAAGCATCGTCTGACCGCAGTAGTTGACGGGAGCATCGCGGATCAGACTGGTACGGAGAGGGAAGGGTATGTGCGGGATAATGACCGGTGTTGAAGCGGGGTGTATGTAGCAGTGCTTCTTAGCCATGTGCTCTCCGCACTGACCTCGCATAGTCCACACTGGAGGCCGTGCACCTCCCGCTGCTGAACAGAGCTGTTTGTTTACTGGTAACAAAAAGGAAGCGCAAAGTTCCCCAGTAGGACTAGAAAGAGGGAGCGTGTGTGTGTAAAGCGTAGATAGAGAAGGCCAAGAGGGAAAGAAGAAAGGGAAATTTCCCTCTTGGGAACTAGAACCCTCACACACCCAGCAAGCTAGGTGTCCTGCTTCATCATATGGGTCCTGCTCCTCGTCAGACTGGCGCTGCAATGTCTGACGGGCACCCGCGAAGGGGCTCTTTAGCGGAGATCTTTTGTTCCAGCCATATGGTGCATGCGTGTGAGAGGGCAGAAGAATGTGTAGTTGTGGGAAAGTGGTGGTGAATAAAAAAGGTAAGTTAGTCCACAAAGGTTTTTAATGGCGTGGCTAATTCCCTTGATTAAAATAGTGGGAGGGGAGATAGACGCTAGCAATGTTGGTGGCGAAGATATCTACAACCCTCTGTTTAGGTCGACATGTTTCATGCTAATCTAGCAATTCCTCAGGACCTTGGTGACAAGTACTACACTGTGAATTAAAAACTTATACAACCTTATTTTATTGGTCTCTGGTGGGCAGGCCAACTGGTCATGCCTCAAGAGGTGCAACCTAGAGAGAGGGAGAGCATATAGGGAGAAGTGTCAGCTTAATTCTCCTCTCGAGCCTAGGTGCATTTCACTATATACAGAACACACACACTAAAATATTTACAAGACTCAGCCGAGTCAAAAACAAAAGAAGATTGGATCAAAGGTGCTTACTCTAAGAGTGTCCCTAAGGTGCCCCGCAGTCTGCTCCTGTGGGACCTGCACAAAGGAGTCAGGGACCTAGGTAAGGGAAGGGGAAAGGAACAATTGGTTTCCACCACTCTTCCGTTCCGGTCCTGGTTTACCTAGTATCAAAGTACAAACGTACAGAACACACACGAGGGAGGATACTGGGAACTTAACAGACAAAATAAAAAAAAAACGTGCGTGCCTTGCACTGAAAGGACTGAAAGGAGGCATCAGGGGGAGGGGAGAGAGGAGGGGGCCTTCGCCGGTTTCCCTTGTGGGAGCAAGCAGGAACCATCTTAATGGTTTCAAAGCTCGCTCGCTCCCGCAAAGGAATCACCAAACGTGCACGCGTTGCCATTGAAAGCAATGCAATGCGCGCAAGTTTTTGGCTGCAAAGCGGAATCGATTTCAAAAGGTCTTTTCCCTATGCAGCGCATGCACGCTGCCTAGGCAAGACCTAAAAACTGTCTCTGTGTGTATGCACGGGAAGCTGTCTCAGCCCGGGCTGACACAGGATGTGGGTCGCTGAAGCCCTTTTAGCCCTATGAGCATTGCACGCCTGCCCCCACCTAATAATTACTGGAATCCTGGGACCCCCATGGAATAATTGAGTCAATGATTTAAACCGTAAAACAATACACAAACAATGAGATCATTTATTTGATTCACAAACAAATATAAAACCACACACTTTGAAACCCTTCGCTGCTAGCAAGCAAAGTCTTTTTTTTTCGCTATTTCGGGTAGTTTGCGCTTAGGCCCCATAACATTTTGTCCACATATGGTATTCACACCAAATTTGCGTCCTTTTCTTCGAGCATCCTAAGGATTCTAAAGATATCCAGGATTTGTGGATATCCATGGAGGGGACTGAAAACATAGCCAAAAGACAGCACAATTTTGTTTTTGGGTGGAAAAAATGGGGAAGAGTGCTGCAGAAGAAAGCGTCTGTTTCCTCCCCCCCCCCCCCCCCCCCCTGCAAATGGTAACAAGGGGTTTGTGGTGCTAAAATCACCATCCAACCAGCTTTCAGGACAGGCAGACTTTTACCAGAAAACCAACATGTTCTACACAGTTTTGACATTTTACTGGTAAATAGCCTATATTTCTTTTTTTTTTGTGCTTTCAACATCCTTTCAGTTAGTGGTAGTAATGGGTGTGAAAGCAATACTGGATCCTGGAAAGCTATTCATTTCCGGAAAGTAGACAAAAGTCTGAATTCAGCAAGGTATCATCTGTGTACATCCTTGAAAGTTTTCTTATAGAAACTTACAGTTGAAATAAAAAATATTGAAATTGAGTTGAAAAAACAGCTAATTTTATCAACGTTTGTATTCACCTATAACTTCTTGAAAGTATGACAGATTTTTTAAGCTGTATGCCGTTACCTCTGCTAGACCCTTCTGGTTGCATGGATATATAGGACTTGTAGGTTCAACAAGAACCTGAGTTACCTAGAGCCAATAACGGAGTTGCTCCTTGCAGTGTTTTTTCATTGTGTACCTGGTATATAGCAATTCATTTGGTAAAATATTAACAGTGAAACATAGGTAGCAAAGAAACTTATGTATTTCTTAAATGGGAACAAAATATAGACTTTAGAAGCAGCTGTTATTTGCACATCTCCAAAATGGTGGGTACCTGTCCTATCTTGTGAATTATAGGACATTTTTCAAAATGACTTTTTTTTACACATTGTCTTACATTTGGATGGCAGAAATGCATAAAAAGTAAATTGGTAATAACACTTGTTCTACTGTCCTGTCTTCCCCAAAGTCTCCTGATAAAAATGGTACCTCAATTATGTGGGTAGGCCTAGTGTACGTGACAGGAAACGGCCCAAAGCGCAACGTGGACCCATCAAATTTTTACTGTGAAAAATCACCCTTTCGCAACTTGACTAGCTGTTGAATTTGGACCCTAGCTCAGCTGGCACCTAGAAAAACCTAGCAAACCTGTACATTTTTTAAAACTAGACACATAGGGAAATCCGGGATGGGATGACATGTGGCTCGCACCAGGTTCTGTTACCCAGAATCCCATGCAAACCTTAAACTTTGTAAAAAAACAAACACATTTTCCTCACATTTCTTTGATGGAAAGTTCTGGAATCTGCAGGAAGCCACAAACTTCCACTCACCCAGCTTTCCCCCAAGTCTTCGGTTAAAAATGGTACCTCCCTTGTGATGGTAGGCCTAGTGCCCTTGACAGAAAATGGCCCAAAACGCACAGAGGGCACATCACATTTTTCCAGTGAAACTGACCTTCTTTTTCAAAATGTGGCTAGCTATGGATTTTGGACCCTAGCTCAGCTGGCACCTAGGGAAATATAGCAAACCTATTCACAAATTTCCTACTACCCAGCATTCCCCTCGGTCTCCCAATTAAACTGATAGCTCACTTGTGCGGGTGTCCAATGCAGAGCCAGCCTAAAATATATATAAACGAAAATCTAGTGTTTAGAGCTCGCTGTGCTATCCCCCCATCTCTAGGTTTTTGGCCCTTCTCAGTCGCAGGCTCTTGGCCCACCCACAAAAATGAGGTATCATTTTATTTGGGAGACGCTGAGTGGTAGAAAAGTTGTGCCGGCGTGGTGATCCCATTCAGAAATGTGAAAACATTTTTTTTTTAAAGATTTTAATTTTTAGCTAAATTTGAGCTTTGCAGGGGATTCTGGGTAGGAAACTGTTGGGAGATCCACGCAAGCCGCACCTCCCTGGACTCCCCTGAGTATCTAGTTTTCAGAAATGTCTGGGTTTGTTTGGTAGGTTTCCTCAGATGGCCGCTGAGCCCGGGACCAAAAACGCAGTTGACTCCCTTGCAAAACCAGGTAGTTTTTCGATCGATAATTTTAAAGTCTCCACAGTACGTTTTAGGCCCTTCCCTGTTACTGGTACTTGGCCCATCCACACAAGTGAGGTGCCGTTTGTATGAGGAGACCTAAGGGAACGCTGGGTGGACCGAAACTTGTGTCATCCCGGTTATCTCACAAATTTCCCACACAGAAATGTGAGGAAACTGTGATTTGTTCAGATAAATTTGAGGTTTCCATGGGATTCCGGGTAGGTAAATGTTGGGGGATCAACTCAAACCACACCTAATTGGACTCCCCAGGTGTCTAGTTTTCACAAATTTCTGGGTTTGGCAGGTTTCCCTAGATGGCCGCAGAGACAGGGACCAAAAACTCTAGTGACCCCCTTGAAATACCAGGTGGTTTTGTGATAGATAGGTGGGCCCCTGTGTTTTTGGCCCCAGGCTTTCAGACATCTGCGGGACCTAAAAAACCCAGACTTTTCTGAAAAATAAACCCCTGTAGGAGTCCAAGGAGGTGTGGTTTGCTTTGATCCCCAACATTTTTCTTCTCAGAATACGCTGCAAACCTTAGCTAAAAAGTCACATTTCCTTTAATATCTGTGTGGAAAAGTTGTGAGATCACCCCACGGCACAAATTTCCTACCACACAGGGTTCCCCCGGGCTCCCAATAAAAATGATACCTCACTTGTGCGGGTGTCCAATGCAGAGCCAGCCTAAAACCTATATAAACGAAAATATAGTGCTTAGAGCTCGCTGTGCTATCCCCTCAATCTCTACGTTTTTGGCCCTTCTCAGTCGCAAACTGTTTGCCCACCCACAAAAATGAGGTATCATTTTACTCGGGAGACTCTGGGTGGAAGGAAAGATGTGCAGGCACGGTGATCTCACTTAGAAATGTGAGAATTAAAAAAAAGATAGATTTTTATTTTTAGCTAAATCTGAGGTTTGCAGGGAATTCGTAGCAGGGAACTGTTGGGATATTCATGTAAGCCGCACCTCCCTTGAGTCCCCTGGGTGTCTAGTTTTCAGATATGTCTGGGTTTGGTAGATTTCCCTAGATGGCCGCCGCGAACGGGACCAAGAACACTAGTGACCCCCTTGAAATACCAGGTTGTTTTGTGATCGATAGGTGGGCACCTGTGTTTATGGCCCCAGATATTTCTGAAAACTAGACACCTGCTGGAGTCCAAGGAGGTGTGGCTCGCATTGATCCCCCAACATTTTTCTTCCCAGAATCCGCTGCAAACCTTAGATAAAAAGTCTAATTGTCCTCTAATTTCTGTATAGGAAAGTTGTGGGATCACTGCACAGCACACATTTCCTATCACTCCCCATTTCCCTCAGTCTCCAGATAAAAAATTATACTTCACTTGTGTGGATGGGCCAAGTGCCTGTGACATGGAAGGGCCAAAAACATGTTAAGATTGAAGGGAGGCCTAAAGGGGGTCCAAAACGGCAGTTTGTTTTACGTTTTTAGGCGGACGCTACTTTGGGCACCTACACAAGTGAGGTATAATTTTTTCGGGAGACCAAGGGGAAAGCTGGGTGGTAGAAAATGTGTGCCTGTGTGGTGATCCTACAACTTTCCCACACTGAAATGTGAAGAAAATATGACAGTGTGCTCGTCCGTGTTTAAACAGCTTAAAAAAGCCTGCAATATAAATTTCACACACTCGGAACATTAAACCGATTGCAGGTTTTAAAAACAAATGAATAAAAGGTATTGTCATTTACAATGCCAATAGCTCAAACTTTAATAATGCGAGACCTATTGCATTGTAAATGCTTGTTTATTAATACTCCAGCCAACACCGCAGTATAACAGAGAGACTAACATTAGCCATAATAAATGTTCATGTTCAGCCAGGTCTGTTATTTTCTGCTGTTCTCTTGATGGCAGTTTTTCATGTTTGCCACAGCATAAACCTTGGTTAGTGTGGTAATTGGGGACCCCTAGACATACGCACATAGGTACAAGAAGAAAATGAAACCTTCTAGTGCTTAAGTGAAACCGGTGGTATGCATCTTATTCGAGCAGAATATACCACCTATTCGAACGCAGATGACCAGGTCAACCCGCTCTCCTCTACCCCCTCCAAGTCTGGCTGTGCAAACGGAGGGGCCTGACCTCGCCCCAGCACTGGAAAAAAGTCCCCATGTGCAGGAGCCGGGGCGAGCATTCCTGGGCCGGCTGCCCATTCCTGTACGAGGTAATTCAATAATGAGGGGCAACCGGGAAGAGCAGCATCGGTTCCAAGGTTTCAGATTGCTATGTGTGATGTTTTCATTATTTCATTGTAATTATGAGTAACATTTCACCGACTAGGAGTTCTCGCGGCGTGCAGAATCAAACAATGAAGATGAGGGAAACGTATACATATCAGAAATGACATCTATTTGAGCAATAAGATCGGCTTTAGGATCATATATTCAAACACACATAGTTAAGCTAAAAGAGTGGTGACCAAAACACTAAAGAGTTCTAAAACAGGCAATTGACTTTCTCCATCTATGCATGAAGGGTCTGGAAAAACATCACTGCATCCATCAGGACTGCCTCAACACCGCTCCAACTGAGGAAAGTGTTGTAGATGCACCTTTTTTCCTCACAGAACCCAGGTACCTCTCCCATCATTCGCTGAATTCTCTTGCCTTGACCATGTACATCACTCCACTTGTCTTGGTTTGTGCTGTTAAAATAGCATATACTTAGAATAATCTCCCTTCACAGGTATAGATCTTCAGAGTAATCTACATGCACAGGTGCAAGAATGCAAACGTTTTGCTTAGTCATATATGGTGACAAATAACTAGAATGATATAAGCAGCGAAGCAATGTTAAATACAATATTCAAATAAAACAATCTTTTAATAAAGTAACACTACAGATCTGGATAACAAGGTTAAAGTTACTTTAAAACTCTAATGTATGCAGATACAGCCCTGCCTGTGGGTGTTTCTCTTAGCTTTTTCTGTTTATTTGCTTTCAGTCTTTTACCCAAACTCGGTTCTAACAGTGCGCCTACCTGAAAGCCCTCGCTGCCTGTTCCCTTTCTTAGCTCCAGCAGTTCCTATGGGCCCTGGCCTCCTGTGCCAATACTCAGGTGTAAATGTACGAAACTCCCCATCTGCAGTGCAAACAGAACACGACTGAGATGGTGAAAGGTTTCAGGCTTCCCCTGCGGTACTCTAGTCGCCCTCCAGCAGAGATAGTGCCTATAATACAGAAGATGGCCTGACGTTACATAAATGGATGCTTAGGTCTGGGGGTGGGGGAGGAAGGAGAGAATATATGTTTTATTTATTTATGTGTATTTTTATATAGCGCGCACATTTATGTACATTTTTAGGATGAATATAAACAGTTGCATACAATGCTAGAATTCAAACATTAACAAAAGAAGTAGGTTATACAGTAAGAATGTCCTTTAGTGAAACAATTGCTTAGTACAACAGTAAGCAGCATGCACCCGATGAAGAGGAGCTTGTATCTTTCAATGCCAAGCGGCGACTGGAGTGAGACCGTAATACAAGCAACTATTTGTCTGAAACAACCGACTGCTTGCTACTTAAAAGGTAGGCAGTGTGAGACACTTACTTGTGGTGTGGGGAACACTGCAGTGCTGTCACAGTACGAGCCAGCCAGCCGCTACGACCTCCTCCTGCCCCGTGAGCAGAGGCCACAGCCTAGGCCTCGAGTCAAGGACTGGCACAGGCCCTGCATTTTTATTATGCCCTTAGTTCTTCTGCACTCACTGCAGCGCTACAGGCTTCAGTGCCTGTTGAGGCACCATCAGTTTGGCGGATCGGTCATGGGTGACGGGGTGGTCAGATCACGGCAGTAATTCGGAGCACATGTCAATGCGCGGAGAGAGCAGAAACTGTATGCGGAGCCGCGCTGCCCGCTCGTGACCATCACTCACTACAATCACACTACCCCTATCATTACTCTCCGTCGCTAAACTCCCACCACTATCACATCAACTGAGCATACCAGGAGCGACAAACTCACAACTAACAATCCCCACAAGGCCGATCTTGACAGTTTGGTCTCTAACCTTAGGCCTCCTGCGACTGTAATCCCCTCAGACACTCCCCTCCCTACTCCTGATAATCTGAACCCTCCCTCGCAATCTTCCCCGACCCCCTACACAGTTACTGTTCCCCTGACCCTGACCCCCCCCCCCCCCCGGGTCTAACGCCATTTCCAATCCTGTGGTTTATCTCCCCCCTCCTTCCTCTGCACACTCCCCTTCCGCTGCTGCACTCCCACATACACAACCTACCTCCACCGCTAATCTCTCTGACATGACCCAGAACTCGGACTCCCTGCCTAGAATTTCTCTCCCTCCTCACCTGGACACTAGTCCCACTTTTCCCCCTCTGAACTCCTCGAATGGGAACATGACAAATCCGGCTCCGTGTGTACAACCTCTCCCCTCTCCAAACCCCAGGGTCTCCATCCTATCCCTGACCCCTGTTAAATCTCCCTCCATAGACCCAAGTCCGTCTCGTCCCCTGCCTAAAACCTTTAACTTTTTCAGCTCTATAACACAGCAACTGAACAGAATGGAGATGAAAAGTAACTCCCTTACTGCTGATTTCCTTCACTTACAGCAAAACCTCCTCAACATAGCCAAGCCACCGTGCTCCCTCCCACTGGGTATTTCTGCCCCTACCCCACTCAATACACCTCCCATGGCCCCACTCAATACACCTCCCTTGGCCCCCCAAAGCACCCCTCGACCCCCCAGCCCTTCAGAGAGTCAGGCACTTAGACCCAACTGGGATAGCCAGCCCTTTTCGGTACCGAAACCAGATGAGATCAATGACTCTTACCTCGCTGCCAAACAGAAGTTTGCCCCTTTCCACATCCCTGTTATTATTGGCACTAACAGAATCCCTAATACTATCCACTCGCCTTGACCCCCTGCTCAGTACACCTCTATCCACCTAACTCCCCCCATCATCGAGGCTCCCCGTCCTCTTTCTTGTATGCTCAACTGCAGATCAGCAGTACAACACACTACTGACATTGCTGAAGCTCTTCTCGCTGAAGAAATTGACATCGCTTTCCTCAATGAATCCTTGCTCAATGTCCACTCTACCCCCATTCAGGACATTCTGACCCCCCAGGGTACAACATAATCAGACAAGACAGGCCGATAAAACGGGGGTGGGGGGGGGGGAAGCGGGACTAGCCATCATCCACAAAGCTGGAATACAGATTACCAAACTCAAACCTGTAGAATACCTATCGTTTGAATACCTGGGTGTCGAACTCACCACCAAGGGCACCTCATCCATCAAATTCCACACTATCTACCACCCGCCTGGAGAACATACTCTTTTCCCCGAAGAACTAACTGACCTAATAACACGGTTCTCCTTGACAAATACCAAAGACGTGTTCCTGGGTGACCTCAATATCCACTGGAACGACCTAAAAGACTCCACTGTCCTGAATCTATCCAACCTTCTGGAAATACATAACCTCAAACAACTCTGCAATAAGCCAACTCACAGCAACGGTGCAACACTGGATGCGATCATTACCAGCAACAAACTGATCTCTCTGAGAGCGATTTCTCACACCTCATTCTGTTCAGGATTGACACACCTGTCAGCCTCCAACCTATTCGTGACGTCAAACCTAAACTCTTGACCAGAAACATCAAAAAAGTCCCTTGTCCGAACTTGAATCCATCATTAATCCCCATCTTCAACTCCATCCCTCATCATGGACAGCTGATGACCTCACTACACACTTTAACTCAAAAATGACAGAGGTTTTAGACCAAGTAGCTACACTCAAACTCAAACAGAGGCAAAACAAATCGAAACCCTGGTTTAACGTGGAGCTGAACGATGAACGGTGTCAACTCAGACAAACGGAAAGGGCTTGGAGGCTTAACCCCTCGACCTTTCACCTAATGCAACTTAGATCTGCTCGACAGTCATACAAAAACAAATTTTGAGTGAAAAGGCGTCCTTTTTCCGCAGCCAACTAGATCTGGCGAAAAACAGACAGAGAGAACTCTTCAGCATTGTCAAAAGCCAAACTAACGGCACTCCCTCTCAAGATATCGAAGCCACAAATGAGCGATGTGAAGAAATTGCCCCCTTCTTCACTAATAAAGTCTCTAAAATTGATCAATCCTTCATACAAACCGCAAACACTCCTTCCCTCATAACCTGCCCCCTTGACCATGCAGAAAGAGTTCTGATTAAGGACAATCAGACCGGCATCCAGCTAAAAAACAATGCGCACTGGTACGACTTTGAGCTAATGGCGGAAAATGAGTGCTTCAAGATAATTTCTAATCTAAAATCTTCCTCCCACACCATGGACCCCCTACCTTCCACAATTATAAAAGAACTCTACTACACCATTTCCCCTTTCTGGACAAAAATCATCAAGGCCTCTCTCTCACCTCAGGCTGTGTCCCAGACTCCCTTCAACTCGACAGATCACGCCCATTCTCTAGAAACCAGGGGCGACCCTAATGATCTTAACAACCCCAGACCTATCTCCAACCTCCCATTCCTTGCAAAAACATTGGAGTCATGTGCTCACCACCAACTCAGTAAACACATTGATGAGTTCAACCTCGTCAACGCCTTTCAATCGGGATTCAGGAAAGGCTGTAGCACGGAAACAGCCATACTCAACGTCTCTGACGACATTCACAATGTGGAGAAGTGTGGCTCACTGGTTAGAGCAGGCAGACCCTGAAGCAGAGGTCAGACCCGGGACCAGGGTTCGATTCCCGACGCGGCAGGGTGTTGAGCTCAAATGTCCACAGACTCGATAATTCTCGCTTCGGTGCCTGACCTAATCATGGGTTTACACTCTGCAACTCTGGGCATTAAGCTTGCTTAATCTCCACAACGCCCCCCGCGGCGGGATGCCTGGCTTTCACCTTGGGGATGCCCTGTAGGGGCTATCTCACAGGGAAAAACCAGGAAGGTTCCCAAGGCAAGCGCGGAGATACCCCTTCGGGGGTCGATTCTGGCGCTATATAAGAAATATAATAATAATAATAATAAAGGCCTTAGATGATGGTGATGCCTGCCTACTCATCCTTATTGACCTATCTGCAGCATTGGACGCTGTATATCATCCAGCTCCTCTGGAGATCTTGTCGAAGAGCTCCGGCATAAATGGTACTGTACTAAAATGGTTCTACTCTTTCCTCCAACATCGCTCGCAACAAATTAAAATCAACTCTTGTCTCTCGAAGCCAACCAAAGTCACACTTGGGGTACCACAAGGCTCGATCTTCTCCCCGTCCCTCTTCAATCTCTTCATGGAGCCTCTCACAATCCCTTTGAAAAATGAGTTACCATCTTTACGCGGATGACACCCAAATCTATTTCATAATCAAGTCTCCCGATGACATCCAATACCTCAATACCACTCTTAACGGAGATCCAAACTTGGTTCAACGTTAACCACTTAAAGCTCAACCCAGATAAAACGGAGCTGATCCTATTCTCTCCAAAAAGCAACCATCTTCCTATCCAAGAGTGGCTCAATAATCTGGTTGCCCTAAATTGCCCCCTCGTTCTATCCAACTCAGTTAGGTCTCTAGGCATCACCATTGACAAGAACCAATCAATGGAGGCCCACATCAAACACTCAGCAAAAAGTGCTCTTTTCTCTCTAAAACCCCTCAAGAAATTGAAACTTTTTCTTCCCCATGATGACTCGTAGTTCAATCCCTGGTTCTCTCTAAAATCGACTACGGAAACGCTCTACCCCTCCGTTGCACAGTTATTTATTGTTCATGCTGTATTCTTTATTCGTTGTTTGTTTGCTTACTTACTTACTTACTGTCAGCCTTCTATGTTACGTAAGGCTCTTCTGTTTTTCACAGTGTGTATGTGAAGCGCTCTGATACCTACGGGTCTAGCTAGCGCTATATAAAACTTTTAAAATAAAATAAATAAACGTCCGGCCCTGTGACGGTTTCCTGCACCACTTAAAAGTACAGGTAGGTCAGTTACCCTCGCCGCCTGCACCCTCTGACCGCTGGGGTGTTAAAGCTTCCGCCCGCCATAGCATACGCTCAAGTTATGTTTTGAAAGTTACAGGTGATGGCAGCATTGCGCATTTAAACTTGTAGCGCAGCAAATAAAAAAAAATACACAACCATTCAAAGGGTATACAACTGTTTCAACGCAACTTTTACAACGCATACTTTTTCAACGCGCACCATTAAAACGCAGGATCCTTTACAACGAATGCCTTTACAACGCATGATATTACATAGCAGATGCTATTACAACGCATTCCATTACAACGTAAGTATAGGTAAGTATATCATTTTATTTAAACATTTTTAAAATATTTTTTATTTTATATATATAGTTTTGGGTTATGGGGTACAGGGGTATTATTAGGGTTCAGGGCTAGGTTTGGGTTATGGGGTACAGGGGTATTTTTAGGGTTCAGGGCTGGGTTTGTGTTATGGGGTACAGGGGTATTTTTAGGGTTCAGGGCTGGGTTTGGGTTATGGGGTACAGGGGTATTTTTAGGGTTCAGGGCTGGGTTTGGGTTATGGGGTACAGGGGTATTTTTAGGGTTCAGGGCTGGGTTTGGGTTATGGGGTACAGGGGTATTTTTAGGGTTCAGGGCTGGGTTTGGGTTATGGGGTACAGGGGTATTTTTAGGGTTCAGAGCTGGATTTGGGTTATGGGGTACAGGGGTATTTTTAGGGTTCAGGGCTGGGTTTGGGTTATGGGGTACAGGGGTATTTTTAGGGTTCAGGGCTGGGTTTGGTTTATGGGGTACAGGGGTATTTTTAGGGTTCAGGGCTGGGTTTGGTTTATGGGGTACAGGGGTATTTTTAGGGTTCAGTGCTGGGTTTGGGTTATGGGGCACTGGGGTATTTTTAGGGTTCAGGGCTGGGTTTGGGTTTTACACTAACTGAATTTTGAATATTATTTTTAAACATCTACACTATTTAAAAAAATGTATAAATATATTTACAAATATATTAATAAAAAATTAATTTAATAAATAAAATTAAGTAAATATTTATTAATTACATTTGTTAAATAATATACTTACCTAGACTTACGTTGTAATGGCATGCGTTGTAATAGCATCTGCTATGTAATGTCATGCGTTGTAAAGGCTTTCGTTGTAAAGGATCCTGCGTTGTAAAAAATTGCGTTGTAATGGTGTGCGTTGAAAAAGTATGCGATGTAACGTCATACATCCATTCAAAGTGTCCCCAAACAGCCGCCACTTTGGTGTAGTATCGGCAAATTAACATCCTATGCACAAGGCCTGCAGGCAGCCAAAACAAACTGAAGCAGCACACACTGATGTGCACATCTACCGGCCCCTCGGAACGCTGGCCGGGTAATACCGCGCACTCAGCAAATCCTGTGGTTGGAAATGGAATAACATTAAGGCGAACTCGCGCTGGAAATGGAATAACAACGAGGCTGCGCGTGCTAGCCACATACGGGAGTGGGCGTTGCAAAGGCAGGACATGCGCCCGCCTTTGCCCAATCGCGTGCCTTTAAAAAAAAAAAAAACATGTGTAAGCCAATGCCTGCCAGCAAAAGCCTGATCACATACACACGCGTGTGGTCAGCTTTCAAATCCCCTTAGAAGAGGTCTCGCGCTGCACTGCAACGCTAGGCGCATGACCTAAAAAAAACATAATCCCTTGTGGGTAGTGTGCTTTATGCCCCTTCCCTGGCGGGTAAGATAAGGGGATATTGCCCCCATTTGCCACCCCTGGGGGGGGGTGCAGAAAGACTGTTTTTGGGGGGGAGGGGCATTGGCATGCCCATACCCCTACGTATAAAAAAAACAACATAATAACTGGTGGGCTTTCTGCCTCGGGAGGGGGAGGAAGCAGATAAGGAACTATTACCCCCATCTGCCTAGGGGGAGGGGGAGGGGCTGAAAGACTGTGTCAAATTGTTGTGGGTGTAGGGGGCACTGGCATGCCCATTCCGGGCAGCCCTATAAAACAACACAATCCCTGGTGCCTATTGGCAGCCATCTGGTTAGTTTTTTGTTGATCCCAACACAAAGGGTGTTCCCATAGTCCAGCTTGTTTGTGACAGGGGCGTGCATAACAATTTTTCCGGGTGATGATTGGGAGCCAATTGAAAGGCTTCATCAGCATTTTCAGGATATGGAAGCATGAGGCGTTGATGGTGTTCACTTGAGCGTTTCTGCAGATTTGCTGTTGATGATGATTCCAAGGTTCTTGGCATGGGTGGTGGGGCTGGGTATCATTCCCAGCTCTGTTGGTCCACAATTAGAATCAAACAGTGAAGTGCTCTTCACAAAGATCCCTTTTTCAGTTTTGTCTGTGTTCAGCTTCAGATAGTTTGTCTTTTCTAGGGTGAGACAATAACATATCTTGGAGGGAAACCTCTACAGGGATTCTTGAAATGTTGAACAATTAACTCTGTATGATTTGTTTTCATTTCTTATCACATGAATTAACCCCATTGTTATCAGAGGGGTGGCCATGCCTTCAACAAGACATGTATCCCTGAGGAAGTTTATTAGAGAACCGTAGTAGAAATATTATGGACCGTTCTTGTTACGACCCAATGTGAATGGCAATCCCCTGATACAAATATGTACCACTAAACCTGGAAGATATAAGTAGTCCTACAATATCTAGCGCTAGTTTGTTTCAAGGTAACTTGGCTAGAGATAATGGTATCATTCTAGTGATTTTGGAATTGTCACACATTTCATGCGTGGTGCAGTCTCTCACTAATAAACTCTATACATGGGAACCAGAATTTAGCTCTAGCCTTGTTCTTTGCGACGCTCCTCCCCAAGATCCCCTCATGTACTGAATCAACTGTCCTGTTCCATAATCTTGTAGAGGTATAATCTTTTTGCTTTTGCCATGTTGTTTTGCCTAACACCAAACTCATTCCTTGTCTCCCAGAAAGGTTTGACATCATTAGATAAATGAGTTTTTTAGGTCACGTCTTTACAATCATCTCTCTTGCTTTAGCTAGGGTTAAATTATTTTCCATACTTTTTCCCCATTCTGCTATCATAATAGCAGGTATAAAAAGTGATAAAACTGACATCTCTTCAATACCCTCTGCAGGAGAGTGCTCCTTTTTGCATGGTTACCCCACCACCCTTTGCCTGATATTTGATGCACTTTGCCTGAATGTGCACTGGATCCCTGCCAATCAGATTTCCATTGCCTGTATTCTTTCCCAAAACTGCACCTTTGTTGCCACAATTGGCACACCTCTGTCCCAAATGTAAGTCCCATTTAAAAATGTATTAGTGGTACCAAAGGCCTTGTGACCAGAAAGGGTCCCTAAGGACTGCAGCGCCTATTGTGACCACCCCCAGGGACCCCTTACCTAACCCACATACACTGCATTTTCAGACTGTGTGTTTTGGTGCAGAGAAAACAAGAGTCGACCTGGCACACAACACTGCGTGCCTGCCCACAACTACTGCCTGTTACCTAGGTAAGTCAGCCCTCTAGCAGGCCTCACAGCCCTAAGGCAGGGTGCACTATGCCACAGGCGAGTGCATAGCTGCATCAGCAATATGCCACTACAATGTCTTCTAAGTCCATTCTTAGACATTGTATGTTCAGTAAAGAAATATTGAGTACACAGGCTGGGCGTTTGTCATTACAAACTTGACAGCTCCACGATGGCTTTACTGAATGCTAAGAAGTTTGGTATCAAACTTCTCAGCACAATAAATCCACACTGAAGCCAGTGTTGGATTTATTGTAAAATGCACTGAGGGCATCTAGAAGATTTCCCCTGAAAAACTACCAACTCTCTTGTGTTACGTGACTGGTCTGTACCAGCCTGCTACACACAGACACGTTTTTGACCCCCTGAGGTGGGAGCCCTTGTGCTTGTGTGAGTCAGAAATTTCCCCCCCACCAGCAGGAAAGGCATTCACTTTGGCGAGCCTCAAAGGCTTCCTGCCCTTTATTATTCAATCCAAGGTCTCTCCAGCTAGTGGAGATGCTCGCCCCCTTGACCAAGCCCCACTTTTGACAGCAAGGCCAAGCAGGAAAATTAGTAGCCAAGAGAGCTATGTCCCTTTTGCACCAGGACCACCCCTAAGGGACTTGGACCGTGGGAACCGCCTCCTTAGGAAATCCTCCATCTTGAATGGAAGGATTCTACCCAACCGGTTTAGGGGAAGCCTTTGGGGAGGGGACATTCAAAGGGTGTAGTCACTCTAAAGGCAAGTAGCCCTTTGACTACCATCTGCCAAAACCTGTAAGAGTCCTAAATTCTGTATTTAGGGGCACCCTAAACATTGATCCTCAGATTCCTGTGACCTAAGACGACGCCGTGTACCCAAGCCTGAAGACACTACTGATTTGGACCCAGTCCTACTGGCCTATCTCCTGCTCAAAGACCCTGCGAAGGTGACGCCTGTCCTGTACCAGAGACTTCCAGAACCCGAAGTAGGCTGCCCATGCTTTCAGAAAGACCAGATCTTCTGAGGACAGCGGCCCTGTAAAGAAAAATACAACTACAAGGACTCCAGATCCTGCCGGAACAGCGATCCCTGCCCACTCTGCACCTGATGCCCACGGCCCGAGTGAATGGCTCACCTATCCAGTGAAGTCTTCCCAGCGATCCTGACCTATAATCCAATGTTGGCTGACCTCTCCTGGACTCCACAAAGACGTCTGCAGCCTCCTCTTGAAGGGTCCCCCTGACCGTGACCGGCTCTGTTAAAGAAAATCTGACACTAATAGGCACCCGTGCATCCTTGGCCACCTGACTTTGGGGAGCCCAGCCGGTAGTGCCCAGTCCTCCTATGACATCTTAGCTTACCTGCCCAGCTGGTGGTCACCTTCATCCAGCCTCCTGGTCCGAGCCTCCTTATGTGACCTAGTTTCCCCATTGAAAGCATTGGGCACCTAATGCTGATTTGCGCCGGCACCGATGGTGGTGTACGGTAGGTGCTGCCTTGTGGTCCCAATGTGTTTGCTTTAACACCCTGGGCCTGTGCCTTGAAACTCTAAGTACTTGCATGCAAGCCGCACCTCTTGTCCGTGCCCCCAATCTCCATTGACTAACATTGGGCCCAGTGACATCTACACCTGACTGTCTCAGTGCCGCTGGTAGTACAGTACCTACCTTGATCTGACCCTTGCCCAGTGTTGGTGCAATCCCCTGAAGACTGGATGTGTAAGTCAAGTACTTACCTGTAAATGCATAGAACTGTTTTCCTCCCAAAGGATTGCATTGCATTTTCGCCTATTGCACTTACAGGTACATGCATCAATATTACTTTTTGCGATTCCTTAATTGCCAAAAATAGGGAATCGCAATTAAAGAATTGCAAAATGCAATGCATCAAGAAATCGCTAAATAAATTGCGATTTCTTAATATTCCTTAATTGCGATGGCAAATTGCGAGTCGCAATTAAGGAATTCCTCCCCATTCATTCCTATGGGCCTAGAGGCCCATAGGAATGAATGGGAAGACATTCTCAATTTGCGATTAGCAATTAGTGAATCGCAAATTGAGAATGCGATTTCAAGGGTGCAGGGGTGTCCAAAGAACACCCTGTTGCACCCCTGAAATCAATCTGTGCACATATGTTGTACACACACATGCCCTAAGGGCATGTGTGTGCACAACATGAAACTTTGAAAAATGCACAAAAGTGCATTTTTCAAAGTTTTCGCAAATTACCATGAGGTTCAACCTCATGGTAATTTGCTCCCCCTAATTGCGAAATCGCAATTTTTTTAAGTTTCATGCATTGCATTTAAGGAATCGCAAAATGCGATTCCTTAAATGCAATCGCAATTTGAGAATTCGCAAATATTTGCGAATTCTCAAATTGCGAGGGCCTTCACCCTTCATGCATTCCAAAAGCAGATTTTGCGATCGCAAACGGCGGATTTTTGCGATTCACACCGTTTGCGATCGCAAAATCCTTTGATGCATGTGCCTGTAAATGTCTATCTTTTACATTTGCTAAGTTTGCTACTGTTTGAGTGACATTGCCAAAGTATTTTGATGCTACTGTAAAGTATTTGACTGCCTTTACAATACAATCCCTACTGCATTTGAAAAGATTGCTATTTTAAACTGGTTCTTACCTGCAACAGAGTTTCTCTTGGTTCTAAAATAAAAGTAACAAAGTAATATTTTTGTACAAAAACAATTGGTCTTGGATTCAGTCCTTGAGTGTGTGTAACCATTTATTGCCCGAGTGTGTACAACACATGCTTGACAACGCACTCTGATAAGCCTGACTTCTCAACCACACTACCACAACAGCGAGTAAGGTATTATCTATTCTACCCTCTGTAAAGCCTCTGGGGATCCACTGGACTCTGTGCCCACTATACCTTACTTTGGTATAGTATATGAAGAGCCAACTTCCCACACTCTCCTCTTGAAATTGAGAGTCTAAAGGGATACTGGATAGGAAGTCTGCGGCTCTGTTGAGTTTGCCCAGGACATGTTCTACCTTGGAGTTATACCGTTCTAATCTAAGCATCCATTTAGTAATGCAGGGTGTTGTCATTCAGATCCTCTAGAAATAAGAATAGATGAATAAGGTGTTTCTGGTCAGTTTTTATAGTATAACACAAAATCTGAAATGGTTTACGGACCAAAAAACAAACTAGCGCTTCTCTTTCCACATTGGAATGATTGCATTCTGCCCCTTTCAAAGACACATGAGCCAAAAGCCACATTTATCTCACGTCCATCCACTTTTGTGAAAGGGTGGCTCTCAATCCTTTAGCTGGTTATGATAGTTGTACGATATACATAGACATTTCCAAGGCTAAGAGCCTTAACAGTGGCTTCTTTGATATTATCAAATGCTTCCTGACACAGTTAGACTAATCTGAATTTAATTCCTTTTCTTAGGATGTGCTCAGTCGCCAAAGTTCTTAACCTACTCCGATATATATTTGTCTAAGTTCAGGAATTATTTAAGCTCCTATTTATTGCTAGGTGTTTTTTCTCCTATACCTGATTCAACTGGGTCAATTTTAGGTTTGATACCGTATTTTGAAATGGTGTGACCAATGTAGGTCACTCATCCTACCCCAATCAAACATTCTTATGGTAAAGGGTATTAAAAAACAATCTCAAAGCTTGATCGGGATCAGCTACATATCCCAGGATGTTGTCCTGGAAACATAGGACATGTTAAAGGTTTCCCAGGATGTGCTGCGTTATTCTGTGGCGGTACAAAAGGGGGTGGTGATGGACGGAGCATCGGAACCAATCAAACACTCACACCCAGTCAACAGATCTGGGTTGAATCCATCACCGTTCTTTAGCCCACTCTGCCACCCCAGTTCAGGCATGGCCATATGCAAATCAGTCAGACCCTGTGCCTCATGGAAACAGTCCAGCCCAAACTGCCAAGCCATGCCTTCCCTGGACCAGATTCAAGCTTCCTAGGACCGGTTTCTGGCATTACAGCCGTCTTCAGCCAGGCTTGCTTGAATCCAGTGGCAAAGTGAGAAAGGGACTCACGTCTGAGCATACCCTGCCAACTTATGGCGGCCAGAGTGGTACAAAAGGGGGTGGTGATAGACGGAGCATCTGAACTAATCAAACACTCACACCCAGTCAACAGATCTGGGTTTAATCCGTTATTCTGTGGAGCACCGCTGTTGCAGATGGCCAAACCGAATGCTAACCACGTTTGTTTCAGCAAAACTTTTTTAAATACACACGCCATCGGGCTACTATGGATAAGAAGGCGCATATATCATATGTTTTATGTGTTGTAGGTGAGAAGTATGTTCATATCTTGAAGGGTGTTGATACCCCATAACCACAATGTTGTGTTCTTTCTTACAGATACCACGTGATTATTTTCTTATGTAGGTACTGGATGCATGCTTTATTCCCTTGCAGCATTGAATGAATTTATTTTCAATTTTTTACATTATTAGCTCTTTTGGGCATTATTAGGAGTGGCGAACACAGGGCTGGCCCCTGTGTAGTCCTGAGGAAGAGCTTGGGGGACGCTCGAAACATGTTGACAGATAGGAACTAATAGGTACACCGAAACTCATTGTTCTTTAGGCAACCTATTTATTCTACCCCGTTTTTAATTCTACCACCTAGGAACAAGAATAAATCATTTATAGCTTACTAGGCAGGTATTTTAAATCACTTAGATCAATGTTATCTTCGTGCACACCAAACTTTTTAATTGATTAAAACAAGTTCTTTTTGGCGCTATCCTTGACGCACTGTGTCTGTCAGTGCCTTCTCATTAATTGTATGCAATGTGTGATCAGTAAACCACAAAAGATGCGCTACTTTGACATGAAACGGAAGTTTCTTCACTCACTCATCATGATCATGTTACAATATTCATCTGTTCCATAAATTCATAAATCCATAAACCTTTAGTTCGTTGATTTCATAAATTATTTTATTAGTTCATTTCTTCTCATCGTATTCAATTATGTTGCAAAGGATTCATTTTAGTCATGAATATTCAATTGTTTATATTGTGCCCAATGCATTTCGGGTTAAAGAACTAACCCTTCATCAGGGGCCTGTCAAAATAGGAAAAACATACAGGATCTTAGCATTCAGAAAAAAACCAAGTACATACATATTGCCTAAGTTAACTAAGAGACCATAAAGTCACTGCATGGTGGTATAACCATAGTTACAAAGACATTTTTAGAACAAAAAAATGCTTGTGCATACTCTTTACTGGATAACATGATATTGAGGCCAGCCAGTGTATATGTGATTGCTAAAATAAGCCGGGATGTTGTGATGCTGCAATGTGCTGTCTGACGTATTCAGGATGGGTGACTAACGTGTCTGACGGAAGTTAAAGGCTGTTAAACTGAGAAGGCATTAACTGCGGTAATCAAAATGCTACGGGGAGTAGCAAACGATAAAGAGGCCAAAAACAAAAATTCGCCGGCAGGAAACAAACTTACTAGAAGCAACGCTGTGTACTCGTTCCTTTCCGGGTACAGGATCGGATGGATACGCTCAAAGCCAATCAGGAGGCTTCTTGTATCGTGGGATGAGTCACGTGATGTCGGATAATTCGACACATAACTGCTTGATAACGAAGCAGTTTGAACAGTAAAATACTGATAAAGTTAAAGTGGAAAAACTTCACCTGGCTAGCAGGAAAGTAGAGAAAACATTCAATCAAGTTGCCGTCTTTCGATTCTGGCCGGTAGCCATAGTAACTAAAGCAACGCGCGATTATTGGACGGGAGTTCCGATCACGTGTATATTGATGTCAAGAACGAATGGGGAGTGAAATACTAAAGTTTTAAGGATACTGTGGATAAAAACAAGGAGCACTGAAGTATCGAGGGCTTCTAGAATACTAGATGTAATCACTAGTCAATAGGAATAGGGGTGAGATATAGAAGTTAAGTGTAAATAGTAATTTAGTAACAAGGAAATGCCATATACGCTACAGTATACGCTATGATTGTATAAACAATAATGCAATCAAACAAGATAAACATCAGAAATCACATCAGAAATCACATATACTCAAATGAAGAGAATTGTGGTAATTTATAACAGAAGCATAATTTTCGGGGTCAAATTTAAGTGCTGGCTGCGTTCAAATTAGTCCGTTCGGTATGAGTCCCTAGCAGGGGAAGGAAGGGCCACTGACCCTTTGCTGTGTAACAGTCAACATGATTCATAGAAAGCATGTGTGAGAAGGTGGCCTGATATGCAGTGCTCACTATTCTAGTGAACACTATGTATCAGTCCAGCAACCCTTATTGATGATTGGTTGTAAGTCAACCTTATAGACCAGCTATCCTAGTAGCATGGATACGAGCAGTCTAAGGCTAAAGACTCGAGAGGGCGTGTTAAGCCAGCTGTTTACCACACATATACCCCTTGAATACCCAGTGAAAGGACACCACACAAGTGTTATGAAAATAAACAAGATATTTATTAAGAATCACAACAGCCCTGTACTCTTTATGAGGACAGGGTACTAAGCACAAAGCAAAACTCTTATGAAAATACTTAAGTTAGCACAGTATATACAAATGCCCGAGGGGCACGGAAAACCATATACTCTGAAAGTGGAATGCGAAATTACTAGCAGGTAAGTACAGTACTAATAGCCTTTGGAATCGCTAGGACTTGACTATAGAATCGTTAGATTACTTCTAGGAGACCCAGGGGACTCGGGTGCAGAGTGTGCACTCTCACGCGTGATGTGGGACAAAGTCTATGGTAGCTAGTAATTGCAAAGTTAGTGTTCTCGGGCGAACCCGGCCTGGTAGGAGGAAAACGAAAGTGGATTCTGACCCTTGGATAGTGAGGCTATGCTGGGGCACCGAAATGCCGAAGTTACCTAGCCCAGGGGCTGCAGCTGCATAGGACTCAAAAGACGTCGGGAATCCTCGTAGACGGACCAGGAGCCTGGAAGAAAGAAGTTGCTGGCAGGCGACCAGTGAAGAAAGTTCGATGGATCCAAGCCTGGATCGAAGGAAGATGACACCTGAAAGCAGAGGGGACCAAGTTCGAGACTACTAGCCAGTAGTCAGTGGGCACCAGGAGGGCACCGGATGGTAGCCACCTCGACAAGGTGAGTGGGTGACGCTGTGATCGCAGATCTCACGGACCAGGAGGCGTTGTTGGCGACCAGGATGGAGGAGCGATCTGTCCCACGATGGATGAAGCTGTCGGCGTCGCTGGACCCAGGATTGGGCAACAAAGCCTTGGCAAATTCAAGCCCACGCGGTGGACTTAAAATGGCGTCTGGAGTGGACCAGGAGGGTCCGGGGTGCCTCTCTTGAAGAAGGAAGCAAGGGCCAGTCTGGAGCAACCAGACCAGCAGCAGTGATGTCGTCGGGCGTCGTGAAGAAGGCCACAAGCCAGCCGGCTAGTAGCCACACAGCGCGGTGAGCACGCAAAAGCAGAAGGGCCCCACGCAGATCGTGGAGATGCTGGAGGGCTGATCTTCGGTGCTGGAGCTGCTCAGGGTTGGGGCTTCTCGGACCCCAAAGCACTCACCAGTGGAAGACTCGGTGGGCTTGTTACAAAGAAGTCGTGCAGTCTTGGCGATCGTCAGTCCCTCGAGGTCTCGTCGCACTCACGGTTCTCAGCTTTGCTGTAGAGGTGAGTAGAGGTCAGAGGTGCCAGGGAAGCCGGGTCTCGTCGAGCTGGGTCGTCGGATTCGTGAAGAAGGACTTGCAGCAGACCGCAGTGTTCTTAGGATGGTGCCTGCGGATGCAGGGTGACTACTCCTTAGCCACAAGGGAGAATCTTGAAGAAGGAAATCTTGAAGTCCTTTCGCAGAAAGTCGTGTCTTGATTCCAAAGATGATCTAATTTGAACAGGGGGCCCGCTCCTATCTTTATACTAAAAAAGGGGGCTGACCCGGTGACTAGGTCCTGCCTATGGGTGGGACTAGGAGGGGGGTGGTTACACCCCTCTGCCATGGCGGACTTTCCCCAGGCCAGGGGCTGGTGTGCCCCTGGAACTGGTTCTGACCGGCCTATGCGTAGTGAGCACCGGGGTGCCACTCAGCAGTCACCTTCCTGAAAAGCCCTGCCTACCCAGGATACACAAAACCATGTCTGGGACGGTGCTAGCACCGCCCCTGACAGGAAACCCTTTGTCCAGGCTCCCCTCGCTGGAAGGACTCCCAGCTGCAGGGGGTCAGACTCGTGTCTGTGGTGGCAGCATCCATTTTGTGGAGCTGAGGCTTCGTTTAACTTTAACCGGGGTTCACAGTTACATACATGTTGTGTCCCTCTAGAAGGGTGGAATGCTAACCCCGTCGCCAGAATTGGCGAGGGGTTAGTATTCCAATTCGTATGACACCTTACTCGACATGTTTTGATAAAGCAATACCAAAGTTAGCATTTAACCGCGAGGATTATAATGCACTTAAGAGTATATGGTATGCGATATCATGGAACAGCTATTAGGACTTGGTTCCGCAAGCTGCAGACAGGCTCAGCTCATGCCAGAGCACCATCTCACACGATTCCAAGCACTCTGCCTTCAGGATTGTCAAGGCCTGCCATAGGAGTGACTGACAGGAACCTGTGTGTCCATTTTAGGGTTAGGTATAGGTATACTACACCTACAGCAAAGGGTGATTACACGACTTTGCCCCAGCTGTCATGCAGCCAGTTGTGTCAAATTTAGGAGGCCAGCCAGGGGTGGCATAATACATGCTGCAGCCCCTGGCAGCCCTGGGTACACCTATGCCCTGAGTTACAGGGTCTGATAAGGTGGCCCAGTACCAATTGGTAAATGCACCTAGGGTACATGTCGTAATTTAGAAAGAGAACAGCCAGGCTGTGGGTCTGATTGGCAGGCCCACAGCCAGAGAAAGTCGTAAACCAGTGAAACAAAAGCAAAAAATCTGGGTGATCATAGGATTGCAGACCCTACTCTCCTACATGACCCCCCCCCACCAAACTTTGGGACAGTAAGCTAACCTTGACCAGGTGAGTCTTCTTGTTCTAAGTGGAAATATCTGGAGAGCCCATCGGCATTGCCATGATCAGTACCAGGTCTATGTTCCACTGTAAAGTCCATCCCCTGTAGGGAAATGGACCACCTAAGCAGTTTGGGGTTTTTACCCTTCATCTGATTTAGCCACAAGAGGGGCTTATGGTCGGTCTGAATCTTGAAGTGAGTGCCAAACAAGTATGGCCTCAGCTTCTTCAGGGCCCAAACCACAGCAAAGGCCTCCCTCTCAATAGCTGACCAATTCTTCTCTCTGGGGGTCAGCCTTCTGCTTATAAAAGCAATGGGCTGGTCTTGACCATCAAAATTCAGCTGAGATAGAACAGCTCCCACACCCAACTCAGAAGCATCTGTTTGGACAATGAATGGTTTGGAGTAGTCTGGACTCTTAAGGATAGGTGCTGTGCACATGGCCTGCTTTAGGTCATCGAATACTTTTTGACAGCCTGCTGTCCACTGAACTTTTTTTGGCATTTTCTTACTTGTCAGTTCATTTAATGGAGTCACAATTGATCCATAGTTCCTGACAAACTTCCTATAGTAACCAGTCAGGCCCAAGAAAGCTCGAACCTGAGTCTGGGTGGTTGGAGGAGCCCAGTCCCTGATTGACTGTATTTTGCTCTCCAGTGGCTGAACCTGGCCTCCACCTACAAGGTGGCCCAGGTATACAACCTGTGTCTGCCCTATCTGGCACTTGGTGGCCTTGATAGTGAGGCCTGCTGCTTGCAGAGCCTCTAACACTTTCCTCAGGTGGACCAGGTGATCCTCCCAGGTGGAGCTAAAGACAGCAATATCATCTAGATATGCTGCACAGAAGTCATCCAGCCCAGTGAGGACTTGATTCACCAACCTTTGGAAGGTGGCAGGTGCATTTTTCAGACCAAAGGGCATTACCACAAATTGATAATGCCCACCAGGGGTTGAAAATGCTGTCTTGGGCTTGGCATCCTCAGCTAACCTGATTTGCCAATACCCAGCTGTTAAGTCAAATGTGCTTAAGTAGTTGGCAGAAGCCAATCTATCTATAAGCTCATCTGCCCTTGGTATTGGGTGGGCATCAGTCTTAGTGACTGCATTGAGACCCCTGTAGTCTACGCAAAACCTCATCTCTCTCTTACCATCCTGGGTGTGAGGTTTTGGCACTAGAACTACTGGACTAGCCCAAGGGCTATCTGAGGGTTCAATGACTCCCAACTCCAACATTTTCTGCACTTCAGTTTTTATGCAGTCTCTAACATGATCAGGCTGCCTGTAGATTTTACTCTTAACTGGCAGACTGTCCCCAGTGTCAACCTCATGGGTACACCAATTGGTCTGACTGGGTGTCAGAGAAAACATATGTCTGAAAGACTGAAGAACCTGTTTACAGTCTCTCTGTTGATGCTCAGAGAGGCTGCCACAAAAGACAACACCATCTACTGACCCATCATCAGGATTCTGAGTGAGCAGGTCTGGGAGAGGGTCACTCTCTTCCTCCTGTCCCTCATCTATGGTCATGAGCAAGCTCATGTCCTTCCTGTCGACATATGCTTTGAGCCTGTTGACATGGAGCACCCTGTGGGGGCTCCTGGGAGTTCCAAGGTCCACCAGGTAGGTGACCTCTCCCTTTTGCTCAAGAATTGTGTGGGGCCCAGACCATTTGTCTTTGAGTGCTGCTGGGGCCACTGGCTCCAACACCCACACCTTCTGTCCAGGCTGATAAACAGTCAGGACAGCCTTTTGGTCATGCCAAGCTTTTTGAAGTTCTTGACTGGCCTTAAGGTTTTCTGATGCCTTCTCCATATACTCAGCCATCCTGGAGCGGAGACCAAGTACATAGTCCACTATGCTGGTTGCAGGCTTTTTGAGAGGTCTCTCCCATCCTTCCTTCACCAAACACAGGGGGCCTCTCACAGGATGCCCATACAAAAGTTCAAAAGGGCTGTAGCCAACCCCCTTTTGTGGGACCTCTCTGTAAGCAAACAGAAGGCAGGGAATCAGGACATCCCATCTACGCCTGAGCTTTTCAGGTAGTCCATGAATCATCCCTTTTAGGGTCCTGTTGAACCTTTCAACAAGCCCATTGCATTGTGGATGATAGGGTGTAGTGAATTTGTAATTGACACCACATTCCTTCCACATAGCAGTTAAGTAGCTTGACATGAAGTTTGCACCTCTGTCAGAGACAACCTCCTTAGGGAAGCCCACTCTGGAGAACACTCCAACTAGGGCCCCTGCCACTACAGGTGCTGTAGTGGTCCTAAGTGGAATAGCTTCAGGATACCTGGTGGCATGATCCACTACCACCAGTATAAACTTGTGCCCTGATGCTGTCTGGGGTTCCATTGGACCAACAATGTCAATCCCCACTCTTTCAAAGGGCACCCCCACCACAGGCATTGGTATAAGGGGGGACTTTGTTGTGCCACCTGACTTACCACTGGCTTGGCAAGTGACACAGGAGCGACAAAACTCCTTGGTATCCTCATTCATGTGAGGCCAGTGAAAGTGTGAGACAAGCCTGTCCCAAGTCTTTGTCGGGGCTAAGTGACCTACTAAGGGAATCTCATGGGCCAAGGTAAGTAGGAAACCTCTCTGAGACAAGGGTACAACCAGCCTCCTGGTCATGCCAGGCTTGGGGTCTCTTGACTCAGTGTACAGGAGTCCATCTTCCCAGTATACCTTGTGGGTACCTGTGGCGTTCCCAGCAGCCTCAGCAGCAGCCTGCTGTCTGAGGGGTTCAAGAGAAGGGCAGCTTAACTGGTCCTTCCCCAGGTCTTCCCTTGAGGGTCCCCCTGAACCCAAGAATTCAACTTGATCAAGTTCAAACTCTCTGGGCTCAGTTTCCCTCAATTCCTGTAGGTCAGCCTCCTCTGAGACTTGATCCTCAACCTGGGGCAAGGGGGAAGGCACAGCCTTAACCCTACTGCTCTTCTTCTTGGGAGGTGTCTCGTCCATTGTTCCAGGATCCAGCACCTGTTCAGTGGGGCATTTCCTGACCTGTGACCTGGTCACAGCAAACACATGTGCTGGCAAGCCTAACATTTCCATGTGAGTCCTCTGCTCCACTTCTGACCATTGTGATGACTCCAAATCATTGCCCAACAAACAATCCACTGGGAGGTCTGAACTAACTACAACCTTCTTTTGGCCAGTTACCCCTCCCCAGGAGAAAGCTACAATTGCCATACTGTGATTGGTAGTGACATTGCTTGCATTGGTCACCAGGAATTCTGTACCTGGCATGATCTGTCCAGGGTCCACAAAGTTAGGTGTCACCATTGTGACACTGGCACAAGTGTCCCTATAGGCCTGAGCCATTTTTCCATTAATGAAAGGTGTCTGTCTGTATTTGCCCAAAGTATTGGGACTTATATCAGGGGACATATCCACATCCCCTGTACAAACAAGGACAGCCTGAGTGAGTGTACCAACTAAGTTGTCACACCCCTCAGAACCCAGGGTTAACCCTACTAAACCCTTGGGAGGTGCACTACCACTGCTGACTGTACTAGGGGGCACAGGTGCCTTAGGGGCTGCAGTGGCAGGAGTCTGCCCTCCTCCTTTCTTGGTGCACTCACTAAACGAGTGAGTTTTACTTTTGCAGTATTGGCACCACCTTTTAGATTGGCCTTCTTGGTTTTTCTTCTTCTGGGGAGCCTGACCCCCACCCTCTTTGGGTTGTTGGGGACCTGTCGAAGACTTCTGGTCATTTTGTTCCCCTTTAGAATCTTTACCCTTCTGGTCTGCTTTCTTCTGACCACCTTGATTCTGGCCCTGGTTCTGTTTAACTCTTGTTCTAACCCATCTGTCTGCCTTCTTTCCCAATTCTTGGGGAGAGGTCAGATCTGAGTCAACAAGATGCTGATGCAACAACTGGTTCTGACAATTGTTTAAAATTTGTTCTCTCATCATCAAATTGTACAATCCTTTATAATCAGTAACCTTACTGCCCAGCAACCAGCCCTCAAAAGCCTTAGTGGCACAATCTACAAAGTCAGACCAATCTTGAGACTGAGTTTTCTGTGTATCCCTGAACAGCACCCTGTACTGCTCAGTGGTTAGGCCAAACCCTTCAACCAGTGTATTTTTCAAGACTTGGTAATTGTTAGCATCCTCCACTCTTGTAGTGAGGAGCTTGTCTCTACCTTTACCTTCAAAGGAGAGCCACAAGATAGCTGCCCACTGACTCTGGGGAACACCCTGCACAGTGCAGGCCCTCCCCAAAGCAGTAATCCATTTGTGGATGTCATCCCCTTGTTTAAAGGGGGGCACTATCTTACCCAGGTGTTTTGTATCAAAACTCCTTTCCCTATTGCTAGGTACAATGCTGCCACCAGTGGGGACTACCCCACTTAACTGTTGCTCTCTAGCAAAGGCAAGCCTCTCTTTGGCCAGGGCAAGTTCTTCCCTTTCAATCCTCAGATTGGCTGCCCTTTCTTTAGCTTCATACACTCTCCTCTGAGGGGAAGTCATCTCTCTTTGAGAAGAGTTGTGAGAGCCATTGGTTTGAAGGGATCTGCCAGAGCCTCTTGATAGAGATCTGGCTCATCCATTCCCAATGTTAAGCTGACCTGATAGTGGCCCCAGGGGTCTCCCAGTACCACTGTCATGTTTGCTTAAGTTGGACCTGGTTAGTCTGCTGACTTCTACCTGTCCCTTCTCTGCCTCATCCCCAGAGGGATCCTCATCCTCCTCCCCCTCTTCATTCTCAGTTGAGAGGTGGATTAAGTCAGGGTCTCCTCTGGTTCCCTCAAGGGGAGGCATGTTCCCATCTGGATTAGGAGAGCTAAGTAGTTTCTCAGCTTTCCTGGCATCATAAGTCTCTAAGAGACCAATCAGAAAGGAAGTTGTGGGGTTAGACCCCTGCTTAATCTTCCTAGAGGTACATACTTGTCGTAACTCATGGAAGCTAAGCACAGTATATCTGGAAGGAAGGACCTGTGGAGGGTCCACTGACACAAGGGGAGACTCAGAGTTTCCTCCTTTGTCTGACATACTGTTTCTAGTGTGGTGTAAGTGATGCACCTACCTACACTATGTGTTTACCTACTGATCCCTTGTTAAGAGTTGCAGCCAAGGTGTGCTAAGCCTTGAGGAGCTGCAACAGCTGGTTCAGTAGAACTCAGAGTATTCTAAGCTTAGTTATATGTACTAACAGTACTTATGTGATCTTTCAACAAGATATTCTTAGGATACGTGTGGTAAAACAACAGCAAGCTCAAATCCCAACCGCTGCTCACCAATGTGAGAAGGTGGCCTGATATGCAGTGCTCACTATTCTAGTGAACACTATGTATCAGTCCAGCAACCCTTATTGATGATTGGTTGTAAGTCAACCTTATAGACCAGCTATCCTAGTAGCATGGATACGAGCAGTCTAAGGCTAAAGACTCGAGAGGGCGTGTTAAGCCAGCTGTTTACCACACATATACCCCTTGAATACCCAGTGAAAGGACACCACACAAGTGTTATGAAAATAAACAAGATATTTATTAAGAATCACAACAGCCCTGTACTCTTTATGAGGACAGGGTACTAAGCACAAACCAAAACTCTTATGAAAATACTTAAGTTAGCACAGTATATACAAATGCCCGAGGGGCACGGAAAACCATATACTCTGAAAGTGGAATGCGAAATTACTAGCAGGTAAGTACAGTACTAATAGCCTTTGGAATCGCTAGGACTTGACTATAGAATCGTTAGATTACTTCTAGGAGACCCAGGGGACTCGGGTGCAGAGTGTGCACTCTCACGCGTGATGCGGGACAAAGTCTATGGTAGCTAGTAATTGCAAAGTTAGTGTTCTCGGGCGAACCCGACCTGGTAGGAGGAAAACGAAAGTGGATTCTGACCCTTAGATAGTGAGGCTATGCTGGGGCACCGAAATGCCGAAGTTACCTAGCACAGGGGCTGCAGCTGCATAGGACTCAAAAGACGTCGGGAATCCTCGTAGACGGACCAGGAGCCTGGAAGAAAGAAGTTGCTGGCAGGCGACCAGTGAAGAAAGTTCGATGGATCCAAGCCTGGATCGAAGGAAGATGACACCTGAAAGCAGAGGGGACCAAGTTCGAGACTACTAGCCAGTAGTCAGTGGGCACCAGGAGGGCACCGGATGGTAGCCACCTCGACAAGGTGAGTTGGTGACGCTGTGATCGCAGATCTCATGGACCAGGAGGCGTTGTCGGCGACCAGGATGGAGGAGCGATCTGTCCCACGATGGATGAAGCTGTTGGCGTCGCTGGACCCAGGATTGGGCAACAAAGTCTTGGCAAATTCAAGCCCACGCGGTGGACTTAAAATGGCGTCTGGAGTGGACCAGGAGGGTCCGGGGTGCCTCTCTTGAAGAAGGAAGCAAGGGCCAGTCTGGAGCAACCAGACCAGCAGCAGTGATGTCGTCGGGCGTCGTGAAGAAGGCCACAAGCCAGCCGGCTAGTAGCCACACAGCGCGGTGAGCACGCAAAAGCAGAAGGGCCCCACGCAGATCGTGGAGATGCTGGAGGGCTGATCTTCGGTGCTGGAGCTGCTCAGGGTTGGGGCTTCTCGGACCCCAAAGCACTCACCAGTGGAAGACTCGGTGGGCTTGTTACAAAGAAGTCGTGCAGTCTTGGCGATCGTCGGTCCCTCGAGGTCTCGTCGCACTCACGGTTCTCAGCTTTGCTGTAGAGGTGAGTAGAGGTCAGAGGTGCCAGGGAAGCCGGGTCTCGTCGAGCTGGGTCGTCGGATTCGTGAAGAAGGACTTGCAGCAGACCGCAGTGTTCTTAGGATGGTGCCTGCGGATGCAGGGTGACTACTCCTTAGCCACAAGGGAGAATCTTGAAGAAGGAAATCTTGAAGTCCTTTAGCAGAAAGTCGTGTCTTGATTCCAAAGATGATCTAATTTGAACAGGGGGCCCGCTCCTATCTTTATACTAAAAAAGGGGGCTGACCCGGTGACTAGGTCCTGCCTATGGGTGGGACTAGGAGGGGGGTGGTTACACCCCTCTGCCATGCCGGACTTTCCCCAGGCCAGGGGCTGGTGTGCCCCTGGAACTGGTTCTGACCGGCCTATGCGTAGTGAGCACCGGGGTGCCACTCAGCAGTCACCTTCCTGAAAAGCCCTGCCTATCCAGGATACACAAAACCATGTCTGGGACGGTGCTAGCACCGCCCCTGACAGGAAACCCTTTGTCCAGGCTCCCCTCGCTGGAAGGACTCCCAGCTGCAGGGGGTCAGACTCGTGTCTGTGGTGGCAGCATCCATTTTGTGGAGCTGAGGCTTCGTTTAACTTTAACCGGGGTTCACAGTTACATACATGTCGTGTCCCTCTAGAAGGGTGGAATGCTAACCCCGTCACCAGAATTGGCGAGGGGTTAGTATTCCAATTCGTATGACACCTTACTCGACATGTTTTGATAAAGCAATACCAAAGTTAGCATTTAACCGCGAGGATTATAATGCACTTAAGAGTATATGGTATGCGATATCATGGAACAGCTATTAGGACTTGGTTCCGCAAGCTGCAGACAGGCTCAGCTCATGCCAGAGCACCATCTCACACGATTCCAAGCACTCTGCCTTCAGGATTGTCAAGGCCTGCCATAGGAGTGACTGACAGGAACCTGTGTGTCCATTTTAGGGTTAGGTATAGGTATACTACACCTACAGCAAAGGGTGATTACACGACTTTGCCCCAGCTGTCATGCAGCCAGTTGTGTCAAATTTAGGAGGCCAGCCAGGGGTGGCATAATACATGCTGCAGCCCCTGGCAGCCCTGGGTACACCTATGCCCTGAGTTACAGGGTCTGATAAGGTGGCCCAGTACCAATTGGTAAATGCACCTAGGGTACATGTCGTAATTTAGAAAGAGAACAGCCAGGCTGTGGGTCTGATTGGCAGGCCCACAGCCAGAGAAAGTCGTAAACCAGTGAAACAAAAGCAAAAAATCTGGGTGATCATAGGATTGCAGACCCTACTCTCCTACAGCATGCCAGTTCAATTCTGTCATTCATCCCAATCGGCTGAAGAGAATGTAGTTTTTTAATCTAGAAAAATTCAGCCTGTAGATGTTGTTTTACTGGATTCATGTTGCAGCGTTGTGGGAGTATCTCAAGTATGGTGAATCTTAGTTGAGAAATGTGGTGGTTGGCTTCCAGCCAATGCATAGCTATGGTAGATTTGTTGTTCATAGTACGTATATTACTCTTGTGTTCAGTCATTCTTACTTTGATTTTTCGTTCAGTTTGACCAACATATGTCTTACCACATGGGCATTTAGTTGCATAAATAACATTTTTGGAGTCGCATGTTCCTGTATATTGCAAATCGATCTTGTGGCCTTTGGTGGGGTGCGTGACTGTTTTACCAATTATGACATTATTGCAGTGGATGCAATTGTGACATTTCGCCATCCCTTTGTGCTGAGGTTTTGATTATTTTTTAGCAGAGAGGATCTCTTTCATATTTTTTGATCTTTTGAAGGCAAAGGTCACATGTTCACTGAATAAATTCTGTAGATCAGGTTCTGCTTTTATGTATTTTGTGATTCACTAGAGAATTTCAACACACACACTGTTTTTTGTTCTGTAGTTTGTTTTGAAGACATCAATACACTTTCTCTCGGTAAATTTGCTACTTTTTTTTAAAGATTCTTCTAAGATCTCTTTAGGGTATCCTCTTGCTAAATATTGTTCTTGTTGCTCCATGAGTGAATCATTAAGAATTTTGTCATCAGAGGTGATTCTTTTTAGGCGAATGAATTGAGAAGTTGGTAAGTGCTTTTTTAGGGTTACAGGATGAAAGCTCTGGAAAAGTAGACTTGAATTACGATCTGTGGCTTTTTTGTACACTTTAGTTTGTATTTGTTGATTGACCATGGTGATTTGCACGTCCAAAAAAGATATGGTTTCATCATGTATTGTAGGAATGAATTTGATTCGAGGATTCAACAGGTTTAGCGAAGCTAAATTGCGGATGAGTTGATCTTTTTTTCCTCTCCAAATCAAAAATATGTCATCAATGTATCTTTTGAAAGTGACCAGTTCAGAGGTCCAGTCACTGTTGTGCAGAATGTGGTCAGACTCGAATTTAGACATAAACAAGTTTGCATACCCCCCCCAAAACCCATAGAGGTACCATTGCATTGATTGTAGTAATTACTTTTCCATTCTAAGTAACTATGAAAGAGTGAAAAGTGCATCAGCTCAATAAGGAATATTTTGTTGGCTTCACAATCGTCATCTCTTAACAAGTTCCATTCAAGAGCATCTAAGCCTTCATTGTGTGGGATTGAAGTGTAAAGTGATACTACGTCCACTGTACATAGCCAATATTATGTAGCTTCTTCAAGCTGAATGGTTCTAAGTAAATTAAGAAACACAGTGGTATCTTTTATGTAGGTTTGACTTTTCTGTACGATGGGCTGTAGATAACAGTCAACATATTTACCAATACTTTCAGATATTGACCCGCAAGCTGACACAATGGGTCTGAAAGGTGGTTTCAAAGCATTTTTATGTATCTTGGGTAACATTGTGCCGCTGCATGAAGCTTTCTTGCTGGCGCTTTTCCTTTCCTGTCCAGCCTGGTATAAGGAACCTGTGCTGCCCGTGGACTGAGGGCGTACTTCTGGGGGTCGAAAACGGGAAGAAAAGCCAACCCCTTCCCTGCCACCCTCCGTGTACCTGGAAGAACACAGACTACCACTCCCAGCAGCCCAGCGCTAATCGGTGAGCCAGGAGCACCTGTGGCCAATTAGCCTCGCAGTACATCACAACTTGCCGCACCCGCTGGCGCAAGTGCCGCTGCGTGAAGCTTTCTTGCCGGCGCTTTTCCTTTCCTGTCCAGCCTGCAATAAGGAACCTGTGCTGCCCGTGGACTGAGGGCGTACTTCTGGGGGTCGAAAACGGGAAGAAAAGCCATCCTGTTCCCTGCCACCCTCCGTGTACCTGGAAGAACACAGACTACCACTCCCAGCAGCCCAGCGCTAATCGGTGATCCAGGAGCACCTATGGCCAGTTAGTTCCTCCTCCTAATAATAAACTCCCAACACTGTCCGCGACACGGACGCGCGCGGGCATCGCCAGGAGAAGCCCCGGCGGAGGCCCTCAGAGGTCGAGGAGTCCGGGCCGGGCGCACCCCCTTAACACTGACATTGTGAACTTTCATAAGGTACGTCACCATTGCTACAAACGGACTGAGTTGTGTACTTGGTTTCTTTGCCGGGTTGCTATAGACTCCATTCAACATTCACCATCTGAGGGAATTTTCGCTGCATATGAGGACATATAAACATCGCTCCCTTCCAAGCGAACTCTACTGCATGGCTTATTGCATCTCCTCATTGTTTTTATTGAAGCTGAATGCTACTATCGAGTGAGCTATACTTACTGTACTGCACTTGTAGCGCCTAGTTTTGCATTGGGCCGTTTTTCCATTATTGCATTTGCTAACTGTAGTTGTATTACGAGGTATTTATCTGTTACAATCTTTATTCAGCAGGGGGAGAGTGTGAGTGATTAAGATTATTACAATATCTCTGCAGGGAAATTGAGCTGTATAGTAGAAGTGCGCTGGGTGTGAATTGACTCAATCCTGCCTCTTCGCAGCTTATTTCCTGCATTTTCACCCCGTGTATTTTGTGCAAAGCTAGGCTGTGATAAAACATATACTTCTTATCTAACATTATGTCTACCAGAGGTAGTAGAAGTAAAACGGCAGTTGGTGGGGCCCCAGTAATAGGCCCAATAGATAACTTCATAATAAGGGCCAATGATGCCATAGACCAGTGTATTACACTCTTGGAGCGCAGGGTTTCACAAGACCTAGCCCTAGTAAAACGATCATCCCTTGGACTTATTGCATCAAACAGAACTTCAGTTCAGACTAGAAGCATCAACACTGGTCCTATAATTGACGCCCGCGCAGAAATTCACAGTATACCGAATGAGGTCAACTTATCAGCATCTAATCCCTTGATAGATTCGGATTCAGATCCTAGTATGAATTTAGAAAGGACACAGGAACTGCTCATCAATCACACACCAGATGAGGTAGTTGAAGCTAGCACAAGGCAATTAAGGGGCAGGCGGGAGGGTGCTATACGGAAACACAAAACACACACAAGACAGTTGAGCATGCCTAAGGTAATAAAGCATAGCATGCCTAAGCGAAAGCCTAGGAAGGATACTAATCCAAACCAAAATGTAGACGAAACAAATGCACCTATAGACATAGAAAGTGAAGAGTCACGGGGATCCAGATGGCTAAAGGGGATAATCTTGAAGCTAATGACCAACTTCTGGAAAGAATGGGTGAACTACTTAGCATCTATTTGTCCCCGATAGAATCTAGACTTACACGTATTGAAAAGCAATTAGCTGAATTGAGTTCTCCCATTAAAAATATCGCCAGTCAGGGGCCTCCAATGACTGTGGGACCCAAACCGAGCTCCTCTAAATCTTCATGCACTAAAGCTAAGAATCCCACTGCCCCAATCCTAACCACAAAGCCCAAAACTCCACAAGTGCCAGGCAACCATTAACAAAAACTACCGCAAATCATAATACGACCAAGGACGCCACACATCAAGGCAAGGTGCAAAATGTTGATAAAAGCAAGGAGACCCGAATTAGACCAACTAATAATAACGCTCAGAATGCTATTGGGGCTCAGCCCGACCAAAATATGGCAATCAATAGGAGACAGATACCCCCAACCCCCGCATCAGCATACCCGCATCAGCATACCGCCTGAATGCGGGGCATATGTGCTGGTCCTAGTTAATGTAACCAAATTAAAGAGGGATCAAGAAGAAAACTCGACATCCCTTAAGAACAGGATCCTTCACTGGTTAGTTGCAAACTGCAACTTTCCAATTGTAGGGGAAAGGGAGATTATTCACACCCAAAGAGTAGGATGGGTAGGCCCACTGAGGAAAAAGTTTGAGGGGGACTGCATAATAATACATTTCAAGTTCCCCCAATGGGCCCAAAAAACTTTGGCTAGTGCCCCACCACCCTCACCTTGGGAATTCAATACTACTTTGCTCCCTCTGGGTTATTTTTATAGACACCTGTTTTCCCCCAATGCTAATATGATGAATAACTCTGTTGTGTGTTATCAGGACCCTAATTTGGGTACTGGGATTAAGTTTCCATTCTTTCACCAGGATCAAAGGCTTACTTACCCGAAGGGACCTGCGAGGTGTTATCAGGCCCCATCCCTAGCAAATCCGTTGCACTACCCATACCCCCCATAATGAAACCGTACGACCATATGGAGAGGTTACATCCAATGATTAACCCAAATCGGTATTTGCCTCAGAATGAGGTAAGGTCTATATATAACATCCCAACCTATAATCGGTTTGAACAGGCTTTCTCAAGCCTAGACGAGCAGGATTGACTGGGCAACAGGGAAGGCATCATCAATGGATGTGAAGATATAAGTAATGACAACAAGGAATATCCAGTACCAGTAGAAGTATAACTCAGGGAACATTAGTTGGTGATAGCGAAGAGATTAGTGGTCGCCCGGTGTGAAGCAATATTACTGAGGAATATCTACCATCATTACAAGCCAATGCTACACAGGGAACAGCAATGCTCGATTGTACTGTCACACTTATGGCCATACATGACCATATAATTCCCATATCACCTAAAACTAATATGAACATAGTGACGAGTACAAGGAACAAGCTAACTAGTCACTCCACCCGCTGTGAATTGTCAAGTCCTTAGTTGGAATGTGGCAGGGTTAGAGTCAAGGCTCTCTGACCCCCAACGGGCCAAGACATTGGATGGTATAGACATTATAATGTTTCAAGAGACCTGGGCTGTTGGGAATTCTCATATAGAGGGCTACCATTGTTTTAGTGTGACTGCACTGAAACCAATTTCTGGCCATGCAGTCGGAGGTTTATTCATCGGGATTAAGATACTGGCTGGCGGTACTATCAGAGACCTATCTAGAGGGAACCCGAATATACAAATTCTCGAATTAAAGCGAAAGACCCGGATTTATTTAATTAATTTTTATAATAATGACTTTTATTGTGTACCTAATAAGAACTTTGAGGCACTTTCCAAAACTTTACATAATCTGGAAATCAGTCTACAGGCTGATGATGGGACAGGGATTTTAATTGGGGGTGACTTCCAACGCAAAAATATTAAAGAACCATGGGATCAAGGATAGGAACTGCTTAGACCAAGCCGAACGAAGGGGTATTGAACTCGCCAATATACCAACCGAGTTCAACCTTGGTGATGCCATGAAAACTAGCCACAATCTTAGTTCCCCCTTTCAGAGGCAGGGACTGCAGTTCCACCATTGATTTTATTTTTATGTCCCCACACTTAATAGATTGTGTTACAAAATCCACAGTGAAGGAGACATCGTTTGGAGATCACAACCCACTCGTAGTAACTCTGCACTTAGCCCCTACTCCGGTCTATACCAACTTAAATGGTGCAAGGGACATCACATCTTCAGTTGATGGCTTGCGATTAAAATGGAGGGGGGTTGATGGTGGGGCAATTTTAGAAAGTGTAAAAATGAAACACCCGCAGCTAATTAATTCCTGCTTTACCATGGATGGGAACTACCACAGAATTATTGCTGATTTTGGAGAACTGTGTCTCATTATAAAAACTCTTTTGTCAGTACCATTACCAAAGGAAGGGACAGAACCAAGGTGGTTTGATTCCGCCTGTTCACTGGCAAATAGGGAACTACGCAGGGCACTAACCACCAAACCCAGGTGCACAAAGGTGGTTCAGACAGCCAGGAAACTCTATAAATTTGAAATAGCTAGAAGAAAGTCTGCACTACTGACTGAGCAGTGGGAGTCGCTGGTCGCCAGTGCCAATCTGGGGGGCAGCGGCCCATTCTGGTCTCCGGTCAGGAAAACGCGGGAAATGGGGAAACAGTTAACACCAATTAGTTGCAACATAACTAGCAGCATTTGGAAGGCTCACATCTTTAAAATGTACGCCGCACCAACCAAGGACTTGGTAACTTTTACCCCAGGACAGAAGTGCGGTCTACAGATTGATCTCCATGAGGTGAAAATAGCCATAAAAGAGAGCCTTGGAAACAAGGCACCAGGCACCGATGGATTGCCCATTGATATTATTAAGCACAACCCAGATCTATGGGCACCAATTCTTCTTAACGTCTTTAACACCTTGCCAACAGTGCCCATGCCCACTACCTGGGCAACCAGCACTATCGTCCCAATTTTTAAAAAGGGTGATAGATCGGACCCAGTTAACTATCGTCCGATCTCCCTTTTGGATAATACTGGGGCGAGTTGTTTATAATAGGGTGCTAGAATGGACTGAAGACATAGACCTATTGGACTCATGTCAGATGGGATTTAGGAGCAGGGTAGGGACGGTGGAGCAATGTCTGAACCTAAAATTGATAATCGACAAGTACAGCGTTGCTCGATCGACTTCCATTTACCTTGCATTTATGGATCTTTCATCCGCCTTTGATCTAGTGAATAGATCCAAACTCTGGGCTATCCTTTTAAACTATGAACTAGACGAGGCGCTTGTTAATTTCCTGGCCTATCTTGACACTGATCTCAAAGCACATGTCAGGATCGGGATGGGTGGAGAAGTCTCTGGAGCTATTAACATCGGCAGGGGGGTGAGACAGGGGTGGGTTTTAGCACCCCTGTTGTTCATCATTTATATTAATGGCCTTGCAAAAAGCCTGAAAGAAGTGACTAGTGATGTACCAACAATTCTGGGGCAACCACTACCAGTGTTATTATACGCAGACGATGCAGTGCTTATGGGCCGCACACCAAATACCCTCCGCCTACATTGTCCAAAGCTTTGTTGGAGGGATTAGATCTGCGCGTAAATTTTAAAAAATCTTTTATCATGCCATGTGGCCCTGGGAAACGGAAGCTCAATACAATACACATAGGGACAGATAAACTTGAATCTGTGCCTACATTTCCATACTTAGGTTTGGTTTTCGCTGCGAACGGCTCATGGAGTGGGCATTTGGCCCACGCCATGGGCAAGTTCTCGAAAGCCACCAATTCAGTTTTGGGCTTGCCGCGCCCAAAGAAAATAGGTGCCACTAGAGCTATTTTAAATTTTTTTAGACTACAGTGCTTACTGGTAGCCACATATGGAGCTGAGGTTTGGGGGTTGGGAAGAAGCCCAGGTATCCAGCGGGAAGAAAGTCTATTTTGCAGGAAAATATTGGGCGCCCCAATCTCATCTTCTGAATTTATCTGTCATAATGAATTAAACCTCCCCTATGTATGTGACTTTATCAGATCTAGATCAGCTCTATTCTGGGTCAGGATTTGGAGGAAAAATTCAGCCACTCTCACGCAAAATATTATAAAGGACTGTTTAAAAAGTGATAAAGGCATGGCGATTCCATGGCTTTCTGGAGTGTTAAAAACATTGAGCGCCCTGGACAGAGGTAGCCTCTTCTCCGACCCTACTAGGATCGAGCCAAAGGATAAAATTGAGGTTAAACACGCACTGTACGCACTTTATAATTCCGAACGAATGGGAAGAGAATCATCAAAATCAACTGTCGTAAAATACATGGGAAATTAACTATGTAGGCAATCACTCCCGCACTATCTTACCCTACCTATGACCAACTGGGAGAGATCACTCTTGTTTCGCCTAAGAGCGGGTTCTGTGAAATATCTGTTGGCCTTCTCTCTGGGCTATCAACATAGCACAAAACATAACCCATGTCCGTGTGACGGTGTTAGCACACAAGATGATTTGTACTTCCTATTCTTCTGTAAATTTTATTTAAAATATATCAACTGACTTTTAACCCCATATTTTAGGAAACATAGACCCCTCTCGTTGGGGGGAGTCTTATCTATTGATGGTTTCCCTGGATTCAGATGAACTAACCTTTCGCACTAGCACTTTCTTGAGACTGATAACACGAGTGCGCAAAATGATGGAAAACCCCTGAAATTAGCTTCATTAAAACTGTATTATATTTTTAACCATGTATTCTTGATGTGTTATGTAAATGAATAGTTTTTATGTGGTACTTCTATGAATTTTATGAAAATCGAATAAAGGTCTTTTGAACTTGAACTTTGAACTTGGGTAACATATATAATTTGGGTCTCCGTGGATATTTCGTTTCAAGGAATTTGTAGGTTTTTTCATCTATCCATTTCATGTTCAGTGCATGCTCAAGAATTGATGTCAACATTTTTTGGTACTCCTCAGTAGGATCTGAATTTAGAAGCATATATATGTCTTGGTCTTTTACATGTTCATTGACGCTGTTTTCATAGAAGGTAGTGTCCATGATTATGAGAGCCCCTCCTTTATCAGCTCTTTGGAAAGTTAGATCTTTGTCGTTGGATACATTTTTCAATGTGCTCCATTCTGTTTTGGATAAATTCATTTTGTTGGATTTTTATAAATAGATTTTTTGTATATCTGAAATAACTGATCTTTCAAATGCTTCAATGGTTTTGTGCGAATAGGGTGCACAAAAAGCACTTTTGGGTTTGAATGTTTTAGAATTGGATACTGTAGTAATCGGTGTATCTTTGAAAAAGTATTTTAATTTGAGTATCCTGAAAATTTTGAATAGAGCGATTTCAGTTTCTGGCAAATTAGTGTGGTATGTAGGGACAAAAGAAGTGCCTTTATTAAGCACTGCTGTTTGTGCTTTGGTCATCACTTTCGAAGAAATGTTAATCACTAGTTTGTTTTCATTGTTTTTTGGCTCCTGGTTCTCTTTGCTATTTCTTCCTCCGTTTCTTCTGCCCCTCCTGTTCCGGTGATAGGTGGTGCGTTGGCAGCCGGGCTTACATCTAAAAAAGCCTGTTTCTTAGAAGTGCTGGGTTGTTGTTGTTTCTCAATTGGTTTTCTGGATTGAGCGATGCCTGATTCTGAGACTACACTTTCTTGCGATGAGTTGGTGGATGATTTAGGTTTGGGTTGTTGCCATTTCTTTTGATTGTAAATCTCTGCCCAGGTGTATACTTCATCGTACTTATAATCAATTGTGTCCCTTTTATATTTTCTAACTTTACGATCATTTACTTCTTTGGCGTATTTATCCAATTTTGCGTTCACATCTTCTAAAATTGTTTGTAGATCTGGAAGTTTATCAAGTTCCTTTTTCATACCTTTTAGGTCGGCTTCTATTTCTTTCAAAACCTTTGAGAATGCTTGTATTATTAATAAAATTAAATCAAGAGAACATTTGTTGAGGATCTGGTACCATTTTTCTACAAATGATTTATTGTTTTTACACAGCATCGGTTTTAGGGCGATTCTTAGCCCCTTGGGTATCCTTTTATTTTTATGGTAGTGAATTAGTGTTGTGGCGTGCAGCCTTTGGTTAATTTCTTTCATGCTTAGGAAAACTGCTGTATTAATTGTGCTGTAGTTGAAACATTAGGACTGAATGCTCTGGTCTCCTGGATGAGTCCATAAATTTCTTCCGCTGACTCTGGTGAGAATGCTAAAAGTTCGGCTTGTTTTGTGGTGATCTGGGCAATATCATCAAATTGCATTTTCGTTTGCTCGGTGCACCAGAAGATTAGTTAGACTGGAAAAGTGATAAATCAGATCAATGTTATCTTCGTGCACACCAAACTTTTTAATTGATTAAAACAAGTTCTTTTTGGCGCTATCCTTGACGCACTGTGTCTGTCAGTGCCTTCTCAATAATTGTATGCAATGTGTGATCAGTAAACCACAAAATATGCGCTCCTTTGACATGAAACGGGAGAGTTTCTTCACTCACTCATCATGATCATGTTACAATATTCATCTGTTCCATAAATTCATAAATCCGTAAACCTTTAGTTCGTTGATTTCATAAATTCTTTTATTAGTTCATTTCTTCTCATCGTATTCAATTATCTTGCAAAGGATTCTTTTTAGTCATGAATATTCAATTGTTTATAATGTGCCCTTCATCAGGGGCCTGTCAAAAAATGAGAAACATACAGGACCTTAGCATTCAGAAAAAAACCAAGTACATACATATTGCCTAAGTTAACCAAGAGACAATAAAGTCACTGCAAGGTGGTATAACCATAGTTACAAAGACATTTTTAGAACAAAAAAGTGCTTGTGCATACTCTTCACTGGATAACAGGATATTGAGGCCAGCCAGTGTATATGTGATTGCTAAAATAAGCCGTCTGACGTATTCAAGATGGGTGACTAAAGTGTCTGACTATAAAATGCTACGGGGAGTAGCAAACGATAAAGAGGCCAAAAACAAAAATTCCCCGGCAGGAAACAAACTTACTAGTAGCGGTGTACTCGTTCCTTTCCGGGTACAGGATCGGATGAATAAGCACGAAGCCAATCAGGAGGCTTCTTGTATCGTGTGATGAGTCACGTGATGTCGGATAATTCCACACAGAACTGCTTGATAACGAAGCAGTTTTAACAGTAAAAGTTAAAGTGGAAAAACTTCACCTGGCTAGCAGGAAAGTAGAGAAAACATTCAATGTGCGCGTACCATGTCAGCGTGTCTTTTAAGGGATTCTATTGGTGTAACAGGAATTGCGCGGGCTTGGTGTACCTCGTCCAGGTCATCCTGTGTAGTTTGTTGTCTAAATTGGTATAGTAGTTGCACCCATTCCATGGAAATATGAAGTTTGCGTGTTCCTTTCACTTCCTCATCCTGTATCGCTTCCTCTTCAGCCACCCCCCATTTCTTGACTGCTCCTACCCAGGCCTCCACTGGGGTTCCCGTTAGAGCTCGCCAATGCATGGCTATTCCTCTTTCTGCTAGGAGGCGGGAGAGTGATATGAATCGGACCTGCACTTTATCAGTTTTCCGTCTTTTAAAGACACCTTTTGCGCACGCCTCCCATGCAGTGATCCCTGGGACCTTCGTGGTTGCTTGAAGTGTCTCATGAATGTACTCCCAGTACTGCTGTAGTGTGGGACACCCCCAGAAAATGTGTTTGAAATCCGCTGCTGGGGCTGAGTACCGGGGGCACAGGAATTGCGTTTCTGGGTAGAAGCGGTGCAGGCGCTTTGGTGTCAAACATGCCCTGTGTAAGATATTGAATTGTGTATTTTTAAAGCGTGCGTTTCTAGAGACCTTTTTGGGGTATCCTAAAGTTTGTTTCCATTCCTACCATGTCTGACGGAGTGTAGTCAGGGACTTGAGTAGTAGTTCCCAAGGGGCCTTATATAGCCATGTGACTAAGCATCTGCCCGCCCCATAAGTAGTATGGCATGTATTACTGGGTGTGACAATGGTTCTCCTGCATATGCATCCCAGAACCAGCAACCACTGGCCACAATGCTCCTATGCAGTAGGAATTGCCCCGGGGGAGGTCATGTTCTTCCATTAGCTGATTATAGGGTCGTAGTTGCCCATCCTCAAAAAGGGATCACCACTCTGTTAGTGAGTTGTCGGTCCACTTCTGTAGGGATCGGGCTGTGTAATATTTCTCATCACTGGTAAACCCTACCAATGTAAGTAGTGGGGAATATGGAGGATCCCCCCCCGGACATGCGATGTATCCGCAACATACAGGTGCGAGCTATCGACACTTGTAGTGGGTAGGAGCTTTGGAGCCTGGTGCCAGGTAGTGGCATGCGTCGCAGTGCTGTTAGGGGGATGCGTCCCGTGTCGGAGGTTGCTTCGTCCATGTGACGCTCCGCAGTCCAGTGTGAAAGCCATTGTAGCTGTGCTGCTAAAAAGTATGCTTCAAATGCTGGAGCTCTGAGGCCCCCTCGGTTCTTTGGCAGGAGCAATTTAGACAGAGCCACCCGGTGTCGTCCCTCTCCCCAGATAAGAGAGATGAGTAGTGTGTCCAACTCCCGGAAGAAAGGGCTGGGAGGAATGACAGGTAGATTCGCAAAGTGGTACCCTAATCTGGGGACAGTGATCATTTTGGCCAGTGCCACTCGTCCGATAGGGGCCAGGGGTAGCGTTTTCCAAAAGTCCACCGTCGTCCGTATACCTGCTAATGCCTTACGGTGGTTCCCTTCATAGATGTCTTTGGGGGAGTGGTACAGTCGTACTCCCAAATACCTAGGCACAGCACCGCTCCACACAAGTCTTTGATCCCCTATTACAGTGTAAATGGGGGCTAGGTGTGCAATCAGCGGATAGATCATGGAATTAATCCAGTTTACACGGAGGCCTTAGGCATCCGCAAATTCCCATAGGGTTGTCCAGATTGGGGTCATGTTGGCGGTTATATCGCGTACGTACAATAGCAGATCATCCGCAAAAAGAGATGCTGTGGATCGAGCCCACTATTGGGATACCCCAGTTTTCTCCTTCTTGACGCAATCAAATCGCCAGCGGTTCTATGGCCTGGGCGAATAGTAAGGGGGAGAGGGGACACCCCTGTCGTGTACCCCTCTCTACCCGGATCGGGCAGATATGTATTTGCTCAGGTGCACCCTTGACGTGAGGTTTGTGTATAAGAGTTGTGTATTTGCTAATGGGGTCGGACCCACGTCACTTCGCTGGAGATCAGTGAAAAGATATGGCCATAGGAGAGTGTGGATGGCCTTTTCTAGGTCTAGGATCAGGCACCCCTCATTAGGGAACTGGGGGTGGGTACTATCCTGCACATGGAATAGACTGGGCAGGTTCTGGGATGTGTTGCGGGTCAGTTGCCAGTTGCCTGACTTCTCGATGACTTTCGCTGGGAACGGGAGCAGGGAGATGGGCCGGAAGTTCTTGAGGTCCTTTGGGTCTGGCTTGGGTTTATTGAGTAGGGCTCAAGGAGAATGCAGGGAATCTAACAGTACAATCGCATTCCTACAACGGTGCTCGAACTCACCCGTGGACACAGGGGCTCGCCTCCCGCTGCCGCACATAACGCCACAGGAGCGGCCGCCGAGTGGAGCGCGGGACTGCTGGACTCCATCTCCCAGCAGCCCTAGCGCCCGGAAACAGCGCCAGGGGCGCATAAATTACAGCGTCAACCCCGGCAGAGCGGGGAAATCCAAAACGGACTCAAGGAGAATGCAGGGAATCTAACAGTACAATCGCATTCCTACAACGGTGCTCGAACTCACCCGTGGACACAGGGGCTCGCCTCCCACTGCCGCACATAACGCCACAGGAGCGGCCGCCGAGTGGAGCGCGGGCCTGCTGGACTCCATCTCCCAGCAGCCCTAGCGCCCGGAAACCGCGCCAGGGGCGCATAAATTACAGAGTCAACCCCGGCAGAGCGGGGAAATCCAAAACGGACTCGAGGAGATTGCAGGGAATCTAACAGTACAATCGGATTCCTAGTTCAAGTTCAGAAATTTATATAGCGCACTACTCACCCATAGGGTCTCAAGGCGCTTGTGGGAGGGGGTGCATTATTTATCGAATAGCCAGGTTTTAAGTTCCTTTCTGAAGGAAATGTGGTTCTGTGTGAGGCGGAGGTGAGTGGGGAGAGAGTTCCAGGTCTTGGCCGCCAGGTAGGAGAAGGATCTTCCTCCCATGGTGGATCTGTGGATGCGCGGAATTGCGGCAAGCGCTTGGTTGGAGGATCTTAGTTGGCGGGTGGGTGTGTAGAAGGATAGTCGAGTGTTGAGGCATTCGGGTCCTAGTTTGTAGAGGGCCTTGTGAGCGTGGGTGAGGAGACGGAACGTTATTCTCTTGTTGATGGGCAGACAGTGGAGGTCTTTCAGGTGGCCGGTAATGTGAGCTTGGCGAGGGATGTCCAATATGAGTCTGGCCGATGCATTTTGGATGCGTTGGAGTTTTTTCCGTAGTTTGGCTGTGGTTCCGGCGTAGAGTGTGTTTCCATAGTCCAGTCGGCTAGTGACCAGTGCGTGGGTGACCGTCTTTCTTGTTTCGGTGGGGATCCAACTGAAGATTTTTTTGAGCATATGGAGTACGTTGAAGCAAGAGGATGAGACGGCGTTAACTTGTTTGGTCATCGAGAGGGAGGAGTCTAGGATGAAGCCCAGGTTGCGTGCGTGGTCTGTGGGTATGGGTGCTGTGCCCAGGGCCGATGGCCACCAAGAGTCGTTCCAGGCAGAGGGTGAAGATCCTAGGATGAGAACTTCCGTTTTGTCTGAGTTAAGTTTTAGGCAGCTGTTTTTCATCCATTCGGCTACTTCTTTCATGCCTTCATGAAGATTGGTTTTGGAGGTGTTAGGGTCTTTGGTGAGGGAAAGGATCAGCTGGTTGTCGCCAGCGTAGGAGATGATGTTGATGTTGAGGTTGTGTTGTCGCGCGATGGATGCGAGGGGACTCATGTAAACGTTGAAGAGGGTGGGACTGAGTGAGGATCCTTGTGGGACTCCGCAGATGACTTCGGTGGCCTCTGATTTGAAAGGGGGGAGTCGGACTCTATGGGTTCTCCCGGCGAGGAACGAGATGATTCAATCCAAGGCTTTTCCTTGTATTACGACGTTACTGAGGCGTTGTATGAGGGTGCTATGATAGACTGTGTCAAAGGCGGCGGAGAGGTCGAGTAGGATGAGGGCAGCTGTTTCTCCGTTGTCCAGTAGTGTTCGGATGTCATCTGTCGCTGCAATGAGGGCGGTTTCGGTGCTGTGTTTGGCTCGTAAGCCGGACTGTGAGGGGTCGAGGGAGTTGTTGGATTCAAGGAAGGCGGCGATCTGGCTATTGACGGCTTTCTCAAAGACTTTGACTGGGAAAGGGAGGAGGGAAATGGGGCGGTAGTTCTTAAGTTCAGAGGGGTCAGCTGTGGGCTTCTTCAAGAGGGCAGTGAGTTCGGCGTGTTTCCAGCTTTCTGGGAAGGTAGGGGAGTTGAAGGAGCAGTTGATGACATCACGGAGATGGGGTGCAATGATGGAGTCTGCTTTGTTGAAGATGTGGTGGGGACAGGGGTCGGTTGGCGAACCTGAATGGATGGAGTTCATTAGGCGGATGGTGTCTTCAGTGGTGATTGGGTTCCAGGCGTTAGGGTTGTTAAAGAGCAGTTTGGTTTTGGAAGTGGGTGGGGTGGGCTGTTCTTTCGAAATGTTCTTAAAGCTGTTATGCATGTCGGCGATTTTGTTGTAGAAGAAAGAGGATGATGAGTCGCAGAGGTCTTGGGAGGGAGTAATGTCGTTTGAGGCTGCGGTGGGGTTGGTAAATTCTTTCACAATGTTGAATAGTTCTTTGCTGTTATGGGCGTTGTTGTTTAGTCGATCCTTGAATGCTGATTTCTTGGTGGCTCGGATCAATTGGTGGTGTTTTGCGGGTGGCTGCCTTGAAGGTGGTCAGGTTGTCAGTGGTTGGGTTTTTTCTCCATGTTTTTTCGAGAGTACGGCATAGTTTCTTGAAATTCTTAAGGTCATCGTTGAACCAGGGGGCCTTTTTGCTACCTTGTTTGATCTGGTGGTTTCTTAGGGGTGCTAATTCGTCAGCGCTGTGAGTGATCCATTGTTTGAGTTTGGTGGCAGCTTCGTTTGGGTCTGATGAGAGGGCTGGAGGGTTTTGGTTGAGCTATGTGATTAGTTGGTCGGTGGTGATTTTGTTCCAGTTTCTTTGAGGAATAGGTTGTGGGGGGTTGTGAGTCGTGGTAGTTTTGTAGCTGAAGTGAACACAGCTGTGGTCCGTCCAATGGAGAGCTGTGATATGATTGAAGGAGATGTGTTTGCTGGAGGTGAAGATAGGGTCGAACGTGTGTCCGGCTAAGTGGGTGGGGGTGTCAACAAGTTGTTTGAGTCTGAGATTGGCCAGGTTGTCCAGAACGGTGGTGGTGTTGCAGTCGTTTTTCTTTTCCAGGTGGAAGTTGAAGTCTCCCAGTAGGATGTAGTTCTCGGAGGGGAGGGCATGTGGGCTGATGAAGTCAGTGAGGTCTTCGCAGAATTGTTTACGGGTTCCTGGTAGTCTGTACATGAGGGTGCCTCTAAGTGTGGTCCTTGGGTCGGTGTGGATCTGGAAGTGAAGGTGTTCGGCGGTTGCAAGGTAGTCGTGGAAGCTGGTCGTGATTCTGATGGTGTTCTTATGAACGATGGCGATGCCGCCTCCTGTTTGGTTGGTACGGTCTTTGGTTGGTTACAACGGTGCTCGAACTCACCCGTGGACACAGGGGCTCGCCTCCCGCTGCCGCACATAACGCCACAGGAGCGGCCGCCGAGTGGAGCGCGGGCCTGCTGGACTCCATCTCCCAGCAGCCCTAGCGCCCGGAAACCGCGCCAGGGGCGCATAAATTACAGCGTCAATCCCCGCGACGCGGGCGGGCGCCGGGCAAAGCCCGGGCCAAGGGCGGGCCCGTCTGAGCACGTCAGAGACAGACTGAGACAGGACTGGGCTACCCCTATAACGTTTTTAAATCAGTAAGACTTTTAATACATATGTTTAATTGCTTTTTAGCCAACATCTATTGAATTGTATTAGTGTTAACACTGATTAATGTTGCTGGCATACTCGACGAAGAGACCATTAGCTATGGCAATGCTTTCTTCCAAAGGGAATAAAGTAGGTTCTGGGGTACCAGGAGGAGGAGTAATCGGTACAATTGATGCATTCTTCTCCAAAGCAGTAACTTTTTTGGAAAAAGAAATTGCATTAACTGAACAGCGCCTATCCCTTGAACATGTATTTCTTGAAAGATCTTCACTTGGGAAAATTGCCACTGTACCTTCACCTGAATACCCTCCCACTCAGAGCACTCAAAGTGACAATATAGTTAGCAGCCAACGTGACCTCTCAACCATCTTAGATATTAGTGGCATTGACACTAGCGTAGACTCATACATGGCGTACCCAATAGAAGACCCGGGACGACGCCAAAGTCAAATAGCACTTAAGGAATTAGAAAAAGACAGTAGTCTTATTACACCACAGGCTGCAACCTTAAAATGTAAACGTGTTGAAACATTACAGAATGGCACCTGTAAGAAAAAGATCAAATTTGTTTCCACTAAAAAGAGGGATATAGGGGTTACGTATAGAAATAAGGTACCTACACCATCTGAGAAGATCGGCTCAAATCTCCTTAGTCCCATTGTTGAGATAACCGATAGCCTGCTCACAGATACCAGGAGTACCACGAGTACGATGGAAAATATCGAACATCTGGTAATGAGCTTAATTCTTCCACTGGTGGAACGAACCCGGAGGATAGGTGAACAGCCACAAATCCCAGAGGAAATCGCACGATCCAACACAGAGTTGTTGAAGAAATTAGGGTGTCAAACATCTGTTAGCACTAGTGTACCCTTAGAGCCCAATACTAAACCCAAACCTGCCCCTAGAAAGAAGCCGGGACCTGTTAAACAGGATCCACCAAAGGAATTAGCCGGCCAGTTAAAAGCTAACGATCCAAAACTGGCACGTAAGGTGGAGACTGGCAATAAAGTACCTTCAAGTTTTAAGACTATAACTAGAGACCCCGATAAAACTGTATTAGAATCAGCTAACTTAATGGCTCCAGTTAATAGAGGACACTTAAAGAGAGTTGACCTTCCCCCTGATTGTCATCCGTTTGTAATTGTGCTAGCTGGGGCCCCAGAATTGAAAAACGACCGGGTTGAATCCGCTAGGGAATTAAAAAACAAAGTCATGGATAGGACGCAATGCGAAAGATATAGATGGAGACTGTATCGTTGTCAATTTCAGAGACCCTAGAATAGTACAGTCTATAAGTGATTTCCCTAATTATGACAATTTTGGTGGAATCCTCTCCCTGAACTTGAGTTATTTTTATCCAGCTGCTCCTATTGCTTTTGGCAATACAATGCCATATGAACCCTTTCATGATGTAAGATCTTTTTTTAATGGAAATCGTCAAAAGGCTCAGATGATACCTATGACACATGGCGGTTATGTGCCAAATCACCACTACAATTATCATCAATTCACCGTTCCAACTTACAATAGATTTGATGGCCTGATGGGTATGGAAGGGGTTGATTGACCACCACGGGACCAGGTAATTGGTATTACTGATAAAAACTCGAATGATGCCAAATCCAGGTCATTACCAGCAACTGTGGATACCCAATCATTGAGAGGGGGAACGAACGATAGTACTGACGATTGTCAACATATTAGGATTAATGCTGGTCTGGAGGGGGGGGGTTCTAATATAGGCAAATATACATCTGATAGCCACATACTTGCTGTTTTCAATTCCATCGAGGATGCGAGCATTAGGATGAGGGATACTTGGTCTTTCATCTTTTGGAATATTGCTGGTCTTAGATCCAAATTGGACAACCCATTATGGTCTGACTTAGTTAATGGCCACGATGTGATATGTTTACAAGAAACATGGGATAAGGAAGTTTGCCACATTAATGGTTTTAAGACCTTTTTTACACCTGCAATTGGCTCTGTACATATGTCTCGAACTGTTTTAAATGTAAAAATATAAAGATCTTAAATAATAACCGCTATTATATTGTTGGTCTTCACTTAAATAGTGCCCTTTGCATTCTGATTGTTAATCTGTATAATAATGTCCCCTCCGTAGATTTGGTTGTTGTTTTTAGAACTTTAAGCTCTGAACTTGACGGGATAATACACAGCGAACATAAGGAGTTCGTAGTTATCTGGGGGGAGATTTTAACTGCACTGTCTGTAACAAACCTGGTAAGGGTAATTGTGGATTATCAGCAGACAAAGAGTCTATACTGTCACATTTTGAACACACTGTTAAGGGAGACGCCCTGAACGAGATCTTGTTTATGCACGATTTAAGATTTGTAAACAAATTCTGTAATCCAGAAGTTCCGTTCTCCTCAACCTTTAACGGCAAAGGGCTGCCATCTGTTATTGACTTTGTTCTGATTTCCTCTTGTTACAGGGACTGTGTAGTTAATTATAATGTATTGGAGATCATCTTAAGTGATCATTTTCCCATCAGGATCGAAATTGTAGACCCTCATGCTCCAGTAGACAGTATTACAAGACAGAACGGTTATGCTCTAAAATGGTCCAAAGTAATATCCGAGGAGTTCATTAGCACTTTAATTAAGGAGCATGATTGTTTTGATATTTACCTGGATTTAGGGTCCAAGGATATTGATGTGTTCAAACATTTCAAACTTATTATAATTAGCATTAAGGAAAGTCTGTGGATTAACCTAAGAAAGCATGATAATAGGAAAAAGGGTTGGTTTGATCAGGAGTGTACTATTGCACACACTAAACTTAAAAGGGCACTGAACATGCAAGATAGAGATCCTAAAGAGATTAGGGAGCTCCGAAAAATGTACAAGTCGGCTATTAAAAAGAGGAGGGCAAAGATGAAAAGTGAAGCATGGGAAGCACTTTTAGATGCCTCTGATTTAAAGGACATGACAACATTTTGGAGGGCAGTCAACGCTCCATTCTTTAAAGATGACTCTAAGGCTCAAATAGAGATTGCATATATATAATAGAAGGGGGTTCCCGAAAGGGAATTTTTGGTTGTAGGCAGGAAAATTGGGGGGAAAATTTTACAACAAAATAGAAAACAGCACACCCTGCCACTACAGATATCAAGGGTCCCACTAGGGATCCACAACGTTATGTATGGGGTGACATCAACAAAACATCTGAGCCATAGACTTTACTGATCCTTTTATTAGCATTTTTTATATAGGTTTTTTTAACCAAATTAATGGTTTTTATGGAGCACATTTCATATATATACATTTTTCAAAAATAGTAAAACAGAGAACAGGTAAATGCATAGGTAATTTGGATAAAATACAGACACAAGTTCCTCACACTCCCATACACACAGGAACAACTCACACACAGTCTAGGGTTAACTAATACATTCGCTTTCTCATTCATTCATAGAGTGGCATACAGAAGGGGCACCCACGACTGCCATAGAGTGGAATAATGGTTGTTTGAGCAGGGGTGCAAATAATGGGCGCAGGACAGGTGAGGGAGTATAGTCCACAAGGACTATGTTGCTACAGTCCAAGAAATTCACGCTAACGCGCGTTTCGGTGTTAGGTGCCAGAGTGGGCCACACCTTCTTCAGGGCGGGGGTGTGTATAGACAGGGAGGGGAAACAAACAGGCTGTGGATAAAAAACATTCTTTTATTATATGATTCTGAGATTGTTGAAATACCATACATAGATATATTCAAACTTTACATTTTCTTTTATTTAGGATTTGTTCCTCATTTTCAATCAATTAGTCAAGGCTCTGATGTAGCGGGCGTCACTCCCAAAGTATATGGCTTCCCAAGGATGGGGAAGACCGCAATCTACCAGGTTAGATCAAGGTTAGGGAGGAAATCTAGACCATCACTCATTCACACATTCCTCCATAGTCTCATGTTTTGCATTCACTCTCTATTTTGGCGTCATCAGTAACTTTCTTTATAGTATTAGGATATGTCCCCCATAGGATGTAATATGGATAGTGCGACAAAACTGGTTATCACTTATATGGGAGTTTATTAGGGACAGAGAAGGGAAAGGAGGATGGTGTGGAAAGCCCTAATCTCTCTTCTATTTGGACGGGTAGACCAATCCCAAGATGAAACTCCTAGAAACACCCCAGTGAAAATGGAAGAACTCCCAGTTTTTACATGGAGCGTTGGTGCTTTAGATAGAGTAAACAAGGCTCAAGAAATGTCACAATGTAGCTCTGAATCTACTTACCAAGTATGTATAGATAATGTGGCATTCACATTTCTCTTGATCATTCAGGGATGGTTATCCCGGGTCTTATCAGCTGGAATAGGTTGTCTTTCTATATAGCCAACTAAGAAATACAAAGGAATACTTTAGAAGGGAAATGTCTCTCAGAGTCGTGTGAGAACTTTACTGCACGCTCTAGGTGTGTGTGGATAAAGCCATGTACCTATGATTATAAGGCCATATCCGTCCTGCTTTATAATTTCATAGAATCAATGTGAATGGGCTCAAAAGCATTGGAGCTATAAGGTGTGTTCGCTCCGACGAGGTAGCTTTTCCTTTTCCTATTCAGTCCGACGAAAGTTACAGCCCCCCTATAGATGGAGAAAAGGATCACAGTTAGATGGGTGGGACTCGCTGACTCACGGTTCTCAATCAAGAGTAAATAAATACTATTTAGCAGATGTTGACTACAAACCGGCTCAGCATAGCAATGTAATTTAGGCATGGGAAGAATCTACTTATTCACCGCCTCTTTATGAGAGATATTTTTAAAAATAAAGAGGTTCTTAGGTACTGGATGCCCCACATGAAAGTCCAGTATATCTCAGAGGACGATTGGGTGAGGCACTTTGAGTCACTTTATGGCCAGGTGGAATCTCAAGCAGAATTGCCGATGCAGGAGTTTACTTCCACATTAAGTAACAAAGAAGGCCTGAATCTCCTGTTTACATTGGATGAAGTTATTAAGGGCATTAGTTCAAGCAAGGGGGGCAAAGCCCCGGGCCCGACGGTGTCCCGGTAGATATTTTTAAACATAATATAATTTTATGGGCACCTTTACTTGTTAGATTCTTGAATGCAGCATGTTCGGTTGGTCTCCCCAGTACATGGTATGAATCTATTATCGTACCTATTTTTAAAAAGGGGGATAGGGCTAATTGTACTTGTTATCGCCCAATTTCCCTGCTTGACTCTACAGTCAAAATTATTGGGAGGATCATTTTAGATCGGCTGCAGACATGGGCCAACGAACACAAGATTATTAGTGACTTGCAATATGGTTTTAGAGAGGGTGTTGGCACTGTGGATCAGGGACTTAATTTATTTTTACTTATGGAAAAATATACAAGGGCTAAGGGAGGGAGGTTGTTTTTAACTTTTGTGGATTTGACCTCCGCCTTTGACTGGGTTAATCAAAGTAAACTTTGGTTAATTTTAACTTCTTTGGGTGTCGAGGACAATATTATATGTTTTTTAAGAGAGCTATATAACGGAGCCAGGGCCTCGATTAGATATGGCATCAACGGTGGGGGCGTGGCTACCAGCTCGATGGAGTAGGACGTGCTTCAGATCGGCTCCCGGTGTCCTGCAAAAATCTGTCACACAAAACAATACCGAATCTTCAGAAAAGTTGAATATTCCACGTCCGGACCAGTCCCGACACCTTCACAGCGCAAATTCCCCCGAAAAAATCCTGCTGAAGCGCGAGAACGAGGAGATTGTGCCGGCGCGGTCTCCTCTACCAAGATGGCGGCTACCCGACTGTGATTGCTCCTGGGCCTCGGAGCCTGCGGTACTTGGAGATCCTGTGCCCACAAGTCTAGGGGTAGGGGCTGCCTGGCGCGGGTGAGTCCCCTGCGCGCCCCCCCCAGTGCCGGAGGCAACTGTGGGTGACAACAGGCGGAGGAGCACTGCCTGCCTGAGGCCGGCCAACGAGCAAAGTACGGCTCGAAGTGCGGCGGCGGCCGGTGGTAGCCGCGAGGTCCGCGGTGTAAGGGGAGCTGTGGAGCGGGGACGCCCGGAAGCCGCAGGGAGGGAACTACCGGAGCCGGTGCCTCGATCGCCTGTACATGCGAGGCCAATACTGGTGGGACACCCGGCGCTGCATGGGGGGCCCTGCCTGAGGCGGTGAACGGAATCCTGAAGAGCCCAGAACAGGGACTGGCGCTGCCCGGTGAGTACACGATCGCCTGCCCCCCTCCCCCCGTCATCATCCGCCCCGCCAGGCAAGCAAGTTCTGAGGGCCGGTGAAGACCCTGGGCTGAGCCACCCACGATCCGTGCCCCGTGCTATCTGGAGGCATCTAGTGAGCACCGGGGTGGGGGGGGGGGGACACGCAGCAGGAAAGGGGGTCTCTGACCCATAGGGACGGCGGCTACTGGAGCCTCGGTCCACTGAGGAACGGGAGAACAGATTCAACATCTCTGCGCTCCTGCCTGGAGGAGCCCACTACGAGAGTCATCTCCTGGGGGTGCCGGGGATAGCCCTACGCGGACAGCTGGCCACCCTGGGAGCCTGGGGTGGAGACTCGATGATACACGAGGGGCCTGTGGCGACGTGGACTGTGGGGTGAGGGGGCCCGCTGCCTGAGGGGTGCCAGGGGTGGTCCCCGTCTCCTGCGACCCGGCCTGCGTTTCGCACACAGAGGCCTGGTGGCCAGAGAGGTGTCCCGCCCTTCATCCACCCGTCTGATCATCAGGGTGACCCCTGGCCGAGAAGGAGGGCGAAAATGGGGAAAAGGGACCTGACGCCAAGACCAGCGAGGCAGGAATCCATTGAAAGCTATACTACGACGCGGGCGCAAAAGGAGGCGATCCCAGAGACGCTGGGCCCACGCAGTGATACGGCCATGCTCCTGGAGCAATCCAGGCATCTAGGACGGATATACAAGACTCTAGAGCAGAGCTGGAGACTAAAATAGGTGAAGTGGGTTCTGAGGTCCTCTTACTACGTCAAGACTTTCGAAATCTGTCAGAAGGGTGTCCGCGGCTGAAACCAGACTCGGGGACACAGAGGACTCCATCACAACGCTCCGAAAAGATATGGCAGAACTACAAGCGTCGCACAGACAGCTGCTCTGGAGAGTGGATGATGCCGAAAATAGGGTGAGGCGCAACAACCTGCACTTTGTAGGCTTTAGAGAAGGCATTGAGAAGACAAATGTAGCAGCTTTCCTACGTTCCTGGCTGCTGTCAACCTTCCCGCAGGCCCAATTCTCGAACTGCTTTGTCATTGGAAGGGCGCACAGAGCCCTGCTGGCCAAACCGCCAGAGGGGGCACGGCCGAGACCGATCATCGCACGCTTCCTTAACTTTGCGGATAGAGACCTCATCCTGCGAGAAGCCAGAAGAAAAGGGGAACTTAGACTGGAGAACACAACCATCATGATCTTCCCAGACTATAGTCAAGAGGTGCAGAAGCAGCGTCGATCATATGACACGGTGAAAGCAAAACTGCGGGACCTGCACATATCCTTCATGCTGCTCTTCCCGGCAAAATTGAAAGTTCTCTTCAAAGGCAAGTCTCACTTCTTTAATCAACCCGAGGAGGCCTGGCAGTGGCTGGAGGAGCGACCCCTGCTCCGAGAGGCCGAAGAGGAAGGTCGCAGAATTCGATCCGAAATGGTGGCAGCTAACTTCCGGAGGAGCCCGCCCAAGACACAGAGGTCCCAAATTTCGAGAATGAGAAGAAACTCGCATTCGTTATCCGGTGCGGAAAGACCGTCGATTGGCCGTGGGGAGCGGGGCCGGAGTACATCTACAGGGGAGGATCCAGCGCCGGAGTCCAGGTTCAGCAGTCTGGCGCAGCACAACGGTGTGGAGCGGGAAACCATCGACAGTGGTCACTTGTCTGATGTGGAGGAATCAGCGGACACTTCACTGCACCCTTTAGCCATAGCGATCTGAGAAATGGAACAGGGAGCGCATGGCACAACAGAAGATCTAGACATGGAAATACAAGATTCTCACTCCTGATGAAGATCGGAACTGATATCCGTCACAGCAGCACACCGAAAAATATGAACATAATTTTTTTTTTCTGATTTGATTTACTTCAGTGTTAATTCGTTGCTGGCCTGTTACCACTTGAGGGGCCCAAGAGGCGGAGATAGAACCGCCCGCATGGCTACTGGACGGTAAAGTCCGGTGGCTCCTGGTGGGAGCCTTATTTAAAGACTCCGTGTTAACCTAGTTGGGGTTGCTAGTGGGAGGGCGACAGACCGTTACTACCTGAAAGTCCTGTGAGTTAATTCTTGTTTTTTGCAGATGGGATGGACGGGAGGAAAAGGTGGGGTGGGGGAGGTGGGAGATGGGGTTTCTCTATCAGTTTGGATGAAGGGATGTTGGGGGGGAGAGGTGGGGAAACAGTTGTTCGACAACAGTCAGATGTGTGAGCGAAACATGATGTACTCCTGCGCCAGGGACCGTCCTTACGGTTTGGTTGTACCATAGAATGGCAAGTACATTAGCAACTCAGCCCGCAGATCACGGGAACCTCAGTGTCCTGACATGGAATGTTAATGGCCTTGGTAACAAGATTAAGAGAGGTCTGGTAAGCGCCTACCTTAAAAGGATGAGCCCATATATAACTTTCCTACAGGAAACTCATCTGAAGGGTACCCATTGTCCCTTTAAAGCCAGGGGACACTATAAAGTCCTAGCACATGCGGGGTACACCACTGACTCCAGAGGCGTAGCTATCATTATAAAAAACACTGCCACGTTCCGCACTACACGCACTTGGGTGGACCCACTGGGGACATGTGTGGGGGTTCAGGGAACATGGCGTAGAAGCACTTACACACTAATATCAGTCTATGCCACCCCTGAACTGCAGGCAAACACTTTTAAGACCCTGGCCAACATTCTTCTGGACACTGCCGACACCGTCCAAATAGTAGGTGGAGACTTCAATGATGGATAGAGGGATGGACAGTTAGGGGTGCCACCCGAGGGGGATACCCAGACCCCTCTAGCTCAGCTGATTACTACCTTAGGCCTCACAGATGTATGGAGATGGCTACACCCGGTCCAAGCGGCCTACTCGTTCTATTCGGCAGCACACAAGGTGTTCTCAAGATTGGACTATATATTCCTGTTCAGACAGTTTTTGACCGTAGATGATACAGCGGAATACAAGGCAATGGGGATATCGGACCACTGACCGCTGCTAGCGAGGGTGGGACACAAACGAGAGGGTGGCAGGTCCTCCTGGCGCCTCACTGCATGAGACCTTAAAAATTCAACGTTGCTGAAAGGTGTAAAGGCTGATATAAGGGTGTACCTGACGGAAAATGTAGGTTCAGTCGCCTCTGGGGTGACCTTATGGGAAGCCTTGAAACCTGTGATGAGGGACAGACTACAAAATAGGTTGGGAGAGGAAAGAAGAAAGTGCCAGGGAGAGGTGGTGGCGCTCGAACGGGACATAGTAGAGTTAGAGAACGAACATATAAACACAAAACGTTCGGAGACTCTTAGGAAATTGCTAGATACACAACGCCAATATAGGGAGCTGGTGACTGAGGAGGCAAAGACCCAAAACCTGGCTACCCTCCACCGCCTATATGACGTTGGTGACAAGTCAGGCAAACTCCTGGCTTGGCTGAGTAGAAAGGAGCAGGCGGAACGCTGGGTGGAACAGGTGAGAGATGCGGAAGGGATGCTGGTTACCTCAGATGTACGCATTGCCGAGACCTTTGCTACACACTGCGAGGGTTTCTACACGGCCAGAGAGCTAGGCTTGTGCGAGGTTGCACTTCAATATATGGAACAGACAGAGCTTCCATTATTGGACCAGGAGGCCCTACAGATACTAGAGACTGACATCACGATGGACGAGATCTCGATAGCCTTGGCTAGACTGCGATCTGGGAAAGCCCCGGGACCAAATGGTTTTCCGGCAGAATTTCTCAAGTGCACAACAGATATCCTAGTCCCCCATTTGAGGAACCTCTTCCTAGGGGCATATGAGGAGGGGAGGCTCCCCACGGATCTTGCCATGGTGACAATTATCCCAATTTACAAGGAAGGTAAACCAAGGGAAGACTGCGCGTCTTACCGACCCATCTCCCTCCTGAATTCAGAGGTAAAACTTCTCGCGACAATCTTAGCTCTCCTATTGAGGTCGGTGATTCCGAACCTAATACACTTAGATCAAACAGGCTTTCTGCCAGACAGGGCTACCAAGTTAAACCTTAGACGCAAGCACAACTGGCGACAGGAGGTGAGAGGTAGAGACACCACACTGGTTTCTTTCCCTGGACGCAGAGAAAGCCTTCGATGCGGTCCACTGGCCATTTCGGGAAGCGGTCATACAAAAATTCGGCTTTGGTCCCAAGTTCCGGACTTGGGTCCGGCTTCTGTACACAATGCCGAAAGCTAGGGTGAGAGTAAATGGGAGATTATCGCGTGAATTCTCGATACAAAGAGGGACACGCCAGGGCTGCCCCCTGTCGCCCCTCTTATTTACGCTCACCATTGAGATACTTGCAGCTCGAATCCGGCAAAACCCGGGGATTACTGGATTTAGAAGAACCGAGACAGATTTAGGCCAGGAGAAGCTATCCCTCTATGTGGATGACGTGCTCCTGTACATCACCAACCCGAGGGCCACTATCCCAGAGCTATTCCTGGAGCTAGAACAATATGGTAATTACGCCGGATATAAAATTAACTGGCATAAATCGATCCTTTACGACCCGGGGGGAGGTGACCGCTGAACGACTCTGCCCGAGCAACTGATTAAAACAACGGAGGGCTTCCAATACCTCGGGATTTACATCACCCTAAATAAGAAACTTTTGCTACCAAAAAATATAGAGAGAGTCCTGGTGAATTCTAGTGCTGATATGGAACGCTGGAGACAGCTACCGCTCACACTCCTGGGTCGTGCGGCCTTATACAAGATGATTATTCTCCCAAAATATTTATACGCCCTCCAGAATGAATACTATGCACTCCCGGAGACGTTGTTGCGAAGGATCCACGCAGATCTCAGGGCTTTTCTCTGGTTAGGCAAACAACCTAGAATTGCGCTGACCACCCTCCAAAGGCACCAATATAGTGGAGGTATCTCACTCCCGAACCTAGAAGCATACTACTGGGCGGAACACCTGACTCCAATTAATGAATGGCTACATGCCCAAGCAGATCACCCTACATACGCCTTGGAGCGCCATCATTTGTCCCCACACAATTTACCACATTACCTATACAGAGGCTCAGTACAGCAGACAATGCTCCCAGTGACTCGAATAACCCTACGGGCATGGAATATGTCCATGAGACGTACAGGTTGGGCGGAGACGCCTACCCGGCAGACGCCCCTATGGCATTGCTCATGGTTAACCGAACTCAACAAACTTAAGGGATTTAAACGGTGGGACGACATTGGGATTTCGACCATCGGAGATGTGATCGCTAAAGGGACATTAAAATCCTTCCAGGCTCTGCGATCAGAGTTTGGGCTCCAACACTCACAGCTCGTCAAGTACACTCAGTTGCGCCATGCATGGAGAGCACAGAACATACACGTGCCGGGACTCCCAGAATATGCACCATTGGAAGGTGGGCTCCTACAGGAACAGATCCCAGGGAAGGCAGTCTCACTCACCTACAAAACACTAACCAACAACATGCTAGGGGACCTGGCGAAACTTAGAACTACATGGGAGGGTGATGTGGGAGCACTGGACGACCTAGATTGGGACACAGTGTTGATGCACCCTCGAGAGGCGGCGATTAAGTCCAGGCTCCGTCTCATCCAATACAACGTGCTCCATAGAACTTACTGAGAGAAGTTGGCCTGATATATAATGTTCACTATTCTAGTGAGCACTTTGTATCAGTCCAAACAACCCTTATTGATGATTGGTTGTAAGTCAACCTTATAGACCAGCTATCCTAGTAGCATGGATACGAGCAGTCTTTGTGCTAAACTCTAGAGGGCGTGTTAAGCCAGCTGTTATACCATCACATATACCCCTTGAACACCAAGTGAAAGGACACCACACAAGTGTTATGAAAATAAACAGTGTATTTATTTAGATCACAACAGCCCTGTACTCTTTATGAGGACAGGGTACTAAGCACACAACAAAACTCTTACGAAAATACTTTAAGTTGCACAATTTACACAAATGCCCGAGGGGCACGAAAAACCATATACTACAAAGGTGGAATGCGAAATTACTAGCAGGTAAGTACTGGACTAATAGTCTTTGGAATCGCTAGGACTACGTTACTGAACCTTCAGATTACTAGTAGGAGGCCTAGGGGACTCGGGTGCAGAGTGTGCACTCTCACGCGGGATGCGGGACAAAGTCTATGGAGGCTAGTAAAAGCAAAGTTAGTGTTCTCGGGCGAACCCGACTAGATAGGCTGAAACGAAAGTGGATCTGGACCCTTGGATAGTGAGGCTATGCTGGGGCACCGAAATGCCGAAGTTACCTAGCCCAGGGGCTGCGGATGCATAGGTCTGGAAAGACGTCGGGAATCCTCCTTGCAGTCTATGGAGCCTGAAGAAAGAAGTTGCTGGCAGGCGACCAGTGTTGAAGTTCGAAGTGATCCAAGCCTGGATCGAAGATGGATGACACCTGAAAGCAGAGGGGACCAAGTTCTTAATCACTAGCCAGTGATTTTGTGGGCACCAGGATGGCACCGGGCGAAGTCACCTCAACCAGGTGAGTGGGCGACGCTGGGCTCTGCAGTCTCACGGACCAGGAGGCGTTGTCAGCGACCAGGATGGAGGTGGGAGCTGTCCCACGATGGTTGATGCTGTCGACGTCGCTGGACCCAGGATTGGGGCAACAAGTCTTGGCAAATTCAAGCCCACGCGGTGGACCTAAAATGGCGTCTGGAGTGGACCAGGAGGGTCCGGGGTGCTCCTCTTTTGGAAGGGAGCAAGGGCCAGTCTGGAGCAACCAGACTAGCAGTGGTGATGTCGTCGGTCGTCGTCGGGAAGGCCACAAGCCAGCGGGCTAGTAGCCAGACAACGCGGTGAGCAGCAAAAAGCAGAAGGGCCCCACGCAGATCTCGTGGATGCTGGGGGGCTGGACTTCGGTGCTGGAGCTGCTCAGGGTCGGGGCTTCTCGGACCCCAAAGCACTCACCAGAGGATCCCTCTGCGGTCGTGCTGGATAGAAGTCGTGCAGTTCTGATGATGGCCGGTCCCTCGAGGTCTTGTCGCACCTACGGTTCTCAGCTTAGCTGTAGAGGTAGGTAGAGGTCAGAGGTGCCAGGGAAGCCGGGTCTCGTCGTGCTGGTCAGTCGGATTCCGGAGGAAGGACGTGCAGCAAACCGCAGTGTTCTTAGATGGCGCCTGCGGGTGCAGGGTGACTACTCCTTAGCCACAAGGGAGAAATCTTGAGAAGAAGTCGAGAGTTCCTTTCGTAGAAAGTAGTTTCAGGATTCAAAGATGATCTAATTTGGAAGGGTCCCCGTTCCTGCCTTTATCCTAAAGAAAGGGGTGGGTACGCGACTAGGTCCTGCCCTAGGGGTGGGACCAGGAAGGGGGGTGGTTACACCCCTCTCCCATGCCGGACTTTCCCCAGGCCAGGGGCTGGTGTGCCCCTGGAACTGGTTCTAGCCGGCAGATGCGTAGTGAGCACCGGGGTGCCACTTGCAGTCACCTTCCTGTAAAGCCCTGCCTACCCAGGATACACAAAACCCTGTCTGGGATGGTGCTAGCACCGCCCCTGACAGGAAACCCTTTGTCCAAGCTCCCCTCGCTGGAAGGACTCCCAGCTGCAGAGGGTCAGGCTTGTGTCTGTGGTGGCAGCATCCATTTTGTGATGCTGAGGCTCGAGTTAACTTTAACCGGGGTTCACAGTTACATACATGTCGTGTCCCTCTAGAAGGGTGGAATGCTAACCCCGTCGCCAGAATTGGCGAGGGGTTAGTATTCCAATTCGTATGACACCTTACTCGACATGTTTTGATAAAGTGATACCAGAGATAGCATTTAACCGCGAGGATTATAATGCACTTAAGAGTATATGGTATGCGTTATCATGGAACAGCTATTAGGACTTGGTTCCGCAAGCTGCAAACGGCTCAGCTCATGCCAGAGCACCATCTCACACGATTCCAAGCACTCTGCCTTCAGGATTGTCAAGGCCTGCCATAGGAGTGACTGATAGGAATCTGTGTGTCCATTTTAGGGTTAGATATAGGTATACTATATCTAAAGCAAAGGGCGATTACACCACCTTGCCCCAGCTGTCGTGCAGCCAGTTGTGTCAGATTTAGATGGCCAGCCAGGGGTGGCATAATACATGCTTCAGCCCCTGGTAGGCCCTGGGTACACCTATGCCCTGAGTTACAGGGTCTGATAAGGTGGCCCAGTACCAATTGGATAATACACCTAAGGTACACGTGTCAATTTAGTGAGAGAACAGCAAGGCTGTGGGTCTGATTGGCAGGCCCACAGCCAGAGAAGTCGTAAACCAGTGAAGCAAAAAGCAAAAATCTGGGGTGATCATAGGATTGCAGACCCTACTCTCCTACACTTACTACGACAGGGTGAGACTCCATAAAATGGGAAAAATAGAGGACTCCAGATGTCTCCGTTGCAATAGGGAGGGCGGAGGTTTCTTCCATATAATATGGGCATGTGAAGTGATTCAAGTATACTGGAACCACGTCTTCACGGAACTGAGAGAGATACTGGGGTTCCCGCTAGCGCAGGAGCCTAAGCTGGCGTTACTTGGAATAACTTATGATGTGGACCTCCCGAGACCCCTACTGATCATCCTGGTCCTGGCTTTGGTAGTAGCCAAAAGAGACATAGCAAAGCATTGGGGGTCACCAACTCCCCCGGAGATGGAGGAATGGAGAACAGGGCTGGACCTTCACATGGCGGCCGAGAGAGCGACATATAAATCAAGAGGGTGTCCTAGAAAGTTTCGCAGGGTTTGGTCTAGATGGAGGCATTATCATGGGCTGGATGGGGGACTGGGTGAGGGATGAGCACGTTGAAAATTTAGTAGTTCATGAGAGCACCGGAGGGAAAGGGTGGGAGGGGGAGCTGAGGGAGGTCTGTTTATCGGGAGATGGGTCATTGCACAGGTATTACTGGATTTGTACAAGTGAAACTAGATTGTGGGGGGGCGGGAGGAGGGGGATGAAGGTTGCTTATTACATGACTGTACTGTTGAGATATATTCAAAATGCAAGAGATGGGTCATTGCACAGGTATTATTGGATTTGTACTGGTAAAACTCGATTGTGGAGGGGCCGGTGCGGGAGTAGGGGGATGAATGTTGCTAATTACATGACTGTACTGTTGAGACATATTCAAAATGCAAATAAAATAATAAATTTTTTTTTAAAAAAGATATGGCATCAACGGTGAGTGTAGCAGAGTGTTTAACATTGCAAGAGGGGTGAGACAAGGTTGCGTCCTCGCCCCCTTTCTATTTTTATTTTATATTAACGGCCTGGAGAGCACATTACTGAGGGACTGTAAAGATATGCCTACAGCATAGCAACGCCACATTCCGGCGCTTATTTATGCAGATGATGCTGTCTTGATGGCAAGGACCCCAGTGGCGATGGAAGCATTGATTACGTCATTCACTACCTTTATGACTGACTTAGATTTAAAGGTGAATTGTACCAAAACCTTCTCAATGAATTGCAGAGTTAATGTCAAACAGAGGAAAAGAACTATGCTTATCGATCAAAAGCCACTGGAACATGTTTCTAGCTTTCCTTATTTAGGAATTCTATTTGACTCCACTGGACGTTGGAAATGTGCAGTTAAATGCAGAAATATGCTATTTGCCAAGTCCATTATGGCCCTGAAAATGTTTAGCGAAAAAATGGGAAAGAGACCTGTCAAAGAGCTTATATGGATATATAAAGCTAGCTGTGTCGCTGTGGCAACCTATGGTGCGGGAATTTGGGGTTTTTCTAGCGTTACCAGTTTGCAATTGACCGAGAACAGCTTTCTGCATTATCTCCTCACTGTTCCGGATGGCACGTCGACCCATAATTGCCACACAGGACTTGGTTTGACCTATTTAGAAGATCTCATTCGGGTGCAACCGGCCCTTCTATGGCATAGGGTTTGGACTAATGAAGAGTGCCATCTGAATCGACTCATTTTGGAAGACGTTCTAAAACTTGAGGGTGTTCACAGAGTAAAATGGCTGAGCTATATTAAAACTTTCTGTAACAGCTTGAATTGCCCCGAATTTTATGATGATCCTATGTCAATCATAAGTATCCCTAGGAAAGAGCTTATGAGGCTATGTATTACTTTTCTGGCTAATCAAAGAGACCGAACCGAAATGTTAAAAAAAACTGTGATTGCTCATCAATTGATTTTAATCACCCAGGATATACAACCTTATTTAACCCTGCGGATGAGTGCACATGAAAGGTTTTTATTGACAAGATTTAGATTCGGGATTTTATTTAGATTATTAAGTTTCCCGGTTATTAATGATTGGTCTACCTGTTTATGTAAATGCCTGTGTGACAATACCTCCACTCAATCAGACATTCATATTTTATTTTTCAGTACATTTTATACTGTACCTAGGAGAAGGTGGATCATTCCCATTTTAAAATATTTGGATCTTAGACAATGTAGACCTGCCTTCCTAGCCATTCAGAAACTGGAAGACATATTTTTAGTTGCATCTGTTTCTGTATTTCTTAGAAATGTTTTTCATTCAAGACAAACAATAACTGTTTAATTACAATACTTTTTAGATATGAGTCCCTGTAATTTTTAATCTATTTATGGTATTGATTGACACATGTATATAGACTATGAATTGTGTTTTCTTTTTAATGTACTTTTATGGTTGTCAAAGATTTATAACCGAATAAAGTCTTTCTGAACTGAGTAGGGCGTTGATCTCGGAGTGTTTCTAGCTCTCCGGGAAGGTGGCATTCTCGAAGGAGCTGTTGATAATCTTCGGGAGTCGGGCACGATGATGGATCTCGCTTGGTTGAAGATGTGGTGAGGGCAGGGGTCGGATGGTGAGCCGGAGTGGATGGTGTTCATGATTTTGATGGTGTTGTTGTTGTTGACGTGGTTCCAGTAGCGCAGGAGGCCGGTGTGGTTGGGGGGGGCGATGATTTTGAAGTGTCGACGGCGGTCTGGGGGGCCTGGGGGTTGATGCTGTTGTGGATGTCTGCGATCTTGCAGTGGAAGAAGGTTGCTAGAAAGTCGTAGAGATCTTGCGACGGTGGGATGTCGTTGGAGCTGGAGTTGGCAAGTTCTTTCACGATGTTGAAGAGCTCTTTGCTGTTGTGAGCGTTGTTGATGCGTTCCTTGAATGAGGTCCTTTTGGCGGTTCAAATGAGTTGATGGTGCTTGCGACTCGCGTTCTTGAGTCCTGCTTGGTTGTCCGGTGTCTGGTCATGGCTCCACTTCTTCTCGAGTCTTCGGCAAGTCTGTTCGGATGCCTGGAGGTGGGTGGTGAACCAGATGGCCCTCCTGTTGGTGCGCTTGTTTGAGGGTTTACTCATCGGGGTGAGAGTGTTGGCGCAGTCGGCGATCCGTTGCCTGAAACTGCGGGCGGCTGTATCGGTGGGGTTGGTTGGTGGGTCTCGGGCGAGGGTGGTGATTAGCTGGATTTTGGTGGGGGATGCATTGCGGGTGGTTGTGCGTGGTGTGTTTCTTGAAATAGAACTGGATGCAGCAGTGGTCGGTCCAGTGGAGTTTACAAAGTTACTGTTTAAGGACACTTCCGGAGGGACTACGGTAAAACCCCTTTAGACTAGGACACTTCGAGAGTCAAGACCCACGGGAGCAGCGGGTACTCGTGTTACCTCACCCAGGGAAGCCGGGTGCATAGGTGTCTTTTCGTGTCGGGTTTCGTCGTAGTTTTCTCTGGAGGTCTGCAAAGAAGTGCTGCAGGCGACCAGAGGAAAAGTGTCCGGGTGGATCCAAGGGTGGATCGATGAAGTGAAGAACCTGAAAGCAGAGGGGAGAGAGTCTGGGTCACTAGCCAATGACCAAGAAGGAACCAGGCAATGTCGCGATGATCTCGGGTGAAGAGGTGAAGCTTGTCTCTGCAGCCACGAGGACCAGGAGGTGTCGACGATGACCAGGAGCTGGATTCGAGCTGTCCCACGAAGGATATAGTTGACTGCGGTGTCGGTATCCGGACTGGACCCAACAAGCCCTGGCAAACGCAATCCACGCAGGAAGTGAAGATGGGATTCCGGTCAGACCAGCAAGGTCTGAGGAGCTTCTCCTTTAAAGGGAAGCTGAAGCAAGCCTGGAGCAACCAGGAAAGCAGTTTGGTTTCAAAGGTTAGTCTTCAGGGGGCTTACTAGCCAGCAGGCTAGCAACCGGGAAGACGCGTTGAGTTGAAATGCAAGAGTGGGCCCAACGCGCAACTCGTGGAGTGTGGAGGGCTGAGCTTCTGTGCAAATGGCTTCTCGTACCCCAATGCACAATTGCGAGGGTACCTCGGTAGTCGAGCTATTAGCAAAATGCAGGATGTCCAGGGTGTCCGGCCCCACATCTCTTGTGTCCGCCACGGGTCTCAGCTTTGCTGTGGATGTGGGTGGGAGACAGAGAAGTCTGGAAGTCCAGCTCCTGTGTCGCTGAGTCTTCGGGTTCCGGCGGGAACGTCGACAAAGTAGACCGGCAAGTTACTGGTGATGCCTGTTTGCACAGGGTGGTCACTCCTTGACCACAAGGGAGAGGTCTTCAGTCTTCTAGTCAAAATAGAACGATGAAGGTCCAAGAGTTCTGTATCAAAGTTTCGTTCCAGGATAATCTAAAGTCCTAGGGACACAGCTCCTATCTTTATACTGATTTTAGGGGTTGGATTACCTGCTAGGTCCCTCCTATGGGAGGGCCTGGGAAGGGGGTGGTTACACCCCTTTCCCTTTTTCCAGTTTTGCGCCTGAGCAGGGCTGGAGTGCCCCAGCAACTGGTTTGAACCGGGCTATGCATGGAGCACCTTGTGTGCCCCAGGCAGTGTCTCAAAAAGCATCTGCTGATGCAGCCCTCTCTGTCCCAATACACATCTGCCTGTCTGGTGAGGTGCTGGTAGGAAACCTATTGCCCAGGCCTCCCCTGCCAGAGTTTAGTCCAGCAGCAGGAGGTCAGACTTGTGTTTGTGGCAGCAGCATTCATTTTGTGATGCTGGGTTTTAGACCTGGCACCTTGGCGTGAATTTCCCTTCCACTTTTTGCTGATGTGCCTCAGATGTTTTGCAGGTGTTCGATGCTCAGGGCACTGCGCCACGGCCGACACGTGCCGCAGTGCAAGTGCTCCCAATGTAAAGTGTATGTATCATTGATTTCCACGATTGGATTATTTGGTTTACTATCAGTCCCCAGTAAAGTGCACGAGGCGTTCTGGGGCTTGTAGATACAAATGCTGCTAGTGGGCCTGCAGCGCTGGTTGCGCCACCCACAGAAGCGGCCTCGTAAGATATGTCTCGGGTCCGCCATTGCTGACCCCGCGTACAGTCCCGTACTGTCACGCTGACTGTGCAAGTGCCCACACTTGCCAGTCTCAGAACCTTCCCTCACCTTCATATCCGTCACCCCTATGGTAGGCCTACGGGCAGGGTGCATTGTAAGCGTAAGGTAGGACAAGCCTAGAGTGTGGCATGTCCTAGTAGTGAATTACCGCCTCTCTCGTTCTTCACTATTGAAGGGCTACCTGTTCTCCTAGGCCAGATGAGCTGTCGGAGCTATTACACGCTATAGTCCCGGCAGGCTCAGGGAACACGGTAGCAAGTCGAGTTTAGTATGCCTGAACTCAGAATAATAAAACACTTCCTTTAGTAAGGTTTATTTTAATATCCTGTGTTTGCAAATGCTACTTTTAGAAAGTTAGCCTTTGCTCGCCTAACTGTTTAGCCCGCCTCTGCCAGTATGTGTATCTGCTGTCTGGGTTTGTGTGAGTAACAGGGCTGGGAGATTCCCGGGGGATAGTCGGGTGCTCCAGGTGGTGAATGGGATGCTTACACCAGGATGGGTGGGCGGAGTAGTCCTTGACTCTGAATAGGGTTGTGCTCCACCACCACAATGCTGGCTCCACCTCCTGCGGAGCGTCTGATGTCTCTGCCCTGCACCCTGAAAGAAGACGGCAGCGTCCTGTCAACAAAGTACTTCAGAACCGGGTTGAACCAGGCTCAGGCCCCCTGGCCTGCAAAGACAAAAGAAATGCAGTATAAATATAGGAGCTCTGCTCCTTACAAATCAGATCCAGTTTTGACCACGATGAACCTCTGCCTGACTAGAAGGACCAAGAGAAGCTGAAGGACGGAAACCAGTCTGTATCCTGTTGGACTGGCCTGCAGTGGTGCCTTGCTGAGAACGGAGAGGAAAGGACCAGAGAGGACTTGGTAGGCTTGTGCCTGAAACGATCTCCAAGGGCTTGATCGAGAGCTTGCCCCCTGAACGGAACCCCAGGACCATTGGGCTCTATCTGCTTGTGCCTGTCTGCTGTTGGGCCTCAGTTCTTATTCCCTCGCCAGAGTTGTGACTCGGGTGCCTTCGCCCTCTCCCAGGTCGTGACAGCTCGGAGCTTGGTCGCCCCGCCGTAGAGAGCCCCGCTCATCCCTGAGTCGCTCTCCGCTTCAGTGCCGGGCCGCCTGCTCTCCTGTCACCTCGCCGCTTACGGAGCGAACTTTGCACCTCTCATCTTCTCCAGCCGGAATCTGCACGGAGAGCATTTCATAGCCTCGGACGGTCCGTACGTCGTAACGTACCCGACTGCATCGCTTTGCGCTCCTGCATACCAAGGCCCGTGCCGCACCTCAAGAAAGGCCTCCCCGTACCGTGGTACCAGAAGCCTGGTGCTGCACCCGTCTGCCCTCTGGAGAACCGTCGGCCTCGTTCGGGGTCCGCCCTCACAAGTAGCCGCGCCTGAAACGCCTCGGACTTCCACCAGCAAGGTACACTTGAACTCCGTCTCGAGTTCATATTGGATCCAGGGTCCGCAACGTTCTTATTTCCCTGTCATCGTACCTTGCTAAACAACGAACATTGAAAGACTAAGTCTGCCTATTGTAATCCGGTGACCTAAATTTACTAAACGTTATTTGGTCTTGTGATAATCCTGCTTGAATCTATCTTTTATATAAAGTATACGTTTTTTTTATACAATCATACGACTGGTGTCCATTTGTGGTGGGTCAGTGGGTTTACTGTGTGTGATCATGAATGCTTAACTTACTATTGCCCTGAGGATTAGCCTTGTCTGCTCGCGCCACACTACCTAGAGGGTGAGCAGGGGTTAATCGAAGGAGTAGTTCCCTTGCCATGACGTGGAGCTGAGGATCCTTGCTTGTCACAAGTGCATACCTGTGCCAACCAGAGACCTCCGATTCCAACACTGGGGCTCTGTTTAACTTTAACCTGGCAAAGCAGTAACCTATATGTCTTTTCCCTCTAGAAGGGTGGAATGCTACCCTCGCTGCCAGAATTGGGGGGGGGGGGGGGTAGTATTCCAAAGTGTTTGACACCTTACACGACATGTTCTGATAAAGCCTAACCAAAGTTAGCATTAACCACGAGGATTACAATCCATTTAAGAGTATATGGTATGGCTATATCATAGAACAGCTACAAAGAGATTGTTCCGAAAGCTGCAGAGGGGCTCAGCTCATGCTAGGGCACCCTCTCACATAAAACCAAGCACTCTGCCTTCAGGATTATCGAGGCCTACCATAGGAGTGACTTATAGGTATATATGTGTCTATATATAAGGGTAGATATAGGAATACTATATCTAAGCAAGGGGTGTTTACACCACCTTGCCCAAGCTGAGTGATCAGCTTGTGGTGTCAGTTTGGATGGCCAGCCAGGGGTGGCATAATACATGCTGCAGCCCCTGGTAGGCCTTGGATGCACCTATGCTCTGGGTACCTATGGTACACTATACAGGGGCTCACAAAGGTGACCCAATACCCAATCAGGTATGTACCTAAAGTACATGGTATTAATTTAGAGAGAGAACAGCTGGGCTGTGGGTCTGATTAGCAGGCCCACAGCCACACTAAAGTCGAAAAACCAGAAAATCACAGCAAAAAGTGGGGGTGACCATAGGAAGCAGACCCTACTCTCCTACACTGACGTCTGTGATGGAGTTGCTGAACTGTGGTCGGGTTCTGGGGTGTCTGTAGACGAGGGTTCCTCTGAGGGTGGTGTTGGGATCGATGTGGATCTTGAAGTGCAGGTGTTCGGCAGTGCTGAGGTTGTCTTCGGTGCTGGTCGAAGTTCTGAGTGTATTCCTGTGGACGATGGCGATTCCTCCTCCTGGTTTGTTGGTGCGGTCCGTGCGTGTGATCTTGTAGGCATGCGGGATGGCAATGGCAATGGCAATGTCGGGCGCCGAGGAGGGGTTCATCCAGGTATCTGTCAAGAAGGCGACGTCCGGGTAGGATAAGTTGAGTAGGTCCCAGAGTTTGATGGCGTGCATGTGGACGGAGCGGGTGTTGCGTAGTATGCATCTGAGATGGTTGACCTGCCCAGGTGGGAGGGGCAGGACATGCCGATGTTCGGTGGCTGGTGAAGCTACAGCTTCGGCAGGAGAAGGGGCCGTGGGTGAGCTTCGGTGTGGCCTGGAAACATTTGGATGATCGCCGGTGTCTAGTTTGTGGAGGAAGTTGGCGTAGTGGCGTCGGGTGTCGTGGCACTCGTGGGGGCCAGGGGGTCTGGCGCTGGGTGAGGTCCAGACACGGACAGGCTTGGCTTAGGCCTGCCCACCATTAAGAAGGGGAGGTGGGAGGGAGGAGCAGCTGGGAGGCAGGTGGGGATTGAATGGGCGAGCGAGGGTGCGGGCCCCAGGGGACTCAACGGAGGGAAGGGCAAGTGGCTGAGCAATCAACAGAAAAAAGCTGAGAACGCGAGAAAAGTAGAAATAAGTGGAGAAAACGAAAAAGTAGAAAAAATGGAAAAAACGAAAAAGTTGAGATAAGTGGGAAGAAAATGGCAGACAGGCCAAACTGGCAGAGACAGGCAATGGTGGGAAAAACTGAGAGAGTAGAACCAGAGGACTGACAGCGCAAACTTGCAGCAGCAGGGAGGGCGGGAACACGGCACAATCAGGTGGAGCTGTGCGGCGCGACCTGCCTGGAACCAGGGTCAAGTGTCGCAATCGGCCAATACGGCAGAGAGGGAGGACAGGAAACTAATCTGATCCAGATTAGGAGCATAGAATTACCTAGGGTGACCATCTGGCCAGCTAATTTCCCTGTGACCAACATAAATCTGCCCTCCACATCAAGTCAGGACCGCTCTATGGCAAAGGGGACCTCCGATTTGTCCCATATCAGGACCCCTCTGGCGAAGGCTGAGTAGGTGGCCGCAAAGACATGGCCTCTCCATCTCGATTTCAACCTTGCCACTTTCTAACTATTTAAGTGGGTTTCCTGAAGGAACGCTATGCGTATATCTCTGCAACTCAGATATGAGTAAACGTTATGACGCGTCACCATAGATGAAAGGAATCGTATAAAACTAAGGGCTTTTGCCATAAGTGTACGGTGTCATCGACCAGGCTGTAGAACAGGATCCCCCAAATGGTGACCCCATTTCCAGACCATCCCATTCCTCTGCAAGCCTCAAAAGCCAAACAAACACTTATGATGGTCAACTCCCCAACCCCACTTACTACAGGTAAGTGAACGCTGCTGCTATGGGACGTGTCCGCGTCTGAGCCATACGTCCCTCGTTCTGACCCCGAACCTCTCAACGAAGACTATCTCCGGTTCTGCATCATGACTGCCACTGCCGGCAGCGCTTTCGCTCTTTGTTGCTGCCTGCGACGGGTTCGGCTTCTTAACCAACCCACACTTTCGACGGCTTTGTAGCCTCTTCCCAGGGGCTCTGGTCTGGGTTCTGCTCCCCTGTTTCGTGGGCTGGCCTTCAGTCTTATAGGCCTCAATCCACTCCCAGGCAGACTTGGGGTCCTCGCAAAAGTGAATCTTCCCATCCACCATTATTTAAAGCCGAGCTGGGAACATCTGAGAGTATTGGATCCCTTCCTCACGCATGGCTCTTTTGACCTCAAGGAAGGAAGTACAGCGACTCTGAACCTCAAACATGTAGTCCGGAAACTGTGACACCTTACTGTTCTCTACTTCATATGGCCCATCCGAACGTGCTCTCTGCAGAAACACATCTCTGTCTCTGAAATGAAGAAGTTTAGCCATCACAGGGTGTGGCGACCTCCCTGGGGGCGGCGGCCTGGCGGGCACGCATTGAGCCCTTTCCAGTGTGTAGAACTGCGACAAGCCCTCCGGGGCCACCACCTCTCAGAGCCATACCTCGAGGTAATCGACAATATCCCGGCCTTCAGTTCCTACCGACAAGCCCAAGACCCTCACATTGTTCCACCGGTTCCAGCCTTCTGCGTCTTCTGCCTGTCTCTCCAGAACGTTTACTCTAATGGATAATTCACCTACCTGTTCAGTTAGGGCCTGCTGTGCCGGGGTGAGCATCTCCAGGGAAGCCTCTGTTAGTTTCACTCTGTCCGCCAGTTTTGAATGTTCCACCATCAGCAAGCCCAGGCCCACCGCGACAGTGCTGATTTCCTGGTGCAGCGTCGACTTGGTATCAGCAATGGCCTCCAATATCTTGGCCAGTTGCTGATGTACAGGTATCTCCGGTGGTTCGCCGCCCGGTTCCGGATCCGGCGCACTGTCTTCCTATTCCAAGGGGGTGGGGGGGCACCTGAATTCCCCTGGACTTCTCTATTGCCAGAGGAGCTTGTTCACCAGTCATGGATCTAGTATGGCCTTCTCTGGCAGCCAGGGAGCTGCCGCCAGCTAGTCGGCAGCACACCACTCCAGCGTTAGGTCAAAACCCAACTTGTCGTTGTGCAATCGTCTCTTTTGTTACCGCCCCGTAACTGGCCTCGCTTCGCGACAGCCCATGTACGGACCACCAGGTACGGCCTTCTGTGTCCCTCTCCAATGTCTTTCGCCCATAGTATCTGGGTTTGTATATGTCGCCCACATAGTGAATCCCACATTTGGTAGATCAACCCCCTCCGCAATATAGCCTAGTCCTGCTGTGTCCAGACCTCAATCCCACTGCTGGTTAGAGGAGTTGTGGTGTAGGAGGAGGAGGAAGGGAGCAACTGGGCGATCTCCGACGTACAACCCCAGGGGTGCCCTGACCTGGCGTATTATGCAAAGAGCAATGCAGCAGTGGAGTTCGTAAACCAAAAGCTCCCAACACCAGTGACCAGCAGAGCGGTATGGAAGGGCCTCAAGCGCTGATGCGTCTTAACTGCACCACCAGAACCTCTTCACACCCGGCTGTCAGGAAGGCCTCGATGCGAAAGGCGGCAGCGTGTGACCGCAAGCTGGCTAGAGATGCCTGCACAGCACGATAGAGCTCAATTGCTCTGATCCCCAAGTCAAATAGCTGAGAGCACCGAAGAATGTGCCCAGGGCGCAACCTGCATAATTTGCGTGGCCAAGGCAGCAACACGCCACCACCCCTCCAGGGACAATCCTACCTTTGCTCTCCAGGTGCAAGGGTGAGCCGTAGTTTTGCTCTGCAGAGAAATGGTCACTGGCCAACACAGCTCCAGTATCTCTGCGGCCCCACGCAATACGGCCCGGGCACGCCCCAATTGTGTCTCAAAAGGCAGCACCAGCTCTCCGGGTCGCCTGCACTCCCAAGTCCAACAGCAGGTCTCACCTCAACGAGAGACCGCCAAGTACTCCCAACAGGTCTCAGAGCTGCAGCCGCCACTCCCTCACACAGGAGCCCGGGAGTGTTCAGGGAGTCGGCACCCAACTACAGTTCGCCTCCGGCTGCTTCCGATGGTCAGGGAGTGCTGGTCATACTATTTCCCCCAGGCCACTCCCAACGTACATGGCAGGTCACGCTGGCACCACCCCTGGCCACCCACTGGGCGGCAGAGTCCAATGGCGTATTGCCCGGTGCTGGAATTCCGTCCGTTCTGGGAAGGCAGCCAGGGATCCTCCAGTGCGGCCCGCTCTCAGAGCCTGCAGCGCCGCACTCACTATGATGTCTCACACGGGAGACTCGGTGAGGCCAGGGATGTCTCTCCACCCAGATGCAGCAGTGGTTCCCAGCAGGGCACCAGCTTACCAGCGATGCCTCGGGCCCCGGCATTAGCAGCCAGGCAATTGCGGTCTGCACCAAGCTCCCACCTCGGTCCGCTCCCTCTCTCGTCGCTCCATCTTGCCACAGCAGAGCTGGGCTCGTGGTGCCCCAGCACTGCACTCCGCTCACCCCTTAATCGCTAAGGAGCGGGTTTGGGGTCCCAGGCACCTTCTGCGGGCCAGGCCCCCAAGGTGCGTCCCTGAGTTCGGGCAGAATCTCCGAAAGACAGGATGATAGGCACGGCTGGCTTGGAGCTCTCAGGTCCCGCATCCGCCATCAATGGCTTCTTAACCACACCCCCCGGAGATATGCAGATTTAAAGAGTTTCTGTAAATATAATGCCAAAAAAACAAAAATCGCCACAGGTGGATATATGGTTGTGCTGCACTTGGACAAACTCATAATTTCAGGCCAACCGCAATGGAGTGTGGGTTGGCTACTGGGACCCAGCTAGGCCAGCTGAACAACAGTACCTTAAATTAAAGTTGCAGAGCGTTGAGAGGTCCCACGTTGAGGACCCTGTTGTGCAGTCGAGGCAATGCATCAGTTCCGAGGGAATGTGAGGCTGCAATGTGAGGTCCTGCCTCGTCTTAAAGGATCCCGTTGATGAGGGCTTACGATATGAATTCCGGCTTCGAGGATGTATCGCACAGTCGAGGCGGTACGTTGGCACCAAGGAGCTGCGAAGCGTCAACCCATGTCGTCGTCGAGACTCCCGTAGATGAGAGATTTGCAATCAAGGGCCTGGCTCAGTAAAGCTTCACTGAGCAGCAGTTTCAATGCAGGTTGCGAGTGCGATACAGGCTGGCTGGGAGAACCCTCGCAGCAGAAATGTTGCATCATTTTTGCTTGGTCTGTGCTGCGCAGCAGAGGAGACATGTCAATTCTGCAAGGTACACAAGTGAGACAGGGGTGGAACCATGTGACAGGGTAGAACTCACAGATGGCAGGGTCCAGCTGCTAGATTCAAGGTTGTTGGAGCCTTCTGTTCCTAAGTCCCTAGTCAGGAGGCCTGACAACTAGCCCTCAGTCACTCTGGGGTCCTGGGTTGAACAGATGCAGGTCCCGTTCTTCTCACCCAGGCAAGACATAGCAGAGTGACAGTCCTTTCAGAAGCACATTAGTCCTTCTTCCTGTCAGTCTCCACAGGCCCAGAAGTATACTGAAGAGTTGGTGTCTGGGGGCAAATATTTATACCTAAGCCTTCCTCTGAAGGGGCAAAAGCTTCTAGAGTTTTCCCTTTGAAGTCCCCATGCATCCTGCCTTCTGTGTCCTGGTTCCAGACTAAATATAGGGGGTATATGCAGCACTTTGTGTGGAGGCAGGACATATACTATTCAACAAGGGCTGTGCCCAGCTCTGAACTCCCATCCTGCCAGCGATGGCCCATCCAGGCACACCTAAGCTCTCTATTGTTGTGTGGCTGTCCAGGAGGAATACACAAAGCCAAACTGTCAGCTACACCCAGTCATGTGACCGAGAGACTACTTTTTAAACATGGCATTTTCAAAATTGTAATTTAAAATCTGACTTCACGATGAGAGAGGATTTTTCACTACAATTCCAAACACTCCAAACATGAATAGGGTACCTGCTCCCATTTGGAAATGATCATCTATTAAATGTAATAATGTAACTCAGAGTGTTATCTCCTAGTAGAGTTAGGCCTTGCAGCAGTGAAAAAACAATTTAAATATTTTCACTACCAAGACATGCAAAACTCAAAGGTGCATATCCAACCTTTTAAATACACCGTCCAGGGCCTACCCAAGGGACATTTTATATGTATTAAAGGGGAAGGTTTGGGCCTGGCTAAAGGTTTCTTTTGCCAGGTTGAACTGGAAGTTTAAAACGGCATACACAGGCTGTGATGGCAGACTTGACACATGTTTAAAGTGCTACTCAAGTGGGTGGAATATTCAGTGGCGTAGGTCCACTTGTGCAAAAAGAACAATTGATGGACATAATCCAGAACAATGTCATACATTCACCCCAGTACAGAGATCAGGGCCTAAATCCATCGTTTTTTTTGCTCACCATGCCATTCCAGTTTGAACCCAGTAAATGTCTTGACGCTGCCCCCAATGGGAACAGTCCTGCCCGAACTGCCAGGCCAGGTACTCCACGGACTGGAAACATGCATCCTAAGACCAGTTTCGGGGTTGCACCCCTCTTCAGCCAGGATAGCTTGACTCCAGTGGCATGGAAAGCACAGTACCCACGTTGGGCATACCCATCCCACCAAGGTTGACAAATGCAAAAAGAACAATTGGTGGACAGAATGCAGAACAATGTCATACTGTCATATGGTGTGTGGGCCCCTTTTGCGTGTATGTTAAGTTAGCATGGCTTATTCGAAGTTTAAACGCCATTTTCCCCTTTGCTGCTTTTGCACACGACACTGCTTAGCTGTTTTTGCTGACTTAGCTTGGATGAAGGTCTATACATGGGAAACGGGTTGTTTTTCGACATCTCTAGACATACATCGTATCCCCAGTCTGTACAGTGAGTGCCACCCAATGACCGCGCTGTGCTGATACCTGCCGTTTGGGAGCTGTAGGCGAGCAGGAGCTTGTCTGGATTGCCGTGGGACATTACTAGCGTTGCACTCACCTTCCCAGAGTGCACCAGGACGCTGATTGCTGACCCACCGCTGCGGGACTGCGAGGCTTGGGAACAGCTGTAGCCTCTTCCCGCAGCGGCCACGCCCCCTCAATCACCGAGGTCTACAAGTACAAACTAGGGTCCTACGCGTAGCGGAACGCGTGCGGGACGTGGCCCGGTACGAAGCCCGGAGTAAGGGCGGACAGTCTAAGACAGTCCGAGACAGGCAGAGACTGGGCTGGGCCAGGAACTCTGCCCGTTTCCAGCAACTCAGGAGGTGAGCTACTGTTATAGCTTGGGGCTAACTAGCGCTATCTAGTGTTATTGTACTCGACCTGGTGTGGCCGAGTTGTCCTGTGGCTTTAAGAATATTGCTTTATACTTTTCGCTTCTGTGAGGGTTTTGTTTACCGCTCTTCGTTGCGCCATGTCAGGAAAAAAGCCATCTCCTGCTAAGAATACTATGGACAACTATCTCCTCCAGGTAGTTGCAAAAATTAACAATGATAGGAGATCTTCACTTGGCCTGTGCACATCACCTAATCCAATCACACCAACATCGCCGATACCAACCCTGGCCCAATCCCCAGAGCCACATAGCTCCTGTAGTGCTCCTGCTGCTGTTTCTGACCACGCTGACAATACTACAATTACTCAATCAGTCTATGTTGAGTCAGACTGCGAAGATGAGGAGGAGGTTGATCAACACCTAGTTCAGGACAAAGCACCTACTCCAGTACCTGCACCTCGCACTACTAGAGGAGCTAGAAGGACCCAGCCTAAACGTGGAGGGCTAAGATCAAGTCGGAAAAAGATCACATCCCCTCCTAATAAAACCTTGGTGGAGGATGATGGATCTCTAGATGACGCTTGTAAGTCTATATCTAGTGGACAACTTATGACACTGTTGGACATGATAGATATCAAGGTACAGGGAATTGTCAAGCCGTTGATTGGCAGAATAGAGAAACTAACTAAAGAGGTCAATCGTCTAGGGGATCTATTGAACCACACCTTAGCTGAAGTTGGTAAATTACCCGAAGCAATTACCAGCAGTGTTGAGCAAATGAGGGCCTCTTCCATTCCGGTGGGTGGTGGGGCTCCCCCTTCTACTGATTATTTGGTGGCTCCCCAGGTATCCACATCGAACGGTGTGCAGGTGAAAGATGTTCCTCCCATTGTATCCCCTGCTTCAGAACCTGCAAACGACTCGGTGGAGTTGATAGTTGAGGCTTCTCCCTTGGTTTTGATTCTAGCTAACGTTCCTCTCCTGGCGCCTGGGCAGGAAGAATCTACCTCATCCCTGTTGTCTAAAGCCCTATATTGGCTGACCAATAATATGCTAATAACTCCCTGGGGTAAGCATCAGCTGGCCGAAGAACTAGTAAAGGCCAGGAGAGTGAAGTGGATAGGTAATAGTGTTGTTAAGAGGTTCCCGGGTGATTGTGTTATTTTACATTTCTCTGACCCAGAGGTCCTGACAAATATCTTGCCCAACCTCTTACCCCCACAGCGAAGATCTACAAAAATTATTCCACTCACCTTAGATTTCTTTTATCCGCGAAGTGGGAGGGTTTCTAATAAAACTATGCTAAAGACGAAGTGGAATGTAGTCTCAACGAAAGGGCGGAGGGAAGTGCAGCCGACAGAGTGGGGTCTAAATCTGGAAAACAGGTACTCAGCTCTTTCCAATTTAAATGATTGCGACTGACTCCCCAAGTGTAACAATGTTGCACCCCTAACCAGTGTGGAACAAATCATATCTAGTTTGCCTCCCCAGGATGATAGCTGCCTTAATAACGATTTGTTGAACAACTTAGCTGTCCCAGTAGTAGGTGAGAACTGTATAAAGAACCTTCCTCCCTGTGTACTAGAGGGACATGTGCCCGGGTTTGCTAATTTAATCTCCTGGAATTTAGCTGGTTTGTCTTCTAAGCTAGATTGTGGGGACTGGTTTGGTTTTGTCACTCAATTTGATATCTGCATATTTCAGGAGACATGGGCATGCAAACCTGTTTTTATTCTAGGTTATTTGAATTTTTCAGTGCCAGCTGTAAAGGGTGCGAAAGGCAGACCTATGGGGGGGCTTACTATCTGGGTTCGACAGTCGCTAAACCTCTCAGTCAAAAATATAGCTATTAGCCACAGCGATATACAGTTGATCAGGCTAACCACGGACACTCTTGGGTCACTTGATATTTACAACATATACGTTAGGAGTGCTAAAGGTGGTAGATCCGAAGTTCTAACAGCCTTGGAAAACTTCCTCGATGAGCACTCCCACGAGAACAACATTGTTATAGCAGGTGACCTTAACCGGATGTTTGAGCCCTTGGTCGGTGGAGAGGCCTATACTGGAGCTGAAGAGGACTCTCTTTGGGGTATCCCAGAACTACAACTGAAACCAGTTTCTCGCTGGACTGAGGACATAATAGCTATTAACGCAATGTGCCTTGAAAAGGGTCTGAGAGCCATGAATGGAAGAACAAGGAGGGATAAAAATGGCTCTGTAACTTTTGACAATGGGAGGCATAAAAGTAGAATTGATTATGTAATCTGTAGTCTGCCTTTGTGGCCTACCCTCTGTGACATGGAAGTTACCATGAGACCAGAGAGTGACCACAACCCCCTATGTGTGACTCATAAATGGTGGTCTGCAGAGACAAATTCTACCTGTACGAATGACCCTGTTCCACCGCTGATCATCCCTGAGAATAACATGCGTAGGTTAAGATGGGACACTGTAGTTAACAATCAACAGGCTATAGATACTATCAACAAAGAAACTGACCAAGCCATACTGGCCATGGAACTGATTAGTGCCTCTTCTTCTGGCTTGGGGGACGTGGTTAAAATTCACGATACACTTTTCGCCAAGATTAAGGAGCACTTTCTTAAACCTGACAAGAGAAAGGGGGCTAAGGCCTGTAAGGATGCAAGATGGTACAATACTGACTGCAGGAAGGCAAGGCTCGCCCTCGGACAGGCAATTAAGAGGAGAGACTGTGTACTTATTAGTCTCCCCAGAAAGGAATATAAAGCATGTATAGCTAAAGCTAAGAGGGAGTGGGATGAGCAGCATTGGTGCAAACTGAAGAAGGCCAGCGACAGGAAGGACTCCAGAGCATTTTGGAATATTGTAAAATGGGGTTCTGAGAAAGCTGAAGAGTCTCCAAACAACAATGTATCACAAGAGGCATGGGTAGAATTCTTTAGCTCGCAATATACTCTTAATACCTTAGGCGCAGATGAGGATTGTTTCACCATGACGTTCTCTAAAGACTGTCTCTTCACTCTTAAAGAGATAATGTCTGCTATTAGCGTAGTAAAGCGAGGGCGAGCCCCCGGTTCAGATGGAGTACCTGCTGAAATCTTTTTAAATGATAGAGAACGCTGGTGCAAATATATTTATTTGCTTATTAATTCTATTGCTCAGGGAGCGGATGTCCCTGATTCATGGAGAGGTGCAGTGATCATCCCTGTGTACAAAAAGGGGGACCGTTCCCATCCTTGTAACTATAGGCCTATTAGCCTTATTGACACTGTTCAAAAAATTGTCGGGCGTGTGGTGGTTAATAGGCTTCTTGATTGGGCAGAAGATAATAACATTCTATCTCCTTTCCAAGCAGGATTTAGAAGGGCAACCAGTACGGTTGACCAAGTGTTCCGCTTCCAATTGATACAGTGGAAGACCGTGGTGCTAGGGGGGGGCAGCCTGTATGCAGCATTTGTCAATCTGCGGGCTGCCTTCGACCTGGTCCCCCGGGCCAAACTGTGGCAAGTCTTGCATAGTTTGGGGGTCCCGAAAGAATTATTAACAATGATATTGCGTCTCCACGAATCTAATTTCGCTAAAATCCAATGGGGCGGCCACAGGATGGTTACAGCTGATTTCCGTGTCGAACGAGGAGTCAGACAAGGGTGTTCAATGGCCCCTACTTTGTTTACATTGTTTATAAATGGTGTTGTCTCCTGATTGGTACCCGCAACTGTTGACGCTCCTTCCCTCTCAGGCCTAAAAATCCCCATACTAATGTTTGCGGATGACACACTAATTTTATCAAAAACCCCTAGTGGCTTGCAGCGTGCTCTGTTGATTTTTGAGAATTTTTGTGGGGAACATGGACTTGAGGTGAATACCACCAAAACTAAACTCATGGTCTTTAAGCCGCATCGCAGCTTCAAATCTAAAATCATGATGAGCGGTCGGCCTCTAGAGTTAGTCAACTCATTCACATATCTGGATATCCAAATTTCTGATAACAACAGGTGGAGCCAGCACTTAAATATTGCTACATTGCGGCATAAGCAAATAGCGGGTGCCATCAATTCAGAGCACAGGAAATCCTTAACTAAACCTGTAAAACCATCCCTATTAGTCTACGAAGCAAAGGCTATTGGGTCTGCATTGTATGGTGCAGAAATGTGGGGCTTCGAAAATCTTAATGCTTTGCAAGCCTCAGAAAACAAATTTTTACGGGCATTGACTGGTACACCTAAAAGTACTCCGCTGTTACCCCTGCGTTATGACCTCGGAAGGAAACAAATCAAGGATTTAGCCAGACTACGCCCGATCTTGTATTGGCGTAGACTCTGGACTACTCCCGAGCTCTCACATTACGCCACAGGTTTTTTGGACATCATCAAGGCTGATGGCTTCCATAAAATAAGTTGGCTTAATTCACTGAAAGACATATTATTTGAGCTTGGGTTGAGTTCTTTATGGTTGGACCCTGCTGGCGCATTATTCCCCTCAAAGCTTGTCTTAAAAAATATTTTTGGGGAAAATGCTGCTAACAAAGTCCTAAGTACTCACAGCATCGGGTCCATGTCTATGTACTACCTTGAGGCTAAAATGTATCCAGCCTTGGAAACATACTGGGACATCATCTCGAAGCCAGGTGATAGGAAGCTTTTATTTCAATTGAGAGCTGGTGCACTTCCTATAAGAACACTGACTGCAAAATGGGGTCATGGAGGTAGCAACATCTGCCCAGCTTGTGGGACGGGGAAGGAGTCATTGGGCCACTTATTGTTCTCTTGTAAGGTCTATACTGTGCCAAGACGTGTCTGGTTAGCACCTATGTGCAGGAACCTTGGGACAACATGTAGCTTGGTAGCTATGCAAATTATATGTACGAGCCCAGTTACCTGGATTATGATAGCTACAGCAAACTATCTTGGTTGGGCGTGGGCAATCAGGCAGTGACTGCTAGCTAAATAATTATTTTCTGTCTGAAAAAATGGTCCCCTTGTATTTGTAATCACTGCTTTTTAACTATAAATGATTTTGCATTAAGACAGAGACTGCTAGTTTGATAACTATTCTCTGTCTGCTATAAAGTGTGTTTTTTGTATTCGTATTACTGATTTTAGCCCACCGGCGTTCTATATCTTGAAACGTTTTTTTTACTGTATTAATCCTTTTCTAACAATTTATCAATTTCTGTAATGGAAAAATCTTTTTAATTCAATGTATTCCTGTATGTATCTTAAAGTGCTGTGTCATTGTGTTCGACAGAAAAATTTAATCTGTTTTTAAAATTCTGTGTTTACTATGCTTTTATGAGTAACACTCGAATAAAGCACTTTTTGACTTGACTTGACTTGCTAAGCCGCCAAGGTTATCATAACGCAAGCCTGTTTATTGACTTGTCCGTGTAACACATTCTAGACACAACAATTTGGCAGCTGCAAGCTGAGTAGGATTCTGGCGCCGTTATCACTGCATACTTGCCAGAATTGCACACACTTGGAAGATTTCAGACATGCAGAGAGACTAACCGATCCTGATGTAATTTACATTTACTGAGCGGACAGGTAAACGGGGTCCCCCTAAGATTACTCCAGAGACCTTCTATCGTTTTTATAATACATAGTTCCTAGATAGGGAGGGTGTCTTAAATAGGCGTTTTTATCACCTGTTTGCACTGTCATTGTAACATGATTCCTCCGTTTGTATTTTATGGAATTGTAACCATTCTGTCCGTATTATTATTATCCATATGTATGCTGATGTTGATTAAAATACTGCACTTGAGATCACGTCGTTAAAATACACATTTTACCCTTACTATGTCTCTATTTTACTCCTGTTGTGGACTGGTATGAGCGTATAACAAAAGAGTGTTCTCACTTCCCCCCATTCCTGAGTTGCTTCTAGGTTGCATGTTCTAGGTTGTCTAATCATTGGTTTCTTTGCTGGAGGAACTAATGTGACACTGATTGCTAGTCTGTTAGGGGATTTTGGGTACTAAGGTGAGTTTTGGCACACCCTAATTCAATGAGGTCCTAAGTCTATGGGCACAGTTCTGTGATTGCGCAGAATCCCTGTTACATGGCGCCCAACGTGTGTGGTCTTATTGTGAGACACTTGAGTAGTGCTTATATCAGTGTACAACCCCCTAACTATCGTTTCCGGTTGACGGTAGTGACCGATAAAAAATCTACCTATATTTACATTGGTTGTTTCAAGCTTGTTCATTCTAAAAGGTTTCTTCTTTGAATTACAACCCAGTTGTGCGTTCTATTATTGTCTTGTACTTCTGTATTACTGTTTCGATATGGCTGCGGTTGATATCCCAGCTCACAGTCGTGTGGCTGTGCGTACTCACTTGCATGAATACCTTATTGCTCTTGAGGGACAGGCGGTGATTTTTGTAGCCTATGCTGACGTAGCGAACCCGTTTGAGTTGTAATACTCTTGGTTCACATTTCCCGCAGTGGATGCTGTTTCTGGTGTTTATCACTCGTATACACCCGCTGATGCTCCTGCAGTGGACGCTCCATATCGGACAGTAGAAATTCCGATTTCTGTTTGGCAGCATGCTGTTTAGTTTAATGGCGCCCTTCCACATGTTACTAAAGCGGTCAGACAAGGACCGTTGTCCATTCCAGGCGCTACTTGGCCTGTGTTGGCTGCTTACACTCCGCATCCCCTGGCAGATGCTTTGACAGCCCAACAACTCCGACCCCTGTATGCCTCTTCGGTAGCAGTTATTAGGGGTCTGGTTCACTACATTTCACGCAACCTCCCGGGTGGGGCCCCGGCTGGTGCAGCGCATCCAGTTGGCGGTGGCTGACTCAAACTTAGTCCCGTCATGGTTAATGCGGTCATGGGCAAGCGTCCCCAAGATAAGGAAGAAATGCCTTTTTGGCTTGCCAAGAAATTTGACCAACTGGAAGCAGTGTTCCCAAATAAGAGTCCTGTTGAGAAGCACAGAATTCTCACCGTGAGTTTGCTGAAAGACTTAGTGCCTGACGTAACCAAGTGTAAAACTTGGGGGGTGAATTTTGCAGCAGTCTACACTCGGTGCTTTGGCACCCCGTCAATGACTGTTTTGCCCACTGTGATCAAGCGTGTTCAGGATGAGCACAGACCAGAGGCTGCAGTGGAGTTGGGAATGCACCTCATGGGAGCGTTTGATATGGTACGTGATCTCATCCTTGCTAATGTCAAGGGAGATGCTGTAAGTTTCCAAGTGTCTAATGCTCTGCGCCAGGTGCCCGACGCCGACAAACCCCGTAAGTTGCCGAAAATTATTACGGAGGCTTATAAGACCGTAGGCCGTAATAGTTTAGGTATTAAGCCTTTCGCGAAGAAAGAAAAGCAGCAAGCTCAGCAAGGGTCTTCTGATAAGGATGATCGCTCGAAAGCTCAGAAACAAAATTGGAGTAAGAACAAAAAACAGGGGAAGAAACAGCAGTAGAAACAGGGTTCCCGTTCGGCTTCGCGTACACCTGCCCCTGTTGAGTGTAAATATGATCTGCGCGACCGCGGTACTATTAAGTCACCTGATAGGTTTCAGGTTCCTGAACAACGTTCTCCTCTCTCTTTGCAGGAAACATTGGTTGCAACCACCGGTGGAGGAGGCGGCGGCAGAGGTCAAGGTGCCCAACAATTCCGTGATCAGCCTCGTAAGGCTGACGGAAAAGGCAAGCAGGAGGAGACACAGCGTCAGAGACCCCAGTTTCAGAAGAAGAAAGTTGCTGCTGTAACAGCGATATATGCCACAGATAGTGAGAACGCAGCTTCGGAATCTGACATGGGCTCTGACCCTACTGGACAGCGCGGCGGCGATTACCATCATTCGAGAGGCGCTGCGTCCACTACTGAATGTGACAGAGACCGACACCTTCGTTGTTGTTGAGACAGCAGACACCAGAGTGGCTCCCCCTGACAGGCTTTATGAAATAGTCCTCGTGATTGAAGGTGACATAGAACGTACCATAAAAGGGGTCTTTTGGGAAAATCTAACGACTACTTATGACATTTTGTTGGCGGAGGTCGACCCCACCGTTTGTTTTAGCGGCTCCGCAAGGGGAGGAGGTGATCCTCCCCGCTTTCACGCACAGTGTGCCAAAGGAGCAGGCACTGCAGTTTGCAGAAGATTGGGCTAAGGCGCTTGCGCCGGCGTTGTACCATACTCATTGTGGATGGGACAAATTATCCCCTCGACATGAGATCCCTTTGCGGTCCATGCCACAGCCACAACCCCAATACCCCATACGGCGTGAGGCAAAAGCCTCTGTGGCCGAAATCCTTGAACAATTGGAATATCAAGTTGTAATTGAAACGTCTGTGTCTCGAAAGAATAACCCACTTTTTACTGTGACCAAGCCCGATGGCTCGTACTGTTTGGTATTGGATTACCACCACTTAAACTCACATTGTCGTATGTGGGCGGTGCAGAATACTCACAGCTCTGCTCTAATAGACAGTCTTGTGCGTAAAAGGTTCAAAACCACACTTGAAATTTCCAATGGCTTCTTTGCCCATAACTTGTACCCTTTTAGTAGTGAGTGGACAAGTTTTACCTGTGGCAGCAAACAACGCCAGTTTCTTCGTTTGCCCAAGGGCTACAAGAACAGTCCAGGCATTTTTTCTGCCCGTGTTGTCTCTCTGCTTGAGAAGCATGACGCAGATGCATGTACGTATGTGGATGGCATTTATCTCACAGACAAATTATGGCCACATCTGTGCTGTGTTGACCGCATAATTTGCTGTTTTGCGGACTTTGGCTATAAATTCAACTTTGTAAAATCGCACATTGCAGAATACACAGTGTTGTTCCTGGGCTGCGAGCTCAACAACAAAGGTAGAGGCTTGGCTCCTCACTTCTTGGAGAAATTTGCTCTTTTGCGCGCCCCTACAACTCTGAAAAAATTACAATCCTTACTGGGCTTTTTGAATTTCGGTTGTACATACATTCCGGAATATGCCCAGCGTATCAAGAGGCTTTATGCGTTGAACCAACCTACTGTCTCCAAATCGTGCTGGCTGTCAGAACATTAAGCTGTCTTGCAATCTTTGCAGGCTGACTTACTTGAATCTAAATTCTTGTTGACTCGTGATAACCACACAAACCTGGTGATTAGAATCGTGCCAGGGGTGGTCGGTTTCACGTACCTCACTTTTAATGAGGGAGACACAGTTCCTATTATTTACAAGTCATACCTGTACACTTCGGCCGAGTTGCGGTTTTCCACTGTGGAAAAAGTTTTGACAGCAGTGCAAATGGCGATTCTTAAGGAACGTGCACTGTCGCAGGGAAAGAGCATTGTGGTTGTTACACCACATCCTACCTTGGAGGCAGTGACGAAGGCCAGTGTACCAAATTCCAAGGCTTTGCACCCTCGGTGGATACAATGGGCTACATCCTTGACATCCCCGGATGTAACGTTCGTGTTCGATTCCTCTTTGCAGACTCAGGAGTTTTTGCAGTATGAGTTTGTTCATCCTGCTCCTCAGACTATGCGCCCACTGGAGGATTTTCATTGTATCATTTACACTGATGGAACTGCTCAAGCGGCTACGGGTTCTAGACATGGGTATTCCGCGGCCTGTGCAATTGTGGTTGGTACTATAGTGGATGGTGAATTCAAGTCCAATGTCGTGCATACACAGACATTAGGGGACTGTACTGCCCAATTAGCAGAACTACTTGCTCTGATGCTTGTTTTGGAGTACGCGGACCCCAGTGTGGCTACTCTTATTGTAAGTTTTTCTTACTACTGGGTACAGCATTTCAATGACAATCTACCCTTTTGGACTCAAAATTATTATCGTGACTCCAAAGGTTGCACAATAAAACAAAATGATCTGGGTTCAAGTGGTGGAACTTAAAGAACGTCTCCCACTCGTTTTTGTAATTCATACTCTGGGTCATCAGCGTGTGGGAGTTCACGCTGTTGGCAACTGTCTCGCAGACGAAGCTGCAAAGACAGCAGTAGCAACATTTGCAGTGGCATCGGTTACAAGTTCCAAAAGTAAGATTGATGATGACATTTTGGCAGCTATTGCCGCAACTGAGAAGGGAGGTAATTATCCTAAGGGTTTCCCTTCAAAGTACACTTATCACTTAAGTCCCGATAAAGTTCCTTATGTGAGAATTAACGACGTTGGTGACAGACTGATTCCCTACGCGGACCGCAGACAGGCTTTGATTACAGGGTGTGCCGCTCGCAGCAGTCTTGCGAATGCTCTTGGATTTTACGTGGACATAGAGGCGCATTCAACGGGACTGCGAGAACCAGCAGCCTCAGAACCACCCACAGCTGGCTCCTCTTCCCGCCCTCCTCCTGCCGGTCACAAACTGCACACGGGGCCGCTCGCAGCAGTCTGGTGATTGCTCTTGGATTTTACGTGGACATAGAGGTGCATTCAACGGGACTGCGAGGACCAGCAGCCTCAGAACCACCCACAGCTGGCCCCTCTTCCCGCCCTCCTCCTGCCAGTTAAAAACTGCTCGCGGCCACCAGCTCTGCGGGCGACGCTCCAAGCAGTCTGGTGATAGCTCTTGGATTTTACGTCGACATAGAGGTGCATTCAACGGGACTGCGAGGACCAGCAGCCTCAGAACCACCCACAGCTGGCTCCTCTTCCCGCTCTCCTCCTGCCGGTCAAGAACTGCTTGCGGCCCCCGCTCAGCGGGAGCCGCTCGCAGCAGTCTGGTGATTGCTCTTGGATTTTACGTGGACAAAACAGCTGGCTCCTCTTCCCGCTCTCCTCCTGCCGGTCAAAAACTACTCGCGGACCCCGCTCCGCGGGAGCAGCTCTTGGATTTTATGTGGACATAGAGGTGCATTCAACGGGACTGCGAGGACCAGCAGCCTCAAACACCCACAGCTGGCTCCTCTTCCCGCCCTCCTCCTATCAGCTGTATATAAACCGTGCCTATTCCCGGCCCCGCGGGGCGCACGCGGGTGTGCGCCGGGCGAAGCTCGGGCCAAGGATGGGCCAAGGGTGGGCCCGTTTAAGCCCGTTGCAGCGAGGGGGAGTCCGGACCGGGCCACCCCTCTTTCATTTAGCCTTCAACATTGCGGTTGTCCTGGAAGTACTTTTGTGATTTACCATCAGTACCAGGAAAATGGCGGGTCGTGAAAGTAGGAGTAAGGCTGTGACTTCGGGAGGATATTTAGTGGGGACATTGGATAATTTTATCATTAAAGCCAACTCCGTTATTGATCATGAATTAATCCTGATGGAGAAACACCTTTCCCAAGACCTTGCCCTAGCAAAACGATCCTTTTTGGGCCACCTTGGAAACGCTCGCACACAAGAGCTTACACCGCAACTGGGAACTGCGAAGTCCAGGTGACTGTGCTTAGCCCAGAGGAGGTCCAGGTTAAGGGGCATCCATCCCAAGCTGGCGAGTCCCAGCAACTACCACCAATAGGGTCTACAGACGTGTCAATTGTGGACAGTACTCCTGAAAGGCCTAATGCTCGCCCACTACTGGGGAAAAGAGAGGGGGCGATACCCAAAAGGAAGCGAGGGGCTGCTGCTGCCGCTGGTGGCAGGAAGCCCAAGCATGCAAAGCGCACTAATAGCCAAGAGACTACTACCCAGTGCAAGGCCCCAGAGGTTTCGAGAGCAGTGGATAAAATTGACTTTCCATCTTTAACTGGAAATACTCCAGGAGTCGAAAATTCCACCACCACAACACCCGCAACGGAGGATCCGCTTGTTGTAAGACTGGGTGCCCTCCTCAGGTTATCACTCCAATCTTTTGAATATAGACTTTTGCAGATTGAGCTACGGTTATCCAATATTGAAAAAGCTATATCGGCGACTGCAGACTGCTTAACGTCTAACCAAGTGACTCTGGGCAATGTACAACCTAATAAAGGCCAGGGGGGGATACCAGCACAAAATGCTACTCTTGCAGTTGGGCCACCCCCTGTTAATGTGGCTAGCACAAAGCAGGTAATATCAGTGGCTTCCCCTGACAATGTACCATCGGTGGCTAATATTGATAAGTCAAAGGAGGATCGCCAAGACCCGCACGATAGAGGTTCCTTTAAGGAACTCAGAATAGACTTGCCCCCAGAATCGAGCCCGTATCTTGTGGTCCTAACAGGGGTCCCCGAACTAAGCGATACCAGCTGGGAATCCTTTATGTCATTAAAAAACAAAGTCTCTGACTGGCTTAATAAAAATAGACCGCTCCCGGGTCATACCAGTACCAAAATGTTGATGGTACGTAGGGTGTCTTGGGTGGGGCGCAGAACCAAAGTCCATAAAGGGTAATTGTGTGTTGGTCAATTTTAGAGACCCTTGGATAGTGGTGCATATCTGTGAGGGGATGAGTCACACCCCTGGGTCAGCTATTCAACCCTTCCCATTGTCTTATTTTTAAGGACTGGACCCTTGTAGAGTCTCGGAGAGTGGGAAGGGTGGACAGGGGCAGGTTTGCACATTCTTACGTACCCAGCTACATTCGCACTCAAAACAGATATAGCGCCCTGGACATGGTAGACTGACTGCAGAACAACTGGGAGGGTTCTCTGGTGGCTAACCAGGGAATGAGCTACGCTTCTTCCGGTGGAGATGTGGAGGTTGGCAGCAGTCGAGTAATCCGGGAACTTCCAGATACACAATCCCCTATTATGGGCACTAGTACAGGTAGTAGTGATCAAACGTCCAGCAGAACTGGGATAGGCCACTATATGGATCCCATGAGGATAAACCTGCCTGAAGAAGGCCCATTGGGGAGTTGTGATGTTAGTGCCAGGGCCTGCAATAGAGGCGAGCTAACTATATTGTCGTGGAATGTGGCAGGACTACCAAATAAAAAAGCCTGCCCAGAGTGGGGAACCTTCATAGACAAGCATGACATCTGTCTTTTTCAGGAGACTTGGGCGCGAGGCTATGCTGCATTTCATGTCCCTGCTTGTTGGGCTGGAAGGGGCGACTGTCGGGAGGTCTTACCACCTGGGTGGGTGCGAACCTGGGCTGTACGGCTAAAACTATGAACACCTATTTGGAGGACGTCCAGTGTACAATTCTTTTTGGCCAAATGCCTTTTAAGCTTGCCCTCGTCAATGTTTATTCGCGACCAGTAATTGTAGCCAGCAAATCAAGAGCTATTGAGGAGTTGTCGCTTTTTTTGCATACCCTCCCCAGTGATATTCATCTCTTGGTAGGGGGTGACTTGAACTGTCACTTTGAGCCCCTACCAGGGATGAAGGATGGCGTTTTACTGACGGAGGATGAACACTGGGCAATACCACCGACTCAGTCCCCATCACCAAAGACATGGTCTCCCCTAGCAATTCAGATCACTGCCCTAACTTTAAATCATTCTATTAGGGCCTGCAATAATCGCACACCCTCGGACACTCCAGCTAAGTGTACATTTAACAAAACTGGACAGGAGTCTCGCCTCGATTACATTATGGTCGAGACGCGGTTGTGGGCTAAGGTAATTGACTTCAATGTAAGTTCAAGAAACGAGAGCGACCATAACCCTCTAACTCTGGAGCTGGTTTTTCCCGGCCCTAAGAAGAATGGCTCTGTAAACCTGGGGGATTTGGGTGAAGGGATCATACTATCAAATGATAGACGTAGAGTCAGGTGGGACAAAATTGTGGCAAACCCGGAAAAGCTCCGCAAACTATACAAAGGAATTGTTCCCTTGTTTGTGGAGGTTGAGGCCTTAAACATCCAACCCCGCCTCCCGATTATGATGCTAAAATGTTAGCTCTCCACTCGGATCTAGTATCCAACTTAGTAGAGGTATTTAATCCCCAGGCGGCGAAAAGAAGAAAAAGGGCTCCTGCAAGCTCATGGTACAATGCAGCATGCAGAAAGGCCAAGAACGAGTTACTTCAGGCCCTAAAGTTAAGTAGCAACAAACTCCAAATTCAAGCTATGAGATTACAGTACAAAAAGGAAATTGTCCTCGCAAAGCAAGAATGGGATCAAGAAAAGTGGACTAGTCTAACTGTTGCTCTTGAGTCAAGGGATGCACGGAGATTCTGGTCGATAGTCAATACAGGTATTGGGGAACCGAAATCGGCTATCAAACCAAATATAGATGCTAAAGTGTGGGAAGATCATTTTCAGGCCCTATACTCTATAGAAGTAGGCACAGAATGCACACTGGCACTCTCGATGCTGACCTCCCAGTCCGAAGAATTAGAGTTCACTCTAGAGGAGGTGTGTAATGCAATCGCTAAACTTGCTGTGGAAAAAGTCTCGGGCCTTGACAAACTGCCAGGAGACCTTTTCAGACATGAACTGAAGATCTGGGGCCCGTATTTACAAATACTTTTCAATGCAGTCCTGAGGGGCATGGCGGTGCCCTGTACTTGGCTGGGAGCAGAAATTGTTCCCATATTTAAGAAGGGCTCTCCTTTGCTCCCAGCCAATTGCAGGCCCATCAGCCTGATTGACGTCCCGCAAATCCTGAAGATTTGTACTTAGAATCAGAAACTATGGCGATTTGTACTGTTACCAACATTTTGGCAAAGTCCCATTCTCCTGATTTTTTTTTTTAATCTCCCACGTTGAGATGGGTTCTGTTCAAAGAATGCACGTAATCTTATTTTATGGAAAAATGCCAGCAGTTCAGATTGAAGTTCCAAAAAGATGGGGTAGGTGGTAGGTACAAACGACAGTCACTTACTAAGGATGGAGATTCTCTTGAGAAGAGAGACTATGGTCAGACAGATTGAATAGTGGAATGCTCATGTCTGAAGTATCAGGATTGGTTACCATTGATAAAACTTGTGTCTCGTTTGTCGTTCTCCGGGTGGGTTGTGCCAACGGGCTTGCTGTTTCACATTCATTTTAGGCACAGGGTGATGAAGTGATTTACCCAGAATCACAGGAAGTTTTGGCGGCGTTGCCGAGACTCGAACCCAGATCCCCAGGTCTGAGATCTCCCATGTTTTCAACAAAACAGTGGGTGAACAAAAATATTGATATCTGCATGCTCTGCAAGCAGACATGCTAGAGACAAAATATTTACAAACTAGGGAAATTAAGACCAACCTAGTTCTTCGAGTCATATAGACAGCCAATCAGATTATACCTATGTGACCTACAATGAGGGACAGGCTGTTCCTAAATCATACAAGTCTTACTTTATTCTCTAGCAGAAGAACGTTTTGTTTCTGTTGAAATAATTCCTGCTGCTTTGCAAACATACCCACACTAGAGGCAGCCTCAAAAGACAGCATTTCGAATGTTTGTTTCCTACACCCAAGATGGATGCACTGGGCCTATTCTCTAAGTGCAGTGAATGTAAAGCTTCAGTATGATCCCACTCTTCGTACACAGGTTTTTCTCCAATATGAACAACATGCTCCTCAATCTATAAAAGCCACACCCATTGAGTTTTATTAGAGTGTATTCTACACTATTAGCTCTGTTCAACCAGCCGTAGTAACTAAATATAACTACTCCACAGTCTGCACGGCAGTGCAAGGTGTAGTGAAAGACAGTGAATTCCGTCTGCAGTCCACCCACACTAAGATCCTAGGCAATTCCACTGTGCAACAAGTAGAACTTCAAGCGCTGTTACTTGCATTACGGCAGGCTAATCCATCAGACCCCATAATCCATGGCGTTTTTTTTTCTCCAAAGTGAAAGTAATTTTCATTGAGGTTTTTATCATAAAATAAGAGTTTGCCTGCACATTGTTTCATTGAACGTTCACATATAAATCAAGCGGGAGCAGTTTAATCATAAATAAGATAATAGGGAAAGAGAAAACAGTCAGAACGACAGATCAACAGAAGACTCCAACACAGTCATGGTATGCATATCGACATATCACCTCCTACCATATCCAGATCTCTTCTCACGCTAGTTTGCAATATTTTCTATACATTTTTGTTTACCCTGGTTGTTGACAAATATGTCACGTATGGGGCCCAAAAGTCTTTTGGTATCGATGATGCAGGCCTCTTCTTCTGCATATGTCTCCAGCAGAGTTTTACAGTACACCATATCTCGCATCCATTCTGTACGCCTTGGTATCTTCTTCCCGCCCCAGCATATAGACACTGCACGCTTGGCTAACAGTAGTGCTACAGCCACAAATGTGTGTTGCGTGTCTGGTATGGCCTTGATAAGGCCCAATAGACATACAGCGGGAGAGCATTTTATTTGTATCCCCACCATTTTGTATATCATCTGTGTTATCTGTGTTCAGTAGTGTGCTATCGAATTGCAAGTCCATGCTTAATGTAGGACGTCTGCATCAGTTGCCCCACATCTCGTACATGTCGTGTCTGACCACAGTCCATATTTGTGAAGTGGCTGGGGGAAATAGTGAGCTTGGTGCAAATATTGAAAATTAATGATTTTGATTTTGCTATTAGATGTGAGTCTGTGTAGTGACCCGCAGCAAAACTCCAAGTCTGCTAATGTTAGAGGTGTGTCCAGGGTTGTATTACAAAGCTTCCTGGTTGCATCTATTGGGTCACTACGTTCCCTCTGTGAGGATTTATATAATTTACTGATCAGGTTTTCCTATCAGTGCATGTTAGTAGGGTCTGCAAGGACAGAAGTTCAGGTGGTTCCTGAGGGAAGCAGGGGTGTAACGCCATCATTGCCATTCTTAATCTGTGATATACAAATCTCAGCATTAGGGTGCCACTCCGGCCTCCCAGGAACTCATTGAGCGAGAGAAAGGATCCTACAGGGAATGCATCTCCCATGGTTCTCCGCCCTGCCTCCTGAGTATCGTCAATGTTTCCATTTCTCTTGTGACGGACAGAGAGGGGTGATGAAGTAAAGGCAGCCTAGTAGCATATAGTAGGGCCTTATTCAGTGCTCTGTTTGTGCTATTTAATGGACTGGCAGATTTGAGGTTGGTCGGGCTCTCATGTGGAAGTACTGCATTGAGGGAGAATGGATGCGATTCATTGTGCTCGGTGGTGGTGTGTGCTGTGTACCTTTTAAAGGGTGATACCAGTAGTGGGAAGGTTGAGCTTGAGTGCACAAATAGTAGAGGCAAAGATCTGGGGCATCGAATCCACCCTGTGTATTGGGACGTGTGAGTGTCTGCCAATGCCCAGGCGTGGGTTGTCATGCACGATTGTAATGTCTTAAAAAATTCCTGTGTAAGGGGAAATGGGAATGTTAACAAACAGATATAAGAATTTAGACAAGGCAAATATTTTCATTATCGCCAGTCTGCCGTCAAGTGAAAGAGGGAGCCTGATCCAGCGCGTTATTTGGTCAAGCAGTTTTGTGATAGCAGTACCGTAGTTTTGGCGTCTGACTACTTCTGGTCTCGGTGTACCCAGATACCCAGGTATTTTAGTGACTCTGTGCACCGCTCCAGTAGGTATTCTACTATTTAGGCCCGAGTGGCCGTTGTTAATGGGAATACCATTGACATATTCCAGTTTATACTTAGTCCAGAGTACAATTCGAATTTGATATAGTCCTTCATCGTGGGTTCTAGGTTTGTTGTAGGTTCTCTGATATACACCACCATGTCGTCCACATAAAGAGACATCGCAACGGGCAGCTGACGGAATCTTAAATCTGTGGAGGCGTGTTTTTCTCTTATAACATAGGACAGGGGTTCCAATGCGAGGGCAAATAAAATCAGAGATAGCAGATATCCCTGTCTCGTTCCCCTGCATATTCTCACTAGTTCTGATATTGTGCCATTCACCCAGACGCAGGCAACTGGGTCCGTGTATAGCAGTCAGATCCATCTCAAGAAGGCAGGCGGCATTCCCATCAGGGCCAACTCTGTGAACATTTAAGGCCATTGTATAAAATCAAATGCCTTAGCAGCATCTAGGAATACTGCCACCGCAGGCATCTAGGAATACTGCCACCGCACACAGCGAGGAATTCAGCTGGTGAATGACGGTGAATATAGTACAGCGGTTGTGTGTGGTAGACATCGAGGGGATAAAACCTGATTGGTCTGGTAGTATCAGGGCCTGCATTAGCGGTTGAAGCCGAGAGGCAATGATCTTTGCAAACATCTTAACATCAGTATTGATTAATGATAATGGGCCGTATGAGTCTACCAGTTCAGGTGAATTTCCGTGTTTCAGCAGCGTAATTAATAGTTGCTGCTGGAGGGTAGGAGGGAGAGATTATTTGTCATACACCTCCTGATACATATTTAGTAAGTGAGGGGTTAATAGCTCTAAGAAGGCTTTATAGAATTCGCTTGGAATACTGTTGCTTCCAGGCGATTTCCCATTAGGTAAGGAGTGGACCGCGTCACCCACCTCTTCTTCCGTTATTGTTTGAACCAGATATTCCCTCTGCCCTGGCGATAGCCATGCTTGCGCTATATCATTAAGGTATACGTCTGTTTACGGCGGTGTTGCAGATTTATGCCCGCTGTAGAGTTCAGCGTAAAAATCCACAAAGCATTTGAGGATTTTTTAGGAGTCATGGTATTGTGTTCCCTCCTCTGTGGTGAGAGTCAGTACCTGTGGTATATCTGGAGGCCCTTTTAATTTGGTGGCTAAGCTGCATTCAAGTCTCCTTCCCTCCCCATATGCTCTTGCCACCCATCTTTTTTATAAATAACTGATCTCTTGATCTGCAGTAACAGTGTATTCATTAAGGTGTGTCCTAATTTCCGCTAATGTCTGAGACCTTGGGTTAGTTTTATATGTTCTCTCAAGTGTCTGTAGAGTTTTTTCAAGTTGAAATAATCGAGATTGCAACAATTTTAGGACCTCGGACCTAAGTCCTATGCATGTACCTCGAATCGTAGCCTTGAAGGCCTCTCATAATACCCCTGCTGTGTCTACAGAGCCCTTATTTTCGTTAAAAGATTGCATGATAACTGGCTTTACTCAATTTCTGAAAACTGCGTCTGTCAAGGCCAACGCCGGGAGGCTCCATTGGAAGGGACAGGGCGTCAGTCCGCAATGCCAGTGTTAGTAGAAACTAGGGAGTGGTCCGATAACATTCTGGGCAGGTGTCTCACAGTTTGTGTCTAATTATTTACTTCCCGGGTTTCTAGCCAGTAGTCTAATCGTGAATTCATACTGTATGGAGTCGATATATTTGTATTTGTATTTGTATGTGGGTATTTGTAAAGTGCAACCTGTCGCTCCGGAAGGGGCATCCTGGCGCTGTGCATGTGTATATTAGTGGGTGGAGCTCTACATTACCGCCATTACAAAGCTGTCGGATAGCTGGTAGATCCATGTTTTAAGATGTTTCCTGAAAATGCTCTCCTTGTCAATCAGTCTAAGATCTATAGGCATGATGTTCCACGTCCTTGATGCTAGGACCGTAAATGTTTTGCCTCCCTTGGTTTTGTATTTGTACCTCGGGATCCTGGTTAGGTTACCTCCTGAGGACCTCAGGCAGCGTGATGGGTCATAGCGAACAAAACGCTTAACGAGGTACTTTGGACCTATGTTGTTTAAAGCTCTGAAAGCAGTCAATAAGAGCTTGTATAGAATCTTCTTGTGAAGGGGCAGCCAATGTAGGGTTTGTAGTGACGCAGAAGCAGAGGATTTTCTTGGCAGTTTGAGAACTAATCTTGCAGCAGCGTGTTGTACGCTCTGCAATTTTCTCAATGTGGACCTTTTCACTCCAGCCATCAGACCATTGCAATAATCTAGCCGTGATAGTATTAACACTACCACGACTGATTTTCTGGACGCAATGGGCAGGAAGTCGAAAAACTTCTTGAGTGACTTGATTAGGCCAAAGCAGCATCCTGCTGTAATCCTGACGTGCTCATCAAAGGATAGAGCCGAGTCAAATTGGACTCACAGATTTCGTGCAGAGTCCACTGAACTAGGCGGAGCCGGTGAATCATTTGGCCACCAATCCTTGGGACATAATAGATGATCCTTACCTAGCGGGAGGATTTCTGTTTTACTACTGTTGCATTTCAAGTGGTTATATTACTCATCCACTGAAAAACCTCCTTCAGGCATGTCTGAAACTTCTGTTCCGCATCTATATCATTTTTGTCAATCGAGACGACAAGTTGTGTGTCGTCAGCGTATGACGTGACTAGGATCCCATGGGATTCTATCACAGCTATTAGGGGGGCCATATAGATGTTGAAAAGTAATGGACTCAAAATGGACCCTTGAGGGACGCCAGATGAAATAGTTTTTTCGCTGGATAGGTAAGGGCCCAGGGATACAGTTTGAGACCTATTAGTCAGGAAAGATTTTATCCATGCCAAAGCTGTATCTGTCACACCAATATCTCTCATCCTATTAATCAGGATGTTGTGGGAGATGGTGTCGAACGCTGCCGTGAGGTCTAACAGGATGAGGACAGCTTTCCTTCCCTCATCCTGTAGGAACTTGATGGAATCTGTAAGTTCAATGAGGGCAGTTTTGGTCGAATGTCTGGGACGGAAACCTGACTGTTGGGGATGTAGAATATTATGCCCATCGACAAAGTCTTTCAACTCACAGTAAACCATCTGTTCAGTAATTTTTCCCAATACTGGAAGGAGCGATATTGGGCGCATGTTCGACAAATCCGTAGTCGATTTATTAAGCTTTTTCATCAAACGCTTGACAACAGCCTTTTTCCATTCTTGAGGGACTTTTCCTGAATCTAAGGACGCATTTACAATCGCGTTGATGTTAGGATTGACAACATCAATTAAATGATGCAATATTCGGGGGTACAAGAGTCTGTCGGAGCTCCTGATTTACAGGCCAGAATCGCTTTAAGAGTCTGTTGGAGGGAGACTGGTTGAAAACCACTCAAGGTATGTTGGTTATTTACTCCCCGCATTAGGGGCTCTAAGATCGCGGGGGCTGGAGATGGAAGAAATTCCTTCTGGATGAGTGCGATCTTTTCCTCAAAAAAGTCAGCAATTTGATTGCACAGAGTTGCAGAGGGGGGGGGTTTCAGGCTGAAGAACCTTGGGATGAGTGAAAGATTTTACAATGGAAAAAACCATGCTTTGTTTCTGTTGAGCATCATTGATGGCCTTAATATAGTAATCTTTCTTAGCGGATTTAATGCTGGCCAGATATAATTTCCTCTGTTGTACGTAGAGGATTTTAGCTGAGTCATCATATGTTTTCCTCCATTTCCTTTCTTTTTTCTACAGAGCAAATGGCTCTCTGCTAAGGCCTGTGAGTACCAAGGGGCACTTAATTTCCTCATTGTGGTCTTATCATGACAACCTTTAGGCGGGGTATTTTCCGCAATAATTTGATCCATCCAGGCATGGAAGTTAAGGGAGTCCGTAGACGCGTCCCGCGACAACTTGGGTGCTCTCGTCAATAAAGGGGAGTCAGGCTTAATACTGTCAATCACCTTTCTCCAATTTATATCAGTAATGGGTTGTTGTCTTATTTTTGATGATTTAGCTTGTTCAGACTGACGGACTTCAAAGGGGATGAAACTATGGTCAGTCCAGATTTGTGGGATGGGGGCAGAGGTGGTCAGAGCGTCAAGGTTGGAACAGATACCATCCAACGTATGTCCGTTTAAATGGGTAGGTGAGGTCACTCATTGCTTTAGTCCCAAAATATCCAGCGTCTGCTGGAAACAGGTAGCATGAGCATCGTTGGGAGATTCCAATTGAAGATTCATGTCTCCCATAAGGGATATAGAAGTGCGCTCTCTTTTCCCCAAGTTCCAGATCCGCCAAATATCATTGAGTTCCCCATCATCCATCCCCTCTTTGAGTACCCTACTCGCTTGTTTGGTCTGTCCTATTAAGGCTTCGGACTTATCCATGACAGGACCTAGTGGGAAATGAAAGTCCCCCCACCCCCCAAATGATAGTGGATGGTTGGAGTTTGTAAAGTCAGCTATATAACAAGGTGTAGAATTCGCTGTCATCTACATTAGGTCTATATATGTTTATTCGGGTTAGCGCTGCGCCCCCACATTTCCCCTGCCATATGATGTATCTCCCCTGATCGTCTGTTTCAGAGTGCAGTGTAGTGAAGAGGGTACCTCTACGGACTAAAATAAGGACCTCCCTGGAGTAGGAGGAATATGAGGACACTATCTTGTCCATGTTCCGTTCATTTCTGATTAGTCCTTGTATATCATCTTCAGCTACCGAGATGCGTAGTTCCGCCGTGGGGAATTGGGCTTCTTGTTTGTCCAGTTTGAAGGCCATTTTATCCATGCGAATGTTTAGGGCTTCTATTTTGTTGTCGATTGACTGCAAACTTTGCTGCATGGCCTGCAGTGAGGTTTCCAAGGACCCGCTTGCCTGAGAAGGTATTGTGTGATTTTGGGCGTCTTCTTTGCCTCAAAGATGGGACAAGACTGCTGTCTATCTGTTTTCCCCTTTGGAGAGAGTGGGCTGTGTTTCAGTGGTCCGCAAGTCTTCTCTTTGTCTTTCCATAAAGAGGTAAGAGGGGGACTAAGTTTAGGTCTTAATTTGTACCATTATTTGTATGGAGTCCAAACAGCATTAAATAATTCTAATTTCTAATTTAAAACATTTATAAAGCGCAGCGTGCACCGAACGGTTTCTTGGCGCTAGTGGAGGGTATTGACTACAGAGGCAAAGGTGAGAACCGGTGGTAGAGCCGATAAGGGAGGATTAAACAGGGAATGCCTGTTTAAAAAGAAACGTTTTTAGTTCCTTACGGAAGGATACATAATGGGTGGCCGCACGTAGATGGTCTGGGAGGGAGTTCCAGAACGTGGGGGCCAAGGTGGAAAAGTTGGACCCACCCCACTTTTTGCACCTGAAGCGTGGGATTTGAAGGAGGGATTTGATGGAGGAACGTAGTTCTCTGGGGGGAACGTATTCATTTATTAATGAGGAAATGAAGGCGGGGGCGGTGCCTTGACGGGCCTGGAAAACCATGCAGGCGGTTTTGAACAGAGAACGTTCCTTGACGGGGAGCCAATGGAGCTCCCTGAGGAGTGGTGTGGAGTGGTGATAGCGTGGGAGACCAAAGACCAGCCGGGCAGCTTGGTTTTGGACTAATTGTAGCCTCCTTAGACTGTATGCTGGTATGCCATTATAGAGAGCATTGGCATAATCCAGTCGTGATATCACTAGAGCGGCCATGATCATTTTGAGTGCCTGGGGGGAGAAGAAACGAGCAACAGTGCGGATAGTTCGGAGGGTGAGGAAGCAGGAGGAGACCACAGAACTGATTTGAGAGTGAAGGGTGAGCTGGTTATTCATTTTAACCCCCAGTGTTTTGACCGTGGTAGAAGGAGTGGGGGCGGGACCAAGGGTTGAGGGCCAGAAGAGAGAGTTCCAGGGACTGGAAGAACCTCCGGTAAGAACCAACTCGGTTTTGTCCGGATTCAACTTAAGATGGTTGTGGTTCATCCAGTCCCTGATGAATGTCATGGTGTGCTGGAAGCTGGAGACAGAGAGGGGAGAGGAGGATAGGTCAAAGATGAGCTGGAGGTCATCCGCGTAATTATACACGGTGACCTCCAGCTGCTGGAGAGCGAAGATGAGGGGAAAGATGTAAAGATTAAATAGTAGGGGAGACAAAGAAGATCCCTGGGGGACACCACACGTGACGGGGAGTGAGGTGGTTGTGAAGTCACCTAGCCGGACCGCCTGGGTGCGGTCCCTCAGGAAGGAGGAAAGCCACACCAGGGCTGATCCCTCAATTCCGGCCGCCTTGACACGGGACAGTAAGATGGTATGGTCTACCGTGTCAAATGCGGCGGAGAGATCGAGGAGTACCAGCGCCTGGTGTTTGTTGTGATCCATACCCTTCCTGAGGTTGTCCAGTACTGATACCACGACTGATTCAGTCGAGTGCCTAGGTCGGAAGCCAGCCTGGCGGGAAGCCAGTCCCCCATTGGCCTCTACGTGGGTGCTGAAGACCGCGGTGACATAGCGCTCCAGCACTTTGCCCAGGTAGGGCAGCAGGGAAATGGGGCGGTAATTGGCTGAGATGGATGGGTCAGCGCCGGGCTTCTTTAGAATGGGCACTATGGTGGCTGATTTGAGCGTAGGGGTCACTACTCCCTGCGCTAGGGAGCTGTTAAGGAAGGCAATGGGGGGTTCAGGACAAGAGGAGTAGATTTGTTGGAAGATTCGCGCCGGACAGATGTCTGCCGGAGAACCTGATTTAACTTTGGGGAGTATCTCCAGAAATACCTCTTCGGTGAGGGGAGGGATGGAGGTGAGAAGGTTTTGAATAGTAGGAGGAGAAGGATCAACAAAGGCAGACGAGGGGAGGGGGATGTTGGCCTTAATGGTAGCGATCTTATCAAGGAAGTAGGTGTTTAGTTGGTTGCATAGAGGCTGAGATAGGGGGGTTTGGGGTGAAGCCCTGTCAGAGTAGGCCAGGTCCTGCACTATGCCGAAGATCTCCCTAGGTTTATTCTCCGCAGACATTATTTTGGTTGAGAAATAAGAGGTTTTGGCGGCAAGGATTGCGGTCTTGTAGTCGGCGAGTGATGTCAGATAGAGGGTTTTAAGTGAGGGACAGTAATTTTTCCTCCAGTGTCTTTCTGCCTGTCGAACGGACAGTTTTAGTTCTTTTAGGTGGTCATTAAACCACCTATTAGACTCCTTAGGTCGCCGAACGGAGATGCGACGCAGGGGAGCCACTGAGTCACAGCCTCTAGCCAACCAGGTATTAATAGTGTTGGCTTGAGAGTCGGACGGAAGACCAGAGAGGGACTTGCCTACACAAGTATTGGGGGGGGACACATTCCATACAAGGTTCTCTTCGGAGTTCCTGAGTATGTGCCTGGCCTATATAATCCTGGGAATGAGGCAGATGAAGAAAGGTTTGACCTGGAAAAACTCTTTAATGTCTTACAGACCATCCAAGAGGTAAGAGTTTAGCTGTCTAATGTGAACAATTAGTTATTGATAATAGTATGTATAAGCTGTCTAAGATAGAGTACTCACAAAATCACATCATGTCCTCTGCATTAGATCTCCTGAAAGGAGACTTGAACCTTTTACATCATGACCAGGCACAGTTATTTTTTTCCCCTCAGAGTTTTATATAGCGCGAACTAGACCCGTGACATTGGGTATCAAAGCGCTTTACATGAGCACCAGTTTTGTTACAAATGGAAACATTCATTTTTTTTGTTAGGCACAGTTAAGAGTAATTATACAATTAAATTGGGACTTACAAACACTTAGATCAGGTTTTGTGTGCTGGCAACGTTTAAACAAAGCAGCTATTTGAGCCTTTTAATTTCACCTTAACACGGAAAACGATGGCTAGAACAGAATCCACATATACTTGGCGGAGTACAGAACAAATGGAAGAAGCACAATTTTCAGTTAGCAACCATCCACCCATTACGCTGCATTATTTCCCTACAAATTACATCTTCTCCCTTTCATGACTGCCAGAAGTACAACTCATTAGGATGGTATGAAACAATGAATGATTCACAGCTGTTCTATTCATGCAAGCTTCCTTTCTCTTATATGTGTTTGAATGAAGATGCCATTGAATTTATAAGTACATCCAGCTCTAGAAATCGGTCAGGTCATTTCCTTCTGGGTGATGCAGATTCCTTGCATGGAATGTGTAGCGCTTTGATGCCAGGGTCAAGTAGTGTCTTGACAGTCACTCCAATTATATCTATCCTCAAGTTCCAGGAACTACTGTACAATGACTTTTATTTAGTGCTAACTAATGTTACTTGTTGTGGCTTGAAACCAGTCTAACTATATCTGGTTCCTGTTTCTAAAACAATGCAGAGCTGGGGGTCACGATTTCTAAACATGCGGAGTCCTCTGCTCCTTAAGTAGCCGAGGTAGATGGGATTAAAAAGGAGATAGCTAATATGGAAAATAAATTCCAAAAAATAAGGGAATCCCATTTCTTTGCAGATATAAAACAACATCTAGAAGACTTCCACGAGGCAGCAAACACTGAGATTAAGCCCATGGGTAAATACGCAACAGCATGATCATACAGAGAACGGGACCGCCCAGGAGCAAATCTGGCGGGCATACCAAGGCCCAGGAGAGTGTCTGATATGATAACGGAAATCTTAAATAATGAGGGACAGGCTCTACATAGTACCGATTAAATCATCGAACAGTTTTGCAATTATTATGAAGATTTATACAGCTCACAACTCCCCCTAGACAACAAAGCTATAAATGATTACCTGACACATATAGAAATGCCCTGGTTGACTCTGGAACACAGAGAACATCTGATGGTGCCCCTGCAACCCGCTGAAATTAGGGCTGCTCTCCAAGGCATGCAGTCGGAGAAGGCACCGGGATGCGATGGCCTAACAGTGGTGTTTTACATTGCCTACCAAGACCTATTGATTCCATATTTAATGACATTATACATGGAAATTGTAGAGACAGAAACAATGCCACTGTGCATAGCTATTGAATATCACTTCTGTATGGAATTGCTTTATAATACAGGGTTTACATGCTGTTGGCTATAAAACTACATTGAAGTGACTGCTGAGTATCCTATACTGCGCATCACAATTAACCCTGGGCGAAGTACTACGCTTGCATAGTTTGTGAAGTTTGCGCTACTTTGCACTACGCGAATCGCACGTAGCACAGTGCAAACACGCGTAGCCGTAATTTTTTGCTTGCTCGCAATCCTAAATGTCAAGTTGGCGACCGCGAGCGAGCAAAATGACATCCCGGTGCAACTTTTTCCTTGTTTGCGATCAGCAACATCAAGTTGCCGATCGCGAGCGTGAAAATAAACCTCCCGGCGAGATTCTCAAAGCGGGGAGGTCAGGTTTCTCATTACGAGTGGTCATGTATGCTCGCGACCGCTCACGAGGAGAAACGACCAGTCCGCGTTGAGAAAGCTGCCGCTCAAGTAGAAATCTCTTTGTGTGGCAGAAAACGACCGAATGCACTGTGCAAGATGCGGTTTGCACTGATTGCACAGTGCGGACAAGCAACCGGCACTGTGGAATCAATGTGAACAGCATTTTGCACAGTGCACTACCCAGTTCGAGTAGCTCGCGTAGTGCACTTCGCGTGGCTATGCGTAGCGCTACTACGCGAACTACGTTCAGGGTTAATCATAATATGGTTGGCCCCGCTGCCACATGCAACGGTCTATTGTCTTAATTTGAGCGCTGTACATCTCTACATATGTCAAATGCTGTGACTGTAAAACCTGGTTGTAATGTGTGCTCATATTATTGGTTTAATAAAAACAATATTTATATATTTTTTAAAACAATGCAGAGCTTTGGAAGAACCTTGTACCCACCGTCTCAATATGTAATCAAAAATGTCCCATGGTCTCATTGATATGAGATGCATGCGTTTTGACAAAATTAGCAAATTAGTTGCAGTTTTAATAAAAAATAGAAGTTACTTTGACTTATGCAGGAGAAATATACAACTTGCAGACAGCCAGAACTGGGTCAGAGATTCAGAGTCTGATACAGATGCAATACCCAACTCTCTTTGTTGATATCATGCATATATTTAATTCTTCAACAACAACTGGTATTGGGCATCTTTTTAAAAACACGAGTCTGGTCTTATCACTGGATTTAAAGCAATGTTTAGACTTATTCCATAATTGTTTCACTCTTTGTTCTTCAATCTTTTTGGAGGATTCCCGACCATTCTACTGCTCATGTGCTGTGGTACTATCAGCTGCAGCTCCTCTGCTATGGCAGAGTAGCGTCAGCCCCCCCGTCAACTGCCCCAAAACGGCAGAAAATTAAAATGATAATAAAAAGTTGTATTATCTTTTTATTTTACCTTTCTTTGGGGCAGTGCCAGAGGGAGACAGTCACTGGAACGCAAAGTGGTATGCACTGGTGGGTTTAGCTGTCTGTCTCAGGCAAGCTTGAATCCAGTGGCACAGCGAGGAAGGAACCCTCGTCTGGGCAAACCAGTCCCACTTAGAGCGAAAAGTGCTGCAGCAACAAATGATGGTCCCATGCTCTCCATGCCACTGGAGTCAAGCTAGCCTGGATGATGAGGGGTGAAGCCCCGAAACCGGTCCCAGGATGCTTGTTTCCGTTCCATTGAGGACCTGGCCAGGCAGCTCTGGCTGGACTGTTCCCATGGGGATCAGGGTCAATACTGATTTGCATATGGCTGGATTTACACTGGAATGGCATGGGGAGCACAAAATGATAGATGTAATCCTAGATATCTGTTCTGGGGTTAATCATTTAAAAAAAATGTTTTATTGAGTTTTAAATAGCGCGAACTTGACCCAAATCAGGTATCAGAGCGCTTTACATAGCACCAGTTACATTACATGACATTGTTTCACATTGTGCCCATCAACTGTCCTTTTTGCATTTGTCTCCCTGAGTGGGATGGGTACGGCCCAGACATGGGTCCAATCCTCTCCATGCTACTGGCGTCAATCTAGCCTGGCTGAGGAGGGGTGAAACCCTGAAACCGGTCCCAGGATGCGTGTTTCCGGTCCAGGAAGGACCTGGCCTGGCAGTTCAGGCTGGACTTTTCCCATGGTGAGAAGGGTCTAGACTGATTTGCAAATGGCTGTGTGCAAACTGGAATAGCATAGGGAACAAGAAAATGATGGATTCAGGCCCAGATCTCTGTACTGGGGTGAATGTTTGACATTGTTCAACATTCTGTCCATCAATTGTGTATTTGCACTACTCACAGATTACAGTATCAAGATTCACCAATGATACACAAATCAACTACAAAGCCTCACTTTTCGCCTACAGGACTAACCCTGGGTGTAAAATCTGAGTTTGCAGATTTTTGGCAACTACGCGTTCCGCGTAGAGTTACCGAAAACTCAGTGCTCCGCAGTAGACACAAGAATTTTTTGTGTTCACTCTCTCAAAATGTGTTTTCGCGCATGTAGAAGCGACTTACAGGGATGCCTGCGATTGCTGATGAATTTTCCCATCTGTTCGCAAGCGCCACCAGAATTGGTAGACGGCCGCACGTTCCCACGAGAGTGTGCGATCACGAACACGTAATTTGGGCCAACACGCAGAATTTGCAAACTGGAAAAGAATCTCTCTCGAGCAGCATGAAAACCTTCTCGAAATGAGGATTTGGTTTAAAAAATACTCCTCAGATTGACATTTGGCTGTACTTTTTTGCACAAGAAGTCCTTTATCTTTTTTTATTTGTTTTTTTAGAAGAATGAAGTGCCCCAGTGTCTCCAACTTCCTGTTCCTGTCCAGTTGGCTCCTCCCAGTGCTTTGTCCATCTCCTGTTCACTTTTCATTGGGATTTGGAGCTGGAAGGATCACTCTTTGTGACTGCTGTATCATATATTATTGGATTTAAGGACTTTTGAATCTGAGATTTCACAAGTAAGTTGGAAAATTGGTGTTGTTTGATTGGGGCATTGTACCTACATTTTTCTTTTGTACTTTTCCTCTTTTAAAAAAAATGTAGTGTGGTGGGTGGCCTGTAGTACAATAGGAGCCTATTTGTTTCTCTGTAAGTAATTTTTCATCTTTTCTAAAGGAAACATGTTGTACAGTTCACTGCATTTTCTCCAACTTTTGAAATTTATTTATTTGGAATATTTATTTAATTTACTAGCCCATTAGTCTGCCAAAATGATAGGCCTTTCAGCCAGTAGGAGCAGAGCTACTCATGGGTGCATGAAACAACTGTTTTTGTGGTGTCTGTTTAATTTAAACATCATTTAGGGCATGGATGGCATTGGATTGAATTGCAAAATGTTTTTTGGGGTATTTCACTTTTTTCGTGTGTTAAATGCCTTTGTTGTATGTATGTGGTGTGGTTGTTGTGTAACTTGCAAATGTTTTTTTGCCCTGTGGATTTTCATATTTACATTGTTGTATTAAAGCTGTGTTGATTAGCATGCCTCCTTAGTCTGGCCATATGGCTTGCTTGAGTTCATTGTTTTCCAGGCCTCCTGCTTGTTGGGAGGGACCATGTGGCTGGTGGCCATTTTGTGGTGGCAGTTAGCGTGTTGCTTTTGCCATAGGCCTGCATGTCTTTCCTTTGTTCTTCTTGGCTTACTGCTTCCATCCCCATTGCCAGCTGCAGCTCCCTGAATGCTGCATCCCACCTGAAGCACAATGCCAAACATGTTCCATCCATTACATTTGTATTTTTGTTTTGTTCTTCTTGTTTCCTATCCTTCACAATAAACCATGAAAGCCCTTGTTGTCAAAGTCTCACAAATGGCTATACTGTTGTTAGGTTTGTTTATTTAACTGAGTTAATACAAATTATTAATATTAATAATGACACTAACAAGTGTGACCACACACTAAGTTATATATTATATGTTTGTTTGTAAATTGTACTAGTAGTAATTGAACCACAACAATAAATGCCACGTTTCACTGGTGTTCTTCTTTTTTTTTTTTTTTTGAAAACCTTTATTGTGCATGAAGAATGGTACAAATACGGGCCTACAACCGTCAGGCCGGCCACAATACTTTTAAGCACATGAGCAAGCAATACGGTTCCCCAGCGCCACCAGGCAATATAGCAGCAATTAGCAGTAGTTACACTGAATGGAGTAATGTCGCTAGGGAGAAGGAGCATTGAAGGTTAAAATTTTTAAATTTTAGTCTAAAGATAAATAATGAAGAACGAAACCAAGGAGAACCGAGTCCGTACATTAACTTCACCACATGGGCAGGCAGCATCAAGAAGTAACATCAATAGTGAGGAACCCTCCATCAAATCGGCGGTACAGTATAAATCAACCGGAGAGTCAGTTCGCATTTACGTACCACCCACAGTGCTACCCACTCCCTACTAATCCCCTATCACAGACCCAGAACAGAAAAGAGAAAAAATTATAAGAGAAGATCATACATAGGCACCATAGAAACTAACTAAAACTAAATATAACCCCCCACCCTACACACATGCAGAGGCTACGGCCTGCCCCCCCCCCCCCCAGCAGAGTGTCTGTCGCCCCAAAAACCCGAAATTTAGGAAGAGAAGAAAGTAGAGAAAGGAAAGAAAGAGGAAAGAAAGAAAATTAAGGAAGGAGAAGAGAAAGAAAAATAAAAGAGGTATAATCAAGGAAAAAATATCGCTCTAGAATATAGGGAGTATGAAAAGTGTATACTAATCTAAAACTCCCAAGAAACAAAGAAGGTGGGGGAGGAGCCCACAATCAGCAAGCTGCCCGGACTTACGAGCACAACAGTAATACCTGCATCAGATAAAGCACCGAATTTGGAGACATCGCACTAATAAGAACCAAATAGCCCATCCCCCGATCCCCACTCCGCCCAGAGCCGACATATTGGCTACGGTGCCAAACGACAGGATGTTGTTACTACCACCTTAAAATAAGAGAAGCGTCTCCCCCAGTGCACTAAACAAAGCAAAAAACGTTCCAGGCCAGGTCATCTCCAGTCAATCAGCAAGTCAATGTGTGAGGGATTCTCAGCCTTGGCCAGTGCGCCGAAATGCATCCAGATATGTCCACAACTGTACACTCCCCTCGAGCTGGACAAAGAAACAAAATGGCCTCTCCCAACCAAGAAGACAAAGAGGAGGAGGAAGTGGGCACTCCCAATCAACCCCAGTATCGATGTCCAAATATTTGGGCGCCCCCCCCGCCGCAAGTTGAAACATGCTTCGCAAACACAGAGAAAGAGTCACGGTGGCAAAGGCAGGGAGGGGGGCCAGCGCCCGGGAAGGCTCTGGGGAGTGCCACAATGTTGAAGGAGTAGCAACAATATCAGGCAGCAAAGCGGAAAGTGACTTAGCAACAGTATCTTCGACAATAGTGAAACAGTCGACTGTATATCCAGGGTTCGGACGCTCCTTCACGATCCCACGGTGCAAGACTGCCTCTGGAGCAGGGATAGACATCGGCAGCAGGGGGCCAGTCGAACCCAGTTCAGTGAGACACGAGGCAGCTCCCATTATCTTTTGTTCCAGTGCACGGGCATGTTGCCGCCATGTCGCCCGCAAATCGAGCAGGGCAGCCAGGATATCGCCGCGAGTCGGCTCCCTCTGCGTTGCTGGCTGACTTTCGCTGCATGGGTGCTCCCCCGGGTACATCGCCAATTCAGGCTTGAAAAGGATACTGCCCGTTGAGGACAGAGAGACAGCCATCTTACTCCCACAGGGAAGGGGGCGTCATGGCCACCCCAGCAGCAGGCTCGCAGTGCAGAGAGGGGGGGCGGCGTTGCAGGCAAAAGCAGAGAGAGTGGGAGCCACCAACAAATTAGCGGCACTCAGGTCCAGGGCAGGGCAGAGTTAGAGCCTTTTCCTCCCACCAGTGGTATGGGCAGGCAGCGGTAGAGCAGGCACCCCAAGAAGGGAACGTTGCAACTCGGGTTCCAGCGTCACTCGGGAACAGGGCAACCCAGCAAGGAGCCTTACCGCTCAAAAAGGGGGGGTGATGTAATCCGCCTCCGCCATCCGCAGCGCTCCTGCCCCGGCCAGTGCCGTGTCAGCGTGTCCGGACGAATGCGCCCCGGAGCTTACACGTCCGTCCCGGTCGCCATCTTGGCTCCTCCCCCACTGGTGTTCTTCTTGCTTCTTTGCTGTTAGGTGCACAAAAGAGGAGGCGGCGTCATCACCCATTGTACTGCCAGACAGAGGTCCTGCTGCGCACGTTCATATGACGTGTGACCACAGACATCTCTTCAACTTGTGCCACTGTGTGCTGCTGACATCTGAAGAAGATGGCTCCAAAGAAAGGTACCAGGTCTTCCAGTACCAAGAAAGTTGCCATTGAGAAGAAGGAACTGCCACTTACCAAGACTGGTGTGTCGTCCAAGATATTTTTTGGGAAACAAAAAATTGCGCCTGCAGCAGCGGTGTCTGGGGAGCAAGCAGGGAGCAGCACCCCCGCATCGGTGGACCCACCTAGGCTCACGCCCATATCTGTCACAGAGGCAGTCAGTCTAATCACGACAACGCCAACAAGCAGAGATGTTGAAATTGACTTCTCGTTATAGCACAGTAGTACCCAATCAATGCAGGAAACTGAGATAAGTGGACAATAACGGCCGCACCATCGCCCACAATGGTAGCTGTTCCTTTTGAAGTAGGGGCAGTTCAGGAAATCGAGCTTCCTGCAGAGGAAGAAGAAGAGCAAGCCACTCTTTCAGAAGATCTATTGTCTTCCAGATCCCCAGCAAGGAAAAGGAGGGTTAATCCATCAAGTTCTTCTGCAAGCCCCCTTCTGACGATCAATACACCTCTTGGATTCCTCCACCTCGGTATGAGAGTAAGACACAACACAAGACAAGGCTAGGGAAAAGCAAGGTTCTAGAAAGCCTTAGAGTTATGTAGGTAGATGTAGAAGAGGATGATGATGATGACTAGCCAGTAATCATGGACATTAGTCCCGGCTCAGTGGAGACCAACATTACCCCATCTCAAATTGCTGTGAGGAGTGTGGCACAGATACCACCAACACAGATAACATCAACACCACCTCCAGCTTTCATATTTGCATTTGCAAAGGCCCGGCAGCGACCTACATCCAGCACAACCACCGCAGTAGAAGTAGGTACTGCAGCGAGTCAAACTCCACGCCCACCTACCAGTTCATCCGGTACTGGAAGTGGCAGTAGCAGATCCAGAAAGTTCAGCTTACCAGTTTGGGACTTCTTTTCGCTTAGCAGGACAAAGGTGAGTATTGCGATATGCTCCATTTGTGGACAAGGCGTTAGTCAGGGTAAGCTTGGTACAAACAATGGTACCGGAGGCCAAACAACCCATCTGAAACACATGATCCAGTGGGAGGCACACCTTAGCGGCCCAAAAAGTACACCCATTGTTGGTGGGGATGAAGGAGTAGAAGATCTGATCACGGTGGAAGGTGAACAAGAGGGAGACATTTTCTCTGGTACACAAAGAAGCCCTGTCCCCAGCAGTCCAGTGGTACCGGCCAGATCCGCAACAGCAACATTGCAGTGGCACAAGAGTAAGAGTCAGGCTGAGACACCAAGGGGTCCCAGGCAAGAGAGTACTGCAACGAAACATGTGTTGAGCCTAACAACATCTGCCCTCAAGAAGATGTCACCTGCATCAGTTGCAGCAGAAAAGAAAAAAATCCAGGCTACCATTGCCAGCATGTTTAGGTCGGAGGGGCAGTACGAACGCAACCACCCACGTTTGGACAATGAGAAGCTGGCTAAAATGTTAGCGCTGGACCTTCTCACTTTTTCTTTTGTAGAAGGGGTGGATTTTCTTGAATCTGTGACAACCATGTGCCCAAAATGGAAAGTTCCCAGCCTGTACTTTTTAGGTTTCGCCTACGCAGCGCGCATGCGCTGAATAGGAGGAGACCCTTAGGCGTCGGTCCCCTTTTTCACCCACAACTGTGCACGCGTTCCATTGCCTTCAATTGCAACACATTCACGTGTGGAGATTCACTTGCGGGAGCGAGCGCCGCCATATGGTAGCAATTATCGCTCCCGCAAGTGAATCGTGCAGGGCCCCCTCCTCCCGTGCGAGTGCCTCCCTCTGCTGCAGCGCGAGCTTGTGCTTTATAATTGTAAAGTAAATTACAAAGCTGCACAAAGTGGGGCCATATTTTCTGGTGCTACATTTAAACAATGTATTGATTTTTGCTTAGTTTGAAATAAACATTTAACATGTCCACGCTAAGAATGGATATACTGTTTCCCTAAGTACACTTCCCCACCTCAAACTAAACATTCAGTTTTTTCGCTCATGCGTGAAATAATTTTACAGCCTTGCCCGGGTACAAATGATGGATTCGTAGCAAACATTTGATGATTTCGTTAACGAGCTTCGTTGTGGGGCCCTCACACCAAGGTTACTGCTAGCAATATTAGATAACCCCGTTGTTTGTGGTGAGATTATGTAGGTCAGCCATTTTGCGAGAGTTGAATATACGAGCAAATGTTTGCCAGCCTAGGTATCTAACATCAACAAATGTCCTTCCGTCACTCAGTATGGCTTATCCACGCTACAACACCTGGCCAGGGCACAAAAGTGGCTTAATTACTTTCTACGCTATAAATAATTTTGAAATCAGAAGAGGAAGATATTACGTTTCCAGAAATTATATACTGTTTCATTAGCAGACATATACATGTGCAGAGAAAAGTCGTAATACATTTGAAACAAACTCGGGAAGTTCATAAAAATATCAGTAATCTTCGATATGCATTGCGCTATTATTTTTATTGGCAGCAGTTTCAGGCCATATACTCTTTGATCACCATTCTTTATTATGCCCAAAAAGGTATCGGGCACTTTGCCAGGCATTTCTGACGGATGATAATGTCGAGGGCAGAGATTCTGAGTCTGCTAATGAAATGCGAGGGCATGCCAAAGACCGTGAGGTAGCAGTGTCGTATCATGTATTTCACTGCCCTTTTCTGTGAACATTATTTGTGCTCATATTTCATAATATGGAGCACCAAATACAAAACGTTAACATGTGACATAAAAGTGGAATCCTAATGCTGTGTGTTTAGAAAAAAGGAACATGCTGATTACTCAGGTTTACTTAAAAAAATGCACAAAAAGCGTGGCATAATTGTGTATTACTGATATGATTCTCAAATAATTATTATTGCACAATGCCTTTATTAATATTCATAAAGTGAAGAGAATGCAAAGCATCTAATTATAACTGGGCCTATTTTTAAATCTATCACAATCTAATTTGTCCTCAAATAGGTGGTTTCAATGTCTGGAAACGGAGGCCTGCCATTGGAAAAAGCTCCTGTTTAGCAGATTTGTCTGCTCTGGATCCCGCCTCTCGAGGACTCCATGACCTGCCTTACGGTAGCACGACAATATTTTTAGAAATATTGCCTTGGCAAACATGAGGCAGGTCAGAGAGTCCAGGAGGGGCGGGATTCAGTATCCTGTTTCCTCGGCGGTGAAACAGGTAGGGGAGAGGCGGTGCTTGTTCTTATAGCGGTCGTGCAAGTGAATCCAAAAGTTAGCAACACAGAAGTGAAAGTCATTTTTTAACCATTTCATAAAGTCCTCCCGTTCCAATTTAAAAAGCAACAGCACATCAATATGAATTTTTTGGCTAAAACGTTACTCGTATTGCTGCAAATGAATTGTGCACAATAAAAACTTAGCAGCACTTTGGACCTCGCAAGAGCTCTCTCAGTTCCATGTCTCAGATCAGATCACTGTATCCTACTTGGGGATCTCAATGTTCACATGGACAATGAACTTGACCCTGATGCCATGAAACTTACTGATATTACGGCCCCGTTAGGGCTGTTTCCGTTCATACAAGGACCGACACACAACAAAGGCCATACCTTGGACCAGGTTTTTTCAACGAAGCCTATTAATGTATCCTCCTTACAGCCAGTATTATGGTCTGACCACTTTTTAATCTTTTTCTTTGCTTGCTACCGCCCTTACACGGGTGAGACCCACAACAGAGGCAACGCGGATTTTGCGGCCCTTTCATTTGCTCTCGGCGGATATGCTATCTGAAGCTCTCATTACCTTTCCATGTCCTCTTTTGGGCAACCCAGAGGAGAATCTTGTTCTCTTCCAAAAATGGCTTATGGCCAGATTTGAGACCTTAATCCCCGAGAAGAAGCCTAAACTAGGTGAGCGAAGAGCGTCGGCCCCGTGGTTCACTTCCCAGTTGAGGACGCTACGGCAGGACTGTAAGAAGGCTGAGAGAGTTTGGAGGCGGGCCTATGACCCTACTGAAAGACTGAAATTTAGTGCGGTAACTAGAGCTTACCACACGTCGATCTGGGAAAAAAAAGGCCTATCTTGAGCGCCGAATTGATGAGGCTGAGAACACCTGTAAAGAAATTTTTAAAGTGGTTCAGGAGTTTACTTCTCCTGCCATGTGCACCCCTACTCATACACACTCTGAACCCTGGATAAAACAACTAGCCACCTTTTTTGTCAGTAAAATTACAACTATTCAAGCCTCTCTTTCTTACTCCTGCCCACAGCTGGATCTGAGTCCTCTATCTTCGTCATCCTTTTCGGAGGGGCAGGGCCCTTCTCTTTTTGAATTCCCCCCTATGTGCCTTAACACATCTTTGGATCTTCTGTCAGGTTTGAAATCTGGCTCACCACTTGACCTGTGCCCGGCTAAATATCTGGGAAAAGTGGCACCTGCCTTAAATGCTTTGCTGAACCCTCTTCTGAACTCCTCCCTGTCTACAGGTGTGGTTCCGCAGGCATGGAAGCGCGCCATGATCCTACCACTGCTCAAGAAACCTACCTTAGACCCCCTCATTCATGCCAACTACAGGCCAATCTCCCTCCTCCCTGCATTGGCGAAAGTGACCGAGAGATACGTGCATTGGACGATTTCCAGTTTCATCGAAGGAAACGACCTTCTGCACGCATCGCAATCTGGTTTCCGTGCAAATTTTAGCACGGAGACGGCCTTACTCGAGGTCACTGATGCCATCAGGGAGGTGCTCGACTCTGGGGGAAAGGCCATGTTAGTTATGCTTGATTTGTCGGCGGCTTTCGACACCGTTCCTCACGATGGCCTCCTTTTAAGACTCTGGGAATGTGGCCTTCGCGGAACGGTGTGGAACTGGTTCAAATCCTTCCTGGCCGGCCGCCAGCAAACGATCTGGGCGCCCCCTTTCTCCGCTGATATGACTCCGCTAGAGGTTGGGGTCCCACAGAGTTCCATTCTCAGCCCCATGCTTTTTAACATCTTTATGGCCCCTCTGGCGGTGGTGGCGGAGTCCTTTGGCGCCCAGATCATATCCTACGCCGATGACACCCAGCTCCTATTCACATGTGACAGGGGCGGGTCGTTTGATGGCATACAGATTAGGGACTGTCTGGGTGCGGTTTTTGAGTGGTTTAGGTGTCATGGCCTGAAGTGCAACTCCGACAAGTCGAAACTGCTCTTCTTTGGATGCGCTCCCGAGCCAAATTGGAAATCTTGGTGGCCACAAGATATGTTTCCTCCTGACAGTGTGTCTTTCAAGGCCAAGAACCTTGGAGTGATAGTGGACAGTGAACTGTCCTTTGGGCCACATATTTCGTGCCTTTCAGGGAAGTGTTTCGGCATTCTGCGGATGCTGAGAAAATTTCTTCCTTTAGTGTCACTCCATCATAGGAAAATAATTGTTCAGGCCTTGATTGGATCACGATTGGACTATGCAAACGCTCTTTTTTTGGGTCTACCGAAGTACCTTTTGACCCGTTTGCAAGTAGTACAGAACTCGGCAGCCCGAGCCATCTATGGACTCCCGAGAAGAGCTGGTGCCACTGTATTACTGAATACCTTACATTGGTTACCTACCTCAAAGAGGATTCTCTTCAAAAGCCTGACACTGGCTTTCAAAGCTCTACATGGCATAGGCCCCAAGTATATTGGGAAACGCCTTTCCTTGTATCAACCCAGCAGGACCCCGAGGTCATCCTGCTTGTCCAAGATGACAGTTCCTGCCATTAGGAGCGTAAGAATGGGAGGTCGGTCGTTTCGTTACCTAGCCCCGAAGGCTTGGAACGAATTACCACTGTCCCTGAGACAGGCTACCAGCCTTCTTGTTTTTAGGAAGGGCCTAAAAACGTGGCTTTTTACTAAATTGTTTTTTTTCTTCCTTTTGTCTGCGTTTTAGCTGTTATGTTGTTGTTCTACCTGCTGATATTCTTCGCCAAAGCGTCGGGATGCTCCTTGGAGTAGCCGAGCGCTATAGAAGAAATAAATAAACATAACATAACATTGCTGCAAATGAATTGTGCACAATAAAAACTTAGCAGCACTTTGGACCTCGCAAGAGGTAAGAAATCGCCATACAATCACAAAGTATATGTTTTCAGAACGTATGGCAATCCTTTAGGTAAAGAAGACTGGTTCTTAGGACCACCGTACAACCACGCAACCTCTTTAAAGCTTAAAATGCTCTTCGTAATGTGGTTCACAGCATGTAAACGGAATGGCCATCTTGGGATGGCAACTGATTGGATTTGTTTACCAAATGTTCGAGTAAAACCAAAACACACATACATATTTCAATGTTTTGCAATAATTGAAGTTGTGCAAATGTTTTAAAAATGTTTGCAGTATTTCCCGGTTTAGGCATAGCAATAGGAACACTTACGATACGAATAATTCACAAACGTCATAATTTAAGTCATTGCATTATTTCCAATTCATATTGAAATATATTGATACACGAGCTTTCTTCGTGATTAATTTTGAGGGGCGTAATAGAAAGTCAATTGGTTTGATTCCAATTCTAATACGACACTTAAAATATGTTCGAGTAGCGTCAAACTCGTCCTTCTTTGTCCAGAGAACCTGTTCTCATGTGTTGGCCTTGAACAGCTCACTTTGTTAGACAACATCGTAACTCCAGCCGGGATAATAGAAGTGTGTCTGAACGTGTGCTTTCACGGAACAACAAAACACCCACCCCATAACACTAGGAGCATGGCTGAGAAAGGCTGGGAAGTGGACCTTACTGGAGCCAAGCAGAATACAGGGATGTGGCTCGTCAAGGTTAAAAGACCAAAAGAAGCATCGGTGGTATGAGAATTAGGAGGCGGGTGAAAAGCACAAGTACCAGGTCTATTCTGATGCTAATCATGGCTACCACATGTGGACAAGTAGTCTTGGCATTGACATAAGGAGCCGGAGCATGAATAGCGATAAGCAGTAGTAGGACACTTATGCACAGTGGCAAGAGTGGCCAGGTTTCGGTTGCGACTTTGCAGAGCGCTGATCACCCGGGAAACACTTTGTTCATACAGAGACATCAAAAACGCTTTTTTTAGAAGCGAATTGCCAGGAACGCAATTTCAGAGTTTAATTACGCTATGCACTTATTTAAATCTGTCATGTTTTCCTTTTAGGAAGTACTGCTCTGCTATTGAGTTTATCAGCTCTGATTAACTGTTCCTACTGTCTTTGAGTAAAGTCCCTTTAACATTTGACTGCTCGCGACTAGCCATTGCTGTCGATTATAAATAAGTATGAATTAAAAGAAAAAAGAATGAGGCACCCTCAACCCAAGAGACAAGTGTACGCAATGAATAACTGTTATTCCGTTGGAATAACATTGCATCTTGGGGCCTAGTAAATAATATCCACCGTAGCCACTGCAGAGTATCCACCTACAGCCCAGGACTCGAGAAAATGTCATATACATTTGCGTTGTTATTCTTTATCTGCAGGGATTTGGAGTGCTTAGAAACAGCGCATTTCAGATTGTAAGTGCGTAAGGAATATTGACAGTTCTAAAACAACGTAGACAATTCAATGCCACCGTTAGTGTGTCTGGTAAAATGGGTATGTTCGCTATGAAGCTCGGAAACATGACTTCTAAGCTTGCCAGTCCTTCTTTTACACAAATTCCTTGTAGTAAACATTTTATTAAGAGCATGTTTAGACCCCACTACCCCCTTCCACAGAGTGATGTTTCCCTAAAAGGGGTAATATATCACGGCTTTGTCATTACCACCCCACTTTGCCACATCAGTTTAGAATCAGCTATATGCACATCAGTCCGACCCTATGCCTCATGGGGACAGTCCAGCCGAAATGAAAAGCCAGGTCTTCCCTGAACCAGAAACAAGCAGCATATGGTGCCGAGTTCTTAAACTTGAGACTTACTTGCTCTTCCGTTAGGATTACATGTGCGAAAACATTGAAAGTCCACGACATCCCATTAGTGAAAACTGGCTTACAGACTCATTCCCCTACTTAACTCTGGGCTCAGGTTATTGTCTCCAGTGAGGATTGGTCGTTAACACTATCTGATTAATGCAGGACCCAACTGACACCCAACTAACACCCAACTGATGGAACATCTGGAGACTCATAATGTCTTCCATAAATCCCAGTCGGGTTTTAGATCAGGGTTCTCAACGGAGACAGCCCTCCTGAGGGCCACCGAAACCCTACGTGAGGGAGCAGATGAGGGAAAGACAATGGCCCTCATCATGCTTGATCTCAGTGCCGCTTTTGACACTGTAGCACATTCCATCCTGCTACAGTGTCTAAATAAAGCTGGAGTCACCAAAAAGGCACTGGGATGGCTGAAGGCTTTTTTGCTTGACAGAAGCTTTCAAGTCCAAAGGGGGAGCTTTCTCTCCGATAGGGTGAGGCTGGAGCAGGGGGTGCCTCAGGGCTCTGCCCTGAGCCCTACCCTGTTTAATCTATATATGGCCCCTCTGGCAGAGGTAGTGCAATCGTTCGGCGTGGAGCTTGTCTCCTACGCCGACGACACGCAGCTCCTTATTTCTCTGACCCAAGCCCCTTCCAAGGAAGCTGATAATTTCAATGTCTGCATGACTAAACTTGCCACTTGGATGAACGACCACTGTCTGAAACTGAACGGGACTAAGACGGAGGTCCTCATCATGGGAGGCAATGAGGCTAAATGGACGAAGGAGTGGTGGCCCAGCTGCCTTGGTCCTTTGCCCTCCCCATCCCGAGAGGCGAAGAACTTGGGTGTGTGGGTGGACAATAAACTGTCCTTTGACAGCCACATAAGAAAAACGGTGGGCAAATGCTTTGGGGTAATGAAAACTCTGAACCGTACCCTTGACCTGTTACCTATTAATTCCAGGCGTACCATGACGCAAGCACTGATAACGTCCCGTATTGATTACGGAAACGTGCTGCTCATGGGTACATCTGAGAAAAATATTAAAAAGCTTCAGGTGCTACAAAATTCGGCAGCTCGCCTGGTCTTAAGGCTCCCTCGGCGAGCTCCATCTCGCCCCTCTCTTGTAGCCCTCCATTGGCTGCCTATCAGGAAGAGGATTGATTTTAAAGCTATGCTGTGGTGCCATAAAATAATTCATCACAGAGCACCGGCCTACATGTCGGATTTGGCTACTGTCTATGAACCGAGCAGGTCGCTTAGGTCTAAAGGTATGGGTCTGCTCAGAACCACACGCCCCAAAAAGGCCAGAATGGGAGGCAAATCCTTCCGGACTTTGGCGGCCAGGAAATGGAACCTTCTTCCTGCGGAAATCAGGATGGAGAATAATGAAATCCTGTTTAGGAAGAAACTAAAAACCTGCCTCTTCACTTGGTGATGGGCTTTCCTCTACTCCTTCTCACACTCTCTCCACAGCGCGGGGACACGCCGGGAGGCGTCACCAGGCGCTCTACAAGCTCCTTTAAATTAAATTAAAAAAAGGACAATAGGCAGCTCTTTAATAATAATCCCTTGTTTGTGCAGTGCCGGTTCAGTATGTTGGTTCAGAATAGTCATTATCAGCATCTCTAAATGTTAACGTGTTCCTGCTGTGTTGATTGTGCATGGCAACTTCTGTGCTTCAGCTTCCCATCCTGGGTTACAATGGTCAGCCAAAGCCACCTTTACATTTTCACGTAATCACCATATAGGGCTTAAAGACAAGAAGGGAACACCTGGCCCGGCTTTTCAGCACATCATATTCTACTAGTGAGCGTTTCTCTGCTATGTCCCCATTGTGAATGGCAAAAGGTGTTAAATTTGGCTTGCTGCAGCAGGTTGGTGAGGAACACAGATCCCCTCAGAAAAATGCATAGTGGCGACTGCTGATCTTAAAAACTGATGGGATATACGTCTCCAAAAGAATTTTGTGGAGCAAGCGAGTGCGGCAAAGGAGCACAGTTCTCAATTGGAGGAGCTTTTCTTTTTTTTTCCTGGAAACATAACGGGTTCTCCTCTCAAGAAAATATTGTATGCCAAACAGCATATTTTATCACTTATACCAAAAGAGCTCCCATAAAAGCATAAGACTTTATGAACATTTATTAAGAGTTTCTTTTCTATTATTCCAATATTTAAGCTATTCTAGAGGGAAAAAATATTGTACAACAGTTTGTTCGCCAGTAAATTGAGTGTTCATTAGTAGCATTAGATTCTGCTCAGATATTTCTCAATTAACATTTCTACAAAGCTGTAATAAGTGTTGCTCAAGTACGAAGGTTTGCTCTCTAACTCCCCACAGTTTATGTGCGTGTGCCCAGGATCACACAGTCTTTTCTGATCCCCCAATCTCCTCACACTTTGTTTCCTCCATATAGAGAGGGTGTCTGACTCTAATGTAGACAGACACTATTTCAGACTATGTTTCTAGGGATGGTTTGCTAGCATTAGAGAAGCTGTTTTCAGCATGCCACTCTGTGCTGCTAGGTGTCTGCGTTAGCTACTACATTTTGTGCCTACAGGTATTTTTCTGGGACACTTGGTAATCAGCTTTTCATTGTAACCCTCTGATGCATATGTGTGGTTGACCAGTCATATGGGAAATTTGGCTGATTCTTTGAATAATCTCCCACCCACTTTCCCACAGAATACTTATGTTTGTGAGATTGTTAAAGTGAAAATTGTTGCCTCTTATTGGGGTATCCTGTTTTTAAGTCAGTAAAGATAAAAGCAGGTGCATAAAACTAATGATCTCAAAAGGCAGACCCAGCTTCCACAAAACCTTTGTAGAGTTACTGAAGTTTTTAGGGCTTCCCTAAACCTGAGCAGATAGTATTTTGTTCATACATTTTCCAATAATTTGTTCCATCTTCAAGTCTCTGCAATGGAAAAGGTTCAAGTAAAGGTTGATCACCCGATCTCAGATATCAAGAAGGATTGTGCAACTTAGTGCGGTGACAAAATAGAACCACTTGTAGGACGAACTACCTTGTAAAACGGACATAACGGTTTAAAGATAATATGTTCCTTACTAGACAGCTTATGGAGAGTGGCCAAAGCGCATGAAATGTGGTATTTGGCTCTTAGACCTAGTACACACTTACCAGCATAATTTTGGCTGATTGCATATGCAAATCAGGCTTTAATGTACTAAACATGATTTAAATAAAAAAAACTACACACATCAGTCACATATTGTGCTCCACCATTCACTGAATGCCACATCAAATCCTTCTAAAAAAGATATACTTATAAGGATGAAGGCCATCTATTTCTAGAGGGTTTTTGTAGAACATTGCGTATGGTTTTAGGATTACATCAGAGGATTACTTAAGTATGGAGAGATGAGCCAATGGTTTAAATGGAATTTGTAATTCAACCAGTGAGGGGAGACCCCAGGCTCTTTGATGCAACTCTCATAATAATTAAGTCCAGTTATAGGTTATGGGGAAAATTCTATTTTCAGGTTCTTCCGGAAGCACTCTTAGTTTTTCATACTAACTTACAAATTGGTCTGGGTGTATTCTGGTGTGTAGTGCATGGCTCCAGGGTCTTCCTCCACGTTTCAGCTGTTTGTAGGATATTTGAGAATTCAGTTGTGCAGTGGATGATCGTTGACACATTTATGGGTTGAGTTGGATGTAGCATTGTGTGTTAGCTGGGACCTTGTCCCATTAGGCTCTCTGCACAGCATCGAAGATCCGTGCCTCCACTGGTATCTAGTGAATCTCCTTCAGAGCGGGTTTTAAATGAGTGCCTCTGCAGTTTTCAAACTCATTCTGGCAGTTTGGATGCTGAGCCTTTGCAGCCTATTGGGGAGCTTTGTGGGACACCAGTATAAATTATATTACATCAGTCAAGACATGCTATCACTACGGTTGTATTCTGCTCAACTTAGCAGTCTGTGTGTAGCATTTAGGGAAGTTTCCAGTACTATAAATTGATGTTCTTGGTTACTGTGTTGACTTGTCCTCCATTACTCAGAAGCGGTCGCTCCTCCTCCTCCTCCTCACGCTGCTCCCTGACCTACATGCCAGACGGGTATCGTTACCACTAGACCACCGCAGTGAAGACGCATAAAATATTTATTTATTATTCACCCTCGTGCGCCAGATCGCTTTAACTAATTAGCATATTACCGTAGAGCTAATGTCCCATAGCGCGCTGCAACGCTCTTACTATTTGTGCTGCCTGTATTGGATTGTATTGTGCCTGATATTGTATTGTGCCTGATTGTGTCTTTTTTTCACCGCGTTTTTCACACTCTCTGTGCCCCCAACCCGGTATCGCTTTTGGCTTACTGCCATTTTGTTCAGATTGTTGTCGTTGTCTTGCCTTCCCTCCCCGACTCTCCACCCCGCCTCCCGCCTCCCAGCTGCTCCTCCCTCGCCCCTCCCCTCCACTTCCCGCATATGACAGATGCATGTGCGCGCAGCATTCACGTGCAGCGGTCGCGCCCCCTGCGCGCCGAAGGTGCGCCAAAGGTAAGCCCGTCTACGCCGGTCAGCGCCTGGACCGCGCCCAGCGCCAGACCCCCTGGTCCTCACAAAACCCACTCCCCCCGCATAACATATGACGCCGCTACTCTCCTTGCCCTTAACCCCGGACGCACCTCACAATGCTGCGTAGCTACCCCAGGACACACCCACGGACCATTCACCTGCCACTCCTGCAAGTTCGCCTGAATCAGGACTCATGCCAAATCCTCCCCCTCCAAACACAACTCCGACTCCAACCACCTGAAATGTATCCTGCTGAACACCCGATCGATCCACAAACATGCCACCGAACTCTGGGACCTACTCGACACTACATCACCGGACGTCGCCTTCCTTACAGAAACCTGGATGAACACCTCATCAGCGCCCGACATCGCCATAGGCATCCTGGACACCTACAAGATCATCCGAAAAGACTGCATCAACCGAACAGGAGGAGGCATCGCCATCGTCCACAAGAACACCATCCGAATCTCGACCAACTCCGACGATAACCTCGCGACCGCCGAACACCTTCACTTCCAGATCCACACCGACCCCAGGACCACACTTAGAGGCACCCTCATCTACAGACCACCAGGTACCCGCACAGAATTCAACGAAGACATCACTGACTTCATCAGCCCACATGCCCTCACGTCCGAGAACTACATTCTACTGGGAGACCTCAACTTCCACCTGGAAAAAAATTACGACAGCAACACCACCACCCTTCTGGACAACATGGCCAATCTCGGACTCAAACAACTTGTCGACACCCCCACCCACTTAGCCGGACACACGCTCGACCCTATCTTCACATCCAGCAAATACATCTCCTTTGATCACACCACAGCTCTCCATTGGACTGACCACAGCTGCATTCACTTCAGCTACAAAAAGACCACGACCCACATCCCACCACAACCTATTCCTCGAAGAAACTGGAACAAAATCACCACTGACCAGCTCTTCACATCGCTTATCCAAAACACCCCCACCTTATCATCGGACCCAAACCAAGCTGCCACCAAATTCACACAATGGATCACCCACAGCGCTGACGAATTAGCACCCTTGAAAAACCACCTGATCAAACATGGTAACAAAAAAGCCCCCTGGTTCAACGATGACCTTAAAAAAATCCAAGAAGTTATGTCGCACCCTCGAGAAAACCTGGAGAAAAAACCCAACCACTAACAACCTGACCACCTTCAAAGACGCAACCCGCAAACACCACCAATTGATCCGATCCACCAAAAAATCAGCATTCAAAGATCGTCTCGACAACAACACCCAAAACAGCAAGGAACTATTCAACATCGTCAAAGAATTCACGAACCCCACCGCCGGCACCAACGACATCACTCCCTCCCAAGACCTCTGCGACTCTCTATCCTCTTTCTTCCACAACAAAATCGCCGACATCCATAACAGCTTTAAAAACCTGTCCGAAAAACAACCCACTCCACCCACCTCAGAACCAAAACAGCACTCTCACAACCTTTGCGCCTGGAACCCAATCACCACTGAAGACACCATCCGACTGATGAACTCCATCCACTCAGGATCACCAACTGACCCATGCCCCCACCACATCTTCAACAAAGCAAACTCCATCATCGCACCCCATCTCCGCGATGTCATCAACTGTTCCCTCAATTCCGCTACCTTCCCAGACAGCTGGAAACATGCCGAACTCAGCGCCCTCCTGAAGAAACCCACAGTGGACCCCTCTGAGCTCAAGAACTACCGCCCCATCTCTTTACTCCCCTTCCCGGCCAAAGTCATCGAGAAAGCCGTCAATAGCCAGCTCGCCGCCTTCCTTGAATCCAACAATTCACTCGACCCCTCACAGTCCGGCTTCCGAGCCAAACACAGCACCGAGACCGCACTCATCGCTGCTACGGATGACATCCGAACGCTACTGGACTGCGGAGAATCAGTTGCCCTCATCCTACTTGTCATCTCCGCCGCCTTCGACACAGTCTGTCATAACACCCTCATACAACGCCTCAGCAACGTCGGAATACAAGGAAAAGCGTTGGACTGGATCATCTCGTTCCTCGCCGGAAGAACTCAGAGAGTCCGCCTCCCCCCATTCAAATGGGAGGCCACCGAAGTCATCTGTGGCGTACCACAAGGATCATCGCTCAGTCCCACCCTCTTCAACGTATACATGAGTCCCCTCGCAGCCATCGCGCGACAACACAACCTCAACATCATCTCCTACGCAGACGACACCCAGCTAATCCTTTCCCTCACCAAAGACCCCAACACCGCCAAAACCAATCTACACGAAGGAATGAAAGAAGGAGCCGAATGGATGAAGAACTGCCGTTTAAAACTAAATTCTGACAAAACGGAAGTCCTCATCTTAGGACCGTCCCCCTCTGCATGGGACGGCTCATGGTAGCCACCGGCCCTGGGCACAGCACCCATACCAACGGACCACGCACGTAACCTGGGCTTCATCCTAGACTCCTCCCTCTCGATGACCAGACAAGTCAACGCCGTCTCATCATCATGCTTCAACATCCTACGCATGCTCAAAAAAATCTTCCGCTGGCTCCCCACCGAAACAAGAAAAATAGTCACCCACGCACTAGTCACTAGCCGACTAGATTATGGAAACACCCTTTACGCCGGAACCACAGCCAAACTACAGAAAAAACTCCAACGCATCCAAAACGCCTCTGCCAGACTCATACTGGACATCCCCCGTCAAGCCCACATTTCCAGTCACCTAAAAGACCTCCACTGGCTTCCCGTCAACAAGAGAGTAACGTTTCGTCTCCTCACCCACGCACACAAGGCCCTGTACGACCTAGGACCAGAATGCCTCAACAAACGACTGTCCTTCTACACACCCACCCGCCAACTACGCTCATCTAATCAAGCCCTCGCCGCAATTCCACGCATCAATAGATCCACCATGGGAGGAAGATCTTTCTCCTACTTAGCGGCCAAAACCTGGAATTCCCTCCACACTCACCTCCGCCTTACACAGAACCACCTCTCCTTTAGAAAGCAGCTAAAAACCTGGCTATTCGATAAATTATCCAACTACCCTCCCCAAGCGCCTTGAGACCCTCTGGGTGAGTAGTGCGCTATACAAATTACTGAACTTGAACTTGAACTTGGGCGACAGAAGTGTTTGGAGTCTCACAAGACTCCAAATGTCTTCCCTTTTTAGGTCTCGCTCTCGAGACCTATTGTCGCCCACTTTCTTCTCGAGGGAGACAGAGTGGTGCACCAGCCTACCAGGGTCTGTGGACGAACTCAGGCCGGCCGAAGGCACCCACACACGAGAATAACACAATCAGACAGACGCGCACAGACAGACACACACACACACAGACACACACACCGCCCCCACCCCAAAAGCCCCACTTACCGCATCAGTGGCCTCAGCCGCCACTCCTGACTTCTGCTGCCACCGCTCCTCTGGGACATCCCGCCATCCCGACAGCCATGAGCGTGCACATCCCAAAACCGGAAGTTCGGGAGCGTGCAAGCTCACAGCTTGTTAGTTTCCTGTTCTCCGAGTTCCCTTTGTTCCCGCCCCCTCCCGCTGTCTGTTGTCCGTGGCCCGTTTTGTTCCGCCCCCCTCCCACTGTCTGTTGTCTTGATCCACGAGGGTGAGCTGCAGAAGTGGGGACTTGTCGCAGGATCGGTAAGCCTTTGAGTAGAGCAGCTGCTGTGACTCTCAACACCATCTATTCAGCAGCGGTGTTAAGCGGCAAGATTGTATCTGCGTGAATACATTCATCTGTTTAGGAATTGGGGCGGGCAGGGCTGTAAATTAGTTATTTGGGGGAGATAAACAGCCTTGTTTTACGACTTGTGCCCTGGCTGCAAGCACCTCTGTGCTATTAAAAGCACACAGGGCCTCTATGCACTTTAATGCTGTGTACGTGCTTCACTTCCACTTCTGTAAAGTTGAGGCTCCTCTTGGCACCGGGGTGGGGGTCCTGGGCCCCTCGGGCCCCCTCTCCCTCGGTGACCTGACCCGAAGGAGGCCGCAGCTCTCTCCATCAATAATTCATCCCCGGCTGCCTTCACTTATCGAATGACTCCTTAAAAAAGGGTATCGGGTGGCACGGGGAGCATTACTCACCCGACGGCTTCACTTACAATCACAGCGCCTCCTCCGCTCCTGTGACCGTCGGCAGCTCTGTGGCACATGAGATCTGCAGAGGGCCCAGCGTGGAGGAGGCGCGAGACTCCAGACAGCTGTGTTTGCGGCAGGGGTCTATCACGGGATAGTGTATTATATATACTATTGTATAGTGCTTACTACTCCTATAAGGGGCGCACCGGAGAGGCACTGGTCCGCTTGATTATCGCAGTCAGCCGCGTGGGTGCCTGCTCAGAAGTGTGTGATCTTTGCAGCGCCCCCATGATGGAAAGTGTTTCTGTGTAGCGCCTGGTGAGCCCCGAGGCGCTGTTATCGCGTTAATGGACGCAGCGCAGCGCTTGGGAGCGGGTTGTATCATTGTATGAGGACGTATGAGAGACAGGTGTGCTTTTTTTGTCACATGTAGTATGCTGGCAGCTCGAATGAACTCTTTTGGGACCCTTATTTGATCTTCTTGAGGGTGTTTCATCTGCTGGCTTTGGCAGGAGGGCGCCTACTCTGTGTCCAGTGCGTCCAGGTGGTCAGTACCTAACTCCATCACACAAGCATTTGTCAAATACATAGATATTAGTTAATACTCAGCCTGCACTCACTTAGCTATTAGCAAACCTCATTAGTCAGCACTCTGCCCCTACATTCACGCAGCTGATTGTAAACCTCATTAATCAGTACTCAATCTGCATTCACTCGACTGTTTACAAACCTCATTGTCCGACTCTCTACCTGCCCTTACACAGCTGTTTACAAACCTCCTTAATCACCACTCAGTCTGCATTCACTCAGCTGTTTGCAAACCTCATTGTCCTACACTCAGCGTGTACTCACTCCGCTATTTGCAAACCTCATATCAGTACTCTGCCTGCCTTCACTCAACTATTTGCAAAGCTCATTAGTCTGCACTCAGTTAGCACCCACAGAGCTGCTTGCATAACTCATTAATCAGTACTCAGCCTGCATTCACTCAGCTGTCTGAAAACCTAATCATTCAGTACTCAGCCTGCACTCACTCAGCTGTCTGAAAACCTCATCAATTTGGGTGGGATCAAGACCAAAAGATAAGAGGAGGGACGTAATAATTATAAACTTTAAGGACCATAGAGCAGTGAGGTGCATTGGCGATTGGTACGAAGCCAGAGGGGGGGACTGTATTTCCACGCACTATGTTAGCTATTTCTACCCGCGAGAGCTGATCACATACCCAAAACAGAATTCTGTAAAAAGGTTTCATTCAGACCGGAGAGAAGGGGGCTACCAACCCTCCCAGCAAAATCCTTATAATCAACCTTTCCAAACAGTATATCCTCAGCCACATAGGGGGTTTCAGAATAATAACTTCCAACCATACCAGGGGTTTATTGTACCTACCTTTAACCATTTTTCAATGCTGTTCGGGTTGGATGAAGTAGATTGACTTGGCCCGGAGCTAGGCCCTCCAGTAAAATCCACTTCGGCAGAATCTATTAACCTGCAGGGGGCTATCAATCTGAAAGGTGATGTAGAAAGACAACAAATAGAAGGTGACAACCAGTTGGTCTTATTAAATCTGATACCCGCAAAGGGGGAAGAAAACGTTATTTTATTTTATTTATTTATTTATTTATTTATTCAGCTGTTTTATAGCGCGCTCTATAACTACCAGAGTATTCTGGCGCGAAAAAGAAAACAAGCAAGTGGCCATCGGGAAAGATTTATAAAGGCTAATAGGCAATTCTAAAAAGATAAGTTTTGAGTGCCTTCTTAAAAGGAACAAAATTTTCAATCGATCTCAAGGGTAGAGGTAGGGTGTTCCAAGTCCGAGCTGCGACAACAGCAAGCGACTGGCCTCCCAGACGTATTCGCTGAAAGCGGGGCACTCTCAAGAAATTACAGTCAGATGAGCGTAGAGACCGAGTGGGGACATAGCGGCTAAATCTTTTCCTCAGGTAAGGAGGCCCAAGGTCATTGACTGCCTTGAATGCTAAAGTAAGGATTTTAAAAATTATCCTTTATGCAATTTTGGGGAATATACCTAGCGGTATACCAGATCCAATAAGGGAGGAAAGGCAACTGGCCTTGGAGAGCCCTGTTTTAGACGAGGCTAGTAGCATGACTGAAAAATCTGACCCCGGAAAGAAAGGCATAAAATTACAAATTATGTTCTGGAACATTGCAGGTCTCCCCGTAAAAATTGCAGATGGAAGTGCCTTAGATTTTGTACAGGACTACCAAGTGATATGCCTACAGGAGACTTGGCTCACTACAGAAATGCACCTGACGGGGTATAAAACTTATTTTTCCCCAGCAATTGCAGGCACTTATGGTAGGGCAAAGGGTGGGTTGATGATCTACATAGCAAATACCATACCGGGGCTAGAAGTCACAGCGCTTAGTTTAGAACCAAACTATCAGATATTGAGATTGTCTTTCCAGATGAAGAGGATTATCCTACTTGTAAATATGTACGATAATCTAGTAGAAAGCGAGAGAGTAAAAACACTTGGGGCTCTCCGCAAGAAACTTCTTACCTGGTCAAAACAAACGCAAGGCTTAGACCCCCCAAGTATTGTTTGGGGGGGTGACTTCAACCACCACCCCTGTGAGAGGAATAATAGTAACATCTGCGGTGTGGTGGATGAAATAGATGACCAAACAACTCACTTCAGCCATTCTGTGGTGGGAGATATTTTAAATGAAACTCTATCTGAATTGGGTTTGGTGATACTAAATGAAGCAAAAACCCCTTGCGGGCAGTTAGAGCCAACCTATCTTGGAAGGGGTTGCGAGTCAACAATTGACTATATACTGATCACAGCGATCCTTGGAAGCAAGGCCCGGAGATTTAGAGTGTTAACAAATACTCTGAGCGATCATGCTGCTCTGGGCTTTGACCTATTTATGGATCAGGGGAAGTTATCAGCACAGCTCTTAATGACCGCACTTGCCCAGAACAAGATACACTTAACAAAAACAAATGGCTATACCCTAGGATGGGGAAAGATAGATCCCGTAGACTTAACAAATAAGGTGGTAACTGCGGCATACCCGGCAATACTGAAGTGCTTAGACACTGATATAGGGGAAGAGGAAGTCCTAGAAAATTTTAGGGTGATCTTGGACAAGGTAAACAAATGCTTAACAAGAAAGCAAAAAGGGAAAAAAGGTGGAAAAAATGGGTGGTTCAATCATAATTGTTCAGTGGCCCACAAAACTTTAAAAATAGCACTAACAAAAGCTGTTAGAGATCACGAGGAGGTTAGGATCTTAAGAAGGTCATATAGATTGGCATGCAAAGCAAGAAAAGAGGAACTGAAGAAAACCCTATGGGACCAACTCCATGAGAGCTCACTGAATAGAAATAATGAGCTGTTTTGGAAGGTGGTGAAAGCTCCCTTTCTGATAGATACTAATAAGCAGCCAAAAGTAGAAGTTCCGATTGAGGGACCAGTATGGGTAAACCATTTTTCAAACATTTTTGGAAAACCCTCAGAAGTAGACTTAACTGAGGGAAATAACTGGAATAATCAGGTTAAACCGTTCCCAATTCCATTAGACTTTGGACTCCACGAAGTTATAAATGCAGTAAAAGCGAGTAAAAGCGGAAAAGCCCCTGGTCCAGATGGGGTACCAGTCGACTTTTTCAAATTTAAATTAGATCTGTGGGCCCCAATTTTAAAGAGGGTGTTCGATGCTACAATGAAATGCGGGCTAATTAAATCTTGGACCCAATCAACCATGGTCCCTATATTCAAGAAGGGAAATAGGGAGGATGTGTCCTGTTACCGACCGATCTCGCTCCTGGATTCGCTGGGGAAAGTACTGGGCAGAGTGGTACTCCAGCGTCTACAGGAGTGGGCGGACGATACCGGGACTCTTTCTGACATTCAGTTTGGCTTCCAAGAGGGCTTGGGAACAACGGAGCAAGCCCTGAACTTGACCTTAATGATGGGGAAGTACGTGTCGGCAAAGCGGGGTAGGCTGTACATTGTCTATGTCGACCTATTCGCAGCTTTCGACTGCGTCTCCCACGCAAAACTGTGGTCAGTTCTTACCGAGATGGGAATAGATCTAGTCCTGGTAACCTTTCTTAGAGAACTATATTCTAATGCTTCATCCAGGGTGCGTTTCGGAGTGCAGGGTGAACTATCAGAATCATTTGCTGTGGAGCGCGGCGTCAGGCAGCGTTGTGTGCTGGCCCCCTTTCTCTTCTCCCTTTATACCAATGGGCTCGAGGTAGAGATGTTGAAGGGGGGCCAGGACCTCCCCCGAGTGAGAGATCGCCTGGTGCCTGCGCTCCTATACGCAGATGATGCTGTGATACTGGCACGCACCCCACGAGAGCTACAGAAAGCATTGAATAGGTATGCAAAATTTATGGGCAGTTTGGACCTCCATATAAATATAAAAAAGACATATGTTATGGTGGCAGGTCAAGGAAAGAAAGGGGGGAAGAGTATTTTCCTTGATAATAAAAAGATAGAACTAACTGCCCAATACCCTTACCTGGGGATTATGATGGATGAAAAGCTTAATTGGAAAGCGGCTATAGAAGCCCGCAAACATCAACTTCTGCGAGCAATTGCTGCCCTTATAAAATTCACACAGAAGTTAGGAAAGAGGCCACCAGTAGAGTTGCTCCGTATCTATAAAGCAAAGTGTCATTCTATCGCACTCTATGGGGCGGGTCTGTGGGAACACAAAAATACAAAAGCACTACAGGTAGCAGAGAATACATTCATGAGATTTCTCTTGGCGGTCCCTAAACGAGTATCCACTTTTGCTTGCATGCAGAGCTAGGAATGCCCCATATTGAGGATTTGGCAAAGATCCAACCCATATTGCTCTGGCGTCGTATTTGGACATCAACGAAAAAGTCTTTCACAAAAGAGATTGTGGCAGACTGTATGTTACTGGACTATGCGGAAAACATAGAATGGCTGAGATATGTAAAAAATCTTCTTACTGATCTGGGGATGGCCAAATATTATTTTAACCCCGAAACAGTTGCTGAAATCCCAAAGAAAGATCTAAAAATAAGGGCTCTGAGCCACATAGAAGAATTACGCATTAGTATAGAGATAAAGAAACCCTCAGTCCAACATTCCATGGCAGTTATGACTACTGTAGAGATGGAACCATATTTGACATATGTCGAGTCACAATTTGAGCGCTTCTTACTGGCAAGATTTAGGCTGAACATTTTTCATAGGGTTGTAGCTTTTCCCAATAGAAATAGTTGGGGTGAATGCTTAACGGTGTGCCCTTGCGACGAAACGTCTGAACAATCAACGATCCACACTGTGTTGTTCTGTAAATATTATACTGTACACCGTAAGCTATGGTTAATCCCCCTCTTGAGAAGTTTAGGCCTTAGAAGATGTCGTCCTGCCATGTTGTGGTTGCAATTTCTGAGCTCTGAATTGACCTGTAAAACTGTGAGCACGTTTTTAAAATGTATTTTTAAACATAGAGTAAATCTTTGATAAAGTACTGTTTGATTATTTGAGGAAAAAGAATAAGGGTAGCCTTTTTAAATGTAAAGATACTAATCCTGTTTTATTTATGAGATAATGAATTTTAAATGTTACATTTGAGGAATAATGGCTAGCTTGATATTTTTATGAAATGTACTGTGGAAATTCTTTTATGGTTTTTTATGCAATTTGAAAACCGAATAAAGATTTACTTACTTACTATCTATCTATCGCACTCACTCTAGCTATAGTCATCACTCTATCTATCTATCTCCCGCACTCTATCTATCTATCACCCTCACTCTATCTATCACCCTCACTCTATCTATCTATCACCCTCACTCTATCTATCTATCACCCTCACTTTATCTATCTATCTATCACCCTCACTCTATCTATCTATCACCCTCACTCTATCTATCTATCGCACTCACTCTATCTATCTATCGCACTCACTCTATATATGTATCGCATCACCACAGTATCACTCAGCACCACCACAGCATCACTCAGGGGCACCACAACATCACTATGCGCTACCACAGCATCAATGAACGCCACAGCATCACTTGTTGCCACCACATCACTCAGCGCCACCACAGCATCTATCTGTGCAACCATTCAACAACAACTGGTTCAAATATGATCTCTCAATGTTTCAAGCTTTATTACCAATGTCACAAAAAGATGTTAATATTTCACTTCTGTTCTTGGATTTTCGTCACAATAAAATACACTGAACATAATCCTCAGAAACGTTATTTACAAAAGTTTAAGCTATTGTCATTATAAATTCCAATAACTTTTATTTAAGTATTAATTATTTTAAAAAAAATAAAAGCCATTATTTGTAATATAAATACATCTAACTCACGTTAATACAACACATATTGCATTACAAATGCTATAGGTGTCATATTTGCTATTTGGCATTGTAAATGACAAAGCTATTAATTTCGCTATTTTCAAAACCAACACTTAAATAAAAAGTGTGTCATTTACAATACCAATAGCTCAAACTTTCCTAATGCGAGACCTATTGCATTGCAAATGCTTGTTTAAAGATAGGGACTAGTATGGATTTGGACCATGATTACATGAGGCCTGTTGCACATGATGCATTCAGGACTCTGGTTAGGAGCGGGGTCCAGAGGTCCATCTGAGCTTTGAAGAGATCTATGGGTACACCATCTGGGCCCGGTGCCTTCCCATTTTTACTTGCTCTCAAAGCGAGAGCAACCTGGTCCATTGAGAACTCTAGGTCGATGGGATAAGGGGTGTCTATATGAACTCCAGGGTCGGGTTCCTGTAAGTTAACAGCCTCTATGTCAGTCGCAAAGATCCTGGAGAAATGGTGGACCCAATCCTTTTCATCTATTGCCACCTCTAATTTTGGGTAGTTGGTATTATCAGCTAAAAAAGGGGACTTGACCACTAACCAGAAAGCCGCACTATATTTATGGATTTAGCTTTCATGGAGTTGGTCCCAAAGTTGTTGCTTTACCTCTGCTTTCCTGCTCTTTAATGCAGTGTTATATGTGTTCCTTTGACGACTTGTTATCTCATGAGGGATCCTGACTGGTTTCCTTAGAGCAGTTTTAAAATTTGAGTAGGCGGCCGTGCACTCATGGTTGAACCATCCCTTCCTCTTTTTTGATTTATGTTTAACTTCTATTCAGAGGGCTTCGTTTATAGCATTTATGATCATACCAAAATTAGAAATAACTTCTGCTTCTGGTGTGTCTAATGCTAGACAGTTCATAACAGAGGGAAAGGCCTTTAATATCACTGCCTTAGTGATTGCTATTGGATCTACTTTTCCCCACTTTAACGCATATCCATTTAACCTATTAAGTTATATGTTGTTTTGTGCCAAGACTGCTTTTAGGATTATGGGACAGAGGCAAATAAATGCTGAGTGGATAATGGTCCCTCAATGCAATTGTATGTGTGGTAAATAGTATATCTATAGCCCTCTCTCCATTGGAAACTAGGATGTAATCTATGGTAGTTTGATGTCCTCTCCCATGAAATGTAGGAGCCATTGGTGTATCTGCATTATCCAATTTGTTTGCTTGTACCAGAGCTAGTTCAAACATGATTTCATTTAGGGAGTTACCTAGGGTAGAGTGTCTAAAATGTGGGATAGGGTTATCTCTCTCATCGAGGATACCACAAATGTTACGATTACTAACGGGGCATGGTCCCAAATTAAAATCCCCCCCAAATAATTGTCACCTCTTTAGCTGTCTACCTTGTTTTAGATATGAGTAAGGAACGGATCAGGCATACCAGGGTCACTGCATCTCCATCAGGAAGATTTGGGCAGGTGAAAAATTGGTTTTAAACCCTTCTATGTGGATCGCGTCAAGTGACCAGGTCTTCTGAAGACATATAATTTCAAACTTGTGAATAAAGCCATTCCATACATCATTTATTGACTTTTCGAGCGTTGGCCTGCTATATTCCAGAATAAGGCAGAGGTACGGGGTTTATTTCCATTCCCAGTACATCCCTCAGTGGCTATAGTGGATTTAACAAGTAGTTTAGGATTTAGGTCCGATGGTGGCCCAGGGAGAGGGTGGGCCTGGTTTATCCCGGTGGGGGTAACCAGCGAGTCTATACCTATGTCCTGGACCAGCGTAGGGTTGGAATGGGAATGAGGAAAGTTATGAAATGGGTTTGGGTCACCACTCGTGAGTAGATCTCTTTGTGTTCTGGCCATGATCGCCTTCGCTGCGCTCCGAAAATGAAGTCAGTCCACTCCCTCCATACCCGCGAGAGCCGCATAGCGGTTGTAAACAGGAATAGGAAAATTAAATCGTTCATCCTGATATCTGGGTGGAGCCCTGCAGTTCATTATATTTGTTGGTAAGGGTCGGGGATAGAAGTAGGTCAGATCGCGTGGAATTATGCCATTACTTCCATTTTCTGAGAACCATTCCGTGATGTATCTAACTGCTCTATGATCTCTAAAATTGATGATAATGATATCACCCAGAGTATCTTTTGTTCTATGACCCACCCAGGGCAGTCGCCGTACATGTAAAATTTCCCCGTTTATGTTTGGAGGAAGCGGTCGGTTCTATCGTAGCCAGTATATGACTTTGTTTTTTAACTGGTAATAACCTTCTCCTTTCCCATCCTCTAATACTGGAACTCCTGTGAGTACCACCACAAACGGGACCGCTTTGGGAGGTAAATCTACTTGTAGCCTCTTAGGCTTTTTTTACCCCATCTAAATTTTCGCGGGCAGGAAAATTCAGGGGATTTCCAGGAGCATGGAATTGCCCTCCCACCTGAGCCTCCTTAGTCCTTGTTTATGTGTTTTCGTTCTGCCTTAGTATTTTGGGAGGTGATGGTCTATTCGATTGTGGGTTAGTTGCCTTATTTATTTTTGATTCCTTTTGTACAGTCGATTTTAAGGGAGGGGCAGTGATTAAAGATACAGGACTTGTCTTTGCTAATTCCTTAATTGACTCTGTATATTTTTCAATTACTAGTTCCAAGGACTCCAATTGCTGCGCTATTCTCTTCATTCTCTCAATGAGAGGGAGTAAAAGGGATCTAAGTATTTGTTCAATGTTTCCCGTTACATCGTTACTATGTGTTTCTTTTATTGGGTGTTGTTGAGGTGTAACTAAGATAGATGTCATAATTGGATTATTTGAAAGACCTTTAGCAGATTTGGCAAGGTTGGTTTGGTTATTATAATTTTTTTGTGGTCCGCTCCCGGCCTTTCTTCTTCTCTTCAATGGTGGTCCTTGGACTCGTGTGTGATTCTGGGGAGTTTAATCTCTTTTTGAGAGATCTCACTTGTGGGTGGGAGCTTCTCTGCTATCACTTCCACCTCTAATAGCGAGTTAGATAGAGAGGCTGAAGCGTTTGTATTTAGTTCACAGTTTATGTCAGTTGGCGGAGTTCTGTCTTGCAGGAGTAGTGGAATACTGTCATCGCTAGAGAACTCGTGCCCCTCTTTTTCTGTTTGTTTGCTGGTGTGTGGTGAGATGGCTAATTGTATTGGACCCAGAGATGAACGCTTGTGTTTGAGAAGTTCAACGGACAGGCGTCGCTCAGCCAATGCTATTTATTTTTCTATTTCTGAGGTGGCCCTGGTGATGTAGTTATCTAGTGTTCCTGTACTTGACCCTCCTATTGAGGAAGATTTACCTTTAGCCGCACGCAAGGTCATAGTGCGTGATAAAAATAATACTAATCTAGTTAAACCAATTTAAGCCGCTGACTAGGTATCAAACAGTGAGGCGTCTCATGCAATAATTACAGGGGAAACCAAAGTCAATAGTAGAAAGATGACAGCTTACTTAGTTAATGTTCGACCAGTCCCGACCCTCAGAGATTGGAGAATGGGCCCAGACCGGCCTCGTTAGGCCCCGGACGGCCACAGACGGCCCGCCCTCTGCCCGGCGTCCGCCCGCGCGCGTCCCGGGAGAAGATGCGTCTTTTTAAAGCGCCTCCGGGCGCGTATGTGGGCGTGGGAATAATGAGGGCTCCTGGGGCTTGTAGATTGTAGCCTCCCCCACTCTGCGGCCGCGCCCGATGACCAGCGGCGCCGGCGGCGGGGGGGAAGCGTCTGGAAGGCAGGAGACCAGCAATCAAAAGCCCAGAGTGCTGCCAGGTACAAAGTTTGGCTCCTTACAGGTCGGACCCGCTAGCCCGAAGAAGATGCGTCTTTTTAAAGCGCCTCCGGGCACGTATGTGGGCGTGGGAATAATGAGGGCTCCTGGGGCTTGTAGTTTGTAGCCTCCCCCACTCTATGGCCGCGCCCGATGACCAGGGGCGCCGGCGGCGGTGGGAAGGGTCAGGAAGGCAGGAGACCAGCAATCAAAAATCCCGAGAGCTGCCAGGTACAAAGTTTGGCTCCTTACAAGTCGGACCCTGTGCAGGAACTGTTCTTTTTATGATACAGGCACCATAGCTGAGGCCTGCCTTTCAGTGGTGGACACTTTTTAAATCTTTGGCTGTGTTTTTTTTATGTTTCACTTCCGGTTTCGTTTCTACGATAATATACTATAGTACTTATAAAGCGTGCAGTCACCCAGAACAATACCCTGGACTCGAGAAAATGCCGGCCTTGACAGGTGCTTATTAGGATTAATTGAGACATCCGCAGACATACAAGCCATGGTTGACTAGCCTCTAAATTCCGAAATGAAGACGGCAGAGCAGAGCTGGGAGGGTATTGTCTAGCAGCTACTCAGAGAATGAATTGCCGCATTCTCTTACAGGGCTGACCTAAAGTATTTCAGCAGCATGGAAAACGATGACCAGAGTTCTCAGGGGTGGTCGTGCATTATTGCGTTTTTATTTTTAGTGTTCACTAATTTTTATCACAATATATGTGTATCAAACCTTTTCACCTTATATTGCCTTGTGTTTACTACAGTTCTCCTGACAGGTGTTTATTATTGTGCTTTTGGATGTTTTTGCCAATAGGTCTCGCCTTTGGGACCGTAGAAAATTATAGTGTTTAGTTATCCAGCACAATATCCTTGGTGTAACAACATCAACTGTTGCATGGCTATACATAAGGTCCCAAAGGGAGACCTATTGACTATGCCCAAGCTTGTTTGTCAGAGTTGCTGTTCCAGCACTACATTATGACGTGCTGGAATTGCTTGGACAAGCTTTGCAGCAGTGCTGTTAGCACTATCCACCTGACAACTGACATGTGGACCAGTTGCCAAGCCACTGATTACATGTGCATCACTGCACACTGGATCTCTTTTGTGAGGGTTTGAGAAAAGATATCTGTAGCTGTTGACACTGCGGAGATTATTAATGCCACTCGGAAACATGCAACTGTAGTTATGTTAGCCATGGAGAAATCTCATACTCCTGCAAACATTTTGGAAGAGTTTAACAGCAAGGTCTTTGAATGGCTGCACCCAAGAAGGCTTAACATTTGTTTTGTTGCCACAGACAATGGCAGTAATATAGTTATGGCCATGCACGATGGTTGCTATTTCAGGGTGCTGTGTTTGGCGCTCTGCATTAACATTATTGTTCAAGACTTTCTGAAAAAAGACTGAGTTAGCAACTTACTGACCACCTGCAAAAGAATCTGCACACGTCAACCATTCTTTTAACGCCCGGAAGAAGCTGAGGATCATTCAACGTGAGCATAGAGTGCCAGTTGAAACAGTCATCCAGGAGGTGCCAACACATTAGAACTCAACTTATTACATGCTTTAACGTATTTTTCAGCAGTATAGACCAATCAATGAATATGTCATGCAAAGTGGGGTAGCTACTGTGAAAGGCATGACAGTTGAGATCGACCAATGGGGCCTAGTTAAATGCCTGACAGAGATGCTACTTCCTTTCGAGCTCTTCATGTGATGTCAGCAAGGAGGACTGTACTATGGGCCAAGCTATCCCATTGTTGCATATGCTACAGGAACAGCTGAAGAGGGTGTCTGCAATGAACGCAGGTGTGGAGGAAAAAAAGAAGCATGAGTAGGTAGAGAGCTTAACCCTTCGCTTATCTGAACATGGGTGCAAAGAATCATTGTGTCATCCAACCATTACATTTCTGCCACAATTCTGGATCCACGGTACAAAGCAGTACTAAACACTAACACATTGATTCCATTTTTCAGAAGTGGATGTTGCCAAGTACAAAACTTGGATAGCTGCAGAAGCCAGTCGATTAGAAAAAGAACGGCTGGGAATTAGAGGCCCGAAACTCCAGCCCACATCAAGTACTGCAGGTCAGCCAGCGTCAAGTTCAACTTCAGAGCCTGAGGGCAGTGCGGTTGGCTCACAGCAGTCAAAACCACCAACACCGAGAACAACATCAACAACAGCAAGAACAGAATCATCAGCCATAGTAAAATCGGCACAGGAATGGTATGTACGGCAATGTCTTGTTAGGTCCAGTGCTGAGGCAAAGTCAGAGCAAAGCGCAGCACCCCTGAGCATTGAGCAGATAGTCCAGGGCTATCTGGATGACCCAACAGAGGTCTACACTGATCAAAACCCATTGGTGTATTGGTTTTGGAAAAGGGGCCAATGGCCAGTGCTTAGCCGGATAGCGATAAACTATCTGGCTTGCCCTGTTGCAAGTGTCTCTTCTGAGCGTGTTTTCAGTGCTGCTGGTGCCGCTGTAACAGTGAAAAGAACCAGTTTCTCGTCCTAAAACGTGGGGAGGTTAACAATGATCACAATGAATCAGCTCTTTATACCACCAGATTACACCATAGCTGAAGTATCACAGCAGGAAGATGATGACAGCGACTTAGGTCATGGAAGTAGTAAGTTAGATGACCTACTTCTGGGTGAACCACCAGAGTTCGAGGACGACCTCGATCTCCCTGACAACTAGGCTTTCAACTTGTTACTTTTTCTTTCTTCCTTATTTACTTTTATTATTTGTGTGTGTCTCTGTCTTTCTGGTTCAAATCAAAACAAATCCATCACCATCATCTTACTCTTTTATTGCCGGATTGGAGTTGCAACTGTGTGCAGTCATTAAAGAAGTAAGTCCACTCCGCCGAACCGTGCTCCAGTTCACTCCTCCGGACTCGCCCTGAATCAATTTCCCTCAAGCCAGACACTGGATTGAGAATAGTACAAGAAATGTGTGCCTGCCTCGTCGACTCCCTCTAAAAAACATGACTAATTAATTATAGGTATCCTCCTTTCCAAGCCGAGAGGGACTGCCCCTTAAGAACAGATAATGATGATGGCATGCATTGGGCACTGACTCTGAGTGATTGGTGTTTGTTTTGTTGTTGTAGTGCATGAAGTGTGCTGGTATTTAATCTTTTCTACACACCAAAAAGTTACTCAAGTAAATGTTTCCCTTATTGTTGTTTAATAAAAAAATGTGTACTTCTACTGCAGGCCGATCCAGCCGATCCATTTTAATTCTTGAATATGGAATCTGAATTCACTCTGTACACTACAGAGTTGGACACCATGATGAACATACTATTTTCGTCGCAGTCAGTCAGTCAGTAGAATCGGAGATGACTGATTGAATAAATTGGGCCATTTTATGAAGTGGCCTAAAAACAAGTCAACAACAACCACAGCAGACCTACAAGTCTGTGTAGTGGTGGAGGTGAGTGTAGCGGTATAACTGACAGCGGTGCATTGATTTAGTTACTTAATTTAGAAAATGCTATGTTGCTGCATTTGTGTACTCTGTCTTGACTCAAAATCTAAGCTAATTGGAGGGTGCCACAGGCCTGCTCTGTCCTGCAGTCCTACATTGTTGTAGGTTAATGCTGGAAACAGAGTAGACATGATTTAGCCATGCCACCTCTGAAAATGATCTTGTTGCACTCATTCGTACTTTATGCATTTTAACTTTACTTTTCTCCTTGATTTCTGAATATTCCTTTTGTTTTGCCATCTACACATAGAGTTGGCCTTTACCCTATGCTATACTGGGAAAAACAACTCACACTTACCTTACCAATCCGCCAGGCAGGCAGTGGCACGTAAGATTGACGGACAGAGCGTCCATGGAGTGTCCATGGAAGGAAGGATCAAGAGGAATGCTGAGATGCAACTCCCAATTTGACCATAACATAGTAACTTATAGTATTGACTTCTTTCATTTGATTTGATTCATTTTTTCTCTTAAATCATTTTACGATTGTGTGTTCTTGTTTATTATGTTTGCTTATGTATTTAACAACTACAGGTATTTTTAAATTTTCTTTGCTAGCTTTAAAAGGAAGCCCGGTACAACAGAACATAACATGTATGTAATTTGAGTCTCTCTGGGGGCAGACAGGCAAGGTATTTGCATAATAATAATAATGAATAATATACTGCTGCCATGGCCTGTACTACTTGTCAAGTACTACTCATCTTTAACCATCGTCATCATCATGCATGCTTTTTCTTTTTCTCCCTAAACAGATTTATGATAGTGGTCTGCCAAGATTGTGTTGTCCATGTGTAGTGTTTGTCTTTGTCAAACCTTTCCCTCAAATACCCCTTCCCAACCATTCATCAAACCCTAACTCTCTTCCCCCGGGCTGTGTGATTTATATTGAGGTGTGACTAAATTAAATTAACTTACACCAATAATTGATCACAAACTTGCTGGGGCAGATGTGGGGAAAGAAACAAGGCAGGGCGAGGATCTTCTGCTTGCCCACCCATGCTCAGTATTTGCAAATCAATTTTTTTTCTCCGGAGGAACATAATCCATCATAATTAATTGGCAGCATTGATTCATCACCCTTAAAGGACTAAAGGTTATGCTTGTCCACTTCATAGGTCGAGTCAACCACAGTTTGTAACTTGCACTAGGCTATCACCCTGCCACCATTATGTTTTATTTTACTTTAGCATTGCTTATCATCATGGTTCGTTCTTTGGCAGTCTTCTTGTGTACTGTACTCAGTTCTACTACTCCTTCTCGAGTCTCCCTCAGGCGACTGACTATCTCATTTTCTTTTTTTGCAAATGCTACTGCCAGTGTCTACTACTACCACCACCACCATGGCATCTTGGGAAACCAAACCATCATCGCCATGCAGCCATCGCTTTGCCTAAGTTTAAATAAACATCAATCACAGGTAAGAGAAGAAGGTTGGGGGAGGCATAATTAATAATATGGAAATTCATTCATTAATTCACAAACCCACACCCTTCCGTTCAGAGTCCAGTTGCAGACTGCATAGATTAGGAGGATGGTCTGACAGCACTAGTACAACAAGTCACTCACAAGTGAGGGTACTGCATCCATCTCTTCATGTTTTACACGATCGGAAGATTATTTAAATCAAAAACTGGCTGCGGCCATGCAGCAGCAAAGGAAACCATGTGAAGTAAAAGAGTAACCCCCCCACAAAACGTTTACATTGTATGTAAACTTTAAGATTAAATAATTTATTCCCCATACAAAATAAACTAATGTACATATCCCACAACGCCAGACCCACCCCTTCCCTAATCCCAATCAATGTCCAATGATATTGAAGGAGTCCAACCAATTTCTGTTCCGAGTCCATTGCCCATAATAAATGTGAACCCCAACTTTTCCCCAACACCCAATTCCCACCCACCAAAAAAAAGATTTAAATAGGGGCAATGCGGAGTTCTAGCGGCAGGCTCGCTTGTTACCTTCCAGGACCTTGATCCACTCCTCTAGGCGCGCCACCTGGAGGAGCATGCAGCGCTTGAATGCTTTACAATTGCATCGACAGGGGAGGCAGCACTGTTGAATGAAACGTGGCGGGCCGCTGCCAAACCGTGGCACCATACCACTGGGGATGGCTTGCTGGGTCCCAGCACATTGGAGGAGGCTGCTGTCACCTCCTCCTCCGTCAGAACCACCAGCTACCGATATTCTTTGCAGATAGACTACAGCTTCCGGCACCGGGCCATAGCTGCCAACTCCTTCCTGTTTGGTGGTCCTTTTGGTTGGGAAGGAGTAGCTATATCAAGAAAGAGAAACGACAATTGTAACCAATACTCTTAGCAAAACAGTAACACAAAATTAATTCTACACATAGTGGCCCAATAGCACTAGCAAGCACAGTACATAACATTTGTGGTATCCTCCCACTTCCTCGCCCTCTTACATTTGTGGGAGTTTTAGGCATTACTACTACAAGGCACTATGGAGTAAACAAGTCTTTTTCTCCCTCTTGTTTAGCTTAATGAACCTTGTTGTAGGCATGCCAGCTCAGTCAGCTGGTGCCCTAGACAAGCATACTCGTGTCGCAGACTCACGCTATTTTTATGTACTACTATCTGCAGGTGGGGAAGCTGTAGTCTACAACTACACAATTATCTTATTTTTCAATAATGGGAGGCCATACTCGGTTACATCAATGGCAACTGCTCACTTTCACTGTGACTACTACAATAAGGCAGATAATGATATCTGATCCAAATGATGATTGAATATGTATGAAAAAGTATTCGCAATAACACAGAACAGAATACATAATAGTAATAAATTCTATGTCAGGACCTGAGGCTTCGGATTATGCCATTCTTTCATCGCTTTATTCTCTACAGCAGCAAGAAAAAATATAACACAACTACTTTTCCCATGAACATTTGGGGGAAAGAATAAAGTCAAACATGAGTCCTATTACAGTGTCCATGTACAGGTGTCTCTCATCATGCTCCACTGTACTTGTCTCCTCCTCTTTCTTCGCTGCTCGCAGCAAGTTAAGTTGGTTTTTTCCTTCTCTCCTGGGTTTTGGGTTTCTGTGTGGTGCCTTTGGCCTTTGGGCCGGGTGTCGGGTTTCTGTTTTTCTCCACAGATTCCCTTGTTGGTCGCGGGACGCCTAGTGCGCTCCTTACGCGATCTTTGCCCAGTAGTGTGCGGTGTGGTGGCGCAGCCACCAGGGGCCGGTGTCTCGTTTGCTGAAGGGGCGCTCCCAGAAGCTTCTAGAGTGTTCTGGCGCGCTCCTGTCACAAGCGGACCCGTGCCTAGCCTCCCGGCTCTGACACCCTGCGGGGTCGCAATTAGGTTTCCCTTACTTCTGAACGCCCTTTGGGTTGTACTTTTGGCGAACACCCTACGGGGTCGTAAGTGTGCTGTGGGACCGCTTTGCCGGGAGGCGCCCCGAGACTCTGTGGGCTGCAGCGTTCCCAGGGCTTTTGCCCGTTCATTGTGTGCCTCTGGCCACCCATATCACTGGGACTCCCCAGACTATAGAGCGCCCTGAGGAGGGTCATTGTTCTTGCCTGCCGTTCCCGTTGCTAGAGCCTAATTTAACTCGCTATGAAGGGGAACGCGGACAATTATCCGGAGTAAGACCCCCTGAACTATGTCCCGTTGGACGATGACTTTTACCAGGCGGTCGACGAGTCCATCTACCGCGCGGTCGACCAGGCTATGGTCCCCCTGGAACAACGTCTTTCGGCGTGCCTGGACGAGGCCTATGCTAAGTTTGCCGCCTTGCTTCCGGCGCCGGTCCCGGCCTCCGGGCCTGATTCGTCCCCTAACCCGCCTCCTCCCAAGAAGCCTTGCATTGAGGGGGTTGATTTGGCGGCTTTCGCCAAGGTAAAGAGGGCCTTCAAGGCCCTGGGGGACGCACAAGCTCCTGCTCCTCTTCCTTCGGAGGCTCCGCCGCTTTCTCCACCTGCGATGTCTCCGGACCCGCAGCGCGACGACGACGACTCCCCAGACTCGGAGGAGGAGGCCTGTTCTTCCAGGTCGTGGCTCCCTTCTCAGCCCTCATCCTCCGCAGGTCCGTCGGACATGTTGGACCCGGACGATATCGTCCATCCCCGCTCCTCTGAGTGGGTCCCGTGCGACAAGGTGGCCCAGTACGTCGCTAATAGGCTACGGAAGCCGGTGGACAAGGATGCTAGGAGCCGCCTGCGCGCGGAATGTCCCCGGCCGTCGTTGGATGGTAAGGTGGCCATGACCCCGGACATCGATCCGAAGATGGCGACCTTCCTACAGATATTTGTCAAGGACCCGTGGAAGGGTATCGACAGGTCCTGGCGCACTTGCCAGGACAAGCTTCTGGATGCTGTCGGGCCCCTTACCAAAATCCTGGATATGGCGGAGGAGGCCAAGGTGTCGGGTGACGCGACTTCCCCTGAGGTCCTTTCCAACTGGGCCCAGAGGGCCATTATTTTCCTTGGCAACGCCAACTGCGCACTCTCGACGGAGCGGAGGCGCTCCCTGCTGATCAAGGTGGACCCCAAGCTGGGCGACCTCGCCTCGTCGGAGGCGGGTGCTGTAGCCCAGGGGGGCTTGTTTGGTGACCCGTTCATCAAGGAACTGGGGAAGTTTGTGGCGACCTTCACGTCCCTGGATCGTGCCCAGTCCAATATCAAAAAGGTTTTCGCGCCCCGGGTTTTCGACAAGGCCGGACGAGGCAGGGGCCGCTTGTTCGGCCGGGGCGCCAGCTCGGATCGAGGTCAAGGCTCCGGACGTGGCCAGTACCAGGACAGGGCCAAGTTCAATAATTTCTACCCCACGAGAGGGCAGAAGTTCGGAGGTCGTGGTGGTCAGCGTGGCCAGCAGCAAGGCGGTGGCCGAGGTGAGTGTTCTGCCTTCCGCGAATTTGAAAGTGGGGGGGCGTTTGGTGCAGTTTCTTCCTGCATGGGCCTCCCTTACCAGCGATGCTTGGGTGCTGCAGACGGTTCAGGGCTTCCAAATGGAGTTCCATGGCCGTCCGTGTCAGCTACAGCGTCCTCGCCCCATTACCTTTTCCCAGCGCGATGCGGCTTTGGTGAGCGAAGAGGTCGCTGCCCTCCTCCAAAAAGGGGCGATTTGTTGCGCTTGCGAGCACCCCTCAGGTTTTGTAAGCAATCTTTTCTTGGTGGACAAGGTAGATAGGGGCAGTCGCCCCGTGATCAATCTGAAGGAGTTCAACGAGTGGTTGGTGTATCAGCACTTCAAAATGAAAGGGATACATCTGCTGCGCGACGTCTTGCGACAGTCCGACTGGATGGCCAGGCTGGACTTGAAAGACGCTTATCTGACGATTCCCATTTTTCCGCCTCATCGGCGTTTCCTCCAATTCAGGTGGGACGGCCAGGTTTACGAGTTTACTACTCTTCCTTTCGGGCTCTCCTCAACACCTTGGTGCTTCACAAAGGTGTTGCGGCCGGTGGTGGAGGCCTTGCGGGCTCAGGGGGTCAGGATGATAGCCTACCTAGACGACATGCTGCTCATGGATCAGTGCCCCGAGAGACTGCGGTCACAGTTGCAGTCGGCGGTCAACCTTTTGCAAGGCCTGGGGTTCGTGATCAACGAGAAGAAGTCTCTCTTGGTTCCCATGCAATGCGCTACATTCCTCGGTTTCACCATAGACTCGGTGGCGGCCACCTTGAGCCTGCCGGCCAGGAAGATGGCGCGGATCAGACACGAGTTGCGGCAAACCCTAGAGAAGCGGATGATTTCCTTGCGCCACCTGGCGAGGCTAGTGGGCCTTTTGTCCTCTTCGATCCAGGCTATCTTCCCAGGGCCCCTTCATTATCGCGCCATGCAGCGTTTGAAGGCGTACCACCTGCGGAGGGGCCTGACGTACTCTCAACTGATTCCTTTGTCGGAGGACGTGAGGGACGAAATGCAGTGGTGGCTTACGCACATGTAAGCCTGGAATGGCCGTGCGATTTTCGGTTCCGCCCCAGATATCGTGATCGAGTCGGACGCCAGCCGTTCCGGCTGGGGTGCGCGGTGCGGAGACTTCTCCACGGGCGGCGCCTGGTCTGCTCTCGAACAGTCCTTGCATATCAACTGCTTGGAGTTGCTAGCGGGCTCCTTCGCAGTGCAATGTTGGACCAAGGACAGAGTGCAATCCTGCGTCCTTCTGAGGATGGACAACGTGTCGGCAGTCCGCTATATCAACCACCTGGGCGGTACCAGGTACAAGATGTTAGCGGACCTGGCCAGGGATTTCTGGCACTTTTGTCTGGACCGCCAGGTGTCAGTTACGGCAGAATATCTGCCGGGTCGTCAGAACGAGGTGGCCGATTGGCACTCGAGGAACATTCTGGACGCCAGCGTTTGGAAGCTGGATCCTACCCTGTTTGCGGAACTCTCGGACCTTTGGGGCCCGTTTTCGGTGGACCTGTTTGCATCCCGCTTGGACCACCAGCTCCCGCGGTATTTCAGCTGGCGCCCCGACCCTCTGGCGGAGGCGACGGATGCGTTCCTCCAAGACTGGTCGGGAATACAGGGATATGCGTTTCCACCGTTCTCAATGATAACGCGAGTGTCAGCGTTGTTGCGTCGCCAGTCGGCGCAGGTAGTGATGGTCACTCCATGGTGGAGGTCGCAAGTTTGGCTTCCGGTTCTTCTGGAACTTTCTTGGGATTTTCCGATCCTACTCCCCCAGTCTCCCCACATTCTGCTGAATCCGGAGGGAGCGCCCCACAGGTTAGTCCTGGAGGGCTCGTTGCGCCTGATGGTGTGGAGGCTCTCCGGCGACGCTGGACGCTGCCTGGCCTTTCGAGAACGGCAGAGGACTTGCTCTCCAAGGCTTGGGCCGACAGCACGACCAAACGCTACAGATCGGCTTGGCTCCGGTGGAGTCGTTGGTGTGTGCGACGGGGTTTGGATCCCGTGGGGGCACCTGTAGTGCGTGTCTTAAATTTCCTGGCGGAACTGTCTGATCAGGGCCTGGCCTATCGATCGATCAATACGTTCCGGTCGGCGGTGTCTGCGGGGCACGACCTGGTTCAAGGGTCCCCGGTTGGCGAACACCCCTTAGTCTGTAGGCTCTTGCGGGGTATACGGCTTGCCTTGCCGCCGGAGCCTCTGTATTCCGCCCTGTGGGATGTGAACAGGGTGCTGAATTTGTTCCTTTCCTGGCAACCGAACAGGTTTTTAACGCGTAAGGAGTTGACGGCTAAGTTGGCCATGTTGTTGTGCCTGGTGTCCTGCAGGCGTGTCTCGGACGTGCGAGCGTTGGATATAACGGCCAGGGTTTTTTATCCTTAAGGATTTTCCTTTACCGTCAGCAGGCGGACCAAAACAAATACTAGGGTCTTTCGTACCCGGCTTTTCAGGACTCCCCTAAGCTGTGCGTGGTGCAGTGCCTCCGTGCTTATGAAGCTATGACAGAGGATACTCGCCCTCCAGGCGAACGACAGCTGCTTATTGCCCTGCGTAAACCGTATAAGGCAGTTACTTCACTGACGATCGCCCGTTGGGTGCGTTGGATCATGCAGGAGGCGGGGATTGACACTAAACAGTTTGGGGCTCACTCTACGCGAGGTGCCATGGCGTCTAAAGCTTTTGCCCTTGGGGCTCGGTTGGAGGATCTGATGAGAGCGGCCGATTGGTCCTCGGACTCCACGTTCAAGAGGTTCTATTTCAAGCCCGTTATTGATGTGGCCAGATTGGTGGTCGATAAGCTTTGAACTGGCATAATCCGAAGCCTCCGGTCCTGACATAGAATGCGAATTTGCCTAGCCTTGGTGCTGGTAAGTTCCAATTCTATTAAGGACTCGGAGGCGAGGATTATCCCCCCCAGTGACTTCATGGAAGTGTACCCTCCCCGTATGCAATGTAAGTAAAGCGTTTATGTTCTTTTTCGAATGTGTGCTTATGGCTCTGCGGTGTACTGCTCTTCCTGTTTTACAGCTGACTTTCTATTGTTATAGGATGGATCTGATGGTATGTTCTTTTGCAGGAGCAGATAGTTCTAAACAAGATGCGTGAGTGGACGGATGTTCTGGCTTCGCGCGAAGAAAGAGGAGGAGACAAGTACAGTGGAGCATGATGGGAGACACCTGTACATGGACACTGTAATAGGACTCATGTTTGACTTTATTCTTTCCCCCAAATGTTCATGGGAAAAGTAGTTGTGTTATATTTTTTCTTGCGGCTGTAGAGAATAAAGCGATGAAAGAATGGCATAATCCTCGCCTCCGAGTCCTTAATAGAATTGGAACTTACCAGCACCAAGGCTAGGCAAATTTGCATTAGATACTCACCAAGCCCCACGACATCACCACCTAGCAGGTCCTGCTCCCGGTCCAAGATGTCTGACCACCGGTGAGTCAGCTGGGTATGGGTGTGCCGGACCCCAGAGCAGTGAAACATTGCTCGGGCACCCTCGCCCACCAGCAGTGACACTCCTGGGTAGCGTAACAGGAGGCGGTCTTGCCGCCTGACGCCAAGGTTAAGGGGAGGTAGCGCTGTAACTCGGTGAAAAGGGCCCGGGGCTGCACCATTTTTGGGTTCCATCTGCCGCAAGGAACGTGGCTCTTGGGTACAGGCGTCTTCCCCTTACTTGAACCTGTAGAGGTAGCCTTAGCCATGGTTCTGGGTGGACGGGGGTGGAAAAGAAAACGTAGGAGTAAAAAATTAAGCCAGGACAAGAAGTAGGAAAGTAAAAAAGCAAGTAATATAAAACAGTAGCAAAAAGTCAGCAAACAAAAAATGGAAGGTGCACACAATTAGAGTCAAAAAAGCAGTAGTGTATTAAATATCTTCTTCTTTATTCAGTAGTAATCATTGGACATAGGCACAGCCAACGCGTTTCGTTCCATTTGCCTTTAAGGAACTTCGTCAGGGCAAAAAAATATAATTTCAGTGCTGTCACCAATATTGGACAGAAATATTAGGATCAAACAACCAGCTACCAATTGTGGGTCAAAGTAATATGACCTGTAGAGACGGTGTCCTCACTAGGTATAATAAGTCCAGTTGAATTCTCAAGTTGTCTTCCAAGTTCGCCAAGGTTGACTGGTGTCAAATATACAATTGGATGATGTGTGTAGTTGAATTATAGCTCCAAAGGAGGTCTAGTAGTTCCCGTGGGGAATTTCCCTATATTCCTCGTGACTTCGTTCTCCGGGAAGGGCCAAGTGTGTAGGCGTAACCGCCACCAATCCGTAATGTAGTACGGTGTCCGTGGCAATAACCACCGAGCACCTGTAATAGGGTGCTTGTATCCCGTAATCCTGCTTTTCGTGGCGTCCCGGAGTGCCACGAAACACACTACACACTTTGGAGCTATAATTCAACTACACACATCATCCAATTGTATATTTGACACCAGTCAACCTTGGCGAACTTGGAAGACAACTTGAGAATTCAACTGGACTTATTATACCTAGTGAGGACACCGTCTCTACAGGTCATATTACTTTGACCCACAATTGGTAGCTGGTTGTTTGATCCTAATATTTCTGTCCAATATTGGTGACAGCACTGAAATTATATTTTTTTGCCCTGACGAAGTTCCTTAAAGGCAAATGGAACGAAACGCGTTGGCTGTGCCTATGTCCAATGATTACTACTGAATAAAGAAGAAATTTAATACACTACTGCTTTTTTGACTCTAATTGTGTGCACCTTCCATTTTTTGTTTGCATATTTCTGATTTATACACCTATTGGTAGCGGGTGTAGGAAGTAGTTTGCACCACCTCAAATTTGGAACTATAGGATCCTGAGTGCTTGACCTGGTCTGCTGCCTTGTTCTTTTTGGAATTTTTCAGTAGCAAAAAGTCATAAAACGCAGTAAAAGTAGAAATAAAATGCAAAATATACTCCTAGGGGGAGCGAGGAATAGATAATAAAGAGAGATCAGAAAAACTGTGTAAAAAACAAAGGATTGAAAAGATGGAATGAAAAACAGGCCCCAGAACCATGCAAAGACTAGGAAAGCAAGATGGCCGTGCCCTGCGACCGTATGGTGAAGTTTGCGCGATATTTCCCTGGAACACGCATTACGCGTTGCCGAACGTCAAAAACATCTTGCGATCATGCGGAACAAGCAACTCTGCATGCTCGCGTAACTCCACGTAGCGTTGAGGAGTTTTTTGCGGCTTTGCGTAGCCTGGGGTTATATAAGACCAGCTTTTTATCTTTTCTTTACTCTCATTATTTTCATCTTTTAACATCTGAACTTTATTCTTTCTATGTACTTTGGCATAGTGTCCTTTCTTTCTACACACACAAGTCTTCACAAAGCATTCCACTTTATTTGAGGCGGTTTCTAACTTCCCAGACTTAAACCAACTCACTTTACGTAACTTCCACCTCATTTATAGTAGCCTCCCCTGATTTTCTTCACTTACACAGCTATATGTTTTATACTCTCAACAATACTTTTATCTTCTATCAAACTAGAGTTCTTTGACAGCAAGTCATCCTGCACCATAGGATTGTCGATGCAGCCCTTGGGATTGTTGGTGCAGCAAACTAATTAACACTTAACAGGAGAATCAGTCAACTCTTCAAGCTTGAAAGTGGAATGCAAGTTCTTCATTGCAAAATTATCCCTTTGTTCTTAATTTACTTGCACTATGGCATTGAATTTCTTTCCAGCACCATGTCCAAAATATATTGCAGGCATTCAAACTGTGGTGCAGAACACAGCCAACCAGGCTCAATGATAGGCACACTAGCATGGGTCCGGCTGCTCTCAATATCCTCTGGCTATTCACAGTTTGACATGCCATTTGCAGCTGTGGTGCGACTGGCCCAATGTATAAGCAGTGAATTGTTTGCGCCTTGGGGTGAAGCTTGGCGGGGCTGACAAGTGTACGGTTGCAGAGCAGTCCTTGTGATCAGGGCAGGTGCTGTATTTCCTGCCTGCTCCCCCCAATGTAGAGTATCCAGCTAGCTGAAAATTTAGCTATCTGCAAATTGACTATGCACTGCTGACTGGCGCTGGCAGTGCTCCCCTCATTTTGGATCCGATAAGTGGGCAGCTACCAGCTTGCAATTTTGCTGAAGCGAGGAGGCCAACTCTAGTGCCCAGGGTTCTGCTGAACTCACGGCACCTGCCAAGGAGAAAGTTGTGAAGTGCTGCCTACCTTTACATTGTGGACTACTGTGGCATTTGTATCCCAGCCGTGCAACGAGCTGGGCAGCAGCTGCATGCTTCATATGCCACTGAGCATGAAGAACGGAGGAGCCCGGGCATGAGTGGAATCTCTGCAACACTAGTGAGTGTTTTGTTCTCAATCAATGATCTTACTGCTGCTGTGACTAAGGTGCAGCACTTTCCCAGTGAAGGCTCAGTACATGTTTGCACCTGCTGTACTGGCTATGTCGTAAAATAGTGCATACAATAGGGATGCTAGGTTTGAATCTTCATTGGAGAACTTAACTAGCTGGATAACGGTAAGTGTCATTTAATAGTATGCGGGGATCGCTGAGTCATACTGACAAGTTACATTAATTTTGATAGATGGTATGTATGTATTCAAGATCTAGGAGAGAAAACTGCTATTCCTAAGAGAACAAATACTTCCCTGTTAGAAACTGAAGGTAATTAACATGTTGTAGTAAGATGCATATGTTATAGGTATGGTGCATAAGTTAATTACATAGGGAATAATAGGATTTTAAATACATTTCTTAATATGTAGGTGTCGTTCATGTTAACAAGAATCAAAATCCTGGCAGGCCCACATAACAGACGGTAGCAGTTCTCTCTTGTTTTCTCTCTCTCTCCAATTCCCCTTCCCTCTTGGAATAACTGCCAGGGCTTCTGTTAATCAGTAGTGCTGAAAGTTGTTCTTAGAGGGTTGAGGAGCCAGCATTGCCCCTACAGACGGTCCTGGAATTCAGGTGAGTGGCTGGTCTCACATCTTGACATAAAGCCAAGCCACAACAAACAAGCCTAGAGTATCCCCGTGGGACAAACCTAGTGTTAAACCAAAGACAGTGTTACAACCACCCGAGCGTTTTCTTGGAGATCATACTAAGTATGCAATCTTTATTAATCAATGTCAGCTTCATTTTTTTGTGTCGTCCTTCTGCATTTCCCAATGATACTTCAAAGGTATCATTTATTCTTTCCTATTTGGGCGGAACTGCAGCTACATGGTCTATCCCTTTTGTAGAACGAAATGACCCAATACTACATGACTTTAGTCGTTTTAAGGAAACTATGCGCAGGCTCTTCGCTAAACACCAGTTTGTCCAAGCTAGTGACAATGAGCTCCTGAGTCTTACCGTGTGGAGCTCCCGAGTGCTTTACCCCACATTCTCTTTATTGTTAATGTTGTTTTATATATATATGTCTTGCATATCTGTCTGTGTGTAGTTTTTCTGAATGCTAAATCACCTATGAGGGCCTGTCCATTTTGAGCCTTACCGCTCTTATTCTCTTGTACAGATCTTCCTCTTTGGAGTCCCTTTCTCCTTTGACTTGCTGTGTGATCTTAGGCAGCTCTGTGCCCAGTATTCTGCCTACTTAGTCTACCCTGGCACCAGTCATTGCCAGAGTCCCTGACAAATGCCAGTTCCCCGAACTGAGTCCTGACACTATCTCAGGGGTTTCCAACCTTTTCTGTAGTGAGACTTACTTCTGATTGGTAAAAATCACTGTGAGCTTCTAAAGGCGAAGTAACAATGGAAGTGTTATCAGATACCCCTCTGGCCCAGCGTCATTCACTTAGCCTAATGTCAATAGAGCCAGATATTCTTGTTTAAAAAAAAATACTTTGGCTAGGGGCACTATGACAGGGCCAGGTGTGATAGTAAGATCATGGTCTTTGGGGCTGTATGAACATGTGTGTGTATAAATGGAATATATGTGTATGGGTGACTGAGAAACTGTGTTGTCTGTACTTGTGGCACAGGTCATACATTACGCCATATATATGCTTTATTACATGCATAACACAAACATACAACTTTTTTTTTAAATGGGAGAAATTATAGAGCAGAAAAACGATGTGCAAGAATGTCCATAATACGGAAAAATGTTCTAGGCTTTAAATTTCTCGCATGCATGTAAAGGTGATTCATTGAAATGGAAGAAAATTAAACTGAAGAGTTCACTTTATATTTAAATGAGTTCCATAGAGCTGATCATTTAAATGTTCTCCCATTTCAAAGTGTCATATTTACAAACAGCAGGCATCTTGCTCCCAGTGGCCTATAGATGTATTGCCAAATTTAAAACTGAAAATTACAGCCATTTGTTTAAATGGGAAGAATTTAAAGTAAAGAAAAACGCTTTATAAAACATTACGGTTTATTTGGCTTAATTGAAAGTGGAGAAAAACATTAAGACAATGTTTCATGGAAATATTTGTCTCACTTTAAATTTCTCCCATTTAAAAACAAGTGACTGTATTTTGAAGTTATAATTATGCAATGTGTTTACTAGCCACTGGGAGCAAGAGGCCTGCTGTATGTGACACTTTGAAATGGTAGAAAATTAAAAATGAAGACTTAACTTTATGATTAAGGTAACATGTCATTTTAATATTCTCCCATTTAAAAGCACTTGGAAACATCTTTTGCTCTCATGCTTCAATATGGAGTTGACAAGGACTTTTATTTAAGAATTAAAGTTCTTCAACTCTGTGCCCCAGCCTTTGTCATAGGTCTGACTGAGCTCTTCTCATTATTAGGCCCTTCTATCTGCAGCCTGGCGATAATAATGTAAAATAAACACAGCCTTCCCTTAACTTTTTAAAAAAAAAATCTTTTTATTATAAAACATGCTCCAGTAATATCACACAGTGGTCGGCAAAAGTAATACATGGCGACATAAAAAGACATCACCATTTATATTACATGTCATCATCTCGGCCATCATGATAAATCAAACCTCCTATGCCCCTCCTTGCCCTGACCCCAAATGTATGGGGCCCACACCAGCAAAGTTGTTGTGAATGGACATCACTGCGTACTGAAGTGCCACCCCCCTCCCATACCCTGTCTATTCCCCACCGTGCCATCCATCCAACCCCTTCCCCCTCAGGAAGGGAGCAGGCCTCTGGGCCTATTCTAGCTATTAGTCTGACGCAGAGTCAGCCTGGGTGTCTACTGATTCTCCTCTGTATAGCCTCCATGGCCCCCACACTTTCTCCCATTTCTTTGGGCATCCTCTGCTCTTATAAATAACTCTTTCCGCCTTTAGCACCAATCGAGGTCCCTTTCCCACTCTTCCGCCGTAGGCAATGCCTCACTTCCCCAGAGTCGTGCTATATTTCTTTTTGCAACAATGCTAGCTAATTCCAACCAAATCTTGTCACCTTTAGGCCATGTAATATCACTCGTTACCCCCAGGATATGCCATCGAGCCTCTAGCGGTACTTCTGCCCCCACTACCTCCGCCATGATATCAGAGAGCCTATACCAATAAGCCCTTTTCTTGGCGCAATCCCACAGTATGTGGAAGAACGTGCCCTCTTCCCCTCACCCCCTGAGGCAAAACTTAGAATCTGCACAGCCTATCCGGTGCTGTGTCGTGCGTGGGGTGTAAGAGCGATGTGGAGAAGTGTGGCTCAGGGGTTAGAGGCGGCAGACCCGGAAGCTGAGATCGGTCCTGGACCAGGGTTCAATTCCCCGCCTCGGCGGGTCTTGGGCTCAAAAAATTCCACAGACTCGATAATTCTCGTTCCGGTGCCTACTCGACTCACGTGTTCACACTCTGCGACTCTGGGCAATAGCTTGCTTAATCTCCACTACGGCCCCTCGCGGCGGGATGCCTGGCTTTCACCTTGTGGATACCCTGCTGGGGTTATCTCACAGGGGAATACCAGGACGGGTTCCCAAGGCAAGCGCCTTGATGCCTTCGGGTGATACGTGCGCTATATAAATCGCAATACATTTACATTTACATTTAGTATACGAAGCTGGACCAGTCTGAACCGAGCCCTAATCGCCACCTCTTTTGGGCCTTGCAATGCTTCTCCCAGTCGTCGTCTTCTAGTAGCCCTACGTCTGTCTCCCACTTCTCCCTCAGAGGGCCCAAGGGGTCAGCCCGGTTGTTTTTTTTTTTTTTTTTTTTAAATTTGTTTTTATTGCAGAGTTAGAAACCACAGAATACAAGTAGTCAACCAGTCCACTCGTGACATCCCCCCCGATCAACAGTAAAGCGTATATCATACACAGCCATTCAGCCCGCATCCCGGAGGCCGGGCGGCATAATACTCCACTTGGTAGGAAAACATCACGGTGAGCGTCCCATAGGGACCATGGTCGAAAGATCGTTTTACGTATCCGCATTTTACCCCCCCACCCTCAACAATACCTTCGTCAGCCATTCCGCTTGCGTGATCAATGCTACTGTCCGTTCCAGGGCCCACCCCGAGCGCTATGGAGCCTATCATACCTGGCCGCTCCTCCCCACCATTCCTAGCTCCGCGCGGTGCCTAACTGACCCACTTAACTCGAAGTCGCCCTTGCAGACAACCAGCTTCCCGGCTGCCGACCCACCCCAAACTCCCACTGAACAACCCCCCTATGTCCCCACCCCGGCAACTGCTAATGGTGTGTGCTTCGTGCTGATGTGTTGGTTGGATCCACTACAGTGTCAATGACAACTCTGTGTTCGTTTGCCCCGCAGTGTCCGCTGGTCCTATTCCCTCAATCCACATCCTCCACCAAAGAATCACGCAAAGCCTGCACCACCAACTCCCACGCACGCGCTGCATCCAAAGCCTTCTCATTACCAAGCATGACAGCCTGCTTCATCCGGAGCACACTCTCGCATTCAGACCATCGCAGCAATTCGTTCTTCCATCTCCGCAGTGACGGCCCGCCCTTGGACTTCCAATGCCATGTTATTTCTCTTTGCGCCAGTATCAGACCCAGATCAATAAATTTGCTCGTCACCTTGGTGTGTTTGGTGTGCGGGAACCAGAGCAGCAAGCACGCCGCCATATCAAATTCCACCTCCCTGTCGGTCACCTCGTTTAAGAGGTCCCCCACCTCCGCCCAGTAGGCCTCCAAATGCGAGCACCCCCAGAGCAAATGATCCATGTCCGCTCCTAGAGACGAACACCGCGGGCACCGAGCGTCCTGTACCTGGAAATACCGCCGTATTTTTTCGGGGGTCAGGTAGGCCCTATGGAGCACATAGAAATGCACCTGCTGGAAGCGCGCATTTCTCGTGCCCTTCCACGTGCGCCGCAAGATGTGACTCCACGCCGTGTCTGGAATGGGTCTGCCCACACTCTCCTCCCATTTAGCCTTGAGCCCCTGGAGCGGTTCCAGTCCCTCGTTCAGCATCCTATTATGGAGGCATGTCACAGCCTTGAACGTGCCCGCTGCCATCACCACATACTGGCACGCCATAGTCGTGGTCGGTTCCATGAGCCCCCCTTTCCAGTGCTTCTGTATAGCCGCCACCACCGCCGCGTGTAGGAGAAACCCCCCATCAGGCAGCCCGAACTGTTCCCGAAGCACCTCAAAGGGTACCAGGGCCCCATCAATGTACAGGTCTCCTACCACCTGCAGGCCCGCCTCCTCCCAATCCAGCAATGGGGACCAGTCACCCCCGTGCAGCAAGGCCGTCAGCATACCGATCGGGATCTCCGGCGCATAAGGCCGTGTCGCCTTCGCTCTCCTAAGGCTCCTCTGCCAGCACAGCCTGAGTGTCCGTTCCTCCATAGTGAGGCCCCGCAACTCAAGTCTCTGCTGCATAACGATGTAGGACAACACATGGCGTTGTATCCCCTGCTCTCGATCCGCCTCCAGCCCCCTAAACACCCTGGCCACGTTCTGCGTGAGGACCTGCAATTGCGCCGCTAAATAATATAGCTCAAAGTCGGGTACAGCCATGCCCCCTTCGACCTTGGGGCGAAGCAGCGTGCTCAGCGCCACTCTACGGCGGCCATGCCCCCATAGGAACCCAATAATCATCGTCCTCAGGTCTCTAAAGATCCCCTGAGGAATCCAGATAGGCAACGTCCGGAAGTAATACAGGAAGCGGGGGAGCGCCACCATTTTTAAAAGAGCTATCCTACCCAGAACCGTCAGCGGGAGGGTCGACCAGAAGGCCATGCTGCCCCTCAGCGCCCGAACGCACCGCCCGATGTTGCCCTCCAATAGATCCGCGGCCGCGTGGTAGATGCGGACTCCCAGATAAGTGAAGCAAGGTGGCTCCCAGAGCACCCCCAAGTCACGAGCAGGGCTGGGCGACTCCGCTCTCAGTGGGAACACACAGGTCTTCGCCCAGTTGACCTTAAGTCCCGACAGCCGGCCAAACTCCGACAACAGGTCCATCGCTCCTTCCAGGGCCCGCGCCGTATCATCGAGATACAGAAGTAGGTCGTCCGCATACAGCGATATATGATGTTGATGCCCGCCGCTGGTTATTCCCGCATACTTGTCACCCGACCTCGCATGGACCGCCAAGGGTTCCATCGCCAGAGCAAACAGTAAGGGGAAAGGGAGCACCCCTGTCTCGTGCCCCTACCCACCGGGTATGCCGCAGACACCAGTCCACCCAAAGGCACCCGCGCCGTCGCCGAGGCATATAAGACCTTCGTCCACCGGCGGAACCCCTCACCCATGCCAAACCTCTCCAGCACTCCATCCAGGAAGGTCCATTCCAAGCTGTCAAAGGCCTTCTCGATATCCACGGACAGGACCGCTTGGGCCCCGTCCCCATCCAAGATGGCGTCCATTATACCCACCAGGCGGCGAATATTCAGCGCCGTGCCTCTCGTGGGGATAAACCCAGCCTGATCCCTGTGCACCAGGCCCGTCATGTGTGGGGCCAGTCTGGTGGCCAATATCCGGCTCAGGATCTTGTAATCCACCGTCAACATGGACAGCGGGCGATAGGACCTCACGTCGGTTGCATCCCTACCAGGCTTCAGGAGCGGGACAATCAAGGCCTCACGCATGGACCCAGGCAAGCTTCCTGTCTCAAAAGCTTCCGTGTACACCACCAGGAGCCTGTCAGCCCGGTTGTTGATCAGTTTTTTATAGGTTATTTTTTTTTTTTTGTGAAAATTTCTTTATTGCATCAATAATTAGTACAGTCATGCGATCATTTCTCATGCACAATGCCGCGTCATTTACATTGCAGACCCAACTGTACAGTTACTATCTTATCTTGCAGTTTTCTTTTATATTGCTTTCATGTTCCCGAACTCCCCCCCACACCCCTTGCACTCTTAGCACTGTATAGATCACACACCTCTGTCCCTTTATGACAATTCAAACATAATCAAATTTCTGAGTTATATGTTCTGCCCAGTAACTTCTATTCTCTCTGCTCACGCGTGTTCTCCCTTCGAGTCACGTGTCGTACCTCTCCATGTTGCCCCACCAGTTTCTCCCCTTAACACACTGCTTACATCGTAATGAAAATCCAGCAATTTCTCATACGTATACCAGTATTCCATCTCTTGTCTCTATTAGCGACTCAGCACAAGCCTCAAATTCTGTTAATATTGCCTCCCATTCTAGCGATATATGCGTTTTCCTTAGGCCTCTGCGTTCTTCCCCTCTCGGTTCCGTCCCCTCTGCCTTGCCCCATCGCATCACCTCGCTGTGCCAGCTCTCCGGATCCGGCGGTCTGTGCAATTTCCATCGCATCGATATTAATCTTTTCCCTAGCAGCAGCGCCAGGTCAGCAAAGCGGGATGCAGCACTTCTCTTTTTTTCCTTGTGCCCTAGACCTAGCAAGCTGTTTAGCGACATCGTGTAAGGTCTACCCGGGATAACTTCCGCCAGTGTTTTATGGACTGCTGCCCAATAACAGCCTAACTTGGGGCAATCCCATAACATGTGTAACAGTCCTGCATCTATCGCTCTGCATCTGGGGCACGTGTCTGCTGCGTCTGGGAACATGACATGTATTTTATGGGGAGTGAGATACGCCCTGTGCACTATCATTAATTGAATGAATTTGGGGTTGCGGGACACTTTTTTAGGGAACTAAAGTATTTTCTGCCAGTGCTTGTCTCCCAGTTCTTGGCCCACATCCCCCTCCCAACGTGTCCAAGTGGGTTGCAGTGTGATTGCCCTTCCATCTCTGATGCCAGCCGTCAACCATCTCGTCAGATGGCTGCCCGTCCCCCTCAGATATTGCATTGTAAGGAGCGAGTTCGGGGGCGGTTCTGTCCCATCCCGTGTCCATGTCGAGGTTATGTAACGTGTGACCTGCACGTGTAGAAGAAATAACGTGTCAGGGGTATGATGCAGGTGTGCAAAGTCTGCATGCGTCATGATAGCGTTCTCCGTGAAGAAGTCCCCTACCTGCATGACTCCTGCTTGCTGCCACGCCTGAAGTTTTCGTTCAGTCAGGATACCGTTTCCCATCGGTAGTCCCAGTAGTGGTATAGAGGGAGCATAGGATATCGCTGCGTTAGTGTATTTGACAGCTTTCTTCCAGTACTTGACAGCTAGTGTCAGGAGGTATGGCGCCGTAGCAGGTGTCCTAGTGTTTGGTAACAGCAGTCGGTGTATAGTGCCCATCAGTTTTTTATAGGTGAGGGAGATCTCTTTGTCTATCATTGGATCCATCAACAAGCGGTCCTCAAGCGTGGCATATTTGGTAGTTGGTCCCCCGACTGCAATTTCCCCCGGATGGCATGTCTAAGCTGTTGGTAATGCAGGAACTCTCCCGGTCCCATCTGGAATTCCGTCTATAAGGATGCAAAGTCCATCATGTCACCTTTCTTCCAAATGTCCACTAGTCTATCAATGCCGATAAGGCTCCTTGCACGGAAGCCTTGCATTTTGGCCACTGCAGAGAGAAGGTTCCCGGCCCATAAGGGGTCTGGTCAGTCAGTTTTGCTCCCCATCCCAACAATTTTGTCGCTTTCTTCCACACCTCCACTACTGCATTGGTCAGGGGCGGGGGAGTCCTACGGCATTTGCCCCTATGGTAGAGGGCCGCCAGGTAGGTCGCGTCACCAAAGACCATGCGGTCCACCTTGTACGCCGGTTCCTCCACAGGTGCGAACGCCCAACCATTAACATTGACTAGCTGGGACGCCCAGTAATATAGGCGGTCGTCCGGTACCGCAAGCCCCCCCTCATATACCCCTATCTGTAGCTTCCTGAGAGCTATCCTAGGACAGCCCCCACTCCACAACAGAGACTGCTGTTCTGATTCAACCTCTCGAAATAACTGCTCTGGCACCATAAACGGCGTGCTCTGCACACCATAGAGCAGACGAGGGAGAGCCATCATCTTGAATAAGACCGCTCGGCCCATTAGGGACAGCGGGAGAGTCCTCCACTGTACGACATCGCCGCGCAGCCGCTCCAATTGAGCCATCACATTCAGGCGCATATATTCCGCCTCTGTTTTCGATATTCAGATCCCCAGATACCGAAATACCTCCTTCCATACGAGCCCGCCGCACTCATTCGTCAAGCACGGCGTCGGGCCTGCCAATACATGTGCCAGGGACTTACCCCAGTTGATCTGCTAGCCCGAGAAGGCGCCAAACCTGTGGAGAATCTCCAGCAGTCTCTGGATGGAAGCCTCAGGACGTTGGACATACAGCAGTACATCGTCGGCGTACAATGAAATGCGCTCTTCCCAGCCGCCCCCCAGATCTATTCCCCACACCAATGGGTCTGCCCGCACCCAGGTCGCCAAAGGCTCCAGAGCCAAGGCGAAGAAGGTCGGGGAGAGCGGGCAGCCCTGCCTCGTGCCCCGTTCTAATTGAAACTCCCTGGACAAGGCTCCGTTCACTCTGACCCTCGCCAGGGGTTCGGTGTATAACAATCATACCCATGCTCGGAATTTGTCCCCGAAACCCATCTTAGCCAGTACTGCCTGGATATAGTGCCATTCTATACTATCGAAGGCCATATGGGCGTCAAGCGATAGCAAGGCCGCCGGGACACTCGGTAGGGCCGCTGTCATCTGTATTACCCCATAAAGGCGTCGTAAGTTGAGCCGGGTGTTCCTATGTGGCATAAAGCCCGACTGATCCGGGAGGATCAGGTATTGTATCACCGCTCCCAGTCTGGTGGCCAGGATTTTGCCCAGGACCTATGTCTCGAAATTAAGACGTGATATGGGTCTATATGAGCTACATAGGTCTTGTGGCTTATAATACTTGTGAATCACCATAATCGTGGCCGAGCGATGGTCCTTCGCCAATCGCCCTACCTGTTGGGCTTCTCTATACATGCGCAGCATATGGGGCGCTATTTTACCAGCAACACATCGAAACGCCTCCGCCGGGAACCCGTTGGGCCCGGTTGTAGGAGAGTAGGGTCTGCAATCCTATGGTCACCCCAGATTTTTGCTTTTTGCTTCACTGGTTTACGACTTTCCCTGGCTGTGGGCCTGCTAATCAGACCCACAGCCTAGCTGTTCTCTCTCTAAATTGGCATCCATGTACTTTAGGTGCATTTACCAATTGGTATTGGGTCACTCTTGTAAGTCCTTGTACAGTGTACCATAGGTACCCAGGGCATAAGTGAACCCAAGGCCTACCAGGGGCTGCAGCATGCATTATGCCACCCCTGGCTGGCCATCCAAATCTGACACAACTGGCTGATCAATCAGCTGGGGCAAGGTGGTGTAATCACCCTTTGCTTTAGATATAGTATACCTATATCTAAACCTAAAATGGACACATATACTCCTATAAGTCACTCCTATGGCAGGCCTTAACAATCCTGGAGGCAGAGTGCTTGGAATTATGTGAGATAGTGCTATGGCATGAGCTGAGCCTGTCTGCAGCTTTCGGAACCAAGTCCTTTAGCTGTTTCCATGATAACGCTAAACCATATACTCTTAAGTGCATTATAATCCTCGCGGTTATTGCTAACTTTGGCATAGCATTATCAAAACATGTCGAGTAAGGTGTCATACGAATTGGAATACTACCCCCTCGCCAATTCTGGGGACGGGGGTAGCATTCCACCCTTCTAGAGGGACACGACATGTACCTAACTGTGAACCCCGGTTAAAGTTAAACACGAGCCTCAGCATGACAAAATGGATGCTGCCACCAGACACAAGTCTGACCTCCTGCTGCTGGGAGTCCTTCCAGCGAGGGAGGCTTGGACAAAGGGTTTCCTGCCTTGGGAGGTGCTAGCACCACCCCAGACAGGAATTTGTGTATTTGGTCAGGCCTGAAAGGAATGAGACATGCCTGGGGCACACAAGGTGCCTCTGTGCATACACCGGTTCAAACCAGTTGCTGGTGCACTCCAGCCCAAGCTCTAGCGCGAAACCAGACAAAGGATAAGGGGGTGTAACCACCCCCCTTCCTGGTCCTACCCATAGGAGAGACCTAGTGATAGTATAGCCCCCTTTAGCAGAATAAAGGTAGGAGCTGGTCCCATTCCAAGTTAGATTATCCTGAATTGATTTTACAAGAAGAAACTCTGGACTTCGACGTTCTGCTCCACAGAAGACTGAAGAAATCTCCCTTGTGGGCAAGGAGTGCCCACCCTGCACAAGCAGGCACCATCAAGCGCCCAGCGGCTTCACTTTGTCGTCTTCCCTCGAGGATCCAGACTTCAGAGCCCGACGAGACCCCGATTCCCAGACCTCTCCGACCTCTACCTACATCTGCAGCACAGCTGAGATCCGTGGGTGCGACGAGACACGTGGGACCGGCCATCTTGAAGAAATTGCACTTCGCTTCCAGCACGACTTCTGAGGTATCCTCGACGAAGTGCTTTGGGGATTGAGAAGCCCCAGCCCCGAGCAGCTCTTGCACAGAAGATCAGCCCTCCAGCATCCACGAGATCTGCGTGGTCCCTTTTACTTGATTGCTGCTCGACGCGTTGTCTGGTCACTTGCCGGCTGGCTAGTGGCCTCCTAGACGACGAACCTTCAAAGCCGGCTGGTCTGGTTGCTCCAGACTGGCCCCTGCTTCCCTGCAAAGGAGAAGCACCCCGGACCCTCCTGGTCCGCACCAGATGCCGATTCCACTCACCGCGTGGGTTGCCTTTGCCAAGGCCTGTTGACGCTGAATCCGGATCCAACACCGCCGACAGCGAGAGCCTGCGTGGGACAGCTCGTGCCTCTATCCTGGTCGTCGAAGACACCACCTGGTCCACGTGGCTGCAGAGTCAAGCGTCCACTTTTCACCTGATCGCGACGACAGCCTCTGGTTCCTTCCTGGTTCCACTCCAGTCACTGGCTAGTGACTTTGAACATTGTCCCCTCTTCTTTTAGGTCTTCAGCTTCCCTGATCCACCCTTAGATCACACCAGACATCTTCCTCCTGGTCGCCTGCAGCATCTTTTCTTTCAGGCTCCATAGACTTCAATGCAGAAACCCGACACGACTTCGCACCTATGCACCCGCAGCCCGTGGGTGAGGTAACAAGAGCATTTCGGTGCTCAAGGGTAGATTGACGCTCCTAGTGTCCTGATTCACAGTCGTTTTAGTCCTATCTAGTCAGGATTGTTTGTACTCACCTTTTTCTTGAACTGTACTGTCCATAGACGTTGTTACTCATCTCGCGTGTGAGTTTACACTCTGCACACGCATTCCGTGGGCCTCCTATTACTTACCTAAAGTTAGGATAGTGTAGTCCCAGCGATCCTACAGCCTCTGGACAGCTCCATTCCTTCTATCGACTTCCTTATACCACTTGTTTAGTATATGGTTTGTTGCGCCCCTAGGGCAACATTGTAACTCGTGCAACTTAACGTATTTTTCTTAAGAGTCTTGTCATGTGCTTAGCCCTCTGATCTCATAAAGAGTTCAGAGGTGTTTGTTAGTTAATAAATATCTTGTTTATTTTCATAACTACCTGTGTGGTGTCCTTTCATTTGGTATTCAAGGGGTTATATGTGGTAAAACAGCTGGCGTCACATGCCAAAAGAGTTTAGCCTAAGACTGCTTTGTCCATGCTACCATTAGGATAGCTGGTCTATAAGGTTGACTTACAACCAATCACCAAAAGGGTTGTTTGGCCTGATATATGATGCTCACTAGTTCTAGTGATCACCTTGTATCAGGCCAACTTCTCACACCGTTGCTTTCCCGACTTGCAAGTCGCTCATAGCATGTTCTATTTCCGCCACTGTAATGTTAGTGTCAAGGATATCCCTGTCCGTCTCCTCCAAAGAGGGCAGCTGCAAGGGGGCCAGAAATCCTCACAGTCTCGTTCCGTCCGTTCGGTGTGTGACCTGTAGACCGTTTCATAATAACTAGCGAACTCTTCCGCTATGCCTGCACTCGTGGTCCTTAGCTGTCCCTCCTGTGTCTTAATCCCTGGCACCCAGTTTTGCTCCCTATCCCTCCTTTCTAGCCAGGTTATCATTTTGTTGGCCTTGCCCGCTAGATCATACACCCGCCATTGGGTCGCTAACGCTCGTGATCGCGCCTGTTCCGCCAACACACCATGCATTTCCTTCTCTAAGAGTCGTAATCTATTATGCCTGTCGTGCTGTTGCTCCCGAGTTTCCTCCCTGTCCCTTTCTAATTCCAGATATTGCGTTTCTAATCTGTCGATCTATGCCGCTTTCTCCTTCCTCCGTTTGCCCGCCTCCGCCTGCACGAAATCCCTCACTACTGTCTTGTAGGCCTCCCAAACTATGCTGTGTGACTGAACCGAGCCAACGTTATCAGCAAAGTACTGATCTACCCGTTCTCAGAACTGGGTCTGAAACTCTGGATCTTTGAACATGAAAGTGTCCAGCCTAGGGGGGGCACTCCAATCCCTCCTGGGCCCAGTAGTTGTACCTCCACCGGGGAGTGGTCCGAGATCCCTCTGGCCTCATGGCTCCCACCGTGAAAGGAGTTCATGCCCCCTACCTGTGTGAATAGGTAGTCCAGCCTAGAACCCGACCCATGCGCCGCAGATATATGTGTATACCGACGAGTGTGGGGGTTGTGTGCTCTCCAGAGGTCTACCAAACCCATCGCCTGCGCAAAATCTCTGAGGTGACTCACCCGCCCTCTGGATGTCGAGCCCAATGACCTATCCATGTCCTCTTCCATAACCTCATTCATGTCTCCACCCAGAAGCAGGATGCCCGCCGGCATGTCGAGGAGCAGTTTCCCAATATCGGGAAGGGTAGTACCGTGTAATTGTGGGGGAACATAGAGTGAAAAGCTATTAAGGGTCAGGCCCTCCCATTATCCAGTCAGAGCCGCATAGCGCCCCAGGTAGTCTATCCAGTGTTGTCTGATCACCAGTGGAAGGGAATTTTTAATCATAATCCCAGCACCTATTGAGCCTGTGGTAAAGCCGGCATGCGCCCTCAGCGTGTAACCAAATCTATCGAGGGCCTTGTAATGATTCCCTATGAGGTGTGTTTCTTGGAGCAGTGGCTATGCAGATATTGCAACACCAAAGTACGTTTAATCTTATCCTGCAAGCCGTTGACATTCCAGGATAACACATGAACCGTCCGTGCCTTTGTCTTATGCATCATAGAAGTAAAGCAGTACCGACTGCATGGGGAGTACCAACCCCCATCCACTCCCCGCCACCCTCCGGCCCCCACCCGTGTCTCTGGAGCTAAAAGAACTTTGTCGGAACTCAACTTTTCTGTTGTAGATGAACATGCGGAAAGCCCCCCCCCCCCCCAACTCCCGGATCCCCCCCGCTCCCTGCCACCCTGCTTCGTGGGCCAACCAAACAGGCCCGACATACCCAGGGCCGGACTGAGAACCAAAACCGGCCCTGGCAAAGTGCTCGGCCGACCCCCTGGGGGTGCGACCGAGCTCTTTGGCGGGCCGGTTTTCGTCCGATTTTGTTACAAGGCCGATTTTGCAGCTAGGGTCGAAAACCGTCCCCCGCCCTTGCGGCGCACCAGGGGATTGCCCGGTGTCCGCAACGGCCAGTCCAGACCTGGACATACCCCAACAAGCAGAGCGCCTGTCGCCCAGGCAACGAAAAAATTAGGGGCAAAAGTGGCAACCAAAAAGCCAGTCCGAGGGTACTACCCGGCCCCAGTCCATTAGCATAGTCCACCTCTCCACAGCTACAAGTCCAGACGCAAACATATCCTACAACCCAGTAACCCCCCAACGATGGTCGCCCCACCCCCAATACGTTACCACATGGCCGCCATGGCAGTGGCACCTCAATCTCAACATAGGTTCGTGGCATGTCACAACACGGCCATCGCCCAGCCGCTTCTAGTCCCAGGCAGTGATCGCTCCACCTGGTGCAGTGCCCGGCCATGTTTCTCTCGTTGGGCCTCACTCTTCCGAATCATCCCAAGTCCGGCGAGGCCGATAAACTGCGTGTTCCCACTCGGTCCGGTGTCCGAAGAGCACCGCGTTCTCGGGGTTTCCCCCCCACCCGAAACCAGCGACGATGCTGGGGACAGGGCCCCCGGTATCTCTCCATCCTCCCTCTCCCCGCGGGCCATGTGTGGGGTGCTCCGATTCCTCAATCCATGCCATGGCGTCTTCCGGGGGCGTGAAAAAGAAGGATTTACCTCTGGCCAGGATCTTAAGACGTGCTGGAAAGAACATCATGTACTTTAGGCCCCTTGCACGGATCTCTTTCTAAACTCTGTCAAACGAGCGACGTTCTTGTTGAACCTTCAGGGTGAAATCAGGGAAGAACCGGATCACCGCATTTTCAAGCCGTAGGTCTCCATGTTGGCGGGCCGCCTGCAGAATGGCGTCCCGGTCCCTGAAGTTTAGAATCCGGGCGATGATGGTCCTCGTGCGGCCCCAGGGCAAGGCGGGGGGACTGGGGCTCGGTGTCTCATGCTGTCTCATGATTCAATATTCTTGTTTGTGTAATTTTCCTTTGGACGTATTGTGCACACATTTGTTTATTTTTGTATTTGACTTGGCTGTTTTGTGACAGTGTTCCCATTTTGGGCGATATGTTTTTATGAATTTCGAAATGTGATTGTAAAAACAAATAAATGTTTTGCTAAGTAAATAGCCTGACCACGCAGTACTTTTGGGCTGTGTGGGTTGCAATTAGGATTCAAAAGTTTCCTGGCAAGCCACTTTTGCTCTGTTTCTTCAATTGTTGAGGTCCAGGCTGGCCAGTGGTTAGGACCCACAACCTTTTTGTGTACACATTAATTATTCCAGGGCAGGCAGTCGCCATTTTGAAGTCCGAGAAAGACCAATAAGCTGATACTCTCTTAGAAAGATTGAAGTTATTTTAGTTGGAGCAGCTGGCGAGCTTTGCCATTAAGATCAGAGCACACAGAGTGTAGCAGTTAGTTGAGAGAACGAATACCAGAGTGGCAGAAACTGAGTTATAAGATCGAAGCCGAGAAGTGAAGATGGTCCGTGATTGAGAGGAGAGAGAAGTAGTGCAAAACAGCCAGAGAGAAAGCAGCTGATAAGAGAAAGGTTCCAGTGACTTGGAAGGAAGTGGAGGAGACAGAGCATAGCGGTGCAGACATGTATCCGTGACTGCAGAGGTGTGACCCTAAGACGAGCCAAGGCACAGACGAGAAGGGAACCCAGATGACTGCTGAGTCCAGACTTCATATTAATAAGGTGACGTCGAACCTTTCTTATTAGCGTGCACACATTCTAACCTTTCATTTTCCTTTGCAGGCTATATGTTATAGTATAGTGTTATATTGTTATTGTGATAAATAAAGTACCCCAGTTCTTAGTGAACCGGCATGTGCCTCTTGTTCTTGTATAATAAAGGTAACCTGTTCTTCTAGTCAGGTACTGTTTCACGAACGGACGCTACCCCCAAAAGGTAAATGGTAACTGAATAATGAGGGAGAGAGGAGCCCTTGAAATGGAGAATAAGTTGTATATCATATAATTTGGCCATCATTGTGTGATCTATAATATTGTAGTACTGTACCTCTAGTAAATAGCGAGAGATTCCCCGACATGAAGAGCTAACGGTATTCATAGGAAAGTGATCGTCGTAGTGAGGCGGCGTTAATGAGAGCATCAGGGGGGATACTGATGCGTATGCCCACAAGATTGTGGCTTGTACGGAAATAAGAGAGAGCATCAGGGGGGATACTGATGCGTATACCCACAAGATTGTGGCTTGAGCGAGCACTGGTTGGAGCAGTGTGTAATGGTAAGTAATCAGAACTGCCTTAGGGTAGAATAGTCTTGGTCTGAGTTGCCTTGAGACTATATGGTACGAGTGTGGTATTGTAGAAAACTTAGGCATGTATACTGCTAATTCCCCATCCTTGGGTAGGATACATAGATACCTGTTGTAAATAGGTCCTAAGGAGGGAGGTGGTTATGTTCCGGCTGGGTTGTTGGTGCTCTGGTGAGCTAATTCTATCTGGTCCGAGAATCTGGCCGTTACAACGTCTAATTATTTGTGCTAGCGTCTCTATTGCCAGAGCAAAGAGTAAGAGGGACAAGAGGCAGCCTTGTCTCGTTCCCCAGTGGTTTAAAAATTCCTGGGAGAGGACGCTGTTAACCAAGACTCGGGCCGAAGGGTTTGAGAACAGAACTCGGACTAGCTTCCTGAAATAGGTGCTGAATCCCATCTGGATGAGAAACCCCTCCATATAGTGATAATCTACGGTGTCAAAAGCCTTCTCAAAATCTATCAGGAGCCAGGCCAGATATGGGGGACGGAGGTGCAGATATTCCAGTGCCACATGTAGGCAATGCCTTGTCGCACAGCATGAATCCACATTGATCAGGATGTATTAGAGTGGACACCAAATGCTTGAGGCAAGCCGCTAGGATTGTGGCATACATCTTAACTTCCTTATTGATTAGTGATATCAGCCGATAGTCCAAGCAGGACATGGAAGGTGGGTTTACCTTACGGATGACCACCAACCACCGTGGCTAGGTCAACATCTCTTGAGAATCCTTCTCGGTCCACAGCCTCTTTATAAAGGGCCTGAAGCTGTGGGACCAGAAGCTCCCTAAATGCCAAGTAATATTCGTCCGGGAATCCATCCGGGCCCAGGGTCTTGCCAACTGCCATAGCTGAAATGGCCGGTCCGATTTCCTCCTCCGATATAGGCTGGCCCAACATCTGAATTTCCACTTCCGACAGCTGCAGGAGCGGAACATCACGTAAGAAATCCAGGTTGGTCCTTGCTTCTGGGGTCGTGGAGTAGAGGTTTTTGTAATATATTGCCAATGTCTGGGCTATAGCCTCTGGCCTACTCTGAATGCCCCCCTCTGAGTCCATGAGCTCAGGAAATATCCGATTTACTACAGGCAGGGACACTAACTAATGCAAAAGATTGCAATTTTTGTCTACCCACCCGCCATGAAGGGTCGCCACATTTGCCTGGCTGAGCTTGAGTTGACGAGACTGCAAGTCTCCGTCCGAATCACCCATAGCGCGCTCTTATCGGAGCGCACGTGCCTCGAGGTGAGAGAGATGCTCCTCCAGGGAGCGGTATTTCGCTTTGATGTAGCCCTTGGCAATGCCTCTAATGAAGGCCTGTCACGCTTCCCATAGCGCGCTTGAGGACTCAACGGTGCCTTGATCGCGTTGGAAGTATAATTGAATTTCTTCCCTCAGGATTCTTTTGCACTTTCGTTGTCAGAGGAACCAAACGCTAAACCGCCAGATTGGGCAGAGTGCACTGGTTGGGCTTCCCAGGGAAAGGAGAAGGGATGAGTAGTCAGAGATTTCCTGAGCCAACGTGTGGACGCCCGCCACCATACGGGAGTCGAGAGTGGGCATAAACACCAGGTTGATGCATGATTGGGTATGGTGGGCTGCAGAGGTATGGGTGTATTGTTGATGTTGGGGATGCTACGTTCTGCAGACATCACATAGCCCTAGCTGGGAGGCCCAGTCCTATAGCCGTCTGGCGCTCGAGCATTGGCTCTATCCCTTAACTTTGAACAGAAATTGTTACTCTAGGCTTCTTTAAAAATTAATTCAAAGCTGGGGGCTCGTTTAAAGGTGTCTGCGTGCTACTGGTAGCTCGCGATTGACTGGTTGGAGACACCTGATGTATCTGCACAGAAAGTAACATCACTGCATTTCCCATAATCTATATATGTAGGAAATTACATAACTTCCTGCCTTCTCACCACTGAAATAAACTCTTCAGGTCATCCAATCACCCGAGGCATCCCAATCAAAGAGTGAAAACAGACAAGGGCAATGCCTGTTTGGGTCCGTTAGGCTCAGGAAGAGCACTGGGCTGGAACCCTGTTCCACTATAACTGGCATGGTGAGATAAAAATCAAGGGCCTCACCCAGCACCCCATACTACCAATCCCCACAGTCATACCCAGACAAAGATGACCCAAACACTCACAGCCATTAGCACAACACAAAGACCCAACCCTATTAACTATCACATACGCTCACACTACAGAACACATATTCCATCTCACTTATTAAATCTCGCATAGCAGTTCTGCACACACCAGACAATACATACCTCCTCACCTATAACAAGCCTGATGTCCACTTCATCGCAGAAATATGGTTTACCCCTAAATCCTTGCACATCCTTCTTCACACATAATGCAGCATTCATTGTGTGGTCTGTGCACATAAGAAGAAAGGTGGCCTCACTGTTTTCTGGTCCTACAGCCTAGGCAATCAACTAATACCTACCTCCAAGTAGCTGATTATATGACATTTCCCACTCTGTGCAACTGCCAACTTCATCTCATCTCGAAGCCTCCTGGGCAGAAAAAAAACATACTGAAAAATGTCCAGATCTCTTTTCCACTTAGTCCACCTGACATGCCCATACTACTTGGGTGATTGTTCCAGATAACATAAGCTTGAAAAGATAAAAGACATCCTCTTCAACCTCATCAACATGCTCAATGTGGTACACCATTTCACACAACCAACACACTCCAAAGGCCATATCATTGACAATGTATTCGTGAAATCACTAACAATCTAATGCAAACAGCCCATACCTCTGGGCTGGACCGAACACTTCATCATTCCTATCTTCCTGCTCAGCGTCCTGCCAACAAACCACGTCAATCCAAAACAGAAGACCAAACCTTCAGAACTTTCAAAAATATCATCATAGACAACCTAATACTTGAACTCGTCTCTTACCCTATCAACTTCACGTCTGAAGCCAAGACCCATCTAAACAACTTCAACACTTTTTGGAAAATTATATGAGCATCCACGCTTGAACTGAAACATGCAAGTGCAAGACAAAGCCTTCAACTTAGTACACTAAAGACCACGCTGATAATGAACAATTCATCTGCAGACAGTAAAAACAAGGAAGAAAAACAGATCTCCAGATGATATCATGATTCTGAAGTCCCTTCACACAGTACGCAGGCACCTAGTCATATCAGCCTAAGAAAGTACACAAGCACATCACTCTTCAAAATAAACCACTGCATCAAACTCCTGCCAGATCAACCTACCACTCACTCCACTGAAAAGTGCAATGTCATCCATCTCTTCAGTAAATAATATACAGAAGATCCAACAGCATATTGACAATACTAAGCCTGCATCACCTTTTATGCCCACCTTATCCCGTAGAATCATGCAATGGTTATTTTTCAAAGCCCTATGTTTTGCCGTTTTTTGCCCGAACACTCAACTCCCTCAAAGCTACTTCTTATGCAGATGAAGTGTTATCCTTGTCCTTCATCAAAGCTTTCGCTCGGAATGCTCTCTCATCCCTACTCACATGGGGCAATGGGGCAATGCCTCCCGCATTCAAGGCATCCTCCCAGAAGCTCTCAAGACATGCTACAACCCTACCCTAGACTTTCATGATCTCGCCAACTACAGGCTATCACTCACCTACCATTAATCAGCAAGAACATTGAAATAAATCAGTCTATGCTCAACTCCAAGTTCACTTTAATGCTAACTAGGTCCTGTACGATTACCAGTCTGGATTCAGGTAATGCTGCAGCATGGAGTTTGCTACCTTAAACATCGCAAACAATGTCATCCCGACCACAGATGAAGATGACCCCACCTCCTGATAATGGTGGGCCTCTCACCTGTCTTCGACACATGCCACCATCCCATCTTAATTTGCTCCCTGTAGTCCTAAATGGGTTTCGCCAGCAATGTCCTTCCCTAGTTCTCTTCCTACCTTTCCAAACAACCCCACTTCATTTACGTGGGCGCATGCAGATCCCAAAATATCCCTGTTACCAGCAGAGTTCCAGGGATTCCATACAGTCTCCTGTAATCTTCAGCCTCTACATGGTGCCCCGTAGTGCTCTACTCACAGATAACAGTACCAAGATTCACAAATATGCAGATGACACACAAGTCTACTTGAAAGTCTGTTTTAGACATTATAGACATCCAATGCCTTAAACAGTGCCTGCACATCAACCAGACCTGGATGTCAAGTGGAGAAGCGTGGCTCAGTGGTTAGAGGCGGCAGACCCGGAAGCTGAGATCGGCCGTGGACCAGGGTTCGATTCCCCGCCTCGGCGGTTCTCGGGCTCAAAATTCCACGGAGTCGACAATTCTCGCTCCGGTGCCTACTCGACTCACGGGGTCACACTCTGCGACTCTGGGCAATAGCTTGCTTAATCTCCACTACGGCCCCTCGCGGCGGGATGCCTGGCTTTCACCTTGTGGATACCCGTCCGGGGTATCTCACAGGGGAATACCAGGACGGGTTCCCTAAGCAAGCGCCTTGAGACCCCTGGGTTAAAGTGTTGCGCTATATAAATCGAAACACATTTACATTTACATTTACAAGTGCAACCGACCCAAGACAGAATTACTTTTATTTGCTATGAACAACAAACAAAAAACAGTACAAACCTGGCTCAATAACATCACCCTTGATGGCTTTAAACCCCAAATTTCACTTAATGCCAAGTCACTTGGATTCACCTTAGACACCAACTTCCACCTCAAGGAACACTTTGCCACAAAACAAAGACAACAATGTCAGATCTCTCTTCTAAAGAAAGTGAAACCGTTTCTTTGAGAAAGCGACTTCAGAACTGCTGGTCAAGCCCTTTTACTCTTGCCTCTGGATAAGGGTACTGTGCTGCTCCATGATCTCCCAGATCCAACACTGGACCCATTATGGACATTCTATATGCCGCTGCACGTCTCATCCAAGACCTGAAGAAGTATGATCACATCATCCACATCTTGATGGACCATTGGTTCTCTTTGCCAATCCACAAACCAGCTGCGTTATGTACAACACTGTCACAAAAGGCACCCGCTTATCTAGCACACAACCTCACCATACCTGGTGTTTCTGGGCACACTCGCAGTCAGGACACCATCAGACCGCAGACTAAGAAGTGTAGAAAATAAAAACACATCGCAGCAGACCGTTTCTATCTATGCACCCAGGATCGGGAACAACAAACCCATCTCTATTCACTTTTGCAAAAATAATTACTATATAATATATATGTATAATATAATAATAATACAACAACAGAATGCTTGGTTCAGTGTGCACAACCTGTGTCAGCACATTTTGAAGAAAGTTTTCTATAAAAACCTTCTTTTCCCAAAGTCTCTGGGGTGGGCCGTGGCTTCACAATGAAGAAAACCTGCAGAATACATGGATGCATGGGTGTATTCCCCATTTGCCGTGCAATGCCTCTGCATTTACATGCTAAGACCATAAGCACAATAGTCCCCGATTACTATGCAACCAGCTCTTTTTTCCCTGTTTTCAAATCTCACCATTGATGGACACTGCTTCTTTCCCTGCCATCATCTCTTACACCATTACCACTAATATATATTTTTACATTATCTAGTCAGCCTATTCTAAACACTAATTTACCATTACATAAAAAACATCTTCACATTTTGACTTACAACGTTTTCCTTATACCTAAACCAAACTACCTATCAATAATATATACTCAACTATTTTAGTATTCATAAGGGCCATATGTACAGAATCTAGGGATTGTGAGTTCTTAATTGCAATTCTTAGCGAATCACAATTAGGAAATCAAATTTCCAGATGTAAGAAAACTTACATTGTTTTAATAGTGATTCCTAGTGGGTCGCAAATTGACCTACCTCATCAATATTAATGATGTAAGTCGCAATTTGTGACCCATTTAAAATTGCAGCCAGGGGGTCGGTGATTGCATTTTTAATAAAGAAGTGTTAAGAAGAAGAAAAGGAACTTTGCAGTTTAATTTTTTAAGAACAGGCAGTTGTTCGTGGGACTACTCCCGGCTCCTAATTTTTTTTTTTTTTTTTACATTCTCAAAGGGAAAGGGTTTCCTTATGGGCCTCTTGGGTTACCACTTCCTTCAAGGGCTTGGTAAAAATGTTTTGCAGCCATAATTACCACTGCGATTCACTATTTGAAAGGGATGCCCTAAACACGCCCCTTCCAAACACCAAATTTCTAAACCAAATTGTGGTTCGATAACAACTTACTGATCACAATTTGGTATATGTATATTAGGAATTGTTTTTTTACGGTCGCCAAGGGGCCGATTCCGCCCATTTGCAACCACAAAAAAGTTTTGTACATAGGACCTTAAATTATTTTCAATTAAATTAAATAATGTGCTATTAACCTTATGCTATTGCTAATTCTAGCTATGAGCTGTGATAAAAGATCTAATTATTTACACACACTTAAATATGGTTTCTAAATCTAACCCTTACACTTTCATTACCAATTTGCATTATTGAATTTCAATTACCCTAAATGAATTAAGGCACCTTCATCCTAATGCTAATATCAGCTTTAACTAATGGTATATTTTTTTATTTAGTTTTTTGTAAATATGGTAGATAGCCTGATCCTAAATCTAATACTAAACCTAATACTAATCCCATCCCTAATACTAAGCACTGTTTATTATTTCATTTGATTAGCGGAATTAAATTAAATTACACTGATTTTGAGTTTTAAAAACAAGGAAACATTATTCAAATGAAATTAGCTTATGTCTATCGAACGGTAATCACTTTATTGTATTAATTATAATTTTACTGTATTAATATTTCTAATCATGATAGCATTTAATCAAATTCAAATAAATAAAAATGTGAATATGTAATCTTTATACCCTTTTGACATGGTAATGGTGAACAATGTGAGGGCAAACAGGTTAATGATGTTGTAGAGGTATTTTTAATGATAAACAATCATAATGAGGTAATGGTCAACAGAGGTAATATTTTTCGAGGTAATCTTGAGTACCCTATCATCATTATTAATTAATACCCAGTTAACCCAGTACTGCGGCATCACACTGAGTCTCATATTGCCACATATGGTTGAATGGATACAGGGCCCAGGAAGTGTGGAAATTGGTTCCATTGCACAGCTAAACAAGAAAGAGAAAATAGTATTAAATAATTCTTTTGTTGTGTAAATGATAGCTAGGCTCAGCCGTGGGCCACTATACAATATGGTGATGGCATCTTTACTAAGCTATAGCCAATCAGAGATGCCTAAACCCTCTCTGAAGCATGTGAACTGTGATGTTACAGTGATGTCATAACTGGAACTTGGGAACAGCTCAGATCCTATGGCAACCAGCCCTAGGACATAGAGAGGCAAAGTTGTCAGTACATAAATAAATATAAAAATATATATATATATAAAAATAAGTAGTTATACATAGGTCTATCTAGAGATGCAAAGGTCTGCGGATTGAGGATCACAAGTGAAGCAACGACAAGAGGCAGTTGAAGCAAGAGAGCTTGGAAGACCAGGCGATAGAGGCGTGCCAGGAAAGAGGAGGCCATAGAGTCTACTGCTGTTGCCGTGGACACTATTGTTGAGCCATCCAGCCCAGAACCCTTGGCTGGCATTCCAAGCAGACACTGGTGGTGGGGCCTATGACCAGTTGAAGGCATCTTGGACTGCGATGAGGGAGGGGGGTACAATGCTTCGCCCCCTTGGCCTTCTCACAGACTGACTAAGCCCCTTCCCCCCAACATAATCTTGCTCAGTTGGCTGGTCGTCTGCACCAGCCGGGGGAGAGGGGGGGAAGGGGCATCAGAAGGCTCTATCCCCCCCCACCAACACACGTACGCTACTAGACAATGGCGACTGCAGGGGATGGTGGCCAGCAGGAGGTGCCCTGCCCGGAGGGGGCTGCTCCTCAGCCACACACTATCATGGAAGAGTATGGCTACAAACTAGGCAAGACCATTGGAACTGGCTCATATGGTATCGTCTATGAAGCACTGCTAGAGAAACAGAAGATACCAGTGGCTGTGAAGATCATTTCTAAAAGGAAAGCAGTTGGTGAATACCTCAGCAGGTTTCTCCCACGAGAAGTTCAGGTAATGTGCCAAAATGTATTCTTAGAAATCCAGCCCAAAAAGTCAGAATGATACATGAATGCTTTCAATCCTACTTATTAAACTATGGGTAATAGAGCTCCATTTTAAATTATTACTGGCACTCTCCAATTGCACAATTATGGTTAACAAGGAGCTATTTCCAATTCTTACTGGAACTTCCTCATGGCACAAAGTCTGATTAACAGCCTGTAAATTCTAACCCTTCACGAAATCATTGTTTGCAAAAGGTCTAGGTAACATGCACCACATGTCGTCTTTAATGCTCATGCCTACTTGCAGTCCTTACGGACATTCTCTCATCACAAGCAGTCTTGATAGAAGGGCTGCATTTCCAGTACATAAATAACATTTACTCTGCCCTCCACAGGACAATATGAAATATTTATGGAAATACTTTTTGCATACAAAGTCTGGGCAATGCAGCTTATTTATTTCCCATGGCAATGACTCTAAGTGACACCGGGATAAAAAGGATCCTTACAATGATAATGTGAAATGTGTGAAAATGCAAGGTCTATGAATACAGATCCATTCCAATTCTGTGCTGGTGCTACTGCCAGTGCTTACTAGAAGTCTCCCCTCTTCACAGCATTTTGTTGTATTGCTACATGCAGAATTGTACGTGGAAATTTGCCATTGCCGGATTTAAATGATAATTGACCAATTCAATTTTTTACCTAGAAAACACGTACGGTATATCAATAATAGTTCTACTTGTAAAACACTGTGTGATCGCCATGGCCAGCAAGGGTTCTTCTTTTATCCATTTATGCGCTGGAAATCGCATATAATGTGGACATTATCTCAAGGATGTAAGACGACCTTGCAAAGAACGCACTGCTATAATGTTATAACACGTAAAAAAGAGATATGTGTATATATATATATATATATATATGAGACCACAATTCTGTAGGTTCAATCAAATATACCTTTCACTCTTACTATATTATATTTTTGGAACAGTGTTAAGAAGCAAGATGTAAAAGTGTAAAAATGCCTACTTATAATTTCTGGTGATGCTAGAATGAGGAATTTTTCAGTTCTTTTTTTAATAAAACTTATGAGGATTTAGAGCTGAATCACAGGCAGAATGGTTTTGAGATATGGGATGCACTTCATGTGAAATATTGTTCTTTTTATTTTTTGAAGATCATTATTCTGAGGAGGGGCACAGAACTTGAAAAGTGCAAAAACTTCTATAGACTGTCCATTTTTGTATTCGGTATTTTGGAGTGCCAGAGTGAACAGCTTTGTGAATGATAGGGGTTATCTTGAAAATATGCTTTAGTTTGCTAGGCAGCCCGTAAAGTGTATAAAAATACGCTCAAGATGTTTTGACATTTTGTCTCTGACGCCAGCTTGGCTGCAATGTGTAAGACCACTTTTAGAGGTGCAATTTTGGAATTCTAAATATGAGGTTCCTGCAGTGTAGCCTAGAGAGGACTAAGGACTGAACTACCATTTTAAGTGGGTGCTGGGATGTAGGATGTAATCCTCCATAGGAATCTGAAGTAGTTCTGAGTGCTTTTGGTTTGGGAGCTGAAGCATGCCGGCAAATTAAGGGCCTGATTACGATCTTGGCGGACAGGTCTACTCTGTCAACAATGTGACGATATCCTGTCCTCCAAATCACAATTCCATTATATCCTATGAAACTTGTGACCCGGCGGACAGGAAATCTGTCACGTTTGTGATGAGTACCCATTTGCCAAGATCGTAATCTGGCCCTGCGATGTTTTTGTGTCACGAATGATGCAAAGAGATTTAACGCAGTCAATAAGTGACAGATTACAAACTAGATGTTTCAATGAGTTAAGTCACGGTTAGACTGGAATGGAGAAATCTAGGGATGCAAGTCTAGAGTAAGTCTTGTTCTTATAGTAATATGTTTGAAGGGGAGGAGGGTGAATTAAGACTGAATATTATTAGGAAGGAAGAGCCAATAGCGATTTTAAAGTGCAGTTGAGTATCAACGGCCTATGATTGATAGGAGTTGTCAGACCGCTAGAGAAGAGAGCCATGGGATTTAACAGGAGACAGAATAGATCCTTCTGGAACCTGTGGCTTCAGGGACAATAGCTTAGATAGGAGGATGCTTACGTATGTTAACAGATTGTTTCTCCAAGTAGGAGGAGAACCACTTGAGGAATGTTCCATCCAGATCCATGTTTTCTTTGAAAACGTTTAATTGTGTGGTGATGAACTGTATCAAACACAGGTGATCTATATTTCCAGAATGGAGTTTTTTGTACTGAGCCCAGCTCTAAATTCTGATTGTAGGTTATCAAATTGATCCCTTTCCAAAATGCACTGTTTACATTTCTAAGACCTTTGCTCGTAACTGAAGGTTTGTTACCAGGAGGGCATTCTTTAGATCATCAGGATCCACTTCATTATGTTTTAGGAGCGGACTACCTGACCTAGTTTTAAAAAATCCAGACAATCCCTTCCCTTGCTCCATGTATAGAAAGTAGTAGGACTTTTCCGTAAGAGTTTTAAAGGCCAATTTCCTCTTACTTGAGTGAGAAAATCACTCATGTGTACCAGAGTGTGAATTATACTCAAATGAACTTATGTTACATTAGCAAAATCTAGATGCAATGCCTTCTTAAATATTACTGAATAACAAGGAATGTATTAATGGGTGGAGACCAAGTAACCCTGAATTGTAGCTATTAATCTCCAACCTCCATGGTAGCCCGTTACCATTTGTTAGCCCTGTCCAGTAATCTTCCACCCTAAGAAGTTATTATAATGAAAACAAATGAGAAAACAATTTTGCTTAATTATTTAAAAAGCTAAGAAAAAGTGGTTCTCTGCAACTTTAAATTATCTCATTTGCAATTAGTAAACACAATAGCTTTGTGTTTTCTTGTGTACAAATTATTTACACAGACACTATGTTAACACTGATTTCTCGGTCTAAATAAGGCATTTTATATGTTTATCAAATATGAATGTTCAGTAAACATATAACTTAAATCAATATTTTGTTCTTATATCATTGGTTTAAGTGCTGTAAATAAAGTGATTCCATGAATAAACATAAATGTTTCTTAAAGATAATTTAAACTGGAGGTTTGACCATGGATTCAGTTACCTTTCTTCAAAATTACACATCACGTTCATCCCTATGCATAACACTTTCTTGAATATACAGAATGTGCCCTTGATTGCAGGGGGTTACAGGGTTTCATTGGCATATTTCCATGAATGCCTGGGCATCGCACATTATTTGTATGTGTCATGTGTTACCAGAATGGGCTGTTATCAGTGGGGACTAGATATGGCTCAGTGTTTACCAGCCCTAATACGATGATGAGAAATTTCTAGTAAGGACTAGAAGTAGCAAAGCATTATGAAATGCAAGATTGTTTAGTACAGACAGGAAACAGTACCATTTACCTGGACCTTGTGTGATCGGAGTTGTCTACTGAAGACTCAATGTGGCTTTCCTGGGGGACTGTCAGGCTGTGTTTAACCTAATGTTTATGTGAGGGGAAGTATTTAGTATGGGCTGGACACTTTATTAGAGCTTCCATAATAGAACGTTTTAAATACCGCTTTACATGGAGCTTTGTTAATTAGACCTCGAGTACTGTGGAACTATCAGTGTGAGCTGTATAGGGTCCTGTTTACCACAATGTAACTGGAAATGCAATACAAGAGACTAGTAAAGCACAGCCACATTTGAGGCGCACAATCGAAGGAGATTTGTGATCGCTGGTGTGTTTAAGTACAACTATTGCCTCTCTCTCTTCACTGGGAGATCAAAAGGCAATGGTTCCATTTGGTCTGATCTCTGGGATGCATTGGTTTGTATGATATAATCTGCTCATAGATTAGGTAAACCAGTCCATTGTTATGAGTACTGCCTTTTGTCATGAAGATTGTTGGTCTTCCAATGATCTCTAAAATGGAATACTGCTAATGTCAGAGACCCAGCAGCTCCATTGCTCCACTGGCAGTTGGAATCCCAATTCATTTCTCTGACACCCATGAGTTGGCTTTCTGTGCTTTGTTCTGGACTCTTTTTATTGTTCCTGATGGGTAATTTTGTAACATTCCTAAATGAATGAATGAATGAAACCAACTTCTAAAGTGCAAACAGCTGCAGTAGTATCTCTGCGCTTTGCTAAGATAGGTAAGCAAGGTCCGATAACACAGAAAAGTCTTCAGGCGGCCTTAAAAAAAAGCAGATGTTTTCCGAAGATGTTATGGAAGGGAATTCCACAGGCCAGGGCCAAAAAGGAGAAAGATCTTTCCCTGCTCTCGCTTTATGCACCATAGGAATGCATGAAAGATTTTGACTAGTAGAGTGAAGAGCCCTAAGGAGGTCTATATTTTTTTATTTTGTCCTGGATTTAAGAAGAGCCTATTTCATGTACAGCCGTATGGTTGATCATGAGAGCTTTAAACTTTATTCTCTGCTTGATCAGCAGCCAGCCAATGCTGTAATTTTAGACCTTGCTGAATAGATTTGACATTTAGAAATTTTGAGAACAGGTCAAACTGCAGCATTCTTCATACATTGCAACCTAAGTCAACTTGAAAGGAGCCCCCAGAAAGAGAACATTAGCATATTCCAATATTGATTTAGGAATTGCAAGAACAATGTCTTTGTCAGTGACCTCTGGGAGATATTTTAAGGTCTTTCTCAATGATTTAAGAGAAAAACAAAATCATGCAATGTACTGTGCATGAGATTCAAATGATAATGCTGTATCTATTTTCACCCCTAGATTTTTTGCAATTGATGTTGGAAGAGGATTCAACCAACTCTGTAAGCCATATTCACTTCATATTCCAAGGGGAGGAGGTCCCAAAATGAATATTTCGGATTTATCAGAGATAAGCTGTGGACAGCTGCTATGAATCCAATTTGCAACAGCCAAAAGGCAGCCTTGAAAAATACCCATCATTGAATCTTCCAGCTGGTGAAATGCAAACATTAGGTGTGCGTAATCCGCATAGGACAATACAGAAGCCCCAGGATTGAACAATAGGGGCCAGAGCAGCCATATATATATTAGACAATGTGGGGCTAAGTGGTTACCCCTGAGGAACCCCACAAGTCAACTCTCTGTAGCAAGAGGTATAGGGATGTAGATAGATCTCAACAAATTCCATGCTATGTCATCTATAACCGCCTTTTTCTATCGCTGCAGTAGGATGTCATGGGATACTGTGCAAAAGGTGGCAGACAAGTCAAGGAGGATAGCTAAAGATTTTTTTTCTAAGATCAAGGTTAGCTCTGAAGAAATAGTTTACTTCTAAATGGGTTGATTCTGTACTAACACCTGCATGAAAGCAAGATTGCGATGGGTGAAGAATATTGTTGTTTTCAATATGTCTGGTAATCTAGAGGTTGACCAATGTCTGTAACATTTTCCCTAATCAGGGGAGTGGAGAAAAAGGTCTGTAATTGTCTGTGTAAATACTCTATTTTCACTTGCATCTATAATTGTTAGTTTGGCATTTTAATTTTTTTCACTAAAAAAGCCTTTTTTACTTGATTATTTTATGCTGCTCACAGACAGCCACGTTTTCATTTGTGAAGTGCTGTCTAGTGGCTGGAGAATTTGGTTTCGTACCGTCACACACTTGTGTGATGGATTTGATGGTAACCCATATTATTAAGAAGTGTAATTTCGGTCATGAAAAAATACCGGGATTGCCCGGGAATCAGGCAGAGGCGGTGAGGTTCAGGGTTCAGCAGTGATATGATGATTGTCAGCCATGCTCTTACTTGGTACCACTCAAAGATGTTGACAAATACAACATCAAGACCTTTCCTGACATATACAGTCCTAAACGCGACAGTCAACGTCAATACATTTATTACCATCTTCAAAGTCTTCTTGATCCCGTTACTCAAGTAGGCATTAGCTCAAAGCATCATCACTTCACTGGCACTCAAACCAAAACAAGCATTTGCAATGCAATAGGTCTCGCATTTACGCGAGTTCGAGTTATTGGCATTCTAAATGGCAATGCATTTTATTTATGTTTTGGTTTTTAAAACATACATAAAAGGCATTGTCATTTACAATGCCCTTAGCTTAACCCCTTCAGTGCTGGCCACGTTCAGCGGACGTCGCGTGCACTACCTCAGTAGTGCTGCGCACGTCCCCTGAACGTTCCGGCCCTGTCAGTGCAATAGAACGTTCCGCACTGGGGCGGAACGTTCGGTGCAGGGGAGGGGTTAAACGTGCGTAAATGTGAGACTTATTGCATTGCAAATGCTTGTTTAGGACTTGTGCCCTGTTTTGTCCCAAGATTCCTCACAGCTCCAGAGAAAGGGAGACATGAAGCATCCCAAGCATAAAGATGAGGCAATATCATGTGTCACTTTTTGGTGAGTCTGAGTGAACTAGTAAAACAAACTTCACAGAAGCAGCATAATACATTTGACTTTTGTAGGTAAGCCTAAATGTTTTTTTTTTCAAAAGTAATATGACATGAATTAAGAGGTATGCATGTTTGAGATTTCTTTGTCTGACTTTGGGGAAAATCAGTCAGAACCCTTAATTTAAATGCAGTGTCTTGTGTTACTAATATCGACCAACTTTCTAGCTTTTAGCTGATTGCACTTTACTTTCTGGTACCTGTATTTGCACTTTTCTCACTGGTGAATTGGCAGTAAATCATACCAGGCCAATGCTAGTTTGGGCGGCTGTATTAAATGCCTCAGGTCCAATCATATAGTGATTTCATGGGCTCACGTTCCTTATCATCAGTAAGATAAATGTGTTCCTAAAGCAGTGGTATGTCTTCCAGGCTGCAACTGCTAGCTCCCAAGTAAACAAATGTTAGCTCTACATTTATACACACCTTAAGTTCGGTGTCTGTGAATAATGGTGCACGGCACAATTGCTTGTTTTTACTCACTACCTACAGTGTCAATCAAAGGCAAAGAAATGTCAGACATGAGCACACCAAAAACACAGAAATGTCATGCATATATAATCTGTAAACCTTGGCGGCGAAATGTGTTGTGTGCATTTGCTAAATCATATGGCCTAACACAGATACTGAACACTAGCGGCCAAGGCCAAGCGCTAGTCACAGTGCAGTGGCAACAATCTGACGCCTGCAGCTGCCCCTCCTGCCCCGCACGCACTGCCTCTCTACTGAAGAAGCACGCGTGGGCCCGACTACCCAAGGCCAACTTTTCCGACCACCGTACAGCGGGCTTTACAGGCTAACAAGCTCACGTAATATGTGCGACACAACTATCTGGACCGACAAACTCACCAGCTCACGGTTAAACTCACACCAGATACCGATTGTCGCAGAAGATTTACTCGGCGTGCACGAAATGGTTATCTGCGTCACTTGCTGAATCTGACTTTAGCGTCTGCAATCGGCCTGCAGCTGCAACAAGCGTGGGGCGTGGACGTCGGAGTCAGAGCGGTGTCAGACCGGCGAATCAGCAGGGCGCGAGCACAGGAGGACGTGAGAATTGAGCTGTAGTAATAATGATCAGAGCTGCCCACCATGCCCATTTAAATTTGTATTTACACCTTACATACGACAGATTATTTTTTTACTGATGTTGTAAGCTGACTGAGACAGTCGCATGTAGCGTTTGAACTTGAGTGGGGATGTGAAACTGATTTATTTAAGAGCTATGCCACATACCAAACCAGCCTCTCAAGGGCTACAGCGGAATGTTTTGCTCAGTGCTGCCATAAGAAACATTATGTTGAAAAGGATCGAGGCTGGCTGCTTATCCTTATCAAGGGTGAATTGTTCATCATTTATAGTGCCCTCCAGTCTGACTCTGTTTGTTTTACAGGTTGTACATCAAATTGGATTTCATATAATATGTATATACAACCACTGCAATGCCTCCTTCCAGCAAGGACAACGAGGTAACAATGGCAGAAAACCACACGCAAAAAAAAAAAAGGGGGCGGAAACAGCTCTTGAATCCCTCCCCTCTAGGACTCCGTAACCAGCCTTGTGGTTGCCATAGCAATGTTTCAGGAAATCGGCTTGCGACACCAGAAGTCAGGTCACGGAGTCCTAAAAAGGAGGGAGTATAGCGGACAAATCATCCAAACAGGGGAATTGTCCATTGGCAGGCCTCCATTTCGCGAGGCCGGCCAATGGCAGATGGGGCGTGGTTTCATGCCCCTTCTTGCTTACAAGAACTCTCGCCTGCAACAGCGCATGCGCTGCAATGCAGGCTTCGACCTAAAAATGACAACAGAGACTCTCCACCAAGAGAAATGCCTTTTATTTCAAATCAAGGGAACACCTCCACCATAGGAGGAACGTTTGAGAAATACGGACTGTCTACATCTACGAATACACACGTTGCTATCAAAATATGAAAGCCAGTGGTATAGGTGGAGAAAAGAGAAAGTGAATAGAGAGAAATATCCTGCCTCAACTGTTAGTTGGTCAGTGAGAGGGAATGTCATAAAGCCCTACATAGCAAAAGGATATCTTGAGTGTCCCGACAGTCAGACAAGTAAGCGTAACTGGGATTGTGAATGGATATTTCTTAGCAATATCTCAGTGTAACCAACTCTCTCATCTTCAATGAATGTAATGGATGATTACTAAAAACTAAATCTCATTAAAATAAGTATTTCAAGTGTAAATGTACATAAGCACTTCCCCTTGAGTTTAAAATAACTATCTCAAACTCCATCAGTACACATTCTTTGGTGAAGGATAACTTGTGTAGAACTGCATAATTACCAATACCGTTAATAACCTGTTGTTACCTAATCTTGGCAAACGTGTGAGCTTACTGAAGTACTAATACTTATGCATGAATTTGTAAATACGTAGAAGATAATCAACCTCAAGAGCACTTCTTGTTACTTCTCAGGGTGAACTAGTGCATTACCCTAGACTAAATAGTTCAACAAATGTTGAAGAGAAAAGTTCAAGCTTGTTTTCATTGTCAATACCACGTCAGGATACTTCTGTGTAATCTAACTGTCCATTCAAAACAATTCTTCAAAGAGTAGTGAACTCTTGTGACCCCTCGCGAATATATCAGTAGTGTCAGCATCCATGATGGGGTTGACTCCTTCATAGCCAATGTGCCCTTGCCTCGAGTGTCCGTGCAGCAGAGAGTGGAACTGGACAACCACATTATGCCCTTCAAGATTCAGCAGCCATCCATGCACTTGCCACTGGCAAAGCCTCAGGGCCAGACGGTCTCCTGGCTGACTTTTATAAAGCACATACCACACTTTCTGACCCTTGCCTGAAGATATTGTAAGATGAGGCTCTGCAGGTTGTCTGCCGTACGGCCAAGCTCCATGAGGTCTTGCTTATCTCCTTCCCAAAACCCAATAGAGATCCCACTGCACTGGGGTTATATAGGCCCCTGACACTCCTCAACACAAACTACAAAATATTATCTACGATACTTACTGGCACTCTTGGTCCCAGCATTGGTACACCCGGACCAACGCAGGTTTGTCCGGGTCCGCAGTACCTCTTTTAATCTGCAATGCATTTTCTGAATCATGTAGCATGCCACCCCACTCCTGACCACAGGCAGGTTTAGAATGTCTTTGATTCTTTGGAGTGGATCTTCCTCTTCGAGGTGCTGCCACGCTATGGTCTAGGGACTATCTTCATTCAGTGGTTTAAACCTCTTTGTACCCAGATACTAGCCAGGGAGAAAAACGGGTCCTCTTATTCTTGAACACATTCTGATTTACAGGTACACTTGTCAGGGTTGCCCATTGTCCCCTTTGCTTTTTTCTCTAGCCCTGAAGCGGCTGGCACTTGCCCTTCAAGCGCCAGGGTGAAACTGAGGGATTCTGCTGGGCGACAGTCTGCACTAGGTTTCTCTGTACACAGATGACTGACTACTGTACCTTAGAGATATACATGCAATCCTGGCTGACACAGAACTAACATTTGACAAGTTTAGAGAACTTTCGGACCTCAAGGTTAAGTGGGCCAAAGAAGGCCTTCTCCCACTCAATAGCATGACACCTTACCCTGCCTTCTGCCTTAATGGTACTCTCCTGATGTGGCAACCCATTGTGCTCTGCTATCTGGGCAGCCTCATCCGGGCGGTGTCCTCATTGTGAGTGCAGATGGGGTTCTGGAGGCCACTGACACTCTCTGTGGTGGGACACATAGCACTTACCAAAATGGTGATGCTGCCCTGCCTACCATACTACTTTGCTAAACTCCCCCTTTATGTTCCAAAACCCTTTTTGTGGTTGCTTGAGAAGCTAACAAGGGAGATTCTCTGGCACAAAACTAAGCTTAACCTGCCTACGGACGGTGGAGGACTTGTGGTCCAAAACTTAGAGCAGTACTACCTGGCCTCCCAGCTTCAGTGAGATTCCTGGTGGCTGGTGATCCTCCAGACTGCTGAACGCCACTTCCTCCTTGGCTTGGAGTTTGTTCGCATTGTACACTTGTTTCACCTTGCTCTTGTGTAAAAACGCCTAGCTCCACTCTTTTATGAGTGGCATATCGCCGATATAGATGGAGCCTTTTTCTTACTAGGGCAGCTCAGCTAACCCCCCCAAGATCCCCCCCGCGCAACCGATCCTAGACACATCAAAGGGAGGGTTGATCATATGCTTGGTGGAAAAGTCCCCTTGCACGATATACGGCTACATATACTGGGAGATTTGTATTGCCATGGCTCCCTCCCACCCCATGAGTCTCTAATTGAGGAGGAAATCTTCCTCCTGGCCATTTCCTTCTTTACAACTCTCTCCTTTGGGTGCTGGGTAGACACTGGGGGCTGGGGGGTGCCCTACAGCAGGAACGCCTGCTGCAGATCACAATCCAATACCTCCATTTTATGGGGACCGGACAGCATTTGACTCAATAGCTCGCTGATTCTCTGCGTACATGAGGTAATGCCGCTTCTTGCCCTTTTGTGCCAATATTGGGAAACAGAACTAGATGCCCCTGCACAGTTAAGGAATGGAGTGCCATACTGGAGTACCCTGCCCTTATACTGCGCAATTCCAACTTTGATCTTATTCAATATTATGTACTCCATAAGGCTTACCTCACCCCTAACAAGATAAACCATTATTTCTATTGCACATAAGCTGCCTGTCCCTGCTGTTACACATGCTCTGGCACTGCCTGTCCCTTCACCAGTATTGGCAAGGCGTCACTACACACCTAACAAACTGCATGGGACACTCCTCACTGCACACATGCAAGGTGTGCCTGTAGGGCTTTTGCTGCAGGGAGAGAGATTACAGGACCACCACCCATTTCATTGACTTAAGGCTCCTGTTGGCCAAACGCCTAATTACTCGGAAGTGGGAATCGCCTATGATCACTGCATGGGAACAATCCATGAAAATGTTGCCCAGGGTGAAAGCGTTGCCCTACACAAAGAAGATATGAGGGGTTTGCGCAAGTACCCTCTTGCATCCAGCTGGGACGCTATCTTGGTAGAAATCCAAGCTGCCCTGTTGCACAGAGCTGTTGCCGAAAAACAAAGAAGAGAGTGAAGAGGTATAATAATTGGTGGACTCGGTATCCTCTAAAACAAGTAATGAAAAAACAAAGGGAGTCGACTTTCAATTCCAAAGAACCATGCTATCCTTATAAACAGTGACTAAACCCAAGAGAACCATTCGGTTTCTAGCATGGAATAAAGAATATGAGTTCTAAAATAACCCTCACTCACCAAAAGGTCACTTGGTGGCATGCTTCATCATCCGGTTCTTCCCGCTCCGCTGCGGGACAGGGCGTGCTATGACCTATGGATACGCGGGAGCACTTTCAAGTGAAGTGAAATAATAGTGTTTGATGTGAGAGTGGAAGGGTCAGAAAATAAGTGAGTTAATGACAATATTCCATGGGGGCAAATTAAGTAGTCTATGTATATTTTTCCATCTAGCAATTACTAGTTATACCACCACTAGTATACATTATTTATGAACATTAATTGGCTTCCTATGAGACCTATCTTTCGTAATAAAACACTGATCTTGTGTTAGTTACACAAATGTTTTTGCAAACGTTTGCCCCTCAATTTTGCCCACTTATTTGATTAATATGCACTAATACATGTGAATAACAACCAACCAGGGAGATCTGCCACATTGGGCCATTTTTTCTGTAACAGCAGATGTAAAACTGCACAGCCCAGATCGAGAAATGGCTCAGCATAGTACTAATTTTTAACATAGTACTGATCACGACTCTTTTTTGGGGTAATTAATGTAGCCTCATAATTTTAATTCTCATTTCAAACCCTTCAGGTCACACCTGACCAGTCTATATGCAACCGTAAACCCCAGTTTGTATCAACTAACCAACCAGGAAGGTGTGCCATATTAAGGCGGCCATTTTGTGAACGCAACATTCTAGTTTCATGGGCGAAGCTTTACCTCGAGCCCGGAAGTTAGTCATTCCAAGGTGGGCGGCCTCTTTGGCGGTTATCATTCTAGTGTGTAGATACACATGCATGCTGATTGCAGAACAAACCGGACATAAATACCGGCGCTCTGAAACACTTATTGTTCATCGGAGCCACGGGCAGGCAGGGTCTTGGGCGAGAGAGATGCTTAGACGAAGTGAGTACGGCATAGCCGATACCCAGGGCAGCAAGTGGGAAGACTTAGCTATTCCTAATTGTGAAGCCGGCCTGTTTAAACTTCTGCTCTCCCCTAACTACACTCTTTCTGGCACTCTCATCTACCGTCCACCCGGCACGGCCAGCACTTGGGCCTCTTCATTTCTTGAATATATTGCTCCACTTCTCTTGCACTCAACTAACTTCCTGGTCCTTGGAGACCTTAACCTACATTTTAACGACGTATCTTGCCCCACCAGTACACACCTTATACAAGATTTAGCAGCACTTAACATTTCTCTTCATAACTCTGGCCCCACTCACAAGGCAGGAAACCTACTGGATCCCATTTTTTCTAACTTAGACACCATAACATGTAAGCCCCTCAGGCCCATTCCTTGGTCCGATCATTACATAATTAGTTTCTCTATAAAAATTGACTGTGCACCGAAAATCCTTGGAAACTCCACGCTACCTAGAGCTGGTAGAAATTGGAAGAATCTAGATTCCAAAAAACTGAATTCCTGTCTTGAGAATACCAGACCTTCTATTAACATGGCCACCACTGAGGAGGAGGCTGTTCTACATAATTGGTTTACCTCCGCGGTCAATACATGTCTCCCCCTACGCAAATATAAACACAACTTACATCATCCCTCCGCTCCATGGTTCACTGAGCAATAAAAAAATGAGAAATCTATATGCAAAAAGTTGGAACGGAAATGGCGCGCTTATTACGATCCTGGGGCCAAACAAACTTACAAAGATGCTCTTACCAAATACCATTCCCTTTGCAACATAGCCAAGGCGGAACATGTTAATCTAACCATTCTAAATGCTCAGAACCGACCTAAAGCCTTATTTAAAGCTGTGCAGGAACTTTCGGGCATGTCCTACCTGCCCAAAGCTCCCTGCCTGGATGAAACGCAATGTAACTCTTTGGCAGAATTTTTCACTGCCAAGATTGAGGTCATCTATACTAACTTTGGAGTTCCTACTCACATTGCATCCTCCCCTGAGCAGGTTATGTCTGCATCCTTGTATGAATCAGAAAGAAATGCGCAAATTTGTCCGCCCTCCACGCTTCAGCTGACTGCATGGGACCCTCTTACTATCACTTCTCTGCAGAATATCCTGGGTTGCATTAAATCTGGTTCCCCCTTGGATCCCATGCCCCCACAAATCCTTCTAACTCTTGATTTTCATGCACTCACTTTAATTTTAGAACTCCTTAATGCCTCACTCAGAGAAGCCAAGGTCCCGAGTACGTGGAAGCACGCGATGATTGTGCCCCTACTAAAGAAAGCTAATGCTGATCCCAATAATCCAGCTAATTTTCGTCCCATCTCACTCCTTCCGGTCTACTCCAAAATCCTGGAAAAGCACATTAACAAACAGCTCACCACTTACATTGAAGCAGGCAACTTTCTCCATCAGTCTCAGTCTGGTTTTAGGTCTGGCTTCTCTACCGAGTCTACTCTTCTTGGGGTTTCTGAGACCATCCGGTGCCAGATAGACAGAGGGGAAACTGTGGCACTCATCCTACTAGATTTGAGTGCCGCTTTCGACACTGTTTCCCACTCCATCCTTCTTACTGCCATTAAGTCCATTGGCATCAGTGGCTCAGCTCTGGGTTGGGTGGCCAGCTACCTTTCAGACCGCACGTTCCAAGTTTTCTCCCCTTCCTCAGCTTCCAAAATCCATTACTCCACTCATGGCGTCCCTCAGGGCTCTATCTTGAGTCCACTATTCTTCAACTTGTATGTAAAACACCTTGCTACCATTGCGGAGCAAGCCGGACTTACCATCTATTCTTACGCCGATGATACTCAGATCATCTATTCACTTTCCACAGGTCAAAACTCCACTACATCATCCCTTCTCTCTGGTCTCAATAACATAGCTAGTTGGATGCACGACAATAAATTAAAATTAAATGGGGATAAGACAGAGCTTCTCTTGTTTGGCCACAATACCACACTCTGGGGTCCCCACCATTGGCCACAGCAAATGGGTCCCCTACCTGTTCCCTCCAAGACAGCTCGCAACCTAGGCATCATATTTGATGATCAGCTGTCGATGAGGCAACATGTGATCAAGGTCTCTGCCACCTGTATTACCATCATCAAGTGGCTGAGAAAGATCATATGGATGCTTCCCCATGACACCCAGAAAACCGTAGTCCAAGCGTTAATTACATCTCGGCTGGACTATGGGAATGTTCTTTTTCTGGGTGCATGCAAGGAGGTGACTCGTAAACTTCAGATGGTTCAAAACATGGCTGTTCAATTAATCTGTAATCTCCCCAGAACCTCTTCCACTTCTGCTTCTCAGCGTAGCCTACACTGGCTCCGTATTGAAAACCGCTCTAAATGTAAGGCCCTCTGTATCTTGCACCGTATCAAGTCAGGTAATGCCCCTCTCTATTTAAGCACTCTGGTTCAACACTATTGTCCCCCCGCACTCTTCGTTCGTCTACCCAACATAGATATCAGGTGCCTCGTATTAGGAGAGCCAGAATGGGCGGCCGCTCATTCGCTTACTTGGCTCCTTCCCTGTGGAATGCCCTACCTCTTTCCTTACGCTCTGAATCCTGCTATCTAAGGTTCCGCAGAGACCTCAAGACCTGGTTATTTAACCGATAGACCCTCTATGTCTTCTAGAGACCGTCTTTTTGCAACTACCCCGTCCTCTCTCTTTTGGTTTAGCACCGGGAAACCTCGGGGTAGCTGTGCGCTGTATAAAATTAAATATAATAATAATAATAATAATATCCAGACATATTACCATTCTACTCTATAAATGTATACAAATATATATTTTAACTTTGACTGAATCCTTCCTCTACCCACAGTGTTTGACTACATGTGCACCACCCCTCCCGTGTTGAAGCTCATGGGGGCCTATTAGGCAACCTAAGTGTGCATTCCCTATCAGTTTTTTTTAAACGCTGAGAAACTGTCACACCGTGTTTTTTCTCACCTGTATAGATGACTATTGGCACACAGCACTTATGCATTATAAAAGGGCACCGATCTCTGCAAACTGAAAGTGCATTTAGAGTGTGTGTTTCTTGTTATATGTATTGTATTGTCTTGTACGTCTTGAACAGAACTTCAAAAGGGCAGCATATTATACATGTAAAAAGTACGATGAACTATCGTGCATGGAGTGAAAAATATATCACCTTTTAAACCTTTCACAAGTGTGGTGAAGGGGTGTTTCCAGTATATCAGAGAATATACTATGATTATTAACTTTCTTCCTCTATCCTTCCAGATAGTTTTTAAAGAGAATACCAAGTAGGTATTGGATGAATGTATTTTTGACAAAAATGCATATTAGCCTTTGACATTGACTAGGCTGACCACACCAAATGACAGTCAGAGTGGTAAAAGTGATCAATATCCTAGGTCCTGAAGAGAAGCTTAGGAGTAGGCTTCGAAACATTTAGACATGTGAGGAAATTGCCCATTATAGCATTTTTTCCCCCTTTTCCTCACTTTTATTAATACGAGCTATAGGAAGTATTAAAGTTTAGTTTTCCACGCAGCCAGGTATTTTTTAACTCACTTATTTTCTGACCCTTCCACTCTCACATCAATCACATTATTTCACTTCACTTGAAAGTGCTCTCACGTATCCTTAGGTCGTAGCACCCCCCGTTCCGCAGCGGGGGACGAAGAACCCATTAATTGATGAAGCATTCCACCAAGGAACCTTTTGGTGAGTAAGGGTTATTTTAGAACACATATCGTTTCTCCCATGCTAGAAAGCAAATGATTCTCCTGGGTTTAGTCACTGTTTGTAAGAAGAGCACAGTTCTTTGGAATTGAGAGTGCACACAGCTGAGTCCCCCTGAGGGGCACTAACCCCTACTAGGGATGCAGGTTCTCCAGAGACCCACCTTGTAAAACATATTGACGACATTACACTGACTGCTTCCTACCCCACCACATTCATTCTACTAAATGATGTTGCATTGCAGATGGATATATGTTCACAAAGCGGGAAGGTACGGGCCTGTTCAAATGCTCTAGGTTTGTTGTTCTTTACCAACGACTGGTTTGAATTGAATCTCCATATTGTTACTGGCCTGAACTCTGTCAGGCCTGCCTGTATCTTGCTATCCTTTGTTTGCCACATGGGCTTTCCTCCTTATAATTATATTAGCTGGTGAGCATTGTACCTCACTGCCTGTATCTATTCCAAGCAGGAACTGATGTTGAACCGATTGTGGATGTGATAAACATTTTGTAAAAATTGAAAATGCTCAATAAACAAATGTAAACAAAACAAAACTACTTACCACTGAGAATGAAAGCAGATAAATAAAAAAGGTGATTTTGGAACTAAAACAGCAAACAAATGGGTGATAAAGGAGGAGCACCAGAGTGTTCCATAGCTCCACTTAGGAATTGACTGTACAAAATAGACTTCTCAAATAGGGGCTTCCATCTCTCAATAACAGCAGTTTGAGAGTGTAGTGGTAAACAAGACTATTACTAATATAAGATATTGCCTTTCACCATAAAATCTGATCAACATGCCGACTGCATGATGGCGGTGCCGACCCATCTAGAATATTCATGTACTCTTGCTTGGATGCAGCTTCTTTCCAGAATGCTCAATTGACTTTTCAAACATGTCCACAATATTTCATAATCTCGGGCTCTGCACAGCCACATATACTACATAGGAAAAAAGGTGGTTCCACAGGAGGACAGGCTTGCCTCTTGTCCCTAAACAGACACCTACCTGAAAGTACTGTGATGTTCTTCAGCTGAAACTTCACCCAAATACAAACCAGATTACCTCTTTACTGGGTGGGCTCTTTGGTGTCTTGCATTTTTTATCGTCCCAAATACTTACATGAATACAACAACATCCATCCTGAGGGACCAAATTATCACTAACAGCCCTTCAGCCTGTCATGTTAGTGTCAGCAGAAAGATACACTGAAAGGAGTTTTGTCCTCCTAGTAACTTTTCTCCTAAGCAACAGTGAAGTTTCACTCTTGGGCTAAGGAGATAAGGGAATGCTCCAGACATAAGGTACATTTTTAAGGAAATAGGCATCATATCACAATAGCCTTCTCAACCGAAGGACAATCCATCTAGCTCTTACATCCTTCATGGCTAATTATATCCTTGTTTTGATGTACGATATAACAATAATGTACTACTAGCGTACAAGACCAACAATGCGGTCAGTTGAGGCACAAACCATCTAGTTCAGGCTTGGGAATTTGCAATCAGATGTTCTCTGTCTGGATAAACACAATGTAGAGCTTAATCCAAAAAGCTTCCAACAAAACCATGAGAAGGTTCTGAAAGATGTGTTCTTGGTTAACTGTCCCCAAATAGACTTATTCAAAGGCCCCTATTATTCATCAACATCATCAAAATACCTCTTGCCGTGAAATGGCACCTGGCTGGCAGAATATGCATTAGCATCGAAAGCTGTATCTCTGTCAGGGGATATGACCAATCAGTAATCCGAGGAAACACTACAGGTGCCGTGCTCTAGGAACATGATCGTTTATGTAATCTCTTTTGGAAGGCAACATTCTTGAAAGAGGGCAAGCCTCCCACCTAACAGCAGGAGAGGCTCAAATCCCAAGGGGAACGCAGAGTGCCATTTACACATCGAATGTTGGCCATCATTCACCAGTACCTGCATCCTAATCTTCCCTTTTGTGACAAAACCACCTGCCGTATCCTAGTTGTTTTCACTGCCGATGGACACCATTCCTTTACTGATTTTACAGTGGAGCAGACACAACACATCTTACAGCCAGACAATTAGTGTGCCACAAGCACTTTCCATTTGGAAGCATTCATTCCTTCTTTGTAATGGAAAAAACCTATCAAGATTTACATTGAAGTAAACTAAATTTGCAAATTGGTCTTACCATTGGTCTACTATTACTATTACTCTCACTGCTCTGAAGAAGGTAGTCTTTCTTTTGTTAACGTTTACTTAGTGTACTGCCCTCGATGTGCTTTTTTCCAGTACTGTCTGTGCCTCTCTGCAAGTACACCATGGGATCAATAGGTCCATCCTGAAAAGGGCTGTCTGGTGCACCTAATGTGACAGTTTCCTTCACCCTTTCCCTCTTCTACGACTGCACACAAAGTGGCTGCTTGGTCCATTCCACAGTTAACATTGTCACTGCTGCAGTCTTCCTTTGCAGGGTGAGCATTAGTGAATTCCTCAAAGACTCAGTTGTCCCTGCCGGTGGTCAGCTCTTCCATCTCACTCCTGCCACCCCTCAACCAGGTGGCTTCAGTACAGAATGGGGTCTGTGAATCCTAAGCAGATTGTTACCTTGCTTTGTGTAGTTGCACCCTCTTGGGACACGCCCCACAGAACTAAACCCCCATAGCACAAACACAGGAGGCAATAGTAGCTATCTGTCTTCTCCAGGTTGCTCTGCATGGTAACTGGATAATCCCACCAGATTACTTACAACACAAGAACTCTGAAGTTTTCAAAGGTTGGAAAAGTTAGTTTGAGGGCAAATGACTTCCTAAAAAAGGATTGAGTTGCATCTCTAATGGTTGGCACCAGGTAATTTTCCCTCTGTGAAATGTTTGTGTTTTGTAATTCAAGTTACTCCTGTAGATTCACCGGTACGGACTCTAAAATTGACCCACCTTGCTATAGAACAGGATTTGTGGTTTTCTGCCACTACTCTCATTTTGGCTAAGTGACTGTCACCGAAAGGGTATCTACTAAAACAATGTAGGACACAGGATTTAGGATGTTACTGTGATCTGTGCCTATCTGTCGTTTAATCAATCAAGGACCATTTATGCTAATGTTGAAGTTTACAAGTGCCTGGATTCTTCGGTTTCTACCGAGTCCTGGATGATGTGCTGGCTTTGAAAGTATCCTCAAGCAGAAACTGGAACCAGCAAGTCTTTATTCAGGACTACCACATTCTGATTTCCACACCATGCAAGCAGAAGAGAAGCATATGCCCGATCACCATCAGCATCAGCAGTCCGATCAGTGCCATAAGGAATACCTGTGCACAGGCAGAATTTAATTAAATGGCGGCACGATTTCAAGATTCATTTATATGAAGCTATGGATAAGGAAACTACTTCAACTAGTGGGTAAATGTAAATCGCAACAGCAATAAGATACATTCAGAACAGTCAATCAAACTGGTATCACAAACTTGTGAAGTGGCAGGGCTAAAGAAGATTAGAAAACCTGTTGTTGAAAGAACCCTGATGTGGCATTATAAAAAATAAAGGTTTGATTCATAGAAAAAAATGATTACAAAATAGCTTCTACAATCAGATAATGTGCCTCTACCAATCATGGTAGGTATACTCTTATACAAGTCTCTGGGTCCTAGAACGCTCTAACCTTGGCTGGGACTCCCTGTTCCATATCTCTGTGCGTCAGGAAGCACTTGCACCACCGGGGGGCACGATCATCAGAGCTACAAAAGAGCAGCCCCATCACCCACAGCGTGGGACGCTCTATACTTGGTTGGGACTCCCTGTCCCATACCTCTGTGCATCAATATAAAAAAACCCTGTCCCTTAGACGTTAAACGTCGGTATTCGTATTTCAGTTGCAGAGAGGCCAACTGTCAATTTCTACTGCTACACCACCAGGCTTAGTAGTTTATTCTTTGGGTGTATTACCGCATCTCATCCAAATTTCTTAACATAAAAATTAGGGAAATTCCTTGTGAGCTTCAAAAAGACAGTCAAACAGAGCGCAAACAGATGTCTGGATGAATAATTTGCACAGTACATCAAAAAACACATACAACCAATGTGAAAAAATATGTAGAGAACAAAATGACCCCTAACGGGCGCACCACCCTCGGGGCAACTGGCAGGTACTCACCAGATTAGGCCCCATTTGTCATCATAGGTGGTCATTTTGTTTAAAAGTAAAAAGTGTCCAAAAAAAAAGCAACGAGAGAGAGGGGGTGATCTAAGAAGCCAGCTGAATGGGAGATAAGATGTGGCCTTTATGTATTAAAAATAAACGTATGTACCCTAACGAAACGTAAGTACTAACATTTAAGGTTCAACTCTGTGTGTAGAATATGAACTATTGAAAGCAATATTTTTTGTATTTCTTTTAAAAAAAGAGTAAAATTTGCAGTGCATGTTATTGTGAGCGCTCAAGAGAGAGGGGGTGGTCTAAGTAGCCAGCTGAATGGGAGATAAGATGTGGCCTTTATGTATAAAAAATAAACATATGTACCCTAACGAAACGTAAGTACTAACATTTAAGGTTCAACTCTGTGTGCTGAATGTGAACTATTCAAAGCAATATTTTTTGTATTTCTTTTAAAAAAAGAGTAACATTTGCAGTGCATGTTATTTTGTGACAGGGGGATGTGTGTTGTAGCCCGCCTTTTAGCAGTTGTTTTTTTTTTCTCGGGCTAACAAGCGCTTCGCATCCTGCTGTTCAAATTAGCATATCACAAATGCAGCTTTACAACTGATTAGAATCTTTACGACGGTGCTTAAAGCACTCTAGCATCCTGTAGTTTCGTTTTCCAAAGCCTTAAAGTCTGTGAGCTGTGTGTTTATTTAAATGTGATTGAAGAGTGGGGTGCTTGGTACAGACGGATTGGTGGGGGTTGGGGGGGAGGGATTAGTCAACTGGATGGGAGAGAGGCTGTGTGTTTGTTTTTTCGTTAAAATAAAGCTTCCTTATGACCTAAAACAAATTTTTTGACATTTTGCATGTATTTCTCATTGCAAAACATACAATATGTGAAACAAACCTTATTTGAATGACGCCGACAAAGTAATTAGCTTTTATGTGCAAGCCTGTAGATTGAATCAAAAGTAATAGCATTGATCCCTCGCAAGCTGGAGAGGGAGGGGGGAATGACTAGGCATGCTGAATGGGAGTGAGTCTGTGTGTTTCATCTTATTTGTAGACAAGTATGTTTTTAACTAAAGCTAGCCATCCCTCCTGTGACATGTATGGTGTGCGGGTGATGGATGGATGGATGTATTGTGAGAAATGGATGTATGTAGTGGGTGATATATGAATGTAGTGGGGGACATGGCTGGGGTGTTGGTGATGTATGGATGCGATGCACACGGTACAGACGGATTGGGGGGCGGGGGGGGGGATTAGCCAGCTGTGTGGGAGAGAGGCTGTGTTTTTTTCGGAAAAGAAACTTTTACTTATAAACGAAAACAAATGCTTAACATCTAACGTGCAAGTGTGGTTGCAAAACGTAAGATATGTGAAAACAAGTGTGGTTGCAAAACGTAAAATATGTGAAAAAAAGGGATTAGCCAGCTGGGTGGGAGAGAGGCTGTGTGTTTTTTTTGCAAACAAACTTTTACTTATGAACGGAAACAAATGCTTAACATTTAACGTGCAAGTGTGGTTGCAAAACGTAAAGTATGTTATAAAAAAAAAAGGTATGTTCCTAAGAATGTGTGCAATTAAAAAAACGTACAACGTAGTCTACATGGCATTTTTAAATGCACATTCAGTGTGCTTGGCTAAATGTGCAGCGTGCAGAAAGTGAAGACCCAATAGGAGAGAGTGAATGGGATGCGTGATAGCGTGCAGGAGAGAAAGGTGGTGTAATCAGCGCGAGTGACCGGAAAACAGCGTGCAATAACTGAAGAGCCAATGGGAGAGAGGCTGTGAACTGCGTGATAGCGTGCTGGAGAGAAAGGCGGTGTGAGTCAGCTGAAAAGAGCGTGCTATAACTGAAGAGTCAATGGGAGAGAGGCTGTGAACTGCGTGATAGCGTGCTGGAGAGAAAGGCGGTGTGAGTCAGCTGAAAAGAGCGTGCTATAACTGAAGAGCCAATGGGAGAAAGGCTAGGAAATTGGTGTTAGCGTGCGCATGAGGGGAGAGACGGCCTGGCGTCCGTCAAAATGAAAGCCGTGGACAGTGAATAAATTAGGGGAGGAGAAATGCACGCTGGGGATGGCCGTGGGAGGGAGGCTTGTCGCTTTGATGTGCACGCGCTTTTAATGTCAATGCGCTTGCGCATTGAGCTTGCTTTTCACGGGCACTGCCTGGAATCGCACGATGGTTACATTCTGGTTAACCCCCTATATTCTCGCAAGCTCAATGCGCAAGCGCATTGACAGGCGAGACCTAAAAAGTGTATAAAGTGCAATAGAGCAATAAGTGTTCACTCCTTTCGTGACAAGCAGTGATTAAAATCAACAGGCACACCTTTCGCACAACTTTATTCTGGATTTTTAGGTGTGATCCGTTGAATTAAAAAGGCTGTTAGCTAACTCTGCATACCATTACCTATTGCCAAAATGTTTCTCTGCCTCTAGAATTTTTGGCAGATTCGTCAGGGCTCGACACCTTGTCACCGCACCAATGTTGGACACCTTGTTCTATGTGACTGTCAAATTGAAAGAGTACACTAATTAAAAACATCCTAAGCACCCCTTTCCAATATACCTCGTCAAACCGTCGTATTTGTAATCATTACCCTCTGCCAGCACACTTCTTTCGTACCAGCTGAAGAGGTGAATCTATTAGCTCCTCATATGAGCCTTTATTTAAGTTGATTGGCCCCTGCGATTGTCTCATCAATCTAAAAAAAAACAAATAAAAGGAATATCATGAGTCATACTTTAGCCCCAACAGTATCATAACCAGACGTTGGCTGACAACTGTATCCCCTGCTCAACATAACATTAAATGACTTTCTCTGTCTCGCAAAAATTTGGAGTTAGTATAACGAGTGAACACTCATATTCTTTTTTTAATGCACTCGAGATGGTATAATCGTAATGTTTATTTCTTTTTAGTCTCCAGGCTTCGAATCACATCGTGCGTATAAACGTGCCCACCAACATACCGCTACAATGCCAGGCTCTATTCGCAATGTCATCCTGCCCACCGCGTTTAAATCAAGTATCTTGTGGCGACTATTAATGGCATACCAGCACAACCAGATTTATTTACAGCGTACCAATATAACCGGAATCTTTTACTACTAAAGCCCCACTCCTCACCGTGCAGAGCTTCACAGAGCTCTATGTCTCCTCCTGTTGCCTCCGCGTTTACCCGCCCTGCCTATGAGAATCAGGCGGCGTGTGACGCTTCTCCACGCCAGTCATGTGACCGGCATCCTCGGCGTCAGACGCCATTACTGGTTGGGAAATGGACGAGTGCCCGGCCATACTTGGTACAATAAAGTTAATACCAGAGTACAAGATGTTTAAACAACCGCCACTTTTGTACAAATTATCCATTGTATTAAAAACTCCTAATTCCTGCTATTTCAGCTATTTCAAATGGACAGGCTGTTTTAAGAAAAACTTTTTCTCGTTGTGCATCTAAATGAATCTATACACAGGAAGGTGTGGGGATAAAACGGGATCGAGTGTTCCAATGAGAAATCCCCCAAAACGGCAAGCACAGTTACCACCATAGTACTTAAATTCTGACTTTGGACGGACATCATTTGCCCTAGTACCAAGTACTGTGTCACAAAAACGAAGACCCAGTGGACCAGGAGGCGCTTGCAGCATTTGGGAGCAGGACTATTGGCGCTACAACAAAAGCACGGCCTGTCACCAGCAGAGCGGGAAACTCTACACTTGATTTGGACTCCCTGTTCCAGATCTCTGTGTGCCAGGAGACACTTGCAGCACCTGAGGGGGGGGTCAGGAGGGGGATTAATGTGGGTTGCGGACGACCATCAGCACTACAAAAGCACTGCCCTGTAATCCACAGCATGGGGCTTGCAGCATCTAGTACCAGGACCATCGGGGCTACGAAAGTGCGGCTCCGCCAACCACAGCACAGGATTCTCTACACTTGGCTTGGACTCCATGTCCAATATCTCTGTGCACCAGGAGGTGCTTGCAGCACCTGGGGCAGGACCATCGACGCTCAAAGGCACGGCTCCATCATTTGCGGCGCGGGACACTCTACACATGGCTGGGACTCCCTGTCCCATTTATCTGTGCACCAGGAGGCGCTTGTAGCACCTGGAAGCAGTACAATCGGCGCTACAAAAGCGCGGCCCCATCACCCGCAGTGTGGGATGCACAGGGGTCGTGCCTGGGACAAGACCGGGCCCATCTTTGCCCGTCATTGTCCGGAAGAGGTTGGGCTGGCCAACCCCTCTTAGATCCACCTTCAAGTACTCTGCTGTGTCTTTCAGGGGCCCCTGCACGAACTAAGGTACTGTGTCATTTCAACTACTACACATATTGGTTTTTCTAATCTTCCCCTCATCTATATTTCCGCTACTGGTTTGTTATCTTGTGCAATGGGGAAATGGAAAGCCACTCCTGGGAAAACTGCGCTTGCTCGGGGCATTCCTATACTACTAGACAGGTTTTTTCAGGCCTGTGGATGCCATATCAAAAGAGATTCAACTGGCTGATTAAAGGTGCTCACTCATCTTATGAGCCATACGGTTACCCCACATTAATGCCTCCTCTTTTGACAGATCTTTGCAGCAACGCCCAGACTAATTGGAGCATCAGGGACTGTGCTCAACCTGTAACCCCTAGAAGTGCAAACGCCCAAGGCAACTCCATCACTGCAGGGACAAGCGAGGAGGAAATGTTATCTGGGACTACAAAGGATGTGCATTCACCTGGCCCTTATCCTGCGGCTAAGCAGAGGAAAGGATTGGATACATCAAAGGGGGGCCCTTGCAAAACTACTTTGTCAAGGAAAGGGCAGCCGCACCCAGTACCTAGCTCATCTGTATCCCACAGAACCCCCGGGATCCTTGGGACAGCATCTGTGGGTGGCTGAGTTATCTCTTAGACTCTAAACTCTGCCCTCTGTATGAGCGTCTCTCAGTTGTTAATTTCCACCTGAACGCTCTTAACAAAGAAATGGAAGGATGGCCACCTGGCCCCCCTAAAGGAGCAACACTGCACCAACGGGAGTGAACCACAGCACCCTACCTCATCTGCCACTATATTCAGACCCAATGTCAGGGTCCCACAAGAAAGGGGTGATGCCGCCACAGAGCCTGGAGTTACCTCATCTACTTCTGCTCCGAATCTTGCTTCCAGCCAGGACTCAGGGAAATTTCTTGGCTGCAATCTCATTTGGATCCTCTCCCTGTGATTAATCTGCCCTTTGCCTCTTGCCCATACATGGTTATATAAGCCAACGCCCCAAGTCTTCCATCCGGCGCCACAGAATCAACTTCAAGATTCAGCAGCCATCCATGCACTTGCCACTGGCAAAGCCTCAGGGCCAGACGGTCTCCTGGCTGACTTTTATAAAGCACATACCACACTTTCTGACCCTTGCCTGAAGATATTGTAAGATGAGGCTCTGCAGGTTGTCTGCCGTACGGCCAAGCTCCATGAGGTCTTGCTTATCTCCTTCCCAAAACCCAATAGAGATCCCACTGCACTGGGGTTATATAGGCCCCTGACACTCCTCAACACAAACTACAAAATATTATCTACGATACTTACTGGCACTCTTGGTCCCAGCATTGGTACACCCGGACCAACGCAGGTTTGTCCGGGTCCGCAGTACCTCTTTTAATCTGCAATGCATTTTCTGAATCATGTAGCATGCCACCCCACTCCTGACCACAGGCAGGTTTAGAATGTCTTTGATTCTTTGGAGTGGATCTTCCTCTTCGAGGTGCTGCCACGCTATGGTCTAGGGACTATCTTCATTCAGTGGTTTAAACCTCTTTGTACCCAGATACTAGCCAGGGAGAAAAACGGGTCCTCTTATTCTTGAACACATTCTGATTTACAGGTACACTTGTCAGGGTTGCCCATTGTCCCCTTTGCTTTTTTCTCTAGCCCTGAAGCGGCTGGCACTTGCCCTTCAAGCGCCAGGGTGAAACTGAGGGATTCTGCTGGGCGACAGTCTGCACTAGGTTTCTCTGTACACAGATGACTGACTACTGTACCTTAGAGATATACATGCAATCCTGGCTGACACAGAACTAACATTTGACAAGTTTAGAGAACTTTCGGACCTCAAGGTTAAGTGGGCCAAAGAAGGCCTTCTCCCACTCAATAGCATGACACCTTACCCTGCCTTCTGCCTTAATGGTACTCTCCTGATGTGGCAACCCATTGTGCTCTGCTATCTGGGCAGCCTCATCCGGGCGGTGTCCTCATTGTGAGTGCAGATGGGGTTCTGGAGGCCACTGACACTCTCTGTGGTGGGACACATAGCACTTACCAAAATGGTGATGCTGCCCTGCCTACCATACTACTTTGCTAAACTCCCCCTTTATGTTCCAAAACCCTTTTTGTGGTTGCTTGAGAAGCTAACAAGGGAGATTCTCTGGCACAAAACTAAGCTTAACCTGCCTACGGACGGTGGAGGACTTGTGGTCCAAAACTTAGAGCAGTACTACCTGGCCTCCCAGCTTCAGTGAGATTCCTGGTGGCTGGTGATCCTCCAGACTGCTGAACGCCACTTCCTCCTTGGCTTGGAGTTTGTTCGCATTGTACACTTGTTTCACCTTGCTCTTGTGTAAAAACGCCTAGCTCCACTCTTTTATGAGTGGCATATCGCCGATATAGATGGAGCCTTTTTCTTACTAGGGCAGCTCAGCTAACCCCCCCAAGATCCCCCCCGCGCAACCGATCCTAGACACATCAAAGGGAGGGTTGATCATATGCTTGGTGGAAAAGTCCCCTTGCACGATATACGGCTACATATACTGGGAGATTTGTATTGCCATGGCTCCCTCCCACCCCATGAGTCTCTAATTGAGGAGGAAATCTTCCTCCTGGCCATTTCCTTCTTTACAACTCTCTCCTTTGGGTGCTGGGTAGACACTGGGGGCTGGGGGGTGCCCTACAGCAGGAACGCCTGCTGCAGATCACAATCCAATACCTCCATTTTATGGGGACCGGACAGCATTTGACTCAATAGCTCGCTGATTCTCTGCGTACATGAGGTAATGCCGCTTCTTGCCCTTTTGTGCCAATATTGGGAAACAGAACTAGATGCCCCTGCACAGTTAAGGAATGGAGTGCCATACTGGAGTACCCTGCCCTTATACTGCGCAATTCCAACTTTGATCTTATTCAATATTATGTACTCCATAAGGCTTACCTCACCCCTAACAAGATAAACCATTATTTCTATTGCACATAAGCTGCCTGTCCCTGCTGTTACACATGCTCTGGCACTGCCTGTCCCTTCACCAGTATTGGCAAGGCGTCACTACACACCTAACAAACTGCATGGGACACTCCTCACTGCACACATGCAAGGTGTGCCTGTAGGGCTTTTGCTGCAGGGAGAGAGATTACAGGACCACCACCCATTTCATTGACTTAAGGCTCCTGTTGGCCAAACGCCTAATTACTCGGAAGTGGGAATCGCCTATGATCACTGCATGGGAACAATCCATGAAAATGTTGCCCAGGGTGAAAGCGTTGCCCTACACAAAGAAGATATGAGGGGTTTGCGCAAGTACCCTCTTGCATCCAGCTGGGACGCTATCTTGGTAGAAATCCAAGCTGCCCTGTTGCACAGAGCTGTTGCCGAAAAACAAAGAAGAGAGTGAAGAGGTATAATAATTGGTGGACTCGGTATCCTCTAAAACAAGTAATGAAAAAACAAAGGGAGTCGACTTTCAATTCCAAAGAACCATGCTATCCTTATAAACAGTGACTAAACCCAAGAGAACCATTCGGTTTCTAGCATGGAATAAAGAATATGAGTTCTAAAATAACCCTCACTCACCAAAAGGTCACTTGGTGGCATGCTTCATCATCCGGTTCTTCCCGCTCCGCTGCGGGACAGGGCGTGCTATGACCTATGGATACGCGGGAGCACTTTCAAGTGAAGTGAAATAATAGTGTTTGATGTGAGAGTGGAAGGGTCAGAAAATAAGTGAGTTAATGACAATATTCCATGGGGGCAAATTAAGTAGTCTATGTATATTTTTCCATCTAGCAATTACTAGTTATACCACCACTAGTATACATTATTTATGAACATTAATTGGCTTCCTATGAGACCTATCTTTCGTAATAAAACACTGATCTTGTGTTAGTTACACAAATGTTTTTGCAAACGTTTGCCCCTCAATTTTGCCCACTTATTTGATTAATATGCACTAATACATGTGAATAACAACCAACCAGGGAGATCTGCCACATTGGGCCATTTTTTCTGTAACAGCAGATGTAAAACTGCACAGCCCAGATCGAGAAATGGCTCAGCATAGTACTAATTTTTAACATAGTACTGATCACGACTCTTTTTTGGGGTAATTAATGTAGCCTCATAATTTTAATTCTCATTTCAAACCCTTCAGGTCACACCTGACCAGTCTATATGCAACCGTAAACCCCAGTTTGTATCAACTAACCAACCAGGAAGGTGTGCCATATTAAGGCGGCCATTTTGTGAACGCAACATTCTAGTTTCATGGGCGAAGCTTTACCTCGAGCCCGGAAGTTAGTCATTCCAAGGTGGGCGGCCTCTTTGGCGGTTATCATTCTAGTGTGTAGATACACATGCATGCTGATTGCAGAACAAACCGGACATAAATACCGGCGCTCTGAAACACTTATTGTTCATCGGAGCCACGGGCAGGCAGGGTCTTGGGCGAGAGAGATGCTTAGACGAAGTGAGTACGGCATAGCCGATACCCAGGGCAGCAAGTGGGAAGACTTAGCTATTCCTAATTGTGAAGCCGGCCTGTTTAAACTTCTGCTCTCCCCTAACTACACTCTTTCTGGCACTCTCATCTACCGTCCACCCGGCACGGCCAGCACTTGGGCCTCTTCATTTCTTGAATATATTGCTCCACTTCTCTTGCACTCAACTAACTTCCTGGTCCTTGGAGACCTTAACCTACATTTTAACGACGTATCTTGCCCCACCAGTACACACCTTATACAAGATTTAGCAGCACTTAACATTTCTCTTCATAACTCTGGCCCCACTCACAAGGCAGGAAACCTACTGGATCCCATTTTTTCTAACTTAGACACCATAACATGTAAGCCCCTCAGGCCCATTCCTTGGTCCGATCATTACATAATTAGTTTCTCTATAAAAATTGACTGTGCACCGAAAATCCTTGGAAACTCCACGCTACCTAGAGCTGGTAGAAATTGGAAGAATCTAGATTCCAAAAAACTGAATTCCTGTCTTGAGAATACCAGACCTTCTATTAACATGGCCACCACTGAGGAGGAGGCTGTTCTACATAATTGGTTTACCTCCGCGGTCAATACATGTCTCCCCCTACGCAAATATAAACACAACTTACATCATCCCTCCGCTCCATGGTTCACTGAGCAATAAAAAAATGAGAAATCTATATGCAAAAAGTTGGAACGGAAATGGCGCGCTTATTACGATCCTGGGGCCAAACAAACTTACAAAGATGCTCTTACCAAATACCATTCCCTTTGCAACATAGCCAAGGCGGAACATGTTAATCTAACCATTCTAAATGCTCAGAACCGACCTAAAGCCTTATTTAAAGCTGTGCAGGAACTTTCGGGCATGTCCTACCTGCCCAAAGCTCCCTGCCTGGATGAAACGCAATGTAACTCTTTGGCAGAATTTTTCACTGCCAAGATTGAGGTCATCTATACTAACTTTGGAGTTCCTACTCACATTGCATCCTCCCCTGAGCAGGTTATGTCTGCATCCTTGTATGAATCAGAAAGAAATGCGCAAATTTGTCCGCCCTCCACGCTTCAGCTGACTGCATGGGACCCTCTTACTATCACTTCTCTGCAGAATATCCTGGGTTGCATTAAATCTGGTTCCCCCTTGGATCCCATGCCCCCACAAATCCTTCTAACTCTTGATTTTCATGCACTCACTTTAATTTTAGAACTCCTTAATGCCTCACTCAGAGAAGCCAAGGTCCCGAGTACGTGGAAGCACGCGATGATTGTGCCCCTACTAAAGAAAGCTAATGCTGATCCCAATAATCCAGCTAATTTTCGTCCCATCTCACTCCTTCCGGTCTACTCCAAAATCCTGGAAAAGCACATTAACAAACAGCTCACCACTTACATTGAAGCAGGCAACTTTCTCCATCAGTCTCAGTCTGGTTTTAGGTCTGGCTTCTCTACCGAGTCTACTCTTCTTGGGGTTTCTGAGACCATCCGGTGCCAGATAGACAGAGGGGAAACTGTGGCACTCATCCTACTAGATTTGAGTGCCGCTTTCGACACTGTTTCCCACTCCATCCTTCTTACTGCCATTAAGTCCATTGGCATCAGTGGCTCAGCTCTGGGTTGGGTGGCCAGCTACCTTTCAGACCGCACGTTCCAAGTTTTCTCCCCTTCCTCAGCTTCCAAAATCCATTACTCCACTCATGGCGTCCCTCAGGGCTCTATCTTGAGTCCACTATTCTTCAACTTGTATGTAAAACACCTTGCTACCATTGCGGAGCAAGCCGGACTTACCATCTATTCTTACGCCGATGATACTCAGATCATCTATTCACTTTCCACAGGTCAAAACTCCACTACATCATCCCTTCTCTCTGGTCTCAATAACATAGCTAGTTGGATGCACGACAATAAATTAAAATTAAATGGGGATAAGACAGAGCTTCTCTTGTTTGGCCACAATACCACACTCTGGGGTCCCCACCATTGGCCACAGCAAATGGGTCCCCTACCTGTTCCCTCCAAGACAGCTCGCAACCTAGGCATCATATTTGATGATCAGCTGTCGATGAGGCAACATGTGATCAAGGTCTCTGCCACCTGTATTACCATCATCAAGTGGCTGAGAAAGATCATATGGATGCTTCCCCATGACACCCAGAAAACCGTAGTCCAAGCGTTAATTACATCTCGGCTGGACTATGGGAATGTTCTTTTTCTGGGTGCATGCAAGGAGGTGACTCGTAAACTTCAGATGGTTCAAAACATGGCTGTTCAATTAATCTGTAATCTCCCCAGAACCTCTTCCACTTCTGCTTCTCAGCGTAGCCTACACTGGCTCCGTATTGAAAACCGCTCTAAATGTAAGGCCCTCTGTATCTTGCACCGTATCAAGTCAGGTAATGCCCCTCTCTATTTAAGCACTCTGGTTCAACACTATTGTCCCCCCGCACTCTTCGTTCGTCTACCCAACATAGATATCAGGTGCCTCGTATTAGGAGAGCCAGAATGGGCGGCCGCTCATTCGCTTACTTGGCTCCTTCCCTGTGGAATGCCCTACCTCTTTCCTTACGCTCTGAATCCTGCTATCTAAGGTTCCGCAGAGACCTCAAGACCTGGTTATTTAACCGATAGACCCTCTATGTCTTCTAGAGACCGTCTTTTTGCAACTACCCCGTCCTCTCTCTTTTGGTTTAGCACCGGGAAACCTCGGGGTAGCTGTGCGCTGTATAAAATTAAATATAATAATAATAATAATAATATCCAGACATATTACCATTCTACTCTATAAATGTATACAAATATATATTTTAACTTTGACTGAATCCTTCCTCTACCCACAGTGTTTGACTACATGTGCACCACCCCTCCCGTGTTGAAGCTCATGGGGGCCTATTAGGCAACCTAAGTGTGCATTCCCTATCAGTTTTTTTTAAACGCTGAGAAACTGTCACACCGTGTTTTTTCTCACCTGTATAGATGACTATTGGCACACAGCACTTATGCATTATAAAAGGGCACCGATCTCTGCAAACTGAAAGTGCATTTAGAGTGTGTGTTTCTTGTTATATGTATTGTATTGTCTTGTACGTCTTGAACAGAACTTCAAAAGGGCAGCATATTATACATGTAAAAAGTACGATGAACTATCGTGCATGGAGTGAAAAATATATCACCTTTTAAACCTTTCACAAGTGGGGTGAAGGGGTGTTTCCAGTATATCAGAGAATATACTATGATTATTAACTTTCTTCCTCTATCCTTCCAGATAGTTTTTAAAGAGAATACCAAGTAGGTATTGGATGAATGTATTTTTGACAAAAATGCATATTAGCCTTTGACATTGACTAGGCTGACCACACCAAATGACAGTCAGAGTGGTAAAAGTGATCAATATCCTAGGTCCTGAAGAGAAGCTTAGGAGTAGGCTTCGAAACATTTAGACATGTGAGGAAATTGCCCATTATAGCATTTTTTCCCCCTTTTCCTCACTTTTATTAATACGAGCTATAGGAAGTATTAAAGTTTAGTTTTCCACGCAGCCAGGTATTTTTTAACTCACTTATTTTCTGACCCTTCCACTCTCACATCAATCACATTATTTCACTTCACTTGAAAGTGCTCTCACGTATCCTTAGGTCGTAGCACCCCCCGTTCCGCAGCGGGGGACGAAGAACCCATTAATTGATGAAGCATTCCACCAAGGAACCTTTTGGTGAGTAAGGGTTATTTTAGAACACATATCGTTTCTCCCATGCTAGAAAGCAAATGATTCTCCTGGGTTTAGTCACTGTTTGTAAGAAGAGCACAGTTCTTTGGAATTGAGAGTGCACACAGCTGAGTCCCCCTGAGGGGCACTAACCCCTACTAGGGATGCAGGTTCTCCAGAGACCCACCTTGTAAAACATATTGACGACATTACACTGACTGCTTCCTACCCCACCACATTCATTCTACTAAATGATGTTGCATTGCAGATGGATATATGTTCACAAAGCGGGAAGGTACGGGCCTGTTCAAATGCTCTAGGTTTGTTGTTCTTTACCAACGACTGGTTTGAATTGAATCTCCATATTGTTACTGGCCTGAACTCTGTCAGGCCTGCCTGTATCTTGCTATCCTTTGTTTGCCACATGGGCTTTCCTCCTTATAATTATATTAGCTGGTGAGCATTGTACCTCACTGCCTGTATCTATTCCAAGCAGGAACTGATGTTGAACCGATTGTGGATGTGATAAACATTTTGTAAAAATTGAAAATGCTCAATAAACAAATGTAAACAAAACAAAACTACTTACCACTGAGAATGAAAGCAGATAAATAAAAAAGGTGATTTTGGAACTAAAACAGCAAACAAATGGGTGATAAAGGAGGAGCACCAGAGTGTTCCATAGCTCCACTTAGGAATTGACTGTACAAAATAGACTTCTCAAATAGGGGCTTCCATCTCTCAATAACAGCAGTTTGAGAGTGTAGTGGTAAACAAGACTATTACTAATATAAGATATTGCCTTTCACCATAAAATCTGATCAACATGCCGACTGCATGATGGCGGTGCCGACCCATCTAGAATATTCATGTACTCTTGCTTGGATGCAGCTTCTTTCCAGAATGCTCAATTGACTTTTCAAACATGTCCACAATATTTCATAATCTCGGGCTCTGCACAGCCACATATACTACATAGGAAAAAAGGTGGTTCCACAGGAGGACAGGCTTGCCTCTTGTCCCTAAACAGACACCTACCTGAAAGTACTGTGATGTTCTTCAGCTGAAACTTCACCCAAATACAAACCAGATTACCTCTTTACTGGGTGGGCTCTTTGGTGTCTTGCATTTTTTATCGTCCCAAATACTTACATGAATACAACAACATCCATCCTGAGGGACCAAATTATCACTAACAGCCCTTCAGCCTGTCATGTTAGTGTCAGCAGAAAGATACACTGAAAGGAGTTTTGTCCTCCTAGTAACTTTTCTCCTAAGCAACAGTGAAGTTTCACTCTTGGGCTAAGGAGATAAGGGAATGCTCCAGACATAAGGTACATTTTTAAGGAAATAGGCATCATATCACAATAGCCTTCTCAACCGAAGGACAATCCATCTAGCTCTTACATCCTTCATGGCTAATTATATCCTTGTTTTGATGTACGATATAACAATAATGTACTACTAGCGTACAAGACCAACAATGCGGTCAGTTGAGGCACAAACCATCTAGTTCAGGCTTGGGAATTTGCAATCAGATGTTCTCTGTCTGGATAAACACAATGTAGAGCTTAATCCAAAAAGCTTCCAACAAAACCATGAGAAGGTTCTGAAAGATGTGTTCTTGGTTAACTGTCCCCAAATAGACTTATTCAAAGGCCCCTATTATTCATCAACATCATCAAAATACCTCTTGCCGTGAAATGGCACCTGGCTGGCAGAATATGCATTAGCATCGAAAGCTGTATCTCTGTCAGGGGATATGACCAATCAGTAATCCGAGGAAACACTACAGGTGCCGTGCTCTAGGAACATGATCGTTTATGTAATCTCTTTTGGAAGGCAACATTCTTGAAAGAGGGCAAGCCTCCCACCTAACAGCAGGAGAGGCTCAAATCCCAAGGGGAACGCAGAGTGCCATTTACACATCGAATGTTGGCCATCATTCACCAGTACCTGCATCCTAATCTTCCCTTTTGTGACAAAACCACCTGCCGTATCCTAGTTGTTTTCACTGCCGATGGACACCATTCCTTTACTGATTTTACAGTGGAGCAGACACAACACATCTTACAGCCAGACAATTAGTGTGCCACAAGCACTTTCCATTTGGAAGCATTCATTCCTTCTTTGTAATGGAAAAAACCTATCAAGATTTACATTGAAGTAAACTAAATTTGCAAATTGGTCTTACCATTGGTCTACTATTACTATTACTCTCACTGCTCTGAAGAAGGTAGTCTTTCTTTTGTTAACGTTTACTTAGTGTACTGCCCTCGATGTGCTTTTTTCCAGTACTGTCTGTGCCTCTCTGCAAGTACACCATGGGATCAATAGGTCCATCCTGAAAAGGGCTGTCTGGTGCACCTAATGTGACAGTTTCCTTCACCCTTTCCCTCTTCTACGACTGCACACAAAGTGGCTGCTTGGTCCATTCCACAGTTAACATTGTCACTGCTGCAGTCTTCCTTTGCAGGGTGAGCATTAGTGAATTCCTCAAAGACTCAGTTGTCCCTGCCGGTGGTCAGCTCTTCCATCTCACTCCTGCCACCCCTCAACCAGGTGGCTTCAGTACAGAATGGGGTCTGTGAATCCTAAGCAGATTGTTACCTTGCTTTGTGTAGTTGCACCCTCTTGGGACACGCCCCACAGAACTAAACCCCCATAGCACAAACACAGGAGGCAATAGTAGCTATCTGTCTTCTCCAGGTTGCTCTGCATGGTAACTGGATAATCCCACCAGATTACTTACAACACAAGAACTCTGAAGTTTTCAAAGGTTGGAAAAGTTAGTTTGAGGGCAAATGACTTCCTAAAAAAGGATTGAGTTGCATCTCTAATGGTTGGCACCAGGTAATTTTCCCTCTGTGAAATGTTTGTGTTTTGTAATTCAAGTTACTCCTGTAGATTCACCGGTACGGACTCTAAAATTGACCCACCTTGCTATAGAACAGGATTTGTGGTTTTCTGCCACTACTCTCATTTTGGCTAAGTGACTGTCACCGAAAGGGTATCTACTAAAACAATGTAGGACACAGGATTTAGGATGTTACTGTGATCTGTGCCTATCTGTCGTTTAATCAATCAAGGACCATTTATGCTAATGTTGAAGTTTACAAGTGCCTGGATTCTTCGGTTTCTACCGAGTCCTGGATGATGTGCTGGCTTTGAAAGTATCCTCAAGCAGAAACTGGAACCAGCAAGTCTTTATTCAGGACTACCACATTCTGATTTCCACACCATGCAAGCAGAAGAGAAGCATATGCCCGATCACCATCAGCATCAGCAGTCCGATCAGTGCCATAAGGAATACCTGTGCACAGGCAGAATTTAATTAAATGGCGGCACGATTTCAAGATTCATTTATATGAAGCTATGGATAAGGAAACTACTTCAACTAGTGGGTAAATGTAAATCGCAACAGCAATAAGATACATTCAGAACAGTCAATCAAACTGGTATCACAAACTTGTGAAGTGGCAGGGCTAAAGAAGATTAGAAAACCTGTTGTTGAAAGAACCCTGATGTGGCATTATAAAAAATAAAGGTTTGATTCATAGAAAAAAATGATTACAAAATAGCTTCTACAATCAGATAATGTGCCTCTACCAATCATGGTAGGTATACTCTTATACAAGTCTCTGGGTCCTAGAACGCTCTAACCTTGGCTGGGACTCCCTGTTCCATATCTCTGTGCGTCAGGAAGCACTTGCACCACCGGGGGGCACGATCATCAGAGCTACAAAAGAGCAGCCCCATCCCCCACAGCGTGGGACGCTCTATACTTGGTTGGGACTCCCTGTCCCATACCTCTGTGCATCAATATAAAAAAACCCTGTCCCTTAGACGTTAAACGTCGGTATTCGTATTTCAGTTGCAGAGAGGCCAACTGTCAATTTCTACTGCTACACCACCAGGCTTAGTAGTTTATTCTTTGGGTGTATTACCGCATCTCATCCAAATTTCTTAACATAAAAATTAGGGAAATTCCTTGTGAGCTTCAAAAAGACAGTCAAACAGAGCGCAAACAGATGTCTGGATGAATAATTTGCACAGTACATCAAAAAACACATACAACCAATGTGAAAAAATATGTAGAGAACAAAATGACCCCTAACGGGCGCACCACCCTCGGGGCAACTGGCAGGTACTCACCAGATTAGGCCCCATTTGTCATCATAGGTGGTCATTTTGTTTAAAAGTAAAAAGTGTCCAAAAAAAAAGCAACGAGAGAGAGGGGGTGATCTAAGAAGCCAGCTGAATGGGAGATAAGATGTGGCCTTTATGTATTAAAAATAAACGTATGTACCCTAACGAAACGTAAGTACTAACATTTAAGGTTCAACTCTGTGTGTAGAATATGAACTATTGAAAGCAATATTTTTTGTATTTCTTTTAAAAAAAGAGTAAAATTTGCAGTGCATGTTATTGTGAGCGCTCAAGAGAGAGGGGGTGGTCTAAGTAGCCAGCTGAATGGGAGATAAGATGTGGCCTTTATGTATAAAAAATAAACATATGTACCCTAACGAAACGTAAGTACTAACATTTAAGGTTCAACTCTGTGTGCTGAATGTGAACTATTCAAAGCAATATTTTTTGTATTTCTTTTAAAAAAAGAGTAACATTTGCAGTGCATGTTATTTTGTGACAGGGGGATGTGTGTTGTAGCCCGCCTTTTAGCAGTTGTTTTTTTTTTCTCGGGCTAACAAGCGCTTCGCATCCTGCTGTTCAAATTAGCATATCACAAATGCAGCTTTACAACTGATTAGAATCTTTACGACGGTGCTTAAAGCACTCTAGCATCCTGTAGTTTCGTTTTCCAAAGCCTTAAAGTCTGTGAGCTGTGTGTTTATTTAAATGTGATTGAAGAGTGGGGTGCTTGGTACAGACGGATTGGTGGGGGTTGGGGGGGAGGGATTAGTCAACTGGATGGGAGAGAGGCTGTGTGTTTGTTTTTTCGTTAAAATAAAGCTTCCTTATGACCTAAAACAAATTTTTTGACATTTTGCATGTATTTCTCATTGCAAAACATACAATATGTGAAACAAACCTTATTTGAATGACGCCGACAAAGTAATTAGCTTTTATGTGCAAGCCTGTAGATTGAATCAAAAGTAATAGCATTGATCCCTCGCAAGCTGGAGAGGGAGGGGGGAATGACTAGGCATGCTGAATGGGAGTGAGTCTGTGTGTTTCATCTTATTTGTAGACAAGTATGTTTTTAACTAAAGCTAGCCATCCCTCCTGTGACATGTATGGTGTGCGGGTGATGGATGGATGGATGTATTGTGAGAAATGGATGTATGTAGTGGGTGATATATGAATGTAGTGGGGGACATGGCTGGGGTGTTGGTGATGTATGGATGCGATGCACACGGTACAGACGGATTGGGGGGCGGGGGGGGGGATTAGCCAGCTGTGTGGGAGAGAGGCTGTGTTTTTTTCGGAAAAGAAACTTTTACTTATAAACGAAAACAAATGCTTAACATCTAACGTGCAAGTGTGGTTGCAAAACGTAAGATATGTGAAAACAAGTGTGGTTGCAAAACGTAAAATATGTGAAAAAAAGGGATTAGCCAGCTGGGTGGGAGAGAGGCTGTGTGTTTTTTTTGCAAACAAACTTTTACTTATGAACGGAAACAAATGCTTAACATTTAACGTGCAAGTGTGGTTGCAAAACGTAAAGTATGTTATAAAAAAAAAAGGTATGTTCCTAAGAATGTGTGCAATTAAAAAAACGTACAACGTAGTCTACATGGCATTTTTAAATGCACATTCAGTGTGCTTGGCTAAATGTGCAGCGTGCAGAAAGTGAAGACCCAATAGGAGAGAGTGAATGGGATGCGTGATAGCGTGCAGGAGAGAAAGGTGGTGTAATCAGCGCGAGTGACCGGAAAACAGCGTGCAATAACTGAAGAGCCAATGGGAGAGAGGCTGTGAACTGCGTGATAGCGTGCTGGAGAGAAAGGCGGTGTGAGTCAGCTGAAAAGAGCGTGCTATAACTGAAGAGTCAATGGGAGAGAGGCTGTGAACTGCGTGATAGCGTGCTGGAGAGAAAGGCGGTGTGAGTCAGCTGAAAAGAGCGTGCTATAACTGAAGAGCCAATGGGAGAAAGGCTAGGAAATTGGTGTTAGCGTGCGCATGAGGGGAGAGACGGCCTGGCGTCCGTCAAAATGAAAGCCGTGGACAGTGAATAAATTAGGGGAGGAGAAATGCACGCTGGGGATGGCCGTGGGAGGGAGGCTTGTCGCTTTGATGTGCACGCGCTTTTAATGTCAATGCGCTTGCGCATTGAGCTTGCTTTTCACGGGCACTGCCTGGAATCGCACGATGGTTACATTCTGGTTAACCCCCTATATTCTCGCAAGCTCAATGCGCAAGCGCATTGACAGGCGAGACCTAAAAAGTGTATAAAGTGCAATAGAGCAATAAGTGTTCACTCCTTTCGTGACAAGCAGTGATTAAAATCAACAGGCACACCTTTCGCACAACTTTATTCTGGATTTTTAGGTGTGATCCGTTGAATTAAAAAGGCTGTTAGCTAACTCTGCATACCATTACCTATTGCCAAAATGTTTCTCTGCCTCTAGAATTTTTGGCAGATTCGTCAGGGCTCGACACCTTGTCACCGCACCAATGTTGGACACCTTGTTCTATGTGACTGTCAAATTGAAAGAGTACACTAATTAAAAACATCCTAAGCACCCCTTTCCAATATACCTCGTCAAACCGTCGTATTTGTAATCATTACCCTCTGCCAGCACACTTCTTTCGTACCAGCTGAAGAGGTGAATCTATTAGCTCCTCATATGAGCCTTTATTTAAGTTGATTGGCCCCTGCGATTGTCTCATCAATCTAAAAAAAAACAAATAAAAGGAATATCATGAGTCATACTTTAGCCCCAACAGTATCATAACCAGACGTTGGCTGACAACTGTATCCCCTGCTCAACATAACATTAAATGACTTTCTCTGTCTCGCAAAAATTTGGAGTTAGTATAACGAGTGAACACTCATATTCTTTTTTTAATGCACTCGAGATGGTATAATCGTAATGTTTATTTCTTTTTAGTCTCCAGGCTTCGAATCACATCGTGCGTATAAACGTGCCCACCAACATACCGCTACAATGCCAGGCTCTATTCGCAATGTCATCCTGCCCACCGCGTTTAAATCAAGTATCTTGTGGCGACTATTAATGGCATACCAGCACAACCAGATTTATTTACAGCGTACCAATATAACCGGAATCTTTTACTACTAAAGCCCCACTCCTCACCGTGCAGAGCTTCACAGAGCTCTATGTCTCCTCCTGTTGCCTCCGCGTTTACCCGCCCTGCCTATGAGAATCAGGCGGCGTGTGACGCTTCTCCACGCCAGTCATGTGACCGGCATCCTCGGCGTCAGACGCCATTACTGGTTGGGAAATGGACGAGTGCCCGGCCATACTTGGTACAATAAAGTTAATACCAGAGTACAAGATGTTTAAACAACCGCCACTTTTGTACAAATTATCCATTGTATTAAAAACTCCTAATTCCTGCTATTTCAGCTATTTCAAATGGACAGGCTGTTTTAAGAAAAACTTTTTCTCGTTGTGCATCTAAATGAATCTATACACAGGAAGGTGTGGGGATAAAACGGGATCGAGTGTTCCAATGAGAAATCCCCCAAAACGGCAAGCACAGTTACCACCATAGTACTTAAATTCTGACTTTGGACGGACATCATTTGCCCTAGTACCAAGTACTGTGTCACAAAAACGAAGACCCAGTGGACCAGGAGGCGCTTGCAGCATTTGGGAGCAGGACTATTGGCGCTACAACAAAAGCACGGCCTGTCACCAGCAGAGCGGGAAACTCTACACTTGATTTGGACTCCCTGTTCCAGATCTCTGTGTGCCAGGAGACACTTGCAGCACCTGAGGGGGGGGTCAGGAGGGGGATTAATGTGGGTTGCGGACGACCATCAGCACTACAAAAGCACTGCCCTGTAATCCACAGCATGGGGCTTGCAGCATCTAGTACCAGGACCATCGGGGCTACGAAAGTGCGGCTCCGCCAACCACAGCACAGGATTCTCTACACTTGGCTTGGACTCCATGTCCAATATCTCTGTGCACCAGGAGGTGCTTGCAGCACCTGGGGCAGGACCATCGACGCTCAAAGGCACGGCTCCATCATTTGCGGCGCGGGACACTCTACACATGGCTGGGACTCCCTGTCCCATTTATCTGTGCACCAGGAGGCGCTTGTAGCACCTGGAAGCAGTACAATCGGCGCTACAAAAGCGCGGCCCCATCACCCGCAGTGTGGGATGCACAGGGGTCGTGCCTGGGACAAGACCGGGCCCATCTTTGCCCGTCATTGTCCGGAAGAGGTTGGGCTGGCCAACCCCTCTTAGATCCACCTTCAAGTACTCTGCTGTGTCTTTCAGGGGCCCCTGCACGAACTAAGGTACTGTGTCATTTCAACTACTACACATATTGGTTTTTCTAATCTTCCCCTCATCTATATTTCCGCTACTGGTTTGTTATCTTGTGCAATGGGGAAATGGAAAGCCACTCCTGGGAAAACTGCGCTTGCTCGGGGCATTCCTATACTACTAGACAGGTTTTTTCAGGCCTGTGGATGCCATATCAAAAGAGATTCAACTGGCTGATTAAAGGTGCTCACTCATCTTATGAGCCATACGGTTACCCCACATTAATGCCTCCTCTTTTGACAGATCTTTGCAGCAACGCCCAGACTAATTGGAGCATCAGGGACTGTGCTCAACCTGTAACCCCTAGAAGTGCAAACGCCCAAGGCAACTCCATCACTGCAGGGACAAGCGAGGAGGAAATGTTATCTGGGACTACAAAGGATGTGCATTCACCTGGCCCTTATCCTGCGGCTAAGCAGAGGAAAGGATTGGATACATCAAAGGGGGGCCCTTGCAAAACTACTTTGTCAAGGAAAGGGCAGCCGCACCCAGTACCTAGCTCATCTGTATCCCACAGAACCCCCGGGATCCTTGGGACAGCATCTGTGGGTGGCTGAGTTATCTCTTAGACTCTAAACTCTGCCCTCTGTATGAGCGTCTCTCAGTTGTTAATTTCCACCTGAACGCTCTTAACAAAGAAATGGAAGGATGGCCACCTGGCCCCCCTAAAGGAGCAACACTGCACCAACGGGAGTGAACCACAGCACCCTACCTCATCTGCCACTATATTCAGACCCAATGTCAGGGTCCCACAAGAAAGGGGTGATGCCGCCACAGAGCCTGGAGTTACCTCATCTACTTCTGCTCCGAATCTTGCTTCCAGCCAGGACTCAGGGAAATTTCTTGGCTGCAATCTCATTTGGATCCTCTCCCTGTGATTAATCTGCCCTTTGCCTCTTGCCCATACATGGTTATATAAGCCAACGCCCCAAGTCTTCCATCCGGCGCCACAGAATCAACTGTGGACCTAAAAAAATAAGGCAACACATTGGATCTATAATCACATCGGATCTACGTATAATTTTCATGATGATATTCTTCTGGCGTGCATGGTGGTGGTGGGGGAATTGGGTCACTACCTTGACAGTTTCATGGTGCCTGTGTTATGATAAACTTTCACAAGCAACCAATGGTGGGAGAAATTTTGCTTCAGGCCAGATCAGGTTTATTACATCCTGTCTGTAGGTTTTTTCAACAGACACTTGGCACAATCTACTTCTCTATTGAGTGCACGCCCACCCCATCGTCAACCCTACTGTCAGTATCAGCCTCTGTATGGGGAACAGGTACGCAGCTCTTGCCATTATTGAGGACATTGACTGACAAAGAGAGAGGGCTTTGGTTCTTTCAAGGTTTTGGACAGTAAGAATTCCATTCCCGTGGACCCTTACTTGCCCTCCCTCACCTATGCCTGCAACACCTCCCATGCCACAGGGGGGTTTCCAAGGATCTATTGATATGCTCCTTGGCCTTCCCCCTGCACCTGGTTGTCTTGATGTGCCCCTGGACTTGTAGTCAAGGAACAATCATGCCCTGGGCTTTCCCCAACTTGTGTCTGGGGCCTGTTTGAATGGTCAAGTGCAATCTCCTAATCTCAGGGTCGATGATAAATTTCTTAACTTAAACATTGCAGGTTTGTCTCCTAAATTGTATATTGATGATTGGATTACCCTTGTTAAGGCCTACAATACTGTATTTTTCCAGGAGTCCAGGTCACGGGAGGTATTTGTTTTGATGTGTACACTTACTATAATCTGTCTGTATTTCCTTCCATTGCGAGGAGAGCAACGGTTTGGCTGGCCCCTTGGTTCAGAGTAGTCATTGGGTGCAAAATAACCTCAATAATGATAGATGAGGAGTTCATGCAGGTATTTGAACTTAGAAAGGGCTCAAAGTTTAGAGTTATAATGGTTAATTTTTATAAAGATTTCTCCAGCAGGGACAATTCGATCCTGCAAACTTGGTTCCCTTAAATAGATTAATTAGCAGTGTACTGAAACATGGGGCTCTCTCAAGCGAATTGTGGCAGGTGACTTCAATGCAAAAGTGGGTACTTTGCCTTACTTATCACTTGCAACTTTTATACTAGGAATAGATGAAGCTAGCTATACAGACCAAGGGTTTAGGAATCCGAGATGGTGATTGTTGCATGCTTTCTTGTTATGACATGTTTTGGGCATTGCCGTTCTAACCCATGCATTTGTAAACACCCCAACTTACATTGGGAAGGGGTTGGGTCACTAATAGAAAATGTATTTATCTCACGGAGTCTGCATCCCCTCATTGATGATGGGAGGGTTATTCCCACACTGCATAGCGATCATAACCCCCTAGCTCTTTCCTTTGCCTTTGCCAAGGGAACTAATTGCATTGGATTCTGCTAATATTTTGGAAATTAAGTTCTCCCAAACTGATTCATTGCAAGTGTATATATGTGGTGAACCGTATATGTAATTGTTTGTTCTACAGACATCACTAACTATGTGAATTTAACTCTTTAACTATCCCAACCTTCCTTTTGAAACGTACTGTGTTAATGCCCCTGGTTGGGTTGTTTTTACTTGGGCACTACCCCGTAAAAACTTACTACTGACAATATTACCCAACATTGCTCCCCACCCCAAGTTGTGTTATCTTTAAGACCAGCTGCATTGCCTACATGTTATCTAGAAATAACTTCCCAGCATACACAGCAGAGAATACAAGTGCTAAAAGACAAGCACGGTCCACGGCCGTGAAAGTTATGCGACACGCAGCTATGCGCCAACAGTTGTCTTTTGCCACTCGTGCATCTTTGGCGCTTACCTTATGGGAGCGAGCAGCAGCAGGCGTGATAGTTGCTAACAGATGGCACTGCTGCTCACTCCCGCAAGGGAAACGCCAAATGTGCACGAGTGGCAATAGAGAACAGCGCAAAACATGCGAGAGTTTGACAAAAGTCTAGACCGATGCTAAGTGGTCCCTTCTAAGCAGCGCTTGAGTGCTGCGTAGGCGAGACCTGATGACCTTGAAACTGTTCTTGTGAAAGTGGGGGCTGATGGGCCCATAATTAAAAATAAACCCAAGCAAGCCCTCCTCTATGCGGACGTTGCTGTGCTATTAGCTAGGACCGCAAATGGCCTCAAGTTTTTTATATCAAGCTTTATTAGCTTTAAGGAGAATCTAGACCTGCAGACAGATCTCTCCAAGACCTTTATAATGGTATGCAGCTCCATGAATACAAAAACAATGTCACGTGGCCAAAAGGGACATTGTGACATCACTAAGTGAGCATGAAGCCTAATAGTGTATACATAGTATGCAGGATGGGCAGCCTTGACTGTAATCCATGCCACTAGAATTGCAAATAAACTTATGCTCAGCAGACCCAGCTGATTTTTCACATTATTATTACTACTACAGCATATACCTAGCCACTCTACCTAAGGAATTGCCTGACCCACCACCCCGAAAGTATGAGACACGTGCTTCATTAGAAAAGGATATCGCAGTTTCGATTGAGTATATGCACCGGTGAGGGGGCTGGGGTGTGCTGTCCTGCGACAACATCTGCCATCAAGCCTGCCCTCTGTGCCACAGGCCTTGTCCCTGGAGCTGCAGGGCAAGTGTTTCCGGTTCTGCATAGTTTAAGAACTGTGCTATTATTGTCTTGGGAGTACCCAGGAGGTGGCCTAGCTGCCAGGAATCTTTCAATAACAAAAAACTTTCTATCAATCAATCAGGGATCTGTAGAGCGCACTACTCAACCGTGTTGGTCTAAAAGGGGCTGGGGGGAGGGGGAAGAGGGTTTCAGGCAGCTCCGGTCAGAGCCCAGCAGCCATGCTGCTGCTTTTGCGCACGCTACTACATGGCTTTATTTCTGCAAGACTCTGTTTATGCCTTTCACATGAGAACCGTCTGCTTTGTTTATTCTCTGCTTGTCCCTCGAGTTTAGTCTGAACACTGTGAGCAAGATCAATACACAATGCCCCTTGTTATTCTGTTCTGTTCAGTCCCTAGCACCTAGACACAACATACCAATGCAGCTTCTGCTGTAAACTCGCACTTTGATATTATGGGGAGGCATGTTTAGGTAACACACACTTGGAGAGGGGGTTTCCCGTGAGAAGAGCAATGCAGTTCCTATGATGTAGATATACCATCTAGGCACTAAGGTATGGGGTCCGCTGACAAAGGCCAAAGTTCTCCTATTATATAATAATACTTCTTCTTACCAAGGGGAGGGTGGTTAGGCTTTACAGTCCTTTATCCACTGTTTGTCCCTTTATGATATATGTAACTGTATTAGTTGTATGCCTTATTCTGCTGGATGTGGCTCAAATACTGCATTTTAGAGCACAATAGTTAAAATAAACATGTTAAACTATATTCGCGTTTCAATCAGTTCTGATTGTGGACAGGTACAAGAATGTGAGTGAAAAGGTGTGTCTAGTTACTGCGATTCCTGAGAGATTAAGGAGTGTTGTGTACTGGGGTGTCTAATCATTTGCTTCTTCATGAGTGTATAGGAGAGCGAGTGAGACACTATAGCTAGTCGGTTCAGGATTTGTGGGTACTAAGGTGATGGGAAGGCTGAGCCCCTATACACCAAGGCCCCATATTCCTACGCATACATCTGTGTATGTGAATCCCTGCAACAACACGCCCCATATGTTTGGGAGGTAAACTATGAGAGTGGGAGCCAGTTGCACAAGTTACTTACCTTCGGTAACGATATATCTGTAAGAAACATTAGTTAGTGTTAGATTCCTTACCTTAGAATATCCCCAGGCGTCAGACTGGATCCGGAAAGTTTTGCGTAGCAGTACCCCTGCACGTCGGTAGGCGTCGTCTGCGGCTCTGCATCCGTGGTCGGCGTCTTTAGCGCCGGGATGATGTCGTTGGAGAACTTAGACCCCGCCCTTGTGCGCTGGCGGCAGTTCTTGTACATAGCTTTCCGCCGTAGGAACGCAGTGGCATGCCAGAGACCGACACTGGTGCCATGAAACTAGGACCCTGAAAGGGATCTCCTTAACCCTAGATATCGGTTCGCAGAACGGGGAGAATGGGTGGGGCGGTAAGGAATCTAACACTAACTACATTTTCTTACAGATATATCTTTACCGAAGGTAAGTAACTTGTGCATCTGAAAGAAACAGGCTAGAGTTAGATTCCTTACCTTAGAATAGATACCCCAGCAATACCAACCCCAGTGGTGGGTTTTCGAATCAAGATCACAACAGAAAGTCCTGGAGAACGGAACGGCCGAAAAAGCCATCTCTCTGGACTTGGCTGTCCAGGCAGTAGTTTCTAGCAAACGTGTGCAGTGAGGTCCACGTAGCTGCCTGACAGATGCCCTGCAAGGGGGCTCCCCGACCCAGGGCAGTAGTAGCCGCCGTGGCCCGAGTGGAATGGGCCCTCAGGGGGCTTCTTTCTAGCCAAGGAGTAACAGACCTTGATGCACAACACGACCCACCAAGACATGGTCCGTTTGTGCACCGCCCGTCCCTTCTTAACGCCCACATAACCAACAAAGAGTTGGTCGTCCACCCGGAACTGGCGTGTGCGATCAAGGTAGAAGGAGAGCGCACGTTTTGGGTCCAGACGGTGGAGCCTCTCTTCCTCCTTTGAAGGATGCGGAGGCGGAAAGAAGGTGGGCAAGGTGATGGACTGCCCGATGTGAAAGGCCGTAACCACCTTGGGCAGGAAAGAAGGACGTGTTTTTAAAACAACTTTGTCCGGATGGACATAAAGGAAAGGAGGATTAGAAGATAGAGCCTGGAGCTCACTCTACAGTCTTAAGAGTCAGAAGACGAAGAGGGCAATTGTGAAGTGGCTCGAAAGGAGCGCACATCAGATAGGTTAGAACAAGGTTGAAGTCCCACTGAGGCATCACAAAAGGAACAGAAGGAAACATGTGCGTGATGCCTTTCAAGAATCTAGTTACAACAGAGGACTTGAAAAGAGAAGGCTGATCAGGAAGCCTCAAGAAGGCAGAAATGGCAGAGAGGTAGCCCTTAAGAGTGCCCAGAGCAGAGCCCTTCTGGGCAAGAGAACGAAGGAAGAGGAGAACCTCTGAAAGGGGGGCAGAGAGAGGATCCACAGCTTTTGCTGTGCACCATGCCACAAATTTGTTCCACCTGCAGGCGCAACCGATTTTGTGGAGGGAAGCCTGGCTTCAGAATCACATCACAGACTTCAGGAGGCAAGTCAAATGGCCTCAACTGCCGCCGCTCCATCTCCATACATGGAGGTGGAGACTGGACAGGTTCGGGTGGAGGACCGTCCCCTGCTGCTGCGACAGAAGGTCCTCCTGAAGAGGCAGACGAATCGGGGGATCGACTGACATGCTGAGTAGCTCGGGATACCAGAACCTTTGTGCCCAGTCCGGAGCCAAAAGGATGACTTGGGCCCGGTCGCGCCTGATCTTCAGCACTCTGGGCAGAAGTGGTATAGGCGGAAAGGCGTACAACAGACCGCAGCTCCACTCGCGACGAAAGGCGTCTCCGAGCAAGTGCCGCCTTGGAAATTCCAACGCGCAGAACTGATGGTATTGCGCATTCTCTTCGGTGGCGAATAGATCTAACCAAGTCTCTCCTCACTGCTGAAAGAGGCCTTGTGCCACGTCCGAGTTCAGGTGCCATTCGTGATCCATCATGCACCGGCGGCTGAGTTTGTCCGTCCTGGCGTTCAGGGAACCTGCCAGGTTCTTGAACCACCAGGGTGACGCCCTGGTGTTCCTGCCATGTCCAGAGGCGCAGAGCCTTCTGACAAAGGGTCCACGACCCCACCCCGCCTTGTTTGTTGGAGTACCACATGGCGGTGGTGTTGTCCGTGAACACCTGCACTACACTTCCCCGGACAGTGGGAAGGAATGCCTTCATTGCAAGTCGGATCGCCCGCAGCTCCAGAAAGTTGATGTGGAGCCGGGACTCCGTCGGAGACCAGCGGCCTCTGATTTCCCTCTCTCCCATGTGGCCCCCCATCCCAGGAGGGACACATCCATCACCACTACGTGCTCCTGTTGGGGTAGGGAGATCTGCCGCTGACCCAATCGCGGTTCATGAGCCACCAATGCAACTGTCTTGCAGTGCCCTCCGAGATCCGGACGTAGTCGGACAGATTGCCCTGATGCTGTGCCCACTGAAACTTCAGGTCCCACTGTTGAGCCCACATCCGCCACCTGGCGTGATGCATCAGAAGGATGAAGGAGGCCATCAGCCCAAGGAGCCGCAGCGTCAACCTGACCAGGACTTGAGATAAAGGGTGAAAGATCAGAATCAGAGCCTGAATATCCCGAACCCACTTTTCGGGGTGAAAAACCCCGAACTAAGCTGAGTCCAGAACCACTCCGATGAAAAAGAGCTTTTGAGAGGGGCACAGGTGTGACTTCGGCACGTTGATCGAGAACCCCAGTGAGTGCAGGAGGTCAGCCATAGTCTAGAGGTGGTAGACTACTGTCTGGGGCAAGCCCACCTTCAACAACTAATCGTCGAGATAGGGGAAGACTGAAACCCCTAATCTGCGCAGATGAGCTGCGACCACCGCCATCACTTCCGTGAACACCCTTGGGGCGCTGGTAAGGGGAGCATGGTAAACTGAAAGTGCTCGTGGCCGACCGTGAACCGCAGGTAACGACGGTGGGCCAGCAGGACGGGGATGTGGAAATGTGCGTCCTGCAAGTCCAATGCTACCATCCAGTCTTCTGGGTCCAGGGCAGCTAGGACCCGAGTCAAAGCCAGCATCTTGAACTTCTCCTTCCGGAGAAAGCCGTTGACGCTCCGTAGGTCCAATATAGGGCGTAGGCCTCCTTTGCCCTTCTTGAGTACCAGAAAGTAGTGGGAATAGCAACCACGTCCTACTTGAAACGCGCTTGACGGCTCCCTTGGCCAAGAGGGCCGTAACTTCCTCCTGGAGAAGTCGCAAGTGATCCCCCGACATGCACTGGTACTCCGGTGGCATGGCTGGAGGGGTCGCCTCGAAGGGGAGGGAGTAGCCACGATTTGCAGCACCCACTTCTCCGATGTGATGGAGCGCCAGTGAAGGAGGTGATGGCGAACCCTGCCCCCCACTGGCATCGAATGGGCCTGAAAAATTCGGACTAGGAGGATTTTGAGGCAGATGCTGTGGGGGCGGGTGTGGACTCACCTTGCCAGTGTCCCCCGGCACCACCACGGCGGTCACCACGCCTGCGACCATGTTGAGTTTGGGTCTGCAGCCTGTGGCTAGCTGGATGTGTGCCTTGACTTACCTGAGGACTTGGAGACCGACGAGTGGTGTCGACTCACCGAGTTGTGATGACTGTGGCCCCGCGACCGGTCACTCGACCTCCTCCTGAACCCGGATCTTCAGCGGCGCGGGGCTGACTGCCGGATCTCGAGGCGCTTACGGGACCGCTCCCGCCTAGCCTTCGACGTCAAGGCCCGGCAGTCGGGGCACGACTTGTCTTCGTGGTCGGCCCCGAGGCAGTAAAGTCACCGACGGTGGGGGTCAGTAACCGACATCATGCGGTTAGTCGTCGCAGGGTTTGAACCTGGGCATCCCTATCGGCACTGGAGTCGAGTATTGACTTGAGAAGATCCAATAGAGATCAAAAAAGTTAGTCAAAAATTGACCAGGAGTACTGCTCTTCCCGGATCTGAGCTGAACTGACGTCAGCGCGCCAATTGCGGCGTCTAAGTACTCAGACAATGTCAGCCCGGCGATCACGGCGCCGACAACGGACGCGGGCCTGCAGATGACGCCTACCGACGCGCAGGGGTACTGTTGCGCAAAACTTTCCAGATCCAGTCTGACACCTGGGGAAATTCTAAGGTAAGGAATCTAACACTAACATGTTTCTTTCAGATTCCCTATTTAAGACTGTTGTTTGACGAAGTATGCTCCTGGACTCCATGTGTTAGAAGCAGGATAAGTCGCTATTTGTGGGCTGTTGGCTCTATGTTCTATTTAGCCACCACCCTGGGGGGGAAACCAGACACTCTCATTCTGGAAATTTACAGAAGGAAGTGTCTCCCTTCTCTGACGTATTGCTTCGGGTGAGAGGTTATAGGGACACCAGCAGGGTACAAGTGGAAGAGAACAGAGTCTGTATGCAGATATTGTGCATCCCTCCCTCAACACATCACTTTATAGCTCACCAGGAGCTAGGTCTGGAATATGTGGAGGACCTAGTAAACCTTGCCCCACTATTATTATGGTGCTCAATGTGGTAAAATGATGAGGCTGGTATAAGATATGCAATTATATTTGATTGCCTCTCTTGCCATAATGGTCCTAACATTCCCAAGCTCAAGTTCATGAGGGAGACAACCCTCGGTTTAGGTTGCCTGTATATTTTTGAAAATCCATAAAGCATCACCAAGAAGGATAAACAGTGGATTAAGGTTTGCTTTCTAACCCATAGAAGGGCTTTGGAGAGGGGGGGTGTAAGGAAACCAACAGTTAGAGATTACTGCTTCTTTCAAACTACTTAAGCTTTAGCCCACTATTTAACTGTTGTACAGAACACATGGGAGAGGATGTTACTAACACGCTTCATAATAGGCTCTAGTTGATGGCTTTTGTGCTTCTCCCGGGGACAGGTGACCCCTACAGATATATTAATTTGCCACTGCAATGAGTTGTCACTGCAGAACCTATTATACTTTGCATTTTTTTGCAAGTTTTATACCCCTTTTACTAAACGTTACTCTCATTGTTATACAACCACACGTTTAGCAGGTGCGGAGTTGCACTGATTTTTCTCCAACAACTTGAAGTTTCCTCTACTTGCAAGGCAGTTAGTTCTTTTTTAAATAATGCACTTTATTTGCATAAATGCGTCTTTTAAATGCACTGAATAAACTGTATGTCTTTATATACCTCTATCAGTGTTTTATCTGTTTTTATTTATAATGTAATATTGTGCTTTTATCATGTATCTTTTATGATCTTCTTCCATGGGATAGAATAAAGATGAATTTGAATTGAGTCCGGGGGCGTGGCTTAATATGACCTTTTGCTCCCTACCCTGCAGTAAGAGAGTCCCAGTGCGCTAAAAGAGCACCAACCTACTAAAAAATCTGAACACACGAGGTGCTGCTGGATCGAGGACTCAAATGTAGTGCAGAAACGATCCAGAATCAACAGACTGGCTTGGACAGACGTCCCCCAAACAGACCCAAAGGCTACAACATGGCTGCAATATGGCGGTCCCCGATACACAAACCACGTGTGTCCTGGCACTCACTGCTGCAGTGATCGCTGTCGCTCATCAATACGTAGGAGGCGAATTGGAATCATAAATACACGTAGCTGCTAGTGTAGCCAAACATATCTAAACTCCATTGCCTCGCCACCCACATACGCAGCCACCGTTCGCTCACTTGCCAACAGCAGGGCACAATCAAGCGGGGCTTCTCTCATACAAGGTCGCACTGGCCACCCACACTGACTAACCGTGGAAACTGTATTCTTCAGCGACTTTTCTACGCCGAACTCCCAAAACATTGTGCAACTATCTGTGCGGCCCCGCATGTACCTACCACCCCGGGAGGCTCCTAAGGATCTTAATGAAGTCTACTAGCGGCTGACCTTTGCTTGAAGCGTGATTGCCAATGAAACGCTGACTGCTGCTCGTTCCACTAACCCGCGGGACATTGCATACTTAATCGAAAGGCCCTGCATGATCACGGCATCTGAGTTCAAGGCAAAACGCATAACCAACAGTAACTCCAAGTGTGTCAAGGCCACCTGCAACCCTAAATATTTGTGACAGCTCCAACACCATTAATCCCATCTCCCTCAAATAACTGTATACAACCTCATGGCCAGCAATGGATGTGAATAGGCAAATACCGCAGGTCTCCAGGGCTGCATGGCTGACAACTACCTAACTGCAATCTACCGGATAGCAATCTCCATCTAAACACCAAATAGCTAACCGTGGCTTTGCTGAGTCCAGCGAGAAGAAGTTTGGGTAATATCCTCCATGGCGCACTGTGCCCAACCGATATCCCCCAGCAAGGCAAACAAGGTAAAACAAGATGGCCGCTGTTCATGCCTTTTAATTTGGGAGCATAGTCTATTGCAAGTCTGCTTCTTGTCAAATGATCTAATTGCTTGTAAAGCATGATGACTGTCTAGCACTGAGCTTACCATACCTTTTCTTCAGGAGCTTAAAACCCCACACATGTTCATGTGGAGGAGTGCCGCAATTAGATATACCTAGATATCAATCAGACACACCGGGAGAAGACAAAGTAAGCAACGGACTACATCAACATAACTTCACTACCATCAGGCTGTACCTCCTAAGATATCTAAGATGGCGGAACACAGAGTTAAGGATCCCAAAGACATCAAAGAGAATAAAGCTTCACTAAAACATTCAAAGGCAAAAACTCCCATTCCGGATTCAGCTATCAAAACCAAGCAAGACACAGGGGCCTTACCAGAAATTATCCTCCAATGCCTCAGCGCACTACACGACTTTGCTCAAGAGACAAAGGTGAAAACTGATGCGATGCACCATGAGGTCCAAGCTTTAAGAAACGATCTTCAGACCATGTCAGGAAAGCTCTCAGAAGTTGAAACAAGAATTAGCATACTTGAGGACACCACCGCACAAGGAAAGATTAGAGTGGATGCGACCATCAACGAAATCAAATCACTCATGCAAGATATTTCTGAGTTGGTGGATCGAAACCGCAAAGTGAATCTGTGCATTTTTGGACTACCAGAAAGAGCGAAAGAAGACGTAAACTTGTGTGTATAGTTCCTGGAAGCCTGGTTACCACCCACCTTAGGTATTACATTCGACCAAGATTTCGACATATGACATGCTCATCAAGTTCCATGGGCAACCCACGCTGCACCCTTCCCAACACATGACCAAAACAAATGATTTTCAAACCACTAAGATACCATCATACAAAATTCATACTTGCCCACATAAGGAAATCTCAACAACGGGAATGGCTCAAAAATTAACATTGCGCAAGACTACTTGAAAGACACAGTTACTACCAGAAAAGGCTTCCTGGCCCTACGTCAAACTCTGAAGGACCATAATATCCAGTACGGATTTGTGAAATTCTGAATTGTCATCCAAGGGAAGACACAGTTTTTCACAGATCCAAAATTCCATAGCCCCTGCATTTTAGAAGTTGCCATCTCCTGGCCCCACATAGAAAGAATGGGGTAGTGACATTAATATAAAATACCCATGATCAGAAAGGCAGGTGGATCATATTGAAGTTGAAAAGACAGGATCAAGAATTCTAGATAGTGAACATACAGGCACCAAATTACAACACCTCCGATTTTTGGAAGAATCTAGATAGAGAACTCTAGGACCTCCATGACAGCATGGGTATTGTCCTAGGGGGGGTACTGCAATCTTCCCTTACTTTGGATGGAAATTTAGATAGGGTCTCTGCCCACAAATTTAAGCTAAAACAGCACACAAACAATTGGCAATTAACCTAGTAGACATCTGGAGTCTCCCTAACCTTTCGGGGAGTGACTATACCTTCTACTCGGCACCCTATCACTCTTTTATGCATATTGACTGTATCATAAGTAGCTCCCTACTTCATCTCTCCCACTCACAGAAAATTGAGCTAATTATGATCTCAGATCATGACTGCGGCTCAACTCAATTAACATTCAAGGACCCTACTCTACCACCTTGCCAATGGCGTCTAAATGATGTCCTTCTGGAATGCCCCAATAATGTAGCACAAAAAAGAATGGCTATTACAGAGTCTGTAAAAGAAAAAACCCCAGGTGAGACTACTCCCATGACACCCTGGGACACCCTTAAGGTCAGGCTAAGTGGGATAGTAATAAATATCACAGCTGCAAGGACCAAACCCAACTTGAATCACCTCAAAAGATTGGAGCACTCCATCCACATTATGCAACTTCTCCACTGTATCTCAGCAAGTCCAACTGGCGATTCATAAACCCAACACCAATGAGGCAATAACCCACGTTCCGGCAACCGACCTCTCCCTTCCCCACCCTCCCCATTTCCTGGGGTCGGCCTCGCTACGGATATGACTTTGTCCTCACTGCCTCAGGGCCAGTTGAATCTCTTATTGGTATCCGTATTCTAATTGTGGTCCTGCTATACACTCACTCTGAGCGCTTTCGATTTGTTATATGACTTATACATGTTGGACTTGTTGTTCGCTTAGGGGCCGATTAGGATGGCGGAGGGATCGCCACCGCCATGCAGGGGGTGGCGATCCGTCCGCCATCCTTGCCCGTCCGCCACCTATTTCCCCCCACCATATTACAATGGCGGGGGGAACTGTGGCAGACGGAAAGACCAAGGCGACAGCGGTGGAAAAGGTCTAATATGGTGGCGGTGTCTATCAGACACCGCCAGCCATATTAGGATGGTCTGAGGGAAATGCCTTTCAGTGGCGGCAATGCCGCCACGAAAAGGCATACGGTCCTTGCTTTGGGGGACTGTTACGGGCCCCCAGGGTGAAGGGGGGTGCACATGGGGGGTACCTATGGTACCCCCATGCGTTTCACAGTACAACATGGCAGGCACAGTTTGGTGCCTGTCATGTTGTGCTGTGAAACTCACAACATGCATTTTTGACATTGCGGCGGATGGTGCTTTCAGCACCGTCGGCCGCGATGTTAAAAATGCAGGATGCACCCCCCCAGACAGGATGCCGAACGGACTTTGTCCGTCCGCCATCCTAATCGACCCCGTAGTCTTCTGTGTATTGTATTCGCTATTTTGACCTACACATATCTGGTTGTGAAGCGCTCTGATGCCCTCGGGTCTGGCCAGCGCTACAGAAAACTCCCAAAAAATAAATAAAATAAAAGGGCCCCACCCCAGAAGGCTACTCAGCATAATTGTGTAAGACATTTAACAATGTGATGTCAGAACCCCTACATGCAGCCTTTAAGGATTTTGCATCCACAGGGCGCATCGCAGGCTTATCAACAGAAGCTACTATAGTAGTAATACCTAAAGAAGGGAAAGACCACCTGAACACAAAACATTAGAGATCGATGTCCCTATGAAATATTGACTGCAAAATCTACGGAAATATTGTAGCCCGCCGCTTAGAGTTGGTCATCCAATGACTGATCCGCAACTTGCAAACAGGTTTCCTCACAGGCAGGCTGCTGTTAAACAATATTAGGACGTTTCATCATATCCTAGAAAGAGCTAAGCTATCCCTCCCCTCTCCCCAACAGCAGCTTTGGATGCACAAAAGGTCTTTGGCAAGGTATCCTGGTCTTTCTATAATGCAGGCTTACACAAATACCACCTGGGCGAGGACTTCAAAAGCATTATCATGGCCCTCTATGCAGACCCAAAGGCAAGGGTTAGAGAGTCTCTCTCTTTCTCTCTCTCTCCGCCAAGGTTGCCCCTTATCCTTACTACTATTCCTACTGGTCATTGAACCGCTCAAATCCTACTTCAGGGACAATCTAATGATCAAGGGTATCAAATTTGCCTCTGGCAGACAAGTAATTGCCCCCTATGTGGTCGACGTTTTGCTGTTTTCTGCGAATGCTCCACAAGACTTTCCAATTATTCTGGATGAAATAAACAGATACTCACAGGTGGCGTGCTACTAGCTAAATAAAGACAAGATGGAGGTATTTCCGCTCAATGTCTACTGCACATCCAAGGTCATTGGTGAATCAGGTCTGAAATGGCAACTGAAGGCCATTAAATATCTGGACATCTGGTTCTCTCCGGACCCCAAACAGGCTGTTAGACTGAACGAGCAAAAGACCCTAACCAGAATCAAGAAACTCCTCTTCACATTCCTCCTAAAAACATTACCTGGGAGGACGGGGGGGGGGGGGGGGGGGGGGGGGGGGAGTGAACTCAGTGAAGATAATAATAGCACCCCTGATTAACTTTATATCCAGCACGCTCCTGCTGTACCTATCCCCCTCCTCCTTTAAATCTGCAGACATAGCTATCTTAGAATTCATATGGAATCAGAAAAAGCGAGGAGCTCTATGAAGATTCTTAAGAGGAGCAAATCCTCTGGAGGTGCAAACATCCAGGACTACTTGCGCTACCAAAGCGCTTACTTGATTGCCAAAGGTGCGTGGTGGTTGAATCCAAAAGAGGCCAACCCTCCGCCATGGCTTGATATTGAGACCCACATCCTTGCACCGCTCCCCCTCAGTTCTACTCTTACAATCCATAACTTCTCAAAACTCCATCTCGCACACTCCAGGCAAATTAGATCCGACAAAGTAAAATCACTCCTTCTCGTAGACAAAAAGACTACAAAAACAAACACGTGGCTCGACCCCAGCCTTCTTATGGTATCACATTTTGATCAAATTGGATTGTAAGACACTATTTTGGGATACATGGGATCAAAAGGGTATAAACAACATATTCTGTCTCAGTTCACGTGCCAATCCGATCCCCCTTCTCCACCCTACAAAAATACTTTAATCTACCTAATAATGACTTCTACAAAACCCTACAACTTAAAAGTGTGCTCAGTAAAGTATCCCCCACCTCCCACGATCCAGGCCTTCCAACATTATTAGGTCATCTTAAAAGAAGGAGCCATGCCGCTTCCCACAAGCTCCTAGATAAACACGATGTACAAGCTCAGAATCTATTTAACAAAACATGAGAACAAAATTCCACCTCGGCGACTCCTCCCTGTATTAATGAAAAAGCTTAGTGAAAAATTTGGAACCCTCCTTCCGAAGCTAAAATCACCCCTGTCACCGACCCTCTTATCACAGACCAGCAATGAGTATATAAATGAGGCTTTATTGTGTATACTGAGGTCGGGTTTACAGCCTGGGTATTACAGTCTTCTGTTTTCCTTATTGTTCTTCTTTTCCTGCGTCTGCTTAGGAGCCTGTTTGGCATTGTACGCCCCCTCTGGTAAAGAATAAGGAGAGGTTGTCAGTATTGTGCTCTTGTTTAACTACAGTTTCCTGCCCTGGATTACCCCGTTTTCTCCCTTTAAGTGACCCCTGCCCTCACTTACGACAGTGAGGGCTCTTGATGTCAATTCACACCGTTCGGGGTACAATTTCTCTAGGAGTATCCTAGCCTTTTGGCTACTCCTTCGTTACTTCTCCTATGATGTGAGGTTTATTTCCACAGTGACCTGCTTTAATGGGGATGTGCCTTGGTGCCTGTGACTCGCTCTGGCGGCAAAATAAAACGGGTCTGGGTGTATGTGGGGACAGCAGTAAATCCCTGCCCTCCTCCCTCTCCAACCTTATCCTACCCTAGTGAAACATTCTGCGACCACCCCCTCCACTTCCCCAGCGAGTACCCAGTTCCCTTCAGCACTTGCCTGAAACAGTGACCCGCTGACAGGGTCGCGGCCGCCTCATCCGTGGTGCCTTTCTCCAGGGATGCCTCCTGTCTTCTTCATGTTTGCATCCTACATCTTAGGGCCTCCATCCTCGTGGTCCTTCTTCCGGTCTCCGTCCCTCGCTTTGGGTTCCTCCATCTCCCACACTGCTCCGCTGCACTCCGCATCGACACAGTCTTCTCCTTGCTCCTGGTGTCTCCTCCTCGTTCATCTCGGTCCTCTTCTTGTTTCCGGACCACCTGATTCAACAGGGCTCCGCCCCCGCAATGTCACTGGAGCCAGCTGATAAAGGATTCCTCCGGTGCCCCCGGGGTATGCGGGCCGTCACCCGGGCAGGCCCCGTCACAACCCCGCTCTGCTACAATCCAAATTCTAGTCCATCCATAAAACATACTGGACCCCCATCCAGACTTCACAAGTCGGGGCTGAGGGACTCAGCCTCATGCTGGCACTGTGTGAAAGAACCTGCTGACCTCTAACACACGTTCTACCACTGCAAGATGACTCTCCCACTATGGATAAAAATCCAAGACCTGTAGCACCAAATCACAAAAATATCAATAGAAATTGATTTCTTGACAGCATTTCTAGGTCTACATGCGAATTCTCAGGCGGGTGACTTTGAACCCCACACCTCCTCACTTGTTGACCTTCTCCTCTCCAAGGGTACCAAGACTGTTCTCTCGGATTGGAAATCCACCGCTCCCACCGCCTTTGACAAATGGTGTAACCTACTTTGCTCAGTCAGAGGAGCTGACAAATACCCTAAAATCAAAATTCTATGGCCTCTTGAGGGCTCAATGAGTATGGGATGCTTTCGATGAGTGCCTACAGAAGAACAAACCATCATCCAGTGGTGTGGAATTTGTATCACTTGACATGCATGACACATAGTTTGTGCTCAAGGACAACAACTTTTCATATTTATTTTGTGCATGGGACAAGAAAGCCTAACCCCCCGCAGGCCAAGCCTAGCAAACATTAGTGAATTCCATTTTTGTATGAGTAAATATATACCTGTATATTTGGTATTGTGACAATCTGCTAAGTAAAACAAAATTCACTTATTATTGTTTCACAAAAATACTCATGTGAGTAAATCCTTTATGAGTGAAAACAACTTTTTTTCCTGCAAGCCAAACTTGTATGTGTAACTAGCTTGATGAAATGGGTCCATAACACAGCATCGTCACTCTAATTAAAGGCTTGCAGAGTTTAGCTACTTGTAAAATGTAAAATGTCCAGTTGTTAATGAAGGGCTTGGCAAACAAGGGAACAGAGGCACAGAGAGATGAAATGCTCAGTTGAAGATTTATACAATATGGTCAATTGAAGAAGGACAGACTGAGCAGTGTCTGGCGACATAAGCACTAGACTTCAAGTATAATTAGCAAGATGGCATTATTAGAACATTTCTAGAATAAAAACCCTGTACTAATAAGTAGTGCCTTGAGACCCTCACGGGTATGTAGCGCGCTTTAGAAATGCAGTGACTGATTGATTGATTGATTGAATATAAGAAAGGTTTATCAAAGCTCTGATCTAATGGGAAGGTTGCCATAATGTGTGACCTCACTGCAAAGCACCAAATGGGACAAGTGGCTTTTTCAACCCGGCAAGTATATTTCTGATGTAGCTCTTTCCTTGGACAAGTACATATTCTTTTACATTTCTACACCTCTGCATCCATGGAACAGATCTGGAATTTCCTAAATCAGGGAGCTCAATGGGGTGGAGAAGGTTCCACATTTCAGTGCATCATTGTTGATAGCACCTTGCAGTAATCGCTATTCCAGCCAATTGATGTTATGAAAGTATCGCCCTCCGGGCATTCAGTGGCTCTTTGGTTGTGGGCAGATGCTTGGCATTATGACTCATGACCACACTACATAGTGGTAACAAATAATGTGTTTATGCCACCCTTTCTCAGAATGATCAATAAAAGATTGGACCAAGGTGTCTAGAAACAGAAAATACTCATATAGCCCAATATTACAATCTGGTCTGGTCCCCATAAGTGCAAAAAGGGCTAAGAAGCAATAAATAGCAAACTATCATATACGTGAACCCAGAGTTAGTGCAAACTGAGTTCTGTATCTCTGACCTCCAAACCTATACTCTCTTCCAATCCTCACATACCATTTTATAAACGTGGTAATCATTCCGAATTTGAACTTCAACTTAATAAAGCTCAGAAAAATCGTTGCTACTCTCCAACTACAGCTACTGAACTCATCAACTAAAGCTACCACAAGTGCTTGGTACCGGCATATTTTTACTACTAAAATATTTTCTACCTCGGAATCACAAACAAACTCATTGGTAGACTTCCAAGTATGCATAATCAAGCTGACAGAAGATGCCCACACTTACACAGCTGTGACCATTTTAAGTTGGCCCTGACAGCACTCTATTATCTCCATTTCTGAAATGCCTTGTAACCCGAGACTTGGAGATGAGTGTTCCATTAGGTGCTTGGTGCTCCACGTTGCACAGCTGAAGAATATCAGATCAATGACCAGTCCTGCCATTGGACTAAACTCTAATCCTCCTAATCACCTGTACTGAATGTTGCAGGAAAGCATGTCCTGCCTGCAGTAGGAGTAACTCATTAAAGAAAATAGTACTTACAGACTAAAAAAGACGTACCGTTTAACAACCGAAGTAAAAGGGCCAGTCCTCTTGGGAGGTTACAAATGATGACAAGACAGTACTAAGGAGGCACTAACAAGCCTATTAACGAATCAGAAGCCAGCTTTTACGAAGAGCAATGACACAAGCAAATGACAAATATAGGCGGAGAGTTGGCAAGGCTTATATTCCATACTCCAATACAGCATGCCGCAGAGCAGAACAGGTGCTGCCCAGGATTGACCTGAAAATAAGAGCAGTTTAGAGGGTAGGCAGGTGTAAGAGATTTGGATATTCAAGAGAACTCTTCTTCACCACCAAATAAGAAAATAACTTAGGAACAGTCTGCCCTGGCTACTTTAAAACAATTCAGTCTAAGCTACTAAGTGGTTTGCTGCCAGTATGAGATCCAAGGTGTTGGACTGCAAGGTCCCCAAGCCCACCCACAATATTGTATTGTAGTAACAATAAATGTCAGCCCATTTACTGTCCTCCATGTGGACTTTGTTGTGCAGCATCACCACATAAATCCAAAGCACTCCATGATAAAATGGATGGGGACTAATAGGCTGAAGGAGAATACTTGCATTGGCTCACAGGCACTGAATGTACATATTCTTAGCTTCCCACTGAGTTTTATTCCAGCACTGGGCTGACTATTCCCGGAAAGTGAACTTATCCTGGATAGTGCAATGTTATTGGTGTTTTGTAAAGCCCATGAATCACCCGGGGGCATCTGCGCGATACCTAGTCCAATTGCTGAGAACAACAGAGAGCCAGAGAGTGACCTCAATATAGGAAGGCTTTCAGATGTTTCCTGAAGGCCAGGTAGGAAGGAGACTTACGCAGCACTTCTGGTAGGGAGTTCCAGTATTTGGGGCCTACATATGAGAAAGCTTTACCTCCCAAACGCATCCGTTGGATGCGTGGAATCACTCAAGAGCCTTTCCATTAGATCCTAAATTACAGCGCAATGTCAATTTACAGAGTTTGTTTTGCAGGTACTTTGGGCCAGTTTCCCTCATGGCTTTAAAAACTAGACAGCATGTTTTGAAAAAAGATCTCTTTTTGACTGGCAGCCAATGTAGTTCCTTCAAAAAGGGGAGCGATGGTGTGCCAGAGGGTCGATTTAAGACCAACCTGGCGGCAGTGTTCTGGATAACTTGGAGCTTTGCTAACTGAGTTTCTCCTACTTCTGCCAGCAAAGCGTTCCCATAGTCCAACCGGCTGAGTACTAAGGCCTGAACCACCGTCCTACGGTGGCTCAGGGGAAGGTATGGAATAATTTTCCGCAACAGCCGGCGGCTATATTAACAAGAGCTCATTATATTGCTGACATTGTTCTTCATAGACGCATTTATCTGCACAGAGGCACTTTGGAGGATTTGTTGGACGCCGACCCTGTGGTATTCCTTGTACCCTTCAGGACCCAGCAGGACGACTCGCCGCACCCGCTCCGCGGGTGCCGCTTCGCTGTCTTGGACACCGGCCACCGGGTGAGTGCGGTCAGCGGGGCTGCGAGCGTGCAGGGGACTCCATTGCCCAGGAGCCCCTGCGAGACCTTTGATTGACATCCGGTCCGCTCTCCCTGCTGCCGCCCCCCGCCCCAGGCTGTTTTATAAACCCTCTTTCTCTCTTCACCTGCGGGACGCATTTATCTGCACAGAGGCACTTTGGAGGATTTGTTGGACGCCGACCCTGTGGTATTCCTTGTACCCTTCAGGACCCAGCAGGACGACTCGCCGCACCCGCTCCGCGGGTGCCGCTTCGCTGTCTTGGACACCGGCCACCGGGTGAGTGCGGTCAGCGGGGCTGCGAGCGTGCAGGGGACTCCATTGCCCAGGAGCCCCTGCGAGACCTTTGATTGACATCCGGTCCGCTCTCCCTGCTGCCGCCCCCCGCCCCAGGCTGTTTTATAAACCCTCTTTCTCTCTTCACCTGCGGGACGCATTTATCTGCACAGAGGCACTTTGGAGGATTTGTTGGACGCCGACCCTGTGGTATTCCTTGTACCCTTCAGGACCCAGCAGGACGACTCGCCGCACCCGCTCCGCGGGTGCCGCTTCGCTGTCTTGGACACCGGCCACCGGGTGAGTGCGGTCAGCGGGGCTGCGAGCGTGCAGGGGACTCCATTGCCCAGGAGCCCCTGCGAGACCTTTGATTGACATCCGGTCCGCTCTCCCTGCTGCCGCCCCCCGCCCCAGGCTGTTTTATAAACCCTCTTTCTCTCTTCACCTGCGGGACGCATTTATCTGCACAGAGGCACTTTGGAGGATTTGTTGGACGCCGACCCTGTGGTATTCCTTGTACCCTTCAGGACCCAGCAGGACGACTCGCCGCACCCGCTCCGCGGGTGCCGCTTCGCTGTCTTGGACACCGGCCACCGGGTGAGTGCGGTCAGCGGGGCTGCGAGCGTGCAGGGGACTCCATTGCCCAGGAGCCCCTGCGAGACCTTTGATTGACATCCGGTCCGCTCTCCCTGCTGCCGCCCCCCGCCCCAGGCTGTTTTATAAACCCTCTTTCTCTCTTCACCTGCGGGACGCATTTATCTGCACAGAGGCACTTTGGAGGATTTGTTGGACGCCGACCCTGTGGTATTCCTTGTACCCTTCAGGACCCAGCAGGACGACTCGCCGCACCCGCTCCGCGGGTGCCGCTTCGCTGTCTTGGACACCGGCCACCGGGTGAGTGCGGTCAGCGGGGCTGCGAGCGTGCAGGGGACTCCATTGCCCAGGAGCCCCTGCGAGACCTTTGATTGACATCCGGTCCGCTCTCCCTGCTGCCACGCCCCCTTGTCTTACCTGTCCACTTACTTATTGTCCCTTCATTCCCGCAGCGCGGGACGCAGCCCGGGGCGAAGACCGGGCAAAGAGCGGGCCGTTTGAGGCCGTTCGAGGACTAAGAGGACTGGGCTGGGCCACCCCCCCTTGTTGGTACACTTTACAGTTTTATTGTTGTTTGTATTGTTATTTATCCACTTGTATTCTGTAATATGTGCTCACGGGGTAGTCGGAGCAAAACCCTCATGGCTGCTAGCAACTGTAATCGAACCTTGGATGATTTCTTGGTCAAGACCAATTTGGCCATTGACGAAGAAATTAGCAAAATGCAGCACAAGGTCTCCCTAGAACTTGATGCTGCAAGAAGGCTGTCAGAACATATTGCCAACACAAAAAAATCATCCTTGGGAAATATCGCATCTGCCCGTACTCCTGATCGTACCATAGCTCCTCGGCCCTTAATAGTAACAACGGCAGCTATTCATCCCGCACCGCCATCAACCCTAATAAATTCCCCCCCCATCCCCACTCCACATTCAGTGCAGCAAAGCAAAGCCCTTGCCCCACCAATTAAAGGCATAGGCACTATTTCTTCTTTCTTTTCTAAAACTAACCTAGTTACCAAATCGGGTAGTGCTAAGAAAGCAGCAACCCTTAAAAAGAAATGTTTAGCGAGGTCCATTTATGCACGAAAGAAAGCCAAAATGGCAAGATCACAGTTTTTTAACCACAGACGTACCATGGGCTCTCTTGGGGCAAAAGTTGATAGCCAGAATATAGTTCCTAGCGGTATGGGGGAGGAACACGTTCCCAGTTCTCCTAGCCTGGTGGAAGATACCATCCTTGTCATCTCTCCAGAGTTGAAAAGTGTGGTTAATCCAGAGTGTCGGGAGAGCTGTCCCGTGAAAGGAAGGGAGGGGGATGAAGAATTCCTCAAGTTAGTTTGGGGTACGCTTAAGCAATTACTATCCCCTTTGGAATTAAGACTCTCCCGCATAGAGAACAATTTGTTGGAAATGGACAGGACAATAGTCACCCTGGCTAGTTTAAGTCTAAAAAGCATGGAAGCTAAGCTTCCATGTGTAACTGACCCTGATCTCCAACCTAAGGCACCTGTAACCATACCATCTCTCCCACATGCACCTGTAAGTAATCCTGTGACCGAGTTAGTATCAAAACCAACACCTAAGCCCCGCACCATTATTCCCAATCCTGCAGTACCTACCCCTAGTTTAGTTGTCCCTTTATCTCCTCCTTTGCAAAAATCAGCCATTAGACAGAATCCTGTCCCAAGAGTAGTAGCTCACCAACATTCAAGGCCAGAACGTACGAAACATCTACCTCGACAGGCTACCCGCTCTAACTTTCGTGGAGGGTTTATTGACCTTCCCCCTGAAGTAGGGTCCTATGTCATCATTTTAGCTGGTGTTCCTGAATTGGACCCTCATTCCCAGGAGAATGATCTTTCCCTAAAAAACAAGGTCATTCACTGGCTTAATACTAATGCCCAGCTCCCTGGTCAGCATAGAAGCAGTGTCCTAATGGTACGGAGAGTGCCTTGGATAGGCCCCACGCATAAGTCTATAGCGGGTGACTGTGTTGTGGTATCCTTTGCCGACCCTCACTCAGCCCAGCATCTCTGTACATGGCCTTCCCATGGAGCTAATTCCACCATTGTCGTGAGGCCCCTTACTTTTTTCTACCCTCCTAGACATCAACCTATGAAGAACACTCTATGGTCAAATGTTCAGCACCCTAGACAGCCAGCTTATGTGGCTGATGGGTACACCCAGCACAATTGGTGGCAGGGGGTACCGATATCAAATAGGTTTGGTTGTCTGGAGGACGTCGACTGACATGGGGGGTCGGTCGACATATCGCCATTAAATAACCTCCCGCTTACTCAGGATACAGGCTCATTTACCACCCCCGTAAAATCTGGTGTAAGTCCAACTTCTTCCAGAAATTTGACGAATTCTCCCTATACTAGGGAGGTAGCTCAACCCACCATTCTAACCTCGTTAAGTTGTGGACCCATTATGTCTGGAATCCTGTATTCACCGCCAGACCCTAGCGTTGTTCCGGCTATGTCTGGGGTTGACGCGCAGGGACTGGCTTCCATCCACCTAGTAAACGGTATGGATAACCCATTGAGAGTGGTATCATGGAACATTGCAGGGCTAAGGGGACGCCTGGATAATGATGATTGGACTAACTTTATCGACCTGTATGATATCATTATCTTCCAGGAAACTTGGTCAACAGTCCCCTTATATAGGGTGGGTTACCTTAATTTCTCAAAACCCGCCACTCCGAGTATTAAGGGTAGGGCCTCAGGTGGATTAACCATCTGGATTAAAAATAATCTGGGCTTTTATGGTAAGGAAACCTTGGTAGAGAGCCTGGACCTTCTGTGTATCACCTTGAGCAAGGTTAATGCCATCGATCTCTTTTTGGTTAATGTTTATGCTCGTGGCTGCCAGGGTGGGAGGAAACAAACTGTCACATCCCACCTTGACCTGGCACTGAAGAACCTCACTGCCGATAAGATCGTTATGGTAGCGGGCGATTTGAATTCCTCCTTTGAGCCTATACTTACTTTGGCTGAGGACGTGGGCGCTGAGGAGGACACAGCTTGGAATATTCCTCCGTTAACTATCTCTAAGGGAGTCAGGGGTACTGAGGCAGCACTTCATTGGCTGGGCCTCTGTTTGGAACGGGGCCTTCGGGCTGTCAATGGGCGCACGCGCTCTGATAGATTAGGGACACATACTTTTGACAATGGCTTAAGCTCCAGCCGTATCGACTACATTTTGATCAATATTGAATTTTGGTCGATTGTGCGCGATATGGTGGTAGAGCCCCGTCCAGAGAGTGACCACAATCCTCTCTCACTCGAGATTTTGGTCACCGGTCTGGGTGAGCAAGCCTGTGGCACTAATTGCCTGACATCTGACGTGGTCCTGTGTGACAATAGACGACGCGTAACGTGGACCAGAGTGTTGGATGATCCAGCGCTTATTGCCGAGTTAGAGGAGAAGGTCAGGAGCACGAGGAGTAAGATGCCATCACTATCCTCTTTTGGTGCAGTTGACCCAGCCTTTATCATTCTCCATGAGGAGTGTTTTACGAGTTTAAAAAACCTCCTTACTAAGCCCTCTAAAGCCGCCCCCATTAAGGCGCACAAAAAATGGTATGACAAGAGCTGCAGAGTAGCTCATAGCAGCCTAATAGAGGCTGTCAAGGCTAGGAACACCGCAGATATTAGGGTTGCTAGGCAGCGTTATAAACAAATTCTTTGGGTGGCCAAGAGGGATTGGGACGACTCTCACTGGCTCGCTCTTCTTAGGGCCTGTGAGTCCTCCAATCCAACTGAATTTTGGCTGATTGTGAGGAGGGGAAGGGCTTCAGTCGCCCAAACACCCAATAATCATGTGTCAGCGCAATCTTGGGTTAAATTCTTTGCAGCTCAATTTAATGACCCAAATATAGCCCTAGATCACACAATAGCAACCATCCCACAGAGTCCTCTATATTTGCCAGGAGATAGACTTATCTTTCTGGAAACTGATGCCTCACAAGCCTTGGAGTCAGTCCAGTCGGGAAAAGCCCCTGGCCTCGATGTCATTCCCGCTGATCTTTTTAAGCTAAATCCTGGTTTATGGGTCCCTTATATCACGCAATTGGCTAATTACATAGCCGCAGGCGCAGAGATCCCAAAATCCTGGAAAGGTGCGGAAATCCTGCCAGTATATAAGAAGGGTGATCGCTCCATCCCAAATAATTATCGGCCAATCAGTCTGATCGATGCACTTCAGAAGATTGTGTCTAGGATGATTTTAGTAAGAATCCAGGAATGGATCGACACCAATAACATACTTTCTCCTATGCAGGCAGGTTTCAGGTTTGGCATTAGTACTATTGACCAGGTTCTGCGGTTCTCACTTCTTTTCTGGAAAGTGGTCTTGCTGGGTGGTGGCGTAATTTACGCCGCGTTTGTCGACCTTAAGTCGGCTTTTGACTTAGTACCAAGGAAGAAGCTATGGGAAGCTCTTAGATCAATGGGTCTTCCCTTAGAGCTTTTGAGTTTCGTTCAGCGCTTACACGAGGATAATTTCGCCCAGGTAAGATGGGGCAGCCAGGGCCAGGTAACAGAGTGTTTCCCTGTACAACGTGGGGTGCGACAAGGTTGTGTCCTGGCACCCACCCTGTTCCTCTTGTTTATTAATCAGGTCATCGATTATTTTAACAATATCCAGTCCGATGCACCAATGTTGGGTGGTCGCAAATATCCTATGCTTATATTTGCTGACGACACCCTCCTTCTTTCTAAAACAAGAGGTGGGCTCCAGGTTGCCCTGAATAGATTTTCGGAGTTTTGTAATGCAAACGACCTACAAATAAATGTTGAAAAGACCAAATTTATGGTCTTTTGTAAGAAAACCCCCCCAACCTGTACGGTGTCTCTAAACGGGGTCCAACTTGAGCAGGTCAAAGTTATGACTTATCTTGGTGTGACTCTTGATCAGCATCTTGATTGGAACTCCCAACTGGAGACATCTAAATTAAAATTTAATAGGCTGGCCGGTTGTTTGGTTCTTGAGCAAAAGAACTCGTTTACAAAACGTATCACCCCCGCCCTTAAGATCTATGAGGCAAAAGTCCTTTCCGCAACCCTATATGGAGCCGAAGTCTGGGGTCATAAAGACCTATCAGGTTTGGCTGTGGCACAAAATAGGTTCCTACGGAACCTGGTTGGTCTTCCACAGTCTGCACCTATAAAACCTTTGCTACTAGACCTAGGTTGTAGACCAATTAATGATCTGGCCCAGTATCGTATAGTGTCACTCTGGCGTCGCATTTGGTCCACTCCCGAGCTTAGTCTCTTTGCCCGGGAACTGGACGAGGTTAAATCACTATGGGGCGCGCAAAAACTACACTGGTTTAGGGAAGTTAGAATCACCCTACATATGATGGGCCTTCCAGAGCTCTGGTCAAATCCAGGGGGGTCCACATTTCCATCCAAATCTGAGTTTAAAGCTCTTTTTTGGGCATGGAAAAAATCTATTTTGGTATCCCAATCCCTGGACACTAATCTAACAGGAATATTTCTGTCGCACAAGGTCACTCCTGCACTAGAGCAGTATTGGGATTTGATACCCAAGGTGTTAGATCGTAAGCTTTATCATCAGTTTCGTACTGGCACCTTGCCAGTCAACTCCTTTACTGCTAAATGGGATTCGAAGTCAGGAAGCAAATGTCCTTGGTGTTTGGACCAGGAAGAAAGCATTGGTCATTTCTTCTTTGGTTGCCCTGTTTATCGTGATCCTAGGAATAAGTGGCTAAAACCCATCTGTGCATCCCTGAATTGTAGTGGTTCTCGTGATGCACTTAGGAAAATGCAAGTAATAAGATCTGAAATAGTGGTGATTTGTGTTGCAAGATTCCTGGGATGGTCTTGGCTGATTCGAATTAAGAAACTGAACGCACCCTTGCATTGATCGTTCCATTTTGATGTATTTTATGTATACTGTCATGCTTGTGCTTTTTTAGTACAAGGGATTGCTAGTGAATTTTATAGTGTATATGATTGTGTATTGTCTTTTATGAATTTTTACCATTCGAAATAAAGACTAATCGATCGAAAGGTTCTTCATAGACAGGTTATCATCCAGCTGTATTCCTAGGCTTTTTACTGAGTCCGCGGGCACTGGTGCAATGCCCAGCTCAGCCGGCCACCAGTCGTCCAGTAGCAGTTCCTGTCTTTTTCCCAGAAACATTAGCTCTGTCTTTCCTGGGTTTAATTGGAGGCAAGACTCTGCCATCCAGTTTGCAATAGCCAGCATTCCTTGTGAGAAGCGTACTTTTTCCTCCGCCAGATTTCTCCCAATAGGGAAAACCAATTGAGTGTCGTCTGCATAAGAGACGACCTCAAACCCATACTGCCACACTATTCTAGCTAGCGGGGTCATATAAACATTGAAGAGGGTCGGGCTTAGGCATGAGCCCTGTGGCACGCCTCTCTCCAATGAATACTTGTATGACCTGAAAGGGCCCATCATGACCTGTTGTCTCCTGTCCTCCAGGAAATGAATCAGCCACCTCAAAGCCAGATCACCGATCCCACAGTCCCGTAGCCTCTCTGCAAGCAGTCGATGTGAAACAGTATCGAATGCTACGGAGAGGTCCAAGAGAATAAGCATCACCGATCCCCCTCCATCCAGCGTCCGCCTGATGGAGACAGTGGCTGCTAAAATGGCTGTCTCTGTGCTAAATCCTGGCCGAAAGCCGGACTGAGATATGTCCAGAATGTTATTGGACTCAAGATACTGGCTCAGTTGTGTGTTAATATGAGCCTCCAATATCTTTGCTAACAAAGGGAGCAATGATATTGGCCTATAATTACTTAGGACTGCGGGGTCAGCTGCTTGCTTCTTAAGGATAGAACACACATGGGCTTCCTTCCATGCCATGGGAATGTAGCCACTGGCAATTGAGGAGTTGAAAATCTCCTGGATGGCAGGAGCACAGCTCACTGCGTTCAAGGCCATGACATAGGGCGCGCAGATATCACTCGTGGATCCCGATTTAGATGCTTGCAAATGACGGATGATATCCTGCCGCTTGATGGGCTCAAACCGATTAAGGCGGTACCCAAGCGTCAATTTATTAACGCAAGGTTCAGCTAGGCTGGCACTTTTATTATTAGGAAAGTTCTCATAGATCAGGGAGATCTTATCCTGAAAGTGGGTGGCTAGAGCTTCGCAAAGCTCCTGGGTTTCCACCGGTAGTTGTTTACAGACCTGCGGGGCAGAGAAACCCTTCACGATATCAAAAAGTGTCTTTGAGGAGTTCCCTGCCTGTTCTATTTGCACCTGGATGTAGACACATCTAGCGGTTTTGATATTCTGATGGTAGCCTGCTAAGGCCTTTTTATAGGTCCTTTTGTCCCCCTCTTTTTTGGATCGTCGCCATCGTCTCTCCAGTGTTTTACAGGAGGATTTTTCAATTTTTAGAGCCCCTGAATACCAAGGTGCTGAACTCGGCGAGGTCCGAGTTTCATATTTTTTTCTGGGATAACCATGTCCAGGGTCTGAATCAGAGCCCGATTGAAATTGGCCAATAGCCCCTCCGTGTCGTGGGCCGTTGATTCCCTGGCCTGATTCTCAAAGATCTGAAACTTTCCCTCAAATGCTTCTGCGGTGAGCTTGTGCCAAGATCTGGCTTTATGAGGTTTTATTAATGTGGGCGGTTGTTTATATTCACGTTTCATTGCCACAGTGCCGATGAATGAGATCAAATAATGATCTGTCCAGGTCAGAGGCTGGGCATCTAAGAGATGTAGGCTTTTAATGTTCGAGAATAGCATATCCAATGTATGTCCTGCCGTATGCGTTGGGCCAAGGACATACTGTTCCAGTCCCATATCTGATAATCCTGAAAGTAACTGTGCCACCAGATCATGGAGGGCCTCTCCGTGGTAGTTGAAATCCCCCAGCAGCATAAAACTCCTAGAGGCCACAACCTGTGCGGCAATGAACTCCGTCACAAAATTGACAAAGTTCAGTTTTGGGCCGGGTGGACGGTACAAAAGTGCGCCCTCCCAGGTCTTGGTGGGTGAAATGAAGACCCTAAAAAGGCCTATCTCTAGCTTCTCATTCCTAAGCGTATCTAACCATTGGACTTTTATATACTCTTACTATGGCAATCCCCCCTCTCACTTTCCCCACCCTATCCAGGTGGATAAACTTGTACCCATGCGGGATCGCGATGTTAATTGCTGGGGCACTGTGGGGGGTTAGCCAGGTTTCTGTCAAGAAGCATATATCAGGGGAAAGTGTAGATAATATGTCCCAGATTTGGATAGCATGTTTTGTCAGTGAGCGGGTATTACATAGAATATATCTTGGTCCTTCATGAGGTGTCCTCTGCTGGATACCGGGGAAGAAATCCCCTATTTCGCCTTGGGTCCTGCATGACTTGCAGCCTACCGGCCCTTCCAAGATGGTTGGTAGTGTAGTGGAACAACTAAGGGATTTCTCCTGATTTTTCAGGGCCCTCTTACCAATATCGTGTAGCGCCTTGTTCGTATATGTCAGTGCGCCCTTGATCCAGGAATCGGTACCCATTTGGCCAGCGTTACCCGTCCCCCGTCGTGGACCAGCGAGGACGGGCACAGACGGGCTTGCCTTTAGCGCGCCTTCCGCGCGCCAACGGCGTACCTGCTGCGCGCGTCCGGGGATGGGGCATCATTTTATCCCGGAAGTCAGGCGGTCTAGATCGCCAATGAATGGCCCGCTAACCCGTCTTTCCAGCAAGATGGCGCCCACTATTAGCGCTGAGGAAAGAAACTGCTGTAGTGCACCAATGAAGCAGAGAGCATGTAAGTCTGCCCTGCCAGCACCTTTTAAAAACAAGTTTCAGGTGGGTATAAGGTAAAATATTATAACAGTGAGTTTTAAAAACGAGCGACTGGATTCCTGGCTTTCCGCCTCAGGAATCGAACTAAGAATCCCCATACAATATCACCAGACAACCTTAAAGCTTCATCTCATTCTGGCACTCTTTACAGATTAAATCATCCACAGCGGATCATTTCAGCCCAGAACGTTTGCATGCATGCCATTCTAACCACCCGATAATTCAAACTCACTCTAGCACACTGGTCAAGCCCTGCCTACCGTGTCCATCGATCTTTCTGTTGGTAGGAGAACCCAACAGTACAATAGACAGTGAGAAGCAATACAAAGACAGTGAGCACTAATGCAACCTACAGAATACAACTGGGTCCAGCTACTGAATTGACCAAACTAGGACTTTGTTCGGAGGGTTTATTATTTTTCTATGGCAAGCATCTCAATGTTCACATGCGGCAACTAAAGCTTGATAGTATCCACGATCTAGTAAAGTTGATAAGACAAAGGAAATTTCCCACTGCTCACACACTGTGTACATTCATGCAGCCTCCAAGCAGAGCTCAAGAAAAGGAAAATAGTTGATGAGCTGCTGAGCACGGACAAACATCCACCCTGTATTATGCCCTTTCTGGCTTTCATTTGAACTTGGACATGCAAAGAATAACCTTTGTCTCACTTTCTATTAGGCGACCCACTTGTGGGACACCCCCGCGCCGCACGGCCACCAGCTGCTGCGTGTGCCCCTTTGCCTGCCCTCCGCCTCGCTGCCTGCCTCGCTGCCGGCCGCCAGCTGACTCTGCTGCTGTTCTGTTTTTGTTTTGTTTTGACCCCCATTTGTGCTTGTTATTATTTTTGTGCCCGTGTTAGCGTTCTGATCCCCATTTGTGCCTGTTGTACTGTTGTTATTATTTTTTGCCCGTGTTAAGCGTCCTCCTTCCTGTTTGCCCGCCTACCTCGCCGCCCTCCGTCTTCCCTCCCCGCTCCTCGCCACCACCGCCGACCCCGCCCCTTTTTTCCTTCTGTTCCCTCCCCGCTCCCGCCTCCCAGCTGCTCCGCCCACCCGCGCACTTCGCCTTATATGGCGACCGTGCGAACGCGCAGCGGGCGCGCCGATTGTGCGCCGAAGGCGCGCCAAAGGTAAGCCCGTCTACGCCCGTCCGCGCCTGGACCGCGCCCAGTGCCAGGACCCCTGGACCTCGAAGACCCCGGCCGACCCGCCTGACGTACTCCGCCGCCACCCTCCTCGCACTCAACACCGGCCGACCCCCAGATTGCCACCAGGCCACACCACGACGCACCCACGGACCTTTCAGCTGCCACGCCTGCAAGTTCACCTGCATCCGGACCTGCCTCGCACCAGCACCCGCCAAGTCGAACACCAGCAGCACCCACCTCAAGTGCATCCTGCTCAACACCCGCTCCGTCCACAGACACGCCATCGAACTCTGGAACCTCCTAGACGCCACAGCCCCTGACGTTGCCTTCCTCACGGAGACCTGGATGAACGCCTCTTCAGCCCCCGACATCGCCATCGCCATCCCAGAGGGCTACAAGATCGTCCGGAGGGACCGCAACGCCAACCAGATGGGAGGAGGCATCGCCATCATCCACAGGAACACCATCCGTCTCACGACCAGCACCGACAACACCCTGACCAGCGCCGAACACCTGCATTTCCAGATCCACACCAACCCGAACACCACCCTCAGAGGCACCCTGATCTACCGACCCCTGGGACCACGCACACAATTCAGCGAGGACATCGCCGACTTCGTCAGCCCGCATGCCCTCCCCTCCGCTGACTACATCCTCCTGGGGGACCTCAACTTCCATCTGGAGAACAACAACGACCGCAACACCAGCACCCTGCTCGACAACCTCGCCAATATTGGACTCAAGCAGCTGGTGTCCACCCCCACCCACCTCGCCGGACACACACTCGACGCAGTCTTCTCCTCCAGCACAGACATCGACTTCAGCCACGCCACAGAGCTTCAATGGACGGACCACAGCTGCGTCCACTTCACCTTCAAGAGAACGACGACCCACCACCACCAGCAACAGGCCGCCCGCAGAAGCTGGAACAAGATCACAGCAGACCAGCTCGCCACCTCCCTGAGCCAGCACCCTCCTGTCAGCTCAGCGAACCCCAGCCAGGCCGCCGACAACCTCACGAAGTGGATCAACATCTGCGCGGACGAGCTCGCCCCGCTGAGGACCCAGCCCAGCAGACCCGGCAGCAAGAACTGCCGAGCCCTCGAGAAAGTCTGGAGAAGGGAACCTACACCGGACAACAGGACCACCCTCAAGCTGGCCACTCGGAAGCACCACCAGCTGATCCGCGCCGCCAAGAAAACTGCTTTCAAGGACCGGCTAGACAACAACGCACACAACAGCAAGGAACTCTTCAACATCGTGAAAGAGCTATCCAACCCCAGCGCAGGAAACAACGACATCACCCCATCGCAAGACCTCTGCGATTCCCTCGCTTCTTACTTCCACAACAAGATCGCGGACATACACAACAGCTTCAACAACCAACCAACGCACACCATGACCGAACAACCACCCCCCACCACCACCCTCCACGCCTGGACCCCGATCAGCACCGAAGACACCATCCGCACGATGAACTCCATCCACTCCGGATCACCGACCGACCCCTGCCCTCACCACATCTTCAACAAGGCGGACGCTGTCATCGCACCCCACCTGCGAGACATCATCAACACATCCTTCGACACCGCCACCTTCCCTGAGAGCTGGAAGCACGCCGAACTCAGCGCTCTACTCAAGAAACCAACAGCGGACCCCACCGAACTCAAGAACTACCGCCCCATCTCGCTCCTCCCGTTTCCAGCCAAAGTCATCGAGAAGACCGTCAACAAGCAGATGGCCGCCTTCCTCGAGACGAATGGATCCCTCGACCCCTCACAGTCCGGCTTCCGAGCCAACCACAGCACCGAGACCGCCCTCATCGCCGCCACCGATGACATCCGAGCCCTGATGGACAACGGAGAAACAGCGGCCCTCATCCTCCTAGACCTCTCCGCGGCATTCGACACTGTCTGCCACCGCACCCTAGTACAGCGCCTCAGCAACGTCGGAATCCAGGACAAGGCGCTGGAATGGATCATCTCCTTCCTCGACGGAAGAACACAGAGAGTCCGCCTACCACCGTACAAGTCAGAGGCCTCCGAAGTCATCTGCGGCGTCCCTCAAGGATCCTCTCTGAGCCCCACCCTCTTCAACGTCTACATGAGCCCCCTCGCGGCCATCGCACGCCAACACAACCTCAGCATAATCTCCTACGCCGACGACACCCAGCTGATCCTCTCCCTGACCAACGACCCCGCCACCGCCAGAGCCAACCTGCACGAAGGGATGAAAGAGGTAGCCGAGTGGATGACGACCAGCCGCCTGAAACTGAACTCGGACAAGACGGAGGTCCTCATCCTGGGCTCTTCACCCTCCGCCTGGGACGACTCCTGGTGGCCTCCCGCCCTGGGCACCGCACCCAAACCGACAGACCATGCACGCAACCTGGGCTTTACCCTGGACTCCTCCCTCTCCATGACCAGGCAAGTCAACAACGTCTCCTCGGCGTGCTTCAACATCCTACGCATGCTACGGAAGATCTTCTGGTGGATCCCCACCGAGACCAGGAAGACCGTCACCCAGGCCCTCGTCACTAGCCGACTGGACTACGGCAACGCCCTCTACGCCGGTACCACCGCCAAGCTCCAGAAGAGACTCCAGCGGATCCAGAACGCCTCAGCCAGACTCATCCTCGACATCCCACGAACCAGCCACATCTCCGGACACCTGAGAGACCTTCACTGGCTCCCCGTCAACAAAAGAATCACCTTCCGCCTCCTCACCCACGCACACAAAGCCCTACACGACCAAGGCCCGAGCTACCTCAACAGCCGGATCAACTTCTACGCTCCCAAACGCCACCTCCGATCAGCCAACCACGCCCTCGCCGCCGTCCCCCGCATCCGAAGAGCGACTACAGGAGGAAGGTCCTTCTCCTACCTGGCCGCCAAGACCTGGAACTCCCGACCGACCGACCTGCGCCTGACCCAAGACCACCTCTCCTTCAGGAAGAAGCTGAAGACCTGGCTGTTCGAGCAGTAGCGGCACCCCCCCTCCCCCAAGCGCCTTGAGACCCTACAGGTATGTAGCGCGCTCTATAAGTGTCATTGATTGATTGATTGATTGATTGACCTAGCATTCTGGCCACATTGTGCTCACTGCCTTGTTCAGACTCCCACAACACATCCCTTGGCCAAGAATATAATTTCAGACATTGTCTGAATTCCAGGATAAACAGGATGAAAGGGACTGACTGGTCTTGATGGCGATCTAGAAAAACAAGATTCCCCTGATCCCACAGTCAATTGAAATAACTTGATTAGAAAAACACATATATTTCTCAAAAACACTTATCATAGGTGGATTATGACACGCATAATCGAGACAGACAAAATATGTAAGACACAAAAACTTGTCATATCCTGATGTGCTTCTTTGAAAATCTAAAACCACTTTAGTTAATACATTCATTAAATCTGTGTTTAACACAAATGTGTTGATCCTTTAGATTGCACCCTTTAACTGCGTTGACGTGTTTCAATGGTTTTCTGTTTACTGCACCATCTTTTTCAAGACAACCAATAGCTCTGTCTCCGTATGATAAAATAATTTCCTCCCTTGTATTTGTAGGATGTGCTTTTTCTCTCCTTCCCTTTTTTGGGGTCTCATTAATTAGACGTATTATTCATGTGTCAAGTGATGCATAACTTGATCTTTTCATTAAAACCTTTTTACAAGGTGTACTACAGGTTCTTTCCTGTTGAGTTTAGTCCGGCTGTATCCCCCACGTATTTCAATTAGTGGCTCCGGCTATGTATCGCTTTTGTTTCCAATGTCCGTCTGTTTGCAGTATATTTCTTAAAATGGGCTGAGTTTTAATACTAGATGTTCACGACTGGTCCGCGTTAGTATATTTATTTCATGCCTGTGCAGTCCTTGGAAATGGCAATAAAACTTTCAGCGTCCTGATATCTCATGTCACTTCAATACACCAATACTTGATGGCGATCTTCCAATTCTCTGTGGGACAGATCTATCCCAGTCTCATATTTCTGCTATACTGAGATTTTAAGCGACTCATTTCTATGGATGTCTTTTACACATAGCGCGACAGAACAGCAGCTAAATAAAGTCATGCATCTGATTAAAGGGTTCTTTTCTAAAATTGCACAAGGAAAAGAACCTATGTTTAGAGAGCTAATCATCCAACATTGGTAGAGCCTCCAAATTAGGGTGCTGGAGAACTGAATCTAATACAACCTCCTCTAGGAATGCTACTTATGTATAACACGCTCCAAATGGCAGTGAATCTCATTGGCACTGGTTACAGGTATCCGATTACCCAACATTGAACAGAAGTCTTTATTTGCCACTTGCACACTTCAAGGCTAGAGAAGCCCATTAGAACCATCTTCACCTTCTTGAACCATGCTTCTGGGCACAGGATTAAGGTGGCTTTCATAGTCTTTAGTGGCTACTGAACGGAGAATGATTTTGTAAGCCACCCTACACACATCAGCTCCATATTGCTTGGATACCACCAAGGCTCATTCAGGATTTTCTTTGGAGGGGTGGATGGGCTAGACAAATAGCAATTCCTTACTTTCAGAGAACACGTTTTGAAAACCTTTGGACCAGGGGAAAAGCCCTGTGATGGTTACATGGTGTAATGAAAGAGCCACTCTTGTGGTTGGGCACCCTATGATAACCTTCGACTACCACCATGTTAACTGACTTTAGTGTGTTATTTTACCCTAGCCTGGATATATAAGACGGTCCTGCATACTCCTGCTTCTCTCTTGTAATCTTGCTGTCTTTCAGTGGGAGCTGTCACGCAGTGGACAGTCCTGCCAAGAGCAGAAGTTGTGGGATGTGCATTTGAAGTCGTGAGAGGGAGAGAGAGGTGTGGAATGTACTTTTTGGTCTCGGAGTGCTGTGTTGTGAGCGGTGGTACACATATGTGCTCGGTGTTGTACATTGAGAGATAAAGTATGTGATGCTATAGGACATTAAGAGATAAAGTATGTGAAGCAGTTGTGCAGAAATGTATGTTGTGTTGTACAGTTATGAGAATTATGAGTGCTTACTATTGGCTTTGACATGGCCTCATGTCATCTTGTTTTCTGACTTTGCCCTGCTGCAGTTTTTCTGAGTGCACAACAGTGCTTGCAAGTTGTTAGGGTTATGAGAATTATGCTTACTATTGGCTTTGACATGGCCTCATGTCATCCTTTTTACTGACTCCATTTTCCGAACAGATGCCATTTTCTGTGCTCGCACGTGGCTGCAAAGTGGGGAGGGCATGTTTCTGCTCCTTACTTGTTTTTCGCATTTCACTGACCAGAGTGAACTGGATATTATCTGTGGAAAGTACAACTCTGCCTCGGAGTCAAAATACAGGAGCTTGGCCAGCCTATGTCTTGGCCTTGAAGCAGACTTGTACAGCCAGCTCGTTCTTTTCTAATGAGAAGGGGGCGAGGTTTTCTAGAAGCTTCGACTCACGTTGAGTAATGATATTTACGCTGGGAGCCTTCGGGCAAGGTGAAAGTTCACCACAGAATAGACGTTTTGCTGTGGAGGTGACGGAACTGGAGTCCTGATTTAACTCCTTCCTGGGCTGTTGACGGGCTTCCCCAGCTTGAGTAGGCAAGGATGATGCAAATTCAATCGGTGAGGTGTTCCTAACCAAATATATATACCAATCCGTCACTCACACACTGGAACATTGATTCCGACCAGCGTACAGGAACAGACACGGACCCGGTATTGTAGATGCTGATTATTTATTAAAGTGCTGCCGCCATAACGTTTCGGCTCCACAGGGCCTTGATCACATGACAGTGTGACGTAGTGCTTCTACTGAATTTAAAGTGCAAGTGCTACCCATTCTTTAGGTCACGTGGAATGAACATGAAAGACAGATTGTGTTAACACCAGTGTATGGCTACATTCATAGCTTGTTCAGACTGTATGCTTATGCACATAGTTGCAGTTAACGATTATACATAAGTAAATAAATAGACACAAAATGTACAGTTATATAAATATGTGCTAAAACCTATAAAACTCATATTGCACTAGAGAGAGATAATCTTTATTGCTTGATTAATTAAAATCTTAGCAGTCTGTACAATAAACAGATAATTAGCACTGTTTCATATTCCCTTAAAAGCTAAGACTCTGTATTCTAAAAACTAGAATTTTACTAGTTAAAATTACATGTACTAAAATTATGTTACACTTCATTAGTTCAGATAGAGTCTATATGCAAATCTAAGTGTTAAAAGCCAAGACACTATATTCTAAAATTGTGTTATACTTCATTAGTTCGGGCAGAGTCTGTGTACAAGTCCTGAGCTTTCGTCTTCTCCTGGGTCCATGGGTCTTAGTTGGGATCATAGGTAAGCACCTGGCAGGGAACCTCAGGCGCAGTTGGATATACCCGAGTTTCTTCGCCTAGTTTTGCTTGTACTTCTTCCATAAAACGGACAAAGCTGCAGAGTAGCCTGACGTTGGCCCCCTCGAAACACGCCTTCACTGCCTGTCTGCAGGACCGAATATGCAGTGTTTTTATATGTGGTTTTAACAGTTCTCTCCTCTCCAGGTCGAGGGCCTTACAGATACACAGGAGGTGCAACACATCTTCCTTGGTTTCTTCACATAGTCTGCAGAGGGTGGGTATTGGTGCTCTTTTCCAAGGGGGCATATGAGTTTGGGCAGGTAGAATCCCCATCCTCATTGCCAAAAAGCGTTCCTTCAATGTTCTAGAGAAGCTGGTGCCTAGGTACGATTGTGGTGAACATTTTGAGTAGCTTTGAATTACGAACCAGCTGTGTGCCCTCTTGCTTAGGTCTGCTTGATCTTTTTGAATAGAGACGAGGTTTATTGACTTGTTAACTAGGGTTTTCACGTTATTGTAAGGGAGACCAGATTCCCAGATGTTCTGAAGGGCTAACTCGCTGATCCTTAGTTGAAGATAAGCCTTGGCCGGGGAATTGTTTTTCCGTGTAATTTCTTTCCAAAGAAATTAATTCAGTGATCCGGCCATAGAGCTCTTTATTTTGTACCAGGTTTTAACGTACACACCTTTCCGGTTTATTGTCTGGCTTTGGGAATCCGAATTCCAATCTTAGTTGCGCTGGAGAGGTGTATTTTGGCAGCTTGAATATTATTCTCAGCGCTTTGGAGACTGTTTTGTCTAAGATTGTTTCGTCCTTCCCTCTCATGGCCTCGCTGCCGTAAGTTATCGTTGGGAGGAGCTTAGCTCGTAGTACTTCGAGCAACGGGAGCAGGTTTGGACCAGTTATTTTATTTTTAAGGTTTTTCAAGGTGATAGCCAGGAGGGTCCCTCGCCTTTGTATTGCCTCTTTTTGTTGGTCGAATAAACCTTTGTTATCGATAATTATCCCTAGATATTTGTACTCTTTGACCACTTCGAGATTACAATCTCCCAGCTGCCATTGTGAACGTCTTTTTACACGTCGCTCATTTAGTACCATAATTTTTGATTTGTCTAAGTTGATTTCCAGCCCATTCCTTGTGGCAAAGTCGTTTGTGGTGTTAAGTAAATGCTGTAAGCCTACTTGAGTTTGACTGATTAAGACCAGATCGTCGGCATACAGTAGGTTTGAAAGTGAGTGGCCACCCAGATTTGGCGCGTGGTGGTTGCAATTGTCCGATTCTATCGAGAGATCAGCTATGAAAAGGTTAAATAAAGTTGGAGCAAGAACGCAGCCCTGTTTTAGGCCTCTGGTCGTTAAAATCCGCCTGGACACGATGGTGCCACTCCCCAGCTTTATTTGAACTCATGTCTCGGTGTGTAGTAAAATGAGTTGGTTCAGGAGGGGAGGAGGAATTCCCCATCGGGGTAGTTTTGACCATAATTTTCCTCTATCGATACTATCAAAGGCGGCTTTGTAGTCAATGAAGCAGACAAATAACGATTGGCTGATTGCTTTTGCAGAGTCGGCTAACAGAGAGAGGGCCAGAATATTTGTGGTGGTCCCCAGGTTTTCTTGCAACCCTGTTTGGTTAATTGGGATTAGTGTTTTTTCCCTGGCCCAATCCTGTAGTTCGCCGAATATAAGGCCTGCATAGTATTTTGCCTCGATGTCGATAAGAGTAATAAGCCTATAGTTTTTTGGGTCGCTCTTGCAGCCTTTTTTGTAGATGGGGGATATGATGGAACCTTTCCACGATTCTGGTATTATTCCTGTATTGGTGATGCTGTCAAAGAGTGGTTGTAGTGCAGTGGACCAATATTTAGGGTCTTGTTTGTATAAAATTGGGGGTAAACCGTTTGGCCCTGGAGCTCCCTCACGTCGGCTTTGGTTAATCCTACTCTCGATCATTTTGGGAGAGAAGCTCAATGGCAAGACGTTCCCTTGGAGGTCGCGAGATGGTTGGGCACCATAGAGCTCAGTTTGGTTTTGCCGATTGCTGTGTGGTTCAGGGTTAAAGTAGGTTTGTAAATGGTTTGCCCAAACGTCCTCCGTTATATGCGAGTTGATACCTGGAGCCTGTGGGTTCTCAATGCTCTTAACCGTTTGCCAGAATCGTGCGCCGTTTTTCCTTTTTGCGTCATGCTGTAATTTTGCCCATAATGATTCTGCGCTATCTTACTTTGCGCGCCAAATGATTTTATTTTTCCTGGTTCGGAGCTTCCTTAGTTCTTCTGCAGCTCCATCGATCAAGTCGGTTTGGCGGAGGGTGCGAATTGCTCGATTTATGTCTCCCCTTATTAGTCTTAGTTCAGCGTGTTGGGTTGAGGAGAGGTGGAAGCGGTGGTTTTTTGCTGCCCTCTCTCCTTGTTTTTGATGGTGCTCACTTTTAAATATGTGCGAAGCTACTGAGGAGGTAGGCAAACCTAGGGATTTTGTAAGAGTTTCCCAAGCGGGGATGATGTTTGCTTGTAAGGGTTTAATATCCTTCCATAAGGTTTTTGCCGCAGTTGATAGTTTTTCAGGCTCGTGGATTTTGCATTTGATTCTTCTATGTTGATATCTCGTTGTTAGGTGGGGGACCGGATTTGCGTATGTTAAAGCGGTGCCCTGAACACTGAGGGTGAGTTCTTGCGGTTGGTGGTCGCTATGGTCTGACACGCCGATCCTAAAGTCCTTAGTTAGGACAAAAAGTGGTAAAGCAAAGAAGGTGTAATCAATTGCTGTATTAACTAGTTGTCTGTGAAAGGTTGGGGCTTGGGGTCTGTCCCCTAGCGTGCGGCCATTTAGCGCCACCAGCGATACACTTTCCAGCTCCCTCAGTAAGTCCTTCGAAGTCTTAGTTGGTTTGCCCCACTTGTATTTATCCTGGGAGAAGATCCCCCATGCTCGTTGGTTATCCTCTTCTGAGCTGTCTTGATTTTGGTCCTCAGCGAGGAACATATTAAAGTCACCAGTTATAATATAACTCGATTGATCCGTCTCGGTGATTAGCTTGGTCAGTTCGGTTATTAACTGCTTTGCTCCATTCCTCTTGCTCTGTGGGTGTATATAAATGTTTGCCAAAATTAGGTGCTGAAGGTTTCTCTTTCTTTGTATTTGACACTGAATTGCCATTATTTCGAGGGATTCAGTTTTCTTGCTAATTAGTTCTTTTGCTGTAGATATGGCTTTAATCAAGGCGTAGATGGCTAGTCCGCCTTTGCAGTGACCGTAGTTGGAGTTTCGAGCTGCGGGGAGGTGGTGGGTCTTGAAGCCTTCGAGATGGAGGGGTCCTCTAGCCAAGTTTCCTGTAGGAGTACCAAGTCGAATTTTGGAGATATAACTGAAATGAGTGGTCGTTGATTTTGGTCCCTACACCGTTTATGTTCCATGAACAGAATTTTAAGGCTCCCTCCATAATCCCCTGTTCGGTGTTGGGTCATGGGTTCTCTGATCTTAGATTTATAGTTTTGGCTAGCCAAGACCAGTCGGTTAAGAGATGGTTTTCTTGTTGGGTTCTGCGTCCCCCATTTGAGGGGTTTGGTGTGTCTTGGCCTGCTGGCGAGGTACTACGGGCTCCTTTAAGGACTGGAGTGTCATATTGCACTAAATTGCATAAAATCACGATGATATTGGTATCCGCAACTCACTTCATTTGCCATTGCCTTTTTGTGCAAATAATGCTTTGGATGTATGCAAATAAACACCGATAATCATATTTGTCACTGGTTCCTCTGTCATACCCATATCCATTAATGGTGATACAATAACAATTCTGGGTTAAATCCCCTGATGTATCCAACATTATAACCTGCTCATTCGTGTGACCAGTACCTATATTGCTATCCTTGAATATAGTGTTAAACTAAAAGTGCCTGTTGTACAGTTAAAAACAAAGTTATGTGCTTTCAAATTAAAAGTATACTTTAAGACAGACTGGGCCCAGTTCTGTTTCAATGTAGTACTTATTCACTACCAAAAGCCACATTACAATCAATAATCTAAATCCGTTCAATTAGTCCGAGGAGTTCCTCTGTAGAAACGAACACTGATCTCTCTAATGGACTTATGCGTCACTCTGTATACTTATACAGCTTGTTCTGATGCTGATCAATACTATACTCGTTCACTTTAGACCATGTTTGTATCCGCAATCCTGAAAGAGGTGTACCTACAGTGTAACTAAATAGTTGTATATAATTTCCATGGTTTGCCGCATCATAAATACAGTAATTAATGCCATAAAGTAGATTAGGGATATAAAATAACATGACTTCTTCATCTAGTTGTAAAAGCGCAATTGGACATCAATTATTAGTGTAACTATTTTAAAATAGCTTTCATTAAAATCATAAATAACTATCAAGCATGTTAAAAGCTATTTAAAAGGATAATGCCCATTATATTGTCGTATCCAGATATTATTTGTTTCTACAATTAGTACAGACAGGTATATAAGTCTTCCGTGAGGTTAAGCCCCCGCGGCTGCTTAGTATCTAAATGTAGAATGTACTTAATCTCTAGTTTGCGCAGTTTGGACTCCCTGTTACCTCCCCGCCTACTGGCACAAATAGCATCTATGACCTAATATTGAAGCCCTTTTTTGTTACTCTGATGGAAATCTTTAAAGTGCCTGGCTACCAGATAAGTATTATACTGGGATGTTATTGTCCTCAAATGTTGAAGAAGACGTTTGTGCACAGGGAGTTTAGTACTCCCTACATATCTGAGGGCACAGGGACATTCAAGGATGTATACCGCATATTCAGTTTTACATGTGAGTACCTTATTTATTTCATGTTCCCTATTGCTGAATCCATCCTTGAACGTCTTCCTGTTTGTACCATGGGTGCAGGCTTTACAAGTTTTGCACTTGAAAAAGCCTCTATTTGTTTGCAGCCATGAGGTTTTGTCCAGGACTTCAGGGCCAGTGTCTACAAGTCTATCCTTCATGGATGGTGCTCGACTGTAGGTAATTGATGCCATTTTCGGCAATAATTTGTACTATTGGCCAACTGTTAGTAATGATTTTGCGTAGATCCTTATGTTGATTACAATATCCCATAATAATTCTAAAAGGATCTGCACCTTGAGTAGCATGTATATTACCATTTGGCTCATAGATATGCGTCTCAGCCCATCTGCTTAATAAATCAGTACGGCTGATTAGCATGGACTTCTGTCTAGCCCGCTCAATCACTTTGCTGGAGTAACCTCTCTCTAGGAATCTCCCTGTACTGGCTGCCTGGGCCTGTTGTAATTCTGATTCATTGCTGCAAAGTTTCCTTATGTGTATCATTTCTCCATAGGGAATGCTCATTATTAGATGGGTGGGATGTGTACTGCCTGCATGGAGAGTTGTGTTACCTGCGGTGTTCTTTCTATATAAACGGGTCTCAAGTTTGTTCCCGCTTACATAAACCTCCGTGTCTAGGAATGGAACTTTTTCCTGACTCATGCTAACTGTGAATTCAAGATTGAATTAATTCACATTGATTTTTTTCCATGAGGTCTAAGGCCTCCTCCTGACTACCTATCCATACCACAAAAAGATCATCTATAAGCGGTACCACGCAATCACCCTATTAGCCATCACCTCACGGTGCTCAGCCATGAGGACCAGTTCCTCCCAAGCCCGCATGTGCAAACCTGCGTAGCTTGGGGATAAACTGGCCCCATTGCCACTCCCTAGAGTTGCCTGTAAAGCAGGTTGTTATACATGAATATGTTATGCTCTAAACAAAATTCAAGCATCTTAATCAGCATGACATTGTGTTTGTCAAAGACAGTCTCCCTGCATGATAAATAGTAGTTAACTGCAGCTACACCATCATAGTGTCTAATGCTAGTATATAAGCCTGTTACGTCAAGAGCCATCAACCAATCGCCCTCATGCCAAACAATATTTTGCAATTTTGACAAGAAGTCCCCAGTGTCCTGAATATATTCTCCAAAATATATATATATATATATTCTACTCTTTGCTATTTTTTATATACTGCATTCTATTCAATTGTGCATTTAATTGTTCACTTAATATTTGGCAGTCTGCAATTAGGGATATATTCGGCCTGACTTTCTAAAATATTGCATTAATAAACTGGTGTGTTGTGTTACATGCAACTGGATTTGTTTTCTTACCATAAGGGAGGGCTGGGTCTTTGCCTCGTCTTTTGGGAGTGTTGCTCAAACATGTGTTATTTAAAGATGCAGTAATATACTTGCCTCACCTAAAGGGAGTGCTGCTTAAAATATATTATTTAAAGGTGCAGTGGTATATTTGCCTCCAAAGTTGTAGTGCAGGGTTTGGGTGTGGCTTATTGGAGAGAAGTCACATTCATTACACATGGACTTCCAGCAATCTTGTCAATCAAAAGCTCAGATTGACCCTCTGAAGTAGAGCTTTCTGCCCATAACTACAAACTCCAAGCAATGCCAATTCCACCAGTAGTTCCATCTACAACAGCTCCAATTCCAGAAGCTGATCCAATTTTTCTTATATGTTCTTGGAACATTAGCGGCCTCCGTCAGAAAATTACGCACCCTGACACTTTTTCTTTCCTATGCGAACATGCCGTAATAGCCCTACAGGAAACCTGGGCTACAGAAGGATTTCCTGTCATTGGCTATATTGAATTATGGAAACCCGCACTCAGGGACAGCCGCTACGGCCATGCCAAAGGTGGCCTTTCAATATACATATCAAATAACCTAAAAGGCCCAATCTCACGATTAAGTATCAAGGAAGACTGGCTACTCGGGGTTAAAATTAACTCGTGGCGAAAACAGCGCCCACTTCTTCTTTTTAATGTATATATCAACCCCAATACACGTACAAAAAAAGATCACCTGGCACGCCTAACGGAAATAATGAGCGACATAGCTGCGGAACACCCCGACTCAGACTGCATTGTCACGGGGGATTTTAATACCAACTTATTCCAGGGGGACTTAGCAGACACCGATGGGCCCTTCTTATTCCCCATTACTGAGGCCTTGACACAAATCAAACCAACCAATCAAGCCTATTGCGGTCTGGGTGAGATCTGTGTGATGAAACTCTACAGCGCCGGCTACCTGGTAATGAATGGCAGGTCTTCGGGGGATATCCCCCCGAATTGGTCCTGGACTAACGGTAGCAAACACTCTTATCTGGATTACACCATCTGTAACGCGGACCTGCTTCATTGTCTGACCAGCTTCTGTATCCTTCCACGTTCTGAAAGTGACCACAGACCCCAGGTCATATCCCTTAACACAAACACAGTGAAGCACAAACCCGCACCCTCAGCGTGTCTGGGAACATATACGGAAAATCTTAAGCGCCTTAAGTGGAGCGATGATATCAGCCCAATTATCCTACAGGTATGCATGGAACGTATAAAAGGTGGAAACGATCAAGATATCTCCCCTATCGTAATATGGACAACGCTGTGCTCCCATCTGACCAACTGTTTTCCAGTAATACAGCAGGCCCGAAGGACAACTCAGCCTCACAATTTTAAACTTTCATTACAGTCAAAGTTACTTAAGAAAGCCAGGAATAAGGCCTTGCGGTCACTTGCAAAATATCCTGGGAACAGCGAATGTTTAAATCTCTATCAAGCTGCCCAAAAGTCATTTAGGTTGGCGACCTTCAAAGACAAACAGAACCACGAAAATCAATTTTGGTGCAAGCTGGTGTGGGAGAGTAAGAGCAAAAACCCAAGAAAGTTCTGGGCCCTAATAAACCACACCAATCCGAGCACCACCTGCTTCGGATCAGCAAATATCCAAGAGTCTGCATGGGCATCATTCCTCACAGACCATTTCAGTTCCCCAGAACATCTAGGACCCACAGGATGTGGTCCGTTGAGAGAGACCGTGATCGGGGCCAGCACCCAGCGGAATACACCCATTGAGCCGTCAAGCTCACTCAATATGGATCTTCAGGTGTCCCAAGACAGAGTAGCGACGGTTGTGACTAAAGCAAGATCAGATGGAGCACCGGGCCCAAATGGCCTGCCACAGAACCTTTTCAAGTCTGATGTAGCTTTTTGGTCAGGAACTCTAACAAACCTTTTCAACTACAGCCTGAGAACCGCAACCATCCCAGACTCATGGCGGGGTGCAATAATACATCCAATTTATAAATCAGGATCTCGCGCTGCCCCTAACAACTACAGACTCATAGCTCTTTTGGACATTGAAGCTAAGCACTATGCAGGCCTCCTCTTGGAGGACCTGAAGCAATGGGCAACGGAACACAACCGGATTCCGATGAATCAAACGGGGTTCGTTGCCAACTCAGGGACTATGACCAATCTCCTAGCAGTGTCAACCATCGTCGACAAAGCACTCTTAACATCCAGGACAGTGCTATGCTGCTTTGTCGATTTCAAAGCAGCATTTGATAGGGTTCCTAGGGCAGCTCTATGGGAAAAGCTAAGGAAGTGGGGGATCCCTGACAAACTACTGGAGGCCATGATTCAACTTCACTCCCGTACCTGGGTACGAGTGAAGTTAGGGTCCGGCACGCATCTCTCCCGGAAAATTATGACAACGAGAGGTGTAAAACAGGGATGCGTGCTGGCCCCCCTTCTCTTTAACCTGTTTATAGCAGATCTGTCACAGACCCTGGATGAAACTAATAGTCATCCTCCAAAGGTGGGCGGCACGGCACTCAGTAATCTGTTATATGCCGATGACCTTGTTCTTTTCAGCCTTACCAAGGTCGGGCTGCAAAGGCTCCTTGACACACTGCTTCGCTACACAATGGTGAATCAATTAGAAGTCAATCTAAAGAAAACCCAAGTAGTCCCCTTTGGGAAGAAACGACATGTCTGCGGTGGGTGGACTTTCAACAACATAAGCCTCGCGATAGGTCAATCGTATAAATATCTTGGTGTCCACCTGGATTCAAGGGGCAACCTTTTAAAACAGCGCCATGAGATTGCAGTTAAAGCCACGACTCTTGCAGTATCTTTAACCAAGCTCTCGAAAAACCTCTCAGGTCCAACTCTTTCGCCCCTCCTGGAAGTCCTGAGAGCGAAAATCGGCCCCACCCTATCATACGGGATAGAGTCATTCAAGGGTAAATTGAATACGGTCCTAAACCAACATACCACCAAAATCTATAAAAAGGTCCTCCAGTTGCCAACTTCTGCATCTGCTGTACAGATAAGACTGGAGATGGGGCTACCAAACTATGAGGTTTTCAATATTGGTGCATACCTAAACTTGTGTCACAAGCTGAGGCAGGCTAACCCAGGCTCACTAGAATCTCTAGTCTGGCTAGAAATCTCCCAGAAAAATCCAGGTGGAACGTTTGGTCGCCTTTTTAAGGACTACATTCAACAAATGTCAGCAGGTGACCTATGGGCTCTTAACCCCAGTCAGACAGCGTTTAAAATCGCCATCAAAAAATGTGTAAGAATGAGATCACTCATCACAGACAAAGCACTCTTCTCAAAACGCAGCCATTCTTGGGCCCTTGTAAATTCTTACAGTCGGCTACTCCCCGCTGCTTACTTTTCCTGCACATATCCACTGTATCTAAAACGCACCCTTATAGCCATTAGAATGGGTGATTGGCGTTTTCTGCAAGATTTACCTCCTTGGAGACGGACAGTGGAAGATCTAACCTGCAGAGGGTGCGGTAAAACAGCCGAAACATTGCTACACGTGGTTTTCTTTGTCGAGCCTTTAACCTCCAACGCAGTTGCAAACTAAAAGCCGAATGGAATAGGTTGGGCGCCCGAACCTGCAGGCAAGCCATCATTGTGGCTCTGAACCCTGAAAACACTGACTTAAATATCAGACTTACAAAGTTCATCCAGCAAGCATATCGTAATTTTAACTTAAAGAGGTCCTGCTAAATCCTCCCTCTTATTTCCTTTTTCCTTTTTATTACTTAATGATCCTTACGATACATCCCAAATTTCTAGGGGGATGAAACGAAAAGAATATGAGTAGTACCCCTAGGAGAATTGGGTCGTTTTTTAGTTGTTTGATATCCAATTCAGTGAGAGTAAAGAAAATGGGGTGAAGTTCCCTGTATATTAGATTTTAACTTTTGTATTATTTTTTCTTCTGGTTTTTATCCTTTAAAAAAAAAAAAAAAAAAAGTTTTTTATGGACCTAGGAGGCTGAGGATGCGGAAGACCCCTATTTTTATCATGGCTGGCTAATTGACTGTCTTGTTGTTTTTATTTTTAATAAGTTGTATACAAAGTGAACTATGTAATCCTCTTTTAAAGATATCTGTGTTATATCTAAATAAAGAATTTCTACTACACATGGACTACTTTGAATAGACCTACTATACTTCCAATATGTGTTATCAAGACCAAGGACAGAAGGCATCTGGAAGGTGGGGAGATCATTCTTTTAATCTCTCTTCTCATCAATATGGAGGGAGCATGGGTATATTTTCTGTGAAAACTACTTTAAACAAGGAACTTATCTCCTCCAATGCTGTAACTATCTCTGCTTAAAGGTAAAATATTAGACACAGCAAACCTATACTGATTGCCAACAAACACATATTGGCTTGTACAGCATACTTTATTAACAATGTCTAGGTTTTGATGAAAGGTTACCTCCCTGCCCAATGGCTTTGTGTTGGTGTCTGGCAGCCAAAGGCCACATCCTTCATATTGTGGAGTTAGTTGTTACCAACACCATCAGAAGGAAGTACTGCTATTTGCTGTGGACCATGCATAAAGGTTTTGTCATTTTACCATTGGAGGGGAGCACAGGCAATGGGCATGTGCATGATTTACCAGCTAACCTAGTTTAGAATAGCTAGTGGCATACAAGCCTGGCTGCTTCCGTATCCTGCAAGGCACTAATTTATTTACATGTTTATTCATTCATCGAGTAGGATACTTTCTATAACATTGTTCCTAATCTGGGCAGATGTCATTATTCTGCTCTTCCTTTCGTGATCACCTTATGGGTTGATTCCTCTTAAATATTGTGCATCATCCTCAGTGGTAAATACACTGTTTTCTTACACCTGCCACCTTTGGGGCCTGTGGCCAACCTGCAGATTTGTTTCTTGTAATATTTGGAAAAAGTAGCACTTCTAGCAAATTATTTGATAGCTAGTTTCTGGGTCTGACTTTATGATCTTCACTCGCTGCAAGTGTGGGTGAGATCCCTTTCAGAGTCTGCTCGGTTGCTTGATTGTACTTTGGGCTTGGAGAAAGGAAAGTGTGTTCTGTCCCTCTACATCTCGTCAGGAGAAGGCTTGTCACCCAGCCTTTTTGTTTCAATTTCTGGCTTATCACATGGGGATGTGAAGACTATGGACCTCATTTAGAGCAAGTGATAATGGAACATCTGCCAAAAATCGCTGGAAATCCTATGCACTCCTGTCTCTATTCTTTCAACCTTCATTTAGTGTGTGGGTAGATGTGGCTTTCTTAATGGCCGAGCAGCAGATAACTTGATAGCTTTAAATATCTCCATAAGGTGGCCCCCTCTGTGGCCATTCCACCAGCGTCCATTCTGCTCAGGTCTGCCATTCTAACCATGAAATTCCTGGCCACAGAAGGTCCACAAATGTCTCCTAGGCACTGGCAGAAAAGACGCAGTGCATGGTGGACATTAGTTACGTTCCAAAGATGTACCCCCACTCTGGGGATCCATCCATATTCATAAACAGCATAAGCAATGACAACCAGCATGGGATGGTGGACCTGATGCTAAGTTTTTGCCACAACACAGCTCCTACCAAGTTTATGTGAGTCTTTCCAGGGAAAAATGTTTGCTGACCTGCCAGGCACCACTAAATTCAAAGATTAGAGTAGCAGGGCACATCAGCTGTCCAAGTTGGAAGGGACCAACGATTAGACATTGATTATGAAGTTGGCGTACAGAAAACGTGCGTTCAATGCACAGAAGAGAGGGATGGTGCCAGGCTATATATGTTTTATTAGCTCGATGAGTCACAACGGTGAGATCGCAATCAATCAAAAAGCCATGATTTGGCTGTGTACATGATATGCAGTGTGTGTCAGTCCATGTTCACAGTCCAGAGATATTTGTGCTTGTCCTCCTCCGACCTGTCCTCATATACCTATATGCGGATGATGTCACCCTTTATGTAAAAAACCCAAGCCAAAATTTAAACCCACTCATGCGCGAGTTTGTTAAATTCGGGGGCTATTCAGGCATTAACAAACTGGACTAAATCACAAATCTTCCTGCTAACCAGTGCTGCCACTCCCTTTGATATGGACTACCACATTGTGTGGTGCGATGACGAGGTTAAGTACCTGAGGATATGGGTCACATCAGACCGGGATGAGCTCAAGAGCCTGAATTATGGCTGTGCAATTGGCTGTATTACCCGCTGGATAGCTTTGCCCCTGACTATGGCCGGTCACGTATCTTCTATATATATAAAAATGAAAGTATGTCTGTTTGTCCTTTATGCATTACTAAACCATTCATCCGATCGCCATGAAACTTTGGGAAGTTGTTGAGTACACTCCCGCGAAGGTTTCTGGCAAAAGAAAATTGTTAAATATCAGCCCCCCAGGGCCCTCATAATCTTTCCAATACTGAACGTTTACAGTTTACGGTGCGACTCGCTTTTGCAATGACCATCAACAAAGCACAAGGATAATCGCTGCAAGTGTGTGGACTAGATTTGGAGAATCCATGCTTCTCACATGGACAACTGTATGTGGCCAGCTCACGCGTCGGAAAACCTTCTGATTTATTCGTGTACGCACCAGACGGAAAAACAAAAAATACTGTGTATCCACAAGCACAAGAAGAAATAAACAGAATTAAAACAACACTTTCAAATGTTTCCCATATTAAAGTTTCAATAAAAATGACACAATGTAAATTGAATGTTATCATAACAAGTTTCCTCAAATTTCCTTTCTTCTGAGATCGCAGCAACACGCGACGGGTAAGCTAGTCCCTTATAAAAATGGTCATACTCCCGAAATTCCTTACTTATTTATCAATATCCCATATGATCCTGGGCGACATTTCTTTCGTACTCTACGGTCTGAACTGATAAGACTGGTCTGGGGCGGTAAGCAGCTGCGCATTTCATGGGACACGATGACACGGCCTTACGCACAAGGAGGTTTGGACATTCCAAATTTTGATCTATACTGCATCAGTGCACAGGAAACTTTGCCCATTACTGGTTCCACTCCCCCCAAAACACCCCTCTTGTTGCCAAGGAACACTGGCTTTCAGACCCTGTCCCGCTGGAAGGAGTTATCCTCTCCAAAACTGGACCCAGGGGGCATAGCCTGACCTCTGTGGACTGCACCTTGAACACATGGACACGCATTTTGGAACATACGGCATCACCTGGCCTTTACTCCCCTCTTCTCCCGCTAGCTTACCACCCTGACATGGCACTACTGCAGGAAGGTATATTTAGGTACATGGCACATACTCGTACCTGGGGGGACCTCTATATTGCAGGCAGGTTCCATTCTCTCAAACAGTTATGTCATGACCCCCCGCCGTCCACTATGGACACCTTCCTGTATGTTCGTCTCCGTCATGGTTTACAGGCGTGTCACTCAACGTTCCCTTCTGAACCAGCCACTCTGACACCTCTCCATCAAATTCTTCAGGTGGATACCACTTCACACCTAGTATCTAAACTTTACCACACCCTGCATGTCGATAGCGATTACCCGCCCTGCAACTCCCGAGCTGCATGGGAGGCTGAGCTAGGCCAGGAGGTAACCGATGAACAGTGGGTTTACTGTTGCAGGCAGACCGAGTAGGTCTCTTCTAATAGAAGGTTGCGTATCATCCATTATAGATTCCTTCACCGCAGCTACTATACTCCAGTTAAGTTCCACAGGTATGGCCTGCACGACGACTCAGGCAGATGTGCTAGATGTTGTGCAGAACATGCGGACTTCCTGCATCTTGTGTGGGCACGTCCTGGAGTTTACGACTATTGGCAACAGGTCCTTACGGCTATGGGCTCCTTGCCTTCTGCACCTATGCCCGAATCACCACTTATCACACTCCTAGGTTACACCAAATCTATTCCTGTTACATACAGAAAGTTTGTTGCGTTTTCTTTATTTTTAGCTAAGCGCTGTGTGGCATGTAGGTGGGGGCGCGGCCGTGAACCTAAATTTAAGGAGTGGCTAGGTGATATGATCCTTTGGCAAGAACAAATTTGTTCTGAATTGCTCCCCCGCTCCTCACGACCCCGCGATATATGAGGCCGAGCTGCAGTCCTACTTGTTGGACCACCCTGTTGTAGCTGAATCGTGACAACCATGTACTTTGCACGCTGTTGTGATGTGCCTTCTCCCCACCCTGCGACTGTGCCACCCAATGTGTGTTCCCTCCCCGCTGTGAGGCCTATGTTCAACTGTATTCTATGATTTAACATTGCTCATTCTGGTGTTATTGTGTACTTGCATTGTCTTTCGTGTACCATTGCCATCTATTAGCTTTAACTGACACTTTTCTTCGGGTGATGATTGTACCTCCTTAAACTGCTCATGATAATAATATCTTTCTACTGTGACTGTTGCAGAACTGATTGTACATTGCTGACGGTCTTTCAATAAAAAAACTTAAATAAAAAAATGTTAAAAAAATGAAATTTGTGCTTGTCTTTTGGAATTGACAACAAGAAAGAACATGCCACAGTGTTTAGTTTCAAGTAGGCCTTTTTTGGTATTCAGGCTGGTGTGTATAGCTGGCCCCTGTGTCTTACGGCACAGAGAGCAAAAAATATAGAATGGCATGAAGCCAGGGAAGATTAATTAAAAAATCCTACTAAACATTTTTTGCGGCTGAATAATGAGAGATACTCATTTAAGTGGTTAATGTTGCTGTAATTTTCAGACTTTCAACTGTAGCTGTAGCCCTAATAATTAGAAATAGAACACCATGAGGTGGAAACGTGACTGCCAATGCACAGACTGGGATGAAATGTTTGAACTGGTCACTTGGTAGTGTATGGTGTTACAGCTTGTATATTCTGTATGTCAGGATGTGGTACAGTTTGACATTAAAGGTATACTGCATAATGGTAGCCTCCGAGTCTTTAATGAAATCCAGATTCTCTAGTCATGGTAATATGAGAATCGCAATTTACTGATATCTGTGGTTTTTGATGCTTACTGAAAATCATAATAAAAAAAAAGAAACAGATCTGCATGGTAATATATGGGCCGCAGGTAGGGCTGCACATAGGCAACTTGAAAATAGGCCAGAAACCTGAGCAAATCATTCCTTTCAACACTACCTGGTTGGCAAGTGGCCTGAAGATTTTCTCAACAGCCAGTACCTATTAACCTGGTCCCTGCACTCAATTTTATTACAGCTGTTTGCGTACCTCATAATTTACCAGGCCACTAGGCCTCTTCTTCTTCCGCTCTATCTTATGCATTTCCTTGCGGCATAGCTGCTGTTTAGCACACATGGCTTCAAGGAGATGGGACTCCAGATGATTTGCAATGCCATTTTTAACGCACGTTCTTATTACCCCTTACAAAACTCAAAGCTTTGAATGGATGCCTGAGTAAATAGCTCAAGTGCAGTGACAGCAGCACCTTTCAATATACAGAGATGACCACTGGGCTGGTCGTCATCTCTTAAATGTTACAGTCGCTAATCTGGAGCAGAGATAATGCCCTCTGCCACCCTGATGGACAGAATCCCATTTGTCACAGGATAAGTCAGGTCCATAGTTAAAATGATGGCTCCCATTCTCAACATTTGTTGGTCTTTGTACCGCATGTTTCAGAAGGAAGGCTCCTGGTAGAAGCCTGGGTGTGAGTGAGTGCAATCTGTTAACTTAGGTGGATGTGAGGAGTGAGGAGTGAGTGAAGTATCTACGTGGATAAGAGAGTGTGTTCAGTTGGTTCTTACAAGCCCTAGTATCCACTTCACATCTCAAGACCCGAGGAGCTTTACGGACAGAGAACCATTAAACTTGTAGCCTAAGCCTAATCAGTAATAGGAGAGTGGGTGGGTGAAAAAAAGCAATGGATTGGGAAGAGGCCCAAAGTAATAACCAGTGGTTGCGATTAAATTCAGCATTCCATCCATCACTTTTATGTATTTTTCAGTGAGCCACCCTAATTGAGATGTGGATTCCCATGCATAGGTCCTGTGCTCATTGTCATTGGAACAAAGCAGCACCCAACTGAAGAGGACCAAATAGGCTGAAACCAGCCCTGGGTTGCTTGTGTTCTGGTTCAGAGGGGACCTGGCTTGGCCGCGGAGGCTGGACTGTTTCAACTGGAGCAGGACCAAGGCTGATTTGCATTCGGCTGGGCCTAATCTGAGGTGTCACGGTGGGTAAGAAAATATGGATTGGGAAGCAGCCCGAATAATCACCAGTGGATGAGAGGAATTCAAGCATGACATTCCTCACTTTTATGTGTTCATATGTTTTCTGTATTTGCCACTCCTACCTAGGCTGGCCACTACCGTCTATATCTAACAATGGGTGGCAGAAGGGCTGAATGTTTAAGGCTGCGGGGAACTGGTCCATCAGCTAGAAAAGTCAGAGCCAAACAAATCCCCTGGAGAGCTGTATGTGCTCCACTTGGCCATGTATGTGTGCGAATCCATGCAACGCTTGTTTTTATGTACTCCTTTTATAGCATATGAGAGATAATGTGTCTCTCTTTGGTGAGTGGGCTCCCTGGAAGATCTGAACACGGAATACTTCACGCAGGAAAGTGAGCATCAATCAATCAATACATTTGTATAGCGTACTACTCACCTGTGAGGGTCTCAAGGCGCTGGGGGGAGCTGTGCTGCTACTGCTCGAATAGCCAGGTCGAGTAGCTTCCTGAAGGTAAGTAGGTCCTGAATCTGCCGTAGGAGGATGGGGAGGGTGTTCCAGGTTTTGGCGGCAAGGTGGGAGAACGATCTGCCGCCGGTGGTCGCTCTTCGGAAGTGGGGGACGGTGACGAGGGCTGCGGAGTAGAGCTGGCGGTTCGGGGTGTAGAAGGTGAGTTGTCTGTTGAGGTATGTCGGTCAGGTGTTGTGGTGTGCTTTGTGTGCGTGGGTGAGGAGCTTGAAGGTGATCCTCTTGTTGACGGGAAGCCAGTGCAGGTTTTTTAGGAAGGGTGTGATGTGGCTGTGGTGAGGGATATCGAGGATCAAGAGTGTGGAGGCGTTTTGTATGCGTTGTAGTTGCTTCAGGAGTTTGGCCGAGGCTCCTGCGTAGAAGGCGTTACTGTAGTCGAGTCTGCTGCTGACGAGGACCTGGGTGACCTTTCTTCTAGTTTCAGTGGGGATCCACCTGTAGCTCTTACGGAGCATGCGGAGGATGTTGTAGAAGGAGGAAGAGACGGCGTTGACTTGCTTGGTCATGGAGAATGTTGAGTCGAGGATGAACCCTAGGTTACGTGCGTGTGATCGGTGGGTGTCAGTGCTGCTCCCAGTGGGGTCGGCCACCAGGAGTCGTCCCACACCGAGGGAGTGGAGCCGAGGATATGGACTTCCGTCTTGTCTGAGTTCAGCTTCAGGCAGCTGATCTTCATCCACTCGGCGACGTCTTTCATTCCTTCGTGGAGGGTGGTTTTGGCGGTGAGTGGTTCGTTGGTGAGGGAGAGGATCAGCTGGATGTCGTCGGCGTGGGAGATGATGTTGAGGTCGTGCAGTCGGGCGACGTGGGTGAGTGGTGCCATGTTGATGTTGAACAATGTCGGGCTGAGGGATGATCCTTGAGGTATGCCGCAGATGATCTTGGTGGCATCGGAACGGGGGGAGGCGGACGCTCTGGGTTCTGCCGGAGAGGAAGGAGGTGATCCAGTCCAGTGCTTCGCCTCGGATCCCAGCGTTGTGAAGGTGTGTGCGTAGGGTGCGGTGGCAGACCGTGTCGACGGAGGCTGAAAGGTCCAGGAGGATGAGGGCTGCAGTTTTGCCGTTGTCCAGTAGGATCCTGATGTCATCAGCGGCAGCGATGAGGGCAGTTTTGGTGCTGTGGAACCCGGACTGGGACGGATCCAGGATGCTGTTCTCGTCGAGGTAGCGGGTCAGTTGCCTGTTGATGGTCTTCTCGATGACCTTCGCTGGGAACAGAAGCAGGGAGATGGGTGGGAAGTTCTTGAGGTTGGGATCCGCCTTGGTTTTTCGAGTAAGGTGTTGATCTCGGTGTGCTTCCAGCTTTCCGGGAAGGTCGCGGTCTCAAAGGAGATGTTGATGGCCTTGCGTGTGAAAAGCAGCGAGTCTTCTAAGACCCCCGGTGCAGAGTTCACCTTTTAATTCACCTTGGGTTCGCTATCAAAATAATGAGGCAAGCGCTGGAACTGGAAGACAAGAAAAAGGTTTATTTCTCATGCGGAGGCCACGTCATCTGCAGACACCGGGATGTCTCAGGGAAGTGTTCTGCTGGCATCTCTTTTGGCTCTTCCTTTTTATACAGGTTTTACACAATGCATTTGTTTCATGGCAACAGGTCCTTACAGCTCTGGGCTCCTTGACTTCTGCACCTATCCCCGAATCACCACTTATCACACTCCTAGGTTACACCAAATCTATTCCTGTTACATACAGAAAATTTGTTGTGTTTTGTTTGGTTTTAGCTAAGCGCTGTGTGGCATGTAGGTGGGGCCGCGAACCTAAATTTAAGGAGTAGCTAGGTGATATGATCTTTTGGCAAGAACAAATTTGTTCTGAATTGCTCCCCCGCTCCTCACGACCCCGCGATATATGGGGCCGAGCTGCAGTCCTACTTGTTGGACTACCCTGTTGTAGCTGAATCATGACAACCATGTACTTTGCACGCTGTTGTGATGTGCCTTCTCCCCACCCTGCGACTGTGCCACCCGATGTGTGTGTCCCTCCCCGCTGTGAGGCCTATGTTCAACTGTATTTTATGATTTAACATCGCTCATTCTGGTGTTATTGTGTACTTGCATTGTCTTTCGTGTACCATTGCCATCTATTAACTGACACAGTTCTTCAGTTGATGATTGTACCTCCTTAAACTGCTCATGATAATAATATCTTTCTACTGTGACTGTTGCAGGACTGATTGTACATTGCTGACGGTTTTTCAATAAAAAAACTTAAATAAAAAAAATGTTAAAAAAATGAAATTTGTGCTTGTCTTTTGGAATTGACAACAAGTTAGAACTTGTCATGTTGTTTAATTTCAAGTACGCCTTTTTTGGTATTCAGGCTGGTGTGTATAGCTGGCCCCTGTGTCTTACGGCACAGAGAGCAAAAAATATAGAATGGAATGAAGCCAGGGAAGATTAATTAAAAATCCTACTAAACATTTTTTTGCGGCTGAATAATGAGAGATACTCATTCAAGTGGTTAATGTTGCTGTAATTTTCAGACTTTCAACTGTAGCTCTAGCCCTAATAATTAGAAATAGAACACCATGAGGTGGAAACGTGACTGCCAATGCACAGACTGGGATGAAATGTTTGAACTGGTCCCTTGGTAGTGTATGATGTTACAGCTTGTATATTCTGTATGTCAGGATGTGGTACTGTTTGACATTAAAGGTATACTGCATAATGTCAGCCTCCGAGTCTTTAATGAAATCCAGATTCTCTAGTCATGGGAATATGAGAATCGCAATTTACTGATATCTGTGGTTTTTGATGCTTACTGAAAATCATAATTAAAAAAAAGAAACCGATCTGCATGGTAATATATGGGCCGCAGGTAGGGCTGCACATAGGCAACTTGAAAATAGGCCAGAAACCTGAGCAAATCATTCCTTTCAACACTACCTGGCTGACAAGTGGCCTGAAGATTTTCTCAACAGCCAGTACCTACTAACCTGGTCCCTGCACTCAACTTTATTACAGCTGTTTGCGTACCTCATAATTTACCATGCCACTAGGACTCTTCTTCTTCCGCTCTATCTTATGCATTTCCTTACGGCATAGCTGCTGTTTAGCTCACATGGCTTCAAGGAGATGGGACTCCAGATGATTTGCAATGCCATTTTTAACGCACGTTCTTATTACCCCTTACAAAACTCAAAGCTTTGAATGGATGCCTGAGTAAATAGCTCAAGTGCAGTGACAGCAGCACCTTTCAATATACAGAGATGACCACTGGGCTGGTCGCCATCTCTTAAATTTCACAGTCGCTAATCTGGAGCAGAGATAATGCCCTCTGCCACCCGGATGGACAGAATCCCATTCGTCACAGGATAAGTCAGGTCCATAGTTAAAATGATGGCTCCCATTCTCAACATTTGTTGGTCTTTGTACCGCATGTTTCAGTAGGAAGGCTCCTAGTAGACGCCTGGGTGTGAGTGAGTGCAATCTGTTAACTTAGGTGGATGTGAGGAGTGAGTGAAGTATCTACGTGGATAAGAGAGTGTGTTCAGCTGGTTCTTACAAGCCCTAGTATCCACTTCACATCTCAAGACCCGAGGAGCTTTACGGACAAAGAACCATTAAACTTGTAGCCTAAGCCTAATCAGTAATAGGAGAGTGGGTGGGTGAAAAAAAGCAATGGATTGGGAAGAGGCCCCAAGTAATAACCAGTGGTTGCGATTAAATTTAGCATTCCATCCATCACTTTTATGTTTTTTTTCAGTGAGCCACCCTAATTGAGAT